>NC_051310.1:156591695-157791695 GCF_015220235.1 Choloepus didactylus | reverse complement strand
TGTTTTATTTCTCTCTCTCTCTTTTCTTTTTCTTTTGTCTCTCTGCTTTCTTTGACTCTTCCTCCTCTTTGGGGAAGAAATGGAGATGTCCTTGTATAGATAGTGGCGATGGTGCTGAATACATAAATACATGACTATACAAGGAACCAACAATTTTTACTTAGGATGGAATGTATGGTGTGTGAACAAAACTGACTTATAAGAAAGGGGTTGATGAAGAAACCTTGAGGGCACTATATTGAGTGAAATAAGACAGAAACATAAAGGCAAATAGTGCAGGATCTCACTGATATGAACTAGTTATAATATGTAAACTCATAGACATGAAATACAAGTTACTAGGATATAGAATTAGGCTAAAGAAGGGAGAGTATTTGCTTATTATGAGCAGAATGTTCAACTAGGGTGAACTTAAACATTTGGAAATGGACAGGGGTGATGGTAGCATGTTGTGAGAATAACTAACAGTGCTGAAAGGTGCATGAAGGTGATGGAAAGGGTAAAATCAGAGTCACATATGTCACTGGAAGGAAAGTTGGAGGTTAAAAGATGGGAATGTATAAAACAGTGAATCTTGTGGTGCACAATGTCTGTGATTAACTGCACAAACATTAGAAATCTTTTTCACGAACTAGAACAAATGTATGACACTATAACTAGAAGTTAATAATAGAGAGGCATATAGGAAAAAATATATACCTATTGCAAACTATATACTACAGTTAGTAGTATTTTAACATTCTTTCATCAACAGTAACAAATGTACTATACCAAAACTGTGACTCAATAATAGGGGGTGGGGGTGGTTAGGGGTATGGGAGGATTTGAGTTTCCATTTTTTTGTCTTTATTTCTTTTCTGGAGTAATGAAAACGTTCTAAAAATTGAAAAAAATTAATTGTGGTGACGGATGCACAGCTATATGATGGTATCATGGGCCATTAATTGTACACTTTGGATCTTTGGATAGTTGTATGGTATGTGAACAATCTCAATAAAAATAAATAAATATATAGATAGATAGATGCAACACAGATTTAAACATAAAACATAAAATTCTAAAACTTTTTGAAAAAACTGGCAGAATGTTCTTTAACTGGTTAATCTGGTGGATTACACTGATTGATTTTCAAATACTGAATGAGCCTTGGATCCCTGGAATAAATCCCACTCTGTCATGGTGTATAATTATTTTTATATATTGCTGAAATCTATTTGCTAAATTTTGTTAAGGATATTTGCATCTGTATTCATGAAGGATATTGGTCTGTAGTTTTCATCCTTTTTTAACATCTTTGTTTGGTTTTAGTATCAGGTCAATACTCACTTCACAAAATGAATTAGAAGGCGTTTCCTCGTCTTTCACTTCCTGGAAGAGATTGTATAGAATTGGGCAAATAAATCTGGGATAATCAGAGGGAATAGGTGTTTGTTTAACAACAGTTAAAGATTACCTTGGAGAGACTAGTCAATTATCAAGTGTAAGGTTCAATTCTACCCTATTGACTTTTATCTAACACTAGTGTAACATTTACTATGGACCAGACACTGTCCTAAGCACTTTATAACTATTAAATCATTTAATCCTCATACAAGTCATATAGCTCATAAGCAACAGTCGGGATTTAATCTCAGTCATCTTTTCTCTCAAGCAAATGCTGTTCTGCCTGTGGAGACATTATTGATATTCTCATACTCTAGATGAGGAAACTGAGGTTCAGACAGCTGAAGTGATGGTTCCAACTGAACCCAGGCTAAAGCAGAATTCTTTTTTGTTCATTTTACACATTATATATGTTTTTTTTTCTATCAGAGAAGTTATGGTTTGCAGAAAAATCATGCATCAAATACAAGGTTCCCATATACCGCCCTATTACTAACACTTTGCATTGGTGATGAAAGCACATTTTTATAATTATACTATTAACTATAGTCCATGGTTTAACTTAGAGTTCACTATTTGTGTTGTACAATCCCATGGAATTTTTTATTTGTATGCTAGTAACATATACACAACCTAAAATTTCTCCCTGTTAACCACATGCAAATATATAATTCGGTGCTGTTTAGTTACATTCACAATGTTGTGTTACCATCACCACCGTCCATTAGCAAAACTTTCAATCATCCCAAGAAGATTCTGTACATTTAAAGCTTTAATTCCCTATTCCCCACTCCCACCCAGTCCCACCCAGTCTACCTATATACTAGATTCTGACTCTATGAGTTTGTTTATTCTAATGATTTTATATCAGTGAGATCATACATATTTGTCCTTTTGTGTCTGGCTTATTTCACTCAACATGATGTCTTCAAGATTCATCCATATTGTCATAGGTATCAGAACTTCATTCCTTTTCATGGCTGAATAATATTCCACTGTGTGTATACAACATTTTGTTTATCCATTCATTGGTTATGGACATTTGTATTGCTTCCATCTTTTGGTAGTTGTGAATGATGCTGCTATGAACATCAGTGTGTAAATGTCTGTTCGAGTTCCTGCTTTCATTTCTTATGGGTAAAAAACTGTAAGCCAATAAATTAGATAACCTAGATGTGATGGTTAGGTTCATGTGTCAACTTGGTCAGCTGATAGTACCCAGCTCTCTGGTCAGGCAAACACTGGCCTAACAATTACTGTGAGGATGTTTGAGGCTGGTTAATAAACCAACAGGCTGGTTTATTAAATCATCAGTCAATTGACTGTAGCTGTGACTGATGACTCACCACAGAGCGTGCCTTCCACAATGAGAGAATGCAATTGGCTGGATTTAATCCAATTAATCAGTTGAAGACTTATAAGCAAGACAGACAGAGGACCTTCACTTCTTCTTCAGCTGCCCAGTGAAGCATTTCCTGAGGAGTTCATTGAAGTTGCTGGTTCATTTCCTGAGGAGTTCATCGGACATCTTCCTTGGAGTTGACAGTTTGCTGACTGCTCTACAGAATTTGGACTCATGCATACCCACAGTTGTGTGTGTCACTTTTACAATTTGATAGTCAGAGACACCTCTCATTGATTCTATTCCCCTAGAGAACCTTAACTAATACACTAGATGAGGACAAATTCTTAGGAATGCATAAACTTCCTACATTGACTCAAGAAGAAATAGAAGAGCTAAACAAAACAATTACTAGTAAAGGAATTGAATCAGTAAGCAAAACTCCCAATAAAGAAAGCCCAGGACCAGATGGCATCATAGGGAAATTCTACCAAACATTCCAAGAAGACATCTCCAATTCTTCTCAAGCTCTTCCAAAAAATTGAAGAGGAGGGAACATATCCTAATTCATTCTACGAGGCCTACATCACCTTCATACCAAAGCCAGATAAAGATATCACAAGAAAAAGAAAACTACATTTCTTATTAGTATATACCTAAAAGTGGAATTGTGGAGTCATATGGTAATTCTATATTTAACTTTCTGAGGAACTGCCAAACTGTCTTCTACAGCAGCTGCACAATTTTATATTCCCACCAATAATAAATGGGTGTTTCAATTTCTCTACATCCTTTCCAAAACTTGTAATTTTCCTTTTTCTAATAGTAGGCACACGTGAAATGGTATCTCATTCTGATTTTGATTGTATTTCTCTAATGGTTAACGATGCTGAGCATCTTTACAAGTGTTATTTAGCCATTTGTATATCTTCTTTGGAGAGATGTCTGTTCAAGTCTTTCGTCCATTTTTTAATTAGGTTTGTCCAGTTGAGGAATTTCTTTACATATTCTGGATATTAAACCCACATCAGATATGTGGTTTCCAAGTATTTTCTCCAGGTGTGTAGGTTATTGTTTTATTCTCATGATAAAGTCCTTTGAAGCTCGAGTTTATAATTTTGATGAGGTCCCATTTATCTGTTTTTTTTTTGTTGTTGTTGTTTTGTTGCTTGTGCTTTAGATGTCAAGTCTAAGAAACTATTGCCTAACACAAGGTCCTGAAGACTTTTCCCTATTTTCTTCTAGGAGTTTGATAGTACTGGCTCTTATATTTAGAACTTTGGTCCATTTTGAGTTGATTCTTGTATATGGCATAGGGTAGGGTCCATCTCCATTATTTTGCATATGTACACCCAGTTTTCCCAGCACCATTTGTTGAAGGGACTATTCTTTCCCAATTAAGTGGTCTTTGCCCTCTTGTCAAAAATCAGTTGGCCAAACTTTGCAAATAAACTCACTACCCTCCCCTCTACATGGGACATGACTCCCGGGGGTGTAAGTCTCCCTGGAAACAAGGCACAGGACTCCCAGGGATGAGCCTGGCCCTGGCATCGTGGGATTGAGAATGCCTTCTTGACTCAAAGAGGGAAAGAATTAAACAAAATAAAGTTTCAGTGGTTAAGAGAGCTCAACAGAGTCAAGAGGTTAATCTGGAGGTTATTCTTCTGCATTATATAGATATTCCTTTTCAATTTCTAGTGTATTAAAATAGGTAGAAGGAAATACCTGAATCTGTTGAATGGTAATCCAGTAGACTTGATTGCTGATGATAATTGTATAACTATATAGCTTTTATTGTGTGACTGTGTGATAGTGAAAACCTGGTAACTGACACTCCCTTTACCCTATGTATGGATAGATGAGTAACAAAATAATGACAAAATATATTTAATAGGGGGGTAGGGTATGGGATGGTTTAGGTGTTCTTTTTCTTTTTAATTTTTTATTTATTTTGGAGCAATGAAAATGTTCTAAAATTGATTGTGGTGATGAATGTACAACAATATGATGGTACTGTGAGCCACTGATTGTATACTTTGAATGGATTATATGGTGTGTGAGTACATCACAATAAAATTACACTTAAAAAATCAGTTGGCCATATCTTTTTGGCATTATGAAAATGTTCTAAAATTGATTGTGGTGATGAATGCACATCTCTGTGATTATACTAAAAGCCATTGATTGCACACCTTGGGTGAATTGTATGGTATCTGAATATATCTCAATAAAACTGCTTAAAAAATAAGTTGATCTTAAATGTAAGGGTTGATTTCTGAACTCTGAAATCGATTCCATTGGTCTATATGTCTGTCCTTGTGTCAGTATCATGCTGTTTTGATTACTGTGGCTTTGTAATACGTTTTAAGACCAGGAAGTGTGAGTCCTCCAATTCATTCTCCTTTTTCAAGATGGTCTTGGCTATTGGGACCCCTTACTCTTCCATGTAAACTTGATGATTGGTTTTTCCATATCTGCAAAGAATGCTGTTGGAATTTTTATTGGAATTGCATTGAGTTGCTTTTGGGTAGAATTGACATCTTCCAATCCATGAACATGGAATGTCCTTCCATTTCTTTAGATCTTCTTTGATTTCTTTTAGCAATGTTTAGTAGTTTCCCATCTACAAGTCCTTTACATCCTTGGTTAGATTTATTTCTAGATATTTGATTCTTTTATTTGCTATTGTAAATGGAACTTTTTTCTTGATTTCTTCTTCTGATTGCTCTTTACTAGTGTATAGAAACACTACTGATTTGGGGGCATTGATCTTGAACCCACTGCTTTGCTGAGTTAAATTATTAACTCTAGGAGCTTTCTTGTGGATTTTTCAGGATTTTCTGTATATAGGATCATGTCATCTGCAAATAGGCAAAGTTTTACTTCTTCCTTTCCAATTTGAATGCCTTTTATTTATTTTTCTTGCCTAATTATTCTGGCTAGAACTTCCAGTACAATGTTGAATAATAGTGGTGACTGTGGAAACCCTTGACTTTCATCCTATCACCATTAAGTATGATTTTAGCTGTGGGTTTTTAATATATTCCTTTTATCATGTTGAGGAAGTTTCCTTCTATTCCTAATTTTCTAAGTGCTTTTATCAAGAAGAGGTGCTGGATTTTGTCTAATACATTTTCTGTACCAATTGAGATAATCATGTGGGGTTTTTTTCCTTCATTCTGTTAATTACCTTAACTGATTTCCTTATGCTGAAACACTCTTGCATGCCTGGCATAAATCCAACTTGATCATGGTGCATAATTCTATTAATGTGCTACTGAATTCTATTTGCTAGTACTTTGCTGAGGATTTTTGCATCTATATTCATAAGAGATATTGGTCTATAATTTTCTATAATTTCCTTTTCCTGTAGTATTTTTATGTGGCTTTGGTATGAAGATGATATTGGCCTCATAGGATGAATTATGAAGTGTTCCCTCCTCTTCAATTTTTTGGAAGAGTTTGAACAGGATTGGTGTTAATTCCTCTTGGAATATGGTAAAATTCCCCTGTGAAGCCCTCTGGTCCTGGGCTTTTCTTTGTTGGGAGGTTTTTGCTTACTTATTCAATCTCTTTACTAGTAATGGTTTGTTGGAATCTTCTATTTCTTCTTGAGTCAGTGTAGATAGTTATTGTGTTTCTAGGAATTCATCCATTTCATCTGTTATCTAATTTGTCGGCATACAGTTGTCCCTAGTATCCTTTTATAGTCCTTTATATTTCAGTGGTGTCAATAATAATGTTCCTCTTTCAATTTCTGATTTTTGTTATTTGTATTCTTTCTTTTTTCCTTCAATCTTGCTAAAGATTTGTCAATTTTATTGATCTTTTCAAAGAACCAACTTTTTATTTTGTTGATTCTATTATTTTTTTTAATTCTCTATTTCATTTAACTCTGCTCTGATCTTTGTAATTTCCTTCCTTCTGTTTGTTTAGTGTTTAATTTGCTCTTCTTTTTCTAGTTCTTTCAGTTTTGAGATCAGGTCTCCAATTTGAAATCTTTCCTCCTTTTTAATGTCAGCATTTAGAGCTGTAAATTTCCCTCTCAGCACTGCCTTTACAGCAACTGATAAGTTTTGGTATGCTGTGTCTCTATTTTCATTCACCTCAAGATATTTCCTCATTTCCCTTGTGATTTCCTCTTTAATCCATTGGTTGTTTAAGAGCATGTTGTTTAACTTCCACATTTTTGTGAATTTTCCATTTTTCCCTCTGTTACTGATTTCTTACTTCATTCCTTTGTGGTCAGAGAAGATACATTAAGTAACTTCAATATTTTTTAGTTATTGAGATTTCTTTTGTGACCTAAGACATGGTCTATCCTGCAGAATGATTCATGTGTACTCAAGAAGAATATGTATTCTGCTGTTGTTGGGTGAAGTGTTCTAAATATGTCTTTTAGGTCTACTTGGTTTAGAATATTGTTCAAGTCTTGCATTTCCTTATTGATCTTCTGTCTAGATGCTTTATCCATTATTGAAAGTGGTGTATTAATATCTTCTCCTATTAAGGTAGAAGAGTCTATTTATCCCTTCATATCTGTCAGTATTTGCATCATATATTTTGGGGCTCTGCTGTTAGGTGCATATAATTTGAAATTGTTATGTCTCCTTGTTGAATTGACCCTTTATCATGTGTAATGATCATCTCTGTACCTCAATTCTAACATAGCTATCTTGATTCACACTCACCCCAAAACCTGTCTCTCCATGTCTCTCCAACTCTGGATGGTGTTCAAGTTAAAAATTTAGTAGTTTCCCTTGAGTTTTCTCTTCTTCTGACCTCCTGCCTCCATTCCATCAGCAAGTCCTGTTGATTTTACCTCCCTGTCTAACATAGCTCAAATCCTCCACTTCTCTCCATCTGTACTCTCCTCTCTCATCCATACTGTCACTGCATTGGCCTCTTATCTGATCTTCTTCATTCTTCTCTTAAACACTCATAAGCCATTCTCCCTCTACCCTGCATTTAAAATTATAAATCTCTGCTTGAAATCCTCCAATGGTTTTCCGCTGCACTAAGAATCAAATCTAAATTCTCTCCCCAACTTACAAAGCCCTGCAAGACGTGAGCCCCAAGTTTCTCCCGGACCACCTCATGTGCACAACCTTTCTCCACATGATCCAGCCATGCCAGCCTCTTTCTACCACAAACTGGCCTAGTCACTCCTGCCTTCAAAACTCTTTTCCCCTTCATTTCATGGCTGTCTCCTTCTTGTCCTTCGGGTCTTTGCTGAGCATCACGTCCTCAGACAGACCTTCCCTGAACCCCTGGTACGAGATGAGCCCTCAGCCACACTCTCTCCCATCATCTTCTTTTCTATTCTTCATCACACTTACCACCACACTTATCAAGTAAACTTTATTTATGGACACTGAAGTTCGAATTTCATATAATTTTCATGTGTCACAGGGTATTATTCTTTTCTCCCCATAACCATTTATAAATGTGAAAAACATTTTTAGCTCACGGGCCACACAAAAACAGGTGGCAGGTGGATTTGCGTTATAGGTTGTAGTTTGCCAACCACTGTTCTTGCCCCCACCCCACCCCTTAGGCACCACCAGCACTGGCCAAACTGCACCTGCTCTGAGATACCAGTGCCAGCCATGCAGTGCCCGCCCTGCAGAAGTGCAAGCACCAGGCACACAGCACGTCTCTATCCAGAGGTCCTAGCATGAGCCAGGCGGAGTCTGACCCTCTGTGCTTGCAGACCCCAGGGGCACCACTTTTCTCTTTTATTCCTCCAGCCCTGAGATAGTGGCTGCTTCCTGTGGTTGCCATAGCTGGGTTACCTTAATGTCTCCATTTGCACATCCAACTTACCAACACTGGAGTCACCAATTCCAATCCTCTCTATTTGAAATGTCTTGCATGGAATCCTTTTCCTACATAGACCCTGACTGATACAGAAATCCTGCCATTTTGGGGCAGGAAGAGGAAAGGAATTCAAAAAGGAGTAGTCAGACACCTGAAGATTGAGAAAGTGATTAAATGAGAGGAAGGGGTAGCAAAAGACAAGATAGGATTTAACAAAGGATTACGAATACTGAATCTTTATGTGTATATATATTTAGATGCTAGGGTATTAGAATAGCTAGAAGGAAATAACTGAAATGGTGGAACTATAATCCATGACATTCTTTGAAATTTGCTCTACAGCTACTTATTAAATTGTACTTTGAAAGTTATCATCTTTCTGTATATATCTTGTATTTCACAATAAGGAAATAACTGGAACTGGAACTGGAACTGGAACCCATAACATTCTTTGAAACTCACTCTCTAAATACTTGTTAAATCGTACTTTGAAAGGTATCACTGTTCTGTATATATGATAAATTTCACAATTAAAAAATGTATCAAAAGAAAGGAGTAGTCAGAGAGGTGGGAGTTAAACCAGGAATGTCTTGAAATTTAAGGGATAAGAGATTCTGGAAGAAGGGCATGGTGAGTAGGATCCGATGCTGCTGCTGAGAGGTGAAGACAGTGCTGAGAAGAGCTGATGAGCTGAAGATCAGGAAGCCATGCAAGACCTTCCTCAGCCTCAGGGGATGGAGGCCTAGGAGAGAGCCCCAGACAGGAATGCTGCCTCCTCTTGTGAGAGTGTGTTGAGA
The DNA here is from genome assembly GCF_015220235.1 of Choloepus didactylus. Taxonomy (NCBI): domain Eukaryota; kingdom Metazoa; phylum Chordata; class Mammalia; order Pilosa; family Megalonychidae; genus Choloepus; species Choloepus didactylus. Next base: position 157,782,353 of record NC_051310.1, on the reverse strand, counting down.
TCTGAACCATGGGAGAGAAGGAGAACATTAACCACCTCACCCTTGGCAAACACATAGGCTCCCTAGAGTAGCCACCTTCCGTCCACCCAGTGACCCACCCCACACCCTGCCCTCCCGGCCCTGCCTCTGACCACAGAATATGTTTGGACAGCTGGCCGAGTGTCCCTGCTCCTGCAGATATCCTCATAATATACTCTGCCCTTGTGGAAAGGCAAGCCCAGGTGAATTACCACTGGCCTCCTCCTCAGCCCCTGCAGGAGGCTAACCAGACTACCAAAGCAGGGACACCCTTGCAAAAGCTATCAATGCAGGTGCAGGGGGTTGTGGGTGTTTGAAAAGTCCACATGACTTCCTAATTCATTTAGCTCCTCTTATGTGCCAGGCACTGTTCTAGGTGCTGGATATAGAGCACTGAGTAAAAAAAAAGTCTACACCCTCACAGAGCTTACATTGTTGTGAAGGGAGATGGTGATAAACATAAAATGACAGGTGCTGATAAGTACTCTGAAGAAAAATACAGCAGGATGACAGGGGCTAGGGAGTGTGGGATGGGGTGGTAGTTTCATAGAGGAAGATCAGGGAAGGCCTCTCTGATTAGATCATAGATAAGCAGAGGCCTGAAGGAAGTGAAGAGTGAAGGACGTTCCCGGCAGTGGGAAAAGCCAACAGACAGGAGCCAGAAAGTAAGAGAATGTTTGGTATAGTTCAAGGAACAGCAAGGAAGCCAGTGTCAGTAGAGTGGGTAGGCTGAAGCAGATGGGTAGGAAACAAGTCAGAGAAGATCAGGCTTTGATGCTGTGATGCGGACTTCAGCTGTTACTCTGAATGCAGGGTTTGAACAGAGAAGTGACATGCCTGACTTTCATTTTGAAAGGTTTACTGCAACTACTGTTTGGAGAAGATACTGTAGGAAGCAAGATAACTCCTCCGTTCTTAGAACAATGTTGCTCTCGTCTAAATAGGGATAGAACTTTGAACCCCACAAACATAGGCTGGTGCTCAACGGACTATGAGAATAGCAGAAGAAAAGCCAAGGATCAGAGCTGGCCACAATGTAAACTTGATCAATAGTGCCATGCCTTGGGGCCAACCCCAAAGCCAGACAATCCTGGAATATATTGATAGGCATCTGATGCACAACATCCAGGGCACTGACTTTTTGCCATGTTTGGCAGCTATAGGGCTCCCCACCATGCCATCACCTTATGCTTGTCCAAGCAGCCCATGGGGCACACAGGCCTGCTCCACTCCACAAGTCCTTTCTCTTGGTCGTTTTCCTTTTCTTCTGGCTGTGCCATTCATGCTGTCATTCATTCAGCAACTACTAAAATTTAATGGAGAATGCCATGGGAGAGCCTCTGGTAGACGTTTGAGGCTTGAATCCTTTGTTAATTGAGCCTAGAGAGCTCTGTCTGCTGTTGGCACAAATCTCTCTTGTTAGCCCTCTGGCTTATCCTCTAACTGAGGGCTTTTCTCCACCTCTCACAGCTGCACTCTGGGCGAATTTCCGTTTGTAAAGCTCTGGGAACATATGCTCTGCCAGACAAAGGTCATCTCTCTAGTTGAGAATCACTGGATTCAGTTTGGGTGAGGAGCCGCGTCCTAAACTCGGTCCATCTGCAGGTTAAAATGATGGGTCTCCTCCCCTCTATGTGGGATCTGACACGCAGGGGTGTAAATCTCCCTGGCAATGTGGAATGACTCCCGGGGAGGAATCTAGACCCAGCATTGTGGGATGGAGAACATCTTCTTGACCAAAAGGGGAATGTGAAAGGAAATGAAATAAGCTTCAGTGGCTGAGAGATTCCAAAAGGAGCCGAGAGGTCACTCTGGTGGGCACTCTTACGCACAATATAGACAACCCTTTTTAGGTTCTAATGAATTGGAATAGCTAGCAGTAAATAACTGAAACTATCAAACTGTAACCCAGAACCCGTGAATCTTGAAGACAATTGTACAGAAATGTAGCTTAGGAGGTGACAATGTGATTGGGAAAGCCATATGGACCGCACTCCCCTTTGTCCAGTGTATGGATGGATGAGTAGAAAAATGGGGGCAAAAAAAAAAAAAAGGTACCCAGTGTTCTTTTTTTACTTTAACTTTTCTTTTTCACTTTAATTTTCAGTCTTATTTGTGTGTGTGTGGTAATGAAAATGTGAAAAATTAATTTTGGTGATGAACACACAACTATATAATGGCACTGTGAACAACTGCTTGTATGCTTTGTATGACTGCATGGTATGTATGGTATATGAATATATCTCAATAAAATTGAATTTAAAAAATGATGGGGCTAGAGTTGGAAAAATTGTGCATGGAATAAATATGTCTTCTTTAACTCCTCCACCCACATCTCCAAGCAGGGTTCTTTATTCCTGGCAAGCTCAAGGCCTTCATGGATCAGAGCAAGGCCAGAGCTTGAGGGACCTGCAGCAAAGGCCACCCCACCCCTTCCCCCATTCCCAGTCTGGGTCCAGAAAGAATGAAGCTGAAGACTTTAAGTGGCTGAGTCAGGGAAGTTGGGGGTCGGGGGTTGGGGGGCTGAGCCAGGTTCCCACCCTGTGGAGAGAGAGCCAGGTGCCCTCTGCCTCTTCCCAGCTTTGCGGATCCCTAAGGCTCTGTGTCCAGTCTCCAAATCAGAGCCCCAGGACTCTCAGAGCCCCAGGTAGTGTCCTGGGGATCGGAAGCAACCAGCTGAAGGCTCCGAGAGAAAACAAGTAGCTGAAAATTGAAGCTCCTGGCCTGGACGCTTTGGCCGAGTTCCACAGCCTCCAACGACCTGGCACTGGAGGGAGGGGGCAGGGGAAGTGCAGGTCTAAGATCTACAGGCCCAATCCTGGTGGCACACACTCTACCAGGCACTTTTCTATATTTATGATTTAATTCCCTCAACCTGTGATGTACAACTGTGCCCATTTTAAAAGGTAAGAAAACTGAACCTCAGAGAGGTTACACAACTTTCCCAAAGACACACAGCTAAAACCTGTCAGATGCCTGCTTGACTCCAGAGCCTGCTCAGACACGCCATCGTGCCGGAGAAGGGACCTCTGCAGCCTCCTTTGGAGCCCTGGCCACCAGCAAGGAGCCTGTGGAAAAATTTTGGGGCCTAAAATTGAAGTCCTGTCTACAGAGAGAGGCAAATGCAGAGAGGAAAAGATGAATTACTGGCTTAATAAACCACACACACAAAAACTGAAAGTTAATTGACTTTCACCCTTGCTTCCCCCTCCTTCAGGGGCCCCAGACCTTCTGACCTTCCCACCCAGGGGCCCATCAGATCCCAAACTTGTCTGATGAGGTATTTAATTAACATGAATGCTTCAGGGGAGAGAGGGGGCAGCCCAGCTGGGGCTACCACAGGCCTCTTTGCCAAAACTGCTGGAGGCTTGGAGCTCTGCATTCCCGACTTGTCCCAGCCCCGGCACTTGGGCCTCTCTGACCCCCTCCCACCGTTTCTTCTAATTTCAGCATCCAATTTCCCACATGCCAGAGTCCCAGAGCCGGCACAGAAACCATTCCTGAGCACCCACCACAGTTCTGCAGAATCCTGGCAGCCCATCTCCCCTCTCCTTGCCTGGCTTCTGCCCTCCCAAGGTGGTGATTTGGCTGGAGTAGCTTGAGCTTTGAATTTCAGCACAAATCCAGAAAACTAGCATTAGTGCCTCACCCCTGGGCTCTGACCACCCAAATGGGGCCCAGGGAGGGGGCTGGAGCCCCCAGAGTCATGTGACAGCTTTCAGCTTCTTATTCGGCATCGTCAGGCTCTGCTTAGCTTCAGGAACGGGGCTCTTGTCCTCTAGGACCTGGACAAGGAATGGGGTAGAGGGGGGTGGCAGCATGACCACAACAAATACAATGTAAGAAACCAGAGCTGCAGTAAGGAACAGAGTCCTAGGGAGAAGAGAGCGGCTATTTCTGCTTGGAAGGTGGGGAAAGTGATCCAGAAACTGATGGCATTGTGATGGGGGAAGGAGGTCAAAGGTAAGCTCCTGGAGACCAAAGGCCAGAAATCAAATCTGAAGCAAGAGCAAGGAGCAGAGGGTCTATTGTGCCACCCAGTTGAGGTGAAAACTGTCAGGAGTCTTTCCAAAGCTGTTCAGGAGTCTCCTGGGTAGGGTTTAGGGCCCATCGCACTGCTGCCAACCCTTAAACAATCCTTCCTGCCAGAGTCTGAGGTCACCACTGTCACTGATGTCTCCAGGCCAGAAATAGAAATGAGTCACTTGGCCCTTGAATGTGCTTAATCTAATGCTTAATTTATTAAAGATGAAACAGTAGCTTTTGGGGGTGGGAGCCTTACCAGGCACTGGAGCTGCTGGATGTGGTGTCTGGGCCCTGACGTTCGCATTACCCCTGCACGGTGCTTTCAGCTATAAAACGGGGGTCACACTACTCCCCCTACCTCCACCCCAAGACTTTGCTCTGGCAGGAGAGGGGGCCTGGGATCACCACTAAATATTAATGCAATCAAAGTTACCTATGCTCCTTTTCTCGTTTGCTTAACAGCAATGGGATGCAATGGGGGTTGGAGGTGAAGGCAAGCTCATCTCCAAGGATAGGATTATGACCTTGGACATGCACCCCTGGGGGATATATGCCCGCTGTTGCTCTGAACATTTTCAGGACAGCTCTTCCCCCAGCCTAAACAGGCTGTTGGCCCAAGCAGGAAGGCTCCCACCGAGATACCAGTGAGCAGGAGGTCAGTACAAGACAGGTCTGTCTGGCTGTCAATGTCAGGAACCCAGTTGCTATGTGGTCAGGGCGTGAGGCAGCAAGGTCATTTTCTGGAAGTAGAGAGAAGCCCCCAAGCAACAGGATCACACCAAGGCCAGCCGCCACGTGCCTTGAAGCCAAGCTAGCAAATTGCTGCTGTCAGCCCCTCCCACCTGCTGGGTAAGACCAAGTTGACCCTGAGAATCAAGAATTGAAGAATAGAAGGCAGAGGAGAGGATAGTGTTAGGAAGATGTTTTTGACAGGGCGACAGAGCCACAAGGCAAGACAGCCAGCAGGCTGGGACGGGTCTTTACAGAGGGGAGAAGGCTCTGTGTGTAATGGCTGGGAAGAGTGAGGCCAGCTGCCTGCTTCACCCAGTTCATTCCCCCATCACCTGCAGGATTTAACAGAATCTCCAAGGAGAAGTCTGCAATGAAACAGGGTGAGAGGGGTTAAAAAACACAGACTTAAGAGACAAAAGCATTGCTCTAAAGTCATGGCTCCACACTTAGGAGCTGAATGGCCCAAAACAGTGATTCTCAAAGTAGGGTCCCTGGTCCAGCAGCAGCAGCAGCACCAGGGAACATGTTAAAATGCAAATTCCCAGGCCCTGCTCCAGACTACTGAATCACACTCAGTAGTGCGGGGGGGGGGGGGGGGGGCGATGTCCAGCACAGCATGTTTTAACAAGCCCTCCAGGTGATTCTGTTGCATGCTGAAGTTTGACAACCACTGAACTAGGACATAGCTACCAACAGCTTGACTCTACAGCATTCCCAGCTATAAAATGAGGATGATAATAGTACTTACCTCCTAGGGTTAGCGTGAGGATTAAATGAGTACAGAATTTAGCACAGGGCTCAGTACATAGTAAGCCTTCAGTGAATGTTAGTTATTATTATCCCCCACTTAATCTGCAAAAGGAAGAATCTTCCTCGGTTATGTCATCAATGTCATCTGTCAAGCACCCATAGCACTGACCTGCTAGATGCCTGGTGCATCCACCCCACCCCTCCCCAGCCACCCACCCACCCCACACAGCGTTCGCCATGCAGTGAGAGAGTGAGAGCTGCTGGGAGATGCACTGGCTCATGCCTGCCAGCTCCAGAGCCTTCAGCTGTGTAGAGCAAGACCTATCAGGTGTCGCAACTCAATTGTACAGCTGCCCTTTGTATTTCCCACAGGACTAAGCAGGGGACATACTGGCTGCTCATTCCTTCCTGAACAGTGAAATTGACCTTGACTCCTCCATGCATCATAGCCTGCAGCACACCACCTATTCCTATTTATTGGACAGATACATGATTAAATACAGAAATGGAAAGGGTAAATATGCATGTGCAAAACAAAGACTTTTTTAAGGAAGTGTGGGGATGGAGGCTAACCTCATGGTGTGAACACCCTTAGTCTCCCACCTAACACTTGTGCAAGGGTAAATTCTGGTCTCTATGGTTACCAAGGGCAGCCTTACCCAGAAAGATCTGTAGGATAAACAGCAGGAACTGAGTCAGTGGCTGCCACATTGCACAAGAGCAAAAGGGAGGAAAGGGGTGAGGTACCTACTGGTTACATGGGACAGAAGGAAAAGTCTCTTTACCTGGAGACAGATTTCATAGACACAGAAATCTCCCTGAAATTTTTTTATTAGAATTCCCATATACCACCCTATTATTAACACCTTGCATTAAAATTGTATGTTTGTTACAATTCACAAAAGAACATTTTTGTAATCATACTATTAACTACAGCCCATTATTTACAATAGCATTCACTGTTTGTGTTGTACAATCCTATGGTTTGTGCTTGGTTTTTTTTAATTTTTATTTTAGTAACATATATATATATATATATATATACAACCTAAAATTTCTCTTTTTAACCACATCAAATATAAAATTCAGTGTCATTAATTACATTCACAATGTTGTGCATATCCTCACCACCATCCTCCCTGCATTTATTCTTGGCACACAATATTTCAGACAGTTGTTCTATTTTCCTTCAAAGATGTCACGTTGTAAGTACTTTTTCAATTTTTCTATTTTCATCAGAGAGAGAGAGAGTCAACCAGATGTTAATCTGTCTTTAACACCTGACAATTTCTCTTTTAACAAGGAAATTCTGCAAGAAGTAGCAGTTGTAGCTGAAAGAGGAAAAAAAGTCCACCCTGGGAAATAAATTGGGTGAACAACTGAGTCCACAGTACACATCAGAAACTAAGAACCTAAAGTAGAACTTTCATGCGTATGCCTCCTCTTCGTGCAGCCACCAAGCAGGGATTTAGATGATGATCGTGATTTGCTGTATCCTCAAGTTATCTTTTTGTATACATATAAACCATTATTAAGTGATAAAATGGAGCACTCGCAGCGGGTGGAGGAATCCTCAGGTTTTTGTCTTCTTACCTGATGTGCTGTGCAACTCTGGCCTTGACCCTCTGGAACTGATTGTGGCCCCAGCTCCTCCTCCTGTTCTAGGACAATCCTGCATTGCTCTGAGAATCTCATGGGCCCTGACCTCACCTCCCATCCATGCATAAACATGGATTAAGACTTAAAGAGAAAGTTGTGGTGAAATAAGACTCAGAGCAGTGCCCGAGTAGATAGCTTCCTGGCTGGGTTTCTCCACTTCTTGGGCAACATGCCCCTGCCACCACCCAGGGCTCAGAGGGTACTGGCGCCAAGGACATCTGACCTTCCTTCCCCTGATCCTCTGCTCCCCATGTCTGGTCGTTTAAAGCACCTAAACACACGCACCTCATCGTGAGGCAGGGTGCCTCATGTTCCAAATCCAGTATGGCCCTGGTGACTGTTCAGCTGGTAAGAATAATGTCCACCTTCCCTTTCCCACCCCACCCCACCCCAGGGCAAATGCAGGCTCTTTCCTTCAGCTCCACTGAGTGATGCAGAAGTTGCAACCCCTTGGCCCAAGACCATCCCTGTCTCCAACACCAAGATGCTCCCTTCACAGCCACCCAAGAAGTAAATGGGCTAAAGACAGAAGGTAAGGAGGGGGTGCCAGAAGATATGGATTTTGGGAGGCATAGGTCCCCCTTTTAGAATCTCCCAGAAGCCACTGCCTCTCATTTGCCTGATTTCAGGAGGTTCACAGTCCCTTAGTCCCTAAGGCCCATGCTTGAGTCCCTCAGTCCACAGAACTTGGGTTAAAAATCCCTGCTCCATAGTGAACACAGTCCCACAGAAATATGTAGAGAAGGAAGCAGAAGCACAACCCGTTTTCATACACTCCAGTGGTGGTTGCTGCCCCTTTTTCAGCAAGCTAAACCTAGGAGTAGTGAGAGGCTCAGACAGAGAAGGACAGCCATCCAGAACATTCTGGAATTATGATCTGAGGAGCAGAGGGAGACTGTGTGTCTAGCCGGCAGTGGCCAGACAGAGGAAATGCAGTGTCTGGCTGCTGGCCATTTTTACCCTCTCCCACTATCAGGATCTCCAGCCATATCCTGACCCCTGGTGGCTGACCAGGGGATGAGGCGGGAGAGCTTCCCAAACTCCTCCCTACCCTGGAGGAGCCGAAGGTGGTTCCCCACAGCTGGAAGAATGTATCTCTATCCCACAGGTTCTGGCTGGGGTCCCCAGGAGGTGTTTCTCAGGGGTCCTGCAGGAAGGTTTGCTCCATTGGAGTCACCAGGTGCCTTCTCAATGTAAGCCCGGCAATGACTCAAACAAATGCATATAAAGACAGCATTTTTCACCTGTCAAACTGGGAAAGGTGTGTATGTGCATTACAACTAAAGGTCAGTGCCCATTAGGGTACAGTTGCACACTTGGTGGGGGTGTAAATTAATATGACCTTTCTGGAACTGATTCTGACTTAAGTCTTAAAAAGTGTTTCTATCCTCTGGCCCAGTAATTCTAATTTTAAGAATTCAACTTCAAGAAATCAGTAGACTGAATATAACATGATACATGGAATTTGAAATAATGGAGGAGAAGGGAACAAGATTAGCCAAGACAGATAATTGCTGAAGCTGGGTGATAGGTATATGGGAGTTCTTTATTTTATTTCGTTGACTTTTGGTACACATTTGAAATTTTCCATAATAAAACATTTGTTAAAGAAATTTTCATAGATGCAAAGATTTGTATACAAAGATGTTAACTTTTAGTAGCAAATAAAATGACAAACAACTTAAAAGTGCTGTGCTAGAATGGTTAAACAAATGATGGTACATCCAAACAGTGGAATATTGTGCAGCCGTTAAAAATTCAAGGATGTTTTGATGACATGTAAAAATGCTTACAGTGTAATGCTAAATAAAAAGTGCATAGAAAAGAAGACTATATGAACATGTACTAAAATGTTTGTTCCAGTGAGCTTATGGGTGATTTTTACTTTTATTCCTATTTTGCACTGTATTTTCCTTATTCTACAATGAGCATGTTTTACTTTCATAAACAAAAATGCATTTAATAAAACGTGCTAATTTGTCGGTCTGATATATATATTTGTGATGGTTGGGTTCATGTGTCAACTTGGCTAGGTGGCACTGGCCTGACGATTGCTGTGAGGATATTTGAGGCTGGTTGATAAACCAACGGGCTGGTTTGTCGGATCATCAGTCAATTGACTGCAGCGGACTGATGACTCATCAAGGGGCGTGCTTCCACAGTGAGAGAATGCAATTGGCTGGATTTGGTCCGGGTGATCAGTTGGAGGCTTATAAGCCGGATGGTTAGAGAACCTTCGCTTCTTTCTTCAGCTGCTCAGTGAAGCATTTCCTGGGGAGCTTGTCGAAGTTGCCAGTTCGTTTCCTGAGGAGTTCGTCAAAGTTGTCGGTTCGTTTCCTGAGGAGTTCGTCAAAGTTGTCGGTTCGTTTCCCGATGAGTTCGTGGGACATCTTCCTTGGAGTTGACAGCTTGTTGACGGCTCTGCAGAATTTGGACTCGTGCACTCCCGCAGTTGCGTGAGTCACTTTTACAATTTGATAATAAGAGACATCTCTCATTGATTCTGTTTCCAAGGAGAACCCTAACTAATACAACTTGGTACCAGAAGTGGTTCTTGAGAAACGGAATCTTAAAATGGGCTTTTACAATTTGTTTTCTACTCTGATTAGATTCAGAGGCACTAATGACTCTATTTCCAATAATCAAGAGGGTACTAACAGTCCATGGCAGGAGTTGGCAAAGCAAATACTCAAAATAGCACCATTTGATTCTCCTAATTGTGCTCTAGTACGAAGCGAGGCTCTGGGTGACAGTGTTTTCAACACGTTCATGGAGTTTTGCAGTATTAAGAAGTATAATGATGTTGGCTGGCTGCTCTTAGATACTTTGGATACAGTTGTAAGAGAAAGGGATGAGCTAAAGGCTTCAAATTCAAAACTTGAACGCCGTATGACAGATGTAAAGGGTTCCATTTGTGCCCTGAAAGAAAATCTTATTTCCTGTGCCCGCAGACTGGAGGTTTCTGAAAATCAGACGCAGTCTCTTATTGTGCGAGTAGCACATTTACAGCGTAAACTAAAATCTCAATCTCTCAGGGTGTCTGCTGTTAAAGTAAAGGCATTGATTGGAAAAGAATGGGATCCAGAAACTTGGGATGGGGACATATGGATTGATAATAATGACAGTGAGGACATTGGAACCCTGGATTCTGCTGGGTCATTGTTAGATTTACCTGTAGAGGGCTGTCCTGGGGAAACAGCTTCTCTGCCTCCGGTCTGCCCTAAGGAGCCTGCCACCCAACCCGCACCTAAGGAGATTAACCCTTCAATGCCTGCTAATCTTGTAATCACCTCTCCTGAGGAAGCAGCCCTCACTCTTTTGTCTGGAGAGATTAATCCTGTTTTAAGAGATGAAAATGCAACAGAGTGTCCTGAGGAGAATGGCTTGAGAGATAATTCTAACTCTTTTCATGACCCACCCCCACCACCAGTTTTTGCTTCAAGACCTATATCTAGGCTCAAATCCCAACAAGCCCCAAAGGGTGAGGTACAAAGTGTGACCCATGAGGAAGTACGCTATACTCCAAAAGAACTGTATGAGTTTTCCAATTTATACAGACAGAAACCAGGGGAATCTGTGTGGGAATGGATATTGAGAGTGTGGGATAATGGCGGAAGGAATATAAGGTTGGATCAGGCTGAATGTACTGATATGGGCCCACTAAGCAGAGATTCTGCATTCAATGTTGTAGCTCGAGGGGTTAGAAAGGGTGTTAACAGTTTGTTTGGGTGGCTGGCTGAAACATGGATCAAAAGGTGGCCGGCATTACCAGAGGTTGAAATGCCAGAACTGCCCTGGTATAATGTGGAGGAAGGGATTCAAAGGCTTAGAGAGATTGGAATGTTAGAGTGGATTTATCATGGAAGACCTGCTCACACCGCCCTGGAATGACCAGAGGACACACCTTTTACCAGGACTGTAAGGAATAAATTTGTGAAACTAGTTCCATCATCCCTGAAGAGCTCTGTAGTCGCCCTTCTCTGTAGGTCAGATATTACTGTAGGAACTGCTGTCTCTGAGCTGGAATCCTTAAACACAATGGGGATAATCGGGTCCCGAGTCAGCAGAAGCCAAGTGGCTGCAGTTAATCACCACAGACAAGGTGGGCATGGCTACCATAATGGAAAACAGGCTCAAAGCAGCAATCAAAATAATATGACTCACAGAGACTTATGGCGTTGGCTAGTGGATCATGGAGTACCAAGTAGTAAAATAGATGGGCAATCGACTAAATTCTTGTTTGAACTATATAAGCAGAAGAATTCTAGGCCACGTGAACAAAAATCTCCCTTGAATTACAAAAACAGAGAGTCACGGCCCCTTAATCAATTCCCAGACTTGAGATAGTTTACAGATCCAGAGCCCCTTGAATGAAGGGAAGGCCGGGTACCCTTGGAGAAGGACCCTGTCACACTGCCAAAAATTTATACTGTTAATCTTCCTCCCTGCCTTCCCCAGGGGGACCTATGGCCTTTTACCAGGGTGACTGTGCATTGGGGAAAAGGAAATGATCAGATATTTCGTGGATTATTAGACACTGGGTCAGAAGTGACATTAATTCCCGGAGACCCAAAACGTCACTCTGGTCCACCAGTCAGAGTTAGGGCTTATGGAGGTCAGATGATTGATGGAGTTTTAGCCCAGGTCTGTCTCACAGTGGGTCCAGTGGGTCCCCGGACCCATTCTGTGGTTATTTCCCCAGTGCCAGAATGCATAATTGGAATAGACATCCTCAGCAACTGGCAGAATCCTCACATTGGTTCCCTGACTCCTGGAGTGAGGGCTATTATGGTGGGAAAGGCCAAGTGGAAGCCACTAGAGCTGCTCTTGCCTAGCAAGGTAGTGAACCAGAAGCAATACCGGATTCCTGAAGGGATTGCAGAGATTAATGCCACTCTTAAGGACTTGAAGGATGCAGGGGTGGTGATTCCCACCACATCCCCATTCAAGTCTCCTATTTGGCCTGTGCAGAAAACAGATGTCTTGGAGGATGACTGTGGATTATCGTAAGCTTAACCAGGTGGTGACTCCAATTGCAGCTGCTGTCCCAGATGTGGTATCATTGCTTGAGCAGATCAACACATCCCCTGGTACCTGGTATGCAGCTATTGATCTGGCAAATGCTTTTTTCTCTATTGCTGCCAGCAAGGACCACCAGAAACAGTCTGCATTCAGCTGGCAAGGCCAGCAGTTTACATTCACTGTGCTACCTCAGGGTTATATCAACTCTCCAGCCCTATGTCATAATATTGTCCGCAGGGATCTTGATCATTTCTCCCTCCCACAAGACATCACACTGGTCCATTATATTGATGATATCATGTTGATTGGACCTAGTGAGCAAGAAGTAGCAACTACTCTAGATTTGTTGGTAAGGTATTTGCATGGCAGAGGATGGGAGATAAATCCAACAAAAATACAGGGGCCTTCCACCTCAGTAAAATTTCTAGGTGCCCAGTGAAGTGGGGCCTGTCGAGATATTCCTTCTAAGGTGAAGGACAAGCTGCTGCATCTGGCCCCTCCTACAACCAAAAAAGAGGCACAATGCTTAGTTGGCCTCTTTGGGTTTTGGAGACAACATATTCCTCATTTAGGTGTGCTACTCCGGCCCATTTACCGAGTGACTAGAAAAGCTTCTAGTTTTGAGTGGGGACCGGAGCAAGATGAGGCTCTGCAACAGGTCCAGGCTGCTGTGCAAGCTGCTCTGCCGCTTGGACCATATGATCCAGCTGATCCAATGGTGCTGGAAGTGTCAGTGGCAAATAGAGATGCTGTTTGGAGCCTTTGGCAGGCTCCTATAGGAGAATCACAACGCAGGCCCTTAGGATTTTGGAGTAAAGCTTTACCATCCTCTGCAGATAACTACTCTCCATTTGAGAAACAACTGTTGGCCTGCTACTGGGCCTTAGTAGAGACAGAACGCTTAACCATGGGCCACCAAGTTACCATGAGACCTGAGTTACCTATCATGAGCTGGGTGTTATCTGACCTACCAAGCCATAAAGTTGGGCGTGCAGAGCAGCACTCCATCATAAAATGGAAATGGTATGTACGAGATAGAGCTCGAGCTGGTCCTGAAGGTACAAGTAAGTTACATGAGGAAGTGGCCCAAATGCCCATGGCCCCCACTCCTTCCACCTTACCTTCTCTTTCCCAGCCCACAGCTATGGCATCTTGGGGAGTTCCTTACAGTCAGTTGACTGAGGAAGAGAAGACTCGGGCCTGGTTTACAGATGGTTCTGCACAATATGCAGGCACCACCCGAAAGTGGACAGCTGCAGCACTGCAGCCCCTTTCTGGGATATCCCTGAAGGACAGTGGTGAGGGGAAATCCCCCCAGTGGGCAGAACTTCGAGCAGTGCACCTGGTTGTTCACTTTGCTTGGAAGGAGAACTGGCCAGAGGTGCGTCTGTATAGTGATTCCTGGGCTGTTGCTAATGGTTTGCCTGGATGGTCAGGGACTTGGAAGGAACATGATTGGAAGATTGGTGACAAAGAAGTCTGGGAAAGGGGTATGTGGATAGACCTTTCTGAGTGGGCAAACAACATGAAGATATTTGTGTCCCATGTGAATGCTCACCAGAGGGTGACTTCAGCAGAAGAAGGTTTTAATAACCAAGTGGATAAAATGACCCGTTTAGTGGATACCAATCAGCCTCTTTCCCCAGCAACTCCTGTCATTGCCCAATGGGCTCATGAACAAAGTGGTCATGGTGGTAGGGATGGAGGTTATGCATGGGCTCAGCAACATGGACTTCCACTCACCAAGGCTGACCTGGCCACAGCCACTGCTGAGTGTCCAATTTGCCAGCAGCAGAGACCCACACTCAGTCCCCGATATGGCACCATTACTCGGGGTGATCAGCCTCCTACCTGGTGGCAGGTTGATTACATCGGACCACTTCCATCATGGAAAGGGCAGCGATTTGTTCTTACTGGAATAGACACATACTCCGGATATGGGTTTGCCTTCCTTGCACGACATGCTTCTGCCAAAACTACGATACGTGGACTTACAGAATGCCTCATCCACTGTCATGGTATTCCACACAGCATTGCTTCGGACCAAGGAACCCACTTCACAGCAAATGAAGTGAGGGGATGGGCACATGCTCATGGAATTCTGTGGTCTTACCATGTTCCCCATTATCCAGAAGCAGCCGGGTTGATAGAACGGTGGAATGGCCTATTGAAGATTCAATTACGGCGCCAACTAGGTGGCAATACCTTGCAGGGTTGGGGCAGTGTTCTCCAGGAGGCTGCGTATGCTCTGAACCAGCATCCACTCTATGGTGCTGTTTCCCCCATAGCCAGGATTCATGGGTCCAGGAATCAAGGGGTGGAAACAGGAGTAGCACCACTCACTATCACTCCTAGTGATCCACTAGGGAAATTTTTGCTTCCTGTCCCTGCAAGTTTAAGCTCTGCTGGTCTACAAGTCTTGGTTCCAAAAGGAGGAGTGCTTCCACCAGGAAACACAACAATAATCCCATTGAACTGGAAGTTAAGGCTGCCACCTGGCCACTTTGGGCTTCTGATGCCTCTGAATCAACAGGCAAGTAAGGGGATTACTGTACTGGCTGGGGTGATTGATCCTGACTATCCAAGGGGAAATAGCACTGCAACTACACAATGGAAGTAAAGAAGAGTTTTCCTGGAATACAGGAGATCCCCTAGGGTGTCTCTTAGTACTACCATGCCCCGTGATTCAAGTCAACGGAAAACTGCAACAACCGAATCCAGGCAGGACTACCAATGGCCAAGAAACTTCAGGAATGAAGGTTTGGGTCACCCCACCAGGCAAAGAACCACGGCCAGCTGAAGTGCTTGCTGAGGGTAAAGGGAACATGGAATGGGTAGTGGAAGAAGGTCATGATAAATATGAACTACGGCCACGTGACCAGTTACAGAAACGAGGACTATGATGACGTGAATATTTCCTCCTCGTTTTGTTATGATTATGTTTGTATTTGTCTGTAAAGAAAATATTTTTGCTTTCTTCTCTGTCTTATCCCCTTATCATAAGGCATAAGCTGTAACGTTCATTTTGAAGGTATGGTTTTAGGTGATGTGTACAACTGCCAAGCTGACAAGGGGTGGACTGTGATGGTTGGGTTCATGTGTCAACTTGGCTAGGTGGCACTGGCCTGACGATTGCTGTGAGGATATCTGAGGCTGGTTAATAATCCAACGGGCTGGTTTGTTGGATCATCAGTCAATTGACTGCAGCTGACTGATGACTCATCAAGGGGCGTGCCTTCCACAGTGAGAGAATGCAATTGGCTGGATTTGGTCCAGGTGATCAGTTGGAGGCTTATAAGCCAGACGGTTAGAGAACCTTCACTTCTTTCTTCAGCTGCTCAGTGAAGCATTTCCTGGGGAACTTGCTGAAGTTGCCAGTTCGTTTCCTGAGGAGTTCGTCAAAGTTGTCAGTTCGTTTCCTGAGGAGTTTGTCAAAGTTGTCGGTTCGTTTCCCGAGGAGTTCGTCGGACATCTTCCTTGGAGTTGACAGCTTGTTGACAGCTCTGCAGAATTTGGACTCGTGCACTCCCACAATTGTGTGAGTCACTTTTACAATTTGATAATCAGAGACATCTCTCATTGATTCTGTTTCCAAGGAGAACCCTAACTAATACAATATTCAAATCCAGGAACTACCACATACTAGCTATACAACACTGAGAAAATCTATTAATTTCCACATCTCAGATGCCTCACCTATAAAACTGGCATAGTGCCAACCTATTTTCAAGCCACCATTTCCTGGGTACTTACTATATGCTGGGCACTATGACAAGAACTTTTCCCCTATATGTTATCAAACATATCATTCACACACGATCATTCCAATCCTTACAATAAGCTATGAAGTAGGTTCTCTTATTCCCATTTTAGAGATGCACAAACTGAGGCTCAAAAAAGTTAGGCAATGTGTTCAGATTTACCCAGCTAGTAAGGATAGAGTTGGGATTGAAACGTAGCTCTCTCCACCCTGGAAAGCCTGGCTCTTGGCCTCTACCCTGGATGGCTCACAGTCAGCAGTTTTGTTGTGAGGATTGAATGAGGTAATGGAGATGAAATGCCCAGCACAGAGCTGCTCCACTTTAGATTAGTTCCCTTTTCCAAGGCACCTAAATGTTGGTAGACTGTGGCAAAACAACCCGGCTCACCCCATGAAAAAGTTTCCCTGTCCTGAAAGAGGGACTGCAGGATCGGAGGACAGAACAGAAAGGGGCTGGAAGGCTTGCTCACCGAAGGAGATATGGGGGGCTAGAAATGTGTGCCCTGCATGTTCCAGACAGCGCTGTCCATGGTTTCTTCAGGACTTCTTCAGACCCTACACTTTAATTTACAGCTCCAAACAGAGTATGGAATCACTACCAACATGGTGTCTCTCCCCTTCCTTCAGCTTACCTCTACCACCTTTTTCCCTAAGGAACAGGGCCCATAGATGGGTTTTTCTTTTCTTTTTTTCCCCCTTTCCTGGAGAAAAGAGTAATCATAGAGGCTGTGTGGGACAGAGCACCACTGGAGAAAGAAGGACCGGATGTCTAGGGGTGAGGGAGGTGGCTGGGCCTGGATTCATCTGAATTGCCTCTTTCCCTGGGAAGCCAGGCTGAGTTAGGTTCCATCCCTAT
Organism: Choloepus didactylus; assembly: GCF_015220235.1. Taxonomy (NCBI): domain Eukaryota; kingdom Metazoa; phylum Chordata; class Mammalia; order Pilosa; family Megalonychidae; genus Choloepus; species Choloepus didactylus. The sequence goes on along the minus strand of NC_051310.1, from coordinate 157,765,530 downwards.
TCCCTATTTCCAACCCCATGAACCTGTTAAGGCACTAACCACACTAGAACTGCTCATTTTGTTGTCTGTCTTTTCTAGATAGTAAGCTCCGTGAGGGCAGGGACCATGGCATTCACCACATATCTCTAGCACCTGGCAATGTGCCTGCCACACAGTAAACTACGTAAACATTTGCTGAATGGAAGGATGGATGGATGGATGGATGGATGTACAGATGGCTGTACAGATGGATGAACGAACTCTCCATCAATAGTCAAACCCAAGTGGACCCAAATTTATTACCCCATAGCTGCCCTTTTCTGTGCTAGGCACTCAGAAGGCTTAAAATGCATGTGTTTGTCCAACCCTTAGGAAAACACAATGCATAGAAAATCCCTTTTATATTCCAAACCTCATGTTCTTTATTTTACCTAAATAGTCAAAATGGAGCTCCTAAGTCTAAGGGAGGTTTCCAAGTACATGGAATCCTGGGAAAAGCAGCAGAAGGGCTCAAAAGCTCTGGTGTCTAATGTTCAAATCCCAGCTTTTCTGCCTCTGCCTCTTCTCTGGAAAGTGAAGGGGATGGACCAGAGCTTGTACGAAAATAAAAGCAACTGAGTGCATTGGACACTATCCCGTGTGTATAGTTGGACACAGTGCCCTCCTCCCTAAATCCGTAGAGGCAGGGATGGAACTAGATACAGAGTCTGAGTAAACTGAACAGGGAGGGGAACAGTGAATGCCTGCTTCTGGTGAGTGAACAGGGACGGCTGGTGGGCTTACCACAATAAAGGCCCACCCAAACCTATCTGGATGTCTTTGCCTCTAGGTTTGCAAAGGAGAAGACAAGGTTCCCAAGCCCTGGGATTTTCAGGGCACCACCAAACATGATCCCCTGTTCCCCATTCAAAAACAATACACCCCTCATCCCACCCCTATCCCTTTGGAGGGGGCAACCCAGGGAGAAAGAGTTGGGGGGTGGAGGGCAGTGTGAATGGTAAGGACTGGAAAAGTATTGGTGGTGCCAAGCTTCCTGGCGGGACCCCATGTCAAACTTCCTCAGAAAGCGCAAGTGGGGGAGCCCCCTGGTTCCCTTCCAGCAACTTTCACGGGGAGCACAGCAGACTTATGGACTCAGGCATGCTTGACCAAAGGCTTCCTGGCTTCAGTCCAAATAGCTGGCAGGGCTAGAACCCTGGGTTCCTCCTTTCTCCCCTGCGCCCCACATCCAAGCCTCCTGCCTGAATTTCTTTTTCTCTACCCACTCCTGCCCTTCTACATGCAGGGCTTTCTCCCTCCCTTCACAGCCCTTATTTCACTCTCAGTCTCCATATCTGTTTCTTTTTCCCTCCTTCTCCTCCTCCCCTGCTCCTCTCCTCCTTGCCATCCCTCACCAGCCCCAGAATGGATCTCCCTCCCATCTTCCCTCTTCTGCTGTATCTCCCTGCTCCTTAGCTCTCAACCCCTGCACCTCTTTCTTTGTATTCCTCACGCCCTCTCCCGCCAGCATCTCTCCGCCTCCGCCCGGCTTCGGCCTCCCCCAGCCTCCCCATCTTCAGCTCAGTCTCCTCCCCTCGGCTCCTCTCAGCCTCACCCCACTCCCTGCCCCCATCCCAGGGTTTCTTTCCACCCCAGGGGTCTCTGTGCCTCTCCTTTTCCTCTTCTACCTGCCTCCTCCCTCTCTGCAAGGTTAGCGGACTCCCATCTTTTCCTGCCTGGGTATACCTCCCACCCCGCCCCCAACATCGCCACCGACTCTTTTTCATCCATCTCCTCTCGTCTCCTCTCTTCTCCCTGCCCCTTTAAATCTGCCTGGCCCAGCCTCCCCCGTGATGCTGGGATGGAGCAAACATTGATTTGTGCTGGGATGGAATCGGAATTTTGATTTTTTTTTCCTCCCCCCAACCATAAGAAGAAGAAAAAATAATAAAAACACCCCCTCTTGATTGCCCCCTCCCCCTCCCATCCACCTCCCAGCTCTTCTTCCCTATCTCAGTCCAAGGCAGATTTTTTTTTTCTCTACACTATTCTCATCTCCCACCCCCCACCTCTGCCACTACCCCACCCCGCCCCCCCACAGCCTGCTGCTCCAGCTGGGGAGAGAGGGGACTCTCTCCCGCGGCTCCCCCACCTTAGCTCTCAGGGTTGGAACAGTCTCTCCGGAAGGGGAGGGGGCTTGGTTTGGCCGGAGTGAGGTGGGAGTGGAGGTACCCTGCCATGGATGCTGTGCCTGGGAGGCAGCCTGAGCCCCAGCCCACCTGGTGAGTAGCCTGCCCCCTCCCTTCCTCCAGTCTGCCCATCCCCACCCTCGCCTTTCCCCTGCAGAGCCTCCCCATACTTCTCCCCCCCTCCACCCCAAACCCTCTGCCCACCTAGCTCCAATCCCCTCTCCTACATTCTCTAACCCCTTCTTGGCCGGGGAAGCCAAAGAACCAGGGCAGAGGGGCCCTGGCAGCAGCCTGGGAAGAGGGTGGTCTCTGACCCCGCCCAGCCGCCTCTGAGGACCCCCCAAACTGCCATCCACACTCGGCACTTTGGGGCTCTGGGTTGGAGAAATCGGGCTCTAGCTTGGGGTTCAGGCCCAGTCTTGGGTGGGGCCCTCTACAAGGAGGGAGGGGTGGGGGAGCCTCCAAAGCTTTGGAGCTGCTGGAAGACGCTGACGGGAAGAAGGGGGGGGGAGGTTCGCTGATGCCCGAGCCACCTGGCCAGGGAGCGGCGGACAAAGAGGAGGGGCCTCACTCGCCACTTACCCCCCCCCCCCACCTCTTTCTCCGCAGCCACTCAGGATGAGGGTCCGGCCCTGCCTGCCCGCGCTGGGGCTCCCCCGCCCGGCCCGGGTCTAACTGCCCCCGCCCCCAGGCCTCGCCCGGCTCCCAGGACCCCAGCCGGCTCCCCAGCCCCAGGATGCGTTGAGCCGCCGGGGGGCTGAGGCCGCGTCAACTACATGCATGTCCCCCGGGGGCAAGTTCGACTTTGACGACGGGGGCTGCTACGTGGGGGGCTGGGAGGCGGGGCGGGCACATGGCTACGGCGTGTGCACGGGGCCCGGCGCCCAGGGCGAGTACAGCGGCTGCTGGGCGCACGGCTTCGAGTCACTCGGCGTCTTCACGGGGCCCGGCGGACACAGCTACCAGGGCCACTGGCAGCAGGGCAAGCGCGAAGGGCTGGGCGTGGAGCGCAAGAGCCGCTGGACATACCGCGGCGAGTGGCTAGGCGGGCTGAAGGGGCGCAGCGGCGTGTGGGAGAGCGTGTCTGGCCTGCGCTACGCCGGGCTCTGGAAGGACGGCTTCCAGGACGGCTACGGCACCGAGACCTACTCCGACGGAGGTGCGGGGCTCGGCCCACTGTCTGTCTGCCCCTCCGTGCCTGCCCGTCGGCCCTCCCGCGGGTGCTTTCCCCATCGTTCTGCCCCCAGGCCCCCTGGCTGTCCCCCATATTCCTCCCCCGTCGATGTGCTCCCCAACCCCCATCTTTCTGCCCACCCCCTACACACACACACACACACACACCTTCCTCGTGTGTCTGCCTCCAGGATGCCTGCTTCTCTTTCTCCCCAGGTGGCCTGCCGCCACCCCTTCCCTGTCTGCCTGTCCCACAGCTCTCCCTTGTCTGCCTGTCCCTTACACCTCTGCTCTGCTTGTCCCCTTGCACTTCCCCAGTCAGCTTGACCTTTGTGGTCAGTCCTGTTTGCCTGCCACCTGCTTATCTTAAACATCACTGTCTGCCTGTCCCTCATACCTCTGGCCTGTCTTTCTGTCCCTCTGTTTCAGACAGCCTGGCACTCCCACTTCCCCTCTCTATCCCTCATACCTCTGTTGGCTGGCCTCGTGTGCCACCATCTGCTTATTCCACGGCTATCCTGTCTGCCTGTCCCTCTCACCCTCTGGAATCGCCTGTTCTTCACACACCCTAGGCTGCCCGTCCCTATCCCTTCCCCTGTCTATCCACACTGCCAAAATCCACGCAGCTCCTGCTGCCTGCCTGTCTTCACTCGGCTCTTCCACACACCTTCCGACCCAGCCTGCCTGTCCCCTGCTCCTAGTGCCCTCCCCTGACCTCCCGCGCCTAACACACTGGTTTCCAGAGACGCTTCGGGCCTGGGGTGCAAGGAAAGGCGGGTCCCGACTATTTTTCCCACCCCACCCCGCCCCGCCCGCAGGAACCTACCAGGGCCAGTGGCAGGCCGGGAAGCGCCACGGCTACGGGGTGCGCCAGAGTGTGCCCTACCATCAGGCGGTGCTGCTGCGCTCACCACGCCGCACCTCCCTGGACTCCGGCCACAGCGACCCCCCGACGCCGCCCCCGCCCCTGCCGCTGCCGGGCGACGAGGGCGGTAGCCCGGCCTCGGGCTCCCGGGGCGGCTTCGTGCTGGCGGGGCCCGGGGACGCTGACGGCGCATCCACCCGAAAGCGCACCCCTGCGGCCGGCGGATTCTTCCGCCGCTCCTTGCTGCTCAGCGGGCTCCGAGCAGGCGGGCGCCGCAGCTCCCTGGGCAGCAAACGGGGTTCCCTGCGCAGTGAGGTGAGCAGCGAGGTGGGCAGCACCGGGCCCCCGGGCTCCGAGGCCAGCGGGCTCCCGACCCCAGCGCCGCCCGCTCTTATCGAGGGCTCAGCCACTGAGGTGTACGCGGGCGAATGGCGCGCAGACCGGCGCAGCGGCTACGGCGTGAGCCAGCGTTCCAACGGGCTGCGCTACGAGGGCGAGTGGCTGGGCAACCGGCGGCACGGCTACGGGCGCACCACCCGCCCCGACGGCTCCCGCGAGGAGGGCAAGTACAAGCGCAACCGGCTGGTGCACGGGGGGCGCGTCCGCAGCCTCCTGCCTCTGGCCCTTCGGCGGGGCAAAGTCAAGGAGAAGGTGGACAGGGCTGTCGAGGGCGCCCGTCGAGCCGTGAGTGCTGCCCGCCAGCGCCAGGAGATCGCCGCTGCCAGGTGGGCGTCAGGGAGTGTGCAGAGGCCAAAAGCTGCCATAAGGGGAGAGGGAAGACCTGGGGGCCTAAAGAAGGGCCTAGACCCAAGACCTGGGGCCTGGTGAGAAAGTAGGCCTAGGATCCTGGATATTTGGGGTGTTGTTACTGGAGGCTACAGGTGGATGTGGGTGTAACTGGGGGTGGTTGGGTATTTGAGGCAGAGGGTGTAAGACCAAGTGTGTCTCATGGTCTTTTATGGGGATGCTTGTGTGTGGAATCCATTGATGTTTGTGGCATAGCAATGAGCACTGCCCATAAACCTCTTAAAATAGGGACAGGTCACTAGTCTTCCTCCTCCTGCAGCTGATCCAGCCTCCAGGCCTCAGGCCAGGAGTAGGAAGGGCCTGATAAAACATCAGCCAGCCCAGGGCAGAGACAGTGGTGTCCATTCCTAACCACATCCCAGCCTGATACCATTTGGGCCTTGGAGTTTGTCTAGTTTTCATAGCTGACCCACCCACCTGAAAAGACATTCTCTCCCAGCTTTGCCTCCTCTACCTCCCTTTACCTAACTGATAAGATTTCTGAAAATTTGCCTGTAAATGAAATTGTCTTTCTGTAAATCAGATTACATTGCCATGCATCAGGAGCTTTGCTATCTAAAGCGGTGCTGCCCAATAGAAATATAATGTGAGCCAATTATGTAATTCTAAATCTTCTAGTAGCCACTTTTAAAGACAAAGTAAAAAGAAACAGTGAAATTAATTTTAATACTATATTTTTATTTCAACTGTTATTCAAATATCATTTCAACATATAATCAATATAGAATTATTAATGAAATATTTTACATTATTTTCTTTTGGTACCAAGTCTGAAATCTATTGTGCATTTTTACTCTTTCAGCATATCATCTCAATTCAGAGTAGCCACATTTCAAGTGCTTAATAGACGCGTGTGGCTAGTGACTACTGAATTAGATAGTGTAGATCTAAAAGAAGGCAAAATTCCATTTGTAATGAGATTCACAAGCCCCTGATTTATAATTATATTTGGTTTTTCTTTTAAAGGGGGCAGGGCACAGTTGGGGGCTTTTGTGTTTAAATTTGAGACTGTTTCAGAGGGCTTGGGTCAGGATATGTACAAATGTGCTTCAGTGAGTTTGTATAGTGGGTGACAGTGTGTGTGTGTGTGTGTGTGTCTGAATATGAATGGGGCAAATCCAGAGTATGCACCTAAGCTCAAAAATGTGCATCTATAGATGTATTTGAGTGTCTGGGTGGTTGGAGTCCAGGGCCTTAAGCCAGGGAAAGGTTGTGGGGTAGGCAGAGCACCAGGGAATACTTTAAACTAGGAGAGGGGGGTGTGCAGGAAAAACTGATTTCAGTAGCTAGAGGCTCAGGCAGTGGGAGGAGGCTGTTTGGTCTCCCCAGCATCAGGCCTGGAAATGCTGATTGGCTGCTGGCTGCCATGGAAACAGCAGAGCTTTGGCAGCAGGTGCCTCTGCCAGGTAGCCAGGGCCTGGCCTGATGCCTGAACACAGACTGAGTCTAATGCCTGGGATTTGATCATCCATATCCTCCCTACCCCAAAACAGAGGTCCTTGTCAGTGTATTAGTTTCATGGCTGCCAGGAGAACACAGTGCAACCCAAAACCATGATCCTCATGCCCTGTCCCAAACCCTGACACCAACTCAGTTTCAGGGCAGGGCTGCTCATGTAGAGTCTGAAAGCCCTAAGACAGAACAGGTCTTAGGTCCCTCCATGCAGGCTCTGAAGTTCCTTAACCCACCAAGTGAGGAGAGGAGACTGACCATGTCTCCCCCGGCACATAAATAAGAGGTGGGCCTAAGCCTCCAGTGGACATCACTAGCCTTCCCCCCATACCCAGACCTGCCTTCCCAGGCCTGTGACCAGAGGGATTCATGGGTCTTAATCCATTCAAGCCCATGGCAAGTACGTCTTATTACCTCGATCTCTGCTCCTTTGTGCCTCACCTTCATTCAGAATAGAACTAATTTAATGATTACAAGGTATCTATGATCAATAGCAGAGGGTGAAAAGAAAGGGAAAGTTGAGGAAGTATCTGACATCAGAGGAAGAGCTGAGAAACAACAATGGGGAGACTAAGAGCTTCACCAGAGGTATAATCTCAGTGGTGAGAAAGTGTGCCTATTAGCAGGGAGAGGGGATAGCAGAAAAGGGAAACCCACTCTTCAGCTCCAGAGCTCAGAAAAGGATGAGATGGGGCAGGGAGGCAGTGGCAGTGATAGAGTGGGGAGTATAATTTTATAACAGAAGAACTGAAGAAAAGCAAGATGTGAAATTCTCATGTCAGGAAATATGCACTGGAAGAGGTTGGGTTGAATAATAAGGAAGGATGGCAGAGGTAAGGGAGTGGGAGGCAAAGACTCCTACCACAGGGGAGAGCGTGGTCCCGAACAAAGGGCGTGAGCGAGTGGCAAAGCCTCTAGGAGGGCAGGATCACAAGGTACAGGAAAACGCTCTGGACCCCACAGAGAAGTGTATGATCCTAGGGGGCTGTGAGAGGAGATGATAACGAGCAGGGAACTACGGCCAAGAGGTCATCACGTACAGTTTGTGAGTACCAAACAGATGTGACTGCAGAAGATGTGCTAAGAGAGTGAGGTTTCAGTTGTTAAGAGAAGGGAGCAGGACAGGACTGGAATAACAGAGGTGAGGAAAGGGCCTGGCCCCTGCAACTGAAGAAGGGAAGTGTTACTACAGGATATAAAAGGTGAAGGATGTGAGAGGAGCAGGAGGGTGTGATGACAGCCAACACAGCCCAAGTCCAGGACAGGAAACCAAAGCGGACCTGCCCTGACCAGCCAGAGAAGGAGAGCAGCTGGCAGAGTACGTGGAAGGGTGAGGACTGCAGAGTGGTGAGCTCAGATCAGGAGGATGTGATGTAGTGGGGACATGGGGAACGGGGCTGGAGCATCTGACCAGGGGGTAAGTTGCTGTGGGGAAAAGCCTGCTGAGTTCCCATCCCCGCGACCCGACAGGGCAGCAGACGCCCTCCTCAAGGCAGTGGCAGCCAGCAGTGTCGCTGAGAAGGCTGTGGAGGCAGCTCGAATGGCCAAACTGATAGCCCAGGACCTGCAACCCATGTTAGAGGCCCCAGGTAAGGTGTGGACAGCCTGAGCGTGGGGGGATGAACCCCCTTGGGGAGCTAGAGAGGCTCAAACATAGGGAAAGAGTTTGGGAATCCCTCCGGGGGAACTGGGGATAGGAAAAAACAAGGTATGAGGGTCCAAGGGGACAGAGGTGGGGGGTCAAGCCCAGTTTGGGGAGTGGAGTGGGACTGGGAATTTGTAAAGAAGGATAATAAGGATTGGGGGGATTGGGGACTGGAAGTGAGAGGCTGTAGGCCTGGGGATACCAAAGTCCTGGGAGGTGTCCATTCGGGGAAATAAAGTTGTAGCTTCTCCAGCCCTAGATAGTTAGGCCCCACTGATTCTCAGCTCTTCCTGCCCCAGGCCGCAGACCCAGGCAGGACTCGGAAGGTTCCGACACAGAGCCCTTGGATGAGGACAGCCCTGGGGTGTATGAGAATGGACTGACCCCCTCAGAGGGCTCTCCCGAACTGCCCAGCAGCCCTGCCTCCTCCCGCCAACCCTGGCGACCCCCTGCCTGCCGGAACCCATTGACCCCTGGAGGGGACCTGGGTCCCTTCTCCAGCCCCAAAGCTTGGCCCGAGGAGTGGGGGGGACCGGGGGAGCAGGTGGAGGAACTAGCTGGCTATGAGGCTGAGGATGAGGCTGGGATGCAGGGGCCAGGGCCCAGAGACGGTTCCCCACTCCTCGGAGGCTGCAGCGACAGTTCAGGAAGTCTTCGAGAGGAGGAAGGGGAAGATGAAGAGCCCTTGCCCCAGCTGAGAGTCCCAGGAGGCTCTGAGCCTGAGCCCATGGCCACTCCAGTCCTGAGAGGCACGTCCTTGAGGAGTCCCGATGCTGGGCAGCTGACAGAAGAACTCGAGGAGCCGGTTGCAACCGAGAGGCCTGCCCAGCCGGTGAGACAACCTCTGGCCCCGCTTTGTGTGCTCTTGAGTCTCATCTCCCTTCCAGCCTCTCTTCTCCTCAAAGCCTTCCTTCCCACCCTTTCCAGACCTCTGTCTGTTCCCCCGAAGGGCTGTGATTTGGACTCAGTTTCCTCTTTGCCCACCTAGTCTTGGACCATATACCCACCTCAAAAAAACAAAATAAAATAAAATAGAGAACTTTCAAGCTGGAAGAAAACTAGAGCCCTTCAAGTTCAACTCCCTCATTTGACAGATGGGGAAACTGAGGCCCAGAGCACTTAAAGTAACTTGTCCAGGATTAACAAACTAGTAACGGTAGAGCTAGAACATCTTTCCCTGTTCTCCTTTCATACCATTTTCAGCTCCTGATTTCCTACTCCACCTCCACCCCCACCTCCGCACTTTCTCTCTTTGGTGTCCAGAAATAAAAAAGGAAAAGATTGTTCCCTCCCTACCATGACTCTCCCTCCCTCTCCTGGGAAGAAGGGAAATAGGAAAGAAGGCAGAAAAACAGGCGGGGTGGGGTTTCCCCAGAACTCTCAATTCTGATTGGATCTCAGGCCTTCTCCTGTTTCCTAGCAACCAGCTCCTCACCCCTTCATCCCTTTCTGCCTTCCCACAGTAAAGGCTGCTGCTGCCTAGTCGGCTACTAGGGCCAGGCTCCTCCTGCCTGGGCCACATGACATGATGGCGGCGGAAGGAGGAATCGGGAGAAGGAGGCAGGGAGGAAAGGCTGTCCCTCCCTTGAGGGTGCCAGGGGGAAAGTGGGGCCCTGCCTGGAGAAAAGGGGGGCTGTGCAATCCAAAACAAAGGCCGGAGGTCCCTCTGCTCCGACCTCTGAGAGAAGCAGCATGTTGCCTGGGACCCTTCAGCTTTGCCACCAAAGCCAGGGCCCTTGAGCTGAACAGCTTTACCCTCAGGAAGGTGGGACTTCGAGCTGGACCTGGTCCTCAGGAACTGAGCCTGCTTCCCTCCCCCTCTGTCTCTCTAGGGAGCTGCCAACCCTCTGGTGGTGGGAGCCGTGGCCCTCCTGGACCTCAGCCTGGCGTTCCTGTTCTCCCAGCTCCTCACCTGAGGCTACTTCCTGGCCTAGTTCTGGCTTTGGTTGCTGCCTCTTCACCCCTTTTACCTGCCTTTTTCTCTTTTCCTCTTCCTGGTTGTTTTTTCTATCTTTCTTTCTCTTATCCCTTTTCTTTTCTGTCCTTTTTTGTTTTTGTCTCTTGCTTTTTCTTTGTCCCTCTCTTCTTTCAGATGATCTCATTTATTCTGGATCTCTTTCTGTCTTCCTCACTCCTTTCCCCACCCAACCCCTTCTCTTTCTCTAGATTGTTTACATATGAAGGGCTTTTCTCTCTCAGAGTTGTTCTCCCCTCTGAGATACACAAATCTAAGTCAGACCATTGCCCCCATGCCCTCCCCACCTTTTCTTTAGACCTTAACTGCACTGAGGGTGGGAGTTTGGTGTCCTGAGGAGTTTCCTGGAAGCTGAAGTGAAAGGAGAAAGTGGAGAAAGGGTGACTGAATGTTGGGCCAGACTTTGGCTGAGCTGCTGTCACTCCCTGACCCAAGAGGCCTGCTGTCCTTCTGAGATATAGTGAAAACCTGGAGGAGGTTTCAGCCTCCACCTCTTACCTTGGATCTTATCTCACCTCAGAGCATTGAGCTAGGTTCTTGCCTAACTGAATCCTTCCCTGAAGGAGATACAGAAAGTGAAAAGTAGAATGATTCCCTAGCATCTTCCTCTTTCTTTCCTCAATAGCCAGCCCCTCCGCCAACCCCCTATGGTGGCATGCCAAAAGCAATGTGCAAAGGACCAAGAAATATCCAATGCAACGAAGCCCACCCCCTCCCAAACTTTGCCACTGATTTTTTCCACCCTTCTATCCCCATACAAGTTTATTTGGTTGGTCTGGACTCACATGTGGCCTTTGATTAAATCCCTAAGGGGCCTGAAGAAGGCACTTCTATTGTAGAGGATTAGAGGTACTTGAGCAAGGGCTCCCCAACTCTGGCGTGAGGGGGGGCACTTCTGGGGGATGGAACCGATCAAAATAATATGGAGCTCACAGGGCAGCAGAAGCTGTGACAAGTTTAGTAGTCTCCAAGGGGGTTATAGCCCTTCCCCCACCACACTGGAATCTTGTGTAATGGGAAAGCAACAGGAGGGGATCAAAGGAAGCTCACAGGCTTTCCAGGCAGGACAGAGATGGGCAGCCAAACGGTGTGAAGTGAGTGGAGAGCCCTGTTTGAGACTTTGTCTGATCCCTGGTACCAGCTTTTCCCCTAGGGGACAGGAAGACCTAGGAAGACGGGACTGTAGGGTCTCCAGGGGATCTTTTCCTCCCTCTCCTGCATGAGGCAGAGGCAAGCTGCCTGCCAACCCCACCCTCAAGGAATGGCCTTGCCTGGGAATGCCCACCACACACCCCTTCTTTTTTTCTAGTCAAACTGTTTACTCCTTGGCCTGCCTACTTCCTTCCTTCCCTCTCAACCTTGACTTCTGATTTCTATTTCATGGAATTTGGGATTGAAGTTAAACTACAACAGTGCCGCCAACACCAAGTCTTGCAGGAAAAAAATACAAAGAAATTTAACAAAAAAAAAATATATTAATAAAAAAGTTCAAAAAAGGGGGGGGACTGTCATCTCCTTTGGGGTGCGATGGCTTCTCCCAAGCAATCTGAGGCTCTCCGGACGGTGAAGTACATTTACGAGAGTCCCTCTTGGGAAATGCCAGGTCTATTATACAGCCTCTGTGGATGAGAGATCTTTCTCCTAAACCCCAAAGCCAGGGCGAGGTCAAGAAGGCTCTCTGGGCGGACAGGAGGGGCGGGGTCCTGTGGTGGGGGCGGGGCGAGGACGGAGCCAAACGAAGCACCGCCCCCAGGCCGGCCCCTGACCAGGAAGCGCTGAATGGGTGAGAAGCCAGCCCAGTTAGGTCGCGAGGAAGGTGAGGTTGGCAGTGGAGCCGGCGTCCTAGATTGGGGAAGCTGAGGCCGCCTGAGATGGGAATGGGCGTTGGGATCCCGCAGGAGAAAAAGCGCAGAGTCCTGGAAGAAAAGGAAGGGCTGAGGGGGCGGACGAGAAAACAGGTGGGGGGTGGGGGGGGTGAGGAATAGGCGGGGCTTTGTCTCATGCGCAGTAGGAACAAGCCCTGGGGACGCATGCGTGGTGGGGATCCCCTTGGGCGGTCGGAAGAGGGCGGAATCTGAATTCTTAAGTCGAGAAGGCTGAGCGTGGGTAAGGAGGCTGTGAGACCCAGGCCTTCAGAATCTTGGCCCAGGGCGAGCCTGTCGGAAAGACCAGGCACGCTCGGCCAGAGGGTGTTAAAGCCCTCTCCCTTCCCGGGGTCTGCCCCCAGGATGGCGATATCTTCGCTGAAGCTTCAGGATCTAATCGAGGAGATTCGCGGGGCTAAGACCCAGGCCCGGGAGCGGGAGGTGATCCAGAAAGAGTGTGCCCACATCCGGGCCTCCTTCCGCGATGGGGACCCTCTGCACAGGCACCGCCAGCTGGCCAAACTGCTTTACGTCCACATGCTGGGCTACCCTGCCCACTTTGGACAGGTACTGGGCAGGGTCACCTCCCTCCTGAGTGTGATGAGGAAGGCTAGTGGGGCAGGGTCTCAGGCCCCCTCACCTATCTACCTCTGGTTTTTTCATTCTGCACATAATTTCTGAGCCCTCCCAGCGTGCACTGCAAACCTTCCCCATCACAGCCCCCATTGGGGTGGGCTGGCCCGAACCCTTCTTTCTCTGGCCAGCTGCATTCAGGGCACGTCCTCCTCTCCCATTCTTCACAACTTTTAGTTCCTTGAAACTATCCCCTAACTCCTGAATCTCCTAAGCCTCTTGTTGAAGGGAGGGTGATGGGATATGGCGTCCCACGAGTTAGGAAGATGGAACAGGGATGTTCTGGTTTCACCCCTGCCCCTTCCTGGTCTGCTCCCTTCCCTATAGATGGAGTGCCTGAAACTGATCGCCTCCCCGAGATTCACAGACAAGAGGGTGGGCTACCTTGGGGCAATGCTGCTACTAGATGAGAGGCAGGATGCCCACCTGCTCATTACCAACAGCATCAAGAAGTGAGAGAGCTGGGGGTGGTTCTGGGAAGTACTTGAAATCAGGGAGATGGGAGTGTGGGGAACTGGGAAATCCCAGGGGGCTGCCTGGTGTAGGTATTGGAAGGATTGGTTTCCTCAAAGGCTCCAATGAACTTCTTCCCAAACCTGCAGTGACCTGAGCCAGGGGATTCAACCAGTACAGGGCCTGGCCTTGTGCACTCTGAGCACCATGGGCTCTGCTGAAATGTGCCGGGACCTGGCCACGGAGGTGGAGAAACTGCTCTTGCAACCTAGCCCCTACGTGCGCAAGAAGGTGAGGCAGCAGGACCCTAGGCACTTGGCCCTTCAGAAACTGCCTCCCAGTTGCCATGAGGTAGAGGTAGGAGTCCATCCTGGAGGACCCCTGCCCTGCTGAGCTCCATGACCTCTGCAGGCTGTTCTGACTGCAGTGCACATGATCCGGAAGGTTCCTGAGCTCTCCAACATCTTCCTCCCACCCTGTACCCAACTGCTTCATGAGCGCCACCATGGTAAGGCCACAGGGCTCTCCATCCCCTGCCCCAACACTGGCTAGGGGCTGAAGAGGTGAAAATTGGGGAAGGGAACACCAGCTCCTAGGAGAAGGGTAGCATGCACACACACATGCAGGAGACTCTCCCTTGTCCCTGCCATAGCCCACCATTCACTTCCCCCGCCCTGACCCCAGGCATCCTGCTGGGCACCATCACCCTGATCATGGAGCTCTGCAAGAGAAGCCCTGGAGCCCTCAGTCATTTTCAAAAGGTGGGCTGGTGAAGGGGCAGGCCCTGGGTCAGGAAAAGAGGGGCAGTGAGGGAGGGATGGGGCCAAAGGTTGAGAGGATGAAGAAGAATGCCCAGACAAGGCTCTGCCCTTCCGTCAGGTGGTACCCCAGCTGGTGCAGATCCTCCGGACTCTTGTGACGTTGGGATACTCCACAGAACACAGCATATCTGGAGTCAGCGACCCCTTCCTGCAGGTGGGCTGACCCTTCTCTGCTGTAGCCCTGGAACACTGAGAACTTAGGAGTGAGACCACAGCCAGTAGCCACCTCCCAGAGAACACTTTGGCTCAGTCAGTGTCTTGGGCAGCAGGATGCCAGGCCCAGGATTGTCCAGGTCATCCCAGGATAACAGGGATTGGGAGCCGAAGGTCAAAAAATTCATTTGGAAACAGTAAATAAAGCCTGTCCCAAACTCCTGGACCTCTCCCACCTCTGATCCCCTCCCAGGACCCAGTGGACCTGTGGAGGTGAGAGAGAGGGGCAGGGAAGTGAGAGGAAACCAGCCTGGCCCCTCACAATGCTCTTCTTGACACTGGATTTTTCTCCTCAGTCCCACAACTCCTGACCCTATGAACCTCTCCACTTTTCAACCTTTAACCCAAACTCAGGTCCAGATACTTCATCTGCTTCGGATTCTGGGCCGGAACCATGACGAGAGCAGTGAGACCATGAATGACTTGCTGGCCCAGGTGGGGTGTTGGGGAGGGGGCATTGGTTAGGTGTGCAGTCCTGTGATCCCACCAGCCTGAATGACCCTCCCATGACCACTTGCCCTGTTGCACTATTGTGTCTCTGTTTTCCTCTGGACTGTGAACTCCCTGAGGGCAGGGACACAGTGTGTCTCACTCTTTCTGCAACTCCAGAGGTCATTCTGGCCCTGGCACACAGTGGGGACTCAGGGAACCTTGTTGGATGGTTGCGGGATGGACAGAGGACATGGCAGGGACCTTTCAGAGACCCAAGGAGGGCAGAGCCTTGTGTAGATGCGTCTCCTCTCTCCATCAACTCAGGTGGCCACTAACACAGACACCAGCCGAAATGCGGGCAGTGCGGTCCTGTTGGAGACAGTGCTCACCATTATGGACATTCATTCTGCAGCAGGCCTCCGGGTATCCGTCCATCTGCCCCTCCCACCGTGGCCCCACTCACCACCCCCAGCCAGGCAGACAGGGCCTGTGCTCTGGTTTCTGCCCCTCCTCATCCCATCATTGTAGCTCATGTGGTCCCTACTCCTGGATAAGCGAGTATCTCCTTCCTTGACTGTCCCCAACCCCTGCCTCCCATAGGTTTTAGCTGTCAACATTCTTGGCCGCTTCCTACTCAACAATGACAAGAACATTAGGTAACAGTTCCTGGTGGCTGGCTGTGTCTGTATCACTGAGTCCCTGACTTCTGCCCTCCTTCTGGAGTCTTCCAATATACCTGCCTCTTACCCCTGACCAGGTATGTGGCCCTGACATCGCTGCTGCGGCTGGTGCAGTCTGATCACAGCGCTGTGCAGAGGCACCGGGCCACTGTGCTGGAATGTCTGCGGGAACCTGATGCCTCCCTTAGCCGGTGAGCAGGGCTAGATGAGGGGACAGAACAGAGGGCCCAGCGTCAGAGGGCTCAGCATCAGGTGGCCACGACTGAAGCCATCTTAGAGCAGCTGGAGCGAGGTGGCTACAGGGACAGGTGTCTGGGGAAGAGGAGAGCCCGAGGCTATGAAGTGGGGTAACCTGGGCTGCCCTGTATTTCTCCTGCCAGGCGGGCCCTGGAATTGAGCCTGGCTCTGGTGAATGGCTCCAATGTGCGAGCCATGATACAGGAGCTGCAGAGCTTTTTGGAGTCCTGTCCCCTGGAGCTACGGGCTGATTGTGCCTCAGGCATCCTGCTGGCTGCAGAGAGGTGAGATGACAGGTGCCCGGGAGGCAGAGGGAGTGGAATCTGGGGAGGGTCAGTGCCAGGACTGAAGAGCCATATGTCCCCCCAGGTTTGCCCCAACCAAGCGGTGGCACATAGACACCATTCTGCACGTGCTGACAACGGTGAGGTGGGGGCTGTTTTTGAGAGAGCTGGGTAGGAGTGGGCAAGCTTCACCACACTGACTTGGCCACATGCACCCCCCAACCCAGGCAGGTACCCACGTGCGGGATGATGCAGTAGCTAGCTTGACCCAACTGATTGGAGGGGCCCAGGAGCTACACGCCTACTCCGTGCACTGCCTCTACAGTGCCCTGGCAGAAGACATCTCCCAGGTACTGTTCTCACCTGCCCAGCCACTCCCCTGACTCTGCCCTTCCTGGACTACCTACTCTCTACACCTGATCCCTAACTATTTTCCCTCGAGGAAATACTCTAGGACAGAGCCTTGTTTTTGGTTAGAACACCCGGGCTTCCATGCTGGCTCTAGTACCCACTGGCCACATAACCACAGATAACTCATTTAACTTTATGTTCAGTGTACTCAGCTATCTACCCTGTCTACTTCCCAGAGCTGTTGTGAAGGTTGAATGAGATAGATAAAAGTTCTCTCTGTATATATCAGGTTTTATGAATTATTACCTCGAATTCTGAATGAGTTAACAGAAGCCAGCAATCATCTATAGCACCCTTTTCCTTATTAATTAATTAGGGTGACAGAAGCCATCCACTCCTTCCTCAAGGGAGGGTACCTGAGGAACCAGCTTGCACCTTGCGTGGCTAAGCCTTGTAGTTCTGGCACTTGGCCACCAGAGGGCAGTGGGAGCCCAAGTGCTGGGAGAGAGCCTGGTAACAGCACTGGCCGTTTCCTAAAGCAAAGACCTTCCCTTTCCCCACTCCTCCAATTCCCACCATCTCTACACTGCTTAAAGGGATGTTGCAGGGTCTGGAGGTGGGGAGGGTACCCAGACACTGACCCAGTCGTGTTTCTTATCCCATGTAGCAACCACTGGTGCAAGTGGCCGCCTGGTGCATCGGGGAGTACGGGGACCTCCTGCTGGAGGGGAGCTGTGAGGAAACTGAGCCCCTTCAAGTGAGGCCTGCATTAGGGATATACTGGGGAAGATCTCTTCAGGGGAGGTAGGGCTGGCCCTTGGGGTCACTGCCTGTGTCCACCCCTGAAGGTGGAGGAAGAGGAGGTGTTGGCACTGCTGGAAAAGGTGCTGCAATCCCATATGTCCCTGCCAGCCACTAGAGGCTATGCCCTCACAGCGCTCATGAAGCTTAGCACCCAGTTCCGTGGGGACAACAAGTAAGAAGAGGTTCCAGTCCCTCCCAGAGACCTTCTGCTTAGAGCCCCCAGTGAGAGATGTCCCTTCCCTGTGCCCACCAGTTTCTGAGCTGCTCTCAGGCACACCCATCCTCTCAGTCCTTAGGTTCTTGTTTCTGAGCCAAGTATCTTGGGTATCTTCCTGCTCTGTGGGGCCTGTCCTAGCTCTGCTCTTTCCTGGAGCTGAAGGGCAGGGCAGACTCCCATCCCACTCTCACATGCGGCCAGCCGCATCCGCCAGGTGGTGTCCATCTATGGAAGCTGTCTAGATGTGGAGCTGCAGCAGCGGGCTGTGGAGTACAACACCCTTTTCCGGAAGTATGACCACATGAGGTGCGTTTGGCACTCCGCCACAGTGTGGGAACCAGACCCCCTTCTGGGTACAAGTTTCTCATCCTCACCTGTGTCCACTGAAGCTAAGCTGGCTTCCATTCCCCCTTGCTCATCTGAAAACCAGCAAGTGCCCCCGCTTAGGAAACCAGGGGGGCCTTTCCGACCCGCCATGTGCCCAGGTCTCTCCATGTTCTTACTCCTCCACCTAGATGTCTCTTTTGAAAAGCCCAGGATCCACAAAGAGGGTATTCCAAGGAGACAGCACTGCCTTCCATCCACTCAGGGCTGCTATCCTTGAAAAGATGCCTCTTATGGAACAAAGTGGCCCTCAGATTGATGAGGAGGCAAAAGAAAGCAAAGCAGCAGCCCCTGTATGCACAGAGCCCCAGGTGAGGAGGCTGGAAGCTCTGGGGTAAGGCGGACTTGGGCTGCTTCCGTACCTAGCCCTGACTGTTCCGCCCTTTCCCCTCAGGCCTCGAAGCTCTTGGATCTGTTAGATCTCCTGGATGGTGCCTCAGGGGATGCCCAGCATCCTCCCCCTCTGCAGCCCTCCCCAGGAGGTACCTTCGTTCACCTCCTCGACCTTCCCTGCACTCCTCCAGCCCTAGGTAAGCCTCAGCAAAGGGAAGGAGATATCTGAGAAGGCTGGACCTTAGAGAAGGCAGGACCTTAGAGAAGGCAGGGTGGAAATGTGCTACTGCTGCTTAGCCAAGGGCTAAGGTTCATGCATCCTCTTCCCAACTATTTGCCCCCATCCCATCCCCATCTCAGTAGGTAAAAGACGCAGTAGACCATGCAAGTCTCCTCCTGGGCACCCTTCAAGGTCTTCTGTTTGTTCCAAACTCCTTATCTTGGCCTACAGGGCCCTGCTTCCTCCCCAGCCTCACCTCACACCCCTGTCCTGCCCACTCTCCACTGGCCCCTCTCAGCAACTCAAACCCTCTCACCTCAAGCCCTTGGCATTTCATGTCCATTTTATATGGACTGGTCTCTCCCTACACATCACCATTCTTATTCTTTAAGCTTCAGCTAAAATGTCAAATGCCTTCTACTACCACCACCATCTAAGTTAGTTCTTTCCAGTTCTTCTGGCATAATTTATTTCCTTCATAGCACTGGATACAGTCTGGGTTATCTTGCTTGTTTTCTTGTTCATTGTCTCCCTGCCTCCTCACCCCCCAGACTGAAGGCTCCAGTAGGACAGGGACCTCATTTCCAATTTGTCACCTAATAGGTGCTCAACTGATTTTTTTTCTTTAGCAGTTTTATTGAGATATATTCATACACCATATAAGCCATCCAGAGTATACAATCTGAACTGATTTTTGTTGAATGAATGAACTTGTCGTCTGCAGCCGGAACACTGAGCTGCCAAGTCTCTCCCTACTCTAGCTCCCATCCCAAATCTCAAGGTGTTTGAGCGCGAGGGACTACAGCTGAATCTCTCTTTTGTTCGACCTCCTGGAACCCCTACTTTGCTTTTAATCACTGCCACCGCCACCAACTCCTCAGGGGATGATGTCACCCACTTCATCTGCCAGGCCGCTGTGCCCAAGGTTTGTATAAAAGCAGAGTTCAGAGGTGGCCTGGGTACTCCCGGAGAAGAAGCCACTAAATAGAGGAGGTGGGCAGAAGAGAGGAGGAGGAGATGGGAAGAGTGGTGTGCAGGGACAAGCACTTGGGGAGTTATGGGAAAAGGGTCTGGAACCGTTGGGTGTGGAGGGGTTGTCTGAGCCCAGTCAGCTGCCTCACTGTGCTCCGCCCAAACCTCCTGTGTTCAGAATTTCCAACTACAGCTGCAGGCCCCCAGTGGGGACACAGTTCCAGCTCGGGGTGGCCTTCCCATCACCCAGCTCCTCAGAATCCTCAATCCCAACAAGGTGAGCTCTGGGAGCCCCCATGGATAAGATCCAGGGGAGGGAGAAGGCACTGGTGCTAATCCTTTTATCTGCTCTCCTATTCCTAGGCCCCCTTGCGGTTAAAGCTGCGCCTCACCTACAGCCACTTTGGCCAGTCAGTACAGGAGATCTTTGAGGTGAACAACTTGCCTGTGGAGACATGGCAGTAATGGGTTCAGGGGCTCAGCCTCCACTCATAGCCTCAAGCCCTCTGTGCCCCGAGCCCAGGGGCCCTGGCAGTTTGGAGCCTACACCTGAGGGCTACCAGCAGGTGGCGCTCTGGCCCTTGCGTCCCACTGTAAAAACAGTGGGGGTTTCCCACCCTCTCCCACAAATGATGAAAGCCCAATAAAACCTGAGCGGGGGAAGCATATTTGGGTATATTTGAGGTAGAAAGTATATACAGATAACAGCAAGGGAAGATACATTTTTACACAGGAAGTATGTATTTTCCCATTTCAAAAAGGAGGGTTTTCTTTCTCCCCTTCTCTAGCCTTGGGAACAAATTTACCCCTAAACTTCCTCAGGACACACACTACCTTCTGTGGACAGAGTGAGGCACAGCTGCAAAAACAAACCAGAATGTCTAGGTTTTTAACAGGAGTTTCCACCCATCTCCCGAATCAGCTGCTATTCCCCACACCCCAGGGCAGGGAAATCCCTGCTGCCTCCCCTCATCTCTAACTCAGCTGTAAGGCGGGTTAGGAGCCGCTGGCAGAATCAATGGCATCGACCAAAGAAGGGGGGGTGGCAAGGGATTTTCCTGTGCTTAACTACTGATCACGGCTAAGTGGAAATCCTATAAACACGAGCGGAAATCAATGGAGGCTGCTTAGTGGCCAGGGGAGAGGGGCGGCCCAGAGATTGCATCTGACGGATGAGGGAGAGAAGGCAGCCACGGAGGGCTTGAGGAAGTGTAGGTGAGGGAACAGGCAGAGCTGAAGAAAGGAGTCACTGTCAGAAAAGAAGCCAGGGTAAGAGGCACAGAGAGCCCAGGAATGAAACTGTTAGGCCCAGAGCTCTCTTCTACCTCTAGCAAATGTCACCCCTAGCCCAGGCTACAGTCAGAATGTTGAGTTCCCTGTGGCCTTTCTTTGGAGCTGTTCACTTCTAGCAGGTGCTGATAATCTTGGGGCCGGAAGTGCTGTAGGTACACGATCAGCTTGGCTGGTGCCTTCTCCTGCTCTGACACACCTATAGGCAAAAGGACAGTAAGGGGCAAACCAAAACCAGACAGCCATGAACATTTTGCCTCTGTTCCTTGCCTGCCAGCCAGGACCCCAAAGTTCTTTGCAAGGCAGCACTGGGATTCTGAGTACCACCCAACTACCTTTACCAGCCCACTCCATTACTGGCCTGTTGAATTGGGGGCTAAAAGAACCACTACAGGCAGGAGTGAGGCTGGGAAGCCGAGCATGAGCCTCTCCTCCAGCAAGGAGAAATGGTGAAGAGGCACCCAGGGTTCCACGAAGACAGGGTGCCTCAATATTGACTCTGTTATTGCTCCTGTCCCCTTCTCTCCCCCCATCAAGATTAAAGTCCTTGGTGGTAATGGAGCACATGCAAAGATGCACACACACAGAGAAACCAAGGGATGTAGAAAGAAGGCAAGAAAAGCAGCAATAGCCATGGGAGGGATCCACATAGAATTGTGGCCTCCAGCTGGTGTGGAGCTGCCCATTGCCAGTGTCTGTCATCGGTGCCTGGCAATATGCTGGGCATATGGCAGGGAACTCAGTGTACGCTTGCTGAGGAGGCAAGAACATTCCAGAGCTGTGAAGTCTCACAGGATACACCACCTCATACTTGTGTGGATGAACTGTCTATAAGGGAGTGAAGACTGGGAGCAAAAAAAATGGCCAAAGCTTACACCATTGTCACATTAAATACAACATTCTTACCTTTTACTCAGGACAAATTAAATGAAGCTCTAGGTAGTTGTAAAAAACAAGAGGATGGGGTTTGGGGATAAGGAAGGATTGAAGCAGGAATAGACACAGACCTGAAAAATGAAGCGGAAGGACACCTGGAGTGTCTAGAGATATGAGATGGAGAAGTAAATGAAGCAAAATGGGATAAAGGTTAGAGATACATGGAAGGATTAAATCCAGATTGGGCAACAAGAGAAATCCAGATTTGATAGTCAACCCTAAGCAAACTGAATTCTCTAGAACATGGTAAAATGGAAATAACCCAGAGATCCTCCCCCATTATATGGTCTAGTGGGTGTATCCAGAAGAGGAAAATGGGCAACGGGGACACCATGGTGGGGGGAAGGGGGGCTGTCTCCCTCACCAAGCAGGCTGCTGAGGCTGTGGATCTTCTCCAGGGCAGTTGGCACTTCAGCCTCTTCATGTACCAGGGCCTCCACCTCACCCACAGCATAGCCAAAGTCAGCTGTGTCCAGGTCCACCCTGAGCGGCAGCTCTTCCTCAGCCCCCAACAGCACCAGCTTCCAGGCACTCCGCTTAGTCACAAAACTAGCTACTTCCTGCAGCCCCAGTGGGCCCAGCACAGCAGCTACACCTCCAGTTCCCAGGACCTCAGTGTCCAGCACCTCACAGAGCTGGGCCACAATTGCACATTCAACTGTGAGTTCCTTGTACTCAGTGTGGGGTCCTGAGACACCAGCTGTCCCGGGACATTTGAGCTCCCATCCGCTACCTTCTCGCTGTCGCAGCCAGTAGTCAGCCCTCATGAGGCTCAGCTTAGGGGTGTCATAGTAGCTGTCTTGGAAGGTGACTCGGTGCTCCAGGGTGCCCCCCAACTCCCGCAGCCGCTCCTCTGTGCCAGGCCCTGGGATAAACTTTCGCTCTACCTCAATCAAGCCGTGGGCCATGCTACCTGCAATAAGTCAATCAGCAAACATTTGCTGAGCTCCCAAGGGTGCAAAGCCTGGTGCTCAGCTCTGTGAGGTGACAGCTCAGCATGGACCCGGACCCTGGAAGAACTTAGGAGGTACCCACCTGTGTCTCAGAGTTCTCTGCTGAGGCTACACTCTATACCCCTGCCTCAGGGATGGATGTTCCACTCTGGTGTTTTAAGGCTCGATAGTAACGACAGGTCTTCAACTAAATCCCTTCCACTCCTTTTGCTGTCCTCACCCCAAAGGGCTCTCTAGAAAGTGGACAGTAGAGCGTTGTCCTTTCAACGCCACCCCTCTACACCTTGCTACCCCAAGGAGCCGGTGGCTCACTGCCCGGGACGACCCTGCCCTTCCCCTCCACGATACCCGCCAGCGGAGCCTCTGGTCTCACCTCAAAGCCCGGGGGCCTCCCTCTCGCGGGACCCGGAGATGGGGGAAGGGAGCCCACGCCACGCCACGCGAAGCATGCCGGGAGCAGTCCCTGGTTCCGGACTTCGGCCGACTCTTCACGCACCCGGCGGGTCCCAGCACGAGCGGCCATTTTAGGCCCGATGTGGCGGCGCCGCTGGCAGGCCGGAGCCCAAGAGGCCTGCTAGATTATGGGAGACCGAGACCCTTGCGGTGGGTAGGGGAACGAAGTCACTTCTGCGCTCTGCTCATCCCCGAGCCCTCCTGACTCCCGGGGGTCCATCCGGGACGCAGGCCTCAGGCTGAGCCCGGGCGCCCTAGGGTTCCGGGTGCATGATGGGAGATGTAGTTCGAAAGGGAGACTTTGCCTTCGCTCCCCACCCGTCGCTATGGTGACAGGAAAGCTGCAATTAGTTCCCGCAGGGCCCTACCTAAAGCCGAGGCTGGGCTACAGAGGATGGGGAGAATGGGGTAGAAGGAGCTGAGGTCCCAGTCCCTTCATTCCCTAGGCAGATGGGCCTGGATTAACAGCCACTCACTCAGACGCTGTCCGGGAGATATTTGACTATTAATAGCGACCCACTAAGTGCAGACTAGTGGCAATGGACTAGAAAGGGTAAAAAAAAAAGGGGGGGGGGCTAACTCAGACCAATTTGACTACTCTGTGGTTTTATAGGGGATTTAGCACCTCCTGGATTGGGAAAGGAGGGAGAGGCGGAGAGGCTTTCTGTCAACAGAGGAGTGTTATTTTTGGATGAATTAAAGACATGATGGGATTTCAACATTTGGAGACTCCGATGGAAAAAGGAACAGCAATGAGCAAAGGTCCAGAAGCTGGAGAGTACCTGGTCAGTAGAGAGATGAGGCTAGAAATTCAGCTGAGGGGCAGGTTGGATAAATCCTTTAGTGACAGACTGAGAAGTTTGTCACTGAGGTTCCAGCGGTCCCTGAGCAGTCTGTCAGGAGTGAGAGAAATACATGTTCTTTACAATACAGTTACGATGTGGAGGAGGCCCTATGACAGCTTTGGGAGAAAAAAAATAGAGAAGGCATCTTCTCCTTTCTCCATCTGGGGAATATGGTTGCCTGGAGACCTTAACTGTAGTAGCTGACCCCCAGGCGAGGTAGCTTGCTCAGGAACAGGGGCTCTTGTAAATCCCTGGTGTCCCCCCTATCATGGGTGAGAAGTACCATGTTCTCAAGACCTGCCCTCTTCAGTATGTTTCTGGAAACATGTGACCAGTGGGAAGCACTGTGGGGAGGACACTGGTTTACAGTCATGGTATCTTGAACTTGGGATGTTTTGGATGCATCCCTCATCTCACTCTATGACAAGTACCACTGGGTAGTGAAGGATAGGCCCCCTTCCCCTAGCTCCTCTCTCACTGGCCTGATTTTTTCTTCCATACTTTGCTTTTCAGTTTTGTTGCCCTGGGAAGAAGGCCTAACATCTTCCCTGAGTTATAAGGGCCAATCCAGTGGGGTACAGACAGCAGCTTAATAGAGTGGAAAGACCACAGACTTGGGACCTGGGGTTGACTCCCGGCTCCATTTTCCAGATGTTTGGTCATGGGCAAACTACTCCATCCCTTTAAACCTGTTTCCCATTGGTAAAACGTGGACTGCCTCACAGAATTATTTGCGAGGACTCATGACAGACTATCTGGTACGTAGTAGAAACAGGGTGTGTTTCTTTCTCCTTCCTTTTTTCCTCTGAACTTCAGGGTCTTCCTCCCTCCTCCCTTTCTTAGAAGCAGCTACTGTGGGTCCTGGAGCCAGAACAGCAAGATTTAAATCATGGCACTGTCACTTACTGGCTCTTGTGACCTTGGGCCAGTTAACTTGTGTGTGCCTTGGTTTTCTCAACTGTAAAATGGGACTAATGATACCTACCTCATAGGGTTGTAAAGATTAAGTAAGTTAATGTATGTAAAAGTACTTGGAACTCTGCCTGTCCACTCAACAAAATCTTAACAATTATTGTTATTAGAATATGGCAGAGCATATGAGGTGGTAAACAGGAGATGAGGACAAGGAGCCAGGATCCTCCCCTGCTCTGGGGACTGTATGACCACGTGGAGGAGACAGGAGCTCCCAGGAGACTTCAGAGTAATTGCTAATTGCTGTGGAGGAGGTTTAGTCCCCAATCAGAAGGAAGAGGGCATAATACAGTAGGAAGAAGGGTAGGAAAAAAGGAGAGCTAGGCCTCGGGTGGCTCTGGGAAGGTAGTAGAAGCCAGGGTTTGTTCTAGTGCTGATTTAAAACCACAGCAAAACATAGGGATGGTTTCTGTAGACAAGAGAAAAAGAAGACGGGAAAGACTTTAAAGGATCCTGCCCTCCTTACGGGCACTGGTTTGGGTGGTCGGGCACGCCAGCCAGGTGGCCTCCCCTCCCCGCCCCGGGTCCTGCGAGGCGGTCGCTCGTCGCGGCTCCTCTGGGGTCCCGCAGACACCACGGGCCGGCGGGCGGGGGCTGACGGACTACATCTCCCAGCATGCGCCGCGGCAGGCGGGCCGCTGCACCTGCTCAGTGGGGCCGCCCCGGGCGCCTGGGTATTGATTATTCCATTGTGTGGGACGCCTCTGCTCCAGCCAGTGAATGAGGCGGAGGAGTGAGGGCGAGGAGGTGGAGGAGGTAGAGGAGGAGGAGGAGGAGGGCAAGGAGGAGGAGGAGGAGGCAGGGAGCGAGCGAGTGCTCAGGGTGAATCAATGGAAACCCCCTCACGAAGCCGGGAAAACACTTCAGCCGCAGCCAAATAGCATTGATTATTTTCCTTCACTTCCCTCACCGCCGTGAATTTATTTATTTATTTTTTCCATCTCCGTCCCCGACGCCCCGGAGCGAGCGCTGGAGGGAGGGAGGAGGAGGGGAAAAAAAAAGGAATCAACACATCGGAGAAGTCCCTTCCAAGAGCCGCCCCCTCCCCTCCCTGCCTCGCGCTGCTCGGCGGCCGCGGTTCGACTCCCGTCCCTGCTTCCAGCTGAGGTGTAAGTGCATCGATTTCCGATGCTACTGGGTTGGTTTTTTTTTCTCCTCTCCCTCTCTCTTCTTTCCTTCTTTGCTCTTTGGAAGCTCAAAACGCAGGGGAGAGGAGGCGCTCGAGACTACCGCTGGAGGGGACTGAGAGGGAAGGGAAGGGACTGGGGGAGGGGGCACGGACAGACGGACCGACCGAGAGCCCAGGAAGGAGGGGCAGGGGTGTGGGAGGAAGAGGGCGTGCGGGCGGGGATGGAGGGAAGAGAGATGCAGGGGTGGAGGGAAACACGGGAAAGGCATCGTGGCTGGACCAGGAGCCAGCCGGACAAGCCGAGGGTAATGAAAGCCTAGACGGACCGCGCCGAGCTGTGCGGGGAGCGGGTGTCCCGGAGGGAAGGGGAGGCCGGGTGAGTGCGGGGGCTCGGAGCTGTCAGGCTGAAGGGGCCTGGGTCTCGGCGGCCCCCCCGCCGGCAGCGGGATGGGAAGGAACCGCGGAAGGCGGACTGATAGATGGGATAGCGTGCTGGAGAGGGGGCGTGGGGTGGGGGATGGGGGTGAGGAGGACATGGATACACTCAATCTTCGTTTTTGCCTGAAGTTGAGCTTTTTATTATTATTATTATTTTATTTTATTTATTTTATTTTTTTTTGGAAGGGTGCGAGTAGGTGAGGGAAGGCCGCAGCCCCATTCAAGGTGAAGCATGTCCGTCCGGGCCCCCCAACACTCCATCTGCTCTCCCTGACCCTCTGGTTAGCGCTATCATTTTTGAGCACTGTTTCTCCCTGCCTATTGGTTTTCCCATTCTTCACCCATCCATCTCCGGGTCTGTGTGTCACTGTCTCTGTGTAACCCTTCCCATCCGAGTGATCCTCTCCCTGTATGTCCCTGTCACTATGTGTCACCTCTTGGCTGCCTGACTGATCTACCCGTCTAGGACTCCATGCCCTCTTCCCCAGAGTGCATATAAGTATTTCAGGCCTTTTCAGGCTACTTTGGAGTTTGGAGTCATGACTGGGGTAGTCACTGGTCTGGGGCCAGGAATAGTAGGGAGAGGGAGCAGATGTGTCTCCCTCAAGGACTCTGGTGCTCTTTTACCACCGCCAGGACAGCCTCCTCTTCCACCACCACCAGGGAAGCTTTGGAACTTCTTTGCATTGTTGACTGTCCCTTTGCCATGTGCCTGTCTCCCCCATCAGAACCTCACCTTCTGGTCTCCTCTGTCATCTGCCTCTCCAGGAGCTTCCCACCACAAACCTCTTCCTTGCTGACTTAATTTTCCTCCCTTCCCTCACTTTACCATTGTACCTTTTCTCATTTCCCCATTTTCTTTCACCTCTTTTTTCCCCACCCCCCTCTCCTGTGATCTTCCCTGCTTGCTGATTCTCCATCTTTGTTCCCATAATCTGCCCTCTTCCTACCTGTTCTCTTTGGTCAACCCAAGTTCCTTTTCTCCTTTATCCTCTTACACAACATTTTAACCCCAGCAGCAGAAGGTGCCAGAGAGCAAGGAGCTGGGGGTGTATGATTTGTGAAGGCACATAAACAAGCCAAGAAATCAATTTAGTGGGCTTCCAGGGGCATATAACCTCTTCATCAGGGAGCATCATTATGTCAGTTAACTGTCAACTTTGATTTTGTAAGGGACATTCTCTAGGACTCTGAGCTCCACCCTGCCTGGTCTCCCCTCATCCTTTGGTTTATTTTAGATTTCAGTGGCTTTTTCTTCACTTTCCAGTTCATCTTCCTGGGCCCTTCCTTTCCCTAGGCTGCTATTTTCATATTTGGATTCAGCACGAATCTTTACTAGGCAGTTTTGTTTAGTGTGATAGAAGCTGTATTGTGCAAGGGACCAGGCTTGTACAGCCTAAAGAATGGTAAAGGTGGATAAAGGAGTTTACTCTGGTTTTAAGCCCATCATTGTTTTTCTAGACATTAAGAAGCTTGAAAGGGTAAAAGCAGAAGGTAGCTATGGGCAGAAGATAGATTTCTGAGGTGAGCAGAATTACAGAAAGGAAGGGAGGCTGGGTGCAACAAGCATACAGGGCAGAGAAATGCATGACACAAGGAATGTGAAAAGGAAGGGAAGAAAATCTATATAGAATGGAGGGCGGGGGAGGAACCGAGGGGTGATTAATGAAAAATTGGGAGAATGAAGTAAAACACGAGTCAATAGCTATACAGAGGGAAAGAGGGAGAGAAATGCTAGAAGATTCTTAAAGGAGGTCAACAGAAAAAGCATTATGAAATGAAGAGAAAAGAGTATGGTACAAAGAAGGTAATTTGATGGCAAAAGGAGGAGTGCTGGAGCAGATCAGAGCAGCACCGAGCATGGTAGGGAGAAAGACGAGAGGATGAGATATCAAAGGAAACAAATGCCTCTGGTGTGAGAAGAACACAGCATGACGGATGCAAAGACAGAGCTGCAGGAGGGGCGATTTGGAAAAAAGGCATAACAGAAATACCACCAGGCGAGGCCCCAAAAGAGAGAGACGCCAAGCAAGAGGGAGAGAGAGCATAGAGGCATGGAGTGAAGAGACGGGGAGAGAACCTCACAAGCATTGGTCTAATCACTCACTACACCACCAGAGGCCTTTGCACTTCATTCCCAAGCCAGGAGAACATGAGCAAAGAGATGAAAAAGAAGTAGAATTCCCATTTACTTTAGCTGGCAGGAACTTGAATCTTCCTAACCCCCTGAGAACCAAAGACCTCAAGCCTCTGATGTCATAAATTGCTGCTGTTGCCTTGGCAACCTGAGAGGGTTCCTCCCTCCATGATGTCAGACAGCTGGTGTTACCCTGAGACCCATACAGGAACAACTTGCTGCTTTGCGGGGAGCTGTATCTCACGTATGGGGCATAGGTCTAAGTCAAACCTGTAGGATTCTTGGCTCTGGTAGCTAGACCTGGCTTCCCTGGGACTCTTCTGAACTCAAATGAGGTCCTGTCTATGAGTTCACTAGAGCCTGACTGGGTAAGAGGAACAGACCTCAGGGGACAGAGGCATCAAGGATGGGGTGATAGGACTGAAAGGCAAGCAAGGAAGGGGAGAATGGGAAATGGCAGTTAAAGAATATGGCAGGAGAACAGCTTTGTGAAAGGGAGGAAAATTACTGAAGAAATAAGGTGAATCTGGCTCTGGGTTTAGGAATGGAGGCTGAGGCGGGAAATGCAGAAGAGAGGGGATCAGAGCTATATGTGAATGTAATGCAGGGATAGAGAAAAGAGAAGGTTCTGAAATGCCAGAGGACACAGTGGCATTTGGCTGCAGAGAAAGGGAAGAAAAGGGACTAAGCTGTCTCTCCAGCTAAGCTGGGTAAGAGACCCAAGGCTAATCATGATGGCTAGCCTGTCTGATTTACAGTTGTTTCGCAGCACCTAGCCTGGTGTCTGTCACACAGATGCTTAATAAATATCTATTGATCAAATGTTGACTTAAAAGGAAAAGAGTTGCCAACCTTTTTCTCCTCTCACTCCCCAGGCCTAAGTCTGCATAAATGGACAAGTTGGGAAATCAGAAACTAGAGGAAAGGGTTGGAGGGGAGTTAACCCAGTGACAGTGTGAGATCTGAGGCAGGGAGAGGAGAGATTCTGAGTTGGGGGCACACTTGGAGGCAGCCGGTCTGCCTCAAGGAGCAGATCTGGGATACTCTTTGAAGAGAAAATGCGAGGAAAACATGACTGAACAGTCCTAGGAGCCCAAGGGGGAAGCTGCAGAGGAAGGTAGAGAAAGGAGGCAGTTTCCAGAAAAGACTGAGAGTTGTTTCCAAAGAGAGTTGGCAGGGTTGAATTGGAAGTAGCATCCCTACCCCATTCTTGATCATGAAACCACAAGTGAATTGGTTATACCCATATATACACTGGTCACAAATAAAAGAGTTCATAAATTAATACAAGGCCCATCCTAAATACCCCATCCCAACCCAGGTGATTACAAGGAAATCAGGATTTTATCTACTGGGCCAAAAGGCTGAGGGAGCCAGGGTACTGTTGCCCAGACCTTGAGGTAAGGGGTCTTGTCTTGTGAGGGATGGCCTTGTTGTCTGACTGCCCATTGTTGAATGATCCCAGAGGTATCTAGGAGAAGAGGGGGAGGCCAGAGGTGCAGAGCTCACCACAACTGTGAGTGAAATCTGCAGAAAGAGACAGGTCTTAATACACAGATGCCATAAAGGAGAGAGATGCACCAAATCAGGGACCATATAGTCAGACCTGTAGTGTAGAGCCAAAAAGACCCTGAATGGATTGAGAAATCTGGGAAAGAAGACCTGGAAGAAAGAGCTGGGAGCCCTGGGGGAGAGTCTGGCTATAATGAGAAAGGCCAGGGCAGCTGGAGAAGGTTCTAGTGGGAGGGGGCCTGAAGGGAGGACGGTGGCAGCTATATGCACTGTCAGCCGCTGCCATGGACTTGGGCAGCTCATATTTTGCAGCAGGCGACAGGCTGTCGACACGGCGGTCCTTTACCTCACCGTTAGAAACTCATTTCATTGATTTTTCCATCTTTCTTCTTTGGCTTCTCATACTAAGCTCAGTTATCCCACCACCCACTTTCCCAGAGCCCCTTGCTTCTCTGGGGAAAGGCCCAGGGAACTGCCCACCGCCTCCTCCCTCACAGGCTGGTGAGACAGGGGTGAAGGATTTCAAGATACCTTCTAGGACTCTAGAAGATTATCAGTAGATAATCCCCATTGGCTTTCAGTGTCCCTCTCATGTAGAAACTGGTCCAGAGACTAGGGCCTCTGGTTGTTCAGGGTGCCTAGTTAATTGGTGACAGGGCTGAGACTCACCTGCTCTACTGTCACCAAGCTGTGCCACTGGCGTGTGGGCTGCATATACCTGCAGGAAGACGTCTTTTTCTAATTCTTACTGTCACAGCTCAGCACCCCTCAAAAATTGTTTTCAAAGTCTGCTTTTGACTGCTTATACTTGCCTGGAGGGTGTCAAACGAGAGAACAGAAGCCCTTCTCTGTTTGGGCAGTCATATGGGATTACATTAAAGCTAAGTTTCCAGCCTTGGGATTCATAGTGTGGAGGTGGTACCAGGGCCGTCCACTGGAACTATGCACGGGGGGGGGGGGGGGGGCAGGGGGAAGGGTCTGTGCAATTAGGAGGATATAATTGGCATGGGGTGTGCAAGAGCTCTCAGCAGGGAGAAGAGGGTGTGTTTGTAGTGTCTGTTCCTGTCTAGAATGTTGTATGCAAAGTCAGTGGGGCAGGATGAGTGTGAGCCAGAAAATTTTATTTCATGTGTGGACATTTCCCTAGCGCCTTCTCCAGTCACAGCTGACTACCCTCAGCCTCTCCCTTTGGGGCTGGGATTGGGCTAAAGGTCAAGAGTCAATTGCCAGTCATTTGACTTCTCAGTGAAGGGGGGCAGCGGGTAGAATGGGAGTGTTAGATTGTGTTCCCCAAGGAACTGGGGGTGGGAGTGGGTGTAAATATTTCCATCCTTAAATTTTTCAATCCTTGTTTTATCAGTGACCCCCTTCCTCCAGTCTCAAGCCCAAGGCCCTCTGCCTCTGGTTCTGTCCTTTTTCTCTGGGCTTGGTGGGGCTATTTCTCTGGGTCCCAGTGTGCCTTGGGTCTTGGGTGGCTGAGTCTAGATTCTGCAACTTCCCTTGTCTCGCTGGCCTGACGCCTCCATCACAATTGTTACCCTTTCTACCCAGCCATCTCCCGTGTTCTGTATCACTGGTCTGCTTGACGCTTGAGCCACAAACACCTTTCTGCCTCCAGTCTCCAGCTTCCTCAATCTATGTGGTTTCTAAAACCTAAACATAAATCCTGGTGCTTTAGGGAAAGGAGCACACGAGATTAGGAAGAGGTAAGGTCAGGAAGGGAAAAAAAGAGGTTCAGTATAGATTGGGCAGGGAGGAGTAGGGAGAAGAGGAGACAGACTGAGTATGACAGAGACAGAGGGAGTCAAAGGTGAAAAACAAGCGAACAAACATGTGACTTAGGGATGGGAGAGCACCCAGAGAAAGGGCCACAAATTAAATGAAAACGGAAGGAGGGCTGTAGGCTGTGAGGACTAAGAAAGAAATTGGAGAGGAAACAGGGAGTCTGACCCCCTGCAGGGAAAGGGAAGACAGCTGAGAAGGAGGGAGGAAGGGTGGTTGTGAGAGAGGCTTAAGGCAAAAAAGCCAGGCTGTGGTCTCAGCCTCCCTGTCAGTCCTGAGTTCAAGCCGTGCTGGCTTTGACCCTTGTGGGAGGAACTGAAGTGGCAAATTAACGACGATAATGAAGTCACTGCTCCTTGTTTGTCTTTGCTGGTTTCTCCTTGAGATTTGTCCTTTGGCCAGACAGGGCAATGCGTGGGGGAGGGGCAGGACCGCTGCAGTGACGGGGAGGGGGCGGTGCAGAAAAGAGGAGAGAGAAATGGAGATGTGGAGGACAAATCAACATGAGGAAAGAGGAGAGTGCAGGATGAAGGGAAGAGGAACCCAGGAGTGGAGGAGGGGAGAGAGAAGGCAGACGTGAAAAGACAAGGGAAGAGGATAGAGAAGCAGAAAGCCGGTTAGGGAAAAGAACAATGAAAACAGGAGAAGGAAACCCGAGAGGAGCAGAAAAAAGGGGGACGAAAGAGAAGTAAAACAGGGAAATGGCAAGCCAGAGGGAAAGAACGTGGCCAAGGATGAAAAAGCTGCAGCTGTCGGGCCAGTGGGCGGGGCCTCATCTCCATCTCTAATGGCTGTGAAATGAGGTTAGCTCCATTAGAGGCGGTGAGAGTGTAACAAGATCACACTCATTAGGGCTGGGCCATCCCAGTAATTACCACCACCCCAAACACACCCGCGCCAGCCAGGCCACTGAGCACATACAGGCACGCAGCAACGCACCCACACGGGACACCCTGCTGCTGAACAGTTAGCCCAGGGCCCACACAGGTGTAACTGGAGGGCCTTAGGGAAACCCAGCCAGACGCCCAAGAATGAGCACTGTCACTAACCCAAAAGAGGCTCTGGGATAAGGCTACCCCGAGGCCCTCAGCCACAGAAACACACAATCAAAAAGCAATAAACAGAGACATGCACCCCAATCAGGAAATAAAGGCACGTGGAGGAGTAATTATCCTTTTCATTTATTGATCACTTACAAAGTGCCAATCTTAATAACAATCATCTCAATTGACCTAACTTCATGAGATAATATTCCCCATTCAATAGATGAAGAAACTGACGCTTAGAGAATTAAGTGACCCATCTGAGGACATTTACATATTAGGGAATTGAACTGGAATTTGACTCCAGGTCTGTCTGACTCTAAAGGCTGTGTTTCAAAATAATACTTACTGCTTATCTGATAATGTTCATATGCTAATAAGGATACCTTTGTGTTGACTTTCAGCTTTAGGAGACATTATCACAAATGGGCACACACATCATCATCAAATAACCCTACCTGTGTGTACTTGTCCTCTCTCCCTCTCTGTACCTCCCCCCACACACACAGAAGGGATGGCCAAGACCACTGCATAGACTGTAATGTGAATGGCGCCCCCTGGAGTTGCACAAAGCTTGGATCCTGTTCTCGCCCATTTTATACTAAGAAACTAACTGGGAGAGGCCCATCTAGCACCTTCAAGCTCCAGGAGGAGCTTGACAGCACATGTGCTCAAGGTGACACCATAAGGGCAGAGTAGCCCACTCAAACTCAAAAGAACTCACTCAAAATGCAAACCAGCCAGAGTTCAGAATCTTACAAATTAACCCAAGAACAGAGGTATTGGGATCAGGCTACCTGACTCCCAATCATGACTCTACTTCTTTCTAAATGGAAGACCTTAAAAATTATTTAGCCCCTGTTAGTCCATTTGCACATATGTAAATGGGAATGAATAGCTGTATCTGTCTCATCAGATTGGGGATCTGGGTGGGGGGTTGGGTGATGTGATGCTTCCAACAGCATGTCCGCCACATGGTAAGAATTCAAAAGATGGTAGCTATTATTATTATTAATACAATAATTATTAGTTGTGCTGATGTTGTAATAATATTTAAATGGAGTCATCATATCACATGGATTCCTGTAGAATCAAAGAACTGAAAGATTTATTTATATACAGTCACTGATAATAGTATCCTTCAAACAATTATAGAATTGCACATGATTTCTTCAAGTTCAGGGAGATCAAAGGTCTCTTCTACAGAGGTCCCCCCAAGTCAGGATCAGATATGATCCTGAATCTGAATTCAAGGACACAACTCCCTGTCCCCTCACTCCCAAGTGCTCATATAAAAGAAGGGTTCAGAGCTGGTTTTGTGTGTTTGTCTAAAACTGAGATATGTGAGCACAAGAGCACCTCTATCACATGTCTCCAGTGTACCTACAATAAACTTTTATTCATGATCACACAGATCCGTGCAACAGAACAGCTCCACGCTGTTGTCCTAACTCGGTCTTCAAGGAGGCTGCATGGGCAGAGAGGCTTCTCACCAGGACACCCACCCCACCAGCAGTAGACACCCTGCAGCACATGCCACAAATCCATGCAAATGTGGACGTATGTTCAATACACTGGTTGTGGTTTTAGTCCACAGCTTTCCTTCTACCCACCTCCTCCCTACCCACCCCCTTCTTCTCCTGTCTCCTTTTCTCCTTACACAGTTCCCTCACACCCACCTGAAACATCTTGCAAGGTGTAACACACAGCCTGCTTGCTTCATCCCTCTCACCAGGGACAGGCCACCTGCCCAGTCTGGTGCCAGAGCTGGGAGGCCTTGATGAGATTAAATATTTACTAATGCACATCAAGATCCAGCTTCTTTACCCTCTCCTTGCTCCACTACCACTACATCCTTTCTTCCTCCCTCCTCTTTGCCTTGGCTATCTCTCTCTTTGCCCTCTTTGACACTCCTTTTCCTCCCCCCATCTCCATAAATACTCTTAACCTGCCATACTCACTTTCTCCCTCTCTTTTGGGCAAAACTTACACAAAGTAAGTATTCCCTCAACATTTGCAGGACAGAGAGGTAGAATAAAAATAGAGTGATAGGATTACTGTTTTTTGCTTTCTTTTTAAGTATAGGAGGTGATATTTAGAGACAGAAAACAATAGTTTTAGAGGCAGGGAGAGGACATAATAGTTTTGATTCAGGTGTTGGCTGCTTCTGCACTCAGTCTGAGTGTGAGCCTGGGCAGTGTCCAGCCTCTGCTCTGGGATAGTGGGGCTTTCTCAAAAGACCAAATGAGACATGAACTTCCTGCTAGGTAGACTAAATTTAAATCGTGTCTGCTTAAGAGTCTGCCCTCGATTGAAAAGAGCAGAAATTAGAGGATGAGTTCAGCCAAGGAAGGGACAAGGCAGAAGGAGTTGCCAGCCTGTGCACTCTATTGGAGGAAACAGCCAAGAAAGAAGGAAAAGAACCTCAGTGAATACCCAGTATATGCACTTTGTTACATGTTATCTCACCTGTTGTCATCTTCCCCACATCCCAGTCAGAAAGGTATTATTATTCCCATTTTTGCAGATAGGAAACTGAGGCTCAGTAAGTAGTTTACCAAGGTTATGCAGTTAGTGCGTGGAGCCAGGCTTGAGCCTGGGTCTGCATGAATCCAAAAGTCATGTTCTTCTACCACTAAAAAAAAAAAAAAAAAAAAAAAAAAAACCTCATCAGGTTAGACTTTGTTTGCTGTTTATACCAAACAATCCCCCTTGTCCCTTGTGCAGGAGCACACACACTCCATCTTCCCTGTTTCTCTTCCCCTTTTCTCCATGGCAGCCGCCTCTTGAAAGCAACAGGTTGAGACAAAAAGGGGAGAAAGGCAAAGGCAAAGTGAGTAGGAAGGAAGGCAATGGCTTAGGCAAGAATTTCAAAGCAAGCAAAGAGAAGAATCGAGCCTAAAATTTGGCTCAGAGTAAGGGAAAGGGAAAAGATGGGACAATTAGAAAAGTGAAAGGCAAAAATGTTTAGAAGTCTGTCATGTGGAAATCTTTGTATGCAAATTTTCAGCAAATGGGATTATCCCCTTCGGCAGCCTTTGCTGTGACAGGGGGTTTGGAGAAAAGGAGAGGGGGGTTGTTTTATGGAGGGGAGGCAGGGAGGAGAAAGCCAATCTGTCCCCAACCAGGTCCGCCCTCCCCTTTGTGATGTCCCCTCTGTGACCACTAGGGTGCAGTAGTGTTTCTTTGTCTCTTTTAGTCAACCAGAGGTGGGGGGTGGGGGTGGGGGTAGTGTTCCCCAGGGGAGCCCTGGTCTTGCTGCTGCATGCTTTGCCTTCAGTTCTACCAGCCAACCTGAACCCCCGTCCCAGCCCCGCCTCAGCAAGGGGCAGAATTCTCTCCTTCCTTGGGCCTCATTTTCCTTGGTCCTTCCTTTGCCCTTGCCCCTTTGGCTCTTGTAATTCTCTGGTTCTTCAAGTCTCACTGTTGTTTCCCTTGTCTTGCTTGGTCTCAGAGCTTGCCTTTTTAGTTTTCCGTCTATGTTCTGCAACTT
This sequence comes from Choloepus didactylus, assembly GCF_015220235.1. NCBI lineage: Eukaryota > Metazoa > Chordata > Mammalia > Pilosa > Megalonychidae > Choloepus > Choloepus didactylus. The sequence goes on along the minus strand of NC_051310.1, from coordinate 157,729,584 downwards.
CACATCTGAGCCTTTCTCTCTGTTCATAACATCTCTTTCTCTGTAGATTTCTGGGTACTAGTGTCTGTGCCTCCCGGCTCCCTGGCTTCTTCCTGTTCTAAGTACACTCTGCCCCCTGAACAGGGAGTGCTCATCAAGAGGTATGAATTTTTGTCCAGCTATTTCCAGGGTGCCTTTCTTCCTACCTCCCATGGAAGAATATTTGCAGTTCCATGATTATGACTCAATATCTTGTTTGTTTGTGGGACAGTAATTCCCTAGCTGAGGAAAGCAGGACTTCCATCCTTCATTATCATCTTTAGGAATAATCAGAGACCCAGGTTTGGAAGGAGGGAGAGGGCAGTACCAAAAAAAAATCTCTCTTATTTCTCCATAGCTTTCTTTCCATCTTCCTCTTTTTCCTTTCCTCAACCTAGGGAGGTAACGAAGCATCAGGGAGGGGGGTTGGAATGTAGGAGCAGCCAAAGCTTTGGAGACTGAAGGCCCTTTTGGAGCTGGAAGATTCATCTCGGGGGATGACTACACCCTCCGAACTCTTCACCCTTCCTTGGCTCCAGGCCTCCCTCCTCCCATCCCCCTCGGTGGCAGCAGCCGTGTAATTTAAAGCTTTCTCTGTCGCCTCTAATGTGATCCTCTCGTTTTATTGACTCTCTCTGCCGTCTGTGGCGCCCCTTCACATCAATCTCCTCTCTAATCACACGGCCGCCACTGCCTTCTCTGTCTCCTCTAACCCCTCTCCTCTTCATAGGCCCCAGCGCTTGCCTCCACCCAGGTCTTTCCTTCTGACTGTCCCCCAACCCCCACTGTACACCTGATCACCTTCTTCCTCCTTCCCTCCTCTAGAGGCAGGAGTGTCAGGGCCTTTGAGGGGTCGCATTCATCCTTTACCCACATCTAAGGTGCACCCCAAGGGAGAGAAGATGCTCCAACAAAAAGCCAGGAACTAAAGGGAGGAATGGTAATGGGTCTGAGGGAGCACAAGAACCTTGGCCTTGGGGGGGGGGGGGGTGTTTGCCTTTAGCCCTGTCATCTGTTTCTGCATCATCTCCAGAAAGAGATGAAAAGGCGTTGAAGGCAGGAAGGGCAAAGAAAGGGATATGGAGATTCAGAGAGAGAAGGAAGAGGGAAATGGAAGGAGAAAAAAAAGTGAAAAAATAATTGCTGCAGCTAAAGGTTTGCAATAAATAGTGGGTGATGGGAAAAGCACCGCAAAGAATGAAGGGGGAGGGGGGATTGCTGGCAGTGTGTGTGGGGGGGGGTGGATGGGGGATGCACTGAGGCAGAGATAAATTTGCAATTGAAATTCTTTCCTGGAGAGGAGGAGGGCTCGGTTGGGAGGTGAGGAAGAGATTTGCAATTTTAAACAGCTCCCGACCTACCCTTGGCCCTGATCTGGGTCACACCCACAAGCTGGCCAAAAGCTATGCTCCTTTGATGTCTAGCTGGGAATCAGGTGTGTCTTCTTCCAGTCCGGGGAAGTGGAAGCTTTAGAGAGAATCTGGGAAGTACTGCAGGACTTGGGGTTTAGGTCTACCTAGCCCTCCTCTGAAGTTTAATCTAGAGTTTGTGAGAGTTGGGAGTCAGAAAGAAGGAGCCAAGGAAGTAGGCAGTGTGGATTCCATTGCTTGGGCCAGTGGAGAGAGAGCACCCACCCATAGCCAACCCTCAGCGACAGGGTCCAGGATAGGCCTCTCTTGCCCAGGTCTCAGTTCTTCCCACCAGGTGGAGCAGTGGTATCCCCACTGTGGGGATGCCAGTGGAATGCCAGATCCTCACAGCCAGCACATTTATCCCTGCCCCTCCTCCCCTCGAAGGGTTCCACAGGACAAATACCTTTCTTCCACAACTTTTGGGCTTCTGCTTTCTGGCTATCTAGGAATAAACTTCCCTCCATCTAATTCCTTCACTTCCCTTTGGGTTCTCTAACTACCCCCTATTTCCCCATCCCCTCCACCCCAACAATCCCCCTTCCTTTCCCAGGTGCTGATTTGCATTTCATTAGCATGCTAATCAAGCCCCACTTGGAGCTCCTTAATAGCTCTGACTTCATGCCTGGCTAGCACCCAAGGAGGAGGAGGGAAGTTGGAGTGGGGGCTGCTGACTGGACAGGGCAGATCAAGAACCCACCCTAAATCAAGGAATCGAGAGGTGAGGCTCAGAGGTGGCCAATGAAGGAGAAAAATCATATCCCTCACTACCTTCTTCAGCTTTCCCAAAGCATTCTGATCTGAGTTCTGCGGGTTCAATCACTAGAGATCCGCTGACATTTAGAGCTAGAGAGAACTTGGAACAAACACTGGGGGAAGCATGGGATGGTAAGGCCTGGGTTACTGGTGAGATTGAGGGGAGGATCAAGATAAGAAGATTGGGAGCAACCTGGGAGCCTTGGTGCTTCCAGTCAGCTGGAGGCAGCCCAGGAATCCTGACTTTTAGTCTTTTGGAGGCTCATTTTGCCTGTGCCATGTCTGACGGACAATCCAGCTGGATGGAGGAGCCCAGGCCATGACTTTGAGGTCTGGCTCTGTCATGAGTGTCCAGCAGTCCTTTCTAGTTTCACCACCTTGTCTAATCAGCAGCTTACTCAACCTTTCTGTTTCTTGGTTTCCTCATCTGCAAAATAAGGTTGCTGTAAGATTAAATGAGACAATTAATGTAAAGCATATAGTACAGTGCCAGGACCATGGTATATATACAATAATAACTATTAGTAATATTATTATAGTTATTATTATTTTTTATCTCTCTGGGAGGAGGAGGCTAATTGCACACCAGTTGTTGTCTTGCAACTGGCAGGGAAGTCCCCACCTATTCCATATGGCTTGTAACCAGAGATGGATCTGGAAGGCATCAGAGAGCAGCAGATCCCACATGCCAGTGAAAATTAGTTGTGGCCTATCTCTAGCAAGAAGACTTTGACTTAGAGAATTTACCGCTTCAGGGCATGGAAAATCTTCAGCTCCTTCTCAGCATTAATTCATTCATTCAAACACTTACAGGCATCATTCTCAGTGCTAATGATAGAGCAATAAAGAAAGACTGAGTCTCTGCTCTCATGGAACTTGCCTTCTAGAAGGCGAAGATAAGTGAATAAGCTAACTGGGAAATATCACACAGTGCTAAATCTATGAAGAAAGTAACCCCAGGGTTGTTTTAGCTTTGGAGAAGAGGGAAGGCCTGTTGGAAGTGATATTTATTTAAACAAAGACCTGACCGACAAGGAGCCACCCACAGAGTTAGGAGAAGAGCAGTCCAGGCTGAGGAAACAGCTTGGGCAAAGGGCTTAAGGTGGGACTGAACTTGGTGTGTTTGAGCAGCAGAGAGGCCAGTGGACTGGAGCCTGCTGGGGAGGTGGGGTGGAGAGTACACAGATGCGCTCTGAGGCAGGCAAGTATCAGATCTGATAGGCCCATTTGTAGATCAGGGGAAGTCTGGATTTTATTCTGTGAGAAATCATTCTAGATTTCAAGCAGAATATAGTATGACTTACATTTTTAAAAGATGCCTAAAATTTGCTTCAAAACAATACAGGAAAAGGGGGAAGTAGTTGAAGATATAGATGAAACAATATTGGCTAAGACTTGATGGTTGCTAGAAGCTAGGTGATGAGTATGTAGAAATTTTTTGTACCGTTTGGCCTATTTTTATATGTTTGGCATTCTTCATAATTGAGAATCAAATAAAAGATCATTCTGGCTGCTGAATGGAGGAAGAATAGATTGTCAGGAGCAGTAGTGGAAGCAGGAGGCCAATTAAGTCTGTTGCACTAGTTCAGGAAAAAGATGATAATGGCTTGGACCAGGATGGTCCTAGTAGAGATGGAGAGCATTGGAGGGATTTGACACGTTTTAGAGATTGCTCTTGAACTGGATATGGGGTGAGGGCAAAAATCTTAGGTTTGTAGCCTAAGCAACTGGGTAAATGGTGGAGCCAATTTTTGAGACAGGAAAGATGGTGGGGAAGAGCAAGTTCAAGGGAGAAATAATGAGTTCCAATTTTGAACATGTTACGTTCTGAAGCCTGCTAGACACTAAGTGAAGTTGTCAAGTGTCTGAGTCTAGTGTTCAGGCAAGAGGACAGGGCTGGGGTAGCCAGATTCGAATGCCTGGTTGTGAGTCCCCTGCAACCTCACAGCACTGCTCCTTTCATGTTTCCCCTGCAGGGTACCAGCTGTTACGCTGAAATGAACCCCCAGCACTTCTCCGTCTACTATGGCCACCCTTAGCTCATCCTCCACTGCTGGCACCATCCCCTCCCCTGGGCACGATGCCCCGTCCCCGCCTCCGGACACCTCCTCCTCTGGCACCCCCTCTGATCCTGTCACCAAAGATCCCCCTCCTGCCCCCTCCAGCTCTGAGAGCATGAGGCCCTCTGAGCCAAGGGGACAGCCCCTGGAGTCGGTCTGTGGCTTCATCCCACCAAAGGAGATAGGGGAACCCCAAGAAGAGCCTGGCTGTGGTCTCTTCCCACCAAAGGATCTGGGGGTGGAAGAGGACAAGGAACCAGAGGAGGAAGAAGGGCTCCCTCCCATGGACCTAAGCAACCACTTATTCTTCACAGCTGGTGGTGAGGGCTACCTAGTGGCCAAGCTGTCCCTGCCAGGTGGCAGTGAATTCCTGTTACCAAAGGGCTTCCCCTGGGGTGAGGCAGGCATCAAGGAAGAGCCCAGCCTGCCCCTTTTTGCCCACCCACCCCCTGCACACCTCACTGCCCTTCACATCCAACATGGCTTTGACCCAATCCAAGGCTTTAGCTCTTCTGACCAAATTCTGTCCCACGATACCTCAGTGCCACCTCCGGCCGCCTGTGAGGGAAGGGATGGAGCCTTCTGGAACTACCAGCTGGTTCCAAATCCACCCAGAGATTCCAAAGATGGCCCCATGGAGAGCAGCAGGGGAGAGCATGGGGCACTCTTCTGGCTCTGTCTCCTGTGCCGCCTGGGTTTCAGCAGGCCCCAGGCCTTTATGGGCCACACACAGTCTCATGGGGTAAAGCTAACCCCTGCTCAATACCAGGGCCTGCCGGGCAGCCCAGCCGTGCTCCAGGAGGGGGGCGAGGGCTGCATGGCCCTCATGAGCTTTCTGGAACCAAAAGCCCCTGCTTGCCCCGCTTTTGAAATACCCCTTGACAATAGCAGCACAGTGAACATGGAGGCGAATGTAACCCAGGCCGAGGATGGTCCCCCTGAGGCAGAAGTCCAGGTCCTTGCCCTGCCCCCTGAAGAAGTCATGGCCCTGATCCCACCCTCCCCACCCACAACCTCAGCCACCTGGGACCCCAGCCCAATGCAAGCCAAAGAATTGCCCATGGCAGCAGGTGAGGCAGGGCCAGATTGGTTCCCTGAGGGGCAAGAAGAGGATGGAGGGCTCTGCCCCCCACTCAACCAAAGTTCACCCACCTCCAAGGAGGGGGGCACTCTCCCCACTGCAGTGGGCTCCCCCGAAGACCCAGGCGACCTACCACAGCCCTACCGCCTGGCTGATGACTACACCCCAGCCCCTGCAGCCTTCCAGGGCCTCAGCCTGTCCAGCCACATGTCTCTGCTACACTCGCGCAACTCCTGCAAGACACTCAAGTGTCCCAAGTGCAACTGGCACTACAAATACCAGCAGACCCTGGATGTGCACATGCGGGAGAAGCACCCTGAGAGCAACAGTCACTGCAGCTACTGCAGCGCTGGAGGAGCCCACCCCCGCCTTGCCCGCGGAGAGAGCTATAACTGTGGCTACAAGCCCTACCGCTGTGATGTCTGCAACTACTCCACCACCACCAAGGGCAACCTCAGCATCCACATGCAGTCTGACAAGCACCTGGCCAACCTTCAGGGCTTCCAGGCAGGGCCCGGGGGGCAGGGCAGTCCCCCAGAGGCATCACTCCCACCCCCCACGGGGGACAAAGAGCCCAAAACCAAATCCTCCTGGCAGTGCAAGGTGTGCAGCTATGAGACCAACATCTCCCGCAACCTGCGCATCCATATGACCTCCGAGAAGCACATGCAGAACATCCTAATGCTGCACCAGGGGCTGCCGCTGGGCCTGCCACCTGGGCTGGTGGGGCCAGGCCCTCCTCCCCCACCAGGGGCCACCCCTGCTAACCCCCCTGACCTCTTCCAGTACTTCGGGCCCCAGGCCCTAGGGCAGCCTCAGGCTCCCTTGCCTGGGCCCGGGCTGAGGCCAGACAAGCCCCTGGAAGCCCAGCTGCTTATCAACGGTTTCCACCACCTTGCAGCACCTGGCGGCAAGTTCCCCACACCTGGTAAGGCTCCCTGGGCGCTGCTCCTCATACCCTTTCTCCTCTCCTCCCCAGGGTCATCCTCTCTTCCCTGCTTTCTCCCAAAGACCGTAACTCCCTCTGAGCACTATCCTCCTTGTTAACCCACCTCCCTATGTTCCCACAGAGCAAACCAATCCTGCCACATTTCTTCCTTGGGCCACCAATCTGTCTCTGTCCCCTAGCCCCTGGCAGCCTCTCCCCGGATGCCCACCTGCCTCCAAGTCAGCTCCTGGGCTCCTCTCCCGATGGCCTGCCCACCTCACCGCCCCCAGACGACAGCCCATCCCTGAAGGTGTTCCGCTGCCTTGTGTGCCAGGCCTTTGGCACAGACAGCCTGGAACTGCTGCTCTACCACTGCAGCATGGGCAGAAGCCTCCCGGAAGCCGAATGGAAGGAGGTGGCTGGTGACACCCACCGCTGCAAGCTCTGCTGCTATGGCACCCAGCTCAAGGCCAACTTCCAACTCCACCTCAAGACTGACAAACATGCCCAGAAGTACCAGCTGGCAGCCCACCTGCGGGAGGGGGGTGGGGCCACTGGCACCCCCTCACTGATGTCCCTGGGAGATGGGGCTTCTTATGGGTCAGTCTTCCCACTGCACCTGCGCTGCAATATCTGCGACTTTGAGTCCAACAGTAAGGAGAAGATGCAGCTGCATGCCCGGGGTGTGGCCCATGAAGAAAATAGCCAGCTCTATAAGGTGAGAGTGGGGCAGGAAGGCACTGGGTTTTAAAGGGCCCAGCACAGAGCCTAAGGGGGTGGGGAATGAGGAAAGGGATGCAGAGTGGGGAAATGACAGGAAAACCCAGGGTGGCAGAAATGAAAAAAAAAAGGGAAGTATACACCAAATACTATGGAGACTGACATGGAGAAAGAGACCAAAGTGGGTGCTGAAGGAAACTCATATTTTATTCAGCACTTCTGGTGTTTGGGGCTGGAGGGAGGGGTCCATGCCAGCTCAGTCCATCACGTCACCAGAAGTTCAAAAAGATGGAACCAGATTCCATTCACATACTGGGAGGGAGTCCATGATTGGCAGGAGGAAGCGATTAGGGAGAGAAAAGCAGTGATAGGTGGCCATAGGAGGGAAAAGGGTGCTCAAGGGAGTAGAAGGGATGGGTGGGGAGAGGGTGTTGCTAGCCAGGCTCCCTTGTGGGAGGCAAAGGAGTGCCCTGAGATCAGGGATGTCTCTTCTGGGCCTGAGCCAGCATCTTCCCATGCTTCCAGTTTCTGCTGGAGATGGAAGGAGCAGAAGCAGGGGCAGAGCTGGGGCTGTACCGCTGCCTGTTGTGTACGTGGGAGACACCCTCCCGTTTGGCTGTGCTGCAACACCTGCGTGCACCTGCTCACCGTGACGCCCAGGCCCAGAGGCGTCTGCAGCTGCTACAGAATGGCCCGACAGCTGAGGAAGGACACTCAGCTCTTCAGAGCATCCTGAGCTTCAGCCATGGGCAGCTGCGGACTCCCGGTGAGGAAGAATGGGACTGGAGAGTAGGGACTGGGCCGGGAGGGCAGCCAGTGCTGGGGAGTCAGGGGGGCTGATCAGAAAGGGTGTAATGGAAGGAAGTCTGTGTCTTTGGGCAATCATTATCAAGTGGAAGAGACTGGTGAAGGGATGATAGGGTGGAATGGGGGTTTCAGGTACAGTGGGGTTGCCAAGGAAAGGGGTAGGGGGAGCAAGAAGTTGGAGGGAGAAGGCAGAGAACAGGGGCTTTGCTGAGTGCAGAAGAGAGAACAGGAAAGAAGGGGAGGACTCACCCGGTGATTCTGAGTAGTGACTATGTCCCAGCAATGCTGGTGTCTGGGTGTGGCAGGTGGAAGCAGGGTAGGGTGGCAGGCTAGAACTAGTCGGGAGAAAGAGAGAAGTTATGAAAAAAACAAAAGGATGGAATCCGTTTCTTGCCAGGCCAAAACTTGTGGGAAGGAGGTAGGAGCTATAGGGATGGTCCAAAGGCATCAGGGATGGGAAGAGCCCCTGAACAAGCTTCCATCCTCTACCAGTCTCCTAGGAGGTCTTCAGCCCTAAGGCTGGGCTTAGGGTCCCCCAAAGGCAGCTGAGATTACACAAGCAGAGGCTGAGAACAGCCAGACAGGGTGCCATTGATCCAGAGGGTACAGGAGAAGGGCCTGGAAGGGGCTGTCTGAGGTGGGCATGGGTATCCCAGCTTTGTAGAGGCCAGGGGTGGGCTAGGGTGAGGGCCCTAGCAGCAGGAACAGGGAACAGGCAGCATTGACTGGTGCTAATTGAATTGCCAATACACTGGCTGGAGTTAAGTGCCGGAGGGGCCCAGATCAATAGCTAACGATCCTGGCACAAGGCTGAATGGAGTTAAGGAACTTTAACACTTTAATTAGGCCGCCACCGAAAATAAATTCCTACACATCTGTCAATTCTTCCTTGAGTGGTAATCTCCTCTCTCAGCTAGACCTGCTGCCTTCTGCTCAGTGCAGCCGGCATCCATTCAGCCTCTGCTTCCTTCGTTAGTGCCCCTCCTGCTAAATTTCTGTGGCTTCCTGCGTCCAGGGCCGGTCAGGACAGTTTGGTCCCGCTTCTGTTGCCTTCTGCTGGACTTGTTTCCTCATCTAAAAAATGAGGAGGCTGGGCTCACATGAGATGGTCTCTTAGGCCCTAGCACTTCTAGCACTGTAATTTTTTCCTCACCTTCTGCATGAGTATTTCTTGTTAGTGTCTTTTTGTCCTTTTCTGCCTGCCGATTCATCTACCTTCTCCTAATCTCATCGACTTGCTGCTTGGCCTGCTTCCTCTGCCCTGCCTCCTCCTTTCCCTGCTGCTTCATCCTTTTAAGCTGACTCTCCCCTACCCTCCACAGGGAAGGCTTCTGTCACACCCTTAGCTGAGCCACCCAGCTCTGAAAAAGATGCCCAGAACAAGACAGAATCATCGGGTGAGTTACTCATCCAGTCAATTTTCCCTCCATCCCTTCCCAACCCCACACCCCCGCAAGCTTTATACATTCTGAGATACTCATGGGACCCTGCAGTAATTCATATACCCAGCAAGGCCTCCTGTGCAGAAAGGGCAGAACTCTGATCAAAGAAGGGGTTCATCAGTGGGAAGAGAGGCTGAGCCACAAAAGGCGAAGTGCCTCTGCCCTCTTTGAGGACCCAAACCTGCCATCCTGCTAACCTGGAGTCAGCCCCTCACATATCTGTACTGAGAGTGTCGCTCTGTAGTTTCCTGTCCTTTCTTGCTTTTGCTAGAGCCCAACCCTTTACCCTGGAAGCATTCTGCTACAAATCAGGTCATCCTGAGGGCTGAGGGTCTGAGAAAGGAAAAGGAAGAGCTGTCAATGTCTCTCAATATCCTCTGATTTCATCCTTAGCTTCTGAAGATGCAGAGAACAAAACTGGCCCTTCAGGAGACAAAGCCAACCAGACCACGGTCAGAACTGGGGTAACTGGGAAGAGCTGAGGGGGGGTCTGGCTTTACTAAGATCTCATGTTCTAAAGACAGAAATTATAGACTGAAAACATGCCTGTGACTGACCTTACTCAGAATGCCACATTTATATTTTACCTGGGTAATATGGTTACATATGGTCAGCACCACACAAACAGAAGAGCTGACCCTGAGGGGTGGAACACAGAAGGGGAGATGACAAGGAAGGGGTGGAAGGAGTTTGAAGGAAAAGTGAAGAGAGAGACCACATTGAGGGTAGGAAAGATTAGAAGTAGGTGAAAGGAGAGGGGAGGAAAGAAGCAACAAAATGAAAAGAGAAAGGCAGGGTGGGTTTGGGAGGGGAGCTGCTGTCTAGTTCTTTTCCTTCGCTCAGCTAGAAGCAGAAAGATAACTAACTAGACACAGATGTTCAATTCCTACGGGAAGGCCTGAGCCTGGGTGGAACTGTCCTGGCACCTCCTTCCTCCTTCCTGGAGGAATTCCAGGGGGTAGAGGCACCAACCAGGATGAGTCACCCAGACAGCAAGCCCCACAAATCTCCAAATCCCCAGGACTCAGGCCTCTGCCTGACCTAGGCAGGACCCAGGAATCGTTTAGTTCTCTTGACTGAAAGTGTTGGTCTTGAGGGAATTTCCAGCTTCTGGTCTTGAGATGCCATCCTGTTTCTTGTAGCTCTCCAAACCGGACTGGATTTAGACAAGTTCCTATTTCAAGGGCCTCTGGAGTAACAGCTTATGTCCTCAGGTTCCCTTCTTCCTAACTCCTATTCCCTCCAATAGACCTACTCCAGGTGTCTGCTGCAAGGTTTAGGTTAAATGAGCATCTGGACGCCTTTCTTTCCTTTCTGGTCACCCCCTCCTTGAAACACAGCCCAAGGGAGGAACCCAGGCCTGGATCAATGGCACAGGCGACAGGAGAGGAAGCGAACCAGGGATAGGAGGCTGATATGAGGCAGCTGCAAAGGGCAGGCTGGAGCTCAGGCAGTCTGGTGGCTAAGGCAGAAAGGAGGGGCCTCTGGTGGCCCCACTCCAGGTTCCCCAACCCCAGCCCTCTGGAGGCGTGGGTGTGAGGGAGGACCAGGGCAGAATCTTCTTGGGCCACTGGGGGAGCTGTGGCAGTTGTTTACTTTTTAAAAAAAGGAAAAAAAAAGGAAGAAAGTGGGAGCTGCTGAGCCTCAGAAGAGACAGTGAGCAGGGAGGAGGGAGGTTCTGGGTCCAGAAAATGCCCCGAGGATACAGAGCCATTCATAGAGAAGATACAGGCAGAATGGGGGTAGGTAAGAAAAGAAAACCAAGCCCAGAATGGAGGTAGGTACAGGGTCACACTGTCAGCCAGAGAACTGAGACAGGGGAAAGAAAAACCAAGGAAAGAGAGAACCCAGAATACAGGAAGGGGAGCTAGACAAAGAAGGCAGGCAAGGTAGTGGTCTAACCTAGGTCTTTGTCCCAATCTAATGGAAAAGAGGGAAGAGCCAGCTTGCAGGACTTGTAGATGGCGGCTGGGTCCTCTGTGATGACTTCCTATCCGGCTTGCTCTTCCTAAACTGGGAATGGGAGATGGTGCTGAATTCAAGAACCCAAAGGGTTGGGTGGGTCCCACCCTCCCTTGACATCTCCTTCACAGCCCATTTGTGCCTCCCAGGTATATTGCTGTCCATTCTGTAGCTTCATGAACCCAGAGTCTGACCAGGTGAGGGTTCATGCTCTCTCCCAGCATGCAGTGCAGCCCAAGTACAGGTGCCCACTGTGCCAGGAGCAGCTGGTGGGCCGACCTGCCCTGCACTTCCACCTCAGCCACCTTCACAACGTGGTACCTGAGTGTGTTGAGAAGCTGCTACTTGTGGTGAGTACAGGCTGGGCGAGGACCCATTCAACAGGCCCGGCTCAGTGCCATGCAGGAGGGGAGGAAAGGCAAGGGGTATCCAGGGAAGAGTATATATGGGGGAGAAGGGTATTGATGAAGAAAGCAGCATTTTACAGATTTGAAGTTGAATTTTAGAGTTGGAGGGAACCTCAGAACTTATCTAGTCACCTCTGCCCATGGGTGAGGAAACAGCATTTCTTCCACTTCCATTAAGTCCTGAGAAGAGTAGCTCAACATCAGTATGGGCCTTAGAGTCACCCCTCCTCTGCAGGCCTGTGAGGGCCAAGTGGCCTTGAAGATGGTAGCTTTTGACCTGGGAAACAGGAAGCCAGATAGGAGAGGCAGCAGCCTAGACCCCCTCATCTGTGGGAAAAGCAGAAATTAGGTGGGAGACCCACCCAGAGAAGAGGCTGGATATGTGGAAAGTGAGCCGGGCACAAGTGCGGGTATGGAGCAGAGGGGTCAGGAGTAGGGGAAGGAGTGGTGGTCGAATCACTGGGATTTCTTCCATTACAGGCCACAACTGTAGAGATGACCTTTCCAACCAAAGTGCTACAAGGGCCCACTCTGAGCCCTCTGGGGGATGGCCCAGAACCCCTGACTCCTAGGCCACAGCTTGTACCCAACAGAAACCAGGCATCAGGTAAGCAAGGGGATAGAAAGCCTCACAGGGTATAAGAAAAAGGAACTAGGCTCCATGAATCAAGAAATTCTGAAGATTAACTGAGGCAAGGGCCAGTTGCTCTGGATTTTGAGTGGGTAGGGCCTGGCATAAAGAAAGTTCCCTTCTCACTGTAGCCCATTCTCTCTCCCCCAGGAGAAGGCCCTAACCTGACCCCAGAAGCCAGTCCAGATCCTCTTCCTGAGCCTCCTCCACCCTCATCTGTGGCCCCAGACAAGCCCATGGGAAGCCCCGACCAACCCCCTTCTCCAGCTCCAGCTCCAACCCCTGGGCCTGATGCCCACACTGAAGAAATGGCTCCCCCACCCACCATGGCTGAGGAGGAAGAGGGGACTGTTGGGGAGACCCACCCTGCAGAGCCAGTGCCAGCTGACTCTCGCCACCCTCTGACTTATCGGAAGACCACCAACTTTGCCCTGGACAAGTTTCTTGACCCTGCTCGGCCCTATAAGTGCACTGTGTGTAAGGAGTCCTTCACCCAGAAGAATATCCTCCTGGTTCATTATAATTCTGTCTCTCACCTTCATAAGATGAAAAAGGCTGCCATTGACCCCTCTGGCCCTGCCCGGGGAGAGGCTGGTGCCCCATCTACCACCACTGCTGCCACAGACAAGCCCTTTAAGTGCACTGTCTGCCGAGTCTCCTACAACCAGAGCTCCACCCTGGAGATCCACATGCGATCAGTTCTGCATCAGACTCGCTCTAGGGGGGCCAAGACTGATGCCAAGGCTGAGGGGCCAGAGCGCAGCCAAGAAGAGCCCAAGGAAGGCGAGACCGAGGGGGAGGTGGGCGCTGAGAAGAAGGGCCCCGACCCCAGTGGCTTCATATCTGGATTGCCCTTCCTGTCCCCTCCTCCCCCTCCCTTGGACCTCCACCGATTCCCAGCACCCCTCTTCACCCCACCAGTCCTGCCCCCTTTCCCTCTGGTATCTGAATCACTGCTTAAGCTCCAGCAACAGCAACTGCTCCTGCCCTTCTACCTCCATGACCTCAAGATGGGGCCCAAGCTGGCAGTGGCTGGGCCTGCACCCGTGCTGTCCCTGCCATCTGCTACCCCTCCTCCGCCGCCCCCACCCCCCAAGGCTGAGCTGGCTGAGCAGGAGTGGGAGCGGCCTCCTATGGTCGAAGAGGGGAACGAGGCAGGGCCCTCTTCACCACCCCACCCAACACCCAATGAGGCAGCCCGCACTGCAGCCAAAGCCCTTCTAGAAAACTTTGGATTTGAGCTGGTGATCCAGTACAATGAAGGGAAGCAGGCTGTGCCCCCTCCTCCGGCCCCACCCCCACCTGAGACCCTTGGGGGTGGGGACAAGCTGGCTTGTGGGGCTTGTGGCAAACTTTTCTCCAATATGCTTATCCTCAAAACACATGAGGAGCATGTCCACCGACGTTTTCTGCCCTTTGAGGCCCTGAGCCGTTATGCTGCTCAGTTTCGAAAGAGCTATGATAGCCTATACCCACCCCCTGCAGAGCCCCCCAAACCTCCCGACAGGCCTCTGGACACACCTGCTTCCCAACTGGGCCCACCCTTCCTGGCCCCAGAGCCTGAGGCTGGGGGAACCCATTCCCCTGAGGAGAGAAGCCGGGCAGGAAGACGCTGGCCCCTAGAGGAGGAAGACAGCTCCAGAGGGAATCTTCCTCCGCTGGTGCCTGCAGGCCGCCGGTTCTCCAGAACCAAGTTCACAGAGTTCCAGACTCAAGCCCTGCAGTCTTTCTTTGAGACCAGTGCATACCCCAAGGATGGAGAGGTGGAGCGGCTGGCAAGTCTCCTGGGCCTAGCCAGCCGTGTTGTGGTAGTTTGGTTCCAGAATGCCCGCCAGAAAGCACGTAAAAATGCCAGTGAGGGTGGGCCTGTGCCAACCGGAGGAGGGACTGGAGGAGTCTCTGGCTGCAGGCGCTGCCACTCAACCTTCTCCTGTGTTTTTGAGTTGGTGCGGCACCTCAAGAAATGCTATGATGACCAGCCCCCTGAAGAGGAGGAGGAAGAAGCAGAGAGAGGAGAAGAGGAGGAAGAAGAAGTGGAAGAGGAAGATGCAGAGGAGGAACAGAGCCTTGAACCCCCAGCAGCACCTGAGGGTCCATCACCAGAACCTCCAGAAAGGGAGGAGCTGAGCCCAGCAGAGACAACAAAGCCGGGAGGCAAAGAGCCTGAAGGAAAGCCTCCTTCCTCACCTACCCCAGTCCACACCTGTGACCAGTGCACCATGTCCTTCCCCAGCCAGGAGCTCCTGACCAACCACCAGAGACTCCATTTCCTGCCATCTGTTCAGCCCAGTGCACCTCCCCACCTCCTAGATCTGCCCTTGCTGGTATTGGGGGAGCGTAATCCCGTGGTGGCAGGTGTTCCACCAGTGCCAGGGCCACCCCACAAACGGAGGCATGAGGATGGCAGCCTGTCCCCCACGGGCAGTGAGGCAGGGGGTGGAGGGGAGGGCGAACCCCCCAGGGACAAGCGCCTGCGCACCACCATCCTGCCCGAGCAGCTAGAGATCCTGTACCGCTGGTACATGCAGGACTCCAACCCAACACGCAAGATGCTTGACTGCATCTCCGAAGAGGTGGGGCTCAAAAAGCGAGTGGTACAAGTCTGGTTCCAGAATACCAGGGCCCGGGAGAGAAAAGGCCAGTTTCGAAGCACCCCTGGGGGGCTGCCCAGTCCAGCAGTCAAACTCCATGTCCCACCCACACCTGCACCCTTCCCCAAGTTCAACCTCTTGTTGGGCAAAGTAGATGACGGGACTGGGAGGGAGGCCCCAAAGAGAGAAGCACCTGCATTTCCCTACCCCACCGTCACCCCTGCTCCTGGGTCCCTGCCTTTCATAACACCTGGGAAAGAGGCCACCACCCTGACACCAGAGCCACCCCTACCTCTCCCACTTCCCCCTCCACCCAGTGAGGATGAAGGTCCAGAGGAACCCTCTAAAGCTTCTCCAGATAGTGAGGCTTGCAGTCCTTCTGCAGGGGATCTAAGTGATTCATCTGCTTCCAGCTTGGCTGAACCAGAGTCCCCTGGGGCTGGAGGGACCAGTGGGGGTCCAGGAGGTGGGCCTGGGCTTCCAGATGGAATGGGACAGCGGCGCTATAGGACGCAGATGAGCAGCCTGCAGTTGAAGATCATGAAGGCCTGCTACGAAGCCTACCGCACGCCTACCATGCAAGAGTGTGAGGTGTTGGGGGAGGAGATTGGGCTGCCCAAGAGGGTCATCCAAGTCTGGTTCCAGAATGCCCGTGCCAAGGAAAAGAAGGCCAAACTGCAGGGGGCAACAGTTGGGGGGGCTGGGGGCAGCAGTGAGGGCCCCTTGGGAGCCCAGCGCACAGACTGCCCCTACTGTGATGTCAAATATGATTTCTATGTCTCCTGCCGAGGCCATCTCTTCTCCCGCCAGCACCTTGCCAAGCTCAAGGAGGCAGTCCGAGCCCAGCTGAAGAATGAAAGCAAGTGCTACGACTTGGCTCCGGCACCTGAGGGGCCCCCAGTCCCCAAGGCCCCACCAGCCTCCACACCTGCCTCCATGCCCCTTGGGGCTGCCCCAGCCCTGCCTCGCCTGGCCCCGGTTCTCTTGTCTGGCCCACCTCTGGCCCAGTCCCCACTGGGCAGCTTGGCTACTTTCAGTTCAGGTGAGTGAGGAGTTTGGGGGAAATTGGACTTCAGAGAGCACCTCCCTATTAATGATATGCCCCCTTTTCCCTCTTGACTCTTCTCATCTCCAACCTCCTGTGGCTTTTCTTTTACTTTGGGCTCTTGGGCAATAGAGGAGGGGAGGCAGAGGAAGCCAGGTGGTGAGAGTGTGTGTGGCTGGAGGTGGCCTATAGCAGGATGGATGATGGGGGCAGGAGGTGACTAATCCATCACACATTTCATTTCATTTTCCTAGGCCCCGCAGCCTCTTCAGGCCTCCTTGGCCTTGCCACTTCGGTCCTGCCTGCTACCACAATGGTCCAGCCTGCTGGCCCAGGCCGCCCCTTACCTCAAAGACCCATACCCGACCAAATCAACACCTCGACAGGAGGCACCAGTGACCCAGTCCTGGGCCCACCTACTGAGCCCTCAGGGGACAAGGGATCTGGTGAGCGAAAGCCAGTTGCAGCCCCCACCAACTCCTCCACTGATGCCCTCAAGAACCTCAAAGCATTGAAGGCCACTGTCCCAGCCCTGTTAGGGGGCCAATTCCTGCCCTTCCCACTGCCCCCTGCAGGGGGGGCAACACCACCAGCTGTCTTTGGCCCCCAGTTACAGGGGGCCTACTTCCAACAGCTCTATAGTATGAAGAAGGGGCTATTTCCCATGAACCCCATGATACCTCAGACCCTCATTGGGCTGCTCCCCAATGCCCTCCTCCAGTCACCACCCCAGCCTCCCGAGCCCACAGCCACAACACCTCCAAAGCCTCCTGAACTGCCTGCTCCAGGAGAAGGGGAGGCTGGTGAGACCGATGAGCTGCTGACAGGCAGCACTGGCATCTCCACCGTGGACGTGACCCACCGCTACCTGTGCCGCCAGTGCAAGATGGCATTTGACGGGGAGGCCCCAGCCACTGCCCACCAGAGATCCTTCTGCTTCTTTGGGCAGGGCCCCGGGGCTTCCATGCCCCCCCCACTGCGGGTGCCCATCTGCACCTACCACTGCCTGGCATGTGAGGTGCTGCTGAGTGGACGTGAAGCCCTGGCCTCCCACCTGCGCTCCTCAGCCCACAGGCGCAAGGCAGCCCCGCCCCCAGGGGGCCCACCCATCACCGTCACCAACACCGCCACTGCTGCCACGGCAGCTGTGGCTTTTGCCAAAGAGGAAGCAAGATTACCTCACACGGACTCCAACCCAAAAACTACTACTACCTCTACACTTCTAGCTTTATAAACAGATAAACCAAGATGGGGGGACAGGGGAGGGCCTCAGGGCTCCCTCTTTTACCCAAAGGGTATCCGGTGGGAGCTCAAATTCCTCTCCCCAGCCCTCAGCTCTGCCCACCTCATGGGAATCTTTCCATTCCCACCCTCAGTGGGCTTCACACACCCCACTTCCAGCAGAGTCCTGCCTCCTCCCCCTACCCCCACAGATACACACTCTATCCCAACCCTCAGCTTCTTGCAGATGTACCCTTTGCCCTTCCCTGTGTCTTCATAGACACACCCACCCACCTTGCCATTCCGATTATTTGTACGTATCTGCCCTGCCTACCCCATTACACACAATCTATTCTTGGTTCCATCTTCCTACAACCTTTTCCCCACTGAATTCCCACCTACCCTTCCTCAACTCCTATAAACTCATACACACATGCATATACCTGTTGTTCCACTAACAGAAACACCAAAAAAAAAAAAAAAAGAAAGAAAAGAGAAACAAAAAAAAAAGAAGAAGAAGAAAGGAAAAAGACAAAGAAGGGGGAAGGAAAACAAACCTTGCCACACCTTCTTCTCCTTTGTCTAGAGCACCATACAAACTCTTTCCAAATACCCAGTTGGCTCCCAAGTTTGGAGCCTGGGATGGGCAGGGAGCCCACAAAACTCTAACCAAACTGGAGTTTGGCAGGGGGAGAAGGGCTCCCAGCTCACTCTCCTCACACCCCTCCCTCCTAACCCTCTCCTCGCTGACAGCAGGGGAACATACGGCCTGGACTCTAGGGGAAGCCGTTGCCAGGATCCCCTCTGCCGCCCCCCACCCTGCACCCTGGGAACTGCAGTAACTTATTCTCAAAGGCTTTAAACAGAGATCCTCTCAGCAGCCGTGGGCCTGCCCCCTGTCCCAGCCCTGCCACCTGGGGGTCCAGCCTCCAGGACCGGTGATGCCCACCAACGGCAAATCCAAAGTTCTTTTTAAAAAACTGACACACACACACAACCAAAAAAAAAAAAAACGAGAGCGAGCGAGAGAGAGCGCACTTGCGCACAAAAGAGATGGAGAGACCAGAGGAATGAACTAAAGGAAAACATAAACTTGGAAAAACAGAAAAAAAAAAAAACAACGAAAACTCTCCCATCAAATAAGTGGTTTTTTCCTGTTTGTGTCACTTCCCCCCCCTCCCTCCCCTGCTCCATTTTAAGGGTTTCTTTAAACCACTTCGTTTTTGGAAGATCAAAGGGCTTTAACTCCTTGCCATGGGTATGGTGATCTTCTGATCCTGGGGGACTGAAAGCAGTGCAGCGCTTCCCCTGACAATGCCCAGTTGCAGAGGCAAGAGCTGGTAATGGGAGAAGAGCCTGGAAACTGACATGTCCCCGCCCCCTGAATTGAGTATTTGACAGGACAGGTAACATTCCCTCATTCCCAGCTGAGAGTTAAAGAAGTCCCAGGAAGAAAGGGGTGGGTGGGGCAGTCTGGTTTCTGAATCCTGGGCCTGCTTCCTTTTCGCCTGCCATTATTTCCTCTCATTTATTTCTTTCACAAACCCCTACTATTTCCCTTCCTAATGGCCCCTTCACATTTCTAGCCACTTGAATGTCCTTTAGCTTTGCCGGGTCCCTTGTTCCCCATCAGCTTTCCTTCTGCCTCTGCCCCCACTCCTGCCTCTGCATCCCATCCTGTTTCAGCCCACCTCCTCCATGAAGCAGCAGCTGTTGGAGGCACCCCAAGGAGTCAGGCCTGTCCATTAAGCTCAGGGAGATCTGGAGCTGATGTTAGTTGAGAGGTGGAGGGGCAAGGAGATGACTGAAACACAAGATGAATCTTTGATAGGGTGATGTCACCAAGGGAACTGAGAGAAGTTGACCTAGAAGAGGGTTCCCCACCCCCAACCTAACTGTTTCTATAACCATCAAGTGGTAATTTTGGCAACACCAAAGCCCAGGTAAAGTGGCAGAGAAGGAGAAGCAGCTGTTTTACTTTGACAAAGAAAAGCCTGCAAAATGTTTCCATGTCCTTCAGGCAGTTTCTACTACCCAGGCCCCTGAAATCTCCCCTTTCTAGGCATTCTCCTTCAGGCTTCTACTACCATTATCCATTTAATACTCACACACAAATTCAACCAGCCCTAGGATTTAAGTCTTCTGGTCTATATTCAGTCACTCCACTCTGGACATGTTAATACTGAAGCAGTGACTTATGTGCAGAAAAGACGGGAGGGGAGAGAAAGGGGGAGATAAAATTTTGCTTAGTCCCCCGTCCCTATATATTCTGTGAATCTCACCTCCAGTCCAGTCACTTCTAACATTAAAAATGACAACTCCTGCAAATTGGGGGTGGGGTGAAATTAGTTATTCTGATGATGCCAAAAATGCCAGTTACAAAAGGAGGCAAAAGGAGAGAAATTGACCCACAGTGGTCTTGCTCTTGATGCCATCTTTCCCTGCCTTTCAACCTCTCCCCTGCTCCCCTCCCTTCCTATCCCTTTCTCCCTCCTGTTGAAATTCTGTGTATAGAACTATTTTCTTAGCAGCATGTATATGAGGAAAGAGGCTTTTTCACTCTGTGCTTTCTGGGAATGTAACTTGTATATAAAGGTTGAAAACAAAAAATTAGAAAAAAAGAAAAAGAGGAAATGTTTTAAAGAAAACCTTGGCAATACCTGGTATTAGGTTGGCTTTAGTTTGAATTATGGTTATTTTTCACCAGTTAATTTAGTCAGAAACTCCTCCTCCCCTTGCCCTCCAACACATTCTCTCTGTTATACCCAAATGCCCTGACCTGGTGAAACCATGTACATTTACAATAGTAGACAGGAACTGACTCTAAGAAACTGTACTTACCTGAAATCCTATAAATTGGGGTGGGGTGGGGGTAAGGGCAAAAGACAGCCTGGCTGACTCTGCTGACTTAGGTAAATCAACATGGTTCTTGAGGGCTCATCATTCCGTGTTCTTAGTGGCTGGAAGCATTCCTTCCCGACCCCTTTCTCATACCAGAAATCCTTAGCAGCAGCACTTCTACTCCGGAGAGAGATGTACTTTGGTGGGCAGAAGGCTGAGTTAGCCCAGCCTAATGCAGAAAGCTAGAGGTGAATGTCAAGTCACCAGGAATATATTGTGTCACTTCTGTGGAGTAACAGATCGAACTCAAGAGCTTGGCACATCAACAACCTTATAGTACCACTACTACCACCCAAAAGTGAGTCTGAACCATGGCGTGGGGCAAAGTCCTAGGGTTCCTGACATACATGGGTCCTAAAGAAGCATCCAAATTCTGGTTCACCTGACATAACAAGGGTCAGTGGAGGCAGGAGGTAGAAATGATCTGGACTCCCTCTGCCCCAAACAAGAGTCAATGAGAGGATGGCTTGGGGTACCCAATCCTCAACTAGGAATAAAAATCAAAGTCTGTTGTAAGAATATGGGAAAATGTGAAGCTTTGTGGCCAAGCGAGTTAGAGTCTACACAAGACCATGAAAAGAAACCTGTTCTTCCCCCTGCACCTTGAGCTCCTAGAATGTACATTCTACTTAAAGAAGCATGCACAAGAACCAAAAAAAAAAAAGCCAATTATTCAAGATATAATAGCACTGACTTTCTTAAATCCTTCTATTTGTTCTTTAGCCATTTCCCCTGATCACTGATTCCCCAAATATTCACCACCCTGATATTCCCTTCATTTTAAGATACATTCGTTCATCTAATTATTCACCCCTATGTAAATGTTCTTGAAATACAGAGCTCTTCATGTATAGAGCAGCATCAAAGAAACCAGCATGCACACCCTAGGAACAACAGAAGAACCAAACAGCGAGAGCTACAGGGTTTCATACAAATGCCAACAAGCACGGGGCCCCATGAACATATAGACACAAGGGACCCTAGACCCATTACCAATGCTACCTTTAAGGAGAAACACTCACCAGTACATATTAGTTTTTTCACATAACAGTAGGTAAGGATAACAGTAAGTAAGGAAAGCTTATAAACAGTTTAAAAAAGAAGAAGAAAATGTAACCAATATGAGGAAGGATGACCAAATGTTGAAAATTAACACATGAGCAAAGGACCTTAAATTCTTCCAGAGTGTGATGCAAAAGGGAAATCAGGAGGAAACTTGTGGGGAAACTCATATATCCCTTTAAAACACAGAGGTAAACTGGCCTGGAACCCTGTGTAATCAGAAGGGCCAGATATTGGGGAGCTCGGTGGGAAGCTCAACTTGACTAGTTGGGAGCAACTAGTTAGAAACTTGAAAGCCATGAGGGTATCATTTCTCGAGGACTGAGTTAGAAAGAAATACCCCAATACTACGCAAGTTCTTGCTATGATGAGAAAGGCTATAGACCCAGCCTTGGGGTCTATAGGATTATAGTTTGGGTACACTATGAAAAGATCAGATGAATGAAAATGTTTAAAGAAAGAGGATATTTGTAGAAAACCTAGACTATGGCTTATCAAGTTTGGGGAAAGATGAGAAGTGATCCCCAGGGAAATCCTTTCTTAGAAGAAACTATACTTTATAGGAAGAACATAAAATCAGGCAGGGACCCACCCAGTCACTCTCGTTGACACAGAGGACCGAGACAGCCCTCCACACAAAGGATAGTCAAGAGGTAAATATTTCTCCCTGTCAGTAGTCTGAGCCCAGTGTTTCTTGCAGCTCCCCAGCCAGGGAGAGGCATCTGACTAGATCTAGTGGAAAAGAGATTGAGTGATTATAGGTAGACCAGAAAGGTGAACCAGGTCCAAGGAGAGGGGGAAAGGTGGAACAGCACCTGGGATCAAGTCATAACCCTACCCAACCATACACACATTCCTACACAGTGGCTAAAACTCTGAAACAGGTAATCAGCAGGGGCTCAGTAATGCCTACATCTGATATGGGCATCAGGTACCTGATATCAACCCCGCACCATGTCTTCTCAACTGGACTCAAACAATGGCCCATTCTGTGCTCACTTCTATATTTATACCAAGCACTCAAACAACAGCTTCATCCTCAATATGGTAAGTATCTGCAGTGGGTTGGCCTTGTACTCTGCTGAACCTTCTTACTTTCACTACCTAGGACCCAGACCTGTCTCCAGGAAGAAATGTGACCAGGACCCATCTTGTACCTAGCCATAAAATCCATGCAAATCTGACTGGAAAATAGAGAACAATGTAGCAATACTCCTAACCTAGCAGTTCTCCATGGTGAAGCTTTAGAAACACATGGGGAACCAGCCATCAGAATCTGGGGGTGAAGGGAAGAATACATTTTGAAAATGCTCCCAAGAGATTTTTCTGTCATCACTGCTGCCAAAGAGAATCACTATTCTAACAAGTTATATTTGCCTCATTGGACCTCACAATCTCTCCTTTTCCTCTGTTGTCCCCATCCAAACTATACATTCACATATCCCACAATACATAAATCACAGGCATGATGGCACAGAGACATGAGTATAGTTGGGGAGGAAGTAAGAAGAAAGATGCAAAAGGGATAGGAATCTAGACTAGATCAACGGGCCTAGAAGGTGACTGCCACCTCTTAGAACAGGGTTTCTCGAAGTTTCATCCATAAACCACCTACAAGCTTGCTTAAAATGCACATTCCTGGACCACATCTAAGACCAACTGAATCAGAAACTCCCAAGGTGATTCTATGTTCTCTGGAACATAAGAACCTCTAGCCCTGAGGGCTCAGCCCCTGCCCCCAACTCCCATGTACCTGGGACCCAATTGTGCTACATCACGGGCTACCACACAGGAACCTATCATCACCTCAGATTTGTCTTCTTCTGACATGTCCCCCTAACTACAACAAATAGGAAATCTGACTGTGTCTTCTGCTTGTGTTGGCCATTCTTGAACAGGAGAAGACATAAACATTGTCCACTCACCCCCTTGGCTGAGCACCTCACTGCTTTCTCCTCTGCGTGGAAACCACCTTGCTGCTTCTGAAGCTGCCATCCAGAGATGCTGAAATTAGAAATCTCCCAGCCCTGAGCAGCTCAGCCCATCATGGGCAATAGCTTTACTTCCCTCTGGGCAGGTCCCATCTCCCATTCAAGACACCCATCCTCCTCCCAACATCACCCACAACCATATCTTCTACCCAAAGATCTTCCTCATCACTGACACACAGCCTCTGGCTATCCAGGATGCAGGGAAAGCCCAACCTGCTAAAAATTCTTCCAGATGGGGACCCAAGGTCCAGTTTTGTGGCGCTACTGATGGTAATGCCTCTGGAGGTAGAGGGCTGGTCTTCATCACCACAGATGCTAGAGATTCTCCTAAGGGCCTTCCCATCTGTCAGGGCTCATTGCTGATCCTCAGACTCCCTTCCAGGGGTAGATTTCAAAGATATGGACATTTATCCAACTCCAAGTGGGATGCCATTGAGGAATTCCTAAGCATGGTATCTCCTTGAACAGTTAGGTTCCCAGGTGCCTATGTCTCCCTAACACCTGCCTACCTCTCTAGGCCGAGATACCACTCCAGTCTTAGAGTGTTAGTGAATACGGACCTTTTAACAAAGGAGATAAAACTGGTTCATCTCAACCACAGCTCAGCTGACCACATGGCACAAAGCAGAATGAAATGCATGCAGGTAGAAAACACCCCACCACCCAACAGCTAGGCCTTCTTCCCTTCCCTATCTCTTTTGGCATCATCTTTGTGACAGGATTGCTGCCTGGCCTGTCTCCAGACTTTCATTTTACCCTCATACAATTTTTCTGTCCTTGCTGCCCAGAAAGGTGGACAGTCCTCTGGCTTGGAGCCTTGGGTGTGGCAATAGGCTATGTCATTGTCCCTCTGTGCTCCAGTTTCCCTATATACAGCTGCTCCAACACTGAGTACAGTACCATCTAAATCGCCTTCCTAGGTGACAGTGAGGGTAGGAGCACAGTGGGTGCCTAGTTGGGAGGAAGATGGAGGTGGGGTTGGCTGGAGAGCACTGACTCAACCCAGCTCTCAGGGCCTCCTCCCAAGTCACTTCAGAGCCCCACCCAAAGCCTGGCACTCCTGGGTGCACCGCCTCCTCTCACTGCCACCAAGTGGCGGTCATGAGCATGTTTGGCAGCTTTGGGTTTGCTGCAGTGCCAGGATCTGAGACACTGTTCACGTGCCAGTGCAGCACTGCCAAGCGTGGCGGCATCCAGTTGGTTGGGTGCCAAGCAATAAGACCCAGGTGGTGACAGAGAGAAGAAAGGGGAGTAGGGTAAATGGAGGGGGAGGAGACAAAGGCACCAGGGAGAAAATCTGACACCTCACTTGTTAGAGTAGAGTCCAAATGGGATCTGCAGAAAGGTGCCCTTCCCATTCCAGATCCCAGCTCAGCAAGCAAGTGCTTCCCTCCCCTGCCATGCCCACAACAGCGACATATACAGACCAGGCAAGAGGATTTGGCCATCTTCATCAGGGAACTGGCTGAGGGCTAGGCAGGACTGCCAACGGCTCTCCATCCTTCTTCCTTGGGGTCCTAGAAATGGTGCGCTTCTTCCTTTGTGTCCTCATGCCTCTCTCCATCTGTTGCTCCATTCCCCAAGCCTAAGAAGGAATGGGAAGGAGGTCCTGGCAGAAAAAAGTCTCTTCTCCCAAACACCCCCCCCCCACATACACACAAACACACACATACAACATCTGCCTCCTCCCTTCTCATTCCTAGCACAACCCTCTCAACTAGACTGGCAAGAGGCACTGCCTCCCTTCCCCACTCCATACAATCCAGAGCTTGTGCCAGGCTCCATGGGTAGTGCCAGTGCCCACCCCACCTCACAGCCCGGTCACCTTGCTGCCTCCTTCCATGTTCTCACAAAGGGCCAGATTGCCAGCCCAAATGAGTTCTCCCTGGGTAGCGGTGGCGCAATTCCTCCTCCCTAGCTCTTAGACTCTTCCTTGGCACTTTCTAGGCTACTGTCTCCACCATTTTACTTTCCCAGGCTGGAAGAAAACTAACCACCTCATAGCCCATCATTTCTGAGCGGGAGCTGCTAGAGGAACAGCAGTATCAGTCACACATCCCTGCCCCTCCTCCCTGCCTCCTGGGTGCCCTCATTTCCCATTGCCCCAGCTCTGAGCGCCAGTCTGACAGATGTGATGCCAATGGCTCCTATATACCGAGCCCTCCTCCCAGAGTGCCAGGACTCCTGCCGCCACCGCCCCCCACATTTGCCCCCTCCCATCTCCACGGGCACAAGGGTGGCAGCTGCTGTGCCAATGCCTCTAAGCAGGCAGCATGAAACATCTGATGCACTCTCTTCTCCCCTCCCAGGTCCCAAACCTCTTCCCTCCTTCTTCCACTCCATCCCTCTGTCTTTCTGTTTGGACACTGGATTGGCAACCGCAATGCCAACCCCCACCCCTTGCCCAGGAGGCTCACATACAGCACGCGCTTACACGTACATGTACGCACGCGCACACACACACACACACACAGCCCCATGAGTGCCAGGCAGCGGTGGCAAACACACAGCAATGCATGGTGACTGGTACCCGAGGAGGCAGCCAGATCCGGCACCTGATCCAGCACCCGTTTGGGACTGGGTGGGTAGGCGGACAGGCAGGCAGGCGGGCAGGCGGGCGGGCCGAGGGGTGATGGAGGCAGACGATGGCCCTAGGTTGGCAGCCGATGGAGCTGGGAGAATGGAGGGAACAGATGCTCTTTGCCCAGCCTCCCTCCCTCTCTCTCCCTGAGATCAGTGCCAAGCTGGGGGGATGGGGAGAGGGGAGAATGGGGGAAGGGTGGCATTTGGAGAGCTGGCAGGTGGGGGGAGCTGGGTCCGCCCAGGCTGGGCAGTGCCGGCACTGGCTGCCGCCTCTCCACTCTGCCATCTGTCTCGCCTCTCTCCCCACCCCCCTTTTCTCTCTTTCTCTCTCTCTCTCCTCATCCACAGCCAAACGAAAAGAGGAAAACAGGGTCCTTATCCCGTCCACCCCCAACCTCTGCCAGAACCCCCTCTCCTCCTCCCCACAACTCACCATGCCATACCATCACCAAGCCATCTGTGCTCCCTCTCCTCCTGGCTCAGTCACCTTCCTTTGCTCGCCTTCACCCTCACACCAAAACAGGTGCAGTTTAAAAAATATATATATATACACATACATATATATATATATTTTAAAGCAACTTAAAAGAAAACTATTTTCTTTGGGTATGTCCTGTCCTTCTGCGTCTGGTCCTCGGTGCCAATGTTTAGAGCAGGCAGAGGGAGGGGACCCTGTCCTCAGTTGGTGCCCAGGAATCCCATGCCAGGGAGGAGGGGTGGCTGGGGTGGGGTGGGGGTAGGGTGGGGTATCGGGAGAGCGCTCTTCTCTCTGCGTCTGTGGTTGTTTCTTTTTTTTTTTTCCTCCTCTTCCACTTCCGGAGCAGATTCAAATTGATCTAGAGTCTTCCCCACCCACAGCCCCGGTTCTCAGGGCCCCTGTGCCCTTCTCTCCCTGCTTCTGATTTTATTCCTCGATCACCCTTTCCTTTTTCCTGTGTGTATACGTGTGCTTGTGCGTGAGTGTGTTTGCATCCATGGCGGTGGGCACCGTGCCAGCCACCGCACAGCCATCTGTGTTGCCTTCTGCAGCCTCCGCTATTTCTCTCTGCCACCTCCAGTCCCCAACCCCCTGCACCCCAGCTCCCCACCCCCAGTCCCCGATCATTAATTAGCTACTGAATTAATTAAATCGTGAATGCTAATTAACATTCCTACAGGGCAGGCTGCCAGGCTGGGGTGTAGAGGGGGTGTGAAGAGAAGGGGAGCTTAGGATGGGGAGGAGGGAGGAGAGCCCGTCTGCTCAGAAGAACATGAGGGAGATGGAAGGAACCCAAAAGAAGGAGGAAGGAGAAAGAGGGCAGAGTGACAATGGGCAGGCCGAGGTCACTGAAGGGCATGGAGAATGGAGTTGTAAAAACTGTCTGGAGTTCAACTGAAAGCAACTCAGCCTCTCCTGCCCAAATAAGACACAGTCAATTCCACATTCCTCAAGCTCCCATTCTGCCCCAACCCTGCCCAGGGATCAGTCCTGGCATGGCCTGGAGAAGTATCTATTCCTAGGGTGGGCAGCTCTGGCAGCTTTTTCTCCTGTCCTTTATAGAAAATTAACCCCAAATCAGGGACTCAGCAGCTACTATCTGCCAACCCAGCCACACTGACCCTCAGGCCAGATCAGTAAGAGTGGGCTCGACTTAGCGGAGCCCATGTTGACAAGGTAAAGAGGGCGCTGCATGAGCATCTGCTGCAGGGAGACATGGTGGGTGGATGTGGGGAGTACGAGGAGGTGTAAAATCAGTGGGAATTCAATAGCAGCAGAGAACACTGGCGCTGCCTGCAAGGCTGACTGAGGAAAACCATGACAAAAGACTCCCTGCCTGTAGGGTTCCCAGGTAGGAAAAGTAGACGTTCCTAACCATCTCAAAAGTCATGAATTTGGGAAAATGTGCACAAGGGCCATCTGAACTTCGAGTTGCTCTTCTTGCTTTTAAAGAAAGAGAGGGTTACCAATATACCAAACTTCTTTCTGGGGCTGCTGAATGAAACACTAATTTGAAGAGATGCTCCTCAAAAAAAGGGTCCCAGGATCAAACTAGTTTGGTAAATACTGCATGTTCTCACTCTTAAGAGATTCACAATGTGTATTAGTGTGTTAAAGGCTCTAAGAAGTCTTGTAAAAAATGGTTGAACATTGTTTAACCTACTGATTCTCAAACTTATTTGGCCATGGAACACCCACTTTTTAATTTTTAATTTTACTCCCCCAAAAGCAGTATGCCACTTTGGGGAAAGCTCTATAATGATGTGATCAAGGGTGGTTCTGGTGTGGAAGCTGGCCCCAAGTCAGTCTGATCCTAACATTCCATAAACAAAGGGATAGCCACAAGACTCTGGTCTTCCAGATGAAATGCAGGGAGGTACCAACCAGCTCATGGGGAAGATATATCACTCTTCAGAATCATACAGCAATACTTTTTAGACTAGAAAGAGACCTTAACAACCATTAAGTTCAATTCCTGAATTTTACAGTTAAAGCAACTGTGACTCAGAGAGATGAAGTGATTTGTCCAAAATCAGTAAATGACAGCACTGACAGGAGGACCTGACCTCTAGCCTAACACATTTTCTTTATTTTCTGTTGCTAAAACTCTGGGGCAAGGGGAGCATGGGAGTAATCAGTCACATCTGGCTCCTAAAGAGCCTCACCCAGCCCGTCTTTCCTTCTGCTGACTAAGACCTGGGCCAGGTCTTTTCCACCCCCTGCCCTTTACCTTCACCCCACCTTTGGAATCCTGTAGCCTTTAAAGAGCATCTTCTATATCCCTGAGGGGGTTGGGGGTGGGAATCTGTGTTTTACCAAGTCTCCCCAAGTGGTTCTGATATCTGGATTCAGAACTTCACTTCTGAGCCACCTCTGCCTTCTCTTCGTGGACACCCTCCCACCTCCTACCATATACCCACTGATGTCGAACCAAAGTATCTACTCCCAACACAATCTCAGTCCTGTTCTGGTCAGGCAATCCCAAATGTCTCCTGGAACAGTCCTGCTATATTCCTAGCACTTTCTCCTTTCCTGTACCCCTCACTTTGGCATCTGGGGTCAGGCCACTCAGCCTCACCATTAGAGTCGTCATGAGAATAGGCAGTCCTGTCTGGAACCTGCAGGATACATGACTTTACCAGAATGAGGAGACCCTGCAGTCAACCCTGGAGACGTACCCAGGCCCACAGCCTCCCTGAGCTTCTCAACATCCACCCTCATGAGGGCCCGGCTTTTCTCCTGCCACTATATAAGCCCATCTTTTCTTGGTTAGCCCTTTGTCGAGCTAGTGAGCAGGAGAGAAAGGCAGAGACTAGTTCATTTCAAAGGCCGAGGATTGTGAATAGCATTATTAACCTGTTTCTGCCTTCTGAGTCCTTTGGGTGGGCCTGCCCCACTCCACACTCACCCTTCCCAGTATACAAACCAACCACAAATTAAGGGTGATGACTCTCCTTAGAAGATAATTCACCACAACATTTTAAACAGAGAATAACTTCGAAATATAATTTTGATTTGCCAAAAAGAGATCTCTATCCAAATTTCCAGGAATGATGAAGTCCCTTCAAGCTCTGAACATCCCTGAAAGCTGACCCCATCTCCTGCTTTGCTATAAAACCTCTTGTAGAACCCCTTGTTCCTGACACAAGAACTCTTTGGCATTGGGTTGATAGGGCCACTTCAGAGTATGACCCACTGTCCACCCACTAATTACTCCTCTAGCTGAGGAACCAGATCATAAAAGGGGGACAATGTGGAGTCAGTTACTCAACCTGACAGAGCAAGAGGTAAAACCTAGATGTTCTCACAAGATCCATTTTTTAAGGAAAGCACTTCAGAGCTGCTTTTATCTGTGGGTGGCATCTTTGTTAAATTCTCCCCTTAGTGGTCAGTGAGTGTGGCCAAAGTATAGCTTTCCAGGGCCTTGGATTCCAACCTGGTTCACTTTTCTTTCTAGCACCCCAGTTTTCTCTCTACAACACCCAGGCACTGAGCCATTGTCAGTAGCAGAGGCACTCTAGAACCGTGATATAAATGATGATTATTGTATCAAATAACAAATAACACTGCCAAGCCTGGCCGGCTCCCTATAACTGTGGCGGTGGAGGCAAGCTATGAAATTCAATATTGATAAACTGTATATTGTCTTCTGGAACCATCAGTCTGCCTGACAGCCACTCTCTAAGCTTCCCACCATTAGCAACAAAGAAGGGGGAGATATCGATTAGTGCTGGCCCCTACAGGCAGGGAGGCTAGGCAGAAGGAAAACCAGAGAAGGCCAGGAACCTTGTGGAAGATGAAGTCCTTAGCACCCACCCCTTCCACAGCCCCCTGACATGAACCAGCCTTCCCCAGCCCCTCAAACTGTGCTGTGCCCCAGTCCCTCTAGAAGGCTTATCTCAAACACGACTGCCCAGACAAATTTTATCCTAGTAAGCAGGAACGGACCTATGGTCTGGTCCCATCTCTGCCACTAAGAGCTGTGAAAACTTCAGTGTGACATTTGACTTTTGTTAAAAAGAAGGTGATGTGTCTAGGGTTCCTCTCAGAGCTAACATTAATTATGTGGCATGGCATACCGTTTCTAAGGACACTGCCAGATTTCTTGTAGGTGCTGAGCTCTAAAAGAAATAGGGTCATGTTAGTTTTCCAGAGAAATGGTTAAAGTTCACCAACCCTGGACTGAAGGGCATGCCAGATACGTTCCCCACTTAGGACTTGTGTTCTGGCTGTTCTCTCTGCCCAGAAAACTGCATGGCAGCTTCCTGCCCCCTCCTGCACTTTGCTGGGAGGCTGTCTTAGTTTCCTAGCTGCTAAAACAAATACTATACAATGGCTTGACTTAACAGGAGTTTACTGGCTCACAGTTTCAGAGGCTAGAAGGCTTGTTTCCTCTCAGGGTCAGTATTTTCTGGCTGACCGGCAATCTTTGGAGTTCCTTGGCTTTTCCATAACATGGCAATGCACATGGCAATGTATTCTTTCTCCTCCCATTTCCGTTGACTTTCAGCTACTGGCTGTCTCCCATGGCTTCCTCCTTCCATGTACAATTTCCTTTCCTTATAAGGACTTTAGCCATATTGGATTAGGCCCACCCTCATTCAATTTGGGCACACCTTAACTAATAACATCTCTAACGGTCCTATTTACAAATGGGTTCAGACCCACAGGACCAGGGGTTGAAACCTGAACGTGACTTTTGTGGGGGGCATGATTCAATCCCCAACAGAGGCCTATCCTGACAACCCTATTTAATATTGCAACTTGCCCCCCACTCCATTCCTACACTGCCCATACCCCTTACCCTGCTCTTTTTCTTTTACCCACTGCATTTATCACCTTCTGGCCTAATGTATCATTCATTTATGTTTGTTGTTTATTTTCTATTTCCCACCCCTGGAATTGGCAGGGATCTTTGTTGTATTCAGTGATGTATCCCAAGCACCAATAATAGTGAGTGCCCGACACATAGTAGGTACACAAAAGTATTTGTTGAATAAATAAAGCTAATATTAGACCATCACATGCTGGGTCAGACCCTTCTGATTAATTCCATCATTTGGGGCTAGATGCAGGGAGAGATGAGTCATCATTTCAGTGCTCTCCACCTTCGGGCAAGACACCCCGGGCAGGCAGCGAGGATTTCCTGGAAATGTAATTCCACCATAACCTTCCTCCTCCGTCTCCATCACAACCTCAAATCTATGCCAGTCCAGAAACCCTGATGTTTAACTGGGATTTTTCTGCTGAACCCCAAGCACCTTCCCAACTTGCTATCAATGAGATCCTCTACTCTAGATCATCCTAGTCTAAAACAAAAAATCATCTTTAAAGCCACAGTTCTCCAATAAGAATCACCTGAGGAACTTGTTTACAATGCTTACTCCCAGGCCACCCCAGAAACTAATTCAGTAGGGCAGGGAAAGGGCCCAGAAATGTGCATTCTAACAACTCCCTCCCTTCCCCCATCTCCAGGTTGTACAAGGGAGGTGGACCATACCAACTGCAGCTTGAGGAACTTTCATGCAGAAGGATAGCTTGATGACTTATCTTAAGTGAGCCTTCTTGCTGTCTCTTCTCTGAATCTGCCTAGTTCTAGTACGTGCCTCTGCTCAGGGTTGGTACCAGGAGAAACGGACCTGAGGAATGGGCTTGCCATTTTCTTTTTCACCAGGAGGCAAAAAATTAAAACAGCATTTGGAGAAACATGGAAAGAAATTGAGGAAGTAAAGGAGGACAGCATTACAGCGCTAAGGTGAAGAACAGCTCGTGGGTAAGGTCATATGCCTAGAGTGTCTTGGCTCAGCCGCTTGTAATATTTTTAATAGCCTGCTTTTAGCAATTAGGCGATAAGTTTAAACATCTCATCTTGGAAAGTAAGCAGATAAAATGAGCATGTCTAGAATGATGGAAGTGTCTGTCCTTTTTATATGGGGAAATCCAGCATAAATCAGGGGAGCACCCTGGGCCTGAGCTTGGCTGGAGTGCTTCCAAGTGCCAGACCCAGTACAGACTCTTGCCCAGACATACTCTAATGGACAAAATTGAAGGGACCCAACATTCCAACCATAAGGGCACTGCTCCTTAGGGCAACTCTTCCTTTCCAAGAAGGGCTACTATTAAACAGATATTCCTGAGGGGATGGCACTATGATCATTAATCAGACCTCAGCTGAGAAGTTCCTGGATTCCCTAACATAGAAGATGGGAAGATGGAAACAAGCCAGAGGCAAGAAGGGTTGTCATGACTGACGCAAGGTCCCAGGAGCAGCATGAGGGTTCTGGGAGCCTAAAGGGGAAGGCACCAAAAGGAGGAAGATGCAGAAGGGACGAGGAACACCCCATCAGCTCTTCTTTCACTTCTGTTTTTTTTCTTCTTTGCTCCTCTACTCTTTGGGAACTTGCTAGAGGCAGGCATTATTCCCACCCATTCCTCAGAGAAGGATGACTGAGTCACTCGGGTGTAATACAGCTGGCTCAGACCCCAGGACCAGGGATTGAAAAGGAACCCTGGGTTCCCTCTACCTCCACCAGATAATCTCATAATTGTCTGTCACCTGGGGGACTCTCAAGGTCAACTATATTCCTTCAGTAACAATAGCAATAATAATAGGAATCAACATTTACTCAGTATTTCTTCTGTATCAGGTGCTATATTAACTCACTGAATTCAACAATTCTGTGAGAGAGGGACTATTATACCCATTTACAGATAGAGAAACTGAGGTAACTAGAGAGAGGAGCATCTGGGGTTCCAACTAGGTAGCCTGGCTCCACAGCCTACTCTCTTGACTGCGTGATTCCCCATTGGCTCTGGGCCCAGAGATGGGAGATGAGTTGCCCAAAGTGACAGATTCAAGAGTAGGTCTAAGTCTGCTGAATCCCAAGATAATGCTAGGACTCGAGTCTCCATCAAAGAATCAAGAGCAGAAAAGAATTTTGTGAAGTTAGTAGGCTCCATGCACCCCTTCAGGGGAATTTTTAGGCTCTCTAGATAATTTGGTTCCCTACTATCCTATTCTAGATCTGAAAGCTCTGAACGTGTGATACATCTAGTTCAGTGGGTCTCAAGTTTATATATTTCACTATCTTTCAACATACAACTAATGAGCACCTACTCAATCCCAAGAACTGTGCTAGGCCTGCAAAAGAACATTGATGAGCACAAGGAACTGTGAGCAGATTGTTGCTGTGCAGCATAAAGTATGAGGCAAAAATACACAGGAACAGATCAGAAAGGGCCTTATGTGTATACTACATTACAGAATCTAAATGTTACTAAGAAGGCTGTTGAGAGCAACAGAAAGATTTTAAGCAAATGAGTAATGGGGTAAGATTCATGCTCTGATTATTTTGGTGGCTAACTGGAGAAAGGATTCAAAGAAGGACAAAACTAGAGGCAGGGGTAACAGGAGGCTGTGGCTGGCTGAGATTAGAGATTATGAAGAACTGAACACAAACAGTGGTACTAAAATGGGAATTAAAAGCAGCTTACCTTAACTGCTGGTATATAGGGGTGAGTGGAAAAAAAAATCCAGGATGATGTTCAAGTTCTGGGCTTTTGGATGGATTAGAAAGATGATGGAACCACCTACCAGGTGAAGAAGTTTAACATTTTTAGAAATGTTAAAGTTGTTTAAATCATCTAGGTGGAAGTTTTCATCAAGCAGATGAATAGTGGATTTAGAAGCACAAGGAAGAAATCTGAGCTGAAAATAGAGATTTAGGAATTACTGGGAAATTGGTATAGTTGAAACCTTAGGAGTGAATGACATCACTCAGAGAAGCTTCAGAGAGAGAAATGAAGAAGAGGACAGAATTCTTGAGGTATTTTTTTCCATTAAAGGGGTGGAAGAGCCAAAAAAAAAAAAGACCAAGAAGAAACAGAGAAATACGAAGACAAATGGAAGAGTATATGTCACAGAAGTCAGGGGAGAAGAGTTTTAAGAGGTCAAAATGTCAAATGCTGAGGTCCATTGGATTTAGGCAAAGCCAAAGATCCTGACCACTCTAATCTATCCCATCCAGGCTACCGACACAGAACACTGCTTAGGACTGCTGTGTTTGATGATCCCCATTTTAATGCCTCTGAATGAGAGGAACTATTCACTTATTCATGCTGAAGCTCAGAGAGAATTGTGCCAGGACAGATAGCAGTGCCATAAGAGAGCCACCAGGCAGGGTCACCTGGAAGTCTCTTGTGGGTCAAGACCCACATCCTAGGAAGGGGCCCATGTGATAGATCCACAGCCCCCCAAAATTTAGACTCTCTAAGGACAAATCCCCCGTAGCTTCAGTCCCCTCATCTGTAAAATGGTTTTAAAGTAGTCCAAGTGGTTGTGAAGATTAACTTATGAGCTGATTTTCCTTATAAAAACATCTTGAATTGTGTCTGGCACTTAGGAGTCACTCAATAAATGCTAATAAATATCTGTTTCCTTCCTTCGTTTATAGGCTTTAAAGACTTTTCAACCCACAATCTCACAAGATTCTTATATCCTAGAGAAAACTGGGGAAATCCAGCTTTAGAGAAATTAAGTGCCATACCAAAGGTCACACAGAAAATTAGCTGCAAAGCCAAGATTGGAACCCAGGGCTGCAAAGCCTTGGTCCAGGGTTTTTTTCTTTATGGCACTTAAATGCTCTGATCCTTTTAAAAGTAAATAGTCCCTCTTTCATTAATCATTATATTTTGTGTAAACCTGAATTTCTATTATAGTAGGCTTATTCATACTCAACAAACCTATAGAGAATTCACTCTATGGGAACTGACCCCTCAGAACTCTGGGCTTCCCCCAATGCAACAGAGCCAGTGACCAAGCATAACAGCAAAGGAACCCAAATGTCCTATTTTACAGGTTTCTTCTTCTAAACATTATTACTAACTTTCTCATTGACTTTAGAAGCCGAACCCAGCTAAGCAGACCTCCAAGATCCTTTTACTTGGCATGATTCCTTCTCCACCAGAAGTTAACGCCCCTGCTTCTGAAATTCCAGCCTCAAATATACCACAAATCAATGTTCAGGAGATTAGCCATCTGTAAGTGCAGACAGTACATTAGATGGTGGTGAAGCTGTG
Source organism: Choloepus didactylus (assembly GCF_015220235.1). NCBI lineage: Eukaryota > Metazoa > Chordata > Mammalia > Pilosa > Megalonychidae > Choloepus > Choloepus didactylus. The sequence continues at coordinate 157,694,413 of NC_051310.1, read as the reverse complement.
GAGAAATATAAATGGGGTTGGGGGAATAGGTGTGTCTATAGAAGGAGGAGAAAGGTGCAATTTTTAATAGGGCAGTCAAAGAGAAGGTGACATTTGAGTAAAGATCTTTCTCTCAAAAGAGACAGGATAAGCTCAAAACATAATCTGTAAGTCATTTAGCCTTCCTAGGCCTCAATTACTTCACCCATAAGGTAGGGACATTTGAGGAACTGCCTGAGGGCAGGAGGCCAAATGCCCATGACTCTGATGAAAGTGTTTTTGTGGATAAGAGCACTCTGTACTTTAAGCTTTGCTTTGTAAATTTCTTGTTCTGTAGATTTATAATATGGGGTGCATATTATTCCCTCCTTATAGGTGAGGCAACTGAAATTTAAACAGGCTGACTCCTCCAAATTCACTCTATTGGTAAGTGGCAGAAGTGGGAGTGGAACCCAGGTCTTCTGACTCAGGGTCTAAGGCACATTGCTCTACACCAGTTTACATCGCCTAACAGGACAAGGGTTTCCCAGTGGAAATTAAATGGAAATTAAAGACGGCATTCTACATTTAATCCAATGTTTCCCTCCAAGGATCTTAAAGCATTATAAACACCTTCAAGAAGTAAGAGAGTTTTATTTCCTCAAGTGTTACAACATCGTTTCAGCAAGTCTCTGAGAAATGGCTTTCCTTTCACTGACAAATCTTAGTCAATCAACTAGTATTTATCAAGGGCCTGCTGAGTAACTAGCTCCAGGCAAGGAGCTATAGAGTACCTAGTAAAAAAAAGAAGACAACTAAATTCCTGACATTAAATTGCTTTAATAGTGATTACAAAGTCATTTATCCTTCCTCCTTTTGCTAAGCTCCTGTAAGCTTTGTCCTGAACCATGACCATGGGCTCCTGAGGTCAGGGAAGGAGTTCTATATATCTGGCACATGGCAGATGCTCAATTAGTGTTATTGATTAACTGATCCAGCTCTAGGTAAGAGAACTGGGATTTGAACCTAGATCTTATTATTTCCCAGTTAGGGTTCTTGCCACTTCGTTATACTGGAACTGGATAAAAGCATGTGAAGACTGCCCCAATCCTCAGAGCGTGTCTGAAAAATTATATCAAGGTTTCTGCTCCACCAATAAAATTCCTCTTAGACACAGGCTGTGTTTGTTCCAGCATAAACTCCCTGCAAGATTTCTGCCTCCACCATAGTGCTAGTTTCCATATGATCCTGAGTCTGCAGAGACAATCCACCTCTACCACCCAGGCCTGACTGAAGAACCCCAAATCTTCCTGACATGTCTAATGAAGCCACTCAGAGTTAACCTTACACAGTAGCTCACACAAACATCCATTCCAGAGCATACCTTTTATAGAAATGACCTATGTGAACACGCCCGACTCCCTCCCAAACTGTAAACTGCAGGATAGAGCCTGTGTCTTGTCCCAGTACCAAGCACAGTGCCCAAAACAAAGCAGTACTCAGAAAGGGTTAGTGATACCCAGCAAAGGCTACCTGTTGTAGATACCATGCTGCCCAAATTACTCATGCCTACCATCACTCCCTTAGGACCTTCTCCAGACAGATGCGTTTCTCTTATGTATGTTAAGGCTTTATGTCACCTGGAAAGGATACCATGAGCGATCAAACTCATTAGCAGCGATTAGCTGCTTTCATTTATTCACCGTCTACTAACAGAAAATAAGCCCCTTTGGGAATGGGTGTAGGAAAAGATAAAATATGATAAAGAAAGGCAGGTAATGGTCCAGAGCACAGGGTGCCACCGTGAAGAGGGATCCGGCAGCTGTGCTGGTCAGCAGCACAGGACACAACAATCCCTGAAGGAAGCTCTGGAAGGAGACTGCATAAGTGTTGCCAACTTCAACCATCCAGGACAATCTCTGCACAGAATTTAGCAATAAGGGAGCCAAGGATTTCCAGAGACACTGGTACCCTCTTGCTGAGGCCAAATTCTCAACCTTGGAACTTCCAGTTTCATTGCCTCCTCCCTTCTTCCCTCTGCAAATTGCAGAAAAAATCCCAAAGGCCTATCAGCCATTTTCCTTTCTTAGCAGCTCCTGGTTAGGAGAAAAGAGTTGGCCAATACGATACTAGCTCAAATCAGCCTCATTCATTTGGAAGTCCTAGCCAATCAGTGCTTGTGAGCACAGTAGGAAATAAGAGGGAGGGAGTGAAGGAGCTCAGAGAACATTCCTCACTGCCTAAGGCCAGAGCTAGATCCAGGATCACTGGTTTACTGCCAGTTTGGCAAGATTGTTTGATAAACTGATCAATTAAGTCTCCCAAATGAATACCTCCTCCAATTCTCTATATCCACCTCCGTGAGGTTCCTGTCTCAACTATCTCCCTGTACATAAAGAAGGATGTGTATGTATGTTTATGTGTGGAGAGAAGTATGACATGTTTTCTTCCTTTTTTTTTTTTTTTTTTTTTTTTAAATAAAGAATGAAAGAAAGCTGCCTTGCAGGGTGGTAGAAAGAAAACTGGTCTAAAAGTCAAGAAATCTAGATCCAGGGCTTGGTCCTGTACCTTGCAAGCACTGTAATTTTGCCTCTCTGAGCCAGCTTCCTCATCTGAATGAGAATGCAGGCCAGATACTAAGTACACTCCATGTGCTAGGTATTAGGAGAAAAGCTTTTCACTTATTTCTATTTCTCCTAAAAATCCCATGAAGTAGTTACTGTCTTCACTTGTAAGTGACAAAACTGAGGCTCAGAGGATAGACGACTTGCCAAAAGTTATGCAGCTAGGAAGTGGCCAAGTTTCAAGCTCAGTTTTTTTCTGATCCTAAAATCCATGAAGCCATAAGCCACTGTTACATGACCTTTCAGCAATAACACTCTGGAATTTCTTGCATGATCCTTCACTCAGTTTCCCTTCAGTGATTGCTTCATGGCATCAAAATTAGAAAATGAATTGCCCAACTTGTATTTTCTATGGACACAGAGGCAAACAATCCAAATTACTCAAGGATCCTAGATCCCTGAGCCTGGCAGAGGCCCCTTACCCTCCTTCAAATCTACTTTTCCACTATTCACATAGGAGAAAACTCAAGGAAGGCCTTCAGGACTAGAAGGCTTCCTGAATTCTTCTACCTCCCTTATTTTTTCTGTAATAACTATTAAGGCATCGAGCTTGCTAAAGTAGCAAACAATGTTTACTTCATTGCATTCATTTTTAGTATTATTTGTTTGTTTTTCTTTGTGTATGTGATCCAAAAATCTACAGGGCTCGAAGTTGCCTATGCCCCTTATCATTGGGGCAGGCCTGTTTTAACTGTGCTGGGAAATGCAGCCCTATAATCTACAGGCCTCTTGACGAGCACACAAATACACACAGATTCTACCTCTTAGTTGCTTCCACTCCAACGCAACCTCACTCACACATTCTAAACAGGTCACAAATAGGGTAAAGTAACAGTTACAAAACAAAGAAAGTGTTAAAACAGAAAACAGGCTATTTGTTATAACAAAGTGTTACATAATTCTCCAACTTGCCTCTTCCCTGTGTCAGTAGGTTAATTGAGAGAAGTCACTCTCCTGACTCTAAGCAGGATTATATCTAAACCATCCCAGGCATCGAAGCAATGGCAAAAAGGAGATGCAGACAGGCATGAAGATGTCCTAGAAAAGATGTAACACAAGATTTAGACACACAGCCTCTAAAAAAAGCTGATGTATCTAAGAGAATAGGCCCAGGACAGGGGTCAGAAATAATGGGCAAAAAGTTACCCCAGAGCTTAATCAAAAGAGATCTGTCAATATTTGGCTTGTTCTGCAAGAGACCATCCAGAAGAAGCAATTAACATAGAGCAAATTCAGGTGAAGAGCCACAGTTTGTCCCACATTGGCAAGGAAACTGGCACTCTCACACACTGCTGCTAGTTCAAGTTTAAGCTGGTTTAGCCTTTTTTGAAGGGCAACTTTAGATTCCATCAACATTTAAGTTCTATCCAGCAATTCCACTTATAGGCATGTATTAGAGAAATAATTCAACATAGTTTATATTAATCTCCATCATTAGGGAAACAGTTAAATAAACTATAGACACTGTACTAGTTAAAAAATTGAGGAAGGTCTTTAGGCAGAAACATGGAAAGATTTTCAAGATATATTATTAAGAGAAAAAAAGCAAGTTACAAAATCCTATGTATAGTGTGCTCCCACTTATGTAAAAATAAAATAACTACAAAATACTAACAAAACCATATGTTTCTGTACATCCATAAATGCATGGAAAAGGGTCCAGAAAGATACACACCAATCTAATAACAGTAGTTACAAGAATTTGGGGAGCAAGGATGAAGGAAGTCTTCTCTTAACTGTATTGCTTGAAATTTGTTTTAGAAATGTATGCATGTATAATGGAAATCTACAAATAAAATTAAGAATATTCTAAAATACAAGGGCTACCTTTATATATGAAATTAAAGTTGTTCAAAAGTATTCTTTAAGTGAAAAAGCAAGTTGCCAAACACCAGGTATAGTATAACTTTATGGCAAGGGGTGGTAGGGATAGTGGAATGAATATTACCCTGGAGTAAGAAACATGAATTCAAATCCTTGCCCTGCCACTTACTGTTCACATGATCATGGGCAAGCTGCTTAATCTTTCTAGACCCTTGGTTTAAGAATTACCTTGCTCATGGGGGGCTATGGAGTTTAAGTGAGAATGTATAAAGCACTTTCTATAGAGCCTAGCACAGATGACCACTCAATAAATAGTAGCCATTATGTGTATTAATAAGAATAATAACAACATATTCAGTATTAAAAGTGGGACCTCTGAAATAATTTCAAAAATAATCCTTATGATACTTGATTATGATTGCTAGTCTTTGCATTAATCATTATATTTTTCAGATTGCCAATTCAGTAAATTTCAGTCATTAAATTAGAACTGAAAAGGATCCCAAAAGTTCATATAACCTAGTGATTCCCAAATCTGGCTGCACACCAGGATTACCTAAAAAGCTTTAGGGAAAAAAAAAAAGAAGATATTCCAAGACCCCATCCACTTCAAACTAGATTCAAATTTCTGCAGGTTAGTATCAAATGATACCTGGTTTTAAAAACCTTCTCTATTTATACATGTACTTCTATATGCAAAGAACACCTCTGAGGAGGGGAAATGGGGGACATGGATGGGAAGAAATTTCATTGTAGTCCCTTTACCTATTCAAAAACTAAATCCCTTTTAACAATTTTACAGTAACAGACATCCCTGTGTGAATCTCATGCAATTAATCCACAGACCAGAATGGGGGTTCTTATCCTTTACCCCAGAAATTCTACTTCAGAAAATTGCAAAGATTTATGTATAAAAGATACAGGTATCTATCATAGGAGGGAAAAGAAACAAACAAATACAAAACTCGGGAAATATCCTAAATGTCTAACAAGAAATTGCATTACAAATCATGGTATATCCATAATGGAATATTACATGTTCATTAAGTGTTTTTTTAAACCTGACTTTTTAATAACATAGGAAAATATGGCCCAATGTTAAGTGAACATGCTTATGCATAAATGTCTTATCACAATTTTGGAGTGAGAAGATGGTGGGAAATGTCTATAAAAAAGTGAAGGGAAATACAGTACATATAAATACAGGCTTGTGCCTGTTCCTCTATACTCAGCTTCCTCTCCTCAGCTCTGCCTCTTTAGGAAATTTAAATCCCATTTAGGAACCTAGGTAACATTATCCTGTCTAATTAATTACCTTACTAAACACATTTAAATTGTTACCTACTGCTCTTCACAATTTTCAAAAATATGATCTGCCTTCAGAAGATAAAAATTTGCCACAACTAGGAATATCCCAGTATCTAAGGCAACTGTTGTTACACCTTAATATATGACTGTATGTTAATCAAGATTTACTGAATAGCTGCTATGTGTATGGTTTTAGGCTAGGTGCTATTTGTGCCTCACTCCAAGGACATGGGTTTCTGCTCTCAAGAAGCTACCCACTCCCATGGACAGATAAAGACACATATAAAAAACAATAAGTAACAATATAAGATAAGACAAAAGCAGCACAGGAACAAGTGCTATAAGAGTTAAATATACAGAGCAAATATACAGAGCACTCACTGTATATATTCCTGAGCCAAAATATAAAGCCCTCAGATGTAGTTGTTCTAATCTTTCTCTTTTTTTTTTTTTTTAATCTAACCCCTACTGCCTAGTGTGTCTGGCAGATAGTAGTTACTTAATAAATGTTTCTTAAACTAATGATACCTCATGCTCTGCATTGTTAATATGCCAAGATTTTCAGAGTGAGTTAATTACTACAACAAGAATAATGGCGGGAAGGCCATCTAAGTAAGTGAATGGTGATAGAGAAGTACATAACACAGTATTTGCCCTTGGAGTATTTCAAACTAAAAAAAGTTGGGAAACACTGGGGGAACTGCCATTGGCATATCCTGCCAACCTGCTGGATCCACCCCGATTTCAATTCTGGGAGGGAGAAGGGGGGAGAACAGGCAGGGGAGGGTTAGTTCTGGACTGAGTATAGATTACTTTTCATAGGGGAAAAGTAATGACAAGCAAGCTGCCCCTTCTTTTTCTTGTTGGGCCATAGTACTGACCTTAGTAGAATACTCTATGCCAGTCATACCTTTGTCAATCCACACCTTAACCTCCTTCTTCTGGCCCCATACAAACTCTGCCATTCTCATCTCTCCCTCCCTCAGCCAAGGATAGAATCCATGCTATCCACCAGCTATCTTTCTGAAGTCCTAGCTAGGAATCAGTGCCTAAACCTCCCAGAGAAACAATTATCTGATTTGAAGAGAAGCTTCATCATTAAAAGGTTGACAGGACCATAGAGAACAAATCAAAGTTCACCCTGGGACATAATGAGGAAAGGGAACTGAACTGAGATTGAACCCTAAACTTTCCCAACCTGGATTTTCGTGGCTCTCCAGGACAAAGAATACACATCAGGATTACTATTCATCTATCTAGGGAAAAACCTTTAAAGTTCACCATCTCCCTTGGCTTTGGGCAAACTTTTAACCATTCTGGACAGATAAGAATTTATCTACCAAAGGGCTTCTTCAGCAGAGCATCACACTGCCATGCAAGGAGGAAGTCCTCTTTCATTTCTAACCTATAGCACTCCTATTAAAATCGAAAATTCTTTCTTTAGAAGACATTCAAGGAAACAAATTAGCAAACTCTGAATCTTTATTTCTCAGGTTATTCATGCATGCTTATGTTGAGACCCACAGCTCTACTTCCTAACCTTTAGAGGCTTCCAAACACTTTCATTTCTCCAATGTTAATAATTCTAATTATTTCCCTTTTTAATAGGTTCCACTTTCCATTATGTCTCTTCTGTCTCTTCATACCTCTCTCAGGTTTTCCCTCTACTCTTAAGAATGTTCTTTCCTCATCAATTCCTTTATTTCCCTTCCCCACACCTCCTCTCACCACCCCCCCCCCCACAATTTCCTATCCTAAATGGACAGAAACCTTGCTTTACTAGCCCTCCACCCCCCACTTTTCTGACCTGGCATTCTGCCCTGTAGGACTGTTAATTAGCATGTGGGATTTAATTAATTCAACAGCTAATTAAAAATGGGGGAGGAAGAGTGGGAGAGGAGGAGGGTGGGAGAGAAAGAACCCTGCTTCAGTGCAGAAGGCACTGCAGATGGTTCAGGGTTGGCTGGCACCATGCCACCGCCCTCCAATCCCCCTCGCAACAGCACGCACAGCAAAGGGGGAGGGGCAGAAGTGAGGGGCATAGGCTGGCAGAGCCTCTAGACAGACAGTTCTGCCGCTGCTTTGTGCTGGAGAGAGACAGAGGGAGGAAAGAGAAAGTGAGGGAGATATGGACAGACCCACACTCAGGAAAAGGAAAAGGAGGCATCCAAACTGAATGACTCCTCTGCTCTTCAACAACAGAAGAAGCCAAGAGAGTGTTTGTCCACCTCAAGAGAGAACCAGCATCTTGGGCTTCCCCGGCTCCTAAGGACCAGTGAGAACAAGATGGGAAAACAGAGCTACTGATTCTCTGAGAAAAAGAGATAGCTTACTCTGGCAACCAAGGACCTACTCTGCTGCCATTCTTCCCATACCATGCTGTTTCCTCAGCATGAACAGGAGGTGATAAAGAGAACTATTGAAAGTGAAAGATGGGGGCGGAAGAGGACATGGTTTAGCAACAGTGAGCAAATGGACAGGAAGATTTAAAGGAAAAAGAAGGAAGGGTATACATAAAAAGGGAAGGGAGGAGTTGGGGGAGGCAAAAGAAAATAAATAATGGAGGAGAAGGAAGAGGAGGAAGTTAGGAGCAGAGCCATGCTTTGTTTGCTAAATTGAATCAAGAGACGGAATGTGTGTGCGGAGGACCTCCCTGTATTGATCCTGCCCAGCCTAGGCCGGGCAGAGGGGGAATGGCAGCACCGCAGGCAGAGGGCCAGGCAGATTTTTCTGAGGGTCAACTACGGTGCCGGAGACAGGGAACCCATCCTACAGGATCTTCCTATATACTGGATATTTCTGCCAAATCAGGAATTTTTCAAAGGCAATGGAGAAAAGCTTCCAAATGAACAGAAAAGGAGGCTAGGATGACAGCAGGCTGCAGAACCTGATTCCAGGAGCTCCAGCGGGGAGATGGGTGAGGAATGGGATTTTTAGTAGCACCCAGTTGGCTCTCTGGGGGTGTCATCTGATATTCTAAGGGGAAATAAATCCTATTAGGGTACTGATTTGAGAGATGACAGAGGAAAGGCTATGTCTCAGAAAGCACCCTTTTGGTGGGAGGCATATAGGAAATTTGGGGGCTTAAAACCTTGGGAGTGAATAAAGGAGGGCAAGGAGTTCTCCGTCAGTAACAGGTAACATAAGTATTGACTGAAGGAAACTGAGAAGGAGGGTTTGAAGCCAGATGAAGGTTTTCTGGTGTTAACTGCCATAGAACCAAATGCAGTGGCAGAGAAGGGTCATTGTAACTGAGACAAGGTTTTCTTGGCTAAGAATTCTGATTTGATGTCTTTACCACCTAGGGCTTACTGCGAGTCAGCAGTGAGTGAATCAAAATTAGGAAAGAAGAAGTAGAAATGCAGGTGCTTTCTCTTCTCCAGAGCCCACCTGAGGGGCTAAACCCAAGGCTGGTAGATGAAACAAAGCAGTTCTCAGAGTAGCAACTATGCTACAGGCTTAGTCAAAGTAGAGATGTATGAATGCTTTCTAAGCGTATTTTCTATACTAGGTTTTAATTAACAATAAAGGTTTTAACATAAGCATATTTTCTATACTAGGTTTTAATTAACAATAAAGGTTTTAACATTTATTAATCTAGCCACAAAGACAGCTTTATACTAGACAGAAATTCTGTAAAATTGAGCTATCAGCGTTATTAGGGGGAAAGAAGTGGTCTACAGAGCCTTTTGTTATTTAAGTGTTCCTGGGACTGAAGAGTTTGTTGCAAATGAATCGCAAGGAGAGATGAGAACATGACTCCAGAGTTTCCAGCATCCACCACCACATGCCATCCAGCTCCGTGGTATTTTTGAAGGGGAGGAAGTCATAGGGAAAAGGCTATATTATTCAGCAGTAAGGTGAAATTAAATCTGGACTAGGAAACAGAAGCCAGGGCTTTGGAAATTCCCTACCTTGGCACTATCAAGGCCTCTACAATAGGCTGGACTATGTAATGCCTGAGGGGAATGCTGGCCCTTCCCAGTAAGCCAGGTACCTCATATGGCCTGCAAACCCTAGCTCTCCCAGCTATTCCTGTGTTCCCACAGCAGGTCAACCACAACTGGGTAAGACACAAAACCTGATCATGCTGCTGGTTCTGAGGTTGTCAGTGACTCTCGGGATGAAATGGAAACATTGGTTTCCAAGGGTGGGTAAATGAAAACTCAGACTTAGATGTCAGGGGATATAGGTTCTAATGCCAGCTATGCTGATGTTTTATTTGTACAGTCTTGGACAAATCACTTCCCCCTACAGAGCCTATGAGTGGAAGAAAATTAAAATCAACCAATTTTAGTTGCAGTACCTTAAGCACATAGCAAAGAAATGAACTTCATTTAGTCTTCTAGAAAATTCCAGAACTGAAGTCTTTATATTCACTGCAATAAATGTTTACTGAGCATTGCTTTTAAGACGGGGACCTTAATAGGGACCATCATCTATGGCATATGAAACCATGCCCCATGAATTGGACAAGCAAGGTCTCAGAGAAATAGTAAAAGAGACAGGTTTCCATAGGCACCTCCAGCACTCAGATAATAAAAAGAAGGATATGGTGTCCTGCTCCCATTTTTCACTGTGGCTCTTTCCAGGGCTCTGCTTGGCAGGCAAACTCTGCCTCTCTCCAGAGTCCAGGAGTCAGCCTTAATTCACACATGCTGAGGAAATGGAAGCCAGCTAGCCATTCTGGGTCTGGCACTCAAGCTAAGGAAGATCTCCCCTCATCTTCCTCTCTAACATACAACCAGGGAAGGAAGGAAAGAAACCACATTGTCTACATTGTGGACAATTCCCAGGGCATACACAAAGCAAAGACCCAGCAATACTATCCAGAGAGTTACCAGGATGCTATTAATTCACAAAGAGTACTTCAACAGAAGAAAATTAGCCATCCTAGAAATTGGATAATTTTACAATCAGCAACATTGATGAGTTTTAGCTGAAGGGTCTGGGGCAGCAGTAACATAATGAGAAGCCAGATTAAGGAAAAAGGAAAGATGAGGCAAGAGCTGGTAGTAATGGCTTGATGAGTCTAGAAAGATTAAACAATATAGGGAGTTGTGAGCTGAGGGGGGCAACCATGTACATTCAGCTGAGATAAAGGAGAGACATGGAAGGACAGAAGGAGGAAGCAGGCCAGAAGAGTGAGCTGAGATCCTGCAGCCAGCACTGTGTTCAGCAATCAAGACATCCAGGTGCCCACCAAGCAGGCGTCACGGCTGCCCTGGCAAGGACCTTCTGAGGACTCAAAATCAATGACAGGACATCTCCCAAGGGACCACAAACAGGTTTTAGAGCATAGTTTTCCTCCAGTCTTCAAAATACAGGATATCAAAAGTACAACTATCCTCAGCAATCTAAACAAAAAGTTTAGAGGAAGCCCTTATTATCCAAATTCTTGCTAGGATGACTCTCACTATCTAAACCCAGGAAATCAAGGGACACCTTTCTTCTCAGGTCTCCACTCATTTCTCTTATAAAGCCCTAACCTTCTCTTGACCTAGTCTTCACATTGACCCTTTTTAGTTCCTGACTCTGTTCCCCTCTAACCCACTCTCATCTGCAGTCCCCTTTCATTAGGAGAGTCATCTGGTGAGATGCCAACAGTAGAAAAGAAAGAAAAAGAGGGTAGAAGGGGGTAAGGAAGAGTATAGACTTTAGATAGGGGACATGAAGATCCTGGAGAGAGAGACACACACAGAGAGAGAGAGAGAGGGACGGAGGGAGAGAGAGAGAGGGAGAGAGAAATAGAGACAGAGAAAGCAAGAGAGCCGGAGCAGGGGGGAGGGGAAGAAGATGGCACTGTGGGGGGGAAAAAAGAGCGCCACAAAATTAATTTGAGGAAGGGAACAGTAGAGAAGACGTTGGTGGAATAACAATCAGGCAGTGGAAGGCTGGGAAAGGGGGAGGTTGCCAGGGGTGGGGGGAATGGTGCCGGGGAGGAGGGCCTTGCATGTGGAGCAAACACAGCACCACCTATGGGTATGGGGAAGGGTTACAGACGGCAACAAAAGGCCCCTCGCCTGGGCACAGGAGTCTGGGGTACAGGTGGAGAGGGAGAAGCCATGGCTTCTGCCCTTCAAACCTCTCAGTAACACAATATGCAGGCTAGAAGAATAAATTCTATATAGCTCTCCTGGGAAGAAGGGAACTTAATGAGGTAAGGGAGGGAGGATGGAGAATTCCTGGCTTTTTCCATTCCAAGGGGGTTTCTCCTTAGAATTCAGACAGCAGAAAAGAGAAAGTATGAAAGGGGAGGAAAGCCAGGTACTGAAAAGGATGTGAGAGCCTGCCTCTCCTCTCCTTAGCTGGAAAAAGAATTTTATCTTCATTTCCAAGTGATTTCCTTTCCCCACTGGATGTCAGAGAATATAGCTCCCTCCCTGGGGCAGTGGATGCCCCTCACTCATCGGCTTCCTCCCAGCATTGCCTCAAAACTGCCAACCATCATTAGAAACCCCCAGGGAGCCACAGGAAGGAAGGGAAGGGTCCCCCCACCAAACAGACCAAGAGGTGGGGTGGAGTAGGGTAGAGAATGAAAGAGAGAATGCAAAAGCTCTGCAGAAGGAGGGGAAAGAGAAATGTGATCAGTGGTATTTGTTGTGCTTCCAGGGAGGAAGGATCCGTCACATTTTTAATAATAATAAATACATGAAGACAGATTTGCCAGCACTGCTCCGGCTCCTTGGGATGTGGGGGGAGGGGAGCCAATGCAGCTGCAGCACAGACCAATACCTCCCCATCCCCTCCCCCATTAGACAGGCCTGGTATTACAGCAGCCTCCCCCTCCCCCTCTAACTGCAGTCCTCCCCTGCATAGCCCACCCTTCCATGGTCCCCTTGCACAGCCCTGCCCCTCCCTCCCCACCTCCCTCTCTCTTTCCTCTCCACAACCCTAGGTTTCATCCTTTCAGCTCTGGCACTCATTTAACACAGCCTTTCTCCAGCTCACAGAAGCCCTAGTACCCACATCTTAGATCTATCCCTTCATGCTCCCCCAATGCTGAGCCCCCACTTTTTCTACCAGTGCATTTCACTAGATGACAACAATCTCCCTCCATACAACACTCCCAGCACATTTTGGCATGTCCTGGATTCTACCAAAAGGAATTGCTTTTCTCCCCATTTTTATTTCAATGTAACCTCCTTTTTCTCACTACCCTTAACATAATGGTCATCAAATGTGCTTGTGTTGAGGGGGGGTGCCAGGGTGCTGGGACTAGGTAACTACTGCCACCTATTGACCCAAATTTGTTCAGGATAGACCTTTAATACACTTCTTACACAGTAACGCGCTGTTATTTTAAGAGCATCAATAGCTTAAATAAGCAAAGGCATGGCTCTTGGGGCTTCCCTGAGACCCTCTGAACAATGAGATCAAAGAAATACAAAAGCAAGACTGGGCAGAAAGCCAGAGCAATGATGCCTTTCTCCATGAAGAGGCAGAAAAAGAAACTGAACCCAAGGAATGAAAAAGCAACTTTTAAGTCCCCTCAAGGGGCCTGCAAGCAAAAAAGGAAGGAGACAACGAGTTTCTCCCAAGAGTAAAAACCTTGTGCATTGCAATATGAATGATGTTACCAATGGAGCAGAAGGCAGTTTTTCACTCAGCCTCCCTTATCAAACCCTGGATAAGTCTAAATACGAATCTGTAGTTTACAGAACTCATTGATCCCAGGGTGGGTGGGGACTCGCAAGAGTGCTGCTGACTCTCATTCAATCCATAGCAATCAGAACTGGAGATTGGGACAGATAAACTGGGCTGTGTAAAAGAGCAGAACCACAACATGCAGTTCCAAGGACTGGTTTAACCACGGAACTTCCACCAACCCCAGGCAAGGAATGAGATGGGAAACTGAACTCTCCGTGGTGCTGAATTCTGGTATAACCAGGTCATCCTCATAAACAAAAAGTACTTTTCTAATGAGATATCCATGAAGACTGTTGTGAACTCCTGTCAGACATTTCCCAAGCATTCAGAACAAAACAAGGTCTTGATCAAACTCTCTTTCTCATCCGCTATGATGCAAAACCTAAAGAAGAGATGCTAAATTACTTGCCTAAAATAAAACCAGGATTTGCTCACCATCAGGTGATAAAACTGAACAGGTGCTCATGTACACTAAAGACAGGACAGTGAACACTTGAAATAGTCTGTTTTCAGCACTCCACTGAGGAAATTTGTCATTCATGTGGTCTGAACGATGAGAAAACTGAATCTATAAGTAGGAATAAGGGAAAGCAGCAAATAGAACCCAACAACCACAAAGAAACCCTGAAATTCTAATTCTTATTTCCCTTACTCTACTGTGGAAACAGTGGTTTTCAAACTATGTTCCATGGAATTCTAAAGATTCCTTGGAGCTCATCCCCACTTCAGTCAAAGCAACTCCAATTATGCCTTTTTTACATAATAGGGAATCCAAGTAAAATTCTGCCAAAAGGTTCTCTGGCTAAAAATCAGTAACTTTGGTATAAATATCCTCAGAAATAATTCAACTACGTTTTGTTGGAAATCTCTTTCAAATAATGCCTGCTATCCAGGAGGCCAGGGAAAATAAGATGTCACGGTATTGAAGACTAGACTCGATTAACATAAGCCCTACAAAGGCAGAAATTTTGGTCTGTTCTGTTCACTGCTATACCATTAAAACATTAGAACAGTGTCTGGAACTTGAGGTTTCTTTGAAGGCAAGGCCTCTAATAGAAATGGGACAGGGAAGACTGGGGAGTCAGAAATTATAAACTATCTACAAATATTTTTAAAAGGGGGAAAAAAATCTAAAGACTTTCACAAACCCCAGGACACTTGTCCTCCATCCTCTCTTCTTCACTTATTAACCATGTGACCTGGAGCAAACTGCTTAACCTAAGTGTCTCAGTTCTGTGTCCTCACTAGTAAAATGGAGATGGTATATATTTTGTAAGGACCATGTGTATAGCACTTAGCTCCATATGTGTCACAAAGTAAGCTCTTTAAAAAAAGAGCACTGTATCCCTTCCCTTGGCAGTTCTGATTTCTAATAACCAAGAAGCAAATGCAATGGTCCTAACTAAAGCATTTTTGAGCTGAACATTTTTCCAGTTAGTTCAGCTAGAAAGGAAAAAGAATCTCTAAATCTGTTCTTGTAGCTCTTTGTCTAGACTGACTCAAGGAAAGAAAAGTTTGAGGGCCACTTGCACAATGTCATGCTCTTCTGTTAATTCTAGAATGCAACTGTAATGCATGTCAGGTTTCCTCAGATCTGCCAGGGACTAGGTCCCAGAACTAAACCCATTTTGGTGTGATCCATGAGAAACAGCTCTAGGCTCTTTGATTTGTCTAATACATTCATTTTAAAGCTGAGGAAAATTAAAGGCCAGAGATGTTAAGTGATTTGCCCAAGATCATAGTTAGATGAAGACAGTGCTAGCTCCAATTCAGTCTCCCAACTTCTTTCTACCAGGCTACAGAAGAATGAAAACAGATCCTCCCCACCTCAGGCCCCTTCCCCAATCAGACAGACTAGTATTAATCCAAATTCATAGGATTCAATATCAGCAAGGCTTTAATGATGTAATGACCCAAATTACATTCCTCTCTACGACACTGCCCAGGAGGGCCAGACACTAAAATTAGCTGTTCATGAAATCCAAAGCCCTTTAAAAAAACTTCAATGAATTAATTCTACAGTCCTCAACTTCTATCTCCTTCTATCCATCTTTTTGCTTTCTTAGTATTGAAGGCTTGATAAGAAAAATGATACCAAATATGGAAAATGTATTCTTGGTTCTTTTAAAACTGGGCATGGAGGGATTTTCTCTCCAATAGAGGTCATTATCTGAATGGAACACAAGACCTCAGATATGTGACTTCCACCAGTCCCCTGGCTTGCATTTGGGTGATACCTCTGTGGAATTTTCAATCTTTTGATCTTCAAGCTAGGACTCCTCCATCTGCCTGCTTGCTGGCATTCTTTTGCAAGCTCACTGTAAAAAAGCTGGCCTTTACTGACACTGATAAACTGAGGTCTTAGTTAAGGAGGGTCAAATAAGCTGAAAAACACAAGACTAGATTAATTCTTCACACCCAGCCTTCTCAATCACGCTACTGTTCTCTTCAGACAAATTATCTAACTCTGATTAAAGATCAGCCCTATTCACATATTATTTTAGAAAGAAAAAAAAATATTCAGAGAAGTGAAACCAAGAATAACTCTTGCTGAAAAGGAAAGGTTCTGGCTTGTTTCTGATTATAGTCAAATACCAAAGGAAGTTTCCTGAAACACTAATGCCACCTGGTGGCCAGCAAGTTATAGTAATAAAACTTAAAATTTATATATTTAAGATATCAATACAATAACAAATCATACAGGAAACTGGGGCAAGAAGCGTTCGAAGAACTAATTATACTACTCTAATTTTAATCTCAATACATCTGTAAAATAATTTCCAAAAAAAATTTCTAGTTTCTGGGAAAATATTTGAAAAACATATTTTCAAAGAAAAATACATAAAGGCAAACTTTCACTCACCACCCATTCACCAAAAATGCCCCACATTCAGTAATTCCATTCAGACAATATATGTGCAAAAGGGGCTTTAATTTTTAAGTAAAATTAATTTTATTAAGATCTTTTCACATGTCCAGGGCACACAATTAATGAATTCCAAGAACAAAAACCTACATACAATGAAATGAGACACATCCCAGGATGCAAAAAATATACATATATGTATATATAAATAGGTACACCCATATTCACCGCCGCCTCCGAAAACCTGAAATGAAGGGAAAGCAAGAATGAGGCAAAGGACAGTTGGAAAAGCTGAAAGGACAGAAAAAAAAGCCTATCTAGAGAGAAGGGATCAACAGGGGCAGATACCCTGGGAAGCAGTCTCTTTATCCTTCTAGAACAAACGCTAGAAGTAGGAATCAAACTGAAATGGGAAAATCGTTTCTACATGTGACAATTTTATAGTTCTATTCAAGGAAGTCTCAACAGGAGCTGTGGGACCTTAGAAGTGGAATCTAGAAATCCCTTTTGTGAATAATGGTGACTTCCAGATTGGGAGAGGGGGGTAGGGAAAGCCCACCAAGAGATTAGCACCCAGTAGACTGGTGAGACCCAGGATGACAAATCCAGAGAGTTGACATCCCCATTCATACTCTCCACCTTGTACTTGATCACTAAGCCCTAGCTTTTCACTGACCTTTCTTCTTCCGACCTTTCTTAGGCATCTTCTTCCTCTTCTTAACAGAATTCTGATCCTGGAGACAATGGAGACGTGATAGAATGGTAGTGTGCTTCTAATAATTAGCACCTCTCCCAAGTTCCTCATGGTAAGAAGCCCCACATACATTTGGCTGAAAGCGTAAGTATCCCCTCTCATCATTATCTCTCAACCTCACCTCATCAAGATGGGGGGTTCCTCCTGTCAAAGCACTGATATCACTGAAGTGTGTGAGGGAGTGAAGTTGTGAGCTCATGACATTTGCTCGTTTTTGCAGCCCTTTTTCTCGCTTACTGACACTTAAACGCACCATCATGCTCTCTTCATAGTTAATCCTGTCAGAGAAAGATGACATTGTTTCCAGCAGGCCCAGATTATGGAAATGGTAAACTGCAGCCAAGATTATTTATTTACTTATTTAGATAATTCTCAAGAAATCTCATAAAATGTCCTTAGTGTAAGGAAATTCTCAATGCTCAGTACTATGTTTTCTCACTGAAATGTTCTATGTGCTAGGACTTCCCTCCTCCCTGGAGATGAACCTGTAGCCCATTTGTAGGAATTTTTAAAATAATATATCAAGAAATTCTTATACTCCAGCTCTATAAACTCAGGAACCCCTAAATGGGCCCTTTCACTCAAATTTACCACCTGCAGAGACTGCCATCTGAGTAAAGTTGATAAGTCTGTATTCAAGTTACAACTGCTTTTCTATTCTTCTTCCCTGAACTTATAGAGCCCTCTCAATGCCATTATAAAACATGTCTTTATTTCCTTCTGCACAAAAGTGAAAGCTGTGATAGTGAAGCACAGAATTTTAAGTTCCTACAACAGAATTGCACATATTCCTCTTCATATAGCATTTGCTTCAGAATGTGGCACCACAGCCTAAAGAGTTAATGGGAAAAAAAACAGAAACAACAGACATTTTTTTGTTCGTACACTGTACTTTAAACCCCAAATTCTTAAAAACTATTATCCAAGCTTTTCACTCCACTTTCTATATAACCATGATTCTTTTGGAACTAGACTTATTATATTCATCCAAAGCATGAGGAAGGGTCTCCACAGTGTAAAAATAATTTCTAATTTTAAGGACCCAGACCTGTGTTGGTCCTCCTGACTCTGGCGAGTAACATGAGGATGTCGAGCATCATGAATTTCCTCTGGAGCATCTGAATACTGCTCTTTAAGCTCACGAATGACAGAGCTACTCAATGCCCGTTTCTTGGCTCGTTCCAGACGCTGCTTTTCCCGCTCAGCTTCTGTTTCATCTATGTGATAAAAATCAACAGGGGTTATCCCAGAACAGAGAAAAAAAGAAGAAAAACTCAATCCAAGCGGAGGCAGCAGCAGCCCAAGTTCATACCATAATGTACTGGAACCAAGCGTGGTGGGACATATTTCTTAGATGTTCCTTTTACAGATTTTTTCCCTGAAGCTTCAGACTGGCCTTCTTCCACTTCATCTTCCTCCTCATCCTCAGAGCTCAACTACAAAAAAAAACATCCACAGACTTAGGAAGTGTTAACTGTGGGTATAAATAAAAGGGAGGAAAGGGAATCTCACACCCAACCATTCTAAGGCCCAAGCTGGGACTTAACAGAAATAACAGAATCCCGGGAGACCTAGGGTCACCATGAGGCTATCTCAGTTTAGATTCTTCAGGGAAATCAGGAGGATAATGCAACCCCCTACCTTGCTCATCATATTGCTGGGATGAGGCTTAAAACGAAGTGGATCATTCTCACCTGAAATTAAAAATCCAGGAGATTTTACAAAATTTGGAACTCTATGATGGTCCCCACTATACCTTGCAGCTTCCCCTACTTACTGAGGCTGCCTGTCACTGCAGTCTTGACCAGTTTGTCAATTTGATACTTCAGTTTTTGGTCCAAAGGACGAAGCTTTTCCAAAACCTACAATGTGGTAGTTAAATAGGATTACATTCCCTTCCCAAAATAAGCCTACACCATGGTCCCTATATTAGGCTGCCAGATAAAACACCTAAAATACGAGCAAAGGAGAGCAAATGGCATGAAATAATTTTTTTCATTTGGTCTCCTTACTTAAACATGAGTACACCCCCTTAAATGACAGATACTGTATGACAGTCCTGGAGTTTAAAATCCAGAACTCCAAGATGCCAAATGCATCATACCGTGCGAATTTCCACCAGTCTCAAAACTGCAGCATGGCCCTGAAGAGACCTTCCTGAGGCTTTGTCCAGGATGAGGTGGCTTAAGTCCATAAGATACATGAGCAGCAGCTGATCTTTCACTTCTAAGAAACTGAGACCCTGAATTAAACAAAAGAGTAAGAGTTTTAGCTAGAGAACAGGAGAGCCCAGTGCAAACAGGAAAATGTTTCTTCAAATTCAAACTTCTCCCAATCAGTTCATATAAAGTATCTGGAGTATCACGGAAGTAGCAGTACCTAAAGATTGCCAACATGGAAAATTACGCTAACACAAGAGAAGCAAAGCTTAAAGTTCCTGGAAGATGATAAGGACAAGAAAATCAACAAACTATTCCCCAAAAATACAATTAGCAGGGTTTCTCAACCTTGGAGCTACTGACATTTGGAACCAGATGATTCTTTGTTGTGGGACTGTCTTAGCTAAGTACGCAGGATGTTCAGCAGCATCTGATGCCTCCCATTCTAGTTGTGACAACCAAAAATGTTTCCAGATATTGCCAATATTTAAAATTAAATTAATCAAAACAACTACAGTTTTTTTCTCCATACAGCAGAATTATATGATACAGTTAAAAACAATGATCTAAATGTACTGACACGGAATTAAGTCCACATCACTGCAAGGTGAACAAAGGGTGTATAATATGGTTCCAATTATGGGGGGAAAAGCATGATGCACAAATTTTTATATGCATAAAATATCTGGAGATGACACACAATTAACAACTACTATTTCTGGGGAGCAAGATGAGGAAAAGGAAAAAATGGAATGCTTGTGCTGTGAAAAAACATTTTTACCTCAAGCATGTATTACTTTTATAATAAAAATATATTTAAAAAAATGTACCCAGTGGTTATCTCAAAGTGGTGATTATAGGTGATTTTTAATTTTTTTCTTTGTGCTTTTACGTATCTTCCAAACTTTCTAAAATTAGAAAAGTATTATATTTACAGGCAGAAATATCAAGAAAATGTTATACAAGTAGTTTTTAAATTAAAGAAAACATGCGTGGGCACTAACTTATAGTATTAAATAAAACACAAGATGGATGGTAGTGATGGTAGCACAACATTGTGAACATAGTTAACACTGAATTATATATTTGAATATGGTTAAAAGGGGAAAATTTGGGTTGTATATACGTTACTAGAATAAAAATTAAAAAAAAAAAACAGTGAATCCTAATGTAAACTATGGATTATAGTTAATAATACAATTACAATAATCTTCTTTCATCAATTGTAATACAGGTACCACACTAATGCAAGGTATTAATATGGGAGGTATATGAGAACTCTATTTTCTGCATGATTTCTCTGTAAACATACAACTACGCTAATAAAAAAATTGTATTAAAAGATAAAAATAAAATAGACCATCATAGAAAAAATAAAAAACAAACGAGTCCTCTCTGATTGCCTAAAATGAAACTGACAAATTCCACAGGCCTGAGAAGACCTATTTCAGACAGCTTACATTCCTTGTTCAAGATCACAGTGTCAACAGAACTGGGATTCAAATTCAGTCTGACTCCAATTCCAACTCCCTGGGTATCTTTAAACCAAAACTCTAAGCTCTTGAAATCAGCACTAGTGTGGTAGAGGTGAATGAGCAAAGGATTTAACATCAGACAACTTGGGTTTAAGTTTTGAATTAGGCAGCTAGTAGTCAAATATTGAGTTAGTTACTTAACTTTGTTACCTTGGTCTCATCTGTAAATTATGTACATTATTTCCTTCCTCCCTCAAAGAGTTATTATAAGGCTCAAATAAGATAATGTGAAAGCACTTTGTAGTCAGTAAATATCTGTTCATTGAATAAACAAATACATAGTGATTCACTGCATCTCAAAAAGGCACTGAAATGGATCACAGCATGGTACCCAGGACAAAGACAGTTAAGAATTTGAGAAGTAGGCTCTCCTAACAAGCTGGGGCATGAGAAGGTCAAATTGGATTTCAACATGAGAGAAAAACAAGGAAAATAAAGCAAAGATTTAAAAAAAAAAAAAAAATCAGAAAAAATTAAAATAGTAGGAAAAGAACAAAACAAAGGACAAGGAAAAAAAAGCAAGAAAAGAGTACATTAAAGATGCTGTTATTTTTCTAAAGCACAAGTCTGCTGTAACACCCCTGCTTAAAAATCTTTCAAAGATTCTTATCAATCTGCTATAATGATTGTCATATTTTGTTCAAATAATATCCTAGGACAAAAGCTCTCAATATATATAAAGTAGGTAACACCAGTTTCTCCAGTTCAAGCAGGTATGAGGGGTCCACAGCCCTCCTTCCACACTGCCTCATCCTTAACGATCCCTGAGGTTCTACAGGATCCTAATTTGAAAACTACCATATTACCAATTCTAAAATGCACATCATTTTCATATTTCAACATCCCTGAAATCAGGATGTATCTTTCAATGAATAGCATTTTCACATTATGTCACAGACTAACGAGCGGCATTTTTTTCTTAGTACATAAAATAAGTGGTACATGCCCAATTAGTAGCATCTTAGATTAGATAAAATATGGTAGTAACTTCAGTTATAAGGCTCTTTTCCGGACTTATTTCCTACCCCTTCTTCCACATACATGCAAAGTGTACACTCAATGACACTGACTTTCTTACCGTTCCCAGAATATCACCATGTTTTCAGGGCTTTGTACCTTTGCACATGTTCTTCCTTTCTGTCCTTCTGATTCCTGTTTATTCTTCAAAATCTTGTTATCTCCTTTGAGAAACCTTCCCTGACTCTCTCTGCTCCCCCGGCAGTTAATCAGTCTCTCCCCTCGCACACACAGTACTCGTTATCACTCTGTAACATGACTGCTATTGCTTATATCAATGTCTTCCCCACTAGACTCAAGGAAATGAGTCTGGAATAAGATTGCAGGAACTGAATCCTACTCATCTTTAAACTTTCCGCATTTAGGACATATAAGATACTCACTAAATCTACAATGAACGAACTACTGAAAACACTAAATTAGGGGATGCTTACTCTTCAAGTATCCTTACCTTCTCTGTAGGATAGGCTCCAGCTTGAACTTTTTTTGTTAGAGCTTGCACTTGTGCAGTTACAGCCATCACCTGAAATTACCCAAATAAAACAGCCGACTAGAAAATATCAAGTCATCTCTGTGATGAGCTGTGAAGGGCAGAAACTAAATGATGTCCCCTAACAAATATCTGAAACACTTCCTAAAGTGTAGTAGTATCTTTTTCTCAGTTCTGAAATACTACAGGAGAAATGGTTTGCCATCTTCAAAGTGCAGGAAAAAATTTTCCATCTTACAGGGAAAATTTTTAAAGCTAAAGTAGAGACTATCTTTACCAAACGAGGGAAGGAGAAATGGGATAGGAAATGGGGAGGGAATGCGGACTGCAAAAGTGGTAATGGGGGGGAACTGTAATGTTATCTGTACTGGTTGACCTTACAAGGCATGAAGAATATATAAATATATATTAGCTAGGCACCTAAAGGGCAAATCGTGTCACCTTTCCCAGCATTCATTTACTTGGGTATAAAAATAAGGGAAACTGACTCATGATTTCTGAGGGTCCTTTTGAAGTTTTCTGTATTCCTCTGGATACAGAAATTAATTACTTTGAACTCTGGCCAGAAAAGATTTTCACTAAGTCATTTTATTCTTGGTAGTATTCAAGTATCTGCCCCCAAATTGCCAACTCACCTGCTCCTGGAGGTTTTTCAAAAGCGTCACGGCGCTTAGCAAGTCTGATTCCAGCACCTCCTAGAGAAGGGAGAGAGGAAGTAAAGAAAAACTATTCTTCCCTCAGGATTATGAGAAGACGGGGCACCTGGGGCAGGAAGCTCCCTTCAGGCATCCCACTTCGAGTCTTGCACCTCTGGTGCACACCAGCCTCTCCTTACTGCCGGCCAGTCCTCAAGTTACCAAAGGTTCCTACTGCTGATTTTGCCTGACTATGCTCCCTAAAGTTACATCACCACTCTTCCATCACTCTGAGATGCTCTGAGATAGTCTGAGTCACTGAGGGGGAAAAGAAAGGTCCACAATAACGACTTTAAGAAAGAAACCACACAACACTCACCGACGCCGCCATCTTCGCAAAGCCCGCCCCTTCCGGGGCCGCACTTCCTGAAGGCTGACAATTTCCTGATAGATTACAGCCTGCAAATCTAAGCCAATAGGAACAGGGGCTTTTTCACTTCCGTCCCGTACAGGATGGACGAGAGGAGGGGCCGAACCCAGCCAATGGAATAAAGGATCTGACTAAACACGTCCTACGCAGGAGGCGATATAATGACGTAAAGATGCTCTTGGAAAGAAGCACGTAATTTGTAGATTGAGTAGAACGATAGAAGACAAACCAATAAAAACTGGGAAAACAATTGATTGACAGTTCAAACGGCCCAATGGAAAAAAGAGTGGGCAGAGAGACCTGAGAAGAGTGTATTGGCTCCTGTATGCCGCAGTAACCAGTCTTTCTCTCGGCTCCTTCTTTGCGTTGCCGGACCTGACCGCTAGGTGACAGGCCTAGGCTTTGCTCTGAGGTGGTCACGTTGTGGGGACGCCCGTTCCTGGCTGCTTCTCAAGAGCGGGTCGCGAGAGATTCCTTACCGACCCCATGGCCCTTGGATCTATTCTGTGTTACTACTCCTGTGACATCATGGACAGGTCACTCGACTCTCTACAAATAAGAGAGAGGAGGCAGAGAATCTCAGAACCAGTGGTTAGATGCCTACTGCTGGATACTGGCCCTCATCAGGCGCACACCGGAAAGTCGCTGTGGACAAGCCCACAGATACCGCCCACAACACTCCTACCATTGGCGGACATGAAAGGGAATAGGTTTTACACGTGAGGAAATCAGTTCAGATTGCCATGACTTGCCCATGATCACACAAGTCCTCAGCAGAACTTGGTTCAAGCCCACACTATGCATATTTCAATATGCCACGCCTCATCTTTTCTTAACACTTTCGAAAATATCAGCGCACTCAAGCTTCTCATATCCTGGTGAAATAAGGTTGATGGATATTAAATGTTCCCAACATCTGCCTTAGGAAATAAGCAATGAAAGGGCAAATGATGTTTCTGGTCTCACAATGACATATCTCGGACTAGAAATCAGATCTCCTGACTTGGAGCCCTGTTCTGGAGGTAAGGAAGGAATAACTCTGGATCTTAGCAGCCAGTGTAGGAAAATTTTGGTTTCTCAACTCGAGAAGAAGAAGGCAGATGGATATCCAGTCCCCACGCATCTGACAATTGCTGCTTCAGGCCTAGTCTGGAAGCTCAGGGGCTTGTGACAGTCTATGCAGTCAATTAAACAGTATTTTTTCTACTGTTTATCAGGATTTGTATTATAAAAATTTAAATTCAACAAATTCTCATACCTGTCTAGCTAGGTCATAAATAGGCTTTTCCTTTCCTTGGGACACCAAATTTAGTTTGATTACATGCATTGTGATAACAGTGAAAAAACAAATTACACTGCCTTATTTTGTTTTTGTTTATTGAATACTTGTCAACCATTCCTTTTCTTACAAGAAACTCTTGAATTGGAGTTAAGAGTACAGTAAATCTTTGTAAAATTTTTCCATGACTTAACCCACAAGTACTGGCCAAGAACAGGAGATCATTAAATATATTGTCCTCTATTACTTTCAAGAGTGCCATAAATGTTTGCACATATATACTGAAGGCATTTTTTAGTAATTTTATTGATATTTAATACACATACCACGCAATTCACCCATGTAAAGGGTATAATTCAATGATTTTTAATCTATTCACAGAGGTGTGTAGATATTACCACAATCAATATCACCTGCAAAAGGTGGTGACCCGTTAGCAGTCATTCCAGTTTTTCCCCCAACCACATACCCCCCACCCCAGCCCTAGGTGACAACTAATCTACTTTGCATCCCTTATAGATTTGCCTATTTTGGACATTTCATAAATATGAAATCTTACATATGTGGTTAGGTAACTGGCTGCTTTCACTTAGCATCATCTTTTCAAGGTTCATGTTATAGCATGTATCATTACTTTATTACTTTCCATTGCTGAATATTTTATTGTATGGATATACTACATTTTGTTTATCCATTTAGCAGTTGATAGGCATTTGGGTTGTTTCCACTTTTGAGCTATTACAAATAATGCTGCTGTGAACATTTGTATACAAATCTTTTTATGGACATGCTTCATTTTTCTTAGGTTTATATATATATATATATATATGATTATACAGTGAATTTGTGTTTAACCATTTCCCAGACTGTTTTCCAAAGCAGCTTGTGCTGATTTGAATCTATTATGTCCCCTACTGAAGCCATGTTATTTAATGCAATCTTGTGGGGGCAGACTTACTGGTCTTTTGATTAGGTGGAACCTTTTGATTGAATGTTTCCACGGAGATGTGACCCACCCAACTGTAGGTGAGACCTTTTGATTAGATCATTTCCATGGGGGTGTGACCCCATCCAACCATTGATTAGTTCATTGGAGTACTTTAAGAGAGCTCATGTAGAAGAGAAGACAAGAGAGACATTTTGGAGAGAAGCTAAGAAACCTAATCCAGAGTTGGCCCTGGGAGAACAAGTAAAGATGCACAGGAGCTAAAGACCAGAGTTGGCCCCAGAGAAGCTAAGAGAGGATTTCCAGACACTTAGAGAGAGAAACGCCCCAGGAGAGACAAGCAGAGAGCTGAGAGAAGCTAAGAGAGACAGAAGCCCAGAAACATTTTGGAGAAAGCCATTTTAAACACAACCCAGGAGCAAAGGACCAGCAGATGTTAGCCAGTGCCTTCCCAGCTGACAGAGGTGTTCCGGATGCCATTGGCCTTTCTTCAGTGAAGGTATCCTCTTGTTGATGCCTTAGTTTGAACACTTTTAAGGACATTTGTGAACTAATAAATCTCCTTCATAAAAGCCAATCCATTTCTGGTATTTTGCATAATGGTAGCTTTAGCAAACCAAAACACAGCTACACCATTTTATATTCCACCAGCAATGAATGAGAGTTCCTATTTCTCCACATCCCCACCAACACTTGTTGTTGTCCACTTTTTGATTATAGCCATCCTAAAATGTGTGAAATGTTATCTCATTGTGGTGTTGATTTGCTTTACCCTAATGACATATTTGTATGTACTTATTGGTAATTTGTATATCTTCTTTGGAGAAATGGCTATTCAAATATTTTGTCCAATTTTTAATTGGGCTGTCTTTTTATTGTTGAGTATTTAAGCAATGTCATTAAAAACCTGTGCCCCAGAGCACCTGGAATAGTCCTTTCCATGGGTCTCTGAGACAGTCCTTTTTGTTGAAGATGAAGCACTCCGGCCAAATCAGATTACAAGTATTTTTCAGGGAAGTATCAGAATAAAAACTATCTGTAGATGACAAAAGGCTTAAAATGGCCATGGTTAATGTACTGCTATTTTACAATACAGTGTTCAATACAAAAATAATGCAATTAAGAAGGGAATTTGGTTGTTTTCATAGCATGTAACATTTTTTTTTCAAGAATAACTGGAATTATGACCAACAGCAGTGAACTGTTCTCTAATATGAAGCAGATCAGTACTAAGATATCTCTTGGAAGTGAGAAGACTGACATATCTTTAGGAAGATTATATAATTTCTGAAATATTTATTTTAATGACATTTTACCCATACAAATTTAATCAACAGAAAATTAGAAAGTTCTTTTTAATTTGACACTTCCCATGCAACTCGTAACATATCAAATAAACCTATTTCTAGCACCTCTTTTTTTACAAGGTGAAAGAACAAATCCTTTGTCATTTTCCAAGGGCCCTCCAGAAAATCCCAAAGACAAGTTTGAGATCAAGAAGACGAAGAAGACGTCATTTAAATTTTGATTTGGGGAAGGCAAGATATCAGAAGTTGTCAGGTTGTTGGGGAAAGCTGTTCTTAAAAAAAAAAAGTTGTCAGATTGGAACATTTTGTTAAATGAGGTCATGGGTCACTGTGAAACAATATTTGGTTCCCTATTTAACCAACATGACAGTGAAAGATTTTTAAAGTAAATAGAGGAGTTAATATGATTGTAAAAAAAAAAAAACAGTGACAGTTCTTTCAAAAGTGAGAAGACTTGTTCTCTGAAACAATGAAGGATAATAAGGTCAATATAAAGCATAAGAGATCATTCTGATATGATGCAGAATCTTTGCCTTCTAGGCAGACTACTCAGATGGTTAAGAAAAACTTACAAATTTGTACTAGGAGCAGACCAATAATCCAAGAACATTTTGCATTTTAACAGAGAAAAAAACAAATTCTGGTTTTGTCTGACGATATGAAGATACTGTCTGATAAGAAAACTCTTTAAAATCTTATAAATCTATCATATCTTAGCCAGTCGACTATGACAAATCAAATTCCTTTTCTGCAAACCTTCTACATCTTTCTATATCTATTCAGGTTTTGTCCTACACATTCCTGTTTGTCAGTCAACAACCAGTCATTTTACTTTAGGACAAAACTACCCTCTTTTTCCTTAACAAAAACACACCATGCATACCTCACATGTTTAAATTAACAAAAAGATCTTATAACCAAGAAATTAACAAATGATTATGATTACTGAATCATTATATAAATGTTTTTCTTTCTATATAGTGAAATAGGCAGAAGTTACTACTGAAATTACTGAAACTCAGCTAGGCTCAGCCCTGTTTACACTTACCATTATGATGGTTATTCTAGCCTAGTCTCAGCCCTGTTTATATTAACTATTATAATGTCATTCTAGCCTGGTCTCAGCCTTCTGTATACTTTCTATTGTAATGGTAACACCTCCACCCCTAATCCCTTATTAGAATCCGTGAAAACCCTGAACTCCTTAGATTAGGGGAGACAGATTTTGGGGGCTGATAGGCCATCTAATCTCCTGCTTAACACCTAGCATTAAACTCTCTCTCTCTTTGAAACCCCAGTGTCATGGTTTGGCTGTTATGTGCATTTGGCAGAGAACCCACTGCTTTTGATTGATATCAATCTTGGAAACTGGCTTCAAGCCAATAGTCTACAAAACACAAATACTCTTGAAATAAAGTTTGTGAGAATAATAATTCCATTTGGTTAAACTCAAATTTACATTTTTTAATCATTTTAAACATATAGCAGA
The DNA here is from genome assembly GCF_015220235.1 of Choloepus didactylus. Classification (NCBI taxonomy): domain Eukaryota; kingdom Metazoa; phylum Chordata; class Mammalia; order Pilosa; family Megalonychidae; genus Choloepus; species Choloepus didactylus. The sequence goes on along the minus strand of NC_051310.1, from coordinate 157,666,142 downwards.
CATAATGTTGGCTTATTTGATTAGCAAACCTGTATAAACTTGGGAAGAACATAGGCAAGTGGAATAAAATTGTATCCTACCATTGTACTTATTGTTGATAATTCAGAAGACATAGTTGCTTTTATTTAGCTAACAACATTAAACTTGTTCTCTTTGCCAAAGGCTTACCTAAATTACGTGAACTTGATTTTTTTTTTAAACATTTGGGTTTAGTTCTAGGACTACTCTTTTTACATTGGAAGTATTAGAAGTTCATTTTCCTGAATTTCTGGGACTTGGGGAATTGTTCCAGTTTGCAAATGCTGCCGTTATACAAAATACCAGAAATGGATTGGCTTTTATAAAGGGGGGTTATTAAGTTACAAATTTACAGTTCTAAGGCCATAAATGCCTCCAAACTAAGGCATCAACAAGAGGATACCTTCACTGAAGAAAGGCCAATGGCATCCAGAATAACTCTGTCAGCTGGGAAGGCACGTTGCTGGCGTCTGCTGGTCCCGGGCTGTGTTTCAGCTCCTCTCTCAGCTCCTGTGCATCGTTATCCTAGCGTCTCCAAAGTTCCTTCTGTCTTCAACTCCAAGCATCTCTGAGCATCTCTGTCAGCTCCTAAGCATCTCTACAAAAGTCTCTCTCAGCTGCTCTGCACTCCTTCTGTCTGTGAGCTTTCTTATAGGACTCCGGTGATTTAATTAAGACCCACTTTGAATGAGCAGGGTCCATTTCTCCATGGAAATAATTTAATCAAACATTTCCACCCTAATCAACATACTAATAAATCTGCCCTCACAAGATTGTATTAAAAAACATGTTTTTGGAGGGACATTGTTCCAGTTTGCTAATGCTGCCGTTTTGCAAAACACTGTAAATGGATTGGCTTTTATAAAGGGGGTTTATTTGGTTACAAAATTACAGTCTTAAGGCCATAAAATATCTAAGGTAAGGCATCAAAAATAGGGTACTTTCACTGAAGGATGGCCATTGGCATCCAGAAAACCTCTGTTAGTTCGGAAGGCATGTGGCTGGTGTCCGCTTGCTCCCAGGTTGCGTTTCAAAATGGTGTTCTCCAAAATGTTGTTCTTGGGGCATTTTGTCCTCTCTTAGCTGCAGCTCCTCTTCAAAATGTCAATCTCAGTTACTTGGAGGTCCCTTTGTTTGTGAGCTCTTTTTATAGGACACCAGTGAACTAATCAAGACCCATCCTGAATGGGTGGGACCATATTTCCATGGAAACATTCAATCAAGAGGTCATACCCTAATCAAAGGTGTCACTCATAGTTGGATGGGTCACACCTCCACGGAAACACTCAGTCAGAAGAGTCCAACCTTATCAACACTGATATGTCTGCCCCCACAAGATTGCATTAAAGAATATGGCTTTTTCTGGGGGACATAATATATACAAATCAGCACAGATGTAATATATCCAAACCGGTACATGAGTGTTAATTTATATATAAACACTTATTTATCTTTCAGCCAATTTGAATAGAGCTCTTTTAAGGAGTTTTGTAACATAGCTTGCTAATACCATCTGGAGGTAAGAAATATCATATGTCAAACACACAGACAGACTCAAATATAGAACGTACAGCTTCAATTTAAAATTTTCATTGAGTCAAACATAAAAACACAGAAAACGTGAAAACACAAAACTCACTAGTTTATATAAAAGAGCTAGCTTTCTGTCTTGCCTCACTCTTATATTTTTGTCAGAATTTTGTTCTTGGCAAATGTGATCTTTTGAGGTTAATTCTTTAATATGAGGCCTAAAACTCTCTCATCAATATTTGTGGAGACTTTTAAGATTTTCTTTGCCCTGATGTGATGATATATTGTGGGACAAAGGATTCTATAGGTCCCTTTCTGGGTCAGTCCAAATAGCCTTTGCCTTCCAGGATTTAGCATCTGAGATTCAACCAGCAGGTGTACAAGCTTATATAGGTCAGATAACCCTTGACCCTATGCACTCAAAAGAATTCTAAGTTCTTACATGAATAAATATGCCTGTAACTCCTGTTTTCCTTCTAATTTCTCCTTATGGGAATGGAAATGTTTATCCTATGCCTGTCCCTCCTTTATGTATTGGGAGCAGATAACTTATTCTGTAGGTTTCACAGGTCCGCAGATGGAGAATTGTGCCCCAGGACACCTGTAACCAATTTTGATGAAACTTTGTAGTTAATATTATTACTGAAATGACTTAAGGCTTTTGGAATATTTTGATGGAATGAATGTATTTGTATGTAGAAAGAACATGTCTTTTGGGGGTTCAGAGGGTGGAATGTGGTGGTTTGAAGCTGTATGTACCCCAGAAAGACATGTTCTTAAATTTAAGCCAATACTGTGGGTGTGGACCCATTTTAAGTAGGGCCTCTTGACAAGGCTACTTCAGTTAAGGTGTGACCTATCTCATTCGGGATGCCTTAATACTCCCACTGGAGTCCTTTGCAAATGTAATGGAGAGAGAGACAGAGAGAGACAGAGAGAGAGAGAAAGGCACTGAAGCAAGAAGCTGAAAGCAACAAAACCCAGAAGAGAAGGGAGAGACCAGTAGATGCCACCATGCACCTTACCATGTGGCAGCCAGTCTTCAGGAAGGAAGCATCACTTTGATTATGACTTGATTTGGACATTTTCCTGAGGGTGGGTCTTGATTTAATCACTGGAGTCCTATAAAAGAGCTCACAATCAGAAGGACCTCAGAGCAGCTGAGAGAGACATTTTGGAGACAGCCTTTAAAAACAAACTTTTGCTGACACTTTTGAGATACAAGCCCAGAGTTTGCTCTGGAGAAGTTAAGAGAGGACAAAATTCCCCAAGAGCAACATTTTGAAGAATGCAGAGAAGCTGAGAGAGGAGCTGGAACACAACCCAGGATCAGCAGATGCCAGCCACATGCCTTCCCAGCTAACAGAGGTTTTCCAGATGCCATTGGTCTTCCTTCAGTGAAGGTATATTCGTGATGACGCCTTAGCTTGGACACTTTCATGGCATTCAGACTGTAAATTTGTAGCCAAAGAAACCCCCTTTATAAAAGCCAATCCATTTCTGGTATTTTGCATACCAGTGGCATTAGCAAACCAGAACAGGGAACTAAAGAGATGGAAAGATATTCCATATTCATGGATAGGAAGGCTAAAGATCGTTAAGATGTCAATCCCCTACCCAAGCTGATCTACAGATTCAATGCAATTCCAATCAAAATTCCAACAACCTACTTTGCAGACTTAGAAAAGCTACTTATCAAATTTGTTTGGAAGGGAAAATGCCTCAAATTACTAAAAACGTTCTAAAAAAAGAAAAACAAAGTGGGAGGACTTACACTTCCTGATTTTGAAGCTTATTATAAAGCCACAGTAGTCAAAAGAGCATGGTATTGGCACAAAGATAGACATATTGATCAATGGAATCAAATTGAGAATTCAGAAATAGACCCCCAGATATATAGTCAACCGATTTTTGATAAGCCCCCCAAATCCACTGAACTGGGACAGAACATTCTCTTCAACAGATGGGGCTGGGAGAACTGGATTGCCATAACAAAAAGAATGAAAGAGGACCCCTACCTCACACCCTACACAAAAATTAACTCAAAGTGGATCAAAGACCTCAATATAAGAAACAGTACCATAAAACTCCTAGAAGATAATGTAGGGAAACATCTTCAAGACCTAGTAACAGGAGGTAGCTTCTTAGACCTTATACCCAAAGCACAAGCAACAAAAGAAAAAATAGATAAATGGGAACTCCTCAAAACCAAAAGCTTCTGTGCCTTAAAGGAATTTGTCAAAAAGGTAAAGAGACTGCCAACTCAATGGGAGAAAATATTTGGAAGCCATGTATCTGATAAGAGACTGATATCTTGCATGTATAAAGAAACCCTACAACTCAAAGACAATAGTTCAGACAGCCCAATTGTAAAATGGGCAAAAAATATGAAAAGACATTTCTCTGAAGAGGAAATACAAATGGCTAAAAAAAACATGAAAAAATTTTCATCTTCACTAGCTATTAGGGAGATGCAAATCAAGACCAAAATGAGATAGCATCTCATACCAATAAGAATGGCTGCAATTAAACAAGCAGGAAACTGCAAATGCTAGAGAGGATGTGGAGAAATTGGAACTCTTATTCATTGCTGGTGAGACTGTATAATGGTACAGCCACTCTGGAAGAGAGTTTGGCATTGTGCCGGTTTGGATGTATTATGTCCCTCAAGGAAAAGTCATGATCTTTTAATCCAATCTTGTGGGATATTGGATTAGATTGTTTCCATGGAGATGTGACTCACCCAAATATGGGTGATAACTCTGAATTATTTCCGTGGAGATGCAGCCCTGCCTATTCAGTATGGGTCTTGATTAGTTTATTGGAGTCCCATAAAAGAGCTCACAAACAGAAGGAGCTCAGAGCAGCTGAGGGGAGACATTTTGGAGAGAAGCTAAGAGCTGACACTGACACTGACGCTGGAGATGCTTGGAGATGTTTGGAGATGCTAGCCCAGAGATTGCTCTGGAGAAGCTAAGAGAGGACCCCAATGCTTAAATGCACAGGAGCTAAAGAAGCTAAGAGACACAAACCCAGAAACATTTTGGAGAAAGCCATTTTGAAACACAACCTGGGAGCAAAGGACCAGCATATGCCAGCCTCGTGCCTTCCCAGCTGACAGAGGTGTTCCAGACGCCATTGGACTTCCTTCAGTGAGGATATCATCTTGTTGATGCCTTAGTTTGGACATTTTTACAGCCTTAGGGCTGTAACTGTGTAACCAAATAAACCCCCTTTATAAAGCCAATCCATTTCTGGCATAATGGCAGCATTAGCAAACTGGAACAGGCAGTTCCTCAGAAAACTAGATATCAAGTTACCCTATGATCCAGCAATTGCACTTCTTAGTAGATACCCAGAAGATCTGAAAACAGTGACATGAACAGATATTTGCACACTTATGTTCATAGCGGCATTGTTCACAATTGCCAAGAGATGTAAACAATCCAAATGTCCTTCAGCAGATGAGTGGAAAAACCAAATGTGGTAAATACACATGATGGAAGACTACACAGCAGTAAGAAGGAACGAGGTCATGAAACATATGACAACATGGATGAACCCTGAAGACATAATGCTGAGTGAAATAAGCCAGATACAAAAGGAGAAATATTGTATGTTACCACTAATGTGAACTCTGTGAAAAATGTAAAATAAGTGTCTTATAATGTAGAATACAGGAGGCCTAAAAATAGACAGAAGCTAGTGAAGGGGGAATGATAATCTAATATGTACAGATATGATAATGAGGGTGATCTTAATGATATGGGAATGGTCATGTGTGACTATGGTTCATTAATGGGGTTATAAGTATCAGTGATGCATTAAAGGCAAACATGTTTGTGAATGGTTGTTTAAAGTCATGTAACCCACAGAGGGAAAAAAAGTACATGGCCTTTTCTGGGGTACATAACAGCTCCAAACCAGCACACACCACCTTCTGAACCTCAAAAAGACATGTTCTTTTCATATGCAAAATACATTCCTTCCATTACAATATCTCAAAAGCTTAAAAATCATTTCAGTAACAATAAATAAGTAAAAAGTATCAAAATCAGTAACAGTTATGGTCTATCCTAAGGCAAAATGCTCCTCTGGCTGTGGACCTGTGAAACTTAGAATAAGTTATTTGCTTCCAATATACACAGGAGGGACAGTCATAGGACAGATATTCCCATTTCCAAAGGGGGAAATTGGAAGGAAAATGTGTCAAAGTTCCCAAACAGTTCCAAAAACCTGAAGGGAATACTTCGTTAGATTTTAAGGTATGAGAGTCATTTATAGAATGAAGTTTTAGCTTCAGAGCTTGAGAGAATGGCAGTCGCACCCTTTCCAAGAGCTTACACAGTGATCCTGCTCTCTCCAAACACTGGAGTGAGGGTTCCAGCATTTCCAAGCTTTGGGGAGACCACCATGTTCTCGGTGTCACCCTCTTCAAGCATCAGGTGGCATCCAAACTCTCTGCCATCTCTAAGGGACACTTTCAACCGCCTGAGAACAGTGGGGTGGTGGACAGGCTCTTGCCAATCCCCAGGGAATGTTCTCCACCCTCTCTGAAGGCCTGGGGCACAACATTCTTCCTGAACAACTGGGGCAGCCAAGTTCCCCTCAATTCCCTAGGCATCTGAAAGCCCTGGGGTGGTAACACTTTTCCTGAACAGCAGGGTGGAGGGCACACCATCTGCAAACTCTAGGGCAAACTCACCCCTCTCTACATGCATGGGTGGGTCCACTCTCCTGGCCCGAGGTTTATTGACTCCCGACTTGAGCTTCTACGGTTCTGCCTTTGAAGTAATTTTTTCTTCAGTCTGTCCCTTTTCTTTCGCCTTTAGTCCAGGCTTCTCTGGTGAAAGGCCACTGGCATCTGGGTTTCTTTGTCAGATAGCAGGGCACATGGCCAGCATCTCCTTGTCCTTCACTCCTGGGTCTTGTTGCTTTCAGCTTCTGATTCCAGTGGCTTTCTCTCTGGAGTGTCTGTGGGTTCTCTCTTAGCTTGTCTGGGGGCATTTCTCTCTCAGGCTCTCTCCAATTGCCTTTTATCCTCTCATAAAGGACCCCAGTAAAGGATTAAGACCCACCCTGAAGGGACTGGGTCACATCTCAATTGAAACAACCTAATCAAAAGGTCCCACCCAAAATAGGCCTCCACCCACAAGAATGGATTAAAAGAATATTCTCTTTTCTGGGGTACATATCAGTTCCAAACCAGCACTGTTCCAGTGTATGAGTTTCCTCAGGGATGGTTTCTGGCAGATTCTTCTCTTCCTGTGAATGGGTTATGCTTTCCTATTTCTTTGTGTGTTTTGTAATTTTTTTGTTGAAAACTGGGACATTCTTGAGTATTATTTTGTTGTAACTCTAGAAATCTAGTTTTTCCATTCCTCTGAGATTGCAAATTTTTGTTGTTGTTGTTGAGGGCTGGAGTCATCAATTTGTGACTTTTTCCAAACTATTTTTTTCTCCCAAATGGGAAATGGAAAGTGTCCAAGGGAGGAAAAAAAACACAGGTACTGCCACTTTTAAGAATTCTCTGCTGCTTCTCCCTGAGGGGCCTTCGAACAATGGCTGCCCTCAGAGCTAGCCACCCCAAACACACGGCAATCTGAAATAGCTGATCAAAAATATTGATCAACGATCAGACCATACACACCCAGATTGTGAGGGACTAGTCCTCATAGCCCACCCTGGCACCAGCAAGCTACCCCAGGAATCCAAGCTGCAGTTCCCACTGATGCCTGGCACGTGGCTGGGTGATGAAGGATGGGAGCCACTGCATAGAGGGTGAAATTCACTGGTGTTTACCACAATTTACCAGCCTCTTCCTCCTGCTCTTCTCTGGATACCTCACAGTGTTCCACTCAACTCCAGAGTTCCAAAATAGTTGATTCAGACAGTTTTTGCCAGTTCAATAGTTGTTTTGGTGGACAGACTGATTCTTAGAGCTCCCTATTCTGCCACCTTCCCACAATCCTCTCAAGTATTGCCATCTTAACCACATTAAGCCTTCCAGTCCATGAACATGAAGTGTCTTTTCATTTATGTAGGTCTTTAATTTCTTTCAACAATGCTGTAGTTTTCAGAGTATACGTTTTGCAGTTATTTTGCTAAATTTATTCCGAAGCATTTTATTCTTTATGATGCTGTATTAGTTTCCTAGGCTGCTGTAATAAATTACCACAAACTTGGTGGCCAGAACAATGGGAAGTTGTTCTCTCAGCATTCTGGGGACCAGAAGTCTGAAATTAGCTCACCATGCAGAAATCAAGGTGTTGGCTGGTCTATGCTCCCTTGGAGCCTCTGAGAGAGATCCATTCCTTGGCTTTTCAAGCTTCTGGTGGCTGTTGACATTCCTTGACCTGTGCCGCATCACTCCAATCTCTGATTCTGTGGTCACATTGCCTCCCTTCGTATGTGTGTCAAATACCCCTCTGCCTCTTTATCATAAGGACACTTGTGACTGGATTTAGGACCCACCCAGATAATCCAGAATAATCTCCCTATCTCAAGATCCTTAATTTAATCACACATGCAAAGATTCTTTATCTTTATAATGTAACATTTACAGGTTACAGATATTAGGACCTGATATCTCTGGGTGGCTGTTATTCAGTCTACCACCGATCCTGTTGTAAATGGAATTGTGTTCTTAATTTCATTCTTGGATTGTTTTGCTAGTGTATAGAAGTACAATTGATTTTTGTATATTAATCATATACCTTGCAACCTTGCTGTACTTGTTTATTATTTTTTTTATTATTTTTTAGTAGCTTCTTTAGGATTTTCTCTGTATAAGATCATGTCATCTGCAAATAGAGATAGCTTTACTTCTTCCTTTCCAATCTTGGTGCGTTTTATTTCTTTTCCTTGCCTAATTACCCTGGCTAGAATGTCCAGTATAGGGTTGAATAGCCGTGGCAAGAGCAGACATGCTGTTCCAATCTTAGGGAAAATGCATTAAGTCTTTTATAATTAACTATGATATCAGCTCTGGGGTTTTCATAGATGCCCTTTACCAGGTCAAGGGAATTTTGAATTAATTCTAATTTCGTGAAATAATCACAAAAGGGTGTTGGAGTTCGTCAGACGCTTTTTCTGCATCTGTTGTAATGTCATGTGAGTTGTGTCCTTTATTCTGTTGATATGGTGTATTACATTAATTGATTTTTGGATGTTAAACTACCCTTGCATTCCTAAGATCAGTTATTTTTCTATGTTGCTAGAGTCAGTTTGCTAACGTTTTTTTGAGGATCTTACATTACATTCATAAGAGATATTGCTCTGTGTTTTTCTTTTCTTGTGTTGTCTTTGTCTGATTTTGGTGTTAGGGTAATACTGGCCTCATAGAATGGGTTGGGAAGTGCTGAACAATTTTTAACAACTGTATCCATGACACTTTTCATAGAGTCTGCTTCAGAAAACTGAGCACAAATATTTTAAATGTGTCATGTGGTAAGATAAGGCAATAACGGAAACATTAGTCTCTTCTTTTAAAATCCTAACAAATTTAATTCTTAACATAACATGACTGGAGTGCAACCCATTTTGATTGAAACTGATTTTTCGTATCTAGCATAAATCTTTTACTCCATAAGTTTGGGTCTTATTTTTTTAATCTACTCTGACAGTTTCTGTCTTTTTGAAAATATATATCAATGGGGAAATGTATATATTGTAATTACACAAAAGGGGATCTTATAGAGAAAGTCGGATACATAAGTGTGGATTTCCAAAGTATAAAGATCATTGAGTGAAACAATGCAACACATTCTAGAAGTTTCTAAATAGTTTTTTTTTTACTTTTTATTTTGAAATAATTTCAAACTTATAGGACAGTTGCAAAAATAATACAAAACCTGTACAGTGAACATCACATTTTCCCACACACACCCCTGGATACCCAGATCTACCAATTTTAAGTTTTTGCCACTTTTGACATATCATTCTATCTATCCATCTATTTTCTGAATATCATGAATGGTTGCACACATCCTTAAACATATAATTACTTCCATGTACATTTCCTATGAATGAGGATATGCACTTATGTAATCACCTTAAGTGCATTTATCAAGGTCTAGAAATTTAACGTTGATATGAAGCTTTCACTCTGCATTCCATTTTCTCTTCATGTTCCAATAATGTTCTTTTGAGTTTTTCCTCCTCCATTCTTAGATCCCATCTAGTATCATGTATTGCATTTAATTGTCATTATCTCTTTAGTTTCTCTCTCTTGTTTTCTTTCTTTCTTTTTTATTGTGGAAATGTATATACAATGTAAATCTTCCCATCTCAACCTCTCCCAAGCATACCATTCAGTGCATTTAATCACATTCACAGTGTTGCAGTACCCTCACCACCATCCATTACGGGAGCTTTTCCTTCACTCCAAACCAAAATCCCACACTCATTTTGTCTTTACTCCCCACTGCCTCTGTCACCCACCCCTGTTAACTTGTATTATATTTCTGATTCTGTGAGTTTGCTTATTGTCTGATATAGTCTATATGTTTACCATGGGGCTTAAATTTAACATCCCAGATCTATGACAATCTCATTTGCTTTGAAACCAACTTAACTTCAATAGCATACATAAGCTATGTTCCTATACTTTTCCACCCCCCCCCCACCTTTATGTAGTTCTTGTCATAAATTATATACTTGTACAATATGAGTCCAAAACCATTAATTTATCATTACATTTTATGCATTTGCCTTTTAGATCCTGTAGGAAGTAAAAAGTGGAGTTACAAATCAAAAATACAACAGTACTGGTATTTATATTTACCCATGTCATTATCTTTACTTGAGAACTTTATTTCTTCATGTGGCTTCAGTCAGTTGTCTAGTGTCCTTTCCTTTCAACCTGTGGGCCAGTCTAGTGGCAACATTTCTTGTAGGGCCAGTCTAGTGGTGACAAATTCCCTCAACTTTTGTTTATCTGGGAATGTGTTAAAAGCTCCCTCATTTTTGAAAGACAGTTCTGCCAGATACAGAATTCTTGGTTGGCAATTTTTTGCTTTTAGCACTTTAGATGTGCCTTCCCACTGTCTTCTTGCCTGCATGGTTTCCAGTGAGAAATCAGTATTTAATCTTATTGAGGCTCCCTGTGTGTGACATGTTGCTTTTCTCTTGTGGCTTTCAGAATTCTCCCTTTATCTCTGGCATTCAACGGTTTGATTATAACATGATGTGGCATGGGTCTATTTGAGTTTATCCTGTTTGCAGTTTGTTGATCTTCTTTGACATGTATATTCATGTCTTCTGTTAAATTTGGGGATTTTTTCTGCCATTATTTCTTTGAATATTCTCTCTGTCCCTTTCTCTCTTTCTTTTCCTTCTGGGACTTCCACAATGCATATATTTGTGTACTTGATGATATCCACAGGTTCCTTAGGCCCTATTCACTTTTCTTCATTCCTCTTCTTTTGCTCCTCAGACTGGATGACCTCAATTGTCTTATCTTCAAGCTCACTGATTCTTACTTTTGCCAGCTGCAATCTGCTGTTGAACCCCTCTTGGGAATTTTAAATTTCTGTTACTGTGGTCTTCAGCTTTGGTTTGTGTTCATAATTTCCATCTCTCTATTGATATTCTTTTTGTGTTCATCTATCATTTTCCTGATTTCCTTTAATTTGTCTATGTTTCCTTTTTAGCTCTTTGAGCATATTCAGGACCATTTTTTTGTGATATATATATGTATATATATGCATTAAATAACAAGATGTCATGGTAGATCCAATCACTACTATAATTTTGAGGTAGTAAAAACTATAAACAATATTTTAGAATTATGAAATAACTGTAATGAGATATGAAAATACCTGTCATAACTCTTGATGACAAAGTCTCAGGTACTCCTAAGTCTACTGTGGTTTGTTTTTAAATGCTGAATTTCAGTTATCAATTAGCAAAATTTTTCTCCTCAATGCAAGTTCACAGATGACTGAATTCTATTTTTTTTTTCATTTTATTAGAGAAGTTGGGGGTTTATAGAACAATCGTGTATGAAATACAGGATTCCCATATAACATTCCACCATCAACACCATGCATTGGCATGGAATATTTGTTACAATTGATGAAGGCATATTTTTATAATTGTACTATTAGCTATAGTCTATGGTTTAACTTGGGGTTCACTGTGTTCTGTATTTAAAAAAAAAATCTTTGTCTGGAATGTCATAGGTCCAATCCTCCTCATTTCTAATGCTTTAATCTTCTCCTTGCCTGGGCCATTGTTTCCTGTTTCTTTTCATTTTGTAAACTTTTGTTGAAACATTGACATTTTGATAATTTAATGTGTTATCACTGGAATTTAGACTCTGAGACATCTGTTCCTTAACCTTGTACCTAGCTAGTATTATGACAGAGCTTTCCTTGAGTGCCAGGAGCTAATAACAACAACAAATAGTAGAAGAATGAAAAAAAAGAAAACAACTTTCCCAGTTTTTACATATTTACCCGTTTCAGTGCTCTCCTTCAGAGTTTATCCATATAATGAGTTTAGAGAATAGTTTCAGGCCAAAGTATAGGGGACTCCCTGGTTCTTTCTGCACATGTGTCTTGTCTTATGCATGCATACATTTGGTCCCAGGAGTTCCCCCACTTATAAGATATGAATGGTCTCTCTTCCCTAGGAAACATTTTTCTCTGGGTCCTGGGCACTGCGCTGTATGTCTTACAGCAATCCCTTGCCTCAAGCATTCACTAGACTTCTCTTCCACAGCATTTGTAGGCAATCCCTGTGAGCCACCTTCTATATGCAAGGCAAGTCCAGGTACAGTGAGTACCTCAGGCCATCACTAGCAAGACTGGGCCAGACATACATGCTCCCAGTATGTACATGGGGATTACTCTGCTTCCTCTGGAACTGGGCCCAGGGAACCACACTGGGAACATGGGCTAGCTCCATGCTGAGCTGGCGAGGGGATGGATGAGGGGCCAGCCAGGGTACCATTCTACAGCTCTTAAGATGCCTTTTTCTTGATTTGATGTTCACCCTGTTACTGTAGTCCCTTAACTGTTTTCTGGAGCTCTGAGAAAGATGTTTCTGCCAGTTCTTCCTGGTTGTTCAAAGCTTTTATGGTGGGATGGAGCCCCGAGGTTTCTCATTCCACCATCTTGATTGGGGCAGGCTCCTTACCTAGTGCTTTTGAAGAGAAAGTGGGAAAGAAGGGCATTCCAATATGAAGGTGGAATCAACAGAATAGTAGAAGTGTTATTAAGTGCCTTTCTCCTGGGTCCCTTTGCCTTTCTCTTCTCTCATTCCCAGTTTTTCTATGCAGTTTTCTTTGTTCCCTACCTGTGGCCACAATCTAGAATCAATCTAGAATCAATTATTCTTGGGAATAATTAGCAAGAAATAGGGCCCCCAGCTTCCAGGCTGGGGCTTAAGGGAAAGAACATTAGAAGTAGACAGGAATCAGAGGGAACAATACCAGGGCTCAGTTACCAGACTGGAGAACAGAGTGGGGCCCAAGTCTTAGGAACATGACAGAAGCTGAGTTTCTAGAGCTAGGGCACAGCAGCTCTGAGACTCCAAGTGTGGGCAAGATCCTGTTTGATCTCTAGTGCCTGTGCCTTGAGATGGAGCCAGAGACTGGCCACAGGGGCTGGGGGCCAGAACACCCCCCATATTCTCCTCCCCTGAATCCTTGGCTTTGCCCAGAGAGACTAAGCCTTCCTGGGACTCACCAGTATCTTTGGAACTATGGACCCCACACCCTGCACTTCTCTTTCTCTTGATTTTGAGCCTTCCTCCCACCCTGAGTTCTCCACAGGTACACTCCCTGCTTGCATGACAGGATGGTTCCATATTTCAGGCACTTATGCTATCAACATAGCTCTTTCCGAAACCATAATATTGCCTTATATGTTTTTTTTTTCTTTTTTCCATCCTGCCTTGTTCCCTTCTTTCTCCTTTCCTGCTTCTGAGCTCTTTTTTTTTTAATTTCTGTTTATTTTTAACATAATTTTATTGAGATATATTCACACACCATAATCCATCCAAAGTATACTATCAGTGGTTCACAGTATCATCACATATTTGTGTATTCATCACCATGATCATTTTTAGAACATTTGCATTAATCCAGAAAAAGAAATAAAAAGAAAAAAGAAGACCCCAAGCATCCATACCCCTTGCCCCTCTCTCTTATTGATCACTAGTACTTCACTCTACCAATTTTAAGACTTACAATAGAGGTAGGTTAACTAAGAAAGTGTAGTATTGTCAGAGATAGATATATAGATCAGTGGAACAGAACAAAATATCCAGAAGGAGATCCATACAAACACAGGCAACTTTGTTTGCTATATAGTTATACAATCATTATCAAAGATCAAGGCTACTGGATTACAGTTCAACAACTTCAGGTATTTCCTTCTGGCTAGTCTAAAACACTAGACACTAAAAAAAAATCTGTATCATGAGTCAGTATTCATAGTCATTTGTTAAATCCAAATTTCTCACTTATACATCCTCCTTCTCATTGATCTTTCTCTCAGTCTGCAGGGATAGCTGGGCAATGACCATTTTAATTTCTTCATTCTGGAAAGGCATATTGACCTTATAGGGTAGAGGCATGAAACTGGTTGGTATTCTTGGAAAGACTGGTACCTCTGGGTCTCAGGGCTTATCTGGCATAGGATCAATCTGGAGGACTTAAGTTTCTGAAAAAATAAATTTAACTAAGAAAAACTTTTATACAGACTTAGATGTAGCCCAGTGCACTCCTAGGGTTTTAAGGGGTTTGGCATGCTGTGGTAGTTTGCAAAATCTGACTAAAGCTTGCATAAGAATAACCTCCAGAATGACCTCTCAACTATATTTGAAATTTCTTAGCCACTGAAACTTTATTTTGTTCCATTTCTTTTCCCCTTTTTGGTCCAGAAGGCATTTTCAATCCCATAATGTCAGGGCCAGGCTCACCCTGGGAGGCATGTTCCACATTGCCAGGGAGACTTACACCCCTGGGAGTCATGTCCCACATAGGGGGTGCTCCTGAGCTTTTGATTGGCCAGGGCACAGGCAGGGGTGCCTCTGGGAATGGGCAGAGACCAGAGGAACTGGTATTGGCTCAGTCGTGGGTCTGCAGTGGGGAATGTGGAGTTCATGGGAGCAGAATAGAGCAGGGTTAGAGTAGAGAACAGGGTATTTCAGATGCTTCTGGTCTTACCCTTTCACATCAGAAATCCAGCCATTCATGTTACACCATCTGTCAGCTCCAGGGCTGCATCAGTCATCAGCTATATTAGGATCTTGGTCAGAACTTTTGACTGACTTGTGGCTAAAGGCTGCTTCAGAACTTCCATGACAAAGGACAAGTATAAATGTGACCTTCGGGATAAGTTACAGAGCCCCATACTGAAAGACATTTAGATAACTATCAGAACGTGATAAATGTGAAATTTCAGAATTGGCTTTGCCCAAGAAATTATCAGGCAACATTATGTCAATGTAACTGTTGTGAAAAAGTTTTGTTTTTTTTCACAACAGTGACAGGTGATAACCTCTCTGCCATACTAGCATAATTTTCCATAACCTGAGAGCCCACCATGTGCATACTGTCAATTCTGCCCCCAAGCAGAGTTTCTGTCCAAGTGACCCTCTCTCCCAGAAGGAAGAGTGTCCAGGGACAAAAAGCAGCTGAAGCAGAAAGGGATGTTTGTCAGCATCCCTTTACTTACCCTTCCTTGGCATCTTTGATTCATTTATGAATTCATTTTGAGTCTTTTTTTATCTTTCAAAGTATGATTTAATAAGTAGATATACAGGAAATTTCCAAAGTTACTGAGTTATAGTACCAAAGTTACTGAGTTATAGTACCATAGTTTCAGTTTTTTCCTTATTGTGAAATATAACATATATACAAAATGGTATAGCTTTCAAGTTACAATTCAACAAGTAGCTATAGAATAATTCTGTTAAGTTTCAAGAGTTCTTTTTATATTTTATTTTTTATTAATTTTTTGTAGGTTTACAAAAATATCTTTTATAAAATATATAAAATACAGGGCTCCTATATACCACCCTATTATTAACACTGTGCATTACTGAGGTACATTTGTTATAATTCATGAAAGAATATTTTTATAATTGTACTATTGCTAACTATTCTCCATCTTTTACAATAGGGTTTATTGTGTTGCAGAGTTCTCTGTTTTTTCTTTTAATTTTTTTTAATTCAAGTTTACTGACATGTATTCACATACCACGCAATCATACAAAGCATACATTCAGTTGTTCACAGTACCATTATGTAGTTGTGTGTTCATCACCAAAATTAATTTTTGAACATTTTCATTACCACACACAAAAATAATAAGAATAAAAATTAAATGAAAAAGAACAATTAAAGTGAAAAAAGAACACTGGATGCCTTCTTTTTTTTTTGCCCCCATTTTTCTACTCATCCATCCATACACTGGACAAAGGGCAGTGTGGTCCATATGGCATTCCCAATCACATTGTCACCCCTCATAAGCTACATTTTTATACAATCGTCTTCAAGATTCAAGGGTTCTGGGTTATAGTTTCATAGTTTCAGGTATTTACTGCTAGCTATTCCAATTCGTTAGAACCTAGAAAGGGTTGTCTATATTGTGTGTAAGAGTGCCCACCAGAGTGACCTCTTGGTTCCTTTTGGAATCTCTCTGCCATTGTAGCTTATTTCATTTCCTTTCACATCCCCTCTTTGGTCAAGAAGATGTTCTCCATCCCACGATGCCGGGTCTACATTCCTCCCCGGGAGTCATATTCCATGTTGCCAGGGAGATTCACTCCCCTGGGTGTCTGATCCCATGTAGCGGGGAAGGCAGTGATTTCACCCGCCAAGTTGGCTTAGCTAGAGAGAGAGGGCTACATCTGAGCAACAAAGAGGCATTCAGGAGGAGACTCTTAGGCACAATTATAAGCAGGTCTAGCCTCTCCTTTGCAGCAACAGTCTTCCCAAGGGCAAGTCCCATTGTAGAGGGCTCAGCCCATATTTTGATTCATTTTTGAGAGTTGATTGTTGTTGAGCTCCTGGAGACTCTGGTAATCATCTAAACTCAAGTCATCTAAAGAAGGGATCATCCATGACATGAGGAGCCTCCAAAAACTACAAATAATTCATTTTTGTATATCCCAATGAAAAAAAATCCCAAAGTTTTAGTTTATGCACATACAGAAAAAGGTCTGGAAGGATATACTCCAACTGCCGACCATCGTTAACTTTGGAAGCAAGATGGTGGGAATAATGGAAGGGGCATTCATTTCTTTAACCCTATAGAATTTTTCATTGTTTGAGTTCTTAAAATAAGTATTACTTTTATAACTTAGAAAGTAGGGAGGGAAGGAGGGAAAAGAGATTTGAGAAAGAGAAGAGAAGGAAAGGAAGAAAGAGAGAAAAAGAAAGGAGAGAGGAAAGACAGGAAGGAAGGAAGGAAGGAAGGAAGGAAGGAAGGAAGGGAGAAGAGAGAGAGAAAAAGAGAGGGAGAGAGAAAGTGAAAAAGAAAGGAAGAGAGGGGAGCGGGGGGTGGGGAGAGAGGGGGAGGGAGAGAGAGAGAGAGAGAGAGAGAGGAAGAGAAAGAGAAAGAGAAACAGAGAAAGAAAGAAAAGAAAAAAGAAATTAAAAGAAGCTATTTCCACCCTCTCCCTGAACAAGATCCAGGGAATTTCATCTATGTCCCTTGTCCTGCAGGAGCAATTAGAACCCTCAAAGAACAAAGAACAGCAGCTGTTCACCCTCTTTGGTACATTATTCATGTATTTGTTTTATTTAGATTGTCAAAAGAACTGGAGATAAAAATACACATAACTTCTGGCCATTTTAAATATCAAAATAATGAACAGTATTTAGGGGGACAGGAGGCAAGAGAAAACCCAGGGAAAAACATAAAAGGAACAAATTGGGCAAAAAAGGAACAACAAGTTCAGATAAACAGCAACAAATGCCAGTCTCCTTGAAAAATCTAGGAGGCGGTTACTTCTTGTATAAGCTTGTGACAACCTTGTCCCCTAGAGGCTGGGCCACAAAAGTAGACATAGAAGCAATTCGTCTTCTTGATTCCTTTGTTTCCTCCAGAATGCTCACAGCACTGGCCAGTAGCCGTGCACGTGGCTCCTCAAGATCCAGTCCTTTCAAGATCCACTTCCAGGCTTACCTTCCCCAGAAACTCTTTCCTAATTGCCCTATCCCCTCTCTGCTCCACTCTTCAGTGGCAGTGCTGCTGCATTCCCATATTTATGTACTCAAATATTTAGTTACTTTGCACATTTTAATTGTTGTCACTCTGGACCTGTTACCATCTTATGGATCTGAAAACTTTGAGGGCAAATATCTACCTATGTCTTTCATGTACCTTTCTCCCCTCGGTGCCTAGGTGTTGTCTTGTCCACAGAGGGTGTACAGTGACCTTCCCACGCCCTTCCCACCACCCCTCCATGCTTTCCTCTGGTGACACTACCCAGAAGCCAGAAAGACCATGGTTAGCAGATGACCATGCAGGCACGTCTGTCTAATTCTAGCCAAGGGCATGCAGGGAGGGAAACAGCCCAGGGACCTGTGGCCTCTTCTCTGAGAGGACTGCAGTGCTAATAATAGGAGTGGAGATTAGGAAAGGATTTGAACTGCATTGTTATCTCATAGGAATGGAGTTTGAGAGCCTTTTTTCCAAGCTCTTCCCAGAGCTGTGCCACCTCCCCTTTGCACTCCCGTGTCCCTGTAGGATAATGCACTGTCTCTCACCACTCTTCTCCCTTCTCTCCTTCTGCCTCTTCTACCTGCTCTTCTCTCTGTTAGCCATCCTACTCCTCCTGTCTCCCCAGTTCCTCTTTCCCTCCCATGTTTCTCTCTCCTATACCACTTCTACGCTTTGATCTGCTTCCTTCCAACACTTCCTCGAAGTCCTTCCCGCTTAACCTTTTTTCTCTCTCCTGGCCCCTTTGCCCCACTTTCTCTTTTCTCAGGCTCCAGACCTGCCTTTAGTTTCAGGTGCCAGATTTGTTTTCCAGGTTCTGTGCCTTTAATTTCCCCTTCCGTATCTCATTTGGAAAAATTTCTTGTCTGGCCCTCCCTTTGTCCCTGAGTTCTACCCTCTCCTAAAGCTGAGTTGGACAAGCATAGGTAGCAGAGGTTACAGTGGGTTGACAGCCCCACTCCCCTAATAACTAGAAATCATCACCCCTGGACACCAGGCATAAGGACACCTCTGAAAACAAGAGCCAGGATGTGCCGGCCATAGGAGACACCTCCCCGAGCCCAGCCACAGCTATTCTTAGGAACCCAGTACCACAAAAGGACCTTTTGCTTTGTCTGGCACCACCCCCATGGAGCTGCTCTCGGCTGCCAAGGTGATAATCTCAGAGACAAGGGGCCCAGGCACGGGGAGGCTGAGCTGCAACCTGTGCCCCCTGCCCTGACTTCTCAGACCCGTGAGACTCTGCCCTTGGGCAAGGTCACCTGCCCCCACAACACACAGAGGCCCAGCTCTGCCACTCTTTTTCTGTAGTCTTGGCCTGTTCACTCCACTGCCTTTGTATCCACTTCCATGGATACTCTGCTGTGCCTCCTTGTTTGCCCTCCTCTCAGGCTCCTCATAGACCCATTTCCTTTCTTCCCCACTCCCAAAAAATCAACTACCTCACTCACCATCTTGCTTCCTTCCCACACTTCTTGCTCAGAATGTTTCGGGCTCTTTTTATCTAGGTAATGCAAAGCCCTTTGGTAAAGTCCCTTCTTTCTGTACTGCAGGTAGGGAAGCTATGAACCCAGTACCGGGTCCTTCAGATGTCAAAAGCCTGTCCAGCTGCTAGGCCCTGGTCTCATCCACAGATCCCAGAGGCTGCCTGCTGCCTCTGAAAAGCTCCCTTGGGAAAAAGCAACATCCAGCTCCCCAGTCTCCTCCATTCCAAACCTGACTTTGTGACTCACAGTCCCAGGGAGGTCCCTCACCACCCTCTCCTCCCATGGCCCAACCAACCTGCATAATGTGTATCTGGGTACTTAATCAGTTTCTACTATCTGTGGAGAACTCTGGGGAATGTCTAGCAAAGCAACTGGTATTAGAGTTCTGCAGTAACCTGGGCTGGTACATTGGCGGCAAGAATGCTGTACGTTGCTGAAGCACAGGTGGTAAGACAAGGGTCAACATTCTGCCATCCTCTTGGAACATCAGCAAGAGTCCTGCTCTAATAGGCCTGGAAGTTATCCCAGGGCCAGGTTATGGGATGGGGTCAGAAGGAGCAACCTGTAGCTTCAAATCAGGAAGTTCATCTTTCTAGGCAAAGTAAAAATACTGGAACATAAGCATGCAGAAGAAATTGAGTCATTGGTTACTGCTTGTGTTTCCAGATCACCCGCCAAGACTACTCTGTCCAACCCTATTTTAGTCCTTATATCATGCAACTCAGGAGGCGGAGACCCTCCTTCCTCAGGCTAGTCAGTGGAGGCTGAAAGATGAGAGCCGTGGCTCTGTTCTGAACTACCCATGTGTATATCTGGAGTTGAGGAGAAAGCCAGCTGAGCCTCACCTTTGCAAGCCCATCATGTGGTGGGAGGCACCCCAGCTCTCCAGAAATTCCTAAACCACCTCTCAGGCTTCCAAAAAGAGAGAGGAGAGTAAGAAAAACAGAACCAAAAATGTAAAAGGAAATGGGGAACAAAACAAGGACATCTTTTATCATCCCCACTTCATGTGTTCAGGATTTCTGTCTTAAAAACAAAACAAACCTCATTACTTGGCTCTTTTCCCCTTTTAGTTGCTGCCTAATCTCTTTCATTTCACTGCCGAACACCTCAAATGCACGTTTTACACCACTGTCTCCATGTCCTGTCCACTCATCCTTTTCTTAATTAACTCACTGAAGCCTGGCCCTGCCCTGTGGCTGTCTCCAAAATCACCCAAGTTCCTCTTCTCTGCCTTCCTTATTCTCAGCCTTTATTTGGCATCTGACACTACTGACCACCTGCTCCTCTCGAAATACTTCTTTTGGCTTCTAGGAAACTTCCCTTTCTCTTTTCCCTTGGCTCTCTTTGAGTTTCCTCTTGATTCTCTGAGGACTTTTCCTTCTCTCATCATTGTGCTGTGGCTATCTTTTCGGACTTTTACTCCTCTCCATGCCCCCATCACCGAGAGATCCCTTATCCAATCCCATGGCTTCTGCCACCATCCCTTCTCGCCCGTCAGCTCTCATTCAACAGCCCTGCTCACAGGTCCATACTTTCAATTTCCTTAAGGAATGCAAAACATCTCTCCGATGTCCCACCATTACCTCCAATTCCCCCAAAGTAAACACTCTGTCCTTCTTCCTGCTTGTCAAAGAGCTACCATCTCCATCCTTGCTAACGTCAAGCAGTGTAACTCTTCCTTCCTCATTTCCTGTATTCAGCCTGTCAGCAAAGCATTTTATTTCTTCCTTTGAAATGCTCTCCAGTTTTGCCCTTTCCTTTTCATTTCAGTCCCTACCTTGATTGCTATTCTATCCTCTTCTCGGATCTCCTTGCCTCCAGCCTCTTCTCCCTCGAAGCACCCAACAATACCCCTGCCAGTTCCCTCAAACTCAGCTTTCATGACATCTCAGTGACATGCCCCTGGTCTAGAGCTTTTGGTCATGCTTCATGGCATTGGGATATTGTCCAATTTACTTGTCTGGGAAACATGGCAGAGACAGTAGAAAGCACTATAGAGCCAGATACACCTGGGTTTGAATCCCAGGACTACACTTGCTTCTTGACCTTGAGCAAAACTTCTTAGTCTCTTCAAACCCCATTGCTCATCCCTAAAATGCAATGTAATTGACCAGCAAATGTGAACATTAGTGAGATAATATGTATAAGATACCATGCATGGTGCCTGGCTCCGGTAGGTACATTACACATATAGAGTCCTTTCCGCTCTCCTCTACAATGTGGTCTCACCTCTTTTTCCTCCCGTCTTATATCTCCAGACTCCCCATAATCTGACCAGGTATATGTCCTTTGAGTCCTTACTCGCCACACCATTCCCCCGCCATGCCTTTGGTCATGCTGTAATTCATACCACCTAGAACATTTCTCAATTCACACAGTTTCTCAAAGCCCTAACTTCCCTTTAAGACCTGGTTGCGTGTCCCCCACCTTGAAATCTTCCATTATTCCAGCCCACACTGAGCAAGAGAGTTCCTTTGCCCTTCGGTTGTTAATGATCTAGACACACCATTTTGCCCTGAACCAT
Source organism: Choloepus didactylus (assembly GCF_015220235.1). Classification (NCBI taxonomy): domain Eukaryota; kingdom Metazoa; phylum Chordata; class Mammalia; order Pilosa; family Megalonychidae; genus Choloepus; species Choloepus didactylus. The sequence goes on along the minus strand of NC_051310.1, from coordinate 157,644,399 downwards.
TCTTCCTTGGTTTCCAGTGTGTTCCAGCAGCCATCCTAGCAGTTGGGAGTGCCCGTGAGTCATAGACCATGTGACCCTCCTGTGGCCCCCATGGAGCTGGGCATACAGCAGGGGTCACAGTAAGGCATTGACTAAGGCTGACTGACTGGCTGGGATCCAGCTGGAGGGTGAAGGGAGAATGAGATAGGCTGAGCTGGGCTGGAAGCTGGGAGGGAGACACTCCTGGGGAGCTCATCAAATACCGATGCTCTGTCTTAAAACTGGCTACTGAAGGTGGCTTAGACTGCATGTCATGCGTGTGTGTGCAGAGATATATGCATATTCACGAGTGTGTAATGCATGTAGTATGTGTGTTTGTGTGCATTCACTTGCATTTATGTGTAGGAGTAGAAGGTTGAGAAACAGGCAATGATTCCACAGGGGCCTGCTTAAGAGAGGGGCACCTCTGGCAGAAAGAATGAAGTACAGCCCCTCCTCCCCTTGGAAAGGGGGCTGCTCATGACCCAGCCTCTTTGCCCCTCACTGAGCAATTAATCTCCACTCCTAGCAAATCCTGTGGTCTCTACATGCTCTGTGCTGATCAGGCCTGGCAGCCACAGGTACTGCCCCCAAGGTTGCCTACAAACAGAGCAGAGATCCTGGGGTGTTTCCCTAACTGGAACCCAACATAGAGCAGAGTGTGGGGCTCTGAGTCTGAACACCAAAGTGTCCAGCAAGCAGGTGACTACAGGACACTGTTTTTCAGTCTATTTATTATTCAGTTTATTTATTCTGGTTATTTCACCTCACAGTACCCTGACCATTCTCCTTCCAGAGGTTTCAGCCCCTCTGCATCGTAAGATCAGTTTAGCTCCAGTGCAGAGGGTGGTTGAGACTGCTGAAGGAACCCTGCTCAGCCCAGAGCTTGTTCTGCCCATCTCCTGAGGGCCCCAGTTTAGTCTCCCTCCCCTCTGCATCCCAACTCCCAGACCCTAGGGCCAGCCTAGCTCTACCAGACAACTCCATGTGCCCAGGGTCCCTAAGATCTTCAGACCAGGAAGATTTTTTTTTTTAATGTAGCTGATTCTTGGCTCTCATGACCAAACAAGCTCCACCTCAGGGCTTCTGCTCCCATCGGGTGCCCTTGGTGAATGGCTGTACTTGGCTTGGTCCAGTTCCTCATGGGTCTCAGCTTGGCCAGTCATAAGGGCAAATTCAATGGGCAGCAGTTAGGCCTGCTGTCTCCCAGCTTCAGGACTGGGGTGTGGGCCTGGATTGAGAAGGGTAGTCACAATCCAGGCAGAAGAGAACACAGGCTGCTGGATGCCCTGGTCTGCCCTGGCCCAGACCACCCCTTAACTGAGTTGACTTGATGGGGCTGGTGGAAATGTGGGGGCAAAGAACCAAAGGCAAGGTATCTGGCCCTGCCTGTCTGCAGTCTGGATCCTGGAATGTGTGTTCCCAATGATAAAAGCTGTCATTTAGTGAGAGCCTACTATGTGTCTGGTGCTGCCCTAGACCCTTTACTTGTGCTACCTCTGATGACCCCAGAAAGGAAACGTGACTATCCCCATGTTATAAATGACAAAACTGACTGAGAGAGGTTCCATGACTGACCTAGATCACACAGCTAGAAAGTGGAGGATCTGGGTTTCTGTGGATCTTTGTGACTGACTCACCAGGCTGCCCCTCCCATGCCCCCCTGAAGCCTCCAGCCCTAGAATCCAGGCTGGCAGCAACCCACAAAGTCTCCCTTTGGGTGAATTGCTCCACTCCAAACACCCACTGAAGGCAAGATCTACCTTCTCAAACCACCCCAAATCCACACTGGGCAAGCCCCATACTCTGCCCTCTTCCCCTCCCTTCTTTCCAGTTGTCCACTGTCTATCAGAAAGCCGAGACCATGGGACAAAAGGTGGGGCGTGCCGAGGTACAAAAAATTGTGGAGCCAGCAGGAAGACAAAAGAAGACAAGAAGGAGCAGCTGTTTGTAAAAGGAAACCTGAGACAGGCACAGAGCTCAGCTTTTTAATCCTAGGCTCGTGTAGAGCCAGGGTAGGGGGCCCCCCAAGGTCAGGGATTCTAGGGGCAGGCAGGTGGGAGAGCTCTGCCTCGACTTCTGGGTGGGTCTCCCCTCTCATGTGTGCAAACAACTGGTGCCTCATTCCTCTTCCTGGCCCACGTCCTCCAGCTCTTTCTGTCTCACTTCTGCGCCTTCCTTTTGGGTTTGGGGGCCCCTTTGTGATCTCCCTCTCTCCATGCTCAAGTCTCTTCTAGTTTGCCCTGGTGGCCCCCCTCCCCATTCCTGGTAGTAATTTTAGCAACTTTTCCTCTGACCTTCCGCTGGCATGTTCACAGCAAATGGCCCCTGTTTGGGCCTGACACTTGATCAGGGTGGTGACAGAGTTCAGACAAAGCAGGCACAATGGCGGCAGGGAGGGGCGGGCAGGAGGGGAGAGAGATCACCTTCCTTCCACTCCAGGCCTTATTTGGCCTACCTTGGTGAAGCTGCCCGCCCTTCGCCCCCACCCTCCTCTTTTTATTTATAGCATTCTGCTCTGCCCTCCTTTGTCTTATCTGCTCTCACTCTGTAGTACACTCTGCACAACCCCTGCCCCTGGCCCCTCACTCAAGTTCTCCGCATTAGGAATGTGCATTTGTGCAAAGCCACTGGCTACTCAGCCCCGAATTTCACTGCTGCAATTAGAAAACAGCTGCCCCGGGTGGGGGTGGTGGGGTGGTGGAATCTTTCTTTTGGTCACTTTTGGTCACTCTATCCTCATTGACTAGAACAATGCCTGGCACATAGTAAGCACTCAGTAAATACTTGTTGAATGAACAAAATCAGCAAAGCCGCTCAGTCTTCAGACAGCAGTGGACAGAAGGAAGAGAGTCACCATGCAGCCAAGAAAAGTGGTAAAGGGGCTGGGGAATGAATGGGGGACCTTTAAGGACATCAGACTCTCCAATCTTCTGAGATACGAGCCAGTGAGCCTAGAGGCAGGATGGTGGGTTCTATTCCGCAACAGGGTGAGCAGAACAGTAACACCTTAGCAGCAGTAGGACAATGCCCCCCAACTCCGAAAAGAGGAAAACAAAGTGTGGCTGATTCTATTAAATGGAGAGAAGGCTTCCCAACTCCACAGCCAAGGAGGCTGGCCTGTGGTGGAGACACTGGCTTTGAAATAGCCCAACTGTGTCTCAAGCAGCATCCTTTGTATATTTCAATTGCCTGCATCTGAGCTCTGGGAAATCAGGGAGGAGCAGCAGCCCCGTGCTTGGAAAGCTGGAAGGGGTGGATGAAAAGAGATGTTTTTCCCTTCATCACCAATCCCTGAGGCCCCCGCTGCTGGGCCTGACTCCTCAGCACTTGGCAGGGCCTGGTTGGGACCCCCAGAGTGTGTTCTGCTGGGCATGTTATTCCCAGGGCCCACTGGGGCTGCCTCAGCAACTGTGTACCTCTGCATTTCCAAGCTGCGGCTGCATCAGCTACAGTGCCCGTGGCTCCTTGCTGTCCACCCCCACCAGCTGCTCGATGTCCTCAATCTGTGCCTTGGTTACTAAGCAGCCCCCACTGATCCAGACCCCACCTGGATTCACCTGGATTTGCCGTTCCTTGCTGTGTTCACCCCTTCTTCAAAATGTACCTGCTCTGTACCCCATCCCCCAGGCCTGCCTTTCTCCCTGCAGCTAATCAGATGGGCTAATCCGCATGAGCTGAAGAGCTGTGCTTGGGAAGGGAGGGGGGGTTTAAACCATGCCTCACAGTGGTTGCCTGGACACAGAGCTAGTCAGGCTTGCACACTCCACTGCTGGCTCAGAGGCTGAGCCCCATCTCCCTTTCCTCACCTCCTGTGTGGCTGCTCCTAAGGCTTGGAGGAAAGGGGGAAAACTTTCCTGTCTCTCTGCCCCATTGACAGAACACCAGTCTCATCCAGGTCTGGGCAGAGGTCGCCCCACAGAATAGCAGGGGGCAGATGGACTAGGCAACAGCTGTCTTCGTTAGGGGTTCCCTTCTAGCTCAGAGCATCTGGGTTATCTACAGCTCAGATATATATGCCTGGTTCCAGCTAGGGATTTTAGTACTTTCAGGGCAGGGCTACAGAAACGAGTCACGCAGAGGGCTCCAAACCGGGGTTCCCATTGGGGAATGGGTCCTGCCCTCCACACACAAAGGATCCTTGCCTCCTTGGAATCCCAGTCTTCCTTCCCTTGCCTCCCTCCAGAGGCTGGGGCTCCATTCTGCCTGCCGAGGTTTCCTTCTTGAATCTTGCTGCCCTGACTAGCTGTATGACCTCAAGCAAGGCATTTCCCCTCTCCGTAAAATGATGGGGTTGGACTGCTCACTAAAGGCGGGTCTGGCACTAATGCTCAGTGACCTTAGCTCATCGCCTGCCTCGTCCAAGGAAATGACTGCCAGAGCCAGTGGATCTGGCCACTTGGCTGGGAAGCCTGCTTCCAGTTGCTCCAATTGAGCCCCCCACCATGGGGCCATGCCTACCACTCTGCCCTGCCCTTCTGCGCTGCCGACAATCAGCCCGTTCCCATCTCACAGTTGGATGCAGGACACAGAGCAGGAGAGCAGGGAGGACCCTGGGGAAGTGGGGCCAGGCCAGCACTGGGAGCAAGGGGCCCCAATGGGCAACAGGGTCAGGGGCTGGGGGAGCCCTGCTGGGGGGCCAGGGCCCTGCCTGCCCAAGCGCATGGTGGCGGTGGTCAGTTCCCTCTTCTGCGGCTGTGGAATGTGAGGCCTGGCCTGGGAGATATTTTTGATGCACTTTGAGCCACCCCGCCCCCTGGAACTCAGACCCTGCATACTCCATGCCATAACAATGACGACCACTTCCAATTGTTTCCTACCCAGAGGGGGGAGGGGGGGCACTGTTTGGGAAGGGGGGGCCGGGGGGGAAATGCTTCTAGTGACAACAGCCCTTTCTAAATCCGGCTAGGGACTGGGTGCAGGTGGGGGTGGGGGCACCCTCTGCCCCATATATACAGCCCCTGAAACCAGGTCTGGCTCCACAGCCTTCTCTCCTGCCCTCTGTGTCTCTTTTCTTGCTGCTCTCAGGTAGGAGCGGGGAGCTGAAGGCCTTCGTCTGGGATAAGGGGGCCCCAGGCTTAGGAAGGGGCTCCTCTAGGACACAGCAGGCTTCACACAGGGCTTCACACAGAGTGCCAGGTCTGGTCAATGAGCACACGTGTGCAGGCCAAAATATGCGTGTACGTACCCCAGGAATGTGGAGGCTCCTGTGTTACAGGAGATGTCTGTATCTGAGCATGTGGGGCTAGACTTGTCAGAGGTGTGTGTGCAGGAGGTGTGTGCTGAACCTAAGGGATAGTACATACCTGTAAGCAGCTGGGCTCACTGCTAAGATACAGAGATACCAAGTGGGGACAGGGGTTTATGATCATGTTTGAAGACAGCAGGTTCATTTGGGGGGGGTGGAGAAGAGCAAAGGAAGATAACAGAGGAAGCATGTGTGCTTAAGTGCTAGTTCTGTGAAGATCTGGAATGTATAAATACCCATGTGTATGCAGGTGGAGGTGTTTGTGTGTACAGCCAGGGGTGTGAATGTTACTGTGTGTGTGCTCCAGCAAAAGGAGCTCACAGGCACATGAGTGTGGGTGTTCCAGTTATTTGTATCCTTGAGACTATACATCAATGTCAGTCTATTTATGTTCTACTCATATTAAAAAGTGCATGGCTGTTTTAGAAGCCTATGGCACCCTGTCAGGTATGTGTGTGTACCGAGGTATCGGTGTGTGAGGAATCAGGGTGTCTTTGTCTTTGGGCATGAGTAGCGGGTATGTTTGTTCATGAGAGGACTTGTGGCACATGGCTGTGCAGTGGGTGTGTCTCTGAGAGGATGCCCATGGTGTCTCCTCTCTAAGAAGGTCATAAAATCTGGCAATAAAATGGGGACATGATGGAAGAGAACTGGCTTTGCAGTCATGAGGCTTGGATCCAGTCCTGGCTCCACCACTTTTCACCCTGGGTTCCTGGGCAAGCAGGCCGCTTGAACTTGATGGCCTCATCTGTAGAATGGAGTGAGGATTCAGTGTAGACTGAAAAGCACTGAACAAATGTGACCATTAGTTGTCTCTCAAGTGGCTCAAAGGAAGAGAGTTTCGCTAGGTGGGTATAGGCAAGGGTGCAACCATTTCCCAGGAGTGAAGGAAATTAGGGGTTTCAGAGTTGAGTTGAAATCAGGAGACTGTTAGAACTGTACTTCGGGAAAAAAGGGAATGATATTTGGAAAGCAAGAAAGAAGATACAACCAGAGAAGCTAGCCACCAATTTCCACCTGTGTTTAGGGCTGGAGGGAGAAGGGTGGGTGCTGAAGGGCAGAGTCAGAGAGAAGCAGGGAGATGGCACTGCCTGGTGGGACTGTAGCCAGCCATGACACTGCCTTCCCTCTCTCCAGGTCCTTGCAGGCCCAGGCCCCGTTCTTCATCTGTAGACACATTTGAGAAGCCAAGGTAAGAAAAGCCAAAGATGGAATGTGGGAGGGATCTGGGAGATTGGGCATCACAGCCCCAGAGTCAGGCTATGAATCTCTATTTCCTGCCCTGCCTTGGGGAGATGATCTCCATTACCAGGAGCTCCTTACCTGTGACTAGTGAGGGGGAGCTGGGGACAAAGGAGGGTCAGCCTCCTGCTCCCATGAGAAGCCCAGGGCACTCTTCCCTCACCAGGAGAGCCTCAGCCTGAACAACAGTTAGCAGCCCCTTCTACCCTGACAGGCTTGCTAGGCCATTCTTCTGGTTGGGAGGTAAGCGCAAAGAATAAGGGGCTTGCCAGTGACCCCTGCTGACCCCTGAGCATTGTGCTAGGTTGTGGGGCTTCCACAGTAGGGTAGAGTCCAGGGAGGGGTAGAGGAGAGGGGGCAGATGAGAAAGCAGCCAGCTGCTTCTGCACACTACAGGCACAACCATGGGGGATGCGGAGATGGCCGTGTTTGGGACTGCTGCTCCCTACCTGCGCAAGTCAGAGAAGGAGCGGCTAGAAGCCCAGACCAAGCCTTTTGATCTCAAGAAGGACGTCTTTGTGCCTGATGACAAAGAGGAGTTCGTCAAGGCCAGGGTTGTGTCTCGAGAGGGTGGCAAAGTCACTGCCGAGACCGAACATGGCAAGGTGGGTAGCAGGCCTGGGGTGAGAGGGGTACAACCAGGTTTCTCCTTTCCTTTGGGTAGGGATACAAACCCTCCAAACAGCCCTTCTCATTCCCAACATTCAGTCCGCCTTCTCTGTGAGACCCTGGTTCCCGCTCTCGAACACCATGGGCTTGTCACTCTCCCAACTCCTATCCTAGGAGATGCTCAACTCTGGTCCCTGTTGAGAGAGCAGGAAAAGGTTCAGGGTGGACAACATGGGCTGACAGCACAGCCTGTGTGGACTATTATAGACGGTGACTGTGAGAGAGGACCAGCTGATGCAGCAGAACCCGCCCAAGTTCGACAGGATCGAGGACATGGCCATGCTGACCTTCCTGCACGAGCCCGCCGTGCTCTACAACCTCAAGGATCGCTACGCCTCCTGGATGATCTATGTAAGTGCCAGCCCCTAGCATATCCCTCTGAATCTAGTAGCTTCCTGGTCCACAGGTTTCCACCTCCGGGAGCCAAGAGTTTCTGTTCTCTGTGTCAAGGCAGTATTGTGCTCTCATCCTAGTCCGGACATCCTTGGTTCCATGCTAACACCCTGGGGGCTGGGATGACTCAGATTTATTGCTTTCGGAGATGGTCCTTTCTTTTCTTGCCCTAACTCTGAAAACCACCACGCCTCCCCCTTCCTCACTGGAAACTCTCTCCTCCTTTCCTACCCCCAGACCTACTCGGGCCTCTTCTGTGTCACCGTCAACCCCTACAAGTGGCTGCCGGTGTACACTGCCGAGGTGGTGGCCGCCTACCGGGGCAAGAAGAGGAGTGAGGCCCCACCCCACATCTTCTCCATCTCCGACAACGCCTATCAGTACATGCTGACGGGTGAGGGGCCCCACGGGAAGGGCTTTCCTGAAAGGGCCCCACTGGAGCTGACACCTGTTCCCTTCCTCCTCCTGAAGGGGTGGGAATCTGGGAGATGCCTTGAGAGAGGCAGGTAGTGGGGTGGGGAGAAGCCATCCTGTGCTGCTCCTGACTTTTCCTCCCCATTTTCTCCCCACAGACAGGGAAAACCAGTCCATCCTGATCACGTGAGTGTAGCTGCTGCCATGTTCCCTTCAGAATCTCCCTGACCCAGCCCTGCCCCCACCCCCTCAGGGACCTCAGGCCCATGTGCATGGACCTACAGTCCTGTTCCCTGCCCCCTTCATGCCCATCTCCTCCTTCTCTGACCTTTACCCTTACCCTTCTCTTTACTCTCCCCCTTCCTTTCTGTTTTCCGTCTCTCTTATTTTCCTCTCTCATCTCCTTCTCCCACTCTCCTCCAACTCATCACTCATTTATCCATAACCCTGTCATCATGTCTTCTTTACCTCTTCACTTCCTTTCCTCTTTCCCTTCAGAAATCTTCAGCATGCTTCTAACCCCAACCCAGGCCCAGCTCCTCCAATCGATTTTGCCCAGCCAAGCACAGGCTCCACATGCCGAAAGCCAGGGCCTTCTTGCAGCTCCCTTCCTGGTCACTCCCCTGACCCTATGCAGGTCTGAAGGCAGCTGTGTGCTTTAGGTGTGTGTTACTCCATAGCTTCCTGCTTTATCTCCCACTCTCGGGCAGGACCAGACATTCTCTCCTGATGTGAGTCTTGTTAGTCTCAAGCAGTATTTGTCCCACTTCCTAATGAGCCCCTGACTGTCCCAACAGTGGAGAATCCGGGGCAGGGAAGACGGTCAACACCAAGAGAGTCATCCAGTACTTTGCCGTCATCGCTGCCATTGGGGACCGCAGCAAAAAGGAGCAGACCCCAGGCAAGGTAGGCCTGTCATCCTCCTAGGACCTGCAATTCAGGAAAGGAGGTGGAGGGCCTCTCACCTGCCTGTCCTACCTGACCTCTTCAGGGCACCCTGGAGGACCAGATCATCCAGGCCAACCCCGCTCTGGAGGCCTTCGGCAATGCCAAGACCGTCCGGAATGACAACTCCTCCCGCTTTGTGAGTTGTCCCTGACCTTGGGCTTGAGACTTGGGCTGGTTGAGGGATGGCCTCAAATATGGGCCTTCCTCCCCAACTCATCACCACCCTCTTCCAACTCTCCAGGGGAAATTCATTCGAATCCATTTTGGGGCGACCGGAAAGTTGGCGTCTGCTGACATAGAGACCTGTAAGTGCCATGGATCTGCTAGGGCTCAGCCTGAGCACACTCAAGTTCTAGATCCTCTCAGTCCCAACACACATGCCTCTCTCCCTCTCAGTCCCCCTCCCCTTCTCTCACTGTGTCTCTGTCCGTCTGCCCCCTCCCTCTCTTCTCTCTGTCTCGCTGTCCCTCTGTCTCTCTGCTTCTCTTTCTGTCCTGTCTCTTTGTGTATGTGAGTCTCTTCAGTCTGAGTATGCTTTTCTCTGAAACTTCTCCTGAATCTTTCTCCATCTCTGTCTCTGCAAGTCTGTATGTCTTTCTCTGAGACTTTTCTCTGTGTCTCTGCCTCTCCCTCTATGTGTGAACTCTGTGTTTCTGTATGAGGTTGTCTCCTTGTCTCTTCCTCTTATTTCCCCTCTACCATTTACTTTCTTCTTTTATCATTCATTTTCCTCTAATTTCTTGTACCTAATCCTCACCTTTTCCTTCTTTCCTTTTTCTCCCCTCTGGTTCATAGACCTTCTGGAAAAATCCAGAGTAATTTTCCAGCTGAAATCAGAGAGAGATTATCATATTTTCTACCAAATCCTGTCTAACAAAAAGCCTGAGCTGCTGGGTGAGTCAGAGCTACCAACTGAGACCAACTATCTCCATGGCAACCTGGTCCCCTCTGCTTGTGGCTGGCTTCTGTTGACATGCCCTGGGTTTTATGGCACTGCTGGTTTGGTTCTGTGGGATGTGGGGCCAAGCGCAGCCCTGCCATGTGCTCTCTCATAGGCCTTGTGCAGTGGCAGGCAGCCACGTGAAAGCCAGGTGCTTGTGTCCCATCCTAACCACATCTTCTCCCCCCAGACATGCTGCTGATCACCAACAACCCCTACGATTATGCTTTCATCTCCCAAGGAGAGACCACTGTGCCCTCGATTGATGATGCTGAGGAACTGATGGCCACTGATGTAAGTGAGGGTGAGGACCCAGCTGGGGAGTTGGCAGTGAGGGAAAATGGGGCCTGCTCACTTCCCAGCAGCAAAGCTAAGACACTGGCTGTCTGTTCAAAGTGACGTGGCCCTCTCTGAGACACATAGAATGTGCCCTCTGGCTAGAGGATGCTGAGGTATGGGCTGCTGAGGATTTGGTGTTCAGTCAAGCTAGAATGGACTCAAAATCCTACACAGGCAGAGAATCCAAGAAATAAGGCAACCATGATGGGGGTGGGTTGAGGTAGAGGGTGTAGAGAGGGTCATGTGGACACCATGGAGCTGGAACAGACCATTAGTGAGGGACAAAGAAATAGTCAGACATGAGAAGCAAGTAGAGGATCTGGAAAAGGGGGAACAGCAGCCAACATAGGTGGGTAACCTGGAGAAGCTCCAGAGAATAGCTGTAACCTCAGATGTCAGGCCTGAGGCATCTGTACTCCATCTTGCACTTGTACTCCCTTCCATCTTCATTTTGGAGTCCCCACTGTGTATGGGAGTCTGAGAACCTACAAGGATTGAGGAAACAAGTTCTCTCTATAACTTACGAGAGATCTCATTTACCTGTCATACTTCTTTCTTCTGGAAACCACCAATATGGGGTCTCCCTACAGAACGCCTTTGACATACTGGGATTCACTCCAGAGGAGAAGAACTCCATGTACAAGCTGACGGGCGCCATCATGCACTTTGGAAACATGAAGTTCAAACAGAAACAGCGGGAGGAGCAGGCTGAGCCGGTCGGCACTGAAGGTGGGAGGCGGGGATGCTGGGAGCAGCTATAAAGTCATCAAGGGCAAGGTCTGGAGAGAAGTCAGTCCATTACCAACTTTCCAACCTCCCCTTTCCTTCCAGAGGCCGACAAGTCTGCCTACCTCATGGGGCTGAACTCAGCTGACCTGCTCAAGGGGCTGTGCCACCCTAGGGTGAAAGTGGGCAACGAGTACGTCACCAAGGGGCAGAATGTCCAGCAGGTGAGTCTTTTTCAGAACATAAATGGAGGGAGAGGCTGGCATGGTGGGGTGGGAATTTAGGAACTCACTCTTTCCAACACCTCTGCTCATCTGGGCCTCTCTCCTATCCTACTCTCCAGGTGGCATATGCCACCGGTGCATTGGCCAAGGCAGTGTACGAGAGGATGTTCAACTGGATGGTGACGCGGATCAACTCCACCCTGGAGACCAAGCAGCCTCGCCAGTACTTCATAGGAGTCCTGGACATCGCTGGCTTTGAGATCTTTGACGTGAGCCCGGGGAGCCCTGGATGTGGGGAGAACAATAACCCACACATGCGCACAATCCACAGGCACTTAGTGCCAGCCGCAGGCCAGGCTCTGGGAAGGGTAATGTGGATTCAGCAGTGGCTGAGGCAGTTGTCCCTCTGCCATCAGGGCAGCTCTCCCTCCCCTGCCCTGAGATGGGAGGGGACCAGCCTTACCCTATCAGCCACCCAGACACCTGCTTGTCTGACCTGCTCCCACCCCTCATTCTCCCACAGTTCAACAGCTTTGAGCAGCTCTGCATCAACTTCACCAATGAAAAGCTGCAGCAGTTCTTCAACCACCACATGTTCGTGCTGGAGCAGGAAGAGTACAAGAAGGAGGGCATCGAGTGGGAGTTCATCGACTTCGGCATGGACCTGCAGGCCTGCATTGACCTCATCGAGAAGGTGCTGCCTTGGCCCCAACACCTGAGCTCTCTGACCAACCCCACAGAGAAAATAACAGCCTCTATCCCTTCTAGGGAGCAAAGAAATTTGGGGGGTGGTGTGGGAGATCAAAGGAGTCCACCTATTCTTAACCCCAACCTCTCCGGGTCTGCATGATGGAGTGGTATATAAAGCAGCTATAGTAATCACATTCCCATACTTTCACAAAGATCCCTCTATTGTCAAACAGTCCTCCACCTTGGCAAGTCTTGGACAGGGGCCATCCAGGAGACAACCATACTCAGAGCTGAGCCCAATACCCTAACACCCAAAGGGGCATCTTCTTGAGCACATACTGACCCTAGAGCAGAATCCATCTCCATCTGTGTGAAGCATACTCAGATGCTCTGTCTCCCTCCCCCACCCTGCCCTCAGCCCATGGGCATCATGTCCATCCTGGAGGAGGAGTGCATGTTCCCCAAGGCCACCGACATGACCTTCAAAGCCAAGTTGTTTGACAACCACCTGGGCAAGTCCAACAACTTCCAGAAGCCACGCAACGTCAAGGGGAAGCCAGAGGCCCACTTCGCCCTGATCCACTACGCCGGCACCGTGGACTACAACATCCTGGGCTGGCTGCAGAAGAACAAAGACCCACTCAACGAGACCGTGGTGGCCTTGTACCAGAAGTCCGCCCTCAAGATGCTTAGTGCCCTGTTTGCCAACTATGCTGGGTTTGATGCACGTGAGTAGATTCTGCAGCCTCTGGGGACTAGGAAGTGGAGTTTCTGCGATGGATCTGTCACAGGTCAATTGCTATACACACACACATACACACAATCTCCATGTCAGGTTGTGTTCCAAGCTTACAGATTCCGTGGGCTGGAATTGGGTGCAGAGGCACTCACACTGAATATCCTCACCTGGAGGCCAAATGCCAGAGAGGCTGTGATTCTTCACTTTCTCCTTTTTCTTTTTCTTTTTTTTTTTCTCCTTTTCTTGCCTCTCCCTCCCACAGCTATTGAAAAAGGCAAAGGCAAGGCCAAGAAAGGCTCATCCTTTCAGACCGTGTCAGCTCTGCACAGGGTGAGTGTGTGACCCTGGCCCCAGTCCAGCACAGCCCCACACCCACCCTGCTCCCCAAATGCCCACCCTGCCCTGTTCATCCCAACTGCCCCCACTGACTGGTCCTGTCTCCTCCATTCTTGATCTTTTCCACATTGTTTTACTCTTCCTTTCATCTCTATTTTCTTCCCCTTCATCTCCAAGCCTCTTTTGCTCACTCCCTATCTCACCTCTCTTCTTTTTTTCCCTCTTGCCTTCCATTCCCTTTCTTCTCATCCGTGTCCCTCCTCACATTCCTTCGTTCTCTTGCTTTCTCTCCAGCTCTTTCCCCTCCATCCTTTCCTATCCTTGCGTCCCCTCCAGCTCTCCTTTCCCTCCAAGCTTTACTTTCACTTTCTTCACTTTCCCTCACTTTTTTTTTTTTTTTTTTTGGCCACAGGAAAATCTGAACAAGCTAATGACCAACTTGCGCTCCACCCATCCCCACTTTGTGCGATGCATCATCCCCAATGAGACAAAGTCTCCAGGTAAGCCTGAAAACGGGCCCAGCCCAGTGCTGGAGATGCCAGGGATGAGGTCTTCTAAGTCATCTCCTAATCTACCACCGTACTGTTTTTCACATCACATTCTTTCCCTCCTCTCCTCCATTGCGCTTTAATGTGCACTTCAGGATAATGTGTAAGGCTTTTTGATGGACATTACCTCTTTAGTTCCCTACAACCCCCAGTGAGACATACAGAGCAACAATTGTTACCCCTTTTTGGCTGATTAGTAAATGGAGGCTCAGGGGTCTGGGTTGAAGGCCTGGTTCTGGTTTTGATCAGCTGAATTACTTTGGTCAAGTCCCTTAACCTCTCAAGTCCCTTAGTTCATTCATCTAGAAAACTGGATATATCTGCCCTGGCTACTGCCCATGATAATGGGTATAAACCCTATAAAACCAAGAATTTGAAAATCTTTTGGTTACACTTAAAAGTGTGGCCAGAAAAAAATTAGACAAATAGAGGATTTACTATTGACTGACTTGCTAAGGTTACAGGCTAATAAGTGATGGAGCCAGGATGGCAACCTACTTGTAGTCTAGTGCTCTCCTGGCTTCATTGCATGACTTCTCACACACTTGTCTCCCCTCCCCTCCTGCCACAGGGGTGATAGACAACCCCCTGGTCATGCACCAGCTGCGCTGCAACGGCGTGCTAGAGGGCATCCGTATCTGCAGGAAGGGCTTCCCCAACCGCATCCTCTATGGAGACTTCCGGCAGAGGTGGGTATGGGAACCCTCCAGAGTTAGGGAACAGAGCCCGGGCAGCCTTGGTGGGGAAGGGCGTCTGTAGGTGGCCCCTGGAATTCTTTGGGTGGAGAAGATCAGTGCAGAACGAGGATGACTCTGGGGTCTTACCACCCCTCCCCCCAGGTATCGCATCCTGAACCCAGCGGCCATCCCCGAGGGGCAGTTCATTGACAGCAGGAAGGGGGCAGAGAAGTTGCTGGGCTCCCTGGACATAGATCACAACCAGTACAAGTTTGGCCACACCAAGGTGAGGAAAGGAAGAAGACAAAATAAAGAAAGATAGATCTTGTCCTTTGATTCCTCACCTCATGATTCCTTTTCTTTTGCTAATCATCTTAGGAAAGTCTCTGAACCACATGCTGCTCCTCCCCATGGAACACCCAGCACCCACTCCCCAGTGCCAGCTCCAGCTGCCACTGACTTCTTTCCTCCAATTCTCTCCTAGGATGCTACCACCCTGAGACAGTTCCCACCACCTCTAATCCCTTGTGCCCCTTTCTAGTCATGCCCAATACACACCATCTCTGCAGGTGTTCTTCAAGGCAGGGCTGCTGGGGCTGCTGGAGGAGATGCGGGACGAGAGGCTGAGCCGCATCATCACACGCATCCAGGCCCAGTCCCGTGGTGTGCTCTCCAGAATGGAGTACAAGAAGCTGCTGGAACGCAGGTAAGATATCTCAAAAGGAGTTTCTCTCTCGGGTGCAGTCTTGTTCAGGGGCTATAGCATGAGAAAGAGCTCACTGAGCCTTCAAAGAGACGGGGAGGAGGGGCTCACGTGGACACAGGGTGGACCTCAGGGTCAGCGTGTGGGATGGAGGAAGGAAAGGGAAGCATTACCTAGGAGTCAGGACCTCAGAGTGGGAAGGAGACAGGAGGGCTCTCTTACCACCCCTCTCCCTGGACTCCTGCAGAGACTCTCTACTGGTGATCCAGTGGAACATTCGGGCCTTCATGGGGGTCAAGAACTGGCCCTGGATGAAGCTCTACTTCAAGATCAAGCCGCTGCTGAAGAGCGCAGAGAGAGAGAAGGAGATGGCCACCATGAAGGAGGAGTTTGCGCGCCTCAAAGAGGCACTGGAGAAGTCCGAGGCTCGCCGGAAGGAGCTGGAGGAGAAGATGGTCTCCCTGCTGCAGGAGAAGAATGACCTGCAGCTCCAAGTGCAGGCGGTGAGACTCTGGGGCCATTGTTGGCTCTTCCACTCTGTTCTGCCTATACCTCCCACACCCCCTGCACCCCACCCCAGGGATTCACCATCTTGTCTCCTTACTGGCAGAGGATTCTGGGGTCAACACTTCCAGAGACATCCAAAGAGATCTCTCAAGAGGAGGAAAGAGAAGGGGGGAAAGAACTAACTTTTAAAAGCACAAGTTTTATACCTGGGCTCAATCTGGATCCACAATTTAATACTTTGGTGATGTTGGACGAACCAGGAGCCTTAATTTCCTCAACACTGAGCCAGAAATCTAGCTGCCCATCTTGCTAGATTGTAAATATGTAAAGTGCTTGGCATCAGCAAATCTAGTTCCTCCCTGGGATGGAGGAGACCAGAGAAAGAGGGCCAGATAAAGAGACCTCTAGTTCCCTTCCTCTCTGCTCCTCTCCCCAACTGCTTCCAAGCCACATGGTCCTAAAACCCTGTCACTCCCATTCTTCTGAGAGTGTTCTCAGCTGGGGATATCCTCAATCTCCCCTCATATAGGGAGCAAAGAGCTTTACCTGCCTCCCACCCACTGGGTGAGGACTCTGCCCAAAAAACAGCCTCCCCTCTCTGCCTGGCACTCAGGAACAAGACAATCTGGCTGATGCAGAGGAGCGCTGCGACCAGCTGATAAAGAACAAGATCCAGCTGGAGGCCAAGGTGAAGGAGATGAATGAGAGGCTGGAGGATGAGGAGGAGATGAATGCCGAGCTCACCGCCAAGAAGCGCAAGCTGGAGGATGAGTGCTCGGAGCTCAAAAGGGACATTGATGACCTGGAGCTGACGCTGGCCAAGGTGGAGAAGGAGAAGCATGCAACGGAGAACAAGGTAAGGACAGTTTTTTTTCCAGCTCCTGACCAGGTCTTTTCAGGGTTTCCAGATCACACCAAACTTGACCCAAGTCAGGCTGCTCAGGGAATCCTGAAAGCAGTGGGCCTTGGCATTGGAGATCCCCACAGATGTCTCCAGGCTGGTGACATTTGACCCTAATGGGAATGGGGGTCTTGGCCGGCAGGTGAAGAACTTGACAGAAGAGATGGCCGGGCTGGATGAAATCATTGCCAAGCTGACCAAAGAGAAGAAGGCTCTGCAAGAGGCCCACCAACAGGCCCTGGATGACCTACAGGCTGAGGAGGACAAGGTCAACACCCTGACCAAGGCTAAGGTCAAGTTGGAGCAGCAGGTGGACGATGTGAGTAGATTGAGTCATGGGGCCTTGATGTATTATGCTGGTCTATGCTAAGATATTTACATTGTGTGTCTGTATATTTGGGTAACAGGGTTGGAAGATGTTCCTTTTCCCCATACCTGCCTAGAAGGGAGCCAGGGAAGAAGAAAGGGAAAGAATGCTTGATTCTAAATTATGCATCTTAATTCACTAATATGATCAACAGTAGAGATGGTCCTACTTATTTCTATTCAAGTTCAAGCCCATATTTTTCTTGCCTTCGACCACCACAGGATTTAGAGTATTGTCTCATGGGAAAGTTATCCACTTCTTTGGGAATAGTGTGAGGTTCCCCAAGCAAGAGTTTTTGACTCCTAAAGTTTTAGGCAGGGTCTGCTCCTGAGTGATCATTGCTCCCACAAAGTCCTTGGAAATATTTCTACTGAATCATTTATCATTCATGTTATAATTATTTGTTTAGAGAGCTGTCTCAACCATAAACTATGAGCTCCCTTCATGCAGAAACTTAGGTTCATTCAATTTTGTGTCTGTAATGCCTTGCACAGAGCCTGGCACCCACTAGGTGCTCAGTGGATGCTGAATGAATGAATGTAGCTTTTGGGTTTCATTCTAAAGTTATTCATCCATTCATTTATCAGACATTACGGAACATCCCCTACAAGCTAGTCACTTTCACAGTACCTTGGTAACCTCTTGGGTAACTCTGGAGGTCTCCCAAGTCCTGAACACTCTCCTAGAATTCCCCAACCCCTAGAGTGACTGAGCTACAAAATTATCAGGTCAAGATGCTTGACCTCACTGGGTATGGCTGATCCTTCCTCCATTAGCTGGAGGGATCCCTCGAGCAGGAGAAGAAGGTGCGCATGGATCTGGAGCGAGCAAAACGGAAGCTGGAGGGTGACCTGAAGCTGACCCAGGAGAGCATCATGGACCTGGAGAATGACAAGCAGCAGCTGGATGAGCGACTGAAAAAGTATCACATGCCTCTCGCTGCCACTTTCCCTCCTCCCCACTCCAGCAGACTGTTCTGCCTGTGGCAGTGCAAGCTGACCCAAGACACCCAGCCTCAGAGGAAAAGACCTCAGGCAGCCTAGATAAACATATGCTTAAACCCTGGCCAAAGACTTCCAGGAAGAGTGCTTCCCTCCCTCAGAGGCACACATCAGGCCCTAGCTGTCCTCCCTGGCAAGGAGTCTAACTTGGATTCCCTCAAGTTCTTTCTTCCTGTTGGGTACTCCATAAGGATAGAAAAATAGCAACCTACCCTTTTTATACACAACTCGCTTTGGAGACCACTTTCTTGACACAGAAGTTTCCCCTCTAAAGTCTTTCCAGAAAGTCCTTTTCAGGCTTTTCACAGAGATCCCAGAGGGCCACAGAGAAACTGATCTGCCCGCATGCTCAAGAAGTAGAGGAGTCGGGGCCACTACTTTTTCTGATTAACCTGTGGTTCCATTTCTTATTGTGAGTTTTCCCAAATTTATGGATCCACTTTCCAGGCTGGGTACAGTGAACCTACAGAACATATTTTTAGCATCGAGAACCTTATGGTGCTTCAGAGTCAATACTTTGAAAGGCTCCAAGAATCATCATACTCTACATCCTTGCATTTGTCCAGGAGTCTTCACACATTCCTGGGCATAATATCTGTTGAATGAATGAATAAATATATGATCCCATCTGATCTTCAAACCATCCTTACAGATGGTATTTTAGCCCCATTTTACCGAAAAAGAAACCAAGGCTCAGAAAGGGTTAACCAAGTTGTCCAAAATAACAGAATGACAAAAATAAAGACCACCAGAGCCAAAAGGGACCTTTGAAGTTATCTACTCCAATTCCTCATTTGGCAGATGAAAAACAAGGACCAAAGAAGGGAAAGGACTCACCCAAAGTCCCACAGAGCTCAGGTCCTGTCACTCCACCTATAGTGCTCTTTCCCATTTCTTTGTTGGACTTCAATCCTACAGCAGGTATTACACCTTCAGGAATCCTACCTCACACTTGGAAGCTGTTTTTTATGATATCCTACTCTTCATATGTTTTATTACCATTTCCAACCACTGGTGGGGGCCTCCTGGAGCCCAAGCAGCCCTCCTTGCTTCACTCCACCCCGTCTTCCTCACAGGAAGGACTTTGAGCTGAATGCACTCAATGCAAGGATTGAGGATGAGCAGGCCCTGGGCATCCAGCTGCAGAAGAAGCTTAAAGAGCTTCAGGTAAGGTCTGGAGTACCCAGACTCCTTGGGCTGGTTCTCCTGACTCCCGCTTCCAGGGTATCTGCTCCCTAGTTCTTGTGGAGCTTGTCATATGTCCATGAAGGGAGACACAGATTTATCACAGTATCCCCAAGGAGCACCCCCTAAAGGGGCTGGGCCATCCAAGAATGACATAGGAAGAGACCCTGAAGAGGTCACAGGTCTGGAGGACAGGAATTCTGGCTTCCTGTTTCAGCTGTGCTTTAGCAGGGTGACTGAGGGCAGCCCACGCCAGATCTCTAGGTCTCTATGTCTTCCCTGTTACTTGTTGGCTTTTAGGGCCCCTTCCAGCTCTGATGGTCTGTGACTTTGGTTCTTATCTCTAGAGCAGACCAGATGTTGAGGTTTTACTCATCTGAAGAGACAAATGTGGCTCTCCCATTTTAAACTTTTATTATTTTTTGACATTAAACTATTGAAAATATCCCTAGAATGCAGGTCTCTTTGTCTCTCTTGAAAAGTAACCTTCAAGAGTTCAATAAAGAGAATGGATAATGCTCTGGCCTAAAGAAAGGCTAACTTGGGCTATTGAAACCATTTTCCTCAAATTCTTTTAATTCCACCTCTCCACCAGGTAGGATGAAACAGACTTGCTGTTCCACACAGGAACAGCCAGGAGTCTTTTAGAGGCCTGGGGTGGGGGCTCTGCTGGAAGGTTCCAGGTGGTGGGTCTGAGCCCTTTGTGCCGTGTTCAGGCGCGCATCGAGGAGCTGGAGGAGGAGCTGGAGGCCGAGCGCACAGCCCGGGCCAAAGTGGAGAAGCTGCGCTCAGACCTGTCCCGGGAGCTGGAGGAGATCAGCGAGCGGCTGGAAGAGGCCGGCGGGGCCACATCCGTGCAGATCGAGATGAACAAGAAGCGCGAGGCCGAGTTCCAGAAGATGCGGCGGGACCTGGAGGAGGCTACGCTGCAGCACGAGGCCACGGCCGCGGCCCTGCGCAAGAAGCACGCTGACAGCGTGGCCGAGCTGGGCGAGCAGATCGACAACCTGCAGCGGGTGAAGCAGAAGCTGGAGAAGGAGAAGAGCGAGTTCAAGCTGGAGCTGGATGACGTCACCTCCAACATGGAGCAGATAATCAAGGCCAAGGTGGGCAGCTGCTCAGCCTCTCCACGTCTCCAATGGGTCCCTCCACCCACCTCCACATTCTGTCCATGTTTTCTCTCTTTGGCAGCTCATTTTTCCAATTCTCTTCCTGTACTTGATTCTCCAACCTCATCCTTTCTTCCATGGCTTCCCTCTTCCTTTCTCCTTCCTTTGCACCTCTTATATCTCTCTCCATCTCACCTGCATCAATTGTATGACCCCCCCTTCCTCTCTCAGGCTAACCTGGAGAAAATGTGCCGGACCCTAGAAGACCAGATGAATGAACACCGTAGCAAGGCTGAGGAGACCCAGCGTTCTGTCAATGACCTCACCAGCCAGCGAGCCAAGCTGCAGACCGAGAACGGTGAGCCTAGAGCTTCAGCCCCAGTCTCCCTTGACTTCCTGAGCCACCCTAGGCTTTGGTAGACTCATCAGAACATGCACCCACACACACAAACATTCTCTCCAGAGAGCAGGGACTGAGGATTAGGGGAGGGTTAGGGGTAGAGAGGAGTGACCGACTGAGAGTTGAGGGTGCTTTGGTGCCACTCCAGGTGAGCTGTCCCGGCAGCTGGATGAGAAGGAGGCACTGATCTCCCAGCTGACCCGAGGCAAGCTCACCTACACCCAGCAGCTGGAGGACCTCAAGAGGCAGCTGGAGGAGGAGGTGAAGGTAAGGTGTGGATTCGGACCACCCAGCCAGGCAAGGAGCCGACTGATCAGCTGTGCATCCCCGGCATTTCCTTTCTCCAGAATAGGCTTGCTGTCCATGCATTATTCTCCCAGAATTACAAAACCCAAACCCCATCATCACATGCCTCCTAAATCTATTCCCCAGGATGAGGCCCTTTGCCCTTCCACTGCCATCCAGGGGGGATGGGAGGCAGGGTGTGGGTTGGGGGCAGAGGAGGAAATAAGCACAAATCCCAGGCTGTGATGTTGTCCTGGCTGGGCACAGGTATGGGATGCAGGCAATCTGAAAACTGGGAAAAGAAATCAAACTGGAGCCTATTCCTAGCCCGATGCTGAGCTCATGAAAAAGGACATCAGGGGGAAAAGGCCAGGACTCAAATACCAACCTGCGCCTTATAGCTCAGTGATCTTGGAGATATCACCTAAATGTCTCCAAGCCCCTATTCCAACCCCCTGTAAAATGGCGGTGATCATAGTAATCCAGCTGCAGTGAGGAGCACGGGAGCAAAGGGCATGAAGCATTCTATCAACAGTGCAGGGCCTGGTCAGCATTCTTTCTTCTTAGTACTTAGTAAACTGCTAGGTCCTCTGGGGATTGGGAGCTGGGTGAGGCCACAGGGAGAGATGAGACTGAGGGGAGGAGATGAGCAAGAGCTGTGTTGCTTTACGGAAAAAGCTGAGCCCCTCCTGGTGCCCGTCTCTCCCCAGGCGAAGAACGCCCTGGCCCACGCGCTGCAGTCGGCCCGGCACGACTGTGACCTGCTGCGGGAGCAGTATGAGGAGGAGACGGAGGCCAAGGCTGAGCTGCAGCGCACCCTGTCCAAGGCCAACTCGGAGGTGGCCCAGTGGAGGACCAAGTATGAGACGGACGCCATCCAGCGGACAGAGGAGCTCGAGGAGGCCAAGTGAGTCCTGAGTACCCCGCGTCTAGCTGAGGTCCTGTGGCGGGCAGGATCAGCCTGGCCCTTTCCTTGGGAGATTTGACACAGGGGCTGCTTAGCTAGTTTGTGACAACACAGGAAGACCTTGCCCCGGCCCCATCTCCTTCTCCTCTCAGGGAAGCTTTTTGCTCGCGTTATGTTTCTCATCCGAATATAAGACGAACAAAAGGTTTGTCTGAGGGCAGAGTACTCCCACTCGGGGCAGGGCACTGGGGCAGGTGGAGGTGGGGTGGGCTGCAGAAGCCCATGTCTCCTCCATCCTGCAGCCTGGACACTGGCACAGGTCACACAGACCCATGCTCCCTCCCAGAAGGCACTCCTGGGTGCCGTGGGTCTTCCCGCCCTGCCATGGAGATTCACTGCCTGCCCGGGTCTCGGCTCCTTTGGGGCCTGTCCCCAGGCTTCTCCAACAATGCTTCTGGGTCTTCAGGAAATGTTTTCCAGAAGGCTCATGTTGTTTCCCCTTGTCCCAAATCCACACCCTTCCATCCTTCCCACCCCACTCCCCACCCTCCCCCGGGCAGGAAGAAGCTGGCCCAGAGGCTGCAGGACGCCGAGGAGGCCGTGGAGGCCGTCAACGCCAAGTGCTCATCACTGGAGAAGACCAAGCACCGGTTGCAGAACGAGATCGAGGACCTGATGGTGGACGTGGAGCGCTCCAACGCTGCCGCTGCGGCCCTGGACAAGAAGCAGAGGAACTTCGACAAGGTGGGCCTGTGGGGGAGCGGGAGGAGCGGGTGGAGTCAGCGGGAGGCCCACGTGTTTGCCTGGGTGGGGTTGGGTGCTGGGGCCACGGGGAGGGGGGGGGCCCAGCCAGGTGAGGGGCCCAGGGCAGCCCCTGGGGCCGCACAGTGAGCCACCTGCCCCCGCAGATCCTGGCCGAGTGGAAGCAGAAGTACGAGGAGTCGCAGTCGGAGCTGGAGTCCTCGCAGAAGGAGGCGCGCTCCCTCAGCACCGAGCTCTTCAAGCTCAAGAACGCCTATGAGGAGTCCCTGGAGCACCTGGAGACCTTCAAGCGGGAGAACAAAAACCTCCAGGGTGCGCCAGGGGCGGAGAGGCCAGGAGGGGTGGGGGGTAGGGTCTCCATGTGGAGCCCCCCACAGGCTCCCAGAGGGATCTGGTCCAAGAGACAGCTCCCCACCCCCTGCACTGGACTACAGCAGTCCCCAACCAAATCCCCATGCCCCTCCCACAGAGGAGATCTCCGATCTGACCGAGCAGTTAGGATCCAGTGGAAAGACCATCCATGAGCTGGAGAAGGTCCGCAAGCAGCTGGAGGCTGAGAAGATGGAGCTGCAGTCCGCCCTGGAGGAGGCTGAGGTGTGTGTGTGTCTGTACTCCGTGTGCGTGTAGGCTGTGGCAGGGGTGGGGGAGGAAGGGAGCTGAGCTCTAGGTTGTGGTCCCTTTCTCATCTCCGTTTTTTTTTGTATTTTTTTTTTTCACCATTCCCTCCTTAGAGTCAAGAACAGTATCTGGCACATAGTAGGCACCCAACAAATATTTTTGAATGAATAAATGAATCGGTCCCTCAAGTTCCTTCCTGCAGATATTTTATATATTGCATCTTTTTCAACCAAGTGACTTTTTCCACTCCTGCCTTCCTCTTTGATTTTGTGGAGGGTTTTTTTGCTTTTTCTTTTTTACATTCTGTGCCTGATTGCCTGTTTCCTTGGCAATGCCTTTCTCTTCAATTTCCTCTTTGTCTTCATAGCTCACTGTTCCCTGCAAGAGCCTGAATCACCTTTTCTTAGGCTTATTTTTACTTTTCTTTCAAATTCTCCTTCCTTCTTCCTCTTTCTGCTTCTTTGGCTGAAGACCATTCTTAAAGTCACTTTGTAGCCATGAGTCATGGACAGGCCCCTGTGCTGTGCCCTGAACACCTGCCCTGGACCCTCACTCCCCTTTCCCCTCCCAGGCCTCCCTGGAGCACGAGGAGGGCAAGATCCTCCGGGCGCAGCTGGAGTTCAACCAGATCAAGGCAGAGATCGAGCGGAAGCTGGCAGAGAAGGACGAGGAGATGGAGCAGGCCAAGCGCAACCACCTGCGGGTGGTGGACTCGCTGCAGACCTCCCTGGACGCGGAGACGCGCAGCCGCAACGAGGCACTGCGGGTGAAGAAGAAGATGGAGGGCGACCTCAATGAGATGGAGATCCAGCTCAGCCATGCCAACCGCGTGGCTGCCGAGGCCCAGAAGCAAGTCAAGAGTCTTCAGAGCTTGCTGAAGGTACACGGTGACTCTTGGAAGCTAAGAGCTCATCTCCCTGGGAGAGGGGACTGGCCACCTTGTGTCCAAGTTAGGCGGTGGCAGATGGCAGACGCACCCCATAGGCCCTCCGTGAGCCACCGCAGTGGGCCCTCCTCCGGCACTGAGTCCCGTGGAACAGCCATCTGATGGGCCCAGAGGCCAACCCCCACCTCACGCCCATTCTCCTGTTTCTCAGGACACCCAGATCCAGCTGGATGACGCGGTCCGTGCCAACGACGACCTGAAGGAGAACATCGCCATTGTGGAGCGGCGCAACAACCTGCTGCAGGCCGAGCTGGAGGAGCTGCGGGCCGTGGTGGAGCAGACGGAGCGGTCTCGGAAGCTGGCTGAGCAGGAGCTGATCGAGACCAGCGAGCGGGTGCAGCTGCTGCACTCCCAGGTGAGTGGCTCCCCCAGGCATTCCTAGAGGGAAGCACAGGCCGGCAGGACTCAGCAGTGAGGTTTGGGAGCCTCTCCCGGATGCTCAGTGCTTTCCATCCCCGCTCCTACCCCCAGAACACCAGCCTCATCAACCAGAAGAAGAAGATGGACGCAGACCTGTCCCAGCTCCAGACTGAAGTGGAGGAGGCGGTGCAGGAGTGCAGGAACGCTGAGGAGAAGGCCAAGAAGGCCATCACGGATGTGAGTCCAGTGCAGTACCAGCTCCCTCCATCTGCCCCAGGCTGGCATCTCTCTGGGGTTTGCAGCAAGTGTGTGAGGCCTCCACCAGACCCGTGCGCCCCTCTCTCCCTGTCCACAGGCTGCCATGATGGCGGAGGAGCTGAAGAAGGAGCAGGACACGAGCGCCCACCTGGAGCGCATGAAGAAGAACATGGAGCAGACCATCAAGGACCTGCAGCACCGGCTGGACGAGGCCGAGCAGATCGCCCTCAAGGGTGGCAAGAAGCAGCTGCAGAAGCTAGAGGCCCGCGTGCGGGAGCTGGAGAACGAGCTGGAGGTCGAGCAGAAACGCAACGCGGAGTCGGTCAAGGGCATGAGGAAGAGTGAGCGGCGCATCAAGGAGCTCACCTACCAGGTGCGGGCGGGCCGGCCGCAGGGGCTGGGGGGGCCCTCAGCACTGCAGCTGGAAACCAGGGCCAGCACCTACCCACAAGGGATGAAGTGTTTTATCCTTTTCCGGGGTGGGGGTGGAAGTGCAGCCCCTAGCTACCCTGCTTCCACTCTGCCTAGCTCTGACCCAGCCCACACTTGGTCTCCTGGTCAGCCACAGTCTGTGGCCTTCAGGCCTGGGAGCTCCATTTCGACATCCACCCTCAGCCGGTCCCTTGGGAACACATCCAGCACTCAGGGCAGGGCTTAACCAGTACAGGTGACAAGGAAGCAAATATGTAACCAGTCTTTGGCCTATGCCAGCATCACCCCCCCCAAAATGCACCGAAACTATTAAAAACAAATCTCAATGTTTTTCAGTTACCCAAGGAGATTCACCATGGCTTCGCACTGTATTTTCTAGAATCAGGCTCTCAATTAGATTTTGTTTCTGTACCAATCCAGAATATCACCATCCCTCAAACCTTTGTCCTTAAGCTAGATAAAGCCTATGTCATCTCCATTGCAGTCCAGAAAATTCCTTCATGCCTGAGGTACTTGAGTTCCTCCCAGCATGTACTGGGCTCTAGAGCAGGGGAGTTTAACTTTCATGGGGTCCCTTGACCCTCGAGGGCCTGCTCCCTAGAGCAATGCACACCACAATTTTGTGCACAATTTCAAGAATCCTATTTGCTTCTAGGACTCTTTTCTGGTACAAATCTTTTAAAACATTCACACAGTTTTGGATAAGAAACTATAAAGAGAGTTCAAGCGTTCAGTAAGGATCAGAAATGAGAATCAGATTAAGATATTCAATTCAGGGGAAAGAAGACAAGGAGAAGTTGGGGGTGGGAAATGCTGCTTCCTATGACTGTGCCATCTTCCCTCCTGACCACCCTCTGATCCCCAGACGGAGGAGGACAGGAAGAACCTGCTGCGGCTGCAAGACCTGGTAGACAAGCTGCAGCTGAAGGTGAAGGCCTACAAGCGCCAGGCCGAGGAGGCGGTGAGTGACCCTGCTGGACTGGGCCTGGAGGAGGGACCCAGGGGAGCCAGAACCCCAGAACCCCAGGGCCCCTCTCACCTCATCCTCCCCCACTGCCCAACACCCACAGGAGGAGCAGGCCAACACCAACCTGTCCAAGTTCCGCAAGGTGCAGCACGAGCTGGATGAGGCAGAGGAGCGGGCAGACATCGCCGAGTCCCAGGTCAACAAGCTGCGGGCCAAGAGCCGAGAAATCGGGACCAAGGTGAGCCCTCCCCTGGCTTCACTTGGCATCCCCATATAGGACACCCGCCCAGTTCATGAGTCCCTCAGAGCACCCTTATACCAGGGATGCTTCTCATCTGTCCCCCAATATTGAACCATAAAGCCCTAGTCTGATGAGGCCCTTTTTCTTGAATCTCACTTTCATTGACCTGGCTGAGGTCATTCAGCCCTCTGGCATCTCTAAGATTCTTCTAGCACTAACTTTCAATAATTCTGTGAATCCCAGCCCTGGGGTGTCAGCAACCCTAGAAGACCCTGATTTATATGCATCTAGTATGTCCCAGTTTCCCTCCAACTGCCAGTTGCTATGTTCCTTCCACCTAATTTTGGCCCACAACCTTATAACTCAAACCGAAAATGGGCATCCCAAATGACTCGCTTGTCCTCACCCAGGCAGCCAGCCCCAGAGATCTACTCTCCAGAACTAGCCCCCTCCTTTACACCCCCATCAAGTCACACAGCAGTCCTCTACCTCATCTGGTCCTCTAGCCTCCCCTTTGTTTTCTGTGTCCCATCTCTGCTAACTGCACCCCCACCCCCAACCTCTCCAGAGCTAACTTGGGCTTTGTTTCCATTCACAAGGGCTTGAATGAGGAGTAACTTTGCCACGTCTTCTTGATCTGCCCAGCACTGAGGGTGCCAATGAAGACCCCAGCTCCAGAGCCTCATATAGCAGCCCTTTTGGAGGAAGCAGAATAAAGCAAATTTCCTTGAAGCTGAGATCCTGCCTCTAGACTTTCCTTCAGTGCCTGCCAGCCATGGGGATATGGGGTGTGTGAGGAAGTGGGACTCCAGGAAGGGGCAGCTCAAAGCCAGGCTCAGTGGGCTCCCCGTGGAGCCTGTGAGGCTCTAGCACTCCGGGTGCAGCGCTTGCCCAGCGGGCCCCCCTTCACCTCCCCCCAGCTGAAAGGAACAGAGAGATGACACCTCTCTTCTCATCCCTCTTTGGCCCAGAGTTCCTCAGGGTTAAAGGAGATTTAGGGAAACCCTTCAAGGCCATCTGGGGCAACCTGAGCCCACCTGCTATTGTCTTACAGCCCCAGCTCTAATCACCCCTACCCACAGCAGCCCCGATAACAACAAAATGGGCTATGGGGAGGAGGTTTAGTGTGGGGGGCTGGTTGCTTACCAGTACCCTTTCTGGGCCTTCTGAGTTGTTTCCCACTTGAACAGATGAGCTAATGATCCCTAAGCCCCGGTCCAAGGCAAGTCCCCGAGAGGGTACAACAACTCACAGCTGTAGCCCATGCCTCACCCACATACCGTTCCAGATAAGACCACCACCATCTTCCAACCACCCACAGAAGCCAGCCCCTTTCCCCACCAACCAGGAGAAAAGCACCCTCAGCCCACCTTCCTCTCCCCTTCATCCCCTCCTGGCCCCCTGGGTCCAGGGTGCACCTTTGTTCTCCCTCATTTCTTCCCACTGTAACTTCCATCCCCAGGACCCTCTTCCTCTGGGCTAGCTGGAAGATGGGGGTTCTTTAGCCCAATTATGGGAAGCCATCTCGAGGGGAGGCCAGGCAGGTGAGGGACTGGGGAAAGTCATGTGTGAGCAGAATCCTGGGGGTGGGGGTCCCCAGAGGGCTGGGAAGAGGGGAAAGGAGCACAGTCCTCTGCTACAAACCACACCCAGCCACCTGGACTTGCTGCCAGAGCTGGGCTGCTAGGGTAGGCCTGGGAAGAGGGGCCATTGAGGGCAGGAGCCTAGGAGGTACTGGTACTGTCAGCCTCCCACTGGGGCATCTGGGAAGCCTGGGTTCAGCCCCGGACTGCATTGCCACCCAACCTGGCACACACCAACTCACCTCCCTGCTCCTGCTTCATGGCCTGCTCTGAGCTCTGAGCTCTGAGCTCTGAAAGCAGCAGGAAGGATGGGAAACCAGTATTAGGGGAGAGGAGAGGAGAGAAAGGGAATAGGGAAGGAAAAAGGAAAGATCTGGGGGAGTAGGGGTGTCAGTGGAGATCACGAATTCACACACAGAGATAGAGATGACAAAACTGCGAGAGAGGGTGAAACATACAGAAACATAAAGAAAAGAATTAGGAAATGAGGAGGACTTAAACTCCCCAGGCCCTCCCCCCTTTCTCCTTCCACTCTCCTCCATTCCCTCTCCCTGGGACCATTTTTCTTCCTAGGCATAGAATTAGAGAGCATTGGAGAAATAAATAGAGAAAAGAGAAAATACACTGGAAAAGAGAGATGTGGGGGAGACCCAGAGCATATAACCACCAGAGCATGAGAGAGAAAGAGACATGCTGCAAGAAATGCCAGGGGGCCGGACAGCACGCAGTGAAGGTCACAAGATGACAGGAGAGCTGAAGTGTGGGAGAAGGAGGGATGCTGAGAGAGGATGGAGAGAGGAGAAAATGAGAGTGAGCCACAGATGTAGAAGCTCAAAGGGCTGAGGGGGGTGATACTGGGTGAAGGAAAGAACCTTGAGTCACCTTCAGATGGAAGGAGGAGCAGTTAGACTAGAGAGAGGTGGATAGAGACCCTTGAGCAACATGTGAAGGCAGAGAGGAACCCAGCAGAGATGAGAAGAATTGAGCTGAGAGAAGACAGGCACTCGTAGAAATGTAGCCGTGTCAGATCTTGAGATGGGCAGAGATGTGGGCACCAGGGAGAAACAGAGACCAGGGTCGACTTTGAGATGACTCAAAGGTTGAGGTGACTCAAGTTTCTTTCCTTCACCCAGTATCACCCCCCTCAGCCCTTTGAGCTTCTACATCTGTGGCTCACTTTCATTTTCTCCTCTCTCCATCCTCTCTCAGCATCCCTCCTTCTCCCACAGTTCAGCTCTCCTATCAAAGGAAGGTCAGACACAGAGTCAGAGATCCAGGGAGCTAGGTGGAAGAGAGGCCATCTGGAGCCACAGGAGACCAGCCCTGCCTCCTCACCCTGCTCGCCTGTGGCCTCAGTCTCTCTCGCCTGCGCTCATGTGCCAGGACTTCCAGCAGAATGAGGAGCTGGTTTGGGAGGCAGTGGAAAGAGGACAGAGAACAGAAATGTGAGTGCCAGGGGAGAGGAGGGCAAACCAGGCCAGGCAGGGGGCAGAGCCCAGGAACCACGTTAACCCCATCCTTCCTCCTCCTCCCCTAGGCAGGGGGAACTGCCTTCCCACCCCTTGCCCCCCACCCAGACAGAAATTCAGACTCTCACTTGCTCAGAACACAAGGTTCCCTGAGGCCAAAGCTGGTGTTTGTCACCTGGACCTGACCCAGGCTAACCTGGTGTTCTCGGCCCTTTATCACGTCCCTAGGGTGATGGGAAACATGCAGCGACACACCAGGCCATGGGCTAACCCCCTAGTTTGCACACTGGGGCTCCAAGTGGGGACAGGTGGCCTGCAACCCCTGGGGGATGCACCTGCAGGAGGTGAGGATGTAGGTCAACTCTAAGCTGGTTTGTGAAGGTCTCTCCAAGGGCACTGACTATAGGACTGGGAGAGAGAATGTGTGTTCCAGTAAAGGGACAGTGAGGGACCTTGGGGAGAAGTCACATCTTTGAATGGAAAACTCTCCTACCCAGGGGAGCCTCCCTTGTCCATCCTACCCACCTTCACACCCTAGAGCTATATTGAGAGGTGACAGTAGATGGGGTGGGAAGGGGGGAGCTGGGAGAATGTTCCCGGGTGCGTGGGGGGAGCAGGGGAGTCTGGCTTTGATCCCTGAACACAGTGTCCACTTAGTCATTAGCCTGCAGAAGACCTGACACCTGCTGCCTCCTAGAGGTGGCAGAATTGGAGAATGGGAGGGCTGCCTGGGGGGCCTAGGGTACTGGGGAAGGAGGTGTGACTGTGAGCCCCAAAGTGGTTGGGAGGGGACCCCAGGATTACCCGGGGTGTGTGAGGGGAGCTGACCACAGAGCCCCACCCCAGCCCCGTGGAATGTGGAGCCTGAGGCCCAGCTGGTGTAAATCCCCAGCCCGCCAGGCGCCCCAGAGAGGCGGAAGGGAGCAGCCGCCCCGTCCCCACCCCACCCCCTTCCCTCAGGACCCAGGATTAACGCCTCCCGCCCCCCCCCACCCCACTCCAGGGGCAGAGAGTGGCAGGGGGAGGGTAACAGCCTATATGTGCAAATGTGTATATTTGTGTGTGTAAACACAGGTAAGAAAATTTACAAGTGTCAGTGTGTTAAGTGTGAAAAATCCCCACACTTGGATTTTCAGCATGAAGCCTGGATGTGTCTATATGTCAGGGTACTGGATTGTGTGCAGATCTGCCTGTGGTGGTCTGGGAGAATCCCTTCTACTGTTTGAGGGGGTTCAATGATGGCCACTGTATCAGGAGCATCCGGGAAGGTGCTGGGGCTCCAGATGTGTCCCCAAACCAGGGCAGCCTTAAATCCCAGGGAAGACACATGTCTGGAGACTTGGGAAACAGAAGGAAACCAGATGCAGAATTTGTGGAGAGTGAGGGCAGCACAGAAATTCTTTTCCTGGAAAAGAGAAACTGAGTCACGGAGCTGGACGGTAGATTCCCTCCCTGGTATCCTGCCCCAGCTCCCCATCCCTAGCCTTGGGACTCCAGGTCAGGTAGAGCAGGGAGACACTCCAGCCCAGGACTGTTAGAGGACAGGCCAGAGTGGAAAGGAGAGGATGGGGAGGAAGGGAGGGGATCCTGTGGTTGGGGGCAGAGGACAAGCATTTGGCCAGCAAGAGAAGGTGACCCTCACCCAGTGTGCTCAACTCACCCTTAGGGTTAAAAATAACCAAGGTAAGAGCCGTGGAGGGGCGGGGGAGGTGGCGGGAGAAGGTCCTGTCTCACCACTATCTGCCCATCGGCCCTTTGGTGGGGAGGAATGTGCCCAAGGACTAAAAAAAGGCCCTGGAGCTGGAGGGGCTGGGGCCACGGGCCTTTCATGGGCAAATCTGGGGGCCCTGCTGTCCTTCTGTCACCTACAGAGCCAAGGGATCGAGGGAGGAGGAGTCGGGAAGGGAAAGAAGTGGGAGGGAGGGTCCCTCCGGAAGGACTCCAAATTTAGGCAGGAGGGTGGGGGGAGTGGGATATAAAGGAGCTGGAGTTTTGAGAACAGACAGTCTCCTCTGACCTGGGTAAGAGGAGGTTTGGGGTGGGCTGCTCTGTAGCTGGCTGAGGGACCCCTCCTTGAGGTACCCTGCCTTCACTGGGACGGGGGGTGCAGTTCAGCCCAGGAGTTCTGCAGGTAATGCCTTTCTCCAGCCCCGGGGAGTTCCCACTGGCAGAGGGGAGATTCTAAAGGGAAAAGCAGAAACCACGCTTCTTTTCCAGCTCTCTCCATCTCTTTTCCTGCATCCTGTCATCTCCGGCTTTCTGTATCTCCCCTCTGGATGGCTTCCCTCACTTTGTCCTGGTTTTGTTTTGCCTCTTTGTCTTTGTCAATGTGTGTCTTTGTCTTTACCTCTTGCCCTTCCTTCTTGGCCTTGTGTTCTAATCTCCCTGCCTCTCTCTGTTTCCAACCCTGCATCCACACCTGGTTCCTTACACTCTTCCTCTCTCTGCAGCCTTCCTTCTCTGCCCCTCTGCCTCTTCTCTCCCCTCAACTCCTCGTTTTGGCCTGCCCTGCTCGAGTCTGTATCGAGCCTCCGGCTTTACTTCTCTGTCTCCCAGTCTACCTGCCTCAGTTATTCATTTACCTTGTCTGCCCTTCTCTCTGCCTGGTTGTTCCTCTGCATCCATGGACCAGATTCTTCAGGATTATCTGTAAGGAGATAACCAGGTAAGAACCACCCCTATTTTCTCTCCCAGACAACAGAGCATGCTTCTCTTGGGCACCAGGTTGCTGGACTTCTCCAAGCAGCTCAGCACCTCCCCTTAGCAAGCTCCAGCCAATTCCACCCCCACCCCCACACCAACTCCTCACGGAGATTCCGGCTCAGCATCCCCTCAGAGGGCAAGGGAAGGAGAACTTTGAGCAGGGAGGGCTGGGCCCAGGCCAGTTACTTCTCCTGGGGAGATGATAGGAGAACAAGCTGGTCTACAGCAGCAGAGCCAGTGGTTCAGGGAGTGCGGGGTTCCAAGGACAATGCCACTTGCCGCATCCTGGGCCCCTGCTGTCTCAGCCCCAGAGCAGTGAAAAGATGACCGATGCCCAGATGGCCGATTTTGGGGCTGCGGCCCAGTACCTCCGCAAGTCAGAGAAGGAGCGTCTGGAGGCCCAGACCCGGCCCTTCGACATCCGCACAGAGTGCTTCGTGCCCGATGACAAGGAGGAGTTTGTCAAGGCCAAGATCGTGTCCCGGGAGGGTGGCAAGGTCACTGCTGAAACTGAGAATGGCAAGGTGCGTGGGGGAAGGGGGAAGAAGGGAGACAGGGGGCAAGGTACAGGGGTAGAGCCACTTGCAGTGGGAGCTGAGGGCTCGGCCAATGGGGCCGGAGGCTGAGGGACCCTGGACAAGGCCAAGGCCCCCGGGATGCCACAGCTTACCCCCTCGAGAAGCCCAGGGTCTGCACCTGGGCAGGTGCAACATGGTGTACACCCCTTGCCAGAGAGGGTGCTGGCAGGGTGAGGGGTACTCTCGGCCATTTTCTTCTTCAGAGGGGCTTGCAGATACAGAGAGCACAGCATTCAATGAAACTCCCCCTCTTGCACTTGTAGCCCCCACTCTGTGCCTCAGTTTCCTCCAAGGGTCCACTCTCCCAAACCAAATCCCCCTCACCCAAACCAGAACAAACTCTTACACCTGAGAGGACAAAGAGCAGGATCACTGTAGTTGAACACTCAGTCTCCAGGCTGGTGACTGGCACCCAGAGACCCCTGGTCCCTGGCCACTCCCACCAGCCATGAGAATCACCGCTGGTCATCGGCAGCGGCTCAGACCGGTGTGCTTCCCAGACCCGCTGATGGAAGTCTGTATCCCCTTATGGTGTGAAATAATGGGCCACAGCCCACTGGAGGCTTTGACTCTGATCCAGCTCTGCCACTAGCTAGCCACTAGATTGTGCAGGCAAATCGTTGAGAGCTGCAGCTTCCTCTGCTGAAAGACAGGTGCTAGAATACCCAGCCATGGGATCTAATGACCCTGGGGCATGCAAACTCACCAGTGCCAATCAAACTGCAACAACAGTGACTGAGTGGGGAGAGGGTAAATGGTGAGCTGTTTTTCTGGTAGGGGCAAGGGTGTGCCCTGAGTGGTTGATGCTCTCATGCACTGCCCCCGTCCGAAGGCCTCGGGGTCAGGGCAAGGTGAGTGCCCCTAGACAGTTATCTGGGAAACGTGTCCTGTGGAGCTGTGGGGAAGGGACTGGGGCACCTGTCAGGGAAGGGTGGGGGGAGCAAAGCCAAGCCCTGACCCGTGTTCTGCAAGGAGGTAAGTGGGCCCTGGTGGGAGTGCAGCCACCCCTGCCCACCTGCCCCTGCTCCCTCCCCAGACGGTGACCGTGAAGGAGGACCAGGTGATGCAGCAGAACCCGCCCAAGTTCGACAGGATCGAGGACATGGCCATGCTGACCTTCCTGCACGAGCCCGCCGTGCTCTACAACCTCAAGGATCGCTACGCCTCCTGGATGATCTATGTAAGTGCCAGCCCCTAGCATATCCCTCTGAATCTAGTAGCTTCCTGGTCCACAGGTTTCCACCTCCGGGAGCCAAGAGTTTCTGTTCTCTGTGTCAAGGCAGTATTGTGCTCTCATCCTAGTCCGGACATCCTTGGTTCCATGCTAACACCCTGGGGGCCGGGATGACTCAGATTTAGTGCCTTCAGAGATGCTCCTTTCTTTTCTTGCCCTAACTCTGAAAACCACCATGCCTCCCCCTTCCTCACTGGAAATTCACTCCTCCTTTCCTACCCCCAGACCTACTCGGGCCTCTTCTGTGTCACGGTCAACCCCTACAAGTGGCTGCCGGTGTACAATGCCGAGGTGGTGGCCGCCTACCGGGGCAAGAAGAGGAGTGAGGCCCCACCCCACATCTTCTCCATCTCCGACAACGCCTATCAGTACATGCTGACGGGTGAGCCCAGTGACCCCTGACCTGTGCCTGCTCAACCTCAATGCCCACTGGGCCCTCACCCCGACCCCACTGCCTCTCCTCTATTCTCTTCCAGATCGAGAGAACCAGTCCATCCTCATCACGTGAGAACCATCCACCCATAAAGGGCTGGGGTGGGCATGGGGGCCAGGCAGAAGGGGAGGAAAGGTTTAGGCTGTGATTGCAAGGAGTTGGGGTGGGGGTGCTGGTCTCTTGTTAAAGGAGTGCCAGAGTGATGGGTGATGGTGGGGCAAATTCCATATGGTTCTGGCCTCTGACAGAAGAGTCTGGGTGGCCAGGGCTCTGAAGGGAGGGAGGAGTGTGCAGGGCTGAGTCCTGAATGGAGAACGGCAGGAACACTGAGTTCTGCCCGGCCCCTGTTGCCTCCAGTGGAGAATCCGGGGCTGGGAAGACTGTTAACACCAAACGTGTCATCCAGTACTTCGCCAGCATCGCAGCCATTGGTGACCGTGGCAAGAAGGACACCACCAATGCAAGCAAGGTGCCTGTGTGGGCCTCCATCTCAGCAGACACAGGGTCTGGGGGCAAGCTGACCCCTAACGCAGTCCTGGGGAGCGGTGGGGACAGCACCACTGAGCAGGGCTCCTTAGGGTCAGAGCGTGCTGAAGGCTGCCTAGAGGAGACCCACACTCTGAGGGCCCCATATGGTCCTTTCAAGCCCCAGACCCACCCACTTTCACTCCCACTCCCCAGACTGTCCCCCACCGCCAGGAGGTGGATAAAGGATGAAACCCTACAGTTCTGCTCCCTACACAGGGCACCCTGGAGGATCAGATCATCCAGGCCAACCCCGCCCTGGAAGCCTTCGGCAACGCCAAGACTGTCCGGAACGACAACTCCTCCCGCTTTGTAAGTGCCCTTGATCAGCAGTCAGCTGCCTCCTAAGGCCTTGACGGGGGGAGCGGGGCGGGGGGCGTTTGGGGTGTCAGCAGGCAGGTACACACAAACACACACACACACACACCCCAAGACTCGACCTGGCTCTCTGAGTTATGGGAACTCCAGGAAAGAGACCTACAGTCACCACAGCTGTTCTAACGGAGCTGATTTTGACCACATTTTAGGTTTCTCTTATGACACATTAAGTGGGAAGAGGGCATAGGCTTTTGCACCAAATCCCAGCCTTCCCCTTTGCCCAGCAAGTCCCGCCGCCCCACTTCTCTGAACCCCAGTTCCCTCATCTGTGAAACAGTGGTAATAAGATCTACCTTGAAGGCTGTCGGGAGGCTGAGAGGAGATAATAGAAGAGGCACACACGGGAGGATTGCTATCTGTGCAAATTCCTGGGCCTGGGTGGGGAGGGACTTCCTTTTCCCTGTTTTACTGACATGAAACAGACATCAAGTGGGAAATGTACGTTTCGAGAACCATTCAGGGCATTCTGGGTTGAGTTGAGGTCCAAGATCCCCATTCTGTCCCCTTCAGGCCAGTTCCCTCACTCTTTGTCCCATCCGCCCCCAGGGGAAATTCATCAGGATCCACTTTGGAGCCACTGGAAAGTTGGCTTCTGCCGACATAGAGACCTGTGAGTGCCGCGGAGGGAGCCCTGCCCCACCCCGTGTCCTCCACCTCCGCCTTCTTTCCCAGCCAGGGGTCCCCTCTCATCGTCTCCCCTCCACCTTCTGTCTGTCTACATTTGTCCCTTGGCCTTACAGTCTTTCTTTCTTCAAACCATATCTTTTCCCTTGGCCCTCTCCGTCTTGTGGTAGGAGCCTTTGTCCCTTGTTCTCCACCTTTTTGCTGCATCTACACACTTTCCCTCTTTCCTGCCTTACTCGCCTTCCTCTCCTCCTCCCCACCTCAGATCTCCTGGAGAAATCCCGGGTGATCTTCCAGCTGAAGGCTGAGAGGAA
Source organism: Choloepus didactylus (assembly GCF_015220235.1). NCBI lineage: Eukaryota > Metazoa > Chordata > Mammalia > Pilosa > Megalonychidae > Choloepus > Choloepus didactylus. Next base: position 157,608,458 of record NC_051310.1, on the reverse strand, counting down.
CTACCACATCTTCTACCAGATCCTGTCCAACAAGAAGCCAGAGCTGCTGGGTGAGCCTGGCCTGGTGGCCCATCCGACCCGCACTGGCCTCCCCGAAGCCCACCTGTGCACAGGGGCAGGTGTCCTCCCGGGCCCGGCTCTCGGCCCCTCTCGCCTCCCCTCTCCTCATCTGCCCACCTCACCACCTCACTGCTGCTTCGTGCCTCCCTCCGTTTGCTCCCCAGGGTTCTCTTCCTTCCCCACCTTGGACCTGCCTGCGTCTTCTCCAGCCACCCCATTCCACTGCCACACACTTTACTCCTTCTCCTTCCACCTCTTCCCACTCCTGCCTTTTCGATTTCTTCTCCTCTTCTTTGTTGGTTTTCTCCTTCTCCTTTATTGCCTGCCCCCTTGTTCCAGTCTTATCCCCCCACTAACCCCCTCTTCTCCTCCCCGGGTCCCTCCTCTTTCTCATTTCTTTTGGATTCTCTCCTTGGTCCTCGCTGATTCTCCTCTTCTCTGCCTGCTCCCCGTCCTCTCCTCCTCCACCCTCCTCCTTCTCTTCCTCTATGGTGCCCTCCCCCTCTGGGCTCCCACCCTGCCCCTCGCCTGGCGCAGACATGCTGCTGGTCACGAGCAACCCCTACGACTACGCCTTCGTGTCGCAGGGAGAGGTGTCCGTGGCCTCCATCGACGACTCTGAGGAGCTCATGGCCACCGATGTGAGTGAGGCGGCTGGGCACGGCAGTGCGGACGGCTCCTGGTACACCCGGGCCGCCGGCTCCAACCCCGCCCTTGGCCTCTCTCGCCCGGTCCCAGAGCGCCTTCGACGTGCTGGGCTTCACTCCTGAGGAGAAAGCCGGCGCCTACAAGCTGACGGGCGCCATCATGCACTACGGAAACATGAAGTTCAAGCAGAAGCAGCGGGAGGAGCAGGCCGAGCCGGACGGCACCGAAGGTGCGAGGGGCAGGAGGCCAGGCACGAAAATGCCTGGCATGGGGACGGACCGTCCTGTGAGACAGTCCCCTGGGAGCAGGGTCCCCCATGCTGTGCCCAAGAGTGGTGCCTTTCAACAATTTTTTAAAGAACTAGGCTGACAGCAGGGTTGTTAGGACCACAGTAGCGAAAGTGGGAGGAAACCAGGAGAAATATGAGACTGTGACCCTGCAGAGCAGGTGGCCAGAGGGCGGTGCCTTTTTCTGGGAGCAGGCCCTGCCCCCACCCATCCGGCCCCCCCACAGGCTCTCTCCTTCCCTTGGAACCCGGCCAGGCCTCTGGCCACCCACCACCCACAGACAGCCTGGCTCCCCGAGGACCTGAGGCTTGTGGGGTAGATGGGGTTGTTGAAAAGGGGGAGAGGAGCAGGGACCTGGGAGAGGCGGGCAGACGGGGGGACCCTCCAACTTCCCAGCCCCCATCTGTACTAACCAGAAACCAGTTGCAGATTTTTTCCCTCCTGCATCCAAGACTCACCCAATCCCAGGAAACTACAGCCCCTGAGTTCTGCAGAGTCACTGACATTCACATGGTGGGAGTTTGCCTGCCCAGCCATGCAGCGAGCCTGTCACAGGGCTCTGTGCCATGTTCTGTTTGGGGGCCCAGCTCAGGGCATTGACACTCACCCCTGTCACTGGGCCTCAATTGCTCCCTCTTGAGATGGAGCTGCAGTCCCTGCTAGCTCCCTCCCGGGGCTGCTGTGAAGAATCTTCAAGATGGAGATGTGAAGGTGGAAACTGCTGGGCGAAGGCCCGGAACATTCTTCTGGAACCACCGTCAACACTTCTCCTCATCAGTCCAGATCAAATCACCAAGTTTGGGTTTTATAATAGTATGCCCCTAGTAATCACAAAATTCTTCAACCTAAATCAAAGAAATTCATGCTAATAGAAAACTCTGTATGTTGGACGGCTCTTTTGGAGAGCTGGGGTGAGTGAGACTCCAATACACTGTCAGGAAACTTGACTTCCCAGCCAGCCAAACTGGTGACATGCGGATTGAGAGGACAGGATGCCCAGTCCTGGGCTGGATCCTGGGGGGAGACACAGGAGGCAGGAAACAGAGAGCAGAAGACCCCTAGTCCCAGCAGCACAAACCTTCCCTGGAGAGACCAGGGGTGGAGTCAGGGAGGGGATCACGACTTCAGCAATGCTATTCGGTGAAGGGCCTGGCCCTTAATCACCCTCCAGACATAAAGACAGAGGCGAGAGGAGTCACCGAGTAGAGGGAGGCCCAGGACTGGACAGAGGGGACTGGGTTCCAGTGTGACCTGGACACACATTGGCTGCCTGACCATGGGCAAGTCTTCACCATTCCAGGCCTTGGTTGCCTCCTCTGGTGAGAGGGAGTTGGACCAGATACTTCTTAGAGGCTCTGACCCTGGGGGCAGGGAATGAGGGTTGGTTGTAAGAGCTCCTTCACTCCTTTTCTTCTCATCCAGATGCCGACAAGTCTGCCTACCTCATGGGGCTGAACTCAGCTGACCTGCTCAAGGGGCTGTGCCACCCTCGGGTGAAAGTGGGCAACGAGTACGTCACCAAGGGGCAGAGTGTGCAGCAGGTGTACTACTCCATCGGGGCACTGGCCAAGGCAGTGTACGAGAAGATGTTCAACTGGATGGTGACGCGGATCAACTCCACCCTGGAGACCAAGCAGCCTCGCCAGTACTTCATAGGAGTCCTGGACATTGCTGGCTTTGAGATCTTCGACGTGAGCCCGGGGAGCCCTGGATGTGGGGAGAACAATAACCCACACATGCGCACAATCCACAGGCACTTAGTGCCAGCCGCAGGCCAGGCTCTGGGAAGGGTCATGTGGATTCAGCAGTGGCTGAGGCAGTTGTCCCTCTGCCATCAGGGCAGCTCTCCCTCCCCTGCCCTGAGATGGGAGGGGACCAGCCTTACCCTATCAGCCACCCAGACACCTGCTTGTCTGACCTGCTCCCACCCCTCATTCTCCCACAGTTCAACAGCTTTGAGCAGCTCTGCATCAACTTCACCAATGAGAAGCTGCAGCAGTTCTTCAACCACCACATGTTCGTGCTGGAGCAGGAAGAGTACAAGAAGGAGGGCATCAAGTGGGAGTTCATCGACTTCGGCATGGACCTGCAGGCCTGCATTGACCTCATCGAGAAGGTGCCGCCTTGGCCCCACCACCTGCGTCCCTTTCCCCTGCCATCCCCCACAAAGTGGCAGCCCCATCTCTTCTGCACCTGAGAAGCTGGAGTCCCCAGAATCCCAGTCCTCTCTCCAGGCCCACCCTCTGTGAAGTCATGGGCATACACAAGATGAGCCCCTTCCTTCTTTCCCCGGGACCTACCACTTTGTCACCCAGTGTAGTGGTTACTCTAATAGTGTTGGGGACTCCAGAGTCCTAAAAGTGGAATGTAGCAAGGCAGTAGACGCCTGGCCCCTCTGACATCCCATGAGAAACATCATTCATGGAAGGGTGAGACTAAAGATGTGTGGTTTCCCATCCCTTCCTTAGGGATGACTTATTCCCTGTTCCCTGAGAAATAAGCCAGTCTCAAGACCCTCTTGTCTAGAGACATTCCTCAGAAGAAACCAGGAAGGAGCTGGAGGGTGTTCTCTCCGAGCCAGGGCTGACTTGCCCTTAGAGTCCCTTTGCTCTTTGCTGGTACAGGCCAGAACCCTGAGTGACTGACCCGCTCCCAGCACATCCACTTCCCTTCAGAAAATGGGAGCTTCTGCACAAGTGTAGTCATTATCCAGAGACTCTTAACCAGGGTGCATTTTTCTGGGGAGTCAGTCTTTGGCTTCATCAAATTAAGGTATTGATCCCTGAGAAAAGTCAAGAAGCACCACATTTTCTGTAGTGCAGCATTTTGTGCAGAGTTTTGCAGAACATGGATCCCTCTAAACATCCCTTGAAGAATTGCTACCACTGTCCTATACACAGGGACCTGCAGGCTGGTGCCTTTGACACGCATCTGTCCCTACCCTCCCCCACCCCCCATCCAGGGCAGCAAGACTTTAAGGAGGAAGGGGCTGTGTGGTGGAGCCTTCTGAGCCTTGAGGACAATTGGGAATATGTGGTTCCTCACCAGGTGCACTGGGGCAGAAAGATGTTATATAGGCTAAATCTGAATGTAATTGGATTTATATTAATCCCAAGAATATTGGCTTCCTATTTTGGGGAAAAAGGTTACCACCATAGGTTCCCTTTGGCCTGCCTGTGATACTGGGCTGCAGAGTCTTTGCTCTGGCAGAGGGACTCTGTGCTCAGCGATACTCTGTCTATCTCCCCCGCCCTGCCCTCAGCCCATGGGCATCATGTCCATCCTGGAGGAGGAGTGCATGTTCCCCAAGGCCACCGACATGACCTTCAAAGCCAAGTTGTACGACAACCACCTGGGCAAGTCCAACAACTTCCAGAAGCCACGCAACATCAAGGGGAAGCCAGAGGCCCACTTCTCCCTGATCCACTATGCTGGCACTGTGGACTACAACATCCTGGGTTGGCTAGAGAAGAACAAGGACCCGCTCAACGAGACCGTGGTGGCCTTGTACCAGAAGTCCTCCCTCAAGCTCATGGCCACACTCTTCTCCTCCTACGCTGCCGTCGATGCTGGTAAAGGGGCATCCCTGCACGAGGGCGGGGGAGTTCTGGAGGTGCAAGGGATCAAGGTCCTGCTGCTTCAAATCATATGACTCTAGAGTCATAGGAATCCATGGGCCGTGGGATGTGAGTAAGGAGATCCCACAGCAATCCATCTGTACCTCTTCTGTGGCCCCGGCCATTTTCCACTTTGTATTATGGACATTGGCATACGTGCCTCTGTCTCCTCAAGACTTTGAGCAGCTGGAGCTCAGCAAGCGTGGCATGTGCATCATTGCATCATACCCAACATAGAGCAGTGCTTGCAGAAGATGTCAGTAAACATTGAGAGGATCACTGAATAACTGGTAGAACAAATGATCCTCCAGTTCAGAGAAGGAAGAGAAGGGGTGTGGCTTGAAACGAGGAAGAGGAAGTGCCAGGAAAAAATAGAGAGTGGAAAGATAGAAGAATGCAGGGTGGGCCAGAAGAGGGTGGAATTCGAGTACTGACCTTGTTTCACTATTATGTGGTGAGGCGCCTTATGTACGTGATCTTATTTAATCTTCTCTACAACTTTCAGAGGTGGTTTTATCATCCTTATGAAAAAACTGAGTCACTTGCCCAAGGTCACAGCTCATGAGGAGCCACCTGAGGGCTCCTCCGTTTTCAAGCTCGTGTTCATCATTCCTTCTCTTGTTATTAGGGGATAGCAGTAAAAGCAAAGGAGGCAAGAAAAAGGGCTCGTCCTTTCAGACGGTGTCAGCCCTCCACCGGGTAAGAAGGACCCAGAGATGCCAGGAGACCTGTGGTGGGGGTAGGTGTGGTCCAGAGCCTGTTGGCTGCATCATCCTGGGCTGAACCTCTGAGTGTGAGGAGGAGCAAGGAGGGGAAGAAGCTACAGCTACATGGTTGGTTTGAGCATGTAAATCTGGCGCAAGCCTGAACTCCCAACATATATTATGAATCAAGTTCCTGTCCCTTTGAGGGTTCTGGTGACAGGGTCCAGATCCAAAGGGATGATTCTTTTGGCTTCTAACTTCCCAACCCCATCCACCCCCAGGAGAATCTGAACAAGCTGATGACCAACCTGAGGACCACCCACCCTCACTTTGTGCGCTGCATCATCCCCAATGAGAGGAAGGCTCCAGGTGAGTAATGGGGAAGGGTTTAGTCTGGGGAGGATGCTTGGTATCCATGGGCCCTGAGGCTGACCCGCCTTCCTTTCTTCCTGTTGGCAGGGGTGATGGACAACCCCCTGGTCATGCACCAGCTGCGCTGCAACGGCGTGCTAGAGGGCATCCGCATCTGCAGGAAGGGCTTCCCCAACCGCATCCTCTATGGAGACTTCCGGCAGAGGTGGGTATGGGAACCCTCCAGAGCTAGGGAACAGAGCCCGGGCAGCCTTGGTGGGGAAGGGTGTCTGTAGGTGGCCCCTGGAATTCTTTGGGTGGAGAAGATCAGTGCAGAACGAGGGTGACTCTGGGGTCTTACCACCCCTCCCCCCAGGTATCGCATCCTGAACCCAGCGGCCATCCCCGAGGGGCAGTTCATTGACAGCAGGAAGGGGGCAGAGAAGCTGTTGGGCTCCCTGGACATTGATCACAACCAGTACAAGTTCGGCCACACCAAGGTGAGTCTAGAGCCCTAGAGGATGAGGTTGCAGGGTGTGTAGCCACATTGAGTGGGGCAGCTGGAAGCTCAGGAGGCAGACCCCTGATTCCTGGCTTCCTGAATCAACCCAAGGCCTGGAACCCAGGCTTCATTTCTATCTTGTGTTTCTCATTTTTACTGTCAGGTCTAGGAGTCACAGGTGATGGGTGCCCTGAGAGGTCAGTTAGGGTCTCCTATCTTCTTCCTTCATCCTGAATATCCCTCTCTGAGGCTGTGGCCCCTTGGATGTACCTGTTGCCCACAGGTGTTCTTCAAGGCAGGGCTGCTGGGGCTGCTGGAAGATATGCGGGACGAGAGGCTGAGCCGCATCATCACACGCATCCAGGCCCAGGCCCGGGGCATGCTCATGCGCATTGAGTTCAAGAAGATCATGGAGCGCAGGTGAGGGGGCAGGAAATGATGGGAGAGGGGCATACAGATGTGAGAGGCAGACAATGATAACCAACGTAGATCCCAAGACTTGGATTCAAATTCTGACTCTACCACCTACTAGCTGTGTGCCCTGGGCAAGTTATTTTACCACTCTGAGTCTCATCTGAATTCTTTAAAAAAAATAGAAAATTCATAGGGAAATACAAATTAGGATGCCAATGAAACAATCTTAAAACACTAGATTGGCCAAAAAATTAAGAAGTCTGACCCCCTGTTTATGGGCATGTAAATTAGTATAACCTCTTTGGGAAACAATTTGTCATTATCTGTGAAAGTTGAACATTTGCATGCTTTGCAAATTCACTCCTGAGGGCATTCCTGCAGAGAAACTCCTGCATGTGTACACCGAGAGAAGTGGATAAGAATCTCCATCACAGAATTGGTCATCATAACAGAGCTCTGGAAACAACCCAAATTTCCATCCACAGGGGGATGAATAAATGTTCATCCAGTGGAATATTATAAAGCAATGAGAAGGGGAGAACTACAACTGCATGGTACTATGTGTTTGATATGTTTGAGCTTTAAAAGCCTATTGTTAAGTGGGAGAAAAAAAACAAGTCACAGGGTAGATAGAGAGATGCCATTTTTATACAGCTCTGAAGTAATAAAAACCAACAGTACATTGTTTAAAGAGACATACATATGTGGTTAAAGTATTTTTTGAAAAAGTAAGGAAAACACAAGATTCAGGGTAGGCTACCTCTGGTGGGGGGGGCCATGGAAGGGTATTGGGAGGAGCACACCGGTAGATTCAAAAGCTGGTAGTGTTCTCGTTCTTGTTTGGGGTTGTGGGTTCATGGATATCCATTATACCTTCATGCTTCACAACCTACACATATATTACAGATATTCTGACATATAAAATATTATACTTTGTAAACATATTTGAGGTTCTTATGAGATAGAAACACTGAACATGCTAGACACACTGTAGGTGTTACATTTTACTACTGCTTCCCAATCAGAAAGAAGCAAACTTTGATCAATTAGTAAATATTAACTGAGCAACTCCATGCTCAGGGTGGTGTTCTGGAGAGATCCCCGTCCCTGCCTTCAAGTGCCTACAGACTTGCCAAGATGGGCAGGGAGCCAAGTCCAGCTGGTCCCATCTTTGGGAAGTGCTCTTTCCTGGTGTCCCATGCTGCTTCCATTTTTCCTTGTCAGGGATGCCCTACTGGTGATCCAGTGGAACATTCGGGCCTTCATGGGGGTCAAGAACTGGCCCTGGATGAAGCTCTACTTCAAGATCAAGCCGCTGCTGAAGAGCGCAGAGACAGAGAAGGAGATGGCCACCATGAAGGAGGAGTTTGGGCGCCTCAAAGAGGCACTGGAGAAGTCCGAGGCTCGCCGGAAGGAGCTGGAGGAGAAGATGGTCTCCCTGCTGCAGGAGAAGAATGACCTGCAGCTCCAAGTGCAGGCGGTGAGACCATGTGATTGTCTTTTCAACTCTCCCCTCCCATCTCATCATCAGAGACTAAGAGTCTAGGAACTTCACCTTTCTTTACAAATTTGCATGTCATCCTCAAGCAAGGGGCATGCTGATCCTCTGTATCATTCAATTTTTGTATCTGTGCTGCCGAAGTGAGCAGTCCAGCTTTCTTTAAGACTCTGGGACTCTCTCTCTTTAATCACCATCTCACCTATCTGTCCTCTTCTTGCAGGAACAAGATAATCTGAATGATGCAGAGGAGCGCTGCGACCAGCTGATCAAGAACAAGATCCAGCTGGAGGCCAAGGTGAAGGAGATGAATGAGAGGCTGGAGGACGAGGAGGAGATGAATGCCGAGCTCACTGCCAAGAAGCGCAAGCTGGAGGATGAGTGCTCAGAGCTCAAGAAGGACATTGATGACCTGGAGCTGACGTTGGCCAAGGTGGAGAAGGAGAAGCACGCAACGGAGAACAAGGTGAGGGCAGCTGCCTCTGGCTCCAACTCAAGTCTCCTCAGCATTCCTAAACCAGAGGGGATCCTGAGAACTGTGTGATCCTGGTCCATGGCATTGGAGATCCTTACAGATGTCTCCAGCCTGGTGACATTTGGCCCTAATGGGAATGGGGGTCTTGGCCGGCAGGTGAAGAACCTGACAGAAGAGATGGCTGGGCTGGATGAAATCATCGCCAAGCTGACCAAAGAGAAGAAGGCTCTGCAAGAGGCCCACCAGCAGGCCCTGGATGACCTACAGGCTGAGGAGGACAAGGTCAACACCCTGACCAAGTCTAAGGTCAAGCTGGAGCAGCAGGTCGATGATGTGAGTAGTAAGAACCATATTCCATCTGCCCCAGGTCAAGGCTTTGTAGGTAACACCAATGGCCAGGGGGTTCCTGATCCTTAGAACTAACTTCTAAAGTTCCTGGAGACATTTTGCTCTCTGTAGTTCCTCTCTGAATCCCTTGTGCTTGCAGAGATTTCTCTGCCTGTTTGACATCCAATCCCATGGACTTCAAGTTTAGAAGGGAGTGGAAGAGTATGCACTGTGTAGTTCAGGTTTCCACACTCTGCCCCTTTTCTTCTCCCCATCAGCTGGAAGGATCCCTGGAGCAGGAGAAGAAGGTACGCATGGACCTGGAGCGAGCAAAGCGGAAGCTGGAGGGTGACCTGAAGCTGACCCAGGAGAGCATCATGGACCTGGAGAATGACAAATTGCAGCTGGAAGAAAAGCTCAAGAAGTAAGAGCCTACAGTGCCCAGAAGGGGCTGGCCTCAGGGTTAGAGCACAGGGTGCTGCATCTCCACCAGCCACTGTTGTTCTTAGTGCTCTGGGAAGGGGGCGGTTAGTCACAGCCCTCCTCCTCCCTCCCTGGGCCACTGGGGAGGTGGCTGGTCCTCGCATACTGAGGCAAGAGAGGAGGGTGGCCCAGGAGGAAGGAGGACCACCTGTCACACCATCTTTCTCTTCCAGGAAGGAGTTTGACATTAACCAGCAAAACAGTAAGGTTGAGGATGAACAGGCACTGGCCCTTCAGCTGCAGAAGAAACTGAAGGAAAACCAGGTGAAGTTCTTCCCAGTGCAGCCAAGAGGGAGCTCAGTGGCCCTAAGATGCCTAAGGCTGCAGAAGTTTAGGGTTCTAGACAGTATCTGGGGCTCCAGGCAGGTTTTCTTTTCCAGAACAAATGAGGGGTCTTAGTTCTCCCCTAATTCTTCCTTTGGTACTCCTCCCACCTTGCATTTGGGGAGCAACTTCTTAAGAAAAGACCAGTTCACACTCTTCATCCCAGCTACTAACCCAGGTGGAGCCCCCATAGGGCACCCATGCTATGGCATCAACTACAATGTTGAGCAAGTCACCTTCCCTCCCTGAGCCTCAGATTCTCTTCTCATCTGTAAAATGGGACTAACAATCCCTACCTCACAGAGGACCAGAGTAGACAATGCATGTGAAACCACTTTGTAAACTGTGAAGCTCTATATTACTGTCATTTTAATTCAGCCTGGGTTAGAGAGGTCACCACACCAGCAAGAAACAGTTCTTTTGTCTTCTCATGGCCTTCTCATCCCTCTGCAGGAAATGATTAAATGAGCAGCCATAGCCCCCTTACCTTTAATGCACCCTGAAGTCTAATGCACTCATTCCCATGTGTGTCAGAAGAGCCCTGGAAGCATTAAGGCAGGTGCTATCACCCCCATTTTATAGCTACAGAGACGGCAAGGCCAGGTCTGGACAGAATGGCCCCAAGGGCCAACAGGCACTCAACTGCTAGGGGCAGGACCTTGTCCTCTTGTTTCCTGGGCAGACTGTGGCTAATGGAGAGAGTCAGTCCCTCAGCACTCAACGTGCAAGTGGAGGCAGGAACACAATTCCGGTCCTCTGGCCTGCACAGGGCCAGGCCTGCCCTCAGAAATGATTTGCCTTCCCATCCTCTCAGGTGCCCCTTCAGGGTTTTAACCAGAATGTTGGGACACCCCGAGGTTCACCTACTCTGGGTCTGGACAACTTCTTTAGCCTCTTGGACCCAGAACAACAGTGCTGTTGTCCTTCCGGTCTCAGCAATGGGCTTGTGACTCCTTCTTCCTGCTCAAGTGCTTGCACACGGGTCCCACCCTCTCCATCCCGGGAGCAGAGGCCGGGCAGCCCTCTCCCTCCTGCTCCCAGCGCCAACCCACACACGTTCCCATTAACACTGTCCATAACCCAGATGAAGGGAATCCCACTAATTCTCCCCGTTGCTCCTAGCTGGCCAGACAACAGATCAAGATGGTTGCTGGGACAATCTCTCAATTTAGTCAAGGCCAAGGAGGAAGCCAAAAAACTGAGATGGGGCATCATGAAGAGAAAGGGCACCCTGCTTGCAATCATCTGAGCTGGGAGGGAACAATCAAGCTGGAACCTTCCCTGGGCATAAATAAAGCAAGTCCTGGAGAGTGAGGAATATGCTAATCGAACTTAGTGGTCAACTCAGAAGATTAAAGTATTTTGTTGTTTCAAGGCAGATGGTTGCATATATTTGTAAAATACAAACACCCACTTTTCTGCCTTACAGTTAGCAGAATCCATTGACTCTGGAATCTTTGAGATTCAGGATCCCACAGATCTCAGGATCCCCGTCTGAACACAGATTCTCAGGATTCAGGGTTACAGATAGATACAAAGACTTGGTCTGAGATGTCCCCAGCAAATGCCTTGAAGGTTTGGCTTTGGTCAAATTCCTGCTCATGGCAGATTTTGCTATCATTTATTCCTCCCCAAAAGGAAGTCCAGGGAAGTTAGATCATTGAGAATACTGGCTGTATTAAGAATATCATGTATTATCCCCTCGATTACAAAATGGAAGAAAGTTATTTTCAATGTTTTCAAATCAGGAGTCTTCTATTCTCTGTCTCTATGTATAAGAATTGGCAGTTGCTACCATTTTCCCCTAGAAAATGACTCTCTTTATCCTAAGCTCATTTTGTATCTCCTTTCTGCCCTGACATTCCAGGCCCTTGTTTTGTGGATCATTTTAGTCAAGACCTCTCAGTAAACCTTGAAATATCTGAGCTAGCTTTCAAGGGGAAAAAAAATGGGGAAACCAGATTTCCCTTTTTGATTGAGGTTCAACAGATCCTGTATTGCGTGTGAGGTCTGAGCCTCGAAGTGCTAGAGCAGGGCTTCTCAACCCAGCTCTACTGTCATTTTGGACCAGATAAGTTTTTTAAATGGATGCTGTCCCATGCATTGTAGGGTGTGTAGCCTACAATGAGAGCCCCAGCCTCTACCCACTAGATGCTAGTAGCATACTCCCCCAAGTTGTGACAATAAAAAATGACTCTATCACCAACTGTCCCCTGGAGGGCAAAACCTACTCCCTGTTAAGAACTATTGCTCTCGAGAGACCTGAGTTCTTGAGCCAGAGTCCCCTGGGTGTGGGACTCTGCTGGAAGTTTCCGGGTGGCAGGTCTGAATCCCATGTGCCGTGTCCAGGCGCGCATCGAGGAGCTGGAGGAGGAGCTGGAGGCCGAGCGCATGGCCAGGGCCAAGGCAGAGAAGCTGCGCTCAGACCTGTCCCGGGAGCTGGAGGAGATCAGCGAGCGGCTGGAAGAGGCCGGCGGGGCCACATCCGTGCAGATCGAGATGAACAAGAAGCGCGAGGCCGAGTTCCAGAAGATGCGGCGGGACCTGGAGGAGGCTACGCTGCAGCACGAGGCCACGGCCGCGGCCCTGCGCAAGAAGCACGCTGACAGCGTGGCCGAGCTGGGCGAGCAGATCGACAACCTGCAGCGGGTGAAGCAGAAGCTGGAGAAGGAGAAGAGCGAGTTCAAGCTGGAGCTGGATGACGTCACCTCCAACATGGAGCAGATAATCAAGGCCAAGGTGGGCAGCTGCTCAGCCTCTCCCCGCACTCTTTCCTCTCACAGCTTCCACTTCCTGTCTGCCTCATTCCATCTCATTTGCCATTCTCACTCCCTTCATCACCCTTTGGTCTCTTTCTTCCTCTCTATCTTGTCCCCTCTCTCTCTTGTTTAATTCAACTTCCCTCTTCAGATTGCATCCCTCCTGCCTCCCCATTCACCTCCATCTCCTCTGTGCTCTCCCCATCTTGGCCCTCTCTGCGTTTCTGTAGCTGGCCCCTTCTCCCTGCCAAGTCCAGCCCCTCCCACACTCACCCTCCCTGTATCCCTTGCTGCCTGAAGGCAAACCTGGAGAAGATGTCCCGGACCTTGGAGGACCAGGCCAACGAGTACCGCGTGAAGCTGGAAGAGACCCAGCGCTCCCTCAACGACTTCACCACGCAGCAGGCCAAGTTGCAGACTGAGAACGGTGGGTGCCCCTGACCAACCCTGGGCCTGCCCCAAGGCAGAGCACTGGTTAACCCCTTCCGTGGCCCACAAACCCCTTGATGCCTATCTCCAGGAGAGTTGTCCCGGCAGCTAGAGGAAAAGGAGGCACTGATCTCCCAGCTGACCCGAGGGAAGCTTTCCTACACCCAGCAAATGGAGGATCTCAAAAGGCAGCTGGAGGAGGAAGGCAAGGTGAGGCCCAGCTTGGGGGCAGTAGGACACACCTGACAGTAGCCCTGGGGCAATTAACCTCAAAGCCAGAACTGGAGCCTGGAGGCTGGAGGGAGCCTCTATAATGAAAAGACTCTCCAGTATAGGTTCTTCTATCCTTCAGCTAAATGGCACCCAAAAGTCATGGACTGCCTCTTTCCTTATTTGTAAGGAGGTAAGGTGGGAACATTGAGAAGCTACTTGAAGACCAGTCTCACCCTGAATGAAGTTGGGCTTGGCTAAAGTTCACAGACAGAAGGATCTGGAGCATGGGGGAGGGGTGTTCCTTCCCACCTTCCTGAAAGGCCGACCCCCTCCTGGTGCCCACCTCTCCCCAGGCAAAGAACGCCCTGGCCCACGCGCTGCAGTCGGCCCGGCACGACTGTGACCTGCTGCGGGAGCAGTATGAGGAGGAGACGGAGGCCAAGGCTGAGCTGCAGCGCACCCTGTCCAAGGCCAACTCGGAGGTGGCCCAGTGGAGGACCAAGTACGAGACGGACGCCATCCAGCGGACAGAGGAGCTCGAGGAGGCCAAGTGAGCTCTGGGTGACCCCCACCCTGACTCTCATGGAGGAAGGGGACAAGCAGCACGGTCATAGAAAGGAGGCCAGAGGTGGGAGAGCCAGGAGGGGCATTTAAAAACCAGGAGAAACTTGGCAACAGAGTGGGCCAAAGAGGTGCTTGGAAGGGAGCCTGCATCCTGCTCTGTGTGAACCCTGGCTGGCCCTGACCCACTTCCTGTGACGGGCGAGCTTTTGGCCCGGGTTATACCTGATGTTCACGTATAAGACGAGCAAAAAGCTTGTTGGTCAGAGGAGCTACCGTCGCATCAGCCTGTCGTGTGTGCCTGTGTGTGCCGCCCACGTGCCGCCAGATGTAGGGAAGAGGCCTGGGCAGCCCAGCCTGGGGGCTCTGTTTCCTCAAGGCTGGGGATCCAGGGCCTGAATGGCAGCTCAGCATCCCAAAGGGCTGTGGAAGGGGGCGGGTCCTCCTCGCACAGTTGTCCCAAGGCCCCCCTGTTCACAGATAGAGTCATCCACTCCCCACCCTCCCCCGGGCAGGAAGAAGCTGGCCCAGAGGCTGCAGGATGCCGAGGAGGCCGTGGAGGCCGTCAACGCCAAGTGCTCATCACTGGAGAAGACCAAGCACCGGTTGCAGAACGAGATCGAGGACCTGATGGTGGACGTGGAGCGCTCCAACGCTGCTGCTGCGGCCCTGGACAAGAAGCAGAGGAACTTCGACAAGGTGGGCCTGTGGGGGAGCGGGAGGGAGCGGGTGGAGTCAGCGGGAGGCCCACGTGTTTGCCTGGGTGGGGTTGGGTGCTCGGGCCACAGGGAGGGGGGGGGCCCAGCCAGGTGAGGGGCCCAGGGCAGCCCCTGGGGCCGCACAGTGAGCCACCTGCCCCCGCAGATCCTGGCCGAGTGGAAGCAGAAGTACGAGGAGTCGCAGTCGGAGCTGGAGTCCTCGCAGAAGGAGGCGCGCTCCCTCAGCACCGAGCTCTTCAAGCTCAAGAACGCCTATGAGGAGTCCCTGGAGCACCTGGAGACCTTCAAGCGGGAGAACAAAAACCTCCAGGGTGCGCCAGGGGCGGAGAGGCTGGGAGGGGCTGGGGGCAGGAAGGGACGTGTTGCTTTGAGCTCACAGGCTCTCCGACCCCCAGAGGAGATCTCAGACCTGACCGAGCAGTTGGGAGAAGGAGGAAAGAATGTGCATGAGCTGGAGAAAGTCCGCAAACAGCTAGAGGCTGAGAAGTTGGAGCTGCAGTCCGCCCTGGAGGAGGCCGAGGTGAGGGCCTGGCTCTGCTCGCACCCCTTGCCCCGCTTGGCCCTGTCGTCTCTCCCTTCCCTGGACATGACCCAAGACAGAATCTCTTAACTCTGTGTCTCCCACTGGGGTCTCATATCACTGCCCCTGCAGCCTACCTTCTTTCACCTCCTCCAAAGGCCCCCATCCCTGATGTCACAGGGTAACCCTTCAGAGGCAGAGCCCTGGGGTTTCCACTACCCATGTCTCCCTCCAAAGCCAAGGTCTGCACAAAGGAGACATCAGAGTCTTATCCTAGGCCATAAGGTTTTGTCACTCACCAGGATTTTTCAAGAGAGTGGTTGGGATCATGGGCTCCAGAATCAAACAGACCTGACTTTGAAACTCAGCTTGAGGACCCCCACTGTGTCCTTGGACAAGTTTCTTAACCTCTCTGTGTCTCTGTTTTCTCATCTGTAAAATGGAATTAACTGTACATATTTCATAAGATTTTATGCATGGTTATTATGAAGAGTGGGGAAACACACTTAAGCACTTAATATGTTAGCCCTTGTTACTACTCAATTTTTAAGAAGCTGGGAAAAGCCCTGAGCTTTAGAGCATCTAACTTGCCTCATGAAAGGGTTAAGGATCTGGGAAACAATCATAAAGTTTTGAACTTGTGGTTATAAAAATCTCTCTTTTCTATGACATTTTATGTGGGTCAGAAATTCATGCAATGTTAGTGCTGGATAGTCTTGGCAATTGTGAGTCCCACTCATTTCCTTGACAGGAAAGCACTTCCTCCTTCCTGGTACCCAGGTGGGCCTGGGGATGCTGACCCCGCCTCCCAGTCTCTTACCAGCTCTTCTTCTCCAGCCCATAGTCCTAGTTGTCATCCTGCATTCTCTGCCTCCCTCCCCCAACCTGCCCCTGCCCAATGCCCCGAATGCCTGCCCTGGACCCTCACCCCCCTTTCCCCTCCCAGGCCTCCCTGGAGCACGAGGAGGGCAAGATCCTCCGGGCGCAGCTGGAGTTCAACCAGATCAAGGCAGAGATCGAGCGGAAGCTGGCAGAGAAGGACGAGGAGATGGAGCAGGCCAAGCGCAACCACCTGCGGGTGGTGGACTCGCTGCAGACCTCCCTGGACGCGGAGACGCGCAGCCGCAACGAGGCACTGCGGGTGAAGAAGAAGATGGAGGGCGACCTCAATGAGATGGAGATCCAGCTCAGCCATGCCAACCGCGTGGCTGCCGAGGCCCAGAAGCAAGTCAAGAGTCTTCAGAGCTTGCTGAAGGTACACGGTGACTCTTGGAAGCTAAGAGCTCATCTCCCTGGGAGAGGGGACTGGCCACCTTGTGTCCAAGTTAGGCGGTGGCAGATGGCAGACGCACCCCATAGGCCCTCCGTGAGCCACCGCAGTGGGCCCTCCTCCGGCACTGAGTCCCGTGGAACAGCCATCTGACGGGCCCAGAGGCCAACCCCCACCTCACGCCCATTCTCCTGTTTCTCAGGACACCCAGATCCAGCTGGATGACGCGGTCCGTGCCAACGACGACCTGAAGGAGAACATCGCCATTGTGGAGCGGCGCAACAACCTGCTGCAGGCCGAGCTGGAGGAGCTGCGGGCCGTGGTGGAGCAGACGGAGCGGTCTCGGAAGCTGGCTGAGCAGGAGCTGATCGAGACCAGCGAGCGGGTGCAGCTGCTGCACTCCCAGGTGAGTGGCTCCCCCAGGCATTCCTAGAGGGAAGCACAGGCCGGCAGGACTCAGCAGTGAGGTTTGGGAGCCTCTCCCGGATGCTCAGTGCTTTCCATCCCCGCTCCTACCCCCAGAACACCAGCCTCATCAACCAGAAGAAGAAGATGGACGCAGACCTGTCCCAGCTCCAGACTGAAGTGGAGGAGGCGGTGCAGGAGTGCAGGAACGCTGAGGAGAAGGCCAAGAAGGCCATCACGGATGTGAGTCCAGTGCAGTACCAGCTCCCTCCACCTGCCCCAGGCTGGCGTCTCTCTGGGGTTTGCAGCAAGTGTGTGAGGCCTCCACCAGACCCGTGCGCCCCTCTCTCCCTGTCCACAGGCTGCCATGATGGCGGAGGAGCTGAAGAAGGAGCAGGACACGAGCGCCCACCTGGAGCGCATGAAGAAGAACATGGAGCAGACCATCAAGGACCTGCAGCACCGGCTGGACGAGGCCGAGCAGATCGCCCTCAAGGGTGGCAAGAAGCAGCTGCAGAAGCTGGAGGCCCGCGTGCGGGAGCTGGAGAACGAGCTGGAGGTCGAGCAGAAACGCAACGCGGAGTCGGTCAAGGGCATGAGGAAGAGTGAGCGGCGCATCAAGGAGCTCACCTACCAGGTGCGGGCGGGCCGGCCGGGGAGGCGGGGCCCCTCAGGAGTAGAGGGTGACAGTGGCTTCTCCAGCGCCACCTCCTGGCCCACACAGACCCTGTGCTCTGGAGAGCGGGACTCCCGCCGCCTTCCAGGAACGCCTCCCAGCTGTCCTCTCACTGGCTCCTTGAGAAGCTGTCTTTAGATTAATATTCTTTCACACTTTCTGGAGTCAGTTTGACTTGAGTCCATGAATTTCTCTAGCAAATGGAGAATCTTCTACATCCTGAAAACTCTTTTAACTAGCATTTCCTCAGGCTTTTTAATAACTTGAAGTGCTACCGTGAAGGCTTTAGACCAGTCCAAGGAACCATTCCACCCTCCATCAGCCTCAAAGGGTGGGACACAGTGTGGCACTTTAGGGATAAGAGTTGGGGAGGGCGAGAAAAGGTTCAGGTGTCTTCCTTGGAACTTCTGGGACAACAGATAGCAAGGCCTTAGAGAAGGAAGACCTGAGAATGTTCTAAGATTGCTGTCTGCATGGCTCAGAGCTTTTGCCCTTGTCCTGTTATTTTTGAGTGCCTGGGAAGGGGAGACAGAGGAGACAGGGGGTATTGGTCCATTTATTTGACAGATGGATACCAGAGGACCATGAAAGAAATATGGATGTAGAAGCACAAATGTCTTGTGAACAGAAGTGAGAATGCCATCCTGACAGATGCACATGCAATGATATAGAGATAGAAATGATCAAGGGGGAGTAGAGCCAGTGACCCTGGTGTCAGAATTTCTGTCTTAGTACAATTTTTTAGAATTAAGACTCTAGGCTATGATCATATCCTGCACTTTCTTTCTACCCTCTGGCCAGGAACATTTATGTTGCTACCTTTTTCCTTCGGGTTGGAGCTGGAATAGACCTAATGACTACATATGATCATATTAGGAAATTCTGTTGGGTTCTGAGCCCCTTCCTCCCAACAAATAGCCTCCACGGTACCTCTTCCAGCTTAAGAACTGGGGTCCTCACTGCTCTTTAGATCCCTGAGAACTTACCTTATCCCTTTGACCTACAAGTAGAGTCGGACATGGAATCTTCCCCACCACCTCTTAGGCCTGGGCTGTTGGAGGCAGGGGACGCTAACGCATGGGGAGAGGAGTGGAATGATAAGAGAGTGAAAGGTGATGGCATTTGCTTCTACTCCCAAATTGGCCTCTCCCCCCTCCACCTCACCCCCCAGACAGAAGAGGACAAGAAGAACCTGCTGCGGCTGCAGGACCTGGTGGATAAGCTGCAGCTGAAGGTGAAGGCCTACAAGCGCCAGGCCGAGGAGGCAGTGAGTTCACTGTTTTTCCACTCTTTCATGAACACATCTGCTATGTATGAGAATCAATGAGTGTCCACCACAGCATGGTCTGTCATCCCATGTGTCCAGGGCTATATTGGGCACACTGAGTTAAAATCAATGCGGTATTTGACCCAGCACCTTCCAACAAGGAGCTTATCACCCAAACACCAAGAGAAGGCAGTGTAGACGCCAATGCCAGAACATGGGGGAAAACAGGAAGGGAAGTGGCATTGGAATTGGACCTGGAAAGGGACCAGAATAAGATATAGCAGTGGGGTAGATATTCTGGGTGGGCAGAGAAGTGTGGATGCGAGGTGTTCATGAGCACACCTGCACAGGAAGCTGTGGGGTCAGTGGGGGAGCATCTATTTGATTCATGGTTGGACAGCTACAGTGGAGCTGGATTCTGAGGGGGACCAGATCAGCCAGGGTGGGATTCATCTTGGTCAGTGGGTGGCATGAATCGTGAGTGCTAGACAAGTCTGAGTGGGGTCCTAAGCCAGAGCGGGATACCCTCGGGGAGACTGTTACAGGAACAGGGAGCCAGTCCCCCATGCTGGGAATCTTGGAATCCCTCCATAGCCCCTCTCACCTCATCTTCACACACACACACCCAAACCCCCTGCAGGAGGAGCAGGCCAACACCAACCTGTCCAAGTTCCGCAAGGTGCAGCATGAGCTGGATGAGGCAGAGGAGCGGGCAGACATCGCCGAGTCCCAGGTCAACAAGCTGCGGGCCAAGAGCCGTGACATTGGCACCAAGGTGGGCCCTCCCCTGGCTTGGCTTGTCCACCCCCACATAGAATGCCTGCCATGAGTGCTCTTCAGAGTGGCACTCCTCCCTCTATCCCTGGACAGCCCTGAGCGTCCCAGATCCCCCGTAACCTGAGAATCCACCCACCTGCTTGGAGCAGCCCCTACACACTGGAACTTCTGCAGAAAGCCAGTCACACCTCTAAACCACAAGGACCCCTAACATGGGACCTCAAGATCCCTGAGGCCCTAGTCTCCCCGTCCCAGGCTCTAACCTGTCCCTTAGACCCCTGAAAGCCCTAGGGTTTCCTCCCACACCCCCCATCCCACTTGCCACCTGCCCTCTCACACCTCTTATTTCTTTCTCAGCAAAAAATGCATGAAGAGGAGTGAAGGCACCTTGGGAACCTTGATCTTGCTAACTTATAATAAACATGAGTGCCAGATTCTGCCTGAGCCCCTCTGTCCTACCTGCCAGCCATCCATCCTGGAGCAGGAGGGCCGGTGGTTGGAGAGCAGGGAGGCCCCCAGCCCCTGTATCAGAGCTATGGAGACCACATCTGTAGAGGAGGGAACTGAGACCCAGAGAAAGAGGTGTCCTGCCTGAGGCAGACTTAGCCATGAGTCCCGCTTCTGCTCAATCAACCATGCAAGGGTGGAGAGGGGAGAAATTTCAAAAGTGGAGAAAGCAAAGGGACCAGAAGGGTGAGCCAACTCCAGACTCTGGAAGACAGAATTTTGCTGCTGAAGCTGAAGCCACCCTCCATCTGTGCCATCCCTGAGCCCACAGGGGTTAAGTGTGTGCTCCCTCCAAAATGAATTTTCCGTTGGTGCCAGGAGAGGCTCTGAGCCAGCTGGGGATGGAGGTGTGGGCCAAGGGGTGGGCCAGGTCCCATTCTAGTCAGCCCCTGAAAACTCACCTGTAGGGAGTCCTCTTGCCTGTCATCCCAGGCCCTGTCGGTCAGGGCCTCCCCCGAGGGCATCCAGAGATTCTTGGGCTAGAAGACTCTGAGCCTGAGCCCATGCACAGTGTGGTCCAAACCCAGGCTTTGCTGGTCACCGTCTGGCCCTCTCATACAGGCAGAAACAAGCCCAGGGGCACGCACATGTCCACACCCACACATGTGCTTCCACTCACGTCACGAAGCTGCTCAGTGGACAGGGCTGGTCCAGAACCCATTTTGCTCCAAGCAAATCCCTACTCCTCAGCCAGGGCTTAAGGGCAGGCTCTCCAGCCCATCTTCTCACCCCTTCACCCAGCCACCCTGCCTCCCAGACCCCCTATCCAGGCATTTCCTATCCCCCCTCTGAGCCCTTGCCCCACCCCAAGTCCCAGAGCCAACTGGTCTTGAGAATGGGTTGTGTGTGAAGCCCCGAGAACAGTGAGCAGAGGCCAGAGAAACAAGGCACGTTGCTTCTAGCCCCAGAGAGGCCACTGATCCTGGCAAGGAGGCAGGAAGTGAGCATGGAACACAGAGCGGGAGGTAGAAAAAGTCAGACCAAGAGAGGAGACCATGAGCCCAGCACATGTCTGCACATAGTTGATGCTCAGGAAATGTTTGTTGAGGAGCTAGCAAGCTGGAAAGGTGGATCTGCTAGTGAAGGGAGCAGGGAGCAGGGTGAGGGTGAGGGGTGTTTTTCCTGAGCTAAAAGGAGGCTCGGTACAGTATCCATAACACGTTAGGTGTCAGAGCAGCTAGGTCACAAACAAGGAGGTCACTTCTGCTGACAGGACCTCAGTTTTCTCTTACGTGGAATGAGGGCATTGGACCAGATGGTCTCTAAGGACTTTTCCAGCACCAGCATTTCAGGACTCTCTGCCCCTTTCTAATGCCACAGACTGACCCCTCATCTGTGGTCTGCTGGCCAAATCCTCCTCACACCACGAAGGGGAGCTCTACACACGCCCCAGACCAGCCCCTCTCCTGGGCCACCCACAATCCTGTGCGCGCAGGTATGGCAGGTGGGCACTTCCATCAGGAAGGCTTGTGCCTTCCTAGCCACAGAACTCCAGGCGCCCAGCCGCCAGGCATGCCACAAAGTGGCCTTGCACACGGAGATTTGTGGCCGAGAAGTTTTGTTTTGGAAACCTCTTCAGTCTATCCCTCACTTCCTCATTGCTCAGACCGGGTGCTGGAGAGGAAATGTGACCTGATGGAGGCAACAGTTCCACAAACACACCTTGACATTCCTTGAGAGGTCTAATTCCTGGGAAAGAGAAAGACTCACCAGTAGGATATGAGTGTTTTAATTTGGGAAGGACGTAGGGGCTCAGCTTCCTCCCCTCCATCCTCCTTCCCACCCTCATAACACCCCCTCCCGGCCGGAGCTTCTTGGGGAGCCAGGTTCCAGAGCACCAGGCCCCACAGATGCATCCTGGGGACTTCTCAGGCCAGGCTTCGTGTCTGCAGGCCCGGGGCAGGGAGGCGGTGGGCAGGGAATCTAGTGAAGCCAAAGGAGATGTGTCTGGGCTCCTCTGTCCCCTTAGCCTGGCTGGGCCTGGGGGCCAGGGAGCCCTGGGGGTCACTGCTGGTCCCCTGTGGAGATGGAGCCAGACAGGAGAGGGAATGAGGTCAGGATGGGGTAGCTGGGGCTGGGGTTGGGTAGGCATCTCGTCTCCCAGAGCACAGACACTCACCCTGGGTGGCCCTGGGCCCCAGCTCAGTCTGGTAGATCTTGAAGGCATCATAGGCAAAGACAGAAACCAGGATGATGCCAAAAACCTGTGGGGGTCAGAGCAGGGATGGCACGACCAAGGCCATCAGGCCATCGGATTCGGGAAGAGGGAGGCGGGTGGTCTGGGGCAAGGCGTGAGCCACAACCCTGGGCACTGGCTTTGGCTCGGGGTAGGGGGACACACAGAAAGCGTGCATCTGTATCCACCCACCAGGGGTCCTGGGGGGCTGGGGGGGCCTGCCGGACTGGACTCACAAAAGCAGCAATGGCAGCTCCGTCCCGGGAGGTCACAGCAGCAAAGGAGACCACCAGGAAGATGATGATGGCGCTGACACAGCGGAGGAAGTCCTGGGGGAGGTCAACAGGGTGGTGCAGGGGCAAAGGGAGGGTCAGGGGGCAGGGGCATCTGCCCTGAGGTTTTTCCAGGCTAGTCAGTGTCCCTACTAATCCCTCCGAGGGGATACACCTACACACACAAAACAAAGCACTTTCCAGAGAAAGAGTTCCCACCGCTACAGAAAATGGACGCAGGTGAATCCAGAGCTACCCAGGGCTAGAAGCCAGGGGACTGGATGGGAGGTGCAGCTGATCTGGCCTGGTGGCTGGAGCCCCCCAGACAGGACCTGTGGGTGGGCAGGGCTGGGGGAGGGCTGGGGCTGGACCTTTGTTAAGTGGGAGAGCAGACAAGGGATGTGTGTCCTCCTCGTCGGTGACCCCTGTAGCCATGAAAGCAGCCTGAGTCAATGCTCACTTTTTGGGTGCAGGGTCCAGCATGGTGCAGAGAAAAGCTGGGATGTAGGGGCTGGGCCCTACACTCACCAGGCCCAGGAAAGGAGGGATTCAGGGAGAGGAAAGGAAATCTCTGCATTCAGAGGAGAAGGAAGGAACCAGGATGGGGTGGGGGAAGCAGGGTTCCTCACCAGACAGGGCCAGTTAAGCCGATCGAAGCGCCGGTAGTACTGGGTGGCATAGAGGAAGAGGAAGGCGAGCGTGATGAAGAACTCGAGCAGGGCCGCGGCCATGTAGGCAGAGATGGAGGCCGTGAAGCAGATAAAGATGATGAAGGTCAGGGCCTGCAGGACCGAGCCTCTGGAGCTTGCCAGGAAGGGGACACAATCCCACAGGCCGGGGGTCCCCCCAAGCTGTACCCACCAGCCATCTTTGCAGAGGAAAGCAAGTACTCTGGCAGATTCCCCTACTGTGAGCTACCCCTCCCAGGGGCAGGAGCCACCATTCAGGGCATTTGCCCATCGAGGGCAGTCTCTAGCCTCCCCCTGCCTGTCCAGGCCACCCCCGGCCCAAGGATCCCAGCAGCCCCAGCAGTATGGCCAAGTTGCACAACTCCAGGGGGCACAATTCAAATGGCAATGCACAAGAGACGTGTTTCCTGGCGCACAGCGTACTGTCTAAACATTAGCCCCTGGAGTTGTGCCCAGTGCTGCTCTGGGCCCTAGGAGGCATTCGCTGTCCCATAATACTTTCCCCACTCCCAGAAGCCTAAAACTCCTCCAACAAGGACCAGAGCCCTTGAGTTCCATGCCAAGGGACAAGGCTTAGAAGGCAGATGTGCACAGTGACTCGGGGGGCCTTTCAGCTCTGGCTACATAGGATGGCATATGTGTAGAGAACTTAAGTTTACACTAAGATCTTTCTTGGTGACCAGGGGAAGATCCTTTCCTGAAAATAGATTTTCATGAGGAGTAGACAACAGATAAAGTGGGGCTGCAGGAAGTCTGCCCTTTTTAATAGTTGGGGTTCTTGGACATGCCAAGAAGTGGCCATTTTAGAGTCCAGGGAAAGACAGGCCAGCATTCCAACTCCCTGTCCCATCCCTGGGTCTCGGACATCCCCAAGGTCCCCGAGAGTAGTCCTTCTGTCTAACTTCAATCCTTCCTGCTGCAACTGCCACCAGATGGAGGTCGACCAGAAGGCAGGGTTGGAGACTGGGGAGGGGGAAGGGGTGTTCAGAAAGCCTAGGAAGGGAGGCTGCTGGGGGGTGAGCTTACACACACACACACACACACACACACACACACACACACACACACACACACACACACACACACACACACACGGCTGGGCCAGGGAGCCAGGGATGTGGGAGAGGGAGGTACCCGGTTGGGGGAAGCGGCTGTTACCAGCTCAGTTTCCAGAAGGATGCCTCGGAGGGAAGAGAGGAAGGTCTTGTCCACAGCGAAGCCCCGGAGCCCTGCAGCTGCCCCCTCCTCGGGGGGGCGGTCCCGAGCACTGAACATCTCCGTGGGGCCCCCTGGGCACAGCCCCTCTCTGCCACCAGCCCAGAGAGGGAAATGGAAACCTGGCTGGATGGGGTAGCAGACAGGCGCAGGAAGGCACTGTGAGGAACCTGAAAGCGAAGCAAGGAGGCCGGTCTGCGGGGCCCCAGGAGAAGGCAGCACCCGCGGACGGCTGATCCAGATGGGCCCTCCCCCAGCTGCCCAGAGTGCCCCCCACTGGTGGCTGCACCGGCCCCCTGTGAGGCACATGGTGTGGGGGGGAGGCAGGGGAGGGGGTTGAGTGGGAGGAGTGATTAACCCCTCCCCTTTCTCACTGCAGACCCAGCCTGGAGAAGGGGAAAAGAGAGGAGGAGGGAGGCAGACAAACCAGGAGGAGCTGGGAGGTGAGCCAGGGAAACAGGGGTAGGACTAGGAGCCCTTCAAGAACCTAAGCCTGAAAAAGTTTGTGCTCCACTCCTCTAACTTTAACCCTCTTCCTTGGCTCCTCCTTCCCCCCTTCTCCTTTTAGGGAGGATGAGAGCTGGAGCCCGGCCCAGGCAGCACTCCGCCTGGACCGGGCTGTAGCAGCCAGGACCAAAGGACAAAGGCAGATTGTTGGGGGGACAAGGGGGTGCTGTGTGCCTGCTGCAGTGCCTCAATGGGCCTCTGTGTCTCCAGCAGGCTGGGAGGGCAGCCTGACCCCCACCCTGGTGTCCGGGAACGGGCCAGAGAACCAGAGCATGGCTTGGATGGGAGGTCACAGCGGAAACTCCGGAGGGGAGGGCAGAGGGGGTTGGCAGGGTGAGCAGTGGGTGAGGGCTGGGGCAGGAACCAAGCTGGGGGACCACCAGGTGTTCAGGCTTCAGGGATGCCAAAGACAAATTAGGCCACTTTTAAATACAGATTCTTTATTTGGATAAGTCTCTCCATGCTCAATAACAGCTTCCTCCTCAGAATCATTCATGTCAAAAGATTAGTAACTACATGGTGGTGTGTGCAAAGTGGATGCTCACCGTGTGTTTGAGGAATGAACAAATGAATGAGCAAACAAATGAATGGAGGGCTCTCCACTGGCCAAGGAGAAAATATCGAGAAAGTGCCTGTGCTGCACCGAGGCCGCTGGAGATGGCAGGAGAGGAGGAGACAGGAGTGGTGGCTTCAAGGGCAGAGCTTTGAAGACCTTTCCCCACACCAGCTTTCAGCAGCCTTCCCGGCAGCCGCTCCCTTCACTTCACCCTGCATTTCCCATCCACTCCAAAAAGTGCAAAAGTGCAGGTCCCCCCCCACCCCGCAGCCCCCCTTCCCATCCCAGGATCCCGCTGCTCCAGGTGGTGCTTCAGGTGGTGCTTTGGAGGGGCCGAGCATCCCCAGCCCACTGCGGCTGATGGGTTCTGAGGCCCACAGCTCACCCAGCCCACATTTTCCCGATGAGGGAGCAGCCGCAGGCCGGCCTGTCTAGGCCATCACACGTGGCCGCACACACACGCAAGCCAAGGAGACGCGGTAGAGTCTGCGCTCCAGGCAGTAGCCCACAGGGGCCCCCTGCCCGCCAGGACACCGCCGCCGGTAAAAGACGGTCTGTTTGTGGTAGAGCAGCTCTGAGTTGCCCAGGGGGTCCATGTCGGAGCCCGTCTGCAGGCTGACGCAGTGTGGGCACAGGCAGCGGGCGTGGTACAGGTCCTGGGGCAGCCGATTCAAGTCCCTGTCCAACCTGTGGGGGGCCACAGGGGTGCGAATGTTAGAGGAAGGACATGGTGTGTGGGGTGGCCTGGCTTCTAGCCCCAGCTCTGGCATCCACCAGCTGTATGACTTTGAGCCAGTTGCCCCCCTCTTCTCTGGAACTCACTTCCCCGAATGAAAATGAGGACAGGGGGCTAGAAAACAGCTTTCCCACTGGTTCCGGGCCATTAGGGAGGCAGGAGAAGGCGAGTAGGCTCTGAGCCATCTGACATTACACTGGGCTTTAGCACGAGATTCCTTGTTGTAATTGTTACTACATTATTATATATATTTTTTTTATTGTAAAAGTAAAAACTGCTCTTAAATCCAAGTATAAAAGAGTATAAAGTGAAGACTAACAGTCTTTCTCCTCACCAGTTTCACTCCAGAGGGAGCCACTGTCAACACTTTCTTGCACACCCTTCCAGACACTGCCCACACATATATTATAAGCACATGTAAGAGTGCACAGTAAGATTTATTTACTTATTTTGACAAGTACTTATTTAGCAAAAAAAAAAAAAAAAAAAAATTGGAAACTACTGGAAAGTTAGATGCTCCAAGGGGTCCGGGACTCCAGCACCCTAGCAGGAAACAGTCCCCAAGTTTAACGACCCTTCTCCATACAGGCAAGCCCTGGCAAACTGGGGCTTGGACAGCGCAGCATTTCCTAAAGTGGGTTCCCTAATAAATACCCTGCAACAAAATGGTTCTGTGGCCAAGTGAGTCTGAGGAACACTGAATTAAACACATTCATTTCTGTAGACTTCTTGCAGCCTTTAATGTACTGTGGGCTAGAGCAGCCTTTCCCAAACTTCCTTGACATTGTCACTTTTTTCTGAGGAGCAGCTTGTGGGACTAGTGTTGCATGGAACACACTTTGGGAAAGGCCAGCTGAGTGGTTCTCAGGGGTTTACAGCCTCCCAGTGAGGAGTCTGGATCCCAGCTGAGACAGCCACCTGACACCCAGCCTCCCCCAAGGGGCTCCCCCACCCCTGGATTTGGCCCAGGATCCAGCTAGTCTTCAGAACATAATGACCTAAAGTCTCCACCCTGGATCTAGTCCCAATTAAAGCTGACCCCTCTCTCTACGCACACTGAACATCTCCATCAATCTCCAAAGCCAAGGCTAAGCCAGAACTAGACTTGTGGGGAGTGGGAACACAGTCCCAACCAGGACACAAAACAGAAGAAGAAATAGGTATGGGATCCCTAAGGCCCTAACTTTTAATATTTTTCTTCATTGTCCCTATTTCAGTGCTTCCTAATATTTTTCACATCATGGCACAAAGAGAGAATGATAATAGTTGTGTAGAACACTGAGTGAAAAAATAAGACTACTGATGATCAAAGATAACCAGCCTGCCATCCAGCGGCTCCCAAGGGTTGAAGGTTTGAATATTTTAGTACACTTGTAACCCTGCCCTTTCCCCATGGCCCAGGGCCTTTGTTATTGGGATACTTTGTGCTTGTATCATACCAGCATTCCCTGATATTTTAGTTAGAAAAAACATGGCCACTGTAGGAATTAAGAAAAGATGAAAAGGAGAAAATCAGCTTTCCCTGGACTAAGTATAGATTTTACAGACATTACTTCATTTGATCTGCACATTAGCCTATGGGGTATTATCCCCATTCTACAGATGAAAAACAACTTGAGCTTTGAAACCTTGAGTAACTGGCCCAAGGTCACCCAACAAGGGTCAGAGCAAGGATTCAAACCCAGGCCATGTCAAGCTCCTGAAACATCATGGCCTGTGTGAGATTAAAAGCTAAAGAAGGTAGGCTGGGCTTGGGTGGAACTCCCCGTGCCCCTCACATACCCCCTGACTGGTGCACACACTAGGAGGGGTGACAGCACACTCACTCATATCTCCAGGGGGAGATGGCCCTGCTGTGGAGGGGTCCATCCTCGCTGGCCCGGCAGGACTCTGGGGCAGAGGAGGGGTGGTGGGTGAGGCTGGCGGCCTCCGGGGGAGACAGCACAGTGTTCCACTTGAGCCACTCCTCGGAGGGGTCCTGCCTTTTACTGGAGCAGCAGCTGGGCTGGCGGGTGCCTTCCTGTTGGAGCTGCCAACTGAGGGTGTATGTTCCCATGACCATGACCAGAAATGCAACCACCTGTAAGTAAAGGCCAGGGAGAGAACTGCTCTCACATAATCCAGGACCTCTCCCACTGGAGCTACTCCCCCAGCTGTTCCCTGAGATCCTGGTTTGTAGCTCTACCCAGCCCTGAGCCCCAAACCAGGGCTGGGCCCTCAAAAGCATCTCCGCTCCTTTCCTGCTCAGCACCTTGCCCTCCCAGCCCTCTGCCCTCTCACCTGGCACATGCTGCACACTGCTCACTCAGCCGCCAGGTACTGCACTGACAGGCGAGGCCTTGTGGAAGCAGGCTGGCTAGAGCATTTAAGAGTCCTGGTTTTATTTTGAGCAAACCTGTTTTGTTTATTCAAATTTAATTCCACTACCTTTTGGAGGGAGTGACCAGAGATTAAAAAACTTGAAATTGTTTTCCAAGGCTGCTTAAAATACTATACTAATGGAAGTTGTAATGGTCATTATAAAGCCTGGTAGCCTATTGGGTCAACTCTGGTCTTTGTACTTTTCTGGGCGTGGGGTCAAAGCAATAGTGTCCTGTGTCCTTGTGAAGCGGCATTATGGGAATTTCCCTGATTGGCTTGGTATCCCAAATTAAGGAATGTCACCTTGCCTCTCTTCAGGTGGCCTCATTTCCATGACTTCTGCTGCTCCCACCCAGAGCCTCGTGTCCACCACTCCCTCTCTTCTCAGGCCTCCTTCTGGTCACCCACCTTAGTGAACACTTCCCTTCTCCCCTGTCTCCTATGACCCCGATCCCTTTTGTTCCCTGACCCCTTCTCCATCTTCCATGACCCCAAGTTCTAGGACGCCCATCATTTATGACCTTTCTCCCATTGTCCATTAGCCACCCCAACTTTCCCTTGCCCTCTTCAGTGGCCACCCCCATTCCTGAGCTTTCCCTGACCCCTTCCCCTGGGGTAGAGATCCAGGCCTAACCCTAAAGGATTGCCAGGGAGGCCCTGACTCCATCAGTTTGTTTGCAGGATCTGATGGAAGAAGCTGTGGGTGACTGTTCCCGTTGCACAATTGAGAAGGTGAAGCAAGGAAGAGGAGGGGCAGGCTGACAGCCTCACCTGAGACCCAGCAGGAGCCCCAGCTCCAGGGACCTGCCTGACCCCATTCCCACCCGCGGGGCCTTGGGGCAAGGACCGTGACAGCATTTGCTGCTGCTCTCAAGTCGTGGGGTGAGTCCGCAGGGTCTCAGCCTCCACATCTCGGCCAGCCATGGGTGGCCAGGAGGGAGTGTATGTGCTCTGGGAAGGCTCAGAGCTCGGCCTGATTCCAAAGACACAGCTCTCCTGGGGTCCATTCAGCCTGTGGGGCACTATGCTGAAAGCAGGCCAGAGCCTACTTCCTGACAGGCCGTTCTCTCCATGGACCCCTTCCCCTCATCCCCCACACCCACGACCTCCCCCCTTGCCAACACACTCATCCAGAGACATTGTCTCTAGAACAATGTTTTCTGATTTGCATGTGCTTTCCCTTAGAAAATACTCCTCCAGTAACCAAGGACTCAGAAAATAAACAAAAGAAACCAACCAGGAATAACTTATCTGCAGAGTGAGGGGGAATCCTTTCCAACGCTTTAGGGTGAAGCAGCCTCCAGGCAGAGGAGCAATGAGGTCAAGGGGCATTCTAGAGGATTGGGGGAAGCTTCTTTGGAGAGTCTGGAGGGTCTAGAACTGTGTGGGGTGGGGGGAGTGCTTAGGGGAAACGGGAGATGGCCAGGAGATCAGGGGAGCAGGGGCACTTAGGGAGAGCAGCGAGGCCAGGAGCATCATCAGCCTGCTCCCCTCGTCCCATCCCCTGTCCCCTGGGCTCCTGACATCCTCTCCCTTCCCCGCACTGCTGGCCTTGCCTCCCGCACACCTCCATGTGCCAGGAGTGCTAAGCCCTGTACATGCACCATCTCACTTAATCCTTACAATAAAGCCAGGAGAGAGGAACTGTGATCCCCATATTACAGGTGAGGAAACTGAGACCCGAAGAAATTCAGTAACCTCCCAAGGTCAAACGGTTAGGAAGAGGCAGGGATAGTTTTCAGTTCCAGCCCTAATCCCAAATATAAGCTCCTGGCTTGGAGGTGCCACACTGTGCCGCCCTACGGTTGGCTGTGAATGGAAGGGGAGACCCCGAAGCAAATGCTTCGCTACTCACCTGAGCTTGGGTTAGGCCAGGTCTCACCTGAACCTGCCTGGGGCCAGCTGACATTCCTGCCCACCTGGGCATTCAGCCCTGGTAGCTGGGATTCCCTGCTCCAGCTTCCTGCTCCCCAGTGTCTGAGGTATGGTCCCCAGGGTGGCTTCTGGTATTCCTGAGCAGCCCCCAACCCCAGAACAGGCTTTTAGGGGGCAGTGCTGTTCAGAAGAGCCGGATCCCTGTGGGTCTCCCCCAAACCAATCAGAACCTCAGGGCCAAGGAAGCAGAACTGGAGCCTGACCTTGGCCCAGATCTCCCAATGTTGGCCCCCAGCCAGAAAGGGGTGCTCAGAAGACCTGGAAGTGATCCCAGCTACTTATTTCACTTGCTGACAGTGCAAAAAGGACCCAGAATGGGTTGCTGGCAACATTGACCTTCAGAAGAGAATTCTGGAGTGTCCCCCACCTCTTTACCAGGCCCTCTCTGAGGAAACTCCTGAGAGACCGAGGGAGGGTCCCTCCAAGCAGGACCTGACCTGACCCCAGAACCTGTGCTCTGGGCCACATGTCCCTACCTCCTCCCATTTTCTCAGCCTCTGCCCTTATCTCGGTAGCAGCTTCGTGAGACACCTGCCATGAGAAACATTTTCCAGAGGGTTTTCCTCCTGGGGTGACTGGTTTTGGAATTCCTGAGTCACCTCAACTTCCAGGGAATCCTTGGGGGTGTAGGGAGATGGAGGTGGCAGTGAGGAGAATGCTGGAGGCAGGTGCAAAGGAAAGTTTGCCTAGCATCTGACATCAAGGGTACCCTCCCAACATACAACATGTCCCCACCTGCCTGGGCCTAACTTGGCAGCCAGAGAGGGCTTGCTGGGTCTTCCACTCCACCCTCACTGGGAAAAGAGATCAGTGCCTAGCAGGAAAGGGCAGGGAACCCGTGATGGAATATACCTCCCACCCTTGACCTGAAAAAGGCTCTCAGAAGCTGCCCTGCCCCTTCCCAAAAAGACAGTCAAGTCTTCACCTGCTGCCTTGAATCCCTGACCCTGCCTCTGACCAGCTCTTGGCCCTCTCTGGTCCTCCCTCCTCATCTAAGAAGAATGGAGGGGAGGGGGCAGTTAGGAGGGTAAATGACCTGAAGGGTACAAAGGGCCAACCAGCTGAGCTGCTCTGGACCTCGGCTCCTGAAATAATACTGAAAGCCACAGGACTCAGCAAAGTCAACTGAGGCCCATCTGCACTCACCTTATGTGAGGCTGGGTACTGATTGTTAAAATGTTGAAATACTTCTTCACCTGCTGGTAAATAGATGGCTACCCTCAGCCTCTGGGACACCCCCTTGCCACCACCTCTCTGTGATGTAATAACTAAAAGGTGAACAACTGGCACAGCTTCCTCCTTGAACCCCATCCTGACTGGTAGGTGATCATGGTACTGGTTGCTAAATATTTTTTAATGTCATCTTTGGCACCAAAGATGCTTAGTTTCAGGAACTTGCCTTCAAGGAGAACCCAGTTTGGCCTGGGAGACGACACACACAGAGTCAGAGTGAACAGGATAAGGAGCCAGGCAACTCTCTCCCCCCAGCCCAGGGCCAGTACCTCCCGAAGGAGGGCCCTGGGCTTACTCAGCTTTGCCCCATAGCCATGGCTGCCCTTGCTCATCATCCACTCCCCAAATATTTATTGAGTACCTGCTATATGCCAGACACTTGTCTAAATGCTAGGAATACAGAGCAGGACAAGCCAGAGAAGGTCCCTGCCTCATGAAGCTTCCATTTCAGGAGGAGACAGATGACAAAGAAACAAGATAATTTCCAATAGTAATAAGTTCTATGAAGAAACTGAAATGGTGTTATGAGATAAGGAGTTACTATAGTGGGGAAAGGGGTCAACCTCAACCTGGAAAGCAAGGGAAGGCCTTTCTGAGGATGCAGAATTTGGCACTATGATAGAAAGGGTCTTGGGGAAGAGTGCTGTAGGCATAGGGAGCAGGACACGCATTCCCAGGGGTGAGAAAGGACAGTGTGGATGGAAAGCCAAGGTAAGGGGGAGAGTGGAATAGACGTCGTGGGAAAGGTGGGCAGGGACCAGATCACAGGCTCTGATTGAATGTTTGGATTCTATTCCAAGGTCAGTGGGAAGGTATTGACTGAATTTAAGCATGACCTACGTGATATGAGTTTCTCAGGGGCAGGCACCATGTCCTTGACATGCTGTTGCCCCCTGTACCAGTTTGTATATATTATGTATCCCAGAAAAAGCCATGTTCTTTGATGCAATCTTGTGGGGGCAGACATATTAGTGGAGATTAAGTTGGAACGTTTGGATTAGGTTGTTTGCATGGAAATGCGCCCCACCCAACGGTGGGTGATACTCTGATTGGATAATTTCCATGGAGGTGTGGCCCTGCCCGGTCAGCACAGAGCACTATATAAGCTCAAACAGAAGGAGCGAGCTTGCTACAGCCAAGAGGGACACTTTGAAGAATGCACAGGAGCTGAGAGAATAGCTGCAGATGAGGGACAGTTTGAAGACTGCTGTTGAAAGCAGACTCTTGCTCTGGAGACGCTAAGAGAGGACAAACACCCTAAGAGCAACTAAGAGTGACATTTTTGAGGAAGTGCAGCCTAGAGAGGAACGTCCTGGGAGAAAGCCATTTTGAAACCAGAACTTTGGAGCAGATGCCAGCCACGTGCCTTCCCAGCTAACAGAGGTTTCCGGACACCATTGGCCATCCTCCAGTGAAGGTACCCTATTGCTGATGTGTTACCTTGGACACTTGATGGCCTTAAGACTGTAACTGTGTAACCAAACAAACCCCATTTTATAAAAGCCAATCCATTTCTGGTCTTTTGCAGTCTGGCAGCATTGGCAAACTAGAACACCACCACAGGGCTGATATTGGCATTAAATAATGATAATAGTTGCTTTTATCCAACATTTACACACCAGAGGCCATGCACTGTTCTCAGGGTTTAATATTAACTCTTAATGTTCACAGCAAACTGATGCAATAGGTTCCATTATCCCCATTTTCTGGACAAGATTCCAGAGGCTCCAAGAGATCACTTAACTTGCCGAAGTCACACAGCCAGTGTTGGAACAAGGATTAGAACTCAGGTAATCTGGGTGTTGTGGGGGTCCAAAAAGAGAACAACTAAAGAGGCCAGGAAAGAATTAATGAGCACCTGAGAAGGTTTAGGCAGCAAGAGGAACAAAACCAAGTCCAGGAAGTCATGGGTGGGGTAAGAAAGAGACCAGCCAGTCAGACCCCACTGGGAAGGAGAATGATGGAAGAAACGTCTGGGACCCGGAAAGCCAGATGGAGGGGTTCCTTCCTTCCTACTCCCTGCACATGGCAAGGGCAGACCCTAAATCTGAAGGCTCAGCTGCCTGAGGCTGCAGCCCATCCAGGGACTTAGCTACTCACTCAGCCTGGGTTTTCTCTGGCATTACCTGGATCCCAGAGGTTTTTCTAAACAAGTTAGTATCACCTTAACTTCAGCTTGTGAAGGAGAGGGCAGAGATGAGGCAGAAGGGAGGAAAACGCTCTTCCTGCCCTCACAAGAAAACACTCTTTAGCTCTCATATAAGCACAAGTTAGAGAGGGAGCCAAGGTGAAAAGGAAGAGCTGTGGAAAAAAATCACTGTTCCAGGAACTTTACATATATTTAATTACTCCTCACCAGGACACTGTTACAGATGAGGGACTGAGATTCAATGATGTTCTATAACTTGATCAAGGTCACACAGTTTATAAACCAGTATTCATAACCAGGTCTGACTGGCTCCACCCTGTGTCCAGGAACCCCAGAAGCACAGTCTTATTTTCCCACTGGTTTGCCCTCTGAGGCTTCCCATCGACATTTCCCCAGGCACTGGGCTACATCACTGCCCATCTCCAAACCTCCAGCCTTGCCTGGTCCTAGCAGCTTCTCTTCTGCTCAGCCTTTTCTGGTCTCCACCTATGCCAGTCCATGTGTTTGCCTCTGGGACCAGGGTTTCCTGGCCCTCCTGACATTGGGCCCCAGTTTGCTTCAGCAGTCCCTTGGGCAGAGACCATACCAAGTCCGTCCTCAGCAACTGAACACCTGTGTTCCAGGAATCCCACTCCCCTGGGACTGGGGTCTGGATGAGGTTGAAGAATCTCCCCTAGTGGCCACTTCGGACCATGGTGGAGCTAGGATGGGGTTGCTCTCCCTTCAGGTTTAATCGAAAATTTAAAAGTTCCTATACCATCTTACTGGAGTCTGGGTCTGTTCAGGATTCCCAGACCCATGCCCAGGTCTGCACCCCATCTCTGAGCCAAACCCAGAACTAAATCATCCATCCCCATGTTCACCCCAGAATTTCTCCCTAATCCACCCCACAAGCTCCCCTCTGCAGAGGGCTCCTCACAGGTGTCCAGCCAATAGGGTAGGGAAGGAGCTGGAGCAGGTATCTCCCACTCTCCTGGGAAATGCCTGGATGTGCGGGCCATGAAATAGGGGGTGGGGTAAAGCATTTGTCCAAGGTCTCAAGTTCACAAGGGGCCTTAAATCTAGATTTCCGATGTTGTCTCCAAATGAGGTTATACAGAGTCATAGTCTGTTTCACAAGTTTGGAGTGTTAATTTGTTAAACGTAAACCTTGAAAATATACTGTAGCTTTTCAACCCTGTTTAGCATCTCCTTTTTCCAATACCAGAAAAACTAGAAGTGAGCAGGCTTCCCTCAAGCTTCTGGGAGGCCCTCCAGTGTGCCAGGAGGAAGAACCTCAGAGAGAGGTGGTGGCTGGCGGGAGGCAGGACACACTAAGAGCAGAGGTGTGGGGGTTAAAAGATCCCTGTCCTTTCAGCTGAAACTCCTGGGAGGCCGGCTCCCAGCCCCTCTGAAAGAGTTCTGCCTTTCTGTGCCCGCGGTCCCCGCTCCCGCTCCAGGCGGCTGCACGGAGGGAGCCCGGGTGAGGGCGGGGGCAGGCCCAGACTGGCAGAGGAGCTGCAAGAGGCTGCACAACCGGCCCGCCGGCCGCTCCGGGGCCAGACGCCCAGGCCTCGTCTTCTGCCGCCAGGGCCAGAATCCACGTCCAGCCCCCAACTCCCAGTCTGCCCCCCGCAGGAACGGTCCGGATAACCCTGCCACCCCGGCGGAGGCAGCACCAAGGGAGGGGAGACGCTCCGCTGAGGACCCCAGCAAGGCGGAAAGGCGGGCGCTCTCCCTCCCACGGGGAAAGACAGATGTGCGGCTAATGAAAAGGAGGCAGAGAGACGCGGGGCTGGAAGGGGCGTGGCGGGGAGAGAAAAGCTCCCCGGAAGAAGCTGACCGTACCACCCGGAGGTCCGCCGCGAAGTCGGATGGAAGGAGGCACGGAGCAGAGGGGCCAGGAGGGGGCGTGCAGTTTGGCCCCGGGGTCCTGGGCTGAAACGCAACACCCGCCTTTGAAGGGATAGTCCTTTCTCCTCCTCCCCCTCCCTTCTCCTCCCTTTTCTCCTCCCTCCTTTCTCTTAATCCCCAGGACTGAGCCCCGCGCCAGAGAGGAGAGGGCCCGAGGGGAGGAGGAAGGAACTGCGCCGAGAGGGAGCGGGGACCCCGGGAAGGGGAGGGAAGGGGAGCCACAAGCGGGGTGGAGGGCAAGCCTGGGGGCCACGCGCGACCCTCGGAGCCTTCCCAGCCCGCCTTGCTTCGGGGTGGGACCCGCTCAGTGTCCCCACCCCACCCTCAGGCGAGCCCTCAGGACCCTGGACCCTGCCCCTCCTTCGCTTTTTATCTTTTCTCCTTTTGCTCTGTGGCCTTTCTCTTCATTCCCAGAGACACCCGGTAGCTGCCCCGACCTCTGGGCGCGCCGAGGGTCTCTCCCAAGGGTGCGTGTGAGCGGGGCCGGGGGCCAGGGGGCCGTGGGTGGGAGCGGGTTCCTTTGGCCCAGCGCGCTGGGGCCGAGAGGAGGACGGGCGGGCTCCTCTGCTGCCTGCACGCGGGCATCGGGTAAGAAAAGGCCGAGCTGCCTCCCCGGGCCGTGCCTGGAAGCGGGTTTCTGCAGGCCCCGCAGCCCCTGGCGAGGCGCCGTTGCGGCGTCCCCGAGGCCTTCGGACGTGCTGAGAGCCGCTGTGCGTGCGTGTGAATCCACCTCGCCGCCGGGGGTGCGAGGGTCAGGGCAGAAAGCAGCAACCCGGCTTAACCGCCACACTCGGAGGTCTTTGGCGCCCGCCCACTTTTCGCCAACTTGGGCGAGTTTTGAAGCGGGCCAAACGTCTCAGTTTTCGCTTTCTCTCCTTCGCCCCCAAGCCGGTCCCGCCGCCGTGCCCCGGCCGCCCCGACCACAGCCCTGGGAACACGGCTCTCCGGCGCGGCCCCCGGCTGGGGAGGGTTGGCGTCTAAACTCGCTCGCCCGGCCCAACCGCCCCGGCGGCCTCTCCCAGCCCTTGGGGCCGCCTCGAGCGGCCTGGAGAGGCGTCGAACGCAGCTCCAGCTCCCGCCACCTCGCCTGCCCCGGCTCTGGAAGGCAGCTTTTGACCCATGCGGACTTCGGGTGCCTCCGCGGCCTAGGGTGGGCAGCTCCGGGGGCCTTGCCAACCGGGCGGCCCCCGGGAGGCCGCGACCGTGCAGAGCGCGCGCCCTTGGATGAGGTCCCGCAGCGACGCCCCGGCCCGACCCGCTCCTCCTCCTGCCGGGCCAGGCTGCCTCCCATTTGGGGAGTTTTGTGGGTTTTCTGTCTCCTCCTCCCACCTCGGCGGAGGCCGCAGCCGGGACCCGCCTCCTCGCCTGGAGGCCGCAGACCATGGAGCGAGGCAGTCGCTGCTGAAGTCAGCGAATCTCCGAGCCTGGTCTGGAGCAGGCCGCGCCGGAGTTCGAGGCCATGGCCATAGCCACGTCGGTGAGTCCACCAGGGAAAGGAGGCTGCAGGGCAGGGACCTCCACAGCCTCCTGTCACTTTTATTCCTGCCCTCTCTTTGTCTCTCTTTTCGGTCCCTTCTCAGAGAACTGTGTCCCCCGCCTCTCACTTTTGTTTCCCTCTCCCTCTCACTTCTCATCCCCTGCCTGGCTCTCTGGTTCTGGGGTCGCCCCTCCTCCTCCTCCTCTCCCTCTCCTCAACCTCCTGTTTTTCCTCCTAGGGGCTGCTCCTGGAGCGAGGGGTGGGGGCAAGTGTGGCCACAGTCCTATCTGATCTTTTATGGGCGGGAACAGATGGCCACTTGTGGTTGGCAGGGGCTTGTGATTGGGACGCTAGTAAAAGGTTGGGAGGGGGCTGAAAGGATGAGGTGGCTCAAGGAAAATAGGAGAAACCTAAGGATCCAAGGAGGCCCTTCTCTAGAGGAGGGATGAAGGAAAGGGGGAAAGCAGAGAAAGGAGAGAGATGAGGCAGTGAGAAAGAGAAAATAGAGGGGGGTCGGTGATGTCAGCCAGCCTTAGGGCACTTTCCGGGGACTGGGGACAAAGGGAGGAGACAGCTGGCGGGAAGGGACAGTGGGAGGAGTCTTCCCAGAGAGCGTATGGCCCACTGCCACCCCTGTTATGCCAGCAATTCTCCCACCAGTCAGCTGGGCTATTGAGGAGGGGGTAGAGCAGGGTGGGTCACGCGTCATCAGTCAGTCCATCAGCAACTCTGGCCTGGGTTCCTGCAACTCCTAGGCCCAGAGACTTGGCCCCATTGGACAGAATTCAAACCCAGCACAGGGAGGAGCACTCCACAGCCCCACCTCTGCTTTCTGTCCTTCATACTAGGCAGCCTTAATCCAGGCAATTCTGCCCCTCTCCACCCTTTCCTAGGCCTGAGAAAGTAAGGCTGCCACCCGTTTTCTGGCCTTTTCTGCCTGGGGACTCTGGGAAAGATTGTGTGGCTGGAAAGAGAAGCATAGAGCCATCCAAAGTCATCCTGTACCCCCCTACAGGGACCCTGTGGTTTCACTTCTGGCTTCTTCTCAGACCAAACTCCTTTTAGTTCCTGAACCTGTCTGATGGTGAGAAGATTCCAGCTCAGAGCCAGGAGAAGGGAGAGGTCCTGAAAATAAGGGAGGTACTCTGGCTTTGGAGCCAGCTGGTCAGCTCTGTACCCCTAGAAAGTAGATTTTTCCTTTTACCCAGAGAGTGGGGATGAGGTCAAACTCCCACCATCCTAATAATAGCTAATATTTATTGAGCATTTCCCACACCTGGCACTATGCTAAGCTTTGTGGTGGGTTTTTGATGCATTATCTCATCCACACCTCACAGCAACCCTGTGGGCACAGTGGTATTATTTTCCCAATTTTACAAAGGAAGAAACTGAGGCTCAGAAGGGTTAAACGTCCTGCCCAATATCATCCAGCTAGAAAGGGATAGAGCCGGGACCCAAAACCAGGTCTTCCTGCCTTACCAATAAAACTTAAGCTGAACATGGGTAACTTGACATTTCTGAGTGGTGTAAGCTTGACTCTACCAAAGGACATCATGGAACCAGAGCATTGTGAAGGGTTACCAATAGAGGGAAATTGGGAATTGTGAAGCCTTCATATACGTTTGACTCATGTTTGAGTCATGGACCCTGTCGGCTCAACCACTGTTTCTAATTAAAAAAAAAAAAAAAAAGTATGCCCGTACATTTGTGGTACTTCAGAGTGAGTGACTGAGAATGCAAGTTCTGGAATCAAACAGCCCGGGGTTCAAATCATGCTCCACTGGCTGTGCATCTTTAGGCAAAGTACTAACCTCTCTGTTCGTTTCCTTTCCAAACTATGGATGGTGATGGCTCCTTCCCAAGAATGGATTGTAAGGATTAAATGAGACGGTTAATGTAAAGACATTCACAGTGCCCAGACACACAATTAGCACTAGCTGGATATGGGGCATCTGTGACTTATTACCTGAGCACGTGTCCTCAATGGAAAAAGCTTAGATCCCCCCATGAGGGAGGACTGGAAACAGGCTGATAAATGTTTGCTCTTGGTTGCTCTGTTAGGCTCCCTTCAAACACACACACATACACACACACACACACTAGAACATATACACTTTTCCCTTTTCCATGGTAACCTCAGCCTCTTCTGGTGGAACCTTATTTGCTCAGACTGAGAACAAAACAACTGCTTCAAGTTCTGTTTTCTTCATTATTATGCTTAGGCATTCTGTCTGGACTGGACTCCTCCCAGTCATTCAGATTGAGGGGGTCTCTGCAGCTATTTACTTTGATCTTTTACATGTGTGGGTACTCATGGGGGAACAGAGGGGAGGTAAAGTGTTGTAGGGATACCTTAGCAAGACTTCCCTGCATATGTGAGGTTTTGAGGGAAATTCAACACATATTTATTGAGGACCAGTTTCGTGTCAGGCCCTCTAGCAGGTGCTAGAAATATAGCTGTCCCTAAACAGAACTGAAGGATGAAAGGGGCCAATCAGAAGAAGAGTCAAGGGAAAAGCATTCTGGGTAGAGGGAACAGCAAGTGCAAAGGCCCTGAGGACAAAAAGAGCTTGGGGACAGGGCAGGGCCGATTTTTAGCCTAAGGGAAATTGGACCCCTGAAGGGTTTTGAGTAAGGGGTGATAATGACCTGATATACATATATCTCCACTCCCATCCCACCCACCAGGCCCAGCTGGCCCGGGCACTCTATGACAACACTGCTGAGTCTCCCCAGGAGCTGTCCTTCCGCCGAGGGGATGTGCTGCGGGTACTGCAGAGGGAGGGCGCTGGCGGGCTGGATGGCTGGTGCCTCTGCTCCCTGCACGGCCAGCAGGGCATCGTGCCCGCCAACAGAGTGAAGATCCTTCCTGCTGGCCCGGAGCCCAAGCCCAGCGCCTCCCAGGCGCCCCCAGCCCAGCCATTGCCAGATCATGGCAATGAGGACCAGGAGGTGAGGGCTGGAGCTCCCCCTGTCCCGCAACCCCAAGCTAGGAAAGCCTGTACTCAAGCCAGGTCTCCTTCTCAGGAGCCTGCAGCAAGGTGGCGAGAGCCCTGAGACCCCAGCTCTTCACTGACTCTACGCTGTTTGAAACCTGTCTGCCAGCTCTCTCTGGGCTCTGCTTCCCCACCAGTATAGGGAGGGGTGGGAGGTCTCTATAAACTCCTCCAAGTCAGGTATTATCAGATTCCCTGGCTCCTTCTGATCCAACCACCTACCTTGATCCCCCAGGTGTATGTGGTGCCACCCCCAGCTCGACCCTGTCCCACCTCAGGACTCCTGGCTGGGCCCCGCCCCCTCTCCCCTGACCCCATCTACAAGGTCCCCCGAGGCAATGGGACCCAGCTGGCTGCCCCCAGAGATGCCTTGGAGGTGAGGGCTGGGGGCCTCTTGGGCCTAGAGGTCTGCATGTATGTTGGGTAGTGGGTAAATGGCCCTCAGGGAGGGTCCATCGCTGAGCCTGAAGGATAACTAACCCCTCCCTCTCTCCAGATCTACGACGTGCCCCCCACTGCCCTCCGGGTTACCCCCAGTGACCCCTATGACTCCCCCGCCTCCTTTTCCCACCCTCTGGCCCGGGTGGCCTCACACTCCCCTGGAGAAGATGAAGCTCCCTATGATGTGCCTCTGGCCCCAAAGTCACCTACAGAAATGGAACCAGATCTGGAGTGGGAGGGGGGCCGGGAACCAGGCCCCCCCCTCTATGCTGCCCCCTCCAACCTGAAACGGGCATCAGCCCTGCTCAATCTCTATGAAGCACCTGAGGAACTGCTGGCCAATGAGGAAGGCAGGGGCTCCGAGGAGGGCATCTACGACGTGCCCCTGCTGGGCCCAGAGGCGCCTCCTTCTCCAGAGCCGCCAGGAGCCTCAGCCCCCAATGACCTGGACACCCTGGCCCCACTTCTGGCCAGAAGCCCTCCCTCCACCCACCGGCCCCGGCTGCCCTCAGCCGAAAGCCTGTCCCGCCGCCCTCTGCCTGCCCTGCCTGTCCCGGAGGCTCCCAGCCCTTCTCCGGCTCCGTCTCCTGCCCCAGGCCGAAAGGGCAGCATCCAGGACCGGCCTCTGCCTCCACCCCCACCCCGCCTGCCTGGCTATGGGGCCCCCAAGGCCGAAGGGGCTCCAGAGGGCAGGGAAGCGGAGGACGATCCAGCAGGACAGCACAATGAGTACGAGGGCATCCCACTGGCTGAGGAGTATGACTACGTCCACCTGAAGGTGAGCGCCTCTCGGGCCAGACCCACCAGAAATGCCCCCTGGAGAACCAGGGTGTGGGGGGAGGAGGCCTGGGGTGCACATGCAGAAGCCTCCCTGCCCTCTCCCTTGACCCTCCACCCTGAGGCTTGGGACCCCAGTACTCATATCAGTGCCACACTCCTCCCCTAAACCCTGCCCATGGTCCCTGAGCTCTCTGGTCTGCCAGCAGAGCTCTCCCAGACCTGGAGCCAGGGACTGCAAACTCTTGAGGAGGGGTCCTCGGGAAGGTGGGGGGACTGGGTAGGGGCAGAAAAGCCATGGAGGCCACCTCACCCTGCTCCCCTCTTGCAGGGCCTGGATAAAGCTCAGGGATCTAGGCCCCTGGGTAAGGCCTTCCCAGGGGATCCTGAACTGCTGGAGAGGATGCTGCCGGAGCAGCAGGTAACCCTGCTGGGGCTGGTGTCAGAGAAGTGGGTCTGAGAAGGAGGAGCCAGGAACTTGGGAGAAGGAGAATTC
Organism: Choloepus didactylus; assembly: GCF_015220235.1. Classification (NCBI taxonomy): domain Eukaryota; kingdom Metazoa; phylum Chordata; class Mammalia; order Pilosa; family Megalonychidae; genus Choloepus; species Choloepus didactylus. The sequence goes on along the minus strand of NC_051310.1, from coordinate 157,566,756 downwards.
TTAACCAAACTATGCATGGAAATAGATTAAGATGGTGAGAAGTGAAGAGGGGGCAGTTGGAGAGGAGACAGAATTCAACAGGAAGGAGCTGGAACTTGGGAGAGGATATCAGGAATTCAAAAAGAGGGGAAAGAATGTATTGGAGAGGAGTCAGAAAACCAGGCAACCAGGGAAGCAGAAAGAGTGCTGGGCTGGGCTGGGTGACTTCTGAGGCTCCTTCAAGCTGTGAATTCCTGGGTTCCTAAGAGACGTGGCTCCTAATCCCAGCTCCACCACTAAGAAGCTGAGGGCTCTGAAGCCCTCAGTTAATCTCTCTGGCCTCAGGAAAGTGAGGTGGTTTCCTAGACCTGGTCAAGAATGGTCATGATCACAATAGCTACCACTTATTGGGCAATTAACAAGAGCCAGACCCTAGCTGGCCTTCCAGCAAGCATCAGTGAGTATTTCCTACGGCGCTTACAGTGTGCAAGGCACTGTTCTAAACCCCTTCTATATGTTATCTCAACCTTCACTGTGGCCTTCTGTGGTAGATAGATCCTTACCACCTGGTACAGTAGTCACTGCCCACATGTGGCTATTGAGCACTTGAAATGTGGTTAGTCTGCATTAAAATGTGCTGTAAATATGAAACCCAATTGTGAAGACTTAATATGAAAAAAATAAAATTATTAATAATTTTTATATTATTACACATTGAAATGATAATGCTTTATATTTGGGATTAGATAAAATTTATTAAATTAATTGTGTCATTTGCCCCTTACTTTGCTCATTGGGATTACTAGAAAATTTTAATCACATGTGTGGTTTGCATTATATTTATATTGGACAGTGCAGTTCTAGGATTCCCATATTCAAGATAAGGAAACAGAGAGGCTCAGAAACTTGTCTGGAGTCAAGTCTGAGACTGTTTAAATCCAGAGCTATCTGACATCAAGTCTGGCACTTCGTTGCCACACTGTATGTGAATCTACTTCTTCTGATGGGCAGAGGAAAGAACGAAGGGAGGGAAGGAGAAAGGAGGTGAGAGGGGAAGTGGCAACCCTCCAAGCGGCACTAATGGGAGCATTCTGACTGACCACTCTTCTTGCCCCTCAGGAGACCCTGTCCCCAGGGGAGCCTCTGGCTCTGCCTGCTGGAGATCTTCAGCTCCTGCACTTCTACGCTGGTCAGTGCCGGAACCACTACTCCGCTCTGCAGACCGCCGTGGCAGCCCTGATGTCCAGCACCCAGGCCAACCAGCCCCCAAGCCTCTTCGTGCCCCATGGCAAACGGGTGGTGGTGGCGGCTCACCGCTTGGTGTTTGTTGGGGACACCCTGGGCCGGCTGGTGGCCTCCGCTCCTCTGCGAGCACAACTCGAGGCTGCTGGCACAGCGCTGGGGCAGGCATTGCGGGCCACGGTGTTGGCTGTCAAGGGGGCCGCCCTGGGCTACCCGTCCAGCCCTGCGGCCCAAGAGATGGTGCAGCGCGTGGCAGAGCTGGCAGGGTGGGCCCTGCGATTCACCACCCTGCTCACCAGCCTGGCCCCCTGAGGGTACCCTGGCACAGCTCTGCCCCTCCCCTGTCTGCCAGCTCCCCCCACCCCACCAGCCCCTGGGTAGCTGGAGCATCTTTCAGAGATTAGGAGGGGTGGATGTATCTTTCCCTCTTCCCACCCCTTCCAATCATCTCAGCCTCTCACAGAGGCGTCTCCTCCCCCTAACCCACAGCTTTTTTGTACGAGCCATTTTGTATAAATTATTTATATTTAATATAATTCCTGTTTTCGTCAAGAGCAGGCACCACACCCTCTGGGGCAGGGAGGAACTGGACTCTTCTCCTCTTCTCAGCCTGAGGTGCAAGTTCCTGGCCACTGTACTAGCCCACCTGCCTCCAGAAGCTTGACCCCACAGAGAACCAGGTGCCAGAAGTCTGGGGACACATGCACCCCTTTCTTGGTCTGTTTCTTGGCCCCAGAACATCAGCACCTCACTGTTAGTTGGGAGTGAAGACAGGACATGGGCTGCTGGGGATGTGAAGGTCTGGGAGAGGCCAGTGGGGTTCCTCCCTCAAAGGCCAGAGAGGGCTGGGCCTCAGGAACTGGGCACACACCTCAATAAATCCAGTTGTCTGATTCCCTGGCTCTGCTTCTTGGGATCCTGGAGGGTGGGCTGGTACCCCTCATCCGTACCTATGGACACACACTGTGAACAGGGTGTCTTTAGGGTTTGGGGGGGAATTTTGCTCATTTCTTCAACAACTATTCCTTTGGCAAGTTCTTACCTCCCGTGAGGTGCCAGGCACAATCCGAAAGGTACATTATGAAGGTACTGTTCTACTGGAGACAAGATAGACAAACAAGTCCATTAAAAAAGTAAATTGAAAAATAAGCCTGCTGCAGATTTGACAGTTGCTGGTGATGGAAATAAACAGGGTGATGTGTAGAGACTAACTAGACAAAGGGAGAGAGCAGTGGAGACTTTGGGCAGGATGGTTGGGAGGCAGTACCTGAGCTGAGACCTGGAGAATGGGAGAATGAAGAAGAGCCTGGGGACTAGCATTCTGGGAAAGTAGGCACCTGGGACTGGCATGGGGGTCTTTCCTCCAAGACCTCATTGTCAAATGATGACATTAGAGAACCTGGCCACAAAAGAGCCTGGAAAGACACCATCCTGGAGGGGTCACCTGGCTGAAGGCCTACCTTCAGCTTTGCACCATAGGACTAGACAACGGAGAGTGTGGTTGGCTGGCCTGGGCACCCTCTCCCTGAGGTGACTCCCAAGAGGAACCTTCTTGACCTCCCCTTCCCAGGCTTCCTGCTGATCACCCTTCTTTGGAACAAAGCTTTTTTTAGAGGAGCTGAGGTAGCAGGTGAATACACTGTTGGAAGCTTGTAGTCCTCAGGACTTTGGTGAACTCAGTGAGACTGTGGCTTAGGTAGGAGGTTACTCCCAAGTCCCAACCACAGATCCATCGCTTCAGTTCTGCTTTCCTAAGATGACGCCCCTGGCATGGTGATTGGATTGGGGCACCCCAAATCTCAGTCCTGATCTTAATCTCTTGGGATACCTGTGCATTTGTCCATTTGGGGTTCCTTCTTTCTCATTTTACTCTATAAGGGGAACTCATTTCCAGTTTCTAGGCCCACCTAAATTCATCCTCATGAGTTGAAGATTTATAATAGGAGACATACTCCATCATCTTCCAGAAAAAGTTTTAAGACATTAGCCTGGATTTAAGAGCCAGAAGTCTCAGTTCAAGTCTCTGATCTGCCAGGCATCTGTGTGTTGTGGGTAAATGGCCTCAGCTCCTGAGTCCTGCTTTCCTCTACTATGAGTATGGTTGTGGACGTCTCAGCATTGTGAGGACCTGCCAAGATAACACAGGTGAACAGTCCAGCCCTACCTAAAGGTAAGGGATTACTCCAGGACAGACACAAGGACACAAATAAATCCCCACCGAATGTTGGCTGTGACAGCACCAAAGTAAACCCTGAAGCGATGCTGAAAGGAGTTGGGGTAGGGGAGAAGAGGATGAGGCGGTTTGATGATTTAGAAAAGGGTTTCCCCACATTTAGAAAATTTCTTAAGAGGAGACAAAGGTGTGGTTTAGTGGAGAGAAGGGGGACTGGCTGAGAGGACAATCCTTTCCTGCCCTTACCTGGGATTAGAGAATAAAGTGCCTATCAGGTATCAAATCCCATAAAGAAATGTGTCTCCAATGTCAATATACATATACCTGGGGATCTTGTTAAAATGCAGATTCCAATTCAGTTGGTCTGGGTGAGGCCTGAGATACTTCATTTCTAATATGTTCTCAGCTGATACAGATGCTGCTGGCCCATGAACCACACCTTGAGTAGCAATTCTAGGGGTTGGGGAAGGCATCTGTGAAGCAAAGATGCTTGAGCTGACAGCTGAAGCACAAGGAGAATTTGGGGATGGGAAACCTAGGCATAAGACATAGTTTGTGCAAAGGTCTTACGCTATTGGAAAAACAAAGAAAGCCAGTGAGGCTGGTGTGCAGAGTTTGGGGAGAGAGGAGGGAGATGGAGCTGTAGAGAGCATGGGACCAGACACGCAGGACCGTGTGTGAGGTGTCTGGAATATTGATATTTACCTTGATGATGAGGAGAAACCACTGAAGACTATTAAGCTGGAAAGGGACCTGATCAGAGCTGCATTTTGAAAAGATCACTCCATCTGCATTATAAATAATAGATGAGAACGGATGGAAACAAAAGTGGATGCAGAATACCAGTTAGAAATTAGAAAGATAAAGTAGTCCATGCAAAAGGTAGCTTAACTGATGGTGATAGAGATGGAGAGAAGCGAAATATCTGAGAACTAGATAGGAAGTAAAATGGACAGGATTTTGTAAAGGATTGGACATTGGGGTGAGGAAGAAGGAGCTCTAAGAGCTGTTTCCTGAGCATCTGGCCACCGTTGGTTGAGGGCATGCGATTCACTGAAGAAAGCCCCAGAAGACAACCAGGCTATGGGGGGAGAACTTGAGTTTGGTTTTGGATTTATTGGGTCCCTGCGAGTCACCCAAGCAAGGGGAGAAGTCAAATAAGAGGTGGCTTTGTGAGTCTGGGACTAAGAAGAGAGGTGGCAGATGGAGTTGTAAATCTGGGAATCACATTTGTCTTGGTGGTAATTGAAGCTGTGGGCCTGGGTGAAGTCCCAAGGCAGACAGATAATATGAGATGAGAGGGAGGGCTCAAGGCTGAGATGCTGAGGAATGCAGACACCAAATGAAGGTGAAGAAGAGAATAAGCCTGCAATGGAGAAAAGAGGAGCAAAAGAGAGAAAAACAGGGGAGTATGGGACTAGGTGGCCAAGAAAGAAAATGTTTAGAGGAAGAGATGGCCTATAGTGCCAAATGCTGTTGAGAAATGATGGAAACTCAACTAGAGTGGGGATGGTGCAACCCAGAGAAGTGGTTTCTTGTAGAGGATTGAAGCCCAGTTAAGTACAGGGCCCAACCAGTCCCCCATATGCACCCCCTGTACTGTACTGTGGTTGGCCTTTCTCTCCAGTACATACATTCGAGATGGGTCTTGTCCATCCATCCCCAAGGGCTAGCAAAAGGCCTGGCAGAAAGTAGACAGTAAATGTTATTGAATGGATGGTGAGTGGATGGGTGAATGAACGAATGATGGGGAAGGGGTGGGAGCAAAGGAGGAATCTGAAATCTCCCTGGGCTGGCTTCTATCCTTCTAGCTTTGTTTCCTTTATACCGCAATGGCCCGCAGACCCAGGGAAAAGACGACAGAGCCCCATCCCCTCCCTCCCCTGGGCCCTGGCCCCCACTTCCTCTCTCCGACGAAGAGTCTGGACCAAAGGTTCTGCTGACGTGGAAGGGGAGGGGAGTCTGGAGGAAGAGGAGGGGAAAGCCGCGCACAGATCGCAGAGACGGAGGAGGCGCCCGCGGCTGCGGAGCTGCAGAGCGGGGTCTCTGGGCTCTCTGTGGCCGGGCACCCGGCGCTCAACTGGGCCAGAGGACAGTGCATCCTTTCAGGGCGGGCCGGCAGGGTCCCTGAGGTCGACAAGCTGGCTCCCCGGGTGGCCACGGGGACCCCCGAGCCCAATGGCGGGGGCGGCAGCAAAATCGACAGCACAGTAGAGATCACCCCCAGCCCCAACGGAGTAAGTGCCCGCGCCCAGGGGGGCTGCGCCATCATCTCCCCGCCCCCGCCAAGCGCCCGGCGTTTTCCTCCAGCGCAACCCCCAGCCCCTAGCTGCAGTCCTCGCCCTCGCTCCCGCCCGTCCCCTTCCCTTGCTCCGCGGTTCTCTCGGCTTCACGGTGCCCCTGCCCCGCCCCCACGTCCCCAGCAGGTCGGGACCCTCGGAGATGCGGCGCCCACGGAGCAGCTGCAGGGTGAGCGGGAGCGCGAACGCGAGCGGGAGGCGGGGAGCGACGCGGGCGGCGACGGGATGGGCAGCAGCCTGTCGCTGGCCGTGCCCCCCGGGCCCCTCAGCTTTGAGGCGCTGCTCGCCCAGGTGGGGGCGCTGGGCGGCGGCCAGCAGCTGCAGCTCGGCCTCTGCTGCCTGCCCGTGCTCTTCGTGGCGCTGGGCATGGCCTCGGACCCCATCTTCACCCTGGCACCCCCACTGCACTGCCACTACGGGGGCTTCGCCCCCAACGCCTCTGGCTGGGAGCAGCCCCCCAACGCCAGCGGCGTCAGTGTCGCCAGCGCGGCCCTAGCCACCAGCACCGCCAGCCGCGTCGCTACCAGTACCGACCCTTCGTGCAGCGGCTTCGCCCCGCCGGACTTCAACCACTGCCTCAAGGACTGGGACTATAACGGCCTGCCGGTGCTCACCACGAACGCCATCGGCCAGGTGAGGCAGTCAGGCGGGTTGCAGGCTAGGGGCGGGTCTGGGGGCGGGCTGAGGGCGACGAGCGAGGGGCCTCACACACGCTCCGTCCTTCTCACATCTCCAGTGGGATTTGGTGTGTGACCTGGGCTGGCAGGTGATCCTGGAACAGATCCTCTTCATCTTGGGCTTTGCCTCTGGCTACCTGTTCCTCGGCTATCCAGCGGACAGGTGAGGGCTGCCATGGGGGCAGGCAGGCAGAGAGGCGGGGGTGCCAGGGAGGCAAGAAGCTGGCTTTCACAAGAGGAGGAAGATTTCCTGGACTCTGCAGTTTTCTCTGGACTTCTTCTGTTCAGTGATACACAACTCCACCCCTGCCTCAACTTCATTTTCAATAGGAAAGACTCCTTCCCACTTCATACAGCACAAGTCCATCCCCACGGACTATCAGACCCATTCCCACTTGTCAGCAGCCCCATATCCATGGATGAACGGGCCTAATCTCCAGAGGTCAATAGCCCCATGTTTGGTGACCAAAACCCTATCTCCACAGATCAAAAGTCCTATCTCTCCACTCTTGTCCCCATCACCACCAACCACCTCCCTCAACATCTCTCTGGATTATTAGACTCATCCCCACTGACTAACAGCTCCATCCACATGGACTGCTAGCTCCATCTCAGTGGCTTCATTCCTAAAGATTAATATGCTAATTGATAAATAATATCAACAGCCCCATTCCCACTGACCAGTAGCTCCACTCTAGAGACAAATGACCCTATCTCTGACCACTGGCCCCATCACCATAAATCAATACCTCTATCCAAAGAACAAAAGCTTCATCCCCAATAACCCGGAGTTCCACACCTGCCAACAAATGACTCTACCCTATGGGTCAATAGCCCAACCCTGTGGATCAATGACCCCAGTAGATCCCCGATAGATTAATAGCGCCATCCTCATAAGCTCTGAAATGCTTAGATCTTCTCAAACCAAAATCCCATTCCCATGAATCAGTAGCCTCATCTCCAAAGATCAATAGTCCATTCCCACCAGCCAATAGTTCTCCCCATGGATTAAAAATCCCATCTCCTGATTCTTGACCCCATCGCCACTGACCATTTGCTCCATCTCCACTGACCCATCCCCATGGATTTTAGACTCCTCCCCCACTGATCTACAGTCCCATCCAAATGGATTGATAGCTCTACTATCTTGGATCAAAAGCAATTCACTAGCCCAGTTTCCTAAAATCAATACCCCTATCCCCAATGCCCAATAGTTACACAAATGATGCCAAACTCACAGGTCAATATTTATGTAGCAATATATGTATAAAGTACCTCATCCCCACATACCAATAGCCTCATTCTTATAGAAAAATGACCTCATTCCTAAGGATCGATATTTCAATCTCCTAAAATCAGTAGTCCTGTCCTTATTAACCAATAAACAAATCCTGATGGGAAAATGGCCCCACGCCATTCAGTCAGTAGCCTTACTCCTGTGGACCAATGCCCCCTTCTCAATGACCAGAGGCCTCAGTCTTCATTCCCATGGATCAGTGGTCTTATCCTCAACCCCCAGGAATCAGTAGCCCTGTCCTCACTGATCTCATCTCCCCTGGCCTGTGACCCCATCCTCATCAATTATCCCCATGGATTAATAGTCTCATCCCCACTGACAAGAACCCCATCCACATGGACTAACAGCCCCATCCCTTGAATCAATGGCTCCATCCCTAAAATTCAGTTGTCCAATCTCCAAAGATTAATAGTCCCATCCCCACTGATCAGTAGTCCTATCTCATGTATTAAATAGTCCCATTCCCATGGATCAATGACTCCATCTCCTGGCCAGTGGCCCAATCGCCACTGAGCATCCTTATGAATTAACAGACCTATGCTCCATCCTCATGAACTAATAGTCTCTGCCTCGTAGAACCATGGCCTCATCCCAAAAAATCCATGACTCAATCACCCAGGATCAGTATGTCCATCTTCACTGACCAATACTAACCCCATGCACAAATGAACAATGGCCTCACCTCCACAGGTCAATAGCTCCAACCCCAAATATCAATGACTCCATCTCCTCTGGTCAATCTTAGCAAGACAAGCTCCACCCCTACTGATCAATAGCTCTACTCCCAAGGATCAAATGGTCCTAAGTCCCCTAAGTAATATCCCATCCTCTCTGGTGGATGGTCTCACTTCCATGGATGCATGTCCTCATCTTTTACCAGTAGTCTCATCCCCAAGAGTCAATGGCCCATAGAACAATAGCTGCACCCTAGTGAACAGCAGCCAGTCACTCACTCACCCATGATTCCCACCCTTCCCCATCTTCTCTAGCCTTAGCCCAACTCTTGCTCCCAGAGCCTCATCCTCTTACATCCAGCTTTGAGGGCCCCAACCAGCAACCCCACACCACAGGAAGTCTGGGTGACCACAGGCCCTCCCCACTTTCCAGGTTTGGACGTCGTGGGATTGTGCTGCTGACCTTGGGGCTGGTGGGCCCCTGTGGAGTTGGGGGGGCTGCTGCGGGCTCCTCAACAGGTGTCATGGCCCTCCGATTCCTCTTGGGCTTTCTGCTAGCCGGTGTTGACCTTGGCGTTTACCTGATGCGTGAGTAGCACCCTCCCAGAAACCCTTCCCTGGAGTCGCACACCTGCCTGTCTGCATCCCCAGGCCATTCCCACTGTTCTCCAGAGTCCCCTCAGTCCCTGCTTTACCCCGAGTTTCAGCTGGCTGCTACCTCAGCTGTCATTCTGCCCAGGTTTTTGAAGGATCCAGGGGCCCTGCTTCTCTCCACACCCGTGTTCCCCCAAGATCTTTAAGGCCTTCCTTGCTCTGGCTGTAAGGGAATAGTGCCTTATTTAAAAAAGAAACTCCTGACTAGCTGTGTAACCTTGGACAAATCACCTCACTACTCTCAGGGTTGATGCGAAGGTCAAATAAGAGGTCAGATGTGAAAGGGCCTGTAAACCGGGGATGCTGAACACCCTCCAGGGACTCTGACCCTAGAGTCCTCCCAGGTTTGAGCAGGTGGGGATAGAGGACGGAACAGCCTCTCTGCTCTTTGGCACCCAGAGGTTGGTCTGTGGGAGGCGATGGCTGCAGCGTCTGCTCGGGGGCTGACCTTGCTCTCTGTCCTCCTCCCTCCCTCTCCTCTTCTCCCTCATGCCTCTCTCCTCCCTGACCTCTCCTCCCTCCGTCCCTGCTGTATCTCCAGGCCTGGAGCTGTGCGACCCAACCCAGAGGCTTCGGGTGGCCCTGGCAGGGGAGTTGGTGGGGGTGGGGGGACACTTCATGTTCCTGGGCCTAGCCCTCGTCTCTAAGGACTGGCGGTTTCTGCAGCGAATGATCACTGCTCCCTGCATCCTCTTCCTGTTTTATGGGTTAGTATCACCCTCCGCCTGCTCTCTGGCCATTCCCATCTCTACTTCCAACCTAGATCTAGCCCAGAGACCCCTCCTCTACTCCAGCTGTCCCCTTCCACGCCTCCCCAGCCCCAACCCCTCAAGAGTTTCCCATCCCTGGGTCAGGAGATGGGAGCCCTGACAGTGCCCCTATCCCCCACCCCATCCCCAGCTGGCCTGGTCTGTTTCTGGAGTCTGCCCGGTGGCTGATAGTGAAGCGGCAAATCGAGGAGGCCCAGTCTGTGCTGAGGATCCTGGCCGAGCGGAACCGTCCCCACGGGCAGATGCTGGGGGAAGAGGCTCAGGAGGCCCTGCAGGGTAAGAGACAGGGTTCCCTGCAGTGACACCTCAGGCGCACACACACTGGTGCCCTCTGCGTGATCATGGCTGTGCCACCTTCTCCCAGGGCCCCACCACCCGGGAAGGGGAATCCTGGGCTCTAGGCTATTTCTTCTAACAGACAGCTCCTCTCTCTCTCTCCCAAAGAGCTGGAGAACACCTGCCCTCTCCCTGCCATGTCTTCCTTTTCCTTCGCTTCCCTCCTCAATTACCGCAACATCTGGAAAAATCTGCTTATCCTGGGCTTCACCAAGTGAGCATAGGTTCTGAGCTGAGAGCCAGGCCAGTAGGTGGGCTGGGGGTGGGCCGGGTGGGGAAGGCCCCAGGACCTCGGCAGAGCGTGGCCGGGATTGTAGAAGGCTGCGGATGGGGGTTCAGACACCTCTCTCTGCTCAGCTTTATTGCCCACGCCATTCGCCACTGCTACCAGCCTGTGGGAGGAGGAGGCAGCCCATCCGACTTCTACCTGTGCTCCCTGCTGGCCAGCGGCACGGCGGCCCTGGCCTGCGTCTTCCTGGGCATCACCGTGGACCGATTTGGCCGCCGGGGCATCCTCCTCCTCTCGATGACCCTCACTGGCATCGCGTCCCTGATCCTGCTGGGCCTGTGGGATTGTGAGCCTCCTCCCCTCCTCATGGTGTGGGCTTGGCCAGGGAACCCCAGCAGAGCCGCCTCAGACAGACTACCTCCCGGCACAAGATCCACACCCAGCCCAGATATTCCACTATCCTCCACCTGGCCCCCCAACCTTGTCTGTGTTCCCAGTTAGTGAATGAATGCCCAGGACCCACCCTACTAGAGCTGAGGGGGTGACCCCAGGGACTAGCCTAGGCCTGATGTCCCCAGTCCCATTCACACTGTCCCTCTGGCTCCTCCAGATCTGAACGAGGCCGCCATCACCACCTTCTCTGTCCTTGGCCTCTTCTCTTCCCAAGCTGCTGGCATCCTCAGCACCCTCCTTGCTGCTGAGGTCATCCCTACCACTGTCCGGTGAGAGCAGGGCGAGGACAGGGCCTGTGGGGTGGAGGAGGGGAAGGCTGGTGGAGCGAGGCCCACAGCTACAGGCTGAGTGGCCCATCCGTCTCTCCCAGGGGCCGTGGCCTGGGCCTGATCATGGCGCTGGGGGCGCTTGGAGGGCTGAGTGGCCCAGCCCAGCGCCTCCACATGGGCCATGGAGCCTTCCTGCAGCACGTGGTGCTGGCGGCCTGTGCCCTCCTCTGCATCCTCAGCATCATGCTTCTGCCGGAGACCAAGCGCAAGCTCCTGCCAGAGGTGCTCCGGGACGGGGAGCTGTGCCGCCGGCCTTCCCTGCTGCGGCAGCCACCCCCTAACCGCTGTGACCACGTCCCGCTGCTTGCCACCCCAAACCCTGCCCTCTGAGCAGCCCCCGAGCCCCCTGGGAGGCTGGCCCACACAGAAAGGAGGCAGAGGGCCCTGGTAGGGAGATGGGGAGGATGGTGTGAGGAAGCGGGGCTGAGCAGAAGGCCCAAGGGCACCTGGCGCCAGCCATGGTGGAGAGCTCAGAGGGCTGTCCCCAGCCACCCTCCTCCCTGCTGCTTTGTGTTCACTTCCTTGACAAGAGTCAGGGGATGGGGAGAGAGTGCCACACTGTTACCACTGGGGTCTGGGCTCTATCCTGTGCCCAAAGACATCTTCCCAGACCTAATTCTTGCTCTGTCATTCTGTTTCAATAAAAACATTTTGAATACATGAGCATATCAGAGCCTGGACTTCCCTCCCTTTTGTTTTCCTTCTGACTGTCTCTTGGGAGGAGATTTCTCTGGGTGGAACCCAAACCAATAACCATCTCCCCTACCCCTCCTTGTGCCCTGCACCGTCTCCTCCAAGAGTTAACTTACAGCCGACTACCCCACTTACTCTTTGCTTGCTATGCTGCCTGAACTGGGCTAGGTGCTTTACAAACCTCATATCACTTAATCCTTTCAACTCTGCAAGGTAGGTGTTTGGATCAATAAGGGGCTTTGTTGTGACCATTGCAAGCATAAAAACTGACTGCTCTAATGGCTAAACCAAAAAGGAAATTGATTAGAGGGACATGGTGGGGCAGGGTTGAGGTGGGGAGCTCACAAGATGGAAGGAGAAGTAGAACTAGTCTCAAAAGGCCAGGAACCAGAGAGGCTTCCAGGTCCAGGGGGTAGGAACAGTAACATTTTTGTCAGGGTTTCTGGATGAATGAACTCCAGTGGGGTTCAGTCTTTGGTTCACCTCAGTGAAGATTCATTTCAAGAAAGCATGCGACAGGCCTAGCTTCAGGAACATGCCACCTCCACCCATTTTACTGACCATTGGGTGGGTGGGGAGCATGGAGCAAGACATGGGTGCTGTTAGCAGAAGTGGGGCTGGGTGTTGTACAGGAAAAAACAATGAATGCCTGCTACAGTATTATTATTCTCTTACAGATGAGAAAACTGACGCTCAGAGAGACTAAGTAACTTGCCCAGTTACAAAGCTAGCAAGTAACAGAGCTGGGATATGACTAAATCCCAGAGCTGGGGCTCTTCAGTACTGCACACTGCAGCCACCTCCCCAAATCCTTCCAATCTGTGGGCACTTCCCTTGCAGCAAGGAGTGGAGTTTTTAGGCACCCCTGGGAAGTATCAGTAGAATACTAGGACTTTCACTTCAGTGTCAGGGTCTAGATCCTAAAATAGCCCTGGCCTGACTTTACCATGCTGGGCAAGTCTCTGAACCTCCAACTTCCATCAGAGATTGCCATGAGGATTAAACAAAATAATGTGTCAGTTCCTCTTAATCCCACTAGATGGTAAGCTCCTCAAGGGCAGGAACTTTGAAACACCAATACCTGACGCATGGTAGATGTTCAAAAAGTTATTGAATTAATATTTGTTCATTCTTTCAGCAAATGTTTCCTGCACCTGATTTACCATCCTGGATATTTAGGACAAAGGTCATCCTTCAAGGAGCTTTAAATCCATCTAGAGAAAGAGAGGCCCATGGTTTGGAGCATCAAGAAGCTACTTCTTGAAAGACATGAGACCTCACTTAGGGAGGCAGAGAGCTGTCAGGCAAGGGACTGGCAGACTGGCCGAGACCTACAGGGCTCTCAACTCTAGGCAGGGGGCACAATGAGAGCTAAGTCCTGGAGGTGAGGAAGGGTGAGCTGTTCCTGGAAGAGTGATCTGGGAGAGAGGGCTTCTTATGGAAAACATAAGCCTTGAGGCCAGCCCCTGCCAGAGAAGGGGGGCCCATGACCTACAGATTCCTGCAGCGCCTGTGCGCCTGCCTCTTCCCCCTCTGCCAACTCATGCCTGAGACCCAAAGCTCTGTGAGCCAAGCCATACTACTGGGCTCTTAAAAATAATCGTAATGTTCCTGAAGAACTCATATGGACCTTTCTCATTTACTCTTAACAATCCCATGAAGCTGGTATTTTTATTTTTATCCCTGTTTCACCACCAAGGAAAAGGAAAATGAGAGGAATTAAGAGGTTTGCCACTGAGTTTCAGAGCCAAGACTCAAACCCAGGCTTCTGGCTGTTCTTTCTACCTCACTTTGTTCCTTTACGGTTATATACTCTGCTTTACACAATCTGTACGAGAATGTCAGTGGTGGTTTTAACTGACTCCAACAGTCAACAGTCAATGATAAAACCAGAGATCATACTCACCTCTGTCTACCGCCAGAGATTCTTTGAGAACCAAAAAGATGGCAGATGAGAAGCACTTGGGCTTCTTGGGGAAAGCCCATGTAAAGCCCAGGTGTTGTTTACATGCTCACAACCCTGTCCAAGGCAGACTGAGGAGTGCTATCACAGGCATTTCAATGAGCCCATGGTTTGCACAACAATTGGAGGAAAGTCCAGGGAAGGAAACAAAAGCGGAAAAAAAAAAAAAAGGTAGGTGAAAGAGAGCAAGATTCTCTGACATTTCATCCATCGAGATGAAGGCAAAGAAAATGAGAGCATTCAAGAAGCACCAATGAAGCACAATGGAAGACACAGTCCCTCATCCCTAGGTGGAAAAGGTGACTGTGTGTAGCTGAAACAACTGACATCTTGTCAGTTGCTCTGAAATTCAACCACTTGCACTTACATGATTTCATTAAATCCTCAACAATAACCCCATGAAAAATGGTTATTATTTTTTTAGTCATTATAGATGGGAAGACCAATGCTTGACTTATCCAAGAATATGTGGCTGGTAAGTAATTACAGGAGCCAAATCTTGAGAACTGAGAGACTGTAATTTTCAGGCAAATAAAAAAAATGACTACTTTGTTAGGCTAGACTACTTTGTTGTTCTGTAAACCCACAACTTCTCTAATAAAAATAAATTCAAAAAAAATTTAAAGTGCAGTAGCAGCTCTGAGGACAGAGGGATTCACTCTGTTAGAAGCAGACAGAAAATATTTCTAAGAACCATGGGAGAAAGTATTACCTTATAAAATTAAGCTTAGAAGGTAACCCCCAGGAACTAGAAGGACATTAGTTTTCAGGCAAATAAGAGAAATGACTACTTTGTTAAGCCAGAGTAATTGAAACATGAATAGATTTTAGAAATGTTTTAGGTGGTTTCACAACTAAGAGCCGTAATGGATTATTAAGGGGAAAATTAAAAGGACATAGTGGGGTACATTTCTTACCTTAAATAGTTAAACCAAAAAAGATTTTTAAACTGCTGTAGCAGCTCTGAAGACGGAGGGATCCACTCTATTAGAAGCAGACAAGGAAAGTTTCCAGAATATTTGGATTGACCCTTAAAGGGACAAAGAGGGGAAGGAAGAAAGTGCAAAGCCCAGAGGCATAAAAGAGCATGGTGTGCCTGGAAAACAGCAAGTTTGAATATCCATGGAATACAGGGCATCTATGAGAAACCCGCAGCTAATATATTTAATAGTGAAAGACTGAAAACTTTCCCCTAAAAGTAACTGGCATGAGGATAGACGTATAGATCAAGAGAATAGAATTGGGAGTCCAGAAATAAACCCATACCTTTACGAACAATTGATTTCCCACACGGGTGCCAAGAGAATTCAGTGGGGAAAAATAAGTCTTCAGCAAATGATGCTGGGCAACTGTTTTATCCATATGCAAAAGAATGAAGTTGAATCCCTACTTCATACCACACACACAAATCAACTCAAAATGGATCAAAGTTCTAAACGTAAAGAGCTAAAACTTTTAAAAGAAAACACAGGCATAAATCTTTGGGACTTTGGATTAGGCAATGGTTTTTTTAGATATGATGCCTAGAGCATGGGCAACCAAAGAAAGAATACATAAATTGAACTTCATCAAAATTTAAAACTTTGGTACTTCAAAAGACACTATCAAAGTGAAAAGACACCCCACAGAAAAGGACAAAATATTTGTAAATCAGATACATGGTAAGGTCTAGTGTTCAGAATATGTGAACTCTTACAACTCAACAATCAAAAGACAAAAAAAATTTAAAAAAAAAATTTTTAAATAGGCCAAAGATTTAAACAGACATTTCTCCAAAGAAGATATACAAATGGTCAATAAGAACACAAAAAGATGAAAAGTCATTAGAGAAATACAACTCAAAACTACAATGAGATACCACTTCACACCAAACTAGC
This sequence comes from Choloepus didactylus, assembly GCF_015220235.1. NCBI lineage: Eukaryota > Metazoa > Chordata > Mammalia > Pilosa > Megalonychidae > Choloepus > Choloepus didactylus. The sequence continues at coordinate 157,551,110 of NC_051310.1, read as the reverse complement.
TTGGCTATAATTTTAAAAATGAACAATAACAAGTGTAGATGGGGATGTGGAGAAGTTAGAACCTTCATAAATTGCTGGTGACAATGTAGAATGGTGCAGCAACTGTTGAAAACAGTCTGGCAGTTCCTTAAAAGTTTGAACATAGAGCTACCATGTGACTCAGCAACTCCACGCCTAGGTATATACCCAAAAGAAATTAAAATATATGTTCACACTAAAACCTGCACACAGCAGCATTATTCATATAAACAACCCAAACACCCACCAACTGACTAATGGATTGACAAAGGTACCTATACAATGGAATATCATTCAGTGATTAAAAAAAGAATGAAATACTGATATATGCTATAACATGGATGAACCTTGAAAACATTATGGTAACTAAAAGAAGCCGGACACAAAAGGCCACATATTGGATGATTCCAGGGGCTGGGAGGAGGGGGAAATTGGAAATGCCTGTAAAGGGTCATGGGGCTTCTTTGTGGCACGATGAAAATGTCCTAAAATTAGTGTATTAGTCACGTTTCTCTAGGGAAACAGAACCAACAGGAGATATCTGCAAATATTGTGAGGTTTTATAAAAATTGTCTCACATGACTGTGGGGATACACAAGTCCAAATTCCATAGGGCAGGCTGCAAGCTGGGAACTCCGATGAAGGTTTTGATGAATTCGCCAGAAGCTGGCTGGCTGAAGTAGAGATGGAAATTCTCTCTTTTGAATGCTGAAATCATCACTTCTCCTTTTAAAGCCTTCAACTGATTGGATGAGACATCTCTCATTGTTGAAGGCAATCTCCTCGGTTGTAGATGCAATCAACTTACTGATGATTTAAGTTTACAAAATGTTCTCACAGTAACAGTCAGGCCAGTACTTGCCTGGCAAACAACCGGGCACCATTACCGTGCGAAGTTGACACATGAACCTAACCATCACAATTAGGTAGTGGTGATGGCTGCACAAGTCTGTGAATATAATGAACCACGGAATGATACACTTTAAACGGGTGAATTTTAAAGTATGTGACCTTTATCTAATTTTTGAAAAAATCAGAGCGGCTTTTTGGTGGGACGCAAGTCAGAGATGTAGCAAATTGACACCTTTCTTAGCAAAATTAAAGTTCCTTTAGTAAGTGACTCCTTTCTCTGTAACATGTTCTAGCACCTAGAACTCAATGTCTGTTTGAATCAATGATTGCCAGTGGGCATAAAGAAGGGGGAAGAGCCATGGGAAATTCGCAGGGCTGAAAGACATTTTAAAATTTGATCAATATTTGAGAGGCTACTCATTTTAACCATAAAAGCAAAGAAAGCTTAACTCGGGCAGTAGCATAGGGGTGGTTCTGGCAAGGTCAACAGTTCGCAGACGACATCTGCCAGGAGCCCCCTGCAAATGAAGATAAGGATTTGCTCAAGCAAAGTAGGAACGAAGGAGATTGGATATTTCATAAGTAGAACTGACTGAATACATAAAATTAAGACCAGAGAAGGGTCAAAATCTGACATTCACCCAGCAAGAGTCTACCCATGTTAGATAGGGATTTAGTGCCCCCTGGTGGAGAGGTGAAACCTTCTCTGCATTAGCAGCATCCAGCCAACTTAGAATTGTCTCACTCCCCCAGCGAAGTTAATAGCGAGCACGTTATCCAGCCTCTTGCTAATCATTAGGCCCTGCAGCAGTCTCCACCCTCAGATTACCAGACTTTATTCCAGCTGAATCTAATTAGAAGATATGTGTATACATACCTCAAATGCCTAAATAATCATACAGATAGGGAGCAGCCCGGTAAAAAGACTAAATATTCAAGTAAGTGGTAGTGAACACTATACCCCAAGCTCAGAATACAACACGACTTGAGAAGTGTTAAGGCTCCATGGGTATAAAACCATCATCTCTTTAGCCTAAGATTTTTGATGAAAAGGGCCCCAAGGTCAGAAGCAATCATGAACATCCTGAAAAGAGAAGGCAACGGCAAGCGGACCATACTCGAGGGTGAAATATTCATGGCCAATACTGAGTTAGATTAAAAAATCCTGTGGCTAAATCTATGCAGGCTTAAGCTGAGGAACACCACAGAATCCAAGGATTTGAAGACCAATCTGACAATCGAACACAAAGTGGAGGCATTAGGTTAACGTGACTAAGATACTAAACATAAGGATACTAAAACAATGGAAAGTCAGATGTGATATACTAATTAGCAGAACACTAGCCAATGATCCAAAATCACTTAGATAAACATACTAGTGGTCATTGCATTGCTGGAGAGAAAACATAAGCTTTGCAATTCTGTCTTAGCTACATGGTTTGTAATCTTAACATTTCTTTGTTTTTTTAATCTTACATTCCCCAGGTAGGAAACACAAGAGAGGTTACCTAAATCCTGATCTAAGAATGTAGTGCTGCTGTTATGGATTTGCAGGTAAATTATATCAGAAGCACACACACAATACTATTAGGTCATTCTACTCTGGCCAGTCTTTTATTTTTCCAGGCTCATTTATCTCTCAAATGTCAAAGGGATACATGCTATCCAGAAAGTCCATCATCCTCAACTAAACACATAATACTCCTGCTAGCTGTAATTTAACTCCTACTCTTTAATTCACAAGTAGAAACTTCCCATCCATAACACCAGTACTTCCACAAAGTAGAATTAACAGCCATCTGGGATCTAAGAGAGAACAGGAAGACATAAATAATCTTTACACCAAAATAGCCGAACAATTTTTATTTTCAAAAACAACTTTATTCATGACACATATTTAAAAAAAAAAAAAAAAAAAAAAAAAAAAAAAGAACTCCCACCCTTTGGAAATGAGCTAAAAAAAAATAATAATAAACAAAATCCACCTCCCACTTCCCCGCTCCCACTTCCTCCCATTCCCTCCAAATAAAAGGGAAAAAAAGGCAAAGGAAAAAACAAAACAAAACAAAAAACAAAAAAACACCCCAGACCCCCCAAAACAAGGTAGTGCATTTCCCCAGGGGAAGGGAAATTTACACTGGAGCCGCCTGGAGCGGAACGGAGATCTTCCGGCTACAGAAACCTGCAAAGAAAGACACTCAAAACAGAAAAAGAAACACAAAAGGAAACAAAATAGATCACCAGGCAATCTGGAGGGGCAGGGAGCCCAAAGAGGGGTGGGGTGGGTGGTAGACCTGGCAGGACAGGAAGCTGGCAGGAGGGGACTGTGAAAGGCAGGGAGAAGATGAAGGGAAGGTAACAAGCAGAACAGTTTGGTGTCCTTCCAGAGCCCTGGGTAAAAAAAAAACCCTCCTACCACCCATGCTCACCTACCCTTGAGCAGCCCCCAAGGGGGTGAAGTGGGACAGGAAAACATGGGGAGCAGCTTGCGCAGTTGAGACGTGTCCATGGCGAATCCCCAGAGTGAATGAGCAGCCCTCTGCCCCACTCCCCGGGCCTTCCCCTACTCCCCAAAGCAGGTCCCTCCTCAGCAGTTAGTTAAGGGATTCTCCCCCCTTCCACAGTATATCTTTTTTTAAAAAATATTTTTTTTTCCATCAAGGTCATCTTCTGTTTTTCTTTTTTTTTTTTTTTTTTTAATTCTTTTTTTTTTTTTCCTTCTTTCCTCTTTTTTTCCTCTCTCTCCTCCTAATACACACTTTTTTAGTAAGGGGAATACCATGATGTCGCTCTAGCCCGGCCCCTGGAAGAAAGAAGGAGAGTTGGGTGTTAACACGATCACTGGATAATTCGGTTCAAGCCCCTCCCCACGGGCCCTTGCCCCAGTTAATGTGAAGGGAAGGGGAAATTGTTTTCAAATGTCCTAAAACCGACCCCCACAATCCCAGAAACAAATAGCACCTGGCATATGGGATGGGGGTTAAAATACTTTGCCAAATAAGAATAAATAAAGCAATGCATTGGAGATAACAGGGGCCAGAGGAAAAACGGACCTATTGTTTATCCCATTTTCAGTTCTCCACACCTCTATACCCTGGGCCCTCATCGATCCTCCCTAACTCGTGGAAGCAAATAGGCAGCTCTTATGAGAAAAGTCAGGTCTATATGCCTAACCCGTCAATTTAAATGTAAATAGACTGAAGTAAAGCAATGTCGCAAGCACCACATTATACCCAGTGAGAAAGTTGACCTTGCAAAAGACTGGCTCAGTTAGAGTAAGTATTTCAGTATCCTCCCACACGGCTGTTAGGGGAGAATGAAACTAGGCACTGGTTTTCTTCCAAGGGAGGTTCAAACTTCAACCTCTCCTGAACTTTGGGAAAAGTAGCCAATGTCCAAGCAGTGCTTTCATTTCTGAGGCCCTGTTCTTCCCAGCCTTTTGTGTAAACCAGCCCCTCACAACAGTGGAGAGATCCAGCCCCTAACACCACAGCTCCTGCTCCGGAAAGGATGAGACTGGCCTTCCCAACTACCTTCCTCACCCTGCACAGGCAGGAGACCAAGTCCCTGGAGACCAAGGGGAGGGGAAGGGAGGGAAGTTCCTCAGATCAGGACAGAAGTAAGCATACAGGGCTCATGGGAGGCGGGGAGAGAAGAGCAGCCCATCTATCCTGACCTGTAGACACGACCCCGGGGCCTGCTGCTGAAACCACTGTAGAACCGAGAGCGGGAATTGTTGTAGTTGGTGGTCCTGGCACGGTAACGAGCTCTTGGGAAACCCCGGTCTGTTGTGCTGATGCCTGGTCTATTGGTTCGTTTGGGGATCACCTGAGAGTAAGGGATGTACAACAGAAAGCCTTAGAGACAGTCAACCTGCCAAGTGTCCACAGAACCAGAACAGCATTATACATGGGGCTTACCTTGATTTGTCTTCCTCTAAAAAGGGACTCATCTAAGGCCAGGGAGGTCCTCACTGACTCTTTGTCTGAGAACTCAATATATGCAAACCTGAAAAGAATATTGTCACTTTATCTCTTTGAAGTTGTAAATAGCAGCTTGCTGGACTAATGTGCTTTCTTTAGGCACAGTATGTTTACACTTAAGACAAAGACCACTAGCTTTAACAGCAAGTGACCTACTGTTCAACATCTATTTTTACACTGATTAAAATGATCTTACCCTTTGGGATGGCCACTGAATTTGTCACAGAGTATAGTAACACGGTTGACTGAACCACAGCCATGAAAGTGTGCTTCTAGCTCTTCTGCTGTTGCACCATAGTCCACCTGAGGAGGGTAAAGGACAGAGAATGTTTCACAGGTACTGGGCAAATTCCAATTCCCATCTTAACAGGCACCCTGCCTCACCTTCAGGTTGGGGCCATACATATACTGAGGCATATCAAATGTGTTTCTCTAAGGAACTAATCCCCTTTTTTCCAACCCCAGAGGCCCTGCTGATCATTAACTTTTATCTCCTCTCACCCCCTACCCTGGATATGCTCCTTTCAAAAGACTCCCATTATATAACTCCTTCAAATTAGAGCTCTCCCCGCCCCCCACCACCATCAGGGCCCTAAAACATACATTGCCAACATAAATGGAACGAGCATCAGCCTCCATCTTCTCTTCAATAGACATGATCACTGGGCCAGCTTTGAAAAAAGACAATTAGAAAACACATTTCTTTTCTCCTCTACCAATATATGCACCTCCACCCCTCTACCACTATTAGAATGTAAGCTCACTGAAGGCAAAGATTTGAGTCTGTTCCCATTACCCAGAACAGTGCCTAAAATGTAATGGATGGCCACTAAATTTTTGATTAAGAATAAATAAGCAGATTCTTAAAAATCAAAGAAGAAATACCACCACCACCACCACCCTCCAAATCAAATCCCTATTGAAGAGCCGCTGAAGAAATTAAAAAGGCTGCGATTCTACATTTCCAGATTACAAAGGGGAAGCCCCCCTACAACTGAGCAGCGATCACTTAGAACTTCTACTAACTAAAGGGTCCGCAGCTGAAAACAGAAGTATTTGACTTGAAGGTCAAATACCAGCTGGCAACCTCCACAAAGAAGAACTGAGATGAACTAAGAACAAAGAGCAACACATTTATAAAAAGAACAAAGGAAAGCAGAAGACCACCGCCACCCAAACATAAGCTCTGTTTCACAAAGGTCAGAGGAACACACACTGGACTATAACCGCGGCACCCGCCCATTAATTGCTCAGACAAGCAGCTCCAAGACCCCCAGCACCCAATGCCATATCCCGCGTGTTCCCTACCTCCTTCCAACCCAGGACCCGGGCTCTGCGTGCAACCGCCAGTTACTCACCATTGCCTGGAGGTGGACTCATATTCATCTGCTTCTCTACCTCGTTCTGCAGCTCCTTTAGCTTCTCAGCTTCTTCCTCCATCTCTCTGACTCGAGCTTTGATCGCTTCCAGCTCCTACAATGAGTGGAGATGGGTATGGAGAAAAGCTTAAGAGGAACCAAAGCAGGAGCTATACCCTGCTCTCCGTAAGCGCGCGGCCCCAGCTATGCTCGCCATTTTCCTCGCCCCACGCGGGGGTCGTGATGAAAAGAAAACCAAGCTACCTTCTCTAGAGCAACGCTAAGCACCCATGATGCCGGAATCAACCCCGCAGGGCCCCTATGGCGGTGGAGGAGCCTTCCCCGGCCCGGCCCCAGCCACGTTATTCCCCGCCCACCCCTATCCCCACCCCCCGCCTGCCTCCCGCTCGCCCGAGTTCTGGGCCTCCGGTGACCCAGCCGGTCAGTAGCCAGTCCGCTCGCTCGCCCTCCTTCCCTCACCGGGTCCTCAATGGCGCCGTCCCCCGGGTCACCCTCGACCAGTCCCGGCTCCTCCTCCTCCTCCTGGCTGCCGGGGGCTCCCGAGCCAGGCCCAGGACCCGGAGCTCCCGGGGGGGCGCGGGGCCGGGGCGCCTCCTCTTCAGGCTCGGGCTCCGGCTCGGGCTCCAGCAGCAGCTCTCCAGGCTCCAGTTCCTCAGACTCCAGGCCGTTCCCGTAGTCCCCTGCGCCCCCCGGGGCCCCCTCCCCGGCCTCCCCACCGGCCCCGGGCACAAGATGGCGCCGCCGCCCCGGCCCGGAGCCCCGACCGCCCGCAGCCCCCGCTGCTGCTGCCGCCGCCGCCGCCGCCGCCATCGCCGCTCAGACTGGGGCCCGCCGCCCGGCGATTGGAGAGCTGCACCGGCCACGCTGAGGATTCATTAGTCAAGCAGCCTGCCCATCACTACCAGCTAGGAGTCCATTGGGGAATATTACTTGGCAATCAAATAAGACCCCACCTCTAAGGCGGGGGTACTACGCCGAATTCTCTAATTCCTGTAGAAATCTGCCTGTCAATCAACATACGTCCCACCCTCTCTCAAGTCCTTAGGTAACAATACCGCCACGCTGTGACGACCTTCCTGCTTCTCCCCCGCCTACCGGAGGGTCCGCGGAGTGTACGACGCTCCGTGATTGGCCCTTGGCTAGGAGAGGTGGAACGCACCAATCTCCCGATCGCCCCACCGCAGTGTCCTGGTCTCAGATGTCATTGGGTTGTGAAATTTGAAGGGCTGACACCCGCTACCTGTTAGGCGAACCTTGACCCCAAACGGACTGCCTGCCTTAAAGTAAGGGAAACCCGACGTCACATGACCTAGACCGAGGGAGACGCCATCTTGATTCTACTGGTTGCCAATTAGTCAGCTGTTGGAAGGCAGAGGCCGGAAACACGGCGGCTGTTTCTGGAAGCTAGTCTCCTAACCAGGAAGTACCAGTAATTGGGATATTGCTAAAAGTAAAGCTCCTGAATGGAGCATTTCAGGAAGGAGCTTACTTTTCCCATTCAGGTTATTGGCAACTATCATTCACTAGGTCTCCCAAACCATGAAGCAGGGAGGAACTCCGGAGCTACTAGTCACAAGTCCTGTCAGTTCTGCCTCCTGCCTAGACCTTCTTTCCAACCCCCCTGCCCTAGTTCCATCCTGTCTTGCCTGGACTGTTTGCGACAGTCCCCAACGGGTCTCTCGACTTCGAGTGTCATCCCTGCAACCCACACCACTACCAGACCCAGCTGGCCAGGTAGTCTCCACTCCTTACAGTGGCCTTAGAGACCCTCAGAACCCAGTCACTTCGCAGATGTTTGCACACTCCTCGTCCCAGTGGGTGTACCTGCACCCTGGTCTGGGCCTCTTTACAGCCTTGCCTTCAGACCCACAGCAAACACCAGCATCATCGCTCCCAGGAAGCCTTCCACCACTCTCCCACGACAAGAGGGCCCTACCTCCACTGTGTTTAGTTGTTTTGCGTTTCCTATGCTGTGAGGACCTGGAGATCAGGGACTGGATCCTGTTTATATTTGCATCTCCACCGGGTGGTACCCTGCCTAGCACCAGTTTAAGTGCCCAATAAATATCGACTGAAGGATGCATTAATTGGGGGTCTGGGTGCCACCCTTCATTTTCAGCGCTTTCCTGGCCCCAAGCCCTCCTTCAGACTTAGGAGGGAGTTCTCCAGGCAAATTCCCATCCTACTGCTGCGCCCCCGAGTTCTCAACGACGCCTAGCCCTGAAGGCAGAGTGGCCACATTTTCGTAGTGAGTCTACATATTTATTAAAAAGGAACCGCAGTGCTGGTTGCTAAGTTTGCAAAAGATTTTTATAGCCAGACCAAGCACCGTTTGAGAGTTGTATTCGCCTGAACCCACCGAAACGTTAAACAATCCCAGAGACGTGCGAGGTTGGGAGCAGGACAACTGGGAGAAGAGCTCCCTATTAGCGAACAAAATCCAAAAGCTTATCACTATGCCCCACTCTCCCCTTCACCCCCACCTTTTCTCACAAATCCTTACCTCAGCATCTGGGGGACTTGAGGCAGAATCACAGTTGCTTAAAATGCTTAAAATTACCTCGTCATCCATCAGCAATCTGAGAGGACTGAAGTTGAGCACTGCAGACAAGCTCTAAACGACTGCAATTTTGCTGGAAGAAAGGTCTTTTATATTGAACTTAACCTAATCAAGACCTGGGTGTTTTATTGGTACATTACTTAAACTAATCAAGCTAACAATAGGAAATGTGATTTTTTTTAAAAATGCCTTTGAATCCTATTTTTGTTGAACATTTGATTATGTAACAGGCATCGCACTAGGCTCCTTAATATATTATCTCTTTGAATTCTGAAACAACCCTATGTAATAGATATTTCCAAAACTATATTCTTTTTTAGAGAAGAAGAAAGAGGCTTTAAAGAAGAGAAGTATCTTGTCCAATCATGAAGCTAAATAGAAGTGAGCAGAGAATTCAAAGCGAGCTTTCAAAGCTCAGATCATAACTACTATATGGTCTGTTTTAATACACAAAAGTCATATTATGTGTAATACTGAAAATTGGAAAAAGACTAAATTCCAGCAACAAATAACGTTTAAGTAAACCATGATTACATCCAATCAAAGATTATTATGTACCTATTAAAAGGTCTACAGATGGTGTGTGATAACATACAAAAAATATTTTTGTTAGGCCAAAGTGGTAAAATGTAAAATAGTATATAAAATATGATTATAGCTATGTATATATGATTTTTTTGAAAAACATCATAGGAGGAAAAAAAGGTACATCAGCAATATGAACCCAAAGCTTTTTAAATGTTGATACCCTTAACCCAAAAATTCTCTTATAATCTGTTCTGAAGAAGTAATATAAAAAGTGAAAAAACATTTGTGAGTGAAGGTGTTCATCAAAGTGAAAAAATGTAAACAAGTTAAATGTTCAATGTGGACTTGCAAGAAAACTATAGTACACACATTTGATATAATTTTATCTAGTCATTATGCTTTCAAAATGTTTTTAATGACAAGGAAAAATGCTTGTGATATCATGGTAAGCAGAATTGCCATATACAAAATTGTATGTACAGTATGATCATACAATAGAAGCACAGATAAGACTGGAAAGAAATATGCCAAAATGTTAACAGTGGTTTTCTCTGGTATGAGGGTTATGACTGATTTTCTCCTTTACAATTTTCTATGTTGTATGATCTTTCCACAATAATAATTTTTATTTATTTATTTAAAAATCACTCCAACTTCCAGGTAAGCATATTAATTTTACAAAGAAATGCTCACATTTAAGAATTTGAATGGAGACTTATAAAGAAAGATTCTTCCCTATTAGACTGTAAACCACAGAAGGCAGGAACACCAACATAATTATATTTGTATTCTCATTGCCTACCACTGTGTGCTTAATAAATGCTAACTGAAGAAATGATCCTTACTAATGAAGGATTTATTTAATATCTTGCCTGTTAATAACATAGAAAACATCAGAAATGTTTCCCTCTGAGAATGAATTTTTTAAAAGTTATATATAATGCTGTGAGATTTACCCATTATGAGTATAGTTCTCCTTAAGTAATAACCTATACATAGATGGCCATGGAGTTTTGGAAAAACTGGAACTCCATTGATGTGCCCCAGAAGAGGGGGAAAAAATATGTTAACCATCTATTAACATGGTCTGTGTTGATGAGAAGAGAATTTAAACTGTAAAACTGGGTCAGGTATCTCTAGTTCTGTCCAGAAGGGAAAAGTTTTCTCACGAGACAACATAAATTTATGACATCTTAGTATTTCATCCTTGTTTTTAACTCCTGCTTTGAAATTTTTACAGACTATAATGATTCTCTATGATATAGAACTACATTGTTTAATATAGTAGCCAATATTGAGAGCTTGATATATGGCTAGTCTGAAATGAGATGGACTGACTGCAAGTGCAAAATACACACTAGAATTCTAAGACTTGGTATGAAAAAAAGAATGCAAAATACCTTATTAACAATTGTTTAATATTAATGATGTACTGAGATGATAATATTTTTGATAGATTGTGTTAAATAGAATATATTATTAAAATTAGTTTTACCAGTTTCTTTTTGCTTTTTTTTTTACTGTAAAAAAATGTACAACTACATATGTGGCTTGCATTATTTCTCTATTGGACAGTACTGTTATAGAACCTTGGAATTTTTAGAATTTACTTTTTTCTATTTTGGAGCAGACTCAATTATCTTCTAATGCAAAGTCTAGCTCTACCTACCTTAATTCCTAGATCTGCCCATCCATGGAGGTGGGGTAGCCATTAAATGAGAAGGAGCTTCTGTTGGGCTGCTTAAGTGCCATTTTGCTTGGTTAATTTTTAAAAACTTTGTACCTGAATAATTTTTTAAATATACTGTCTCAGAAGTACATGTTCATTATCAAAAAATATCAGAAAAAAAAATTGATAAGAAAAAAGAACAAAATAAAATTACCCATGAAACCCACTACAGGCATAATACCTAATGACATTCTGGCATATACCCTTCCTGGATTTTTTTCGATAAGACAAATATATAGAGGCACACCATAATTTTAGTAAAAATGGGATCATACTGTATATGTTGTTTCCTAATCTATTTTCTTTTTTACCCAATAAGATACAGAAGCATCTTTCCATGCCAATATATTTTTCCAACATTATTTTTCACGGCTTTACTCCAGAGTAATAAGGCCTTAGCAACGAAGCCTTCCCTGACCACACTTTAAGATTGAAATCTATATACACACCTTCCCAAACCCCTTTGATGAGTTATTTTTCTCCATTGCACTTACCACCTTCTAGCATATTATGAAATTTATTTATTTTGTGTTTGTCTTTCTTACTAGAATGTAAGCAGCATGAGGGCCGAAATTTGTGTGTCTGTTCAGTGTTCCACCCCAGCACCTAGAACTGCGCTTAGCACACAGAAGATGCTTGAATATTTTCTACATAAACTGAATATGTATATAAACTGAATTTTTTGTAAACAATATATATTCCATTATATTATGCTACCTCGTTGATTTTTTAAAATGTTGTTTCTTTATATCCTGCTTGTATCCACATTTAAGGCAGTGCTTTTAAAGTTTCCAAAGGATCTGCTCTTAAGTAATAGCACAGAATATCTACAATCTACCCATTTGCCAGGAATTGTAACTAAATGTTGCTCAACTTTTCATGAAAAAGTCATTTGGAGAAATAACATTTCTGGAGAACTGTGTGTAGGACATGCACTCCATTTGTCTATTTAGATGGTCTAAAATTTAACCCCTTATCAAGCCAGACCATCGCAGAGCAGTATATTTAGACTCAATTGTGATGAGCCTGAGAGAACAAGTGTAGGACCCATCGAATTCCCCATCTGCTGTTTCTACAAGAAACATCGTATTTGTTGTTAGATGTGGTAGAGTGTGGTCCACTATATCACTCAGTCTCTTCTCAAAAGAGCCACAGAACTTTTTGTTCCTCTTTAGTAACTGATGGGCTTTTATAAATCTTAAAAGGAACATGAACCTCATTGTCTTTTCTGATTTGCTTTAGCTGCCAAGAAGCTCAGAGCTGAATTCATAGCCTAGCTTTAGTATTTGGGAATACTCCGTATAGAATGCTTTTCTGTGCATTAATTTCCTTTTTGGTGTCATCTTACTGTAACATTTCAATTTTCCCTTCACCGCTACTTCTAAAAAAATCTGTATTTTCCTACTGTTTTGTCTTTTGTGTATTAAGATGTTACAAATGATTTTTGGAATGAGGCAAATGTAAGTCAATCAATCATTTAACCAACTGCACTGCAGTGGAAATAAATGCACCAGCTTGATGACATTAACTATTAAGAGCATCTAATTCCCTTTCCCCTAATTTCATGTTCACCAAGCCACTCTCTGATTTTAATATGGCTTCCCCTGTAGATATTTTTTTCCAAAGAGAGAATGGAAAAGCAACACTGGATTCCTCTTAGGAGTTATATTTCTCACTGTGATTTAACACATAAACCCAAATACTAATGTACTGCACCGGATTATAGAAAGATTAGAAATTCCCACTTGAGTAATGATCCTAAAATTAGGATCACCACTCCGTCAGCCATGATTTTGATGTGGTCCTAGAACTACAGATGCCAAAGGATGGACTGACTTATTCCTAGAGAGCCCATTCCAATTTAGCAGTTGCATTAAAATGGCTGAAACCAAATGTCTCAGGGGACCAGGAAAGGAAGCAGGAGCTCCATTTTGGCTAGACCTATTTTAAGTCTAAAGTAGGCAGCAGAGTATCTGGGGAGAAATGCTCATTATAATATACGTCTAATTAGAGGGCAAACCACAATTCAGGATTTGATTACTATCACACAAAGGTTTTTGGTAGGTTTTGTTAGATTTGTATTGGCTTTTGCTTGTGGCAGTCCCAAAGTACCAAGATACATAAACCCTTTTAAGTAAGGCTTGGATTGGCATAGACAGAGTGCTTGACTTTGGGCATTTGACCAGGAGAGGTGGGGAGGGACTCTGATTTTTTTTTTTTTTTTTTTTTAATTTATCTCAACACTTTCCCAAATCCCTATTACTCTAATTTTTGCCCTTAAAAAGGTCATGAAGAGATGACTGAATCAGGGAATGTCCTGACCCAGGCTACACAGTATAGAAGTCACAAACCCTCCTCAGTCCTTCTCATTAAACTTCTGGGCTTTATTTATTTATTTTTTAATATGACCATTACATGTTACACAAAAATAAAAGTCAAATGAACTTGATATTTATAAATTATTAAATAAAAATACAGGAATATATATTTATATTTATAGAGCTTTCTTCTTTTCTTCTAAACTAACCAAATCTGTTCTTCTGCAGTTTTTATGATTTAAAAAAGTAAAATAGAGTATGCCCTAGAATAAGTGGGGAGTGGGATTAATAATCACAGGACCTAGTTGCCCTACTTCCGCTCCTTCCTTGGCCTAAGCAAAGTCCCTATTTGTCCCATTGGGCTCTGGAGAGCAAAAAACACCCTCTCCACCTATTTAATCTTTGAAAAATGGCAATTACATTTATTTCCCTTATTTAAAAAAAAATGAAATGGATTTAAAAATTGGGAGCCATACTCAGCCTTCTTGGCCAAGATAATCCCAAGGAACTATATGGCTCTAGAAGAGAGTCCCTAGTTTTCCCTGACAAAAGAGTCTCTGGGGTTTCCATTGTCCCTCAAGCTGAGAAGGGCAGGACAGGTCAAAACTGCCCCCTGTGGTCCCATCCAAGCTATGCTTTTGGAATCCAGACCAAGCTCTTTACCCTTTTCAGAAAACAGCCTCTCCTTCCACCCAGGTGGGAAGGCCTCAGAGCAGGGGCATCCTGGCAACCTGACTGTGCTCCCTGCTGCACCACTGCTAAAGGCCCCCAGGAGAGCTATCAGCGATGGGTGTCCAGTTGTAGAGGGAGGCTGAAAAGTCTGCTCCAAACCTGGGGAAATACAGTCAGTGGTTTTCCAACTTTTTCCAGCAGCAGACCCCTTAATTCAAAGAAACTCTTACCCTGAACCCCGATACATAAGACAGCTACAAGGGGAGCTATTCTGCTTGAGGGCAAGTAGCCCAGCCTGCTCGGCCCCCCATCTCATCTCCCCAAGGACTCCTGAGGCAACCCCTAGGAAACACTGGGGCTCTGCCAAGCAGTTTGAAAACCACTGGCTTAGTTTGTCCTGAGCAAGTCAGAGACCCCACCCCACCCTAGCTGCCTGCCACAGACCTGCTCTGAGTTTCTGGTAACAGCATACTCACGGCAGAGCAAGTGGCACATGCAGTCACCGCTTCCCCTATAAATACCATTAGAAAGTGCAGCCCTCCCTCAAAAGCAAAAGTCTGGGCTAAACACCTGAGGCCAATTTTGGTCCCACAGTCTAGTGAGTACAACTGTGTTGCCACATTCTGGGACCAAGTGAAAATCTGCTCCAAGAAGAACCAACCATGTTCTAGCTAAGCTGATCAGTGCCCGGGGTTGAGGGCAGGGTTCTAGAGCACTACGTGTCTGAAGTCAGCATTGGAGAGCAGCAATTTTAGCACCTTGGAAAGTGCAGCAGTGACGTCTGGCTCAGGGCATGCATCTGGAGGAACAATTTCTTCCTCAGAAGAAAAGGCTGTTTAATTGGAATCTTTTCTAGAGGACTGTGAGCTCTATAGTTAACATCCTCAGACTCTGAGGTACAGACAAATAACACCCCTGCAAACAGCGTGGCTTCAAAGAAAATATAAATGCTTCTAGGTCATGGTAGGTACTCTAGAACCCAGACACACCCAGTCCCTGATAGAGCAGCACCAAAGCCCACCACACACAGAGGACATGCCACCCTCACACTCGTGGGGTTCAGAGGTGGGAATGTTTCTCTCAAAGCATCAAGACTCAGTCTCACTGAGACACAGTGCAGGACCCAGACTGTATCCTAGATCAGCGTTTATGTCCACATACTCCAAAGGAAAATTAGTTAGAGCCCCAATTTAGTGTTTAAGTTTGGGTTCAGAAGTCCCAGAGACCGGGAACACGTCTAGGCACCGTTGTGCCCCAGTGGGAGAGGAGGGTGGCAGGCAGGTCCGGCTACCCAGGCCTCCACCCGCCCAGGCTCCGCAGCCCTGCCTTTCCGTCAGAGCCCAGGAGGCAGCAGCAAGTGCACAATGCACAAGGAAGGGAGTGATGAAGAAACAAGGCCAGCTGCAGAACTGCTCTTTTCTCCAAAGCTCTGCCAACTACTTTCTGCAGAGAAGTGCCCAAAGCCCTCCGCCTGGATACAATGTTTCTCCCTCAGCCTTGAGACATCAGGACAAAAGGAGGGGGAAGGAGAGGACTGGGAGGAAGGGCCAAGAACTGCCCTTGTTCTTGCCACTGCAAGAAGGAATGTTTTCTCCTTGAAGAATACCACCAACACCAGATTAGACAAGCAGCCCAGCATGCACATGAGCACACGTGCACATGCACACGTGTATCCAAGCAGCCCACTGTCACAGCCACCTCTCCCTATCGCCTGAGAACCCTGAACTTCCATTCCAAAGGGATGTGCCTTCTGTGTCCTCCCCAAATCCCACTCATCCAATGGTGAGGCAACCTCGTATGCAAGTATACCTTCCTTAGGGCTGCAAACCACCGTCCAGGTGCAGTTCTGTGTGCCCACACCTATAGGCATGATCCCTCCCACCTCCCCCCAACCCTGGAATGTGACCATCTCCTGGCCCTCCGACCTTCCCAGTACGTTCATTCCCCAGTGTCTCCAGCTCACTTTTCACCCACCTGCTTCACTCAGCTCCCTCACACCCTCAACTTCCCCTGCCCATTCCCATTCGATGCCCTTCTATTCACCCCACTTCTTCCAAGGACATTTCTCTGTTCTGTTACTGCTCTCCTGGCCCCCAGTCACACCTAGCCCCACCTGGCCCTGGACTTTTTCACTTGCTAGCAAAAAAGGCCCCTACAGTTACCAGGGCCCCCAGTGCCACGGCCCCCGTCAGCACTGTCCTCACTGATGCCCAGTTCCCCTCCCGCAGACGCCGCGCCTCCTCCAGGGCCCCGTCCCCGTATAGAGCTGTGAACTCCGCCTGTGGGAGAGAAGGGAAGTAGGAGAGAAAGAAGGAGAAAGGGATATCAGGAGAGGAAAGAATGGAAAAAAAAAGGAGAGGAAGAGTTCCAGTTCCAGCCACTGTGAGCATCCCCACACACCCAGCTCCTTTCTGGCCAAAGCTCTGCTGGCTGCAAGCCCCTCTGATACCCCCATGGGCGCTCCCCCATGAGCACTTGGCTCATTTGCCCTATTGGCCTCAAGTGCCCCCCATCCTTACTTGGTCAAAAATTCTGCTCAGAGCTGGCATCCTTCACCAAGTCTTGCCCAACCACTTCTCCATCCCCGGTCTTCCCTGTGCCATCTGTGTGCTCAGGTGTACAAAGCTCCTGGCAACAGGATGCCTCGCCTGACACCTGCAGGCTCTCTGTGGGACTGTGTAGTCTGTCCTCTGCCTTGGACCATGAGCCCATCCAGTGAGTACTGCATGGCAGCCCTGGAGTGCAGAGTCCAGTGTGGTGCCAGGGTGTTTGATTCCACCCAAACAGGGGGACTCAGTTCTCATGCCTCATTCCCAGCACAGCTCTCCCCAGCCTCCAATCAGAGCTCCCACCTTCCCCCAGGAGACCAGCTTTGCATAGGGATGTGCAGAGCAGCAACTGAGAAGCTTCTTACCCAGCCCCCACTGCTGTGGATCCAGTCAGCCAGCCGTGTCTCCAGGTAGGCCACCATCCACTCCTGCACTTGTCCCACCAGAGGCTCCATCTCCTTGTTGACACTCTCAGCACACAGCGCGGCCCCAAAGACAAAGAAGGCCACAAGGCGTCCCCAGTTGGGACCTCCTTGGAAGAGCTCGTCAGAGACCTGGGTGAAGCGCTGCTGGGCAGAGCCAGGGGTCACATGCAGCTGAGCTGCCAGATCGGAGAAGGTGCGCCGGAAGCGGGTCTCAAACTCATCTCCCGCAGCCCGCATGGCTTGGTGCAGTGGGTCAGCTGCGGGGCTCTCCCCGGGGCCAGCTCCACAGACATAACCCTTCTGCCTCAACTTGTAGCCTACAAAGTCTGCCACCAAAGCCCGTGTGTCTGGGGCCGAGGCCGGGGTCGCCATCCGGGCGGCTGCAAGAGTCAGGGATGAAAGACTGGCATGAGTATATGGATAGGGACCCCCACGGGACATCTCAGGCTCGGCCACCCAGTGAGACAGGATGGGGGTGGGAGGGAATACCTAGAGATCACTGGGCTAGGAGGTGCAAGAACAAGGGAATTAAGTCATGGCAAGGCGTCTGAGCATGAGGGCCCGCAATCAAATTTGTAATAAGCCAAATTAAATGGTAATACTTCAGATTCTTTCCAGAATAAGACAACACCAGCTTTATGAGAGCTCTACAAACCTCCTCTTCATGCAGTTTTTGGGCTAAAGGAAGGTGCTTAGGACCTCTCCAGAGGCAAGATGTGAAGGTGTTGGCACAGGCGCAAGATGGGGAGGAGACAAGGGCTGAAGAAAAAAGGTGGGCGAAGCAAAGGGTTGCTTAAGACTGAGAAAGGAGGGGGACACTCACCCAGCCTGGATGGCAGCTCTTAGGACCCAGCGCTGATGGCAAGGAGCCCCCAGCTGGGGCCTTTCATCCTCCCGGCCAGGCCAGCGTGGAGCCCTGGGAAGGTGAGGGGGAAATCAGAACTAGGCAGGGAAGGCCAGCTATCAGGGTCTGGCCTAAGAAGGGCTGGGGTTGCAGCCCCTGGGACCGGGCCCCTGCCCCCAACGTTCTACCAGCTGTGTGGCCGAATCCATGTTTAGTGACTGTTCTCCCGGGAAACCCAAAGCCAAGGGCTTCCTGCCGACATCCTCTCCACTCCCAGCTGCCCCCCAGTGCAGCCAAAGGCCCAGCTCCTCCCTTACCCCCCACCCTCAGCCTGTCTCCAACCCCGCCCGCTGGCCAGGTTAGGGATCTCACGGGTCAGGCCGCGGCCGGGATCCAGGCCGTTTCCTGGTGCAGGAGCTGGGAGGGAGGGAGAGAGGGAGGAAGGGAGGGAAGGAAAGAGGGAGGAGAAAGGGGGGGCAGGAGGGAGGGCCCGGCGCCGGGTGATGATGGGGCCCAGAGATGCGTCCAGAGAGAGGGGCGGGGCTGGGACGCAGGCCTGGGAAGGGCCACAACTCGGGAAGAGCCAGAGGGCTGTTGCATCCAGGGAGAACCGGGTGGAGAGGGCACCGTGGGCCGGGCTGGGCTCCTAAGCCTCAGGGCTACCCAGGGAAGTGTGCCAGGCCTCGGGAAATCTCAGAGCCAAGTCAGCATTTCCCGAAGGTCTCTGATGCCTCATGTACTTGTTGAACTTTCCCAGCCCTGGAGGGGGTGCCTGGAAAAGAGGAGCAGTTGCCATTATGCTGGGAACTGCCTGCCAGGTGCTTGAGGAACTAGTAGATAGTCACCAAACCTTTCCATCCGCTTTTCTCCAGGGCTTTAATCAAGTGGTCTTCCCATAGGTTGGGGCTCTGGCTAGGAATCCGGGAGCCAAAACTTGGATCACAAGCAGTTCATGCAGGTAACATTTCTTTTCTTCATTTTCCTCTTTTTTGTAATCTGATTTTATTTTATTTTTTTTACCCAACACATGAACTCATTCTTATTAAGAAAAGTCAAACAATATAGAGGTATAGAGCAATTAGTACAAGTCCTCAACTTCACTCCCTCCCCACCTACCTCCCTTCCCTGGAGGTTGCCAATGTTAAGGTTGATGTTTTTTTTATCCTTTTGGATATGTGGCGACCATGTATATAGGCATATATGTGTGTGTATATGAATGTATATATGTATGTGTTTATACATACACACAAAATATTAGATTTTTATCACATAAACTAAATCATACGGTAAATATTGTTCAGCAACTCACTTTTTCCTGTGATAATGGAGATCTAGGTTATTTTTTAATGTCACAGCACCACATACCCCTGTTCTGCACCCTGCCCCACCCCAAGCTTCAAAAGAATTTCTCCTCCAGATATCTTGTCTCTGGGTATTCGCTTTCTCTCCCTGCCCCAACCCTGCACACACAAGGCACCCCACAGCACTGTATGTGCACCCACAGCCAAGGAGCTAAGGGCAGTTCACGGGGGTGAGGGAGTCTGGCCATGGCTGATCTACCCCAGAGCATTCAAGGGCATTTGACCTGGCCCTCTTCATGGGGGCTGGGGTGGGGTGGGGGTGGGGGGCAGCTGGTTTCACAGTGGCCTCAATCACCATGCAACCTCTTGTGGCCTGCACTTCCTTCGGCCCCATTAGGAGGGAGCCCCAAACAAAGGTCAGAAAGAGGCAACTCAGTTCTCCTGCTTTCCTGCTGGTTTCCTTTGCTTCTACTTCCAGTCCAGGGCTTGGTATTCCCATCCATTTCCACGGTCACTGGAGAAGCAAGGTCTTTTCTGTAACAATAGTAGTAACAACTAACACATTTTGAGGACTAATAAGGTGCTAAACGCTTTCTTTACATTCATGATATTTTATCCTTACACCAATCCCTATGCTGTTTTATCCTCGTTCTATGGATGAGGAAATTGAGCTTGGAGAAGTTAATTTGCCCAGAGCCACATACTGATAAGTGGAGAAACTGGGACTCACCCTAATTCCGTGTAACCTAAAAACTTATGATCTTAATTTTGACAACTATATTGCTTCAAGGTCACATCTTCTCTTTAGGTATTCAATGCAGTTCTCACAGTCTGAATTCACACCATTCACAGGTCCAAACTCAGGTCCCTCCTCTTTTCTGAGAGCAAACCCAATTCTACTTCTTTCTGCCTGTATCCCTTCCACCATCCTGACTTCTCCCCTGCTCTCGGGCTGATTAGTCCAGTAAGGTTGCCTGCCCCCCCCCCCCCAACACACACACACACTTTTTTT
Organism: Choloepus didactylus; assembly: GCF_015220235.1. Classification (NCBI taxonomy): domain Eukaryota; kingdom Metazoa; phylum Chordata; class Mammalia; order Pilosa; family Megalonychidae; genus Choloepus; species Choloepus didactylus. Next base: position 157,530,940 of record NC_051310.1, on the reverse strand, counting down.
TAGAGAATAACCTATTCTAGGCCTTCATTTGGAATCCTAGTTTCTTCTAAGAAACATACTTGAACATAAGATGCTTGTTAAGTCTCAGATCCAAATATGTTTGTCATTTATTCATAAGCTCCTTGAGAGCAGGAACTGAGTTTTATTCACCTAACAGGCCCTCAGTAAATGTTGACTGAACAAATCATTCAATGCCTCTGGCCAGTTATTGAACAGTCCCAGCTGGTCATTTGACGATAACTACAGTAGCTATTTAAGAAATAAAGAGTGATTTAGAAGAAAGGTTTAATCTCGGTCTGAGCAGCCAGGGGAACAGAGCTGCTGAACCAATGCAACTTAAACCTGGTCCAAAGTTCTGTACCTCTAGGATCTTCTCAGACCAACATTACAGAGCCAAGGGATAGCAGCTCAACCTGTAGACAAGGCAACAGAGCCTTCAACAGAAAAACACATGTCAAACAGGCTGGCCTTGAACTTCATCTATTTCTTCAATGACACACATTTTACCAGGGCAAGAAAGACAGTTTTAAACTGCTTGATTGTTACATAAATTGGTATATGATTATTTTACACCCTCAGATATAAAGAAAATATGTCCATGGATTTTATATGTATATGTAAAATAAGAAAATAAAACTCAATTGTTGCTTTAAACATGAGTCCTGGCTAAACAGGAATTAAATTGCAAACAGGAATGAGTTGGACAATAGAATACATGTCTTACTGTTTATTAACAACTCAGTCACTTGTGATTTTACAGTTAAACTATCTGCTGTTTAAATCTAGAGATTCCATTTATACTCTAAGATTCTCCATTTCAATACTCTGAAGATGTTAACTATTTTCATTAAATGGTTTACCCTTATATAACTACGTTGATTAGAGAGTGGCCTCTAGAGCCAGACTGCTAGGGTCCAAATTTCCCAGCTCCCCAGTTATTATAGCTAAGTGACCCTGGGGCAAGGGTCATAACCCCTCCCTGCCTTGATTTTTGCATCTATAAAATAGACAAAATAATACTCCCTGCTCTTAAGATGACTGTAGTTCACAGGCTAATATTTGTAAAGCTCTTACAACAGTATCTAGCATATTGTAAGTGCTCTATGATTAGTGGAAAAAATTAGGAAAAAAAAAACACTTCACGTTTTTTTTTTCACTAATGTAGAAAAAGACGAAAAGGGAAAAAAACAGCTGTGCCCTCCTTGGTCTAAGAAGCTTCCACTGGAACTAAAACCAAACAGTCCCAGGTCCAAGAGTTGTAGTATGTTCATTCACTCAGTAATTTGAGGGCCTACTATGTAACGAGATTGACTTTGAATCAGATGCAGTCCCTGCCCTCAATGGCCTTACCGTCAGGTTAGAGATCATAACTTTAAACCCATTTTTTTTTTACAAAGGAGAAAACTGAGGTCCAGAGAAGTTGTGCCTTGCTCAAGGTCAGCAAGCTAAATAGCACCAGAGGTGGAGTACAAGTGAGGTCTCTCCACAATTCTCAGACCAGAACTCTTTCCAAGGGCCAGGGTTCAGCCACTCACCCTTTTGAGCACCACATCTCAGCTTCTATTTGAAAGTCTCTACCTAGCTTTCCTGACCTGAACTTCTGTTCTCTGCTCCCACCGCCACCCCCCTCCCAAACCTGAACCTGGAAGCCTAGCCCTGAAGATAAAGTCATCCACTGAACGTTTTGAACCTCCCCTAGCAAGGAAAGGAATGGTTACTCTTTCCTCCCACAGTTAACCATTCCCGTGCAGGAGAGGTTGAGGACATTAAGAAAAGGCAGGATGGTCTCACTTGGGACCGAAAGAGTGGAATTCCCGCCCCCTGGTGCAGCAGTAGCGGCAGCAGAAACAGATGGGGAGCCACCTGTCAGACGGCTGTGGGCGGGAGCCCGGGACGCGAAGGCCGTAGGGCTGGAGGGTGAGCGCCGCTGAGCGCACGCTCAGACCAAAGAGCTCGCAGGAGGTGATGGTCCAAGACCCTGGGGGCTGAAGGCGGGACAGAGGGTGGGAAGGTGGCCTCGGACACGAGACAGAGGAAGGGGAAGTTAAGGCTCTTGAGGTGACAGCAAGGAGAGTACGCAATGGCGAGGGTCTGCTGAGCCGGCCTTGCGCCATCAGTGCGGACGCGGGGCGGGCGGGGGAGCGGGTAGTGTGCCGCGCTGCGGGCGCCCGCCGGACCTGGGGGATGCCATGTCCCGCGAGCGTCCCCTCCGCACCGACATCCCCCGCAACCTGAGCTTCATTGCCGCGCTGACCGAGCGCGCGTACTACCGCAGCCAACGGCCCAGCCTCGAGGAGGAGCCAGAGGAGGAGCCAGGCGAGAGCGGGACGCGGCTCGGGGCCCGGTCCCGATCTCACGCTCCGAGTCGGGGCCGCCGAGCCCGCTCTGCGCCAGCCGGAAGCGGGGGTTTTCGGGCACCCCGCAGCCGCAGCCCTGACACCCGCAAGAGAGTGCGCTTTGCCGATGCCCTGGGGCTGGAGCTGGCCGCAGTGCGCCGCTTCCGTCCGGGAGAGATACCCCGGGTGCCCCGCCACGTGCAGGTCCAGCTGCAGAGGGACGCCCTCCGTCACTTTGCGCCGTGCCAACCCCGCGCCCGCGGCCTCCAGGTAGGCGGCGGGGGCACGCCCCCTCCCCGGGACCTTCCCCATCCAGCAGCGGCGGGCGTGTGGGAGTGGATTTGTCAAGGAACAGCCATCTCTATCCCCAGTCCTAGGCTTGCTCTTGCTCGCCTCTTTTGGGGGTCCCAACTAGGGAACGGAGCAGGACCACTCTTAAGCTAGGCCCCATTCCTACGGCCCGGAAGCCGGAGTCGGCTTCTGATTGGTCCAGTGCCTCGCTCTGACCCCGCCCCCTGTCTCTCCCCTGGCTTCCCCCATCTTCTCTCTTCCAGGAGGCGCGCGCGACCCTAGAGCCCGCCAGCGAGCCCGGCTTCGCCACCCGCTTGCAGGCGCAGCGTATATGCCTGGAACGCGCCGAGGCGGGCCCGCTGGGCGTGGCCGGGAGCGCGCGCGTGCTGGACCTAGCCTACGAGAAGCGCGTGAGCGTGCGCTGGAGCGCCGACGGATGGCGTAGCCAGCGCGAGGCGCCCGCCGCCTACGCCGGCCCAGCCCCGCACCCGCCGCGAGCAGACCGCTTCGCCTTCCGCCTGCCGGCACCGCCCATTGGGGGCGCCCTGCTTTTCGCCTTGCGCTACCGTGTGACGGGGCTCGAGTTCTGGGACAACAACGGCGGCCGTGACTATGCTCTACGTGGGCCCGAGCACCCAGGCAGTGCCGGAGCCCCGGAGCCCCAGGGCTGGATCCACTTTATCTGAGAAGAGGCGGCCGACGGAGGAAAAAAAAGGCACCTGGGTGCGGGCGGGGGCGTGGGGGAAACCCGAAGATTTGGCGAGAAGGAATGGGAGAAACCAAGATTGGCAGGCAGCACACCCAAAAAGTCGAGTCGGGGAGGGCGAGGATGGTGGGAGAAATCAAAGAGACGTGGGCAGAACCAACGTAGTTTGGGGAGATTGTGTTGGAAAACTCTGGTTGGATGTGAGTAGAAGGAATCCAAGGCATAGGCGAAAGGAGACCGGAAAGGATGTATAAGGAATTAGAAAAAAGCCAAAAGAACGGGATTGATGGTGCCGTTCTCTTCTGTCAGTGGGCGCTGGAGAGAAAGTGACTAGGCTTGTCAAGTCTACCCGGTAGAAGGTTCAGTTACTTCTTTGGGATTTAGGAAGTATGTGTAAAGTAAGAGCCCAGCCTAGTTGAAGTCATTTAGATTGCTCTCTCATTCTTTTTTCTTACACTCCACTGTCACCTCAGGTACCCCAGGCCATGCTCATCCTAGCTTTAACTCAGCCGTAATTGCCTTGCTTAATCCCAGGAATTTGGCCATTGCTTCCTGGTCCCTGGCATTATGACATTATCCTTTGTCACTCCTCATGGTTCCTGGCGTCAGTCTCCGTGGACTGGCTGGGAAGTGATGGCAGGTAGTAGTTAGGGCTTCTTCCAGAGTCCAGGCAGCCCTGGGGCTTAAATGGAGGCAAAGCAACTCTGGGCTTGTCCTTGTAGCCAAATAATGAGGTGCCTAAGAGGCTGATACACTCAGGGGCTTCCGGGAAAACACCAGCCTTATCTTTCTGGATTGCCTTCTAATGACCTCTAAGCACTTAATGGCTCCCATTTGTCAGGAGAAAGTGAATCAAGAGAATCCTATTCTGATTCTGCCACAGAAAAGGAAATCACTAACTAGCTGTGTGCCTTCCGCCAAGTAAACGTCACCTCTTTGGGCTCTAGTTTTTTCCTTGGGGAGTTAGTTGTGGATTAGGTGATCTCGTTAAGTTTCCTTGCGTTGACATTTTACGGTTTGGGAGCAGGAGAGCCTAGATTAGAAGACACAGTCTTCCAGCCTAGTGCTACAGTTCTGAGTATAGCCTGGAGCGTCTGGCTGGGCTGAGTAGGGGTCCTCCAGTTTTGACCCAAATGTTCCAGAGCCTGGGAACAGCCTGCCGCCTCAGGGTATTCCAAGGCCTCTTCTAATCCACAGCTCATCCTGTGCCCCTGGTTCTTCCCCTTGTCCACACAGACTGGGTGCTCTGGGACTGCTCTGGGGAGATGCTCGGAAGCCCCAAAGATGAAACGATGTTGGGGCTCTCTTGAGGATAAAGGCTTAGAAGAAATGGAAAACATTTCAATCAAAAATTAAAGCAACTTGAAGATTAGATGGCACCAGGAGGTGGCAGTCTGCTTCATAGCCTGAGCCAGTGAATTATGAAAGCTGGACTATTTCCTTCTACCCATTCATTCATGCCTTTTGACTCTCCTCCTTAACCTTCACTTGGGAGTGATTCCTCTGCTGGTTGCTTGTTTTTCCTTTCCTCTTACCATGTTCCTAAGCTCTTTACTTTTCTCTTTCCTTGTCCCTCTCCCTTTTCATCATTTTTTTCCCTTCTAACATAGTTATTTACCTTCATTTTCTCTATTTCCATTTGCCTCCTTCATTCTTGTTGATCTTTGCTATTCCTTCTCCCTCCAGAAGGAGTGGAGAAACTACTTCCTTTTCTCCAAGACCATGGTTGAACCACCTTCCTCTCTCAGGCTTCTTGAAAGTCCTCTAGAAGGGAGAAGAGGGAAAAGCAGCAGCTGTTCCTGATGCTACAGATGAGCAAGGAGCTCCCAGGTAACCAGCTCCCCACACCCCCTTCTCTCTGTTACTGATTTCTCAAAAAATTCTAGAGCCCCTCTTGCTTATCGCTAAGTGCGTGTGAGAGGGAATGTTTGCGTGTGTATGTGCATGTGCCCACACATGCATTCAGAATAGTATGGGGCTCGTTACCATGTCCCTCCTGTCCCAAGCCTTAATTCTTTGAAGAAAGGTGGCCAAAAGAGAGGAAACACGGGTCATTCTTTGAACAAATGCCCATTTGAACATCATCCTTTTCACCTTAAGAAGAATACAGAAAGAATTTTATGCATCTGGTGGATCACCTTCGGGTCAAAGTTCCAGCAAAGTGAAGAAACTGTACTGGAAGCCTCCAAGCCACGAACTGTTTAGCCATCAATGAGGAGCCCACAGGAGGATAACAGAGAGGGAGACTGGGTTGAGGCGCTGTGTAATAATCTCTGCCTTATGTGTATATGTTACTGTTATGTTCTAGCAACAATAGAAATGGCTCATGTTTCCTTAACACTTAGCTGCTAAAATCTAGTAGTGTTTTGCGTGCATTATTTAATCTAATCCTCAGAACAACTCTATGAGTTGAATAATGTCTTTATCCCTGTTTTAGAAATGAGGAAACAGGTTTAGAGAAGCTCAGTAATTTGCTCAAGGTCACACAGTAAATGGCAGAGTTAGTATTGTGAACCCAAGAAATCTTGAATCCAGAGCCTATGTGCATAACTATGATGCTATATTTTTTTCCTTTCAAAACAAAAAATAAAAAATAAAAAACTTTGCCATGTATCATTTCTTAATAGGAAAAAACGATAGTTTCTGACCATGCTTTGCATTCCCATCCTCCCAGTCTCCTGAACTGGCTTGGAGAAGGCAAAGTACCAAGGTCCCCAAGCTTTATCTGCTCCTCCTAGGAGCTTCTGCTGCCTCCTGTGCCAGGTCTGTTTTTACAGCTGAGCTCTGTGCCAGATTAGCCAGGCACCACACCGCCTGCTAGCTAGAGAACTTGGGAACCCATTTGAACTCCTGCCTTCCCATACACTGGCATTCTCTCTTGGCCCTAGCTAACCCTCCTTGCCTGTGGGTGAGACTCCCTCCCTCACCAGCCTTGAACAGGCCAGTTCCCAAAGTTTCTGCAGGAAGGGTCCCCTGCTAGGACAATTGCTGGATGATATGTGATTGGGCTCTCTCTGGGATCCCTGGTATTACTGAGTGGGTAAATGCACTCTGATTTGGGGAAGGAGAATCCTATTTCCTGAACTCTTAATCTGTAAGAAGTACCATGACTCATCTACTCCCCTATTCTCAGGGTTATAGAACCAGTTTCTCATATTGAACTGCCTCATGGCATGGGTGCTAAGCTGATAGTTTCCCCCATTGTTCCCCCAGGGCTGGTTCAGTCCAACTTGAAGTGGGAAACACTAGGAGTTTGGCAGGATCTTTAGGGATCCTGTTACGTGTTAGGCACTGTGCCAGGGACTTTGCTATTAAAGCTGATAATTGTATGAACAGGAGCAATTTGGGATATAACATGTCTGCCATGGGCTGGGAAGTGCCATAAGCGAAACCATTACTGTGATCAGGGACTTTGGTCCTTGAAGCAACACAGCAGGAACACTCTTGGCTTTTGCTCTCATGCAGACCTCAGATGTCTTCCTGCCCACCTACCCGTCCCACCTACCTGTCCCATGGCTTTTCCTCTTGTTGCTTTATGTCTCTTCATGAATGTAGCTCACCATTTCTCTTCATAATAAGCCCTAACTCCTCAACTTTGCAATCTTGCTCTGACCCTTGCTTCTGACTCCTATGTATGTTTCTCTTGGGTCCCTTTGGATCCTTGTAGCCCCCAGGTCACAGAATCAGAGACCTGCAAAGGCTTGTCTTTAGAGGTCAGTGGGTCCAGGTTCCTGGACAGATGACATAGGCCCAAAGATGGGAGGGGGCAGGGAATTTGTCAGGGCAGCTTGAAATGGGGTTTAAACCCAGGCATCTTGACCACATCCCCTCCCTGGGCTAAGAAAAGCCTCTGCAGTCAGACGCACTATTTTTTATGACAAGGGATTATATCAGACATGTTTCATTTTCTGCTAGTAGCTTCCATTCCCTCCCCTATTCCCTTGAAGGGAAACAAAATGGACTGACAGTTTTCTCTATGTCCTCAGCCTTGGCACTCTTTTGGGTATGTTGCTAAAGAGCAGTGAGGTTACTAAAAAGACTGAATAATCCACCCATTGAAAAGCTAACCTGGGGTGGGGTGGGGGGATGAAAGTTTGTTATGTGAACCCCTGAAAACCACTTATTAGGTGCTCCCAGAGCCTACCTACCCTCTTCCCGGTGCAGCCCTGTGCACTGTGCCCCAAACCCACCAGTACTGGTCCTCACTTCAGCACCCTCTGGATATAAAAAACTCATTTTTGAAGTAAAGTTGAAATACGAAAAAGTATTCATAAGATATTAAGAAGGATTCTTTGTTTTGTGCTGAGGGTGGCAGGATACCCTCCTCCCCATTTCTTCTTGGTTGTTGCATTTCTTTAAAATCCCATTCCCTAGAGGGTTACTCTGGCTATGCAAAAATTGATTGGGAAAGAGATACGGAGTTGAGCAGCCCTGATATAAGACACCTCAACAGGATCCCATCACCATTTTGAGTAGCAGGATCAGAATCTAGTGCCTTGGTTCCCTGGCACCCAGCACCAGCAGCTAGTGCAATTGAAGAGATCAGCTTGGAGGAAAACCCAGTGTTTCCCCTTGGGTGTGGGCTTTTCCTTAAGGGGGCCATCCAAGTTGAATTCTTTTCCATAAGCACTGGAAGAAAGAGTAAAGCTCTTTTCCTTATAATCCAGGTCAACCCTAAAGCAAAGAATGAGGAATACGATGGAGAGGAAAAGTCAAGGACCTATGTCCAATTCAGAATGGAGTGATGAGAAATGGAGTAGACAATAAAGGGAGGAGTCCTTGGAAAACATCACGTTCTAACATAGTGTTGACTCCCACATGACCCGAATGATGAAAGAGTCCAATTACCTACAAACTAATGAGACAATGTTCCTAATAGGGAAACCCTAGCCAGAGAAAAATGAGATGCTGCCTCATTACATCATAATGGTCATGTTGTGATGTCACTGCGGAACACCCACTCTTCAGTATGTGTTGTAAATGAAGCCAAATATGCTGAAGGGTAGAGTCAGCATGAGGAGCAGGCAGCCAAGGAGAGGTAAGTGGGAGCTTTCCGGGGAATCTTTCCATGGCTCTTTGCTTAGGGTCTCCCTGTGGCCCTAATATCTTTCCAGACTTCCCACATCTTGTTTTGGCGGTAGGTTTGTCTGAAATCTTTCTTCCACAAACTCCTTAAATGTGGCGTTGCTATCTCAAATCCTCAATACTAGCAGTGCTGGTTGTTCAGCCCTCCAGCTCCCTCTTGCTCTGGTTCTTAGGAGACAGGACACAGAACACAGGAGCCAGTGTTCTCCTAAATGGGGGCAGAAACTCACCATATCCATTTGGTCAGCCCTAGGGGGAGGTCCAGGTTTTGGGGTGTCTGAAGCATACAACTTTTGGAGTCCTTTTCAAGAAAATACATATTACAAATACAAAATTAAGCATTAAAATTAGGCATTAAAGTGATATTTTTCAGAATGAAAGAAGATATCAACACCTCATGGTTTTTAAAAAGCTGACAAATACCACAATATCACAAAATCAAGAAAAGTAACAGATTTTAAAAATCATCTGCCAGGCAAACCTATATACTTTTTTCCTCTTTTTTTTTTTTTAAATAGCCTTTGATGATTGTATGTTCTGTGTGGAGAGTATAGAGAGGTCATTCTATACTCTTTTCATGGTTGATCATATTTTTAAAATTATTGATAGTGAGTTTGACCTTCACACCTTGTTAATGGTAAACTCACATTTTTAGGACTTTTGTCAAATTTGGGAAAACCTATCCAATTTCTTTTATATATGTGGTGTAAGATTTTAGAGCATTTCAAATTTTCTTTTGCCATGACTAATGTTACATGCTTTTTGAATTAAGATATTAGGAGTATTCCTGGAAGCCATCTACATGAGGATAATTTATTCATAGAACTATAAACCACATAAATATATGTACCAAACCCAAACTAGATGTATCCCCAACTCAGTTTCCTTAGCAATTCTCAAATGCTTGTGGCCTCTCTATTGCCACTTGACAAAAAGGGAAGTGGGGTGATGGAAATCAGAACGAGTCCTCAATCTTAGCCAAATGCAGTTGAAATACATGTTTTTCAGATTTTACAAAAACCTATGACCATGTCAACACATTTCTGGGATTCTTCCAGTCTGTGCAAGTTTGGGCCCTGAAACTTCAACTTCCTTAGCTATACAGGATAAATATGCCTCTGTTCAGCCCCTGCTTATTATCTGAGCCAAGCACAGGGGAAAAGAGTTTTCACCTAAAATGGAGGATGAACATCTCTACATTGAGGATGATCTGATGAGTCTCCTTTGTTCAACACTAATCCCCAGAAAAACTGCGAGGGTTACAGTCTGGCTAACTGCAGGATCTTCCCTTCTCTGAATTTTCAACCTGAACCTCTTCCTCTCCTCTCTTCCCCCATCCCAACCCACTCCCATCTTCTACAGCTTCAGGGTGAAACCTACACAGAAGAGAGACACTTCAGCCTGCACTCCAGAAATTCTCTCTCCTCTTTCCTAAATTTGTCTTCAATTCTACACCCACTCCCAACTCTGGGGAGTGAAATCTTTCTGACACAAGAAAGGGGTCTAAATTGTTCATCTTTCACAATTCCAAGCCCATGATCAGTGTATAGAAGGTGCAGAAATAACCCATCGACAAAGGGCACGCCACTTCCCACCTGAAGTTATGAGACCCGTCACCTGCAGTTATTGGATAAAGTATTGATCTGGTTGGGAAATGTTCTCAGGTCATCAGAAGACCCTGGTGTCCAGAGTGACTCATTGAATCCTCTCGTCAAATATGCATGAGTTGCAGTCAATCAAGTTTCATTCCATTGTTTGGATTTAAGGGAATGAACTCTCCCCTGGAAACTGCAGGCTGCTGCTGTCTAAAAAGTGTCCCTTTTACCTTCCTTTATTAGATACAAACCATTGGGGCATTGGAATAGTCATGATTTAGGAGAAGTCTGTATATACCACCAACTCCAGCTCCTTCCCGGAGGGTCCAAAAGTTTCTAACCCTAAAACTGAGTGTCTGTCTTTCCACTGTTACCCCTGTGATGTTTTTGCTGGCTATTAGTTTGAAGGACATGGGACTGGCCGGTAGGAGTGGATATTATTACTAAATGTACAGAGAAGGGATAGATGGGCAAATTAAGGGCCAGCAACGGAAGACACAGCTTAGCTCTGAAATAGAGACATATTTATGCCTGGCAACTCTGAAGGAGCTCTAGACCTGATTGGACTGATGAAGAACGAGAAGTAGGAGTTGTGGTGGTTGTTTTTCATAGGTGTTTGGGGGAGGGAGGAGTGATGAGGTATGCAGAATACAGGGCAAAGTCTGAACCTGTTGTATAAAACATTGTAGATATATAAACTTTTGTGACCTATATAAGTAAGAAGAGACATTTTCAAAGACCAACATGAAAACTGAAGGAGCACTTCTGAAAGATATTCCTAAATTTTAGTTAGAAGACCAAGAATCCAAAATATACAAACTTCTGGCCCAGAACTTTGTAGTGTGTGGGATACTGCTTTGATGGAAAGTCCATTTCATTGTCTCCCTTTTGGAGACCAAGGCCCCCCCAATATGAGACAGACGTCCAGGTCCTCTTTACTAGCGCAGGGAGGAGAGAGGATCTGAGGGTCTGGTTGGTTCCAACGAGGTCACTTCTCAAGCACTTCATCTTTGAGAACATCTGTCTGGGGCCAGCTTGTCCAGGCAAGCTGCCGGAGGCGCCGGGCTGCTAGGATCCTCGTCTATGCGGGTGGCAAGACATCTGATCCATCTCGGTTGCGTTAGGCCCTTCGTTACAGCTGACGCTGCTGGCGGCAGTTGGGACTTCCGCTGGGGAAGGCGCCGAGCGTGGGCATGCTGAGAAGGAGATGCTGAAAAGGGCTTCCCGGAGCTTCCTTAGGGAGAAAACAACTGCGGAGGTGTTACTGGCGGCCCCGACAGTTCAGCAAAGTGCTCGTGTCTCTCCTTGGGGAAGTATGGGAGGGACAAGGCCTGTACACGTCGAAAGTCCGGCGCCAATAGAATGATAGGGGCAGTTATCATACGCAGCACACAGGCCTCGGGGGACATCTTGCCTACCGTGCAGCCAATAGCCAATCCCGGATGAGACCAACGCGGCCAATAGTAGACTTCAGCCGAAACCCACGCAGCCAATGGCCGATCCAGTGCGTCCCGCCGGTGACAGCCTGCCTGCGTTCACCAGTCAGAACTCGGACCGCCCTGGCACCGCCCCTGGATCCCGCCCCGCCTCCAACTCGCTCAAACAGGGCTGGGCTAGGCGGGCGCGCTCTCTCGGGGGCTGGTGGGGGGGACACTCCCGGTCCCGGCCCTCCGCACGGGCGGGCTCGGAGCAGGCCGCGCCGGGCAGCAACCCCACTCTCACCCCGGAGGCCCCCTGCCCCCACCTCCCCCCCTCCCCCGGCCCATGGTGCGAGGCTGGAAGCCGCCGCCCGGGCCGGACCGCGGTGAGTGATCCCCAGCCCCCACGACTTCCCTTCCCAGCCCCTGTACGGTCCCGACCTCCCGAACCCCAACCCCGCGCTGGTGGGGGGGTGGGGGGGAGGAGAAGAATTCTAGGTTCGAAGCCCCCCGACGCTCCCTCCTTTCTCCTCTGACTTTTCTGCTCCCTGTTGTAACAGGGGAGGGTGAGTGGGTGTGTAGGGAGTAGAGGAAGGCTTGGTTGGGACGCCCTTGGCGTGGGGATGGATTGAGATTCGCCTGCTCCCTGGGGCTCATCGCCCCAAATGCAAGAACTTTTTGTTCTCTGACCCAGTTGGGAGCGTTCTAGACTGCCTGTGAAATGGAGGACAGGAGAAACATTTTCTTCCCAGGCCTTCTTCCCCAACTCTCCCCCCTTCCCCCCATGACTACCTTCTGGCAACCACAACACACGTAAAGAAAACTGGCATTACTTCTGGGGAGCAGAAGTCTTTGGGAATGAAGAGTTGAGGAGAAACTGCCCCTCTGTTCCTCTCCGCCTAGCCTTACTTAGAACACCAACCAGGAAAGTGAGATTCGAGTCCTCAAATCATTGGTGTTGCATCCTAGTATGAGACTTCTAAAAAGAAGACTCAAGCTGAGACCTGCTTGGTAATGTGGGCCCAGATCAGGACATCTTTTAGCCTGTGAACCCTCGCACCATATATCTTTTGGTGCAGTGCCCAGACGTTTTCCTTTTTGTAAGTTGTTCCCAATGGTCTAAACTACACGAGTGATTCCCTAAACTGGCTGCACCCTGAGAACTTTTAAAAACTACTGATGAGCCCCAGTCCAGACTAATTATTCAGAATGGGGAGGGGGGTAGACTGGTTTTTAAGTTTCCCAGGTAATTCTAATGTGCATTCTGAGATAAGAGCCACTATTTGACTATTTCACCCATAAGATATCATCTGTGATTTCCAGTTTCGGTTACTTTAAAGTGGATTGAGCACTTAGGCACTTTTGAAGCACTCAGAGGTTTTTAAGACCCCTCCCAATCTTTTGCAGTTGTCTTGCCCACTCCCAATTCAGCAGCTTTAAAATGTGCTCTGCTTTGTATCATGTCTTTCCAAAGCATTTGGCTTAATTTTTATAGGAATAATTTTTAATGCAGTAATTTTTTCTTAAGTATATGCGTTGTTTAATTACATTATATGAATACAGAAAAAAACAACTGGCACAAAAAGGTCTGGAATCACCCACAAGTAGCCATGCACACAGGGCAGCTGGAGGAAGCAGAAGGTGCACTAGAGAGTAGCGTACTAGCCTCTAGAATTCAGCTCACTGTAGGTATCAAGTATGTAATACAGTGGGCCAGTGAAACCAGGCTCCTAGCCCAGTTGAGCACCCTTCCCTTCCACTTCCTCCAACTAATACCATCAATACCCCAGTCCCTTCTAGACCTATTCGTCCACTCTTTTTATTCTTTTCACATCAACATGTCTGTTCATCTTTAAATGATTACCACCATTGCCTTGATTAAGTTGGGAAAACATAAAGCAGAGGTTCTTAACCTGGGCTTTTGGGCAATGAACCCCCCTGAGGATTATATACATAATGTGTAAGTATGAATGTTTATTTTGGGGGGGTAGTTGTAAATGTTCTGAGGGTTCGTAACTTTTATCTGATTCTCAAAGGGAGGTTCATGATTCAAAAGTGAAGACTCATGTAACATGAATCACTAAAAGTCCTGTAAGGCCCTTAAAAGTATCACCAAAAGTCCTGTAAGGCCCTTAAAAGTATCACCAAAATACATTTCAGACAGTATTTCAGTTCTTCTTTGAAGAGTTAGGGAGTTTGGCAGGATCCTATGTAGTCTCCCACTTTAACCATCTCTAACTTTAACCGTAAGCCTATGGTCAAGCCTCAAGTCCTGAAGTCCTCTCCCTGGAGCTATGACGAACACCTAGCCTGGAAGTTTAAGGTAGCCCAGTCTTTCCTGCCATCTGCCCAGGGATGTGGAAAGCCCAAGGGGAAAGAAGGGTGTTATACTGACTTCATATATTTTATTAGTGACTTTAAGGGGCAGTAAGGCATATCTGGCATAGTAAATAAGGATACAAATTTAGCAATTCAGCATAGAGCCTCCCCACCACCACCACTACCACCTCTGCCCTAGAAGCCCTTCTCTAGCTTTAATTCCCTTTTTCTGCCTAATCCAAAATGGAGACATGAGAATGCAAGACACTGGTGGTGGTTTTGATTACTGTGGGGTCTGTTATACTTGTGGAGTTCTCATGAGCCCCCTCTGGTTGTAGTTTCCTCCTGTTTCAAAAACCAGATTCTTCCAGGGAGGTACTAGCTAGACAGCTGCCCTTTGGTTTAAGCCACCATTATGATTCAGGAAGTCTTCCACAATTTGTGTTTTGTGTAAGTGAAAACCATGGATGTATCCAGTACACCAAATATATTATTTGCATTACTGCATGTTACATTGAAATATCAAGCTGAAACCATGAGAATCTGGAGTTTATCAAATAAACCACACAAATGAAAGCAAAATACTTCCTTGTAGACTGGAAGCTGTGTCTGCCTTGTGTTCCTATCTAGCAGTCTTCACTTTCATACTGGACTGACTGCTTTATTCTTTATGCGACATTTTCCTCATATTTAAGATGGTATTGTATCCTTACAGAAGTTTATGTGAGATTAAGTAAATGCAATCATAAAGTATTCTCCAGCTTGGATTTGGTAGTGCTCCTGGTGGGCCACAGTTTCTAAATGGTCGTTTATAGCACCGAGCCATGCAAGCAGTTCTTCACGGGCCAGTCAGCCGTATCGGGGATGAGTGTGAGAGGACAGATTACCACATTGACAAGTCACCTGGCAATTAAAAGGATTTCTATCCAAATCGTGGATTCAGTTCTCCTAAAGCGCTGTGGTTTTCATACTTTTTTTAGAGCAGCAAAATCCATTCTGGAAATTGTGTCCAAATCCCAAAATATAAAGAAGAGTGAAAACATAGATACCCTGGTTTACTCCACTGCTAGTTAGAGCTAGGGCTCTGTGAAAATAGTAACTTTAAAAGGATTCAGTTTTTGCTCCCTTTCCCATTGTCTGTGTGGAACAATACCTTGTATCAAAATCACCCCAGGAAGCTGAAGTAATGATAAAAGCTGCTGTTTATTGAGCCTTGACTTTGTTGCAGATGTAATGTCAAGTGCATTTCTTTCATTTAGTTTTAACAAACTCACGAAGTAAGTGCTGTGACCACCTTTTTTCCGATAGGAGACTAAGGTTTAGAGAAGTTAAATAACTTGCATAAAGACAGATAGCACTGTAGGAAGTGGCAGAGATTAAAGCCTGCCTGACTCCACACCTTGCTTTCTTAAGACCAGCCGCTCATGCCCCACCATGCCGAGTGCCTAGCACACACTAGGTGCTGGTTAAAAATAGCAGTTCATGTACACAGCATTGTCTCCATTTTTATACATTAGGAAAGTGAGGCTCATTTAAGTTCAATAATTTCCCCAGATCGTGCAGCTGGTAAATGGCAGAATTGGGATTCAAACTTACAGGTCTGCCTTACTCAAGAATTCATATTTCTACCCATCATGCCATGCTGCCTCCTTTTACCCTCTTAAGATCCTTTTCCTGCATTGCTTTTAAAATATGTGAGGGCTTTAGTTTGTTGGATTCACCTCTTAAAAGAAGATGGTGAAAGGAATGGTAGTGTTCGTAGCACATTATGAATGTAACTAATATCTATCACTGAATTGTACACATGATGTGGTTAAAATGGTACATTCTGTGTTATGTTACCACAATAAAAGTTAAAAAAAAAAAAAAGAAAAAGATGAGCTGATGGATCAGCTGTCTCTTAAGAGTATGCTATAAAAGGAAAGAAAGTGATATTTAAGCATTTACAAAAATAGTGGTGATGGGGAAAACGGGAATGGTGACACATGTTGAAATGTTTCTGAATTTTCTAATCATCATATATAATCCCTGATAATACACTGCTCTATCCTTGACTTCCTGGACTTGAGATTTATTTTCTCAATCCATCTAGCACTTACATGGGGATCCTGTCTCATCCTTAACAGATCAGAAGTAATGTTTATAAACACAGATGGGATTCCCCTAAGAGTAAAAGACGACAGATGTGCCAAAGGATCGCTAATGCCCACACAGGGTGCTGAGTTAAATTTCTATGAACAAAATTATTCTGGGAAAGGACTTGAGCAGGTGTTTCAGGAATGATGCGTAGTCAGGGACTACCCTTGCAGTTCCCACACCCATAGCCCTGGGAGCAGTGGTGCTGCTGGGTAGCGTGAAGGAACTGGGGGCAGTTTATAATAAGCCTGTCCACCTGGTCTTGAGAAGAAGGCTGGACTGAAAAGATAAGAGCAGCAGGCCTCCAGCCCTGTGTGGAACAGGCACTAAAGTTTAAGGGAGCACTCCAGGCTCCCTGGAGAGAGGCTGAGCAGCTGGAAGAAACAAAGGCTGGGGGAAGGGATAACCTTTTGTTCCTAGACTGACTAGGAGGAGGATACATTCCCCTCTCTGTCCTCACTTGACCAAAACCCAGGGGGAGTGAGCCCTATTTATCCCAGAGCTCTCACCTACCTTTCATCTTACTGAGAGATGGAAAAGTAAAGCTGTCAGGTTTGGGCTGAGGGCTTAAAGGTGCTATCCTTTCCCTCCCCCAGCTCCACCAAGTTACAAGAGAAAGAAAAGGGAGCTGGAGGCTGGGCAGAGGAACAGTGCTGTCCTGGATAGTCATCCATTGCCTTCCCGACTATCCCCCCACATTCTAGAGATAATCACAGATTGTTCAGAGAGAAAGAGTTTGTAACAGTTCTGAGATTACTGCTGCTCTTTTTTTGTGGTTGAGTCTTCATTTTGTGACTCTTCCATGAACTTAGAGGGTGAGAGTTGAAGATAGCTCCCAGAAGTGAGGTTGAATTGGAAAGGTAAAGGCTCTATGAGAATGAATTTTCCTTCTTAATAAAGACGGATTTTTGTCTTGGTGACACGCTCACTAGTCATGTGACTTGAGATAACTTCTTTGGACTTTGTTTTTTTCATATGTAAAACGGGAATTATAGCAGGCTCTGATAACTTCACAAGGTTATGAAAATTAACTGAGAAATTGTAAAAGCACCTTAAAAGTAGTACAACAGGGTACAAAGTTGATTGTTTTGGTTCCAACAGTTTGTGTGGTAGAAATTGAGCAGTGTAGTGGAAGAGGAGTCCCAGTGATTGAACTGTTTCTCTTTTTATTACAGCTATCTCTGAGGGACAAAAATCAGAAAGCACCATGCCTCCTAATAAAGAGGCCAGCAGTCTTAATAGCTCCCTAGGTGGTCTCATTTGCCTCCCTCCAATCTCTGAGGAGCTGCAGCTTGTGTGGACCCAAGCAGCACAGACCAGTGAGCTGGACAGCAATGAACACTTGCTACAAACCTTCAGCTACTTTCCCTACCCCAGCCTAGCAGACATTGCTCTTCTCTGCCTACGCTATGGACTGCAGATGGAGAAAGTCAAGACTTGGTTCATGGTCCAGCGCCTCCGCTGTGGCATTAGCTGGTCATCTGAGGAAATAGAAGAGACTCGAGCCCGAGTGGTCTACCATCGGGACCAACTCCATTTCAAATCCCTTCTCTCTTTTACTCATCATTCAGGGAGGCCTCTGGAAGAGGTCCCTCCTTCTCCAGTGCCACCTCCAGAACAGGTTGGTCTTGGAGTAGGTACCCTGACTCCTAGTGAGCCCACCCAGATGAAAGGATTGAAGGTAGAGTCTGAAGAATCCTCTCAGATAACACCACTGCCACTGAGTCACCAGAAAGCAAAGGAGCCCCGTTTGGCACTGGGCAGTGGGATACTCTCCCACCAATCAGGATTTTGGCAGGATCTTCATAGTGGTGGCCTTTCTAAGAAGCAGGCAGGCAGCGGTCCTGACCAGTCACAGGGCCTTGGTTCTGCTTCCTGGAACCACTCCACAGCTGTCCACCAGCCACGTGCTCGGGATAAGCCCCCACCAATATCATTACTTGCCAGTCGTTGTAAGCAGGGGTCAGCATCTAGTGTGACTCCTTCCTCTTCTACCTCTTCTTCTTTCCAGGTACTGGCTAATGGAGCTACTGCTGCCTCTAAACCCCTCCAGACACTGGGCTGTACCCCACAGCCACTGTCGCCCAATGAGCAGGCATTACCCCCACATTTGGAGCCAGCTTGGCCCCAGGGCCTACGGCATAACTCAGTATCAGGTAGAGTTGGCCCTGCGGAGTACCTTTCCCCAGATATGCAACGCCAGCGAAAGACCAAGCGCAAAACCAAAGAGCAGCTGGCTATCCTCAAATCTTTTTTTTTACAGTGCCAATGGGCACGGCGGGAGGATTACCATAAATTAGAACAGATTACTGGTTTACCTCGGCCTGAGATCATTCAGTGGTTTGGTGACACACGCTATGCCTTGAAGCATGGCCAACTAAAGTGGTTTCGGGACAATGTAGTACCTGGTGCCCCTAGTTTTCAGGACCTGGCAACTCCCACACCACCACCGTCAGCTCGTTCTTTGAATGAATGGGCTGAGACTCCACCTCTGCCCAATCCCCCACCCCCACCGGATATACGACCCTTGGAAAGGTACTGGGCAGCACATCAAGAGCTAAGGGAAAGTGACATCCCTCAATTGAGTCAAGCATCACGGCTTAGCACCCAGCAGGTACTGGATTGGTTTGACTCTCGATTACCTGAGCCAGCTGAGGTGGTAGTTTGTCTAGATGAAGAAGAAGAAGAGGAGGATGAAGAACTGCCAGAAGATGATGGGGATGAAGAAGAGGAAGAGGAGGAGGAAGACGATGATGATGATGTGATTATACAGGACTGATGGGGGGCTAGGGAGGGGAGTCTGTTACTAAAAGATGAACCAACTTAGTAACTTTTAAACAAGGAAACCACTTTTTTTAAATTACCATGTGGCAAAGAACTGAAAACTTTGTGTTCTTGGGAGTGGAGGAGAGGGGGATGTAGCAAAGGTGGAGCAGGAAGGACCACAGGGCATAAAATGAGGTGGGAATTGGATGGGCAGAGACCCAGCTCCCTATCTCTGAAGAGTGCGCTAAGGATCTGTTCCAAACTATGGGGCAGGGAACACGTCTTGCTCTCCTTGTAGCTTCTGGTCTTTACCCTTAATGTACTACAGAGAGACAAGACCTTAACCCCACATCTATAGGAAGATTGAAAAGGAGGAAAGAATTTTTATTCAATTGATGATTCTAGCGCATCCCCCCTGAGTCCCACCATTTTCCCTGAATATAAAGCTGCCTTGCACCCCTTTTCTTCTCTCTGAGCACAAGTCCACGCATAATGCAGCCAAGAATCTCAGTATGTCCTACTCTTCTCACAAATATTTCCTCTTTCTCATACCAACTTGACTTTATGTGGTTCATTATTGAGTCACAGAACAGAGTGTTTTCACTTCTGATGCTGGGATACTGGGACCACTTTGCCTTGCACCTTTTTTTCCTCTCTAAAATCCCCATTCTGCTCACTCTTTGTCTCAGGGTAAATCTTCCCCGTGGAGCTTGTGAAAAAGGTTAATAATTGGGTGGAGAATAATTTAGACTGGGTATTTAATGGAGGTGGGAATTAGGGGAGATGTCTTTACATGAAGTAGAATTAGGTTAGAGAGGGATGGAGGAGAGGGAATGGTTTCTACTGGTCAGGACGGTGGAGGTGGGTTCCAGGTTTGGTTTTACAAACCTGACACAATCTGCCCAGCTTGACAGAGACTGAGTTTTTATCTTTTTGATGTTGGTTTAATTTGTGTCCAGAAAAGAGACTTTTTCCTTTCTTTATATTGTCTGTCTTGGGGACAGAAGGGTCTTTAACTGAAATAATTATTGATGTTTTAGAATGATTTTCCTCAGCTGAGGTCAGACATATAGCAAATAACATATCAATGGGTTATTAACCATCTAAAAATAAAAAAGTGGAAGCCTCAAATTGCTAGAATAATAAAAAGGCCAAAAATAAAACTGTTTTTCCTCCACTTTGCCACTTCTATGGTTTAGAGGTTAAGGGAGCAAATTCATTAACATTTCCAAATTAGTATAGTTCTTGCTTTTTGTTTTTTATGAAGGCTCAGGACATGTTGAGGTAAATTAAAAGATGAAGAAAAACACTTTAAAAATGCAGGTCAGCATCTATCATCAGGCAGATTATTTTCTAGCCATCAGATGATGATGACTAAAATTTCTGAGGCTTCAACAGTGACATTTAGAGATACACCAGTCTTGGAAGTGATTCCATCTGCTATGGCACAGGCTCTTGCCCCAAAGGGAACATGTCTAGGAATAGTTTTAAAAATAAAGCTCAGAGTTCCAGAAGGGATAGTGAGATCCTAGTTCAACTACAAGTTTATTGCCAAGACCTACTTTATTTATGGCAGATGCCTGCTATCTTTATGTTTTTCCAATATTTTCACCTAAGGCCTGCCTGCCAGTGGCCCACCTATTTAATTCCTCATTTCTATCCCTTAGTACCCAAAGTAGAAGACAGGTTTGAATTATCTCAGTGTTCTTTGCCTATTCCACCATTCTAGAGCTTCTAATAACAATAGAGTTGTAGTAGCAATCAAGGGCATGTTATCTACATTCTTTAGTAAGCTGGAAATACTCTGTCCCCAGCTGTTATCATTTTGACAGAAAGGAAAATCAACATATTTAATAGTAACTAGGAAACAATAGGCAAATAGAAAAAGTGTAATAAAATAGGACAAAGAACAGAAATGTTGCCTATTAACATTTGCAATGGCAAAGTATATCCAAAGCTAAAAAACAAAACACAGAATTGAAACCTGGTTGATAAGTTTATTATCCCTCCCCCTGCAATGATGCTAAGAATTGTTTTAACAACCTTTGTTTCAAGTTGTAGAAATGTAGGGAGCTACCTCTCTCTTGTGATAGAAACATAAGCACTTCCCAAAGACTAGCCTTATGTAAGGACTGACCACTTTTCCTGAGAGATGATAGAGCGTGTAAGGGGTAAAAATCAAGAGAGACTAAGGTACAGAATGACACCAGGAAACAAGGCAGGGGTACATTTTCAAAAGCCTTCACCCCTAATGGATACTGGATGCTACAGTCCGTCCTTCAGCAGTGTGTATAGATCAGACATTGAAGATGGTCTATCTGGGGGTGGTCCATGCTTCTCTCCCCCTGGGTAATCCCATTTGCCTCTGTTGTTGGTAGACAGTCTGCAGCAGAGGACAGGAAGAAATATACGGGTGTTATCACAACAAAAAGGGCAAGTAAGGCCCTCTCAAGCTATATATAAAGATGATCAGGACAGTAAATCACCCTTGCTGCTTCCCTAGTTTTTCTCCATTGCATGATAATTAACTCTCCCAAACTAAGATCTGATACATCCAATCTTATAAAGGCTTTGTTGCTACTTATGAAACTCCAGAGCGTATCAATGGTTTATGGTGACAAAGCAGACTATTTGAAAATCAAACTATTTTAGAAAATCTGGAATATATGACTGCCATACCCAGAGATGATTACCAGGAAGGCAAAATTCTTATACCTCTGAGGAAGGGGTACTTTCTTCAATAACTTTAAAATTTTAAAACTTTCTTATGCAAATTTTTTTTAAAAATACAAAAGTAGGATAGTATAATGAACTCACATATACCCATCACCCAACTTCCACAAATAACTCATGGCCAATCTTTCATTTCTACCTTTCCCACTGTCCCCCCCTCCACTGGATTATACTAGGACAAAACCCAAACACATCATTTTATTTCCCATCCATAAATATTTTCATGTATATCTTCAGAAAATAAGGACTATTTTAGAAAACCACAATATCATCACATCTAAAAAATGTTAGTATCAAATGTCCTGTCAGTATTCAATTTTCCTCAACTATGTCATGAATGTTTTTTTGCAGTTTGTTTCAATCAGGATCCAATTAGGGACCACCTATTTGCAGATGGTTTAAAAGTTTAAGTCTTTTTAATCTGTAGATTAATCCCTCCATATGTGGGGATCTTAGGGAGAGGTGTTATTTCCCCAGTGTTACCTCTTAGAGCTTAGGCCCTAATTTCTTGCTGATGAAAATAAAGGCTATTTTGGAATATGGGAGCAAAAAAGTATTTTAGTATGAAGAAGCTGTCCCTGAGATCACTAGGAGCTTGGAAAGGAAGAAGGGCCTAAATATCCTCAAAGTTCAAGGTATGAAGTTCATTTAAAAGGTGAGACTGGAATTTTCATTTAATAGAGCTCTTTACAAACCTCTCTTTGCATTCTCATGCCTTTTCCTCTTGTTGGCTAGATCAGAATCAGTCCCATACAGTTATCAAACATTCTAGCTCTCTTGGGAAAAGTGAAAGTAGTTTTCCTTAGTTCAAGCCCAAAAGATACAATCCACTGAAATACTTTGTTGTGGAACTACAAATACAGTTGTGTCCACATATTTTTATTTCACCCTGGTGAAGACCTCTAAGCTTAAAGACTCTCATCACTATGTGACCTAATTTTTAAACTCCAAATCAGGAAGCTAATCTGGAAGTAGGATAGAACCTTTGAAATTGAGACCATTCTGGAAAATTTTGAACATAGGGTTACTACACTTGCAACCCAAGTCATTCTCCCCTAGTTACATTCTACCAGCCTAACATGGGGGCAGACAGGTCATTTAGTGTGCAG
Source organism: Choloepus didactylus (assembly GCF_015220235.1). Taxonomy (NCBI): domain Eukaryota; kingdom Metazoa; phylum Chordata; class Mammalia; order Pilosa; family Megalonychidae; genus Choloepus; species Choloepus didactylus. The sequence continues at coordinate 157,508,446 of NC_051310.1, read as the reverse complement.
GCCTAACTGTGTGAGTTTACATGCATAGACAAGTTAGAATTGTCAGAGCTCACCTGCAGGACCGATAGCTGGGAATCAGGAACACTCTCTAGTGGGGTTCTGATCTCCCTCTGACCTAAATGATAGAATGGGATGTGAAATATAACTTGGACAGTTCCTCAGCAGTGTTACTTATGCATCAGGGTAACTAGGTAGTTCTTAATCTGAGGACCACCAAGAAGGGAAAAGACTATTAGCTAAGTATTTAAGAAGTAGGTTATAAAATCCATTCTTTTCCTTTGAGGATGGTGTGTTGACAGATCTGAGATTTGAGTTTAACAGTAGAAAGATGCAGAGGCAATATCAAGATTTTGGTGAGCTAGGAAAGATGACAGCCCCCTTATCAAGAGGACTGGTAGCACAGTTATCTTTACTGAAAAAGATGGGGAGAAGAAAGGATATTGGTTTTTAAATTCTCATTCAGAACTGAGCTCTAAGCAATGTTCAACATAGGGACCACAAAAAAACAAACAAAAGCCAGCTTAATCCTAGAGGCCAACCTTCTGGCTAAACAGTAGGACTGGATAGATGATAGGATGAGTGCTATTCAAGCAAAATCTAGAGCCTTCCTTAGAGGTTTATTGTTTAGCCAGTGATAAGGAAATGAGATGACTCTTAAAGAATATTAAGGAGTCAAACTGGAGACAATGTTCTTTAGGGGTAAATCCCAACTTCTTTTCACCTTGAGAATCATTTTAGTATATGTGTCAACAGTTGAAGCTACCCTCCTTTGGGAATGTTATTTAATTTACCTGAATTGTTAGGGGTGAGAAGTCTTGTGTGGCCTGAATCCCCACCATTTAGGGACGGTATGAAAGAAAAAATCCCCTGTCCAGAGGAGGCAGATGAAGGTCTAAGAAGGAGAAACAAGAGCATCAGCAGGAGAAAAATAAAGGTAAAGGTGAAAAGACATATTTAAAGAAAGGTCTGCACTTTTAGGCCAGAGGGGAAAAAAAATCACCTGCTAGTAACTGAGAATAAAGTCAAATAATTCAGATGCAGATTAGACACAGTGCTATTCAACTTTCTCTTTAGTTTGCAGGCAGATCATAAACGTCAGTGATACAGGCCAGTGCAGAAGTAATCCCAGGGCTGCTGGTAGTGTCAATGTGAACAGAACCCAAGTGAAAGGAATCATAGTGTTACTTACCTATAAGACAGGCTGTGAGTGGAAGCTGGTGAAGGAGTTTCTAGAAAGCATAAAAATGAGCCTGTGAGATAATCCATGGGTTGGAGAAGAGATTCAAATAGACTGGGCACCAGGGCAGAGGAACAAAGGATCAAAGATTTTAGTATGTAAAATCTTTATACTAAGATTTGGGGTATATCACAAGTGAAAAGCTAACAAATCACCAAGTAATGTCTCATAAGGGTGCTTTCCTCTCCCTTTCATGAGTTTGTAGACCAGGGCCATCACTGCCTTGATATGCTGTAACATGTCTGTGTCTTGATTTCTCCTCTGAGGTGGTAATTACCAGGAAAAATGGCTAAATACAAAGGGCCATTAAATTTCCTAGGAGTAATATCAGCAAAAATTGGACCTCCAAAAATTCTCTCCCCCATAAAAGCAATAAGAAAACTGGCCAAAAATTGCCAGATTCAACTTTTTAAGAACTCTGAAAAATAACCAAAGTTTTGCAGCAATCTGGAGAATGTTTATTCAAGAAATAGTTGAATATTGGTACAAACAGCGAGCTTTGTGGCATTTTACCATGTTCTAATCCCATTTCTCCCACTTCAACTCTATGGTAGCTTTGAAAACCAAAAGTCCACAGTCATAGTGAAAATCAACAGTGTGGCAGCCACTAGAGGGGGAAGAATAGGAGTTGGAGCTCCTCCAAAGTCTCATTCCCAGAAAATTGTCATTTTTGACCTGTCTAGTGGTTTCCTGGAAAACTCCACTTGCAAGGTTGTCTTTATTTGATCTGACCTGGAGCTCAGGGCTCACCAAGTACGAAAAGCCTTTTCCCTGGGGCTGCTTGTTGAAAAAAATTTAAAGCAATTGTTTAGGCTACCTGAGGAGGTAGATATCAGTTGGGGCAAACAATATGGTAACCAAAAAAGCATAAAAAGAAAAGCTGGGGAATGAGATGTGATTATATAAACAAGCCAAACATGGTCCCTGTTTACTTCTTTACAACAGGCTAGGACCATGAGCCCAAAAGCCAGCTGATGCCAAACTCAAATTCTTACACATCCAATTGTTTTAGATATAGCCCAAATAAGCATGTTTTAACCATTTAGAGCCCACCTGCTTTGCATACTCCACAAAATTGCACCCAACATATCCTAGTCATAGATGAAACAAACACTGGGACTATAACAACCCCAAGCTGTTCTGCCCTTCGGAGCTCTTGACAGACTCCTCATTGTGCTGCTGAGTGGCATCACTTTGATGCATAAGCTTCCTCTGCAATCTCCTTTGCCTTCAAGAGTTCCCTTTCCCTGCGTCCCCTTCTTAGTGGTCCCTTGCACCACAGGCCACAGCCTCTGGAAGGTAATTTACTAAGAGAAACTCTCCTATGCAAGCCAGTCCAAGCACAACCCAAATAAAGTTTGTTGTGTACTACTGCCACTTTCTGGTTAAATCTTTTTCTTGATCAGCCCTGAAATCCTGAAACTGATAACAGTTGTCCATAAGGGCTTTGAAAAGCTCTGACATGTTCCTGGAAATCTAGAGGACCATGTGTATATCCAGGGCTATGCTCAGGAAAGACCTGAGAAGGCCCTAGGCTCTAACCTAGGGCTGACACTGAGGCTCCATAGAAGCAGGCAGTGAAGGCTAAGACAGAGTTGTCAGCTGCCTGGCTAAGTGTTGAAGTGCACCCCAACATTCACAGAAACCCTCAGAAAACACAGGGAGACTTATTGTTTCCAGATGTTTAAGGAAATCTCTGCCCAATTAATATCTGACCACTAAGCTAACTGAAATTTCAGTGGCCACACATGACAAAGAATCAAACTTTACAGAATTAGTTTTTTTTTTTTTTAAAGGGCTAAGCAAATAAAAAACAAACCTTAGGAAGGAGGAAGAATCTTATTTTTAAGATTGCCACATAATATTATTTGAAATATTCTGTTTTCAACAAAAATTATGAGAAATGCAAAGAAAAAAAAAAGTATGGCCCATACATAGGAAAAAAGCAGTCAAAGAAGACTGTTTTCGAGGAAGCCCAGATGTTAGATTGCTAAACAGAAACATTAAATCAGCTGTTTTAAGTATGTTCAAAGGACTAAGAGAAACCATGACCCAAGCACTAAAGAAAAGTATGAGAATGGTGTTTCACCAAATAGAGAATATATAGATAAAAGAATAAAACAGAAATTCTACAGTTGAAAAGTATAATATTTTAAATGAAAAACTGACTAGAGGGGCTCATAAGCAGATTTGAGCAGGCAGAAGAAAAGAATCAGAAAACTTGAAGACAGGTCAATTGAGATTGTCCTGTCCAAGGAACAAAAAGATAAGGGAATGAATGAAAATGAACAAAGCCTCAGAAACCTTGGTGGGACACTACTGATGTACCTAATAAACATAATGAGAGTCCCAGAAGAGGGTCAGAAAGACTATGTTAAGAAATAATGGCCAATAACTTCCCAAATTGGATGAAAAACAGTAATTTACATTAATTAATCCAAGAACCTCCATTAACTCCAAGGAGAATAAACTCAAAGAGATCCACATCTAGACATGTCATAATCAAACTGTCAATAGACATAAAAAGAGAATCATGAAAGCAAGAGAGAAGCAACTCATGACATACAAGGGGTCCCAAATAAGATTAACACTAATTTCTCAACAGAAACGATGGAAGTCAGAATATAGTAGAATGACATATTCAAAGTGCTGAAAGAAAGTCTGTCACCCAAGAATTCTATATCCAGCAAAACTATCCTTCAAAAATAAAGGAGAGGCCCTGTTCCAATCAAGATGGTGGAATGAGAAGTTTCAGGGCTCTTTCCCCCTACAGAAGCTTTGAACAACCAGCAAGAACTAGCAGAAACATCTGTCTTAAAGCTCCAGAAAACAATTAAAGGGCTACAGTAACAGGGAAAATGCTGAATCAAGAAAAAGTCTACTTAAAAGCAACAGGATCTTGTGGCACTGTGGCTCACCACACCAGTGCAGAGTTGCCTCCTGCTCCGAGTATGGATCCAAGGTCCCATTCCAGAGGAAGCAGAGTTAACCTTTTTGCACTGGGAGCATGTGTGTGGTAGCCTGAGGGACTTGCCATCCCAGAATTTGTCCTGCATATAGGAGGCAGATCAGAGAGCTCTCCTACAGACTGTTGTCTCGAATGGACCATGAGGAAACTTTCCTAGGGAAGAGGGCACATTCATAACTGTAAATAAGGGAATTCCTATGGCCACACACACATGGCCAAGGGAAGATACATGCACAGGAAGGATTAGGGAGGCCACTATGATTTGGTCTGGAGCTATTCTTTAAGCCCATTGTATGGAGAAGCCCTGAAGGAAAGCACTTGCACAGGTCAATCTGCAAAGACTAGGAAAGATGTTTTATTTTCATTTCTTCTTCTTCTTTTCTTTCTTTCTTTCTTATTTTCTTTCTTCCTTTCTTCTTCTTCTTCTTTTTTTTTAGGGCTCCTGGCATTCAAAGAAAGCTCTGTCAGAACACTCACTGGATACAAGCTAAGGAACAGATGCCTTAGAGTCTAAATTCTTGTGATACCACATTAAAATATCAGAATACCCAGGTTTCAACAAAAGTTTACAGAACATACAAAGAAACAAGAAGCAATGGTCAAGGCAAAGGAGAAGATTAAAGAATTAGAAACCATCAATGTAGAGGATGAGATCTGGGACATTACAGACAAAGACTTTTAAAAAATGATTCTAAATATGCTCAAAGAACTAAAGGAAAACATGGACAAAGAACTAAAGGAACTCAGGAAAAGGATAGATGAACACAAAAAGAATATCAATAGAGAGATGTAAATTAGGAAAAGGAACCAAACAGAGCTGAAGACAAAAGTAACAGAAATTAAAAATTCCCTAGAGGGGTTCAGGAGCAGATTGGAGCTAGCAGAAGAAAGAATCAGCAAACTTGAGATAAGACAATTGAAATCAATCAGTCTGAGGACCAGAAAGAAGAAAGAATGAGAATAGTGAACAGCCTGAAGAACCTGTGGGACACCATCAAGCATACAAAAATACGCACTGAAGGAGAAGAAAAAGAGAAAGGGGCAGAGAGACTATTCAAAGAAATAATGACTGAAAACTTCCCAAATTTAACAAAAGACGTGAATATACACATCCAAGAATATCAACAAACTCCAAACAGGATAAACCGAAATAGGCCGACACCATGGCATATTATAATCACAGTGTCGAATGCCAAGGATAAAGAGAGAATTCTGAAAACCGCAAGAGAAGCAATGCGTCACATATATAAAGGGGCCTCAATAAGATGACGTGCCAATTTCTCATCAGAAACCATGAAAGCAAGAAGGGAGTGGGATGGCAGATTTAAAGGACTGAAAGCAAAACCTGCCAACCAAGAACTCTATATCTAGCAAAACTGTCTTTCAAAAAGGAGGGAGAGATTAAGAGAGTCTCAGATATACAAAAGCTGAGGAAGATGGTCACCACTAGATTGGTCCTGCACAAAATGCTGAAGAGCATTCTGCAGGTTAAAGCCACATGAAAAAATAAAGATCTCCAGTGAGAGTAACAACATTGGTAAATATAAATGTCAGTACTATTGTATTTTTGGTTTGTAACTCCACTCTTTACTTCTTATAGGATCTAAAAGGCAAATGCATAAATGTAATGATAAATTAGTGCTTTTGGACTCATAATTTATGAACATGTAATTTGTGACAAGAACTACATAAAGGTGGGGGACAGAGGGGTATAAGAACATAGTGTACGCTATTGAAGTTGGTATCAAAGCAAACAAGATTGTAACAGATTTAGTATGTTAAATTTAAGCCCCATGGCACTACAAAGAAAATACTGGAGAACACACAGGCTCATAAAGACAGAAATTAGACTACAGGGGAAATGAGGTGTTAATGTATAATGGGTGTAGGGCTTCTGTTTAGGGAGATAGGGATATTTTATTAATGGAAGGTGGAGAGGGTGCTGCAATATTGTGAATGTGATTAATTCCCTTGAATGGCAGATTTGGGAGCAGTTCAGATGGCAAAGTATATGTTGTATATGTGTTCCCACAATTAAAAAAAAAAAGTAAAATCAACTGAAAAAAGACAAGACTCAAAGGGACATTTTTGAGACATATGAAAAATTGGAATATAAATTGTAAGCTTTATATTAATGTTAAATTTCTTGAACTTGTTAACTGCACTTAAGGTGGTTACATAAGCAAATATCCTCATTCTTAGGAAATTTCATGGCACTATTGAGTGTTCAAGGAGCACAATATATACAACCTGCACTCAAGTGTTCAGAAATTGGATGGATGGATGGATGGATGGGTAGATAGAGAAAATGATACAGCAAATGTGTCAAAAAGTTAAAATTAATGGATCTGGGTTTTGGGGTGGAGGGTATGTTGGAGATCTCTGTATGGGGTTTGTATTGTTTTTGTCACTGTCCTGTAAGTTTGAATGTATTTCAAACTAAAAAGTTAAAAAAATTGAAGGAGAAATTAAGACATTCCCAGGTAAACAAATTTGAGAGAATTCACTGCTGCCAAACCTGCCCTACAAGAAATAATAAAGAGTCTTTCAGGCTGAAATGAAAGGAAACTAGATAGTAATTCAAATCTACATGAAGAAAACAAGAGGCCTGGTAAAGTTTCTTATGGTTACATAGGTAAATATGAAAGAGAATAAAATATGTATTTTTTGTTTATAACCTTTTTCTCCTATCTTATTTAAAGACAACTGCATAAAGCAATAATTATAAATTTGTTTTGACAGGTACATAATTAATTTATAAAGATGTAGTTTGTATGACAATAACAGCACAAAGGAGAGTGGAGGGAATGGAGTGATACAGGGGCAAAGTTTTTGTGTACTACTGAAGTTGTATTAATCTGAAGTAGATAGTTGTAAATTAAGATGTTAATTGTAATCCCTAAGGCATTACATTTTAAAATTTTTTAAATATAATAAAAGAAACAACAAAGGAAATAAAATGGTATGCCATAAAATATCTGTTTAACACAAAAGAAGGCAGTAATCAAGGAATTGAGGACTTAAAAAAGACATGAGACATAGAGAAAGCAAATAGCAAAATGGTGGAAGTAAGTCCTTGTCAGTAATTTCATTAAGTGTAAATAGATTAAACTCTCCAATTAAAAGACAGAGATAGGCACAATGGAGTAAAAAACACAATCCAACTGTATGCTTTGAGTTAAGCTATGACTTACTTTAGCTTCAAAGATACAAATAAGTTGAAAAAAGGATTTTAGAAAAAGGTATACCATGCAATCAATAAACAAGAGACAGCTGGAACAGCCATACTAATATCAGACAAAATAGACTTTAAGACAAAAACTGTTACTAGAGACCAAGAAGGACATTACATAATGTTAAAAGAGTCAACCTATCAAGAAGATATAACACTTATAAACATACATATACCTAATAACAAAACCCCAAAATACATGAAGCAAAAAATGACAGAATGGAAGGGTAAAATAGGCAATTCAACAATATAGTTGGAGAGCTCAATACTCCACTTTCAATAATTGTTAGAACTACTAGTCAAAAGATCAGTAAAAAAATACAGAAGATTTGAACAACATATATACCAACTAGATCTAGCACATATATATAAAACCCACCACCCAACAACAGCACAATACACATTTTTCTCAAGACACATGGAACATTCTTCAAGAGAGACCATATGGAAGACTATATATTTAAAAGCACTGAAATCATACAAAGTGTGTTCTCTGACCACATTGAAATGAAATTTAAAATCAGTAACAGAAGGAAATTAGGAACTCACAAATATGTAGAAACTAAACAATACACTACTAAATAATCAATTGGTCAAAGAAGAAATCATAAGGAAAATTAGAAAATACTTTGATATGAATGAAAACAAAAACACTATATACCAAAACTTGTGGGATGCAGTGAAAGCAGTGTTTAGAGTGAAATTTATATCTGTAAATGTCTATATTAAAAAAAGAAAATATCAAATCAATAACCTAACTTTCCACCTTAAGAAACTAAAAAACATGAAACCCAAAACAAGAAGGAAGGAATAACAAAAATTTTTAAAATAGAGAATAAGAAAACAATTTAGACAATCGACATAACCCAAAATTGGTTCTTTGAAAACTGAGACATATTTAGCTAGACTGCCCAAGAAAGAAGACTTGAATTACTAAAATTGGGAATGAAAGAGGAGACATTACCACCAACCTTATAGAAATAAATTGACTAGAACATCTACATTTTTCAAAGGGGGTGAATGCACAAGAATTGGAGAGAGACTATCTGATTAATTTAAAAAATGGTTACCCACAAAGCAATCTGGGAATTTCAGGTTTGTCTCTTGTGAAAGAATGGGTAAACCTCTCTGATAAGTATTCCCTAAAACTAACTAACGTCCTTGAAAATAGTAATAGCACTAATAGTTCTAAGGGGAATGTTTTTATGTTTAATATACAGGGAAGAAGTCAACCTACCCTTCAGGCTGACGTAATTGGCATCTAGCTAACTTTGCTTTTAGAGCCTAACTTCTACTGCCATCTTGTGGCAATGTTTAAAACCCAAGTCAATTATTTCACTCAAAAGTTATCCTCTATCTCCTGACCAGAGGTTTTTAATGACTTTCTATTGCTCATATTATCTTCCCTTATCAGTTTGAGAATAGAAATATCATTATTTAAGAATTTGTAATATGCGCCTGGATACCTGGAATCACTGATTGAAAAGAATAAAGTGAAATAGCATTATATTATGTACAGAAAACCAGAGACTGTTTTAAACCTGCGGGTTTCTAAACAGAATACATTAATTTCTGCAGCTTTTTTTTTCTTCTCACCAGTGTAAGAGTCTCTGGGAGTGCTCCTTCCCTGCAGGCCTCTGCCTCCCTGCTGGACAAATAGTAAACATTAATTAATAAATATATCCTGGTTCCCTGGTTTCCATACTCCCTCCCATTACTCTATCTGTGCACATTCAAGTATATGTTGTTCTACCAGGGTAGGCATGCTAGTCCAAAGATCCACACTTCACACCTTCCAAAACAAATGTAACAGACACTGTTAATTCAGTCCCTAAACACTGTCATTACTTTTGTTCTTATTCGTTCTCTCTGTCAGCTTCTAACATCACGTCTCTTTGCCAAAAGAGAATAGGGTCCAGGCAATAGCAACAGATAATTTATGACAAAACCAATAAAAGTTTAGGACTCTTGCCTTAAACTTCTGCTTTCATTTGCATTAGAAACCTCAATCTGTAAAGAGAAGGTGAATATTACTTACTTGTCCCAAAGTACCCAAACCAGCCACTCTGTAAGAGATTGACTCCACTGAGGAGGAACGACTGTATAAGGTGAGACAAAAAACAAACGATAAAACAAAACAAAAAAACTAGTCTTAAAATTTCACATAGAACCAAGTTCTCCTTAGTCTCAATCTCAGCCATATTTAGATATTCCTTTCATCTTCCAATGTTTGCCAACGATTGTAATGCTGTTGTATGGCTTTCTACTCACCTGACCACTTGGCCACTATGCTGAGAACTGGGTCTTGGAGTAACTGAAAGAGAATAAACTGCAGAATGCAAAGTGCACCCTGCCTTGCCTAGCCAATTGTTGGTTTGTCTTTGCAAGTGGGTTCCTGATTGCATGATGTTTTCATATCATGCACAAGATTAAGAAAATCATATTATGACCTCTCAGAGGAAATGTACTCTACCTGACTGTGATGGGGAAGTGATGCCCACTGGTCGAGGTGTGGTTGACCTGCAAGAAAAAACAGAAAGAGACAGCTCTTATCTAAGCAGAAGTTACATGTCATCTTACGGGAACAATCAGAACATTGTTTATAAAAATAATAGCTTACTCTTTGAACATAAATTGCTCACTCTCATGTATTACAGGTATCGCACCAAATTATGGAGGCAAAGATTCCATAGAAGACCTCTTTGCTCTACAACTACCTAAGTGAAAACTTCTCCACTTCTCTATTGCCCATAATAGTTTTTGTTAATAATTTGTTTTTTTATTAGAACAGTTGTAGGTTTACAGAAACATCATGCAGAAAGTACAGAGTTCCCACATACCCCCTTCCCACACAGTTTTCCTTATTATTAACATTTTGCATTAGTTAACATTGTAACTTTGTTACATTTCATGAAACAATGTTATTATAATTATGCTGTTAATTTTAGCCTACTGTTTACATTATGGTTCACTCATTGTGTTGTACAGTTCTATGGGGTTTTTTGTGTATGTCTGTGGTAACTTACATGCAACTTAAAATTCCCTTTTTTTCCCCCTTTTCAAATATGCAATTCAGGAATGACGAAGTTGTGCCTCCATCCCCATCATCCACTGCCCCAAAACTTTTCCATCACCCCTGTTCTAGTCTGCTATAGGTTGTCTTTTTACTTTCTTGAAAGTTCTTTGATGCACAAAAGTTTTAATGTTGATGACATCCCATTTATTTATTTTTTCTTTGGTTGCTTGTGCTTCTGGTGTAATATCTAAGAAACCATAGTCTAATACAAGGTCCTAAAGATGTTTCCCTATGTTTTCTTCTAGGAGTTTTCATTTTGAGTTAATTTTTGTGTATAATGTAAGGTAGGGTTCCATCTTCACTCTTTGCATATGGCTATTCAGTTCTCCCAGTACCATTTGTTGAAGAGACTATTCTTTCCCCACTGAGTGGACTTGGCACCTTTGTCAAAGATCAGTTGGCCAAAGGTGTAAGGTTTTATTTCTGAACTTTCAAGTTTTTTCCATTGGTCTGTATGTCTGTCCTTGTGCCAGTCCACATTGTTTTGTTTACTGTGCCTTGTAATAAGTTTTAAAATCAGAAGGTGTGAATCCTCTAACTTTGTACTTCTTTTTCAAGATGGTTTTGGCTATTCAGGGCCACTTACCCTTACATAAGAATTTGCTGATTGGTTTTTCCATTTCTGAGAAGTCTGTTGGAATTTGATTGGAATTGCATTGAATCTGTATAGTGCTTTGGGTCTTAACAATTGATATCTTAACAATGTTGATTCTTCCAATCCATGAACATGGAATGTCCTTCACTTATTTAGGTCTTCTTAAATTTCATTCAGCAATGTTTTGTAGTTTTCCATATACAAGTCTGTTACATCCTTGGTAAAATTTATCCCTGTAGTTGCAATTGTAAATTGAATTTTTTATGAGTTCTTGTTTGGATTATTCATTACTAGTGTATAGACACACCACTGATTTTGAGGTGTTGATCTTGTACCCCACCATTTTGCTGAATCTGTTTCTTAGCTCTAGTAGCTTTATTGTGGATTTCCCAGCATTCTCAATGTCATCTGAAATAGAGAGCTTTACTTCTTCCTTTCCTATTTAGATGCCTTTTGTTTCTTTTTCTTTCCTAATTACTCTGTTTAGAACTTCCAGTACAATGTTGAATAATGTTCCGGTTTGCTAATGCTGCTGGAATGCAAAACACCAAAAATGGATTGGCTTTTATAAAAGGGGGTTTATTTGGTTACACAGTTACAGTCTTAAGGCCATAAAATGTCCAAGGACACATCAGCAATTGGGTACCTTCACTGGAGGATGGCCAATGATATCCAGAAAAACCTCTGTTAGCAGGGAAGGCACGTGGCTGGCGTCTACTTCAAGTTCTGTTTCAAAATGGCTTTCTCCCAGGACGTCCCTCTCTATGCCACAGCTCCTCTTCAGAATATCACTCTCAGTTGCTCTTGGGGCGTTTGTTCTCTCTTAGCTTCTCTGGAGCCAGAGTCTGCTTTCAATGGCTGTCTTTTCAAACTGTCTCTCATCTGCAACTCCTCTCTCAGCTCCTGTGCATTCTTCAAAGTGTCCCTCTTGGCTGTAGCAAGCTCGCTCCTTATGTCTGAACTTTTATAGGGCTCCAGTGAACTAATCAAGAGCGACGCTGAATGGGAGGGGCCACACCTCCATGGAAATTATCTAATCAGAATTATTACCTACAGGTGGGTGGGTCACATCTCCATGGAAGCACTCAAAGAATTACAATCTAATCAACACTAATACTTCTGCCCACACAAGATTGCATCAAAGATAATGGCATTTGGGGGGACACAATACATTCAAACTGGCACAAATAATATTGGTGATAGTGGGCATTCTTGTCTTGTCCCTGATCTTAAGGGGAAAGCTTTCAGTCTTTCACCAATGAGTATGATGTTTGCTGTGGGTTTTTCATATCTGCCTTTATCATATTGTTTTCAACAGGAAGAGGTACTGAATTTTGTCAAATGCCTTTTCTGCCTCAATTGAAATGATCATGTGTTTTTTTCCCTTTATTTTATTAATGTTGTGTATTACATTAGTTGATTTTCTTGTGTTGATCCACCCTTGCATTCCAAGAATAAATCCCATTTGATCATGATGTATAATTATTTTAATGTATGGTTGGATTCGGTTTGCCAGTATTTTGTTGAAGATTTTTGTGTCTATATTCATGAGGGATATTAATGTGTTATTTTCTTTTCTTGTGCTGTTATCTGGCTTTGGTGTTAGGGTGAGGCTGCCCTCTTAGATTGAGTTGGGAAGTGTTCCCTCCTCTTCAATTTTTTGGAAGAGCTGAGCGCTATTTGTGTTAACTCTTCTTTGAATGTTTGCTAAAATTCACCAGTGAGGCCATCTGGTCCCGGGCTTTTTTTATTGTTGTTGGTGGGAGGTTTTTTTTTTTTTTTTTTTTTTTTTTTTTTTTTTTTTTTTTTTTAATCATCATTTTATTGAGATATATTCACATACCACGCAGTCATACAAAACAAATTGTACTTTCGATTGTTTACAGTACCATTACATAGTTGTACATTCATCACCTAAATCAATCCCTGACACCTTCATTAGCACACACACAAAAATAGCAAGAATAATAATTAGAGTGAAAAAGAGCAATTGAAGTAAAAAAGAACACTGGGTACCTTTGTCTGTTTGTTTCCTTCCCCTACTTTTCTACACATCCATCCATAAACTAGACAAAGTGGTGTTTGGTCCTTATGGCTTTCCCAATCCCATTGTCACCCCTCATAAGCTACATTTTTATACAACTGTCTTCGAGATTCATGGGTTCTGGGTTGTAGTTTGATAGTTTCAGGTATCCACCACCAGCTACCCCAATTCTTTAGAACCTAAAAAGGGTTGTCTAAAGTGTGCATAAGAGTGCCCACCAGAGTGACCTCTCGGCTCCTTTTGGAATCTCTCTGCCACTGAAGCTTATTTCATTTCCTTTCACATCCCCCTTTTGGTCAAGAAGATGTTCTCCGTCCCACGGTGCCAGGTCTACATTCCTCCCTGGGAGTCATATTCCACATTGCCAGGGAGATTCACTTCCCTGGGTGTCTGATCCCACGTAGGGGGGAGGGCAGTGATTTCACCTTTCAAGTTGGCTTAGCCAGAGAGAGAGGGCCACATCTGAGCAACAAAGAGGCATTCAGGAGGAGACTCTTAGGCACAAATACAGGGAGGCCTAGCCTCTCCTTTGCAGCAACCGTCTTCCCAAGGGTAAAACTTATGGTAGAGGGCTCAACCCATCAAACCACCAGTCCCCTATGTCTGTGGTCATGTTAGCAACCATGGAGGTGGGGTAGGTGGGAGGTTTTTGATTACCAATTCAGTCTCTTTGTTACTGGTCTGTTGATATCTTCTCTTTCTTCTAGAGTCAGTATAGGTAGTTTGTGTGCTTCTAGAAATTTGGCCATTTCATCCAGGTTATCTAATTTGTTAGCATAGAGTTGTTCATAATATCCTCATATTATTTCTCTGGGGTCATTAGTAATTGTTCCCTTTTTCACTTCTGATTTTAATTATTTGTGTCCTCTCTCTTTTTTCCTTTGTCAGTCTAGCTAAAGGTCTGTTGATTTTATTGATCTTTTCAAAGAACCTACTTTTGATATTGTTGATTCTCTCTGTTGTGTTTTTATTCTCTATTTCATTTATTTCTGCTGTAAACTTTGTTACTTCCTTCCTTCTGCTCACTTTGTATTTAGTTTGCTGTTCTTTCTCTAGTTCCTCTAGGGGTGCAGTTACATCTCTGATATGATCTCTTTCTTCTTTAATGTTAACATTTAAGGCTATAAATTTCCTTCTGAGCATTGCCTTCACTGTGTACCATAAGTTTTGATATGTTGTGTTCTCATTTCATTTGTCTCAAGATATTTCCTGATTTTCCGTGTGATTTCTTCTTTGACCCATTGATTGTTTAAGAGTGTGTTGTTTAACTTCCATGTATTTGTGGATTTTCCAGTCCTCTGTCTGTTATTGATTTCCAGCTTCATTCCACTGTGGTCAGAGAAGATGTTTTGTATAATTTCAATCTTCTAAAATTTATTAAGACCAATTTTGTGACCTACAATGTGGTCTATTCTGGAGAATGATCCATGTGCACTTGAGAAGAATATGTATTTTGCTATTTTTGGGGCGCAGTATTCTGTATATGCTGTTAGATCTAGTTCATTTATAGTATTGTTCAAGTTCTCTGCTTCTTTATTGATCTTCTGTCTAGATGTTCTATCCATTGATGAAAGTGTTGTATTGAAGTCACAATAATAACAACTATTATTGTAGAAGTGTCTGTTTCTCCCTTCAGTTTTGTCAATGTTTGTCTCATGTGTTTTGAGGCACTGTGGTTAAGTATATGAACATTTATTATTGCTATTTCTTCTTGGTCTATTGACCCTTTTATTAATATAGGGTGTCCTTCTTTGTTTCTTGTTACAGTTTGTGACTTAAGGTCTATTTTATCCAATGTTAGTATAGCTACCCCAGCTCTCTTTTGGTCACTTTTTGCATGGGATATTTTTTTCCTATCCTTTCACTTTCAACATACTTGTGTCTTTGGGTCTAAGGTGAGTCTCTTGTAAATTACATATAGTTAGATCATGTTCTTTCATCCATTCTGCCAATCTGTGTCTTTTGATTGGGGAACTTATCTATTTATGTTCAGTATAATTACTGTTAAGGCAGGACTTATTTCAGCCATTTTGTCCTTTGTTTTTTATACATAATGTATCTTTTTTGTTCCTCTTTTCCTTTATTGCAGCCTCATTTGTGATTAGTTGATCTTTTGTGATATAACTGATTGATTCCTTTCTCATTTCCATTTCTGAATATATTTTAAAACTTTCTTTGTGGTTGGTATTAAACAAACTAAGTCTATAACTTATTAGCTTGAAACGATACCAACTTAACTTCAATAGCATACAGAGTCTCTGCTCCCATACCCTCTATTTCCTCTGTTGCTTTAGATTGTTTGAATGTCTTTCTGTTTCTTTGTATGGCTTGTGATCTTTTGCTGATGTCTGGGCATTTGATTATTTTGATATGCTAACTCTGGAAGTTAGTTTCTTCCTCTTGCCTATGGTTTTATTAAAGATTGGTTGTGTAATAAGGCTCTTCTTCAATGCTTGGTCCAGCTTTTACTGAACCTTTAGAGCAGCCCTGTTTAACAGTTCAGATTTTCTCAGGTATTTCTGTACCCAACTCTTGCCCTGGGCATGCACTGCAACTTTTAAGATTACCCTATTATGGACAACTGTTTTCCCTCCAGGAAACGATTTCCTTTCCTCTGTTCCTCTTCCAGGAGTACTGGAGTATTCACTTTGTTTTTATGTAATTTCCTCCCGGCTCAACTGTTCTCCCATGCTCAGGGCCAAGTTTTCACCACAGCTTTCAGTCCTGGGTCCATCCTACCTTACAATGGTTCAGTTTTCTCCTTTTTCCTTGTGGCTTTTCTGCCTCCAGTAACTTCCATGTTAGGGTCTCCCACACCAGGGAGCGCGATGGGGTCAGTGTTCAAAAACACCCATTTTTTGTTTGGGTACACCAGCAATTAGGGACCAACAGTTCCACTGTGGGTTGCTCATTTCCTGGGGGCTACTTTCTATGTATGTGTTCACCAACCACTAGGGCCCTGCCTTAGGTCTATATGGCATTGGGTCCCCATGCTTGAATGTGCATGGTACTCTAAGTTGCTGCCATAGGTGGCTCTATGGTCAGTGACCATGGCAGAAGGTGCCCAGCTAGAGTCCTGCAGCTATGTGACTCCTAAGCCACTCAGGAGGTGTCCAGACTGGCATGCGCAAATCACAGATCTCCTACCTTCTTTTTTTTTTTTTCAAATCTTCATTTCTATTCCTGTGGGTATGAACCCATTTGCAAACAGGACTTTGGGAAGGTGTTATCAGCTAACTTGTGGCCAAACTGAATCAGGTTAGTTTTTTTTTAATTCATTTTATTGAGATATAGTCACATATCATGCAATCATGCAACACAAATTGTACATTTGATTGTTCACAGTACCATTACATAGTTGTGCATCCATCTCCAAAATCAATCCCTGAGACCTTCATTACCACACACACAAACATAACAAGAATAATAATTAAAATGAAAAAGAGCAATTAAAGTAAAAAAGAAAACTGGGTGCCTTTGTTTTGCTTCCCCCATTTTTCTACTCATCAATCCATAAACTAGACAAAGGGGAATGTGGTTTATATGGCTTTCCCAATCACATTGTCACCCCTCATAAGCTACATTTTTATAAAATCATTTTCAAGATTCCTGAGTTCTGGGTTGTAGTTTGATAGTTTCAGGTATTCACTGCTAGCTCCTCAAATTCACTAGAACCTAAAAAGCGTTGTCTATATTGTGCGTAAGAGTGCCCACCAGAGTGAACTGTTGGCTCCTTTTGGAATCTCTCTGCCACTGTATCTTATTTCATTTCCTTTCTTTTTTTTTTTTTAATCTTCATTTTATTGAGATATATTCACATACCACGCAGTCATACAAAACAAATCGTACTTTCGATTGTTCACAGTACCATTACATAGTTGTACATTCATCACCTAAATCAATCCCTGACACCTTCATTAGCACACACACACAAAAATAACAAGAATAATAATTAGAGTGAAAAAGAGCAATTGAAGTAAAAAAGAACACTGGGTACCTTTGTCTGTTTATTTGTTTGTTTCCTTCCCCTATTTTTCTACTCATCCATCCATAAACTAGACAAAGTGGAGTGTGGTCCTTATGGCTTTCCCAATCCCATTGTCACCCCTCATAAGCTACATTTTTATACAACTGTCTTCGAGATTCATGGGTTCTGGGTTGTAGTTTGATAGTTTCAGGTATCCACTACCAGCTACCCCAATTCTTTAGAACCTAAAAAGGGTTGTCTAAAGTGTGCGTAAGAGTGCCCACCAGAGTGACCTCTCGGCTCCTTTTGGAATCTCTCTGCTACTGAAGCTTATTTCATTTCCTTTCACATCCCCCTTTTGGTCAAGAAGATGTTCTCCGTCCCACGATGCCAGGTCTACATTCCTCCCCAGGAGTCATATTCCACGTTGCCAGGGAGATTCACTCCCCTGGGTGTCTGATCCCACGTAGGGGGGAGGGCAGTGATTTCACCTTTCAAGTTGGCTTAGCCAGAGAGAGAGGGCCACATCTGAGCAACAAAGAGGCATTCGGGAGGAGGCTCTTAGGCACAACCATAGGGAGGCCTAGCCTCTCCTTTGCAGCAACCGTCTTCCCAAGGGCAAGTCCTGTGGTAGAGGGCTCAACCTATCAAACCACCAGTCCCCTATGTCTGTGAGCACATTAGCAAACATCGAGGTGGGGAAGCCCAATACCCCTGCATTCTCCACCAGCTCCTCAAGGGGGCTCTACATATTTTTTCATTGTTGTTTTTTTTTTAATTAATTCTTTTTTTTAAAATCAACTATATAAAAAATGAAAAAAAAAATGAAAAAAAAATTTTAAAAACATACAATAAAAACATATTTCAAACAGGCCATAACAAGGGAGTAAGAAAAAGCCAACTAACCTAAGATAATTACTTTAATTCCAACATGTTCCTACTCTACCCCAAGAAAGTAACCTAATATAGCAACATTTCTGTGAGCTTGTTCCTACCAAACCCATCAGAAATTAACAAACCATAGTCATTCCTGGGCATTCCCAGAACGTTAAATTTACCAATGATAGCTTATCTGTTCTCATTGGATTATCGTTCCCCCTTCCTTAATTGTTCTCTATCACTAGTTCCCCTACATTATACAATATAAACCATTTGTTTTACATTTTTCAATGTTCACATTAGTGGTAGCATATAATATTTCTCTTTTTGTGCCTGGCTTATTTTGCTCAGCATTATGTCTTCAAGGTTCATCCATGTTGTCATATGTTTCATGACATCATTCCTTCTTACTGCCACGTAGTATTCCATTGTGTGTATATACCACATTTTATTCATCCACTCATCTGTTGAAGGACATTTGGGTTGTTTCCATCTCTTGGCAATTGTGAAAAATGCTGCTGTGAACATTGGCGTGCAGATATCTGTCTGTGCCACTGCTTTCAGATCTTTCGGGTATATACTGAGAAGTGCAATCGCTGGATCGAAGGGTAACTCAACTCTGTATCTAGTTTTCTAAGGAACTGCCAGACTGACTTCCAGAGTGGCTGAACCATTATACAGTCATCCTCTCCAGCATTTGTAGTTTCCTGTTTGTTTAATGGCAGCCATTCTAATTGGTGTGAGATGGTATCTCACTGTGGTCTTAATCTGCATCTCTCTAATAGCTAGTGAAGCTGAACATTTTTTCTTGTGTTTCTTGGCCATTTGTATTTCCTCTTCAGAAAACTGTGTTTTCATATCTTTTGCCCATTTTATGATTGGGCTGTCTGTATTATTGTCACTGAGTTGTAGGATTTCTTTATATATGCAAGATATCAGTCTTTTGTCAGATACATGGTTTCCAAAAATTTTTCCCCATTGAGTTAGCTGCCTCTTTACCTTTTTGACAAATTCCTTTGAGGTACAGAAACTTCTAAGCTTGAGGAGTTCCCATTTATCTATTTTTTCTTTTGTTGCTCATGCTTTGGGTATAACTACCTTCTTTTTTGATGGGTTTTATTTCTTTTTTTGATTCAGTATTTGTGGAGTCTTTCTTCAGTCTCTGTCATCCTCCAGAGTTCCTAGTGAGTGGAATCTGCTCTTTTATTTAGCTGTCTCTAAGGGGAAACTTTCTTAGGGACTTCTTACATCTCCATCTTGATCCAGTTTGGCCTCCCTAATAGAAGTTTTGAAATCTTCTTTTCTATCTCCCTCAGTGCCTGACCAAATACTTTCAACTTTACACATATCTATCTGTTTGTCCATCCAGTTATACATCCACCATCCCCCCACTCCATCCTCTCATCCATCCATGCAACATTTATTTAGTGCCTATTAAGTCCTAGATCCTGACGTTACAAAGATAACTAGAATAAAGCTCCTTTCTTTGAAAGACTCACAGGCTAATGGAAAAGATTTAAAAAATCAGAGCAATTTTTAAAGTGATATAATGGGTGTATCAAGTGTACAGAAGTGTGAAAGAACACTAGATTGTAACTTTTGTGAGGGCAGGGGCCATGTCTGTTTTAATCCAATGCAGGGCTGATAGTAAAAATATTTAACAATTGGTAGGGCACATGCACCAACCAATTGGAAAGGATTGGTGATGTATATCCAGTTCCTAAATAGTACCAGATAAACAGCTGGTGCTTAATAAATATTTGTTGAATAAATGAATAGAACATCCAACTCTGCTTAATGAAGTCTTCACAGAGGAAATGACATGTGAATTGAATTTTGAAGGGTGATCAGGATTTTCTAAGGTGATGGTCAAGAGTAAGCATTACATTCAAGATTTGAGTTCAGTACTTTACTGAGGGTAATTCTTTCTCAGAGAAGATAAACTCACCAACCATTTTCCAAAACTCAGAGTCCACCAAGGAGTTATAGACAGGAGTCAAGAAAGACCAGAAATTTTCAGTGGGGGCTAGTATGAGACCTGATGAAACTGACCTGCTTCCTTGGTACCGGCCTGGAGACTCCTGTAGGGGAAAGAATGGGAGTGCAGGAAGCTGCAGATCAAGAGTCCTAGTCAATGGACCTCAATGCCTTACTTGTTAGATAACTAAGCTGCAATGCCCCCTTGT
Source organism: Choloepus didactylus (assembly GCF_015220235.1). Classification (NCBI taxonomy): domain Eukaryota; kingdom Metazoa; phylum Chordata; class Mammalia; order Pilosa; family Megalonychidae; genus Choloepus; species Choloepus didactylus. Next base: position 157,488,262 of record NC_051310.1, on the reverse strand, counting down.
TGTGGTTGCTAAGATTCCCAGTAGGAGGAAGTTATTAGCTTTGGGGGAATAAAATTTTAGTTCTTCATAAAAACTATTAGGAATCCCAGTAGATTGTGAGGAAATATAGGGAGTCACTGGGGAGAGCTGAGAAGAAAGGAAGGTGACAGGATTATAATGTTTTAGACTAGTTACAGGAATGGGATCAACAGGAAAATTATGCAAATACACAGAATATTCTTAAGAAAAAAGGAAATGTCTAGGAATGTGAAAGAAAAGAAGGGTCCTGAACTGTCTTGGGGCTCTTGAAGAGAAATTTAAAACTGCAATAGATGTCTCTTTTTTAAAATAGCTTCCCAACTGGTATATCATGATTCACTGATGTTCAAGAACCTGTTATAAATATGCTAAAATATCGATCCTTTAACCACCCCACCCAAGGTTTTTTTGCAGCCTCGATAATTTACCACAGTGTGCTTGTTGTACAATTATCAGTTTCTATGTGTGTCATCATGAGAAAAAGGTTGGGAAACATTATTCTACACAGTCAGCCAGGTAAGGGGGACGTAGGAGAGAAAAATGATAGTAAAACCGATTTCATTCACCTTTAGGATGGCTAGTAACTTCTTCAGTTCTCCATTTTCCTTCCTTAAGACTGACAGTTCTCTAGGAAAAAAACAGAAATAAGCAGCTCCAGCAGCAGGTTATTATTATTAATAATAATTATTATTATTATCAATTTATTGATAATTATTATTATTTATTATTATTATCAAATTTAGTGATGTTTACAGAGAGATGCTTGCCACTATACAAGTTATTTCTATCAGAGATTCAGTGACAATAGCAAAATTTGATGGTGAGAAGAATCAAGTGGATGAAATAAGCACCTTACAGAGAATTCTATTTCCTCTCACATACTCCTGTCTGGATGTCTGAAAATTTCCATCAAGGATTCCATTTTGTAGCTTAAGACTTCCAAAATATACCTTCTCAAAAGTAACATTTTAAATGTTATCACTCATTTTTATCAGTGTGAATAAGCTACATCTGATTTCTCTGAAGAAGCAGTTTTTGATAGAAAGAAGTAAAAGAGGAAGCTATAAAGTGAGGAGGGCCCATTGAGAGAAGAAAAAAATAAAATAAAATGGAAGTTGAGGGGACGAAAAGTTCTTTCTCTGATTTTACTGTGATAAACACAAACACAACATGGAGCAGTTTGCAGGCCTTGCAAATATAAGGAAATAAAGACTATCGCTTCTCTTAAAGGAAAAAAAGAAAAAACATCTGAGGATTTAATTTGTCACTTACTTGTCCTGGCTGGCCACTGTTTGCTGGACCTCCTGCATGGCTGCTTCTAACTTTGTAAGTCTATGCTTATAAAAGGCAATGAGGAGATCTGTTTGTTTCTTCTGGAAACTCCACACCTACTAGGGAAAAATAGGTCTTTAACATACATCCACATAACTCCTTTCTCCTAACTTCTGGCAACAAAGGAAAAACCATTAATTCATACTTTATTAATTCATACTTTATTACCATTCTTTTTCTTCTGGAGCATCTGCTCTAATTCACAACTCTCCAAAATTAGAGGGTTCAACACTAGGGAAAGCCAAAACTTTTCAGTTCTAGGACACTGACTTACCAGTATCTTAATGAGAATATTCTAACACAGTAGAAGTTAAAATATATAAACTTTCATTCTGGTCAAGCAGAGTGAAAGAGTGAAACATCCACCCCACCCCCACCCCTCAATTTTTTTCAAACTACAATTGGTTCTGCTATAACTTGTCTACTATTAGTTTGGCTCAGTTTCCACATTCCTAGCTATTACAGAGCACTGGTGACCTTCCCTAAGACACTCACATTCAGAGATACAGGCTGCTTATGCTGCTGCTTCAGTAAACGGTGAAGAGGCACAGATGGAGATTACCTATTTCTGAGTTTTATTTCTGGGCATGAACAAATAATTTTATCTTGTGCCTTGCTTTACCATTTGATATACTGATATGCTTATCATGGGACTGCTGAATTGGGTCAAAAGTTAATATTTAGAAAGTGTTTTAGCTTTGTCAGACTCTACTTTTGAGTACACAGCAGTATTTATGTCTCATCTGCTTCCTCCCTAATCAGACTATAAACCTTTTGTCTAGGGTGCTTCCCTAGATCTTGGTACTCCTCTCATAAACTTTTGTTCTCATCTAGTTTTCAATTTCTGAATGCCACCTTATCACAGAATTATACTTAAGAAGAGTTTATACAGTCTCTAGTCTTTTTCCTTTATACTCAAAGGCAAACTAAATTAGTTCCAGATAGATAAGAATTTATTGTAGTCTACTTTATTTTCCCTCCAAAGCTGTTGTTTTTAATAAAAGTAAAATATATTCATTTTAGAAAACTTGAACAGTACAGAAGCAGGAAAAAAGTCTCTCAGAATCCTAGAAGTTACCTAAAACATGAGAGCTGGGGAGACAATAGATATTACACATAGATGTAACCAACGGCCAAGGCACAGAACTGCAAACTTCCTGATCCTACCCATGGAATCAATTTGCAATGAATTTAAGTTAGTATTAGGCTAGGACCAGGAAAAGCCAAATCTTATCCTAGACCAGTTACTCCTCTCTTTCAGCTCACCAAGGATCATACAAGCACAGGGAATGAATCAACTATGGAAGACTGGACTACTCAGAGGAACTTTTGCCTATGGCTAAGCAGGCCTACCTTATGCAAACCCAAATCTCAGATCCAACCATTCCAAGAAGAAGAAAGATCAATTTAAAAAACATTTAGAAGCAAGAGTTAAAGGAGAAGAACAAAGGACTTTACCTGATGCCAGGCACAAAGGTTTAGCTGATTTCAAATACATCCATCAAAGATCCTAAAACCTAATTCAGTAATGCAGCTTGGTATTTTAAAAAATTCCAATTGTTAGCAAATCCATTATGCTATTTCATTCAAATCCTTCAGCCTCATAAGAAAGGGAGGGGGGAGCTCTTCTTTTTTTTTTTTTAAGAAGGGCAAATTTTGCTCATTTGCTTTTTTTAAAAAGGTGTTAGTATTTTGTTAATATAACAACACAGAGCAGATAATAAAAGTAGTTCCTTTGATAACCTTAAACACTGTCTGGATAAAGCAAGTTTTAAATATATTATTTATTTTATTGGACTAATATATTAAACTACCTAGATTCCAGACCCAGATTTCTTTCCTTTATATCCAAATCAGGAGCAGTGAAGATATTATGGTCTTCATGCTCTGGATTCCTATTCATTTTAGAATTGGTAATTTGAAACATAATTTTTATTTTATTTACTGCAAAGAGTATTCTAAAACTTCAGTTCAGCTTCAGTTAATGGCAAAAGGTTGGAAAAATTAAGGAAGAAATTGCTAAAGATACTGAAAGAGGTACAGTAATGGAAGAAAAGGGAAGAGACAAGGGGGAGGTCAGCAGGTCTATTATGATAAGAAATAAGATATTTTGGTTCAAAGTGACATGTTGTTTCACTGTCTTATTAAAAACAGTTTTTGTTTGTTTATACAAGTAATACATAGTTTGGAAATTAATGAGCTTGACTGTCTTTTTTGCACAAAGAATGGCTCTCTTAACTCCTATTTTAAAGTGTCCAAGTTGTGTGTTTTTTAAGTTGGAGGTTATTTTCCCATGGAATTTTTTCCCCATGGAATTTTAATGTTTTAGACATTTATAAAGGATTCACTACATTTTAGAAATTTACTGTAAAGATATTGGTAAATTCTTTATCTCCCTATAACATTCAAAACCTATTAGTTTGCTTTTTCTATCTTATGACACCGACTCCCTCATTCCATGAGGAAGGAATGACAGAAATGGCAACTCCTAATGAATTAATGGATCTATGCAATGTTCATTGATGGCTACCATCATACAAAATGAGAGGCAGACAACCAATATGTACCTCCTAGTGGAACACAATACTGCTATGACATAGTATTGAAAAAAATAAGATGACTCTAATTAAGCCTAAATCTACTTATCAACTTACAGAAAATACAGAGTACAGAGGAAACTCTTAAATGCCTTCATCGGAATACAATGAACAAAATCTATAGTGTAAATAATTCTACAGGACAAATGACTATTTTCCTTAACAATAATAAAAAATTAAAATCAAGAATGAGAGGAAATTTATACTTAAAAAGGACTTAAAAGACGTAACCACCAACTGAAATATATAGACCTTACGGAATCCCAATTCAAACAAACTGTAAAAGAAAGTATGAAACAATTGAGAAAATGTGAGCAGTGACTGATTATTTGATAGTATTAGGGAATTATTACTATTTTAGCATGTCACTGTGGTTCTATTTAAGAAAAGAATCCCTGTCTTTTAGAGATACACATTGAAATATTTACAGACTGAAACAATATGATATCTGGTATTGGCTTCAAAATAATCTGGGTGCGGTGACAGGAGGTATAGATGAAGGAAGACTGGCCATGAATTGAAAATTATTGATGCTGGGTGATGGATACATGGAAATTCATTACATTATACATATCATTATGCTATTCTCTCTACTTTTAGATATTTGTTTGAAATTATCTATGATAAAAAGTAAAAGAAATATTTTTTTCATTGATCCTTCTTTTTTAGTCTTTGGAGTAGGAAAGATAATTTATCATGCAAAGATTATTCGTTTCATTTAACAAACCTTTACTTAATACTTTATGCCAAGCACAAGAATGGAAAAGATAAAATGAATAGTATGGATTCTTGTCCTCACAGTAGAGTAGAAGAGATAGACATGTGAGCCAATACATAACACACATCAATTATAGAAGAAGTATGTAAAAGAATAGATTAAGAGGTAATTATTAATTCAATCTTCAGAGAATGGGAAGTCAGGCATTGCAGGCATAGAGGTATGAAACTCTGTGGTGTGTAAAAGAACTGAAATAAATGAAATCTACCTTATAGATTCAGTAATAAATAACCTAGAAAAAAACTTATATCCTTACATAAGATGTGGAGTGGTAGCTGGAGATGTGATTGAAGAGCTTAGGAGGAAACCGATCATTAAAGGAACTAGGTGCCACTCTAAGGAGTATGGAACTTAGATGATGGGAAGCCAACAAAGGGTTTTGAGGAGACAGTTAATGTTCAGATTTTGTAATTGAAATAGATTATTGTGGTAGATCAGAGAGAACAAATTTGAGGGAAAAAATACCCTAAAAACGCTTCCTTATCAGAAGCAGTTAGAGGACTGTTAAGATGCCAGAGGTACCCACTCTGTGTGAGAACTACCAGGTGGGCAGTTTGTGATCAAAGCAATATTACCTCTCACACTGGCCTGAGGTTCTTCAATCCCCTGCTCTGCAATGATAAAAAACTCAACTCTACTGTTTCTAAAATCCTTGATTTCAAATTTTAAAATCCTGACAGATTAGCTTTTTCTTGTCAGGTAAAATAATCCCATAGTAAATAAAACTGCTCTTCAAAGGCACTTTTGATTATCTCAGTCATTCATTTTTTAAAAATTCAAGTAAGGAATGAAGAATCTCTGATCTATTGATGAGATCAGGTCCTGACCTTAATTTTATTCTAATGGTATATATGACAATTATTTATGTATATGTTAGCAAAAACATATGACTTCAAAAGTCTTTTAAAAACCATGAGGTAATTAGAATAGCTAGAAGGAAAGAATTTAAATGGTGGAACTGTAACCCATAGCATCCTTTGAAATTTGTTCTATAGCTACTTGTTAAATGTCATTTGAAAACTATCACCTTTTTTGTATATATGTTATAGTTCACAATAAGGAAATAACTGAAACTATAGTAGTGTAACTCATAACAACTTTGGAATTTTCCTGAATAACTACTTGTTAAATCATACTTTGAAAGATATTATCTTTCTATATAAATGTTTTATTTCACAATAAGGAAATAAACTGTGAACTGTGACCCATTATATTCTTTGAAATTTGCCCCCCAACTACTTGTTAAATTGAACTTGGAAAGTTATCACTTCTATGTATATATGTTACATTCTACAATAAAAAAATTATTTACCAAAAAAAAACCCACAAAAATAAAAACCATGAGGTAGACCAGAGGTCAGCAATTGACTGATTGCAGGTCAGCTGCTGTTTTTGTAAATAAAGTTTTATTGGAATACAGCCATGCCCATTTGTTTACATATTGTCAATGGCTGCTTTCAAGCTACAACAGTAGAGTTGAGTAGTTGCAACAGAGATTATATGGCCTGCAAAGCCTAAAATATCTACTGATCCTTTAAGAAAATATTTGTCAACCCCAACATTGTAAATTTGATTTTCTTTGTGAATATATGTATTTCCCTCTTTTTCTTTCAATCTCATCTTACTCTTTATTTCCTTCTCTATTTGCTATTCTATCTTATCTATTTGATATTCTATCTTGCCTGGCAGAAAAAGAGTCTGTTCTTCTTTTTATATTTATAATGGAACTTTATGTTCCTTGTTCTTAATTTAAAAGTGGATGGGCCCACGGGATGGGATAAAATATTTGCACATCATATATCTGATAAGGAACTTGTATTTAGATTATATAAATAACCCTTACAACTCAATAATAAAAAGACAAACAACCCAATTTTAAAATGGACAAAGGACCTGAATAGACATTACTCCAAAGAAGATATAAGAATGGCCAATAAGTACATAAAAAGATGCTCAACATCATTAGTAATCATGGAAATGAAAAATCAAAACCACAAATGAAGAAATGAGGTACCACTTCACCTCTACTAGGATGGGTATAATAAAAAAGATAATAACAAATTTGATGTGGAGAAATCAAAAAGCTCATACATTGCTGGTGAGAATGTAAAAAAGTACAGCCACTTTGGAAAACAGTCTGGCAATTCCAGTAAAAGTTAAATTTGGAGTGACCATTTCACCCAACAATTCTAATCCTAGTTATAAACCCAAGAGAAATGAAAACATATGTCCACACAATATCTTGTACACGAGTGTTCATAGTAGCAGTATTCAAAAAGAGACAAAGGTAGAAACTACTGAAATGTCCAGTAATTGAAATTTTAAGCCATAAAAGGAACAAAATACTAATACATGCTGCAACATGAATGAATCTTGAAAACATCATGCTTAGTAAAAAAGCCAGTCACAAAAGACCACATATCATATGATTCCATTTTTATGATATATCAGACTAGGCAAATCTACAGGATAGAAAATAGATTAGTGGTTGTCTAAACCTGGGGGTAGGGTGGGGAGGATTTGGGGAGTGCCTGCTAATGGGTAAGAAATTTCTTTTTGGAGTAATGAAAATATTCTAAAATTAGGTAGTGGTGATTGCACAACTCTGTGAATGTACTAAAAACCACTGAATTGTACACTTTAAGATGGTGAATTGTATGATATGTAAAGTATATCTCAATAAAACTTTTACTGAAAAAAAAAAGTAGATGGTGTATTTTGTACTTCCCTCTGGAAACAATAAAAAAACTTTTTACTTATGTGGTCTTTGATTAATTTTTTCCTGTGGGTTTGTGACCTTTCATAAGTGTGATGGTTAGGTCCATGTGTCAACTTGGCCAAGTGATGGTGCCCAGGTGTCTGGTCAAGCAAGCACTGGCCTAACCGTTACTGCAAGGACATTTATGGCCAGTTAATAAACCAGAGCATCTGTGGCTGATTACATCAACAAAGGGTGTGCCTTCCACAGTGAGAGAATTCAATCAGCTGGATTTAATCCAAACAGTTGAAGGCTTTTAAGGGAGAAGAGAGAGAACTTTCATTTCCTCTCCAGTCAGCCAGCCTCTTCCAGGGAGTTCATCGAGGACTTTCACTGGAGTAGCCAGCTCAGCTTCCTGCCCAGTGGAATTTGGACTTGTGCATTCCCACAGTTGCATGAGACACTTTTATAAAAATCTCATATTTAGGGATATCTCCTGTTGGTTCTGTTTCCCTAGAGCACCCTAACTAATACAATAAGCTTTCCACATTATTCCTTAAACTCACATAGAATTTTACAAGTTTCTGTATGCTTTGATGAATATTATCTCACTGGATCTTTACAATAAGTAGGACAAGTATTATTATTTCACATTCCATGTGAGGGAGTATGAAAGGGTCAAAGAAATGAAGTCACAACTAGCAGGCAGATTTGGTCTTCAGATTTCTACTCCAATAGTTTTGCCAGTATTACCATACATTTCATATACATTAAGGAAAAACTTTAATAGGGAATATTATGCTATTCATTCTTTCAAAAAGTATTTATTGAATCCTACTATGTTCCTGGTACTATGTTAGGAGCTGGTATATAAGACTGATAGTGCCCTTGCCATCACGGGAGGATGCAGACAAAAAAGAAAATTATAATACAATACAGTGTCATATACTATGCATATTTATACACATATGTTTGGGGGCAATGATGTTCCAGAAGATGGAACAGCATGTACAAAGACCCAGAGGCAACAGAGAAAATTATTTATATAAATAATTCAAAAAGATTGTCTGTATTATAGTTTAAAGCAGGGGGCTAATAAGATATGAGACTGAAGGGACCAAAGCATGTTTGGACATAGACAACGTGTTAAGTGTTTGGACTTTACCTCAGATCAAGGGTTGTATTGAACAGTTTTAAATAGGGAAATAACATGATCATACTTACATTTAGAACAATTTTTCTGGCTTCAGTGTGGAGAACTGATAGGAGAAGGAAAGACTGGAGGCCATAGATCTGTTAGGAGGCTACTGCTGTAATCCAGATGGGAAATTATGGTAGCCTGAACTAGAAGGATGGATATAAAGTGGATAGATTCAAGATATTTTATAGAGACAGAACTAATATGATTCGATAATGACTGGATATGTGAAGAGAAGAAAAAATCAAGAATGATTTCCAGGTTTTTGGCTTGATTATCATGTAGATGGTGGTTGTCATTTACCATAATAGAAAACAGGAAGTAGCCAGTTTTCCTGTGTGTTTATGTGTGTCTGGTGGGGCAGGGTGATGGGGTGTTAAGAATAATGAGTTCAGTTTGAGAAATGTTGTGTTAGTGGAGATATCAAATTGGCAGTTGGATAAATGGCTCTGAAACTCAAAAGAGAGAGATCCCATTCATTAAACAAAGATTTATCGCATGTCTCCTATGCACCAAAACTGTCTTCACTGCAGGGGATACAACAATGAACAAAACAAACTTGGTCCCTGCCTCTATGAGCTTACAGTCATGGAACATATAATTAACAAATTAAATAACTGTAAATTACCTAAGGGTAATGAAGGAAACAAAAAGATTGCTGAAACAGAATAAATAGGGAGAACTAATTTGATATAGTGGTCAGAGAAGGTGCCTCTGCATTGACAGTCAAATTGTGATCTTTACTGGAAAGAACAGATTCGGAAGTCATCCAGATGTTGACGGCAACTGAGGCCATGGGAGTGGATGAGATTATCCATGGAGAGCATAAAAAGTAGGGAGAGTATCTAGGATAGAACTCTGAGAAATATAACTATTTAAGAGATGGACAGAGGAAGAGGAAACCAAAATGGAAACAGACAAATTTAGTTACGATAGTCAAAGAAAGAATATTTCAAGGAGAGGGTGGGCCTCACATGCTGCTGAGAGATTAGGTCATTGGATTTGGTAACAAGGAGGCTGTTGATGTCCTTGGCTAGAGCAGTGAAACCATCTGAAACCAGATTGTAGAGGGTTAAGGAGAGGCTTGGGAGACGAAGTGGACTGAGTGTAGACACAGACCCATCACTGTTCTCCAGTATAATTTTCCTCTCAAGACTCTACTTAAGTGCTCTTGTGAGGATGCTCATGCTGTCAAATCCAGTAGACCTTTCTTTGTCCTCATCTTACTTCATTTCTCAACAGTGTTGGACCTAACTGATTATTTATTCATTCTTGAAATATTTTCCTTTCTTGTCTTCGGTGACACTACACTCCCCTTGCTTTCACCTCTTTCATTGCTATTCTTTCTCACACTCTTTTGCTAACTTTTTCTCCTCTGCTATCTAATTGCTAGATATTGAAGGGACTTTTGCTCTAGGTGATCTCACCTAGTCCCAAGACTTTAAATACTATCTATATCCTGATGATTTTCATATTTACCATCTGCAGCCTTGATCTATGAGATCAAGCCCCTCTCTCTGACCTTCTCTTGAATTATCCTTCTCTCCCTGCCTTAATGTGCATTTATTCATTTAACAAACATTTCTTCTGTACCTAATTTGTGCCAGGTATCCAGGTTAGGCAGTGTGCCGGGTACCTAATCAGGCAATGGGTAATGCAAAAATGATACCTGCCTTTGAAAAGTTCACAGTTTAGTGAGAAAAACAAGCATATGAACAAATAAAATATAACACTTTTGCTGAGTTAAGTACCCTTGCAGATTTAAGAGCAAGGTGTACTGGGAATACAAAAGACAGAACAAAAATCTTCCCACAGGAATCAGGGACAGCTTTACCAAAGGAGGGACAATTATTCGCATGTATTAGAAAGATGGATAAAAGGAGCAGTCTATGGCCTAAGATTAGAAGAAAGGTAGCAGGGCCACATGGGTCTCTCCAGTCTCCAAAGATATTTAGAAAAATTATATAAAGATGGATAAAGAATTCAAAATGGGCAGTTGGATCAATTATTGACCACAGAGTGCAGCAGAAAAATGCCTTTGTCAGATCATTGAAGAGATTAGGGATTGTTATAACACAAATGGCTATTTAGATGGACATTCCATTCATTTATTCAACAATTTTTTTGACAGTCCACTACATTTTAAGAACTAATCAAAAAGCCTGGATACAATACTAAGAAAAACCAACTAAATCTCTGCCTTCGTGGAGCTTATATTCCAGTGCGAGACTCAAGTAATAAACAAAAATATATAGCATGTTAGAGATATAAGCAATGATGAAAAATAAACTAAGGTAAGGAGTAAAGAGTGTTGGGCTACTATTTAAGATAAGAGAGTCAGGAAAGCTTTCCCCAAGGAAAGAAAATGAGTGAGGTAAACTAGATATTACTTGGATCAGTTATTCAACTTCACAGATTAGGAAAACACATTTTCAGACTTTGCTGACTTCACCAAACTACCCCTTCACCAAAGTGATGATTAACTGACTCTTTCCATTTATTTTATCTTGATTATTTGACCATGTATAATTGGTCTCATGATTAGGCAGGGTAGGATTCAGACTACATATAATTTCTCTACTGATCATTAACTAATCCTGGGTTTATTTATTAACCAAAAGTCTGCTCTCTTTCTCTTGTTCATGTGACCTTGTTTACATTTCTCCTTGAGTCTCGGTTGGATTTTATATGATTGCTTATGCATGCAGCTAAAAGCAGGATGCAGCCAAAGCCTTGATTCCCCTTCCTCTATCTCCAGAGTTAGGATTGAGGGGTGAGACACTGAACAAAAATTAAATCTCCTATCTTCAAGCACAAAATGACTAAGGACCATCTCCATATTTAGGATGTTAGGAAAGGGGTACTCATAAAAATGAGCAGGAAGAGTAAAGGAGAAGGGGAACACTTAAAATCTCAAGAAACATGCCAAGATAGGAATCCCATGAGGCCGTAAAATAGTCTCAGTGGCAACCTGGAAAGTAGAAGAGAAAAACAAAGTTTTTACAATTTGGGAGCCCTCTCAAATGGTTATCCTGTCTTCTCTGCTCTCTTCTGCATTCCTGTTGCTCCTGACCAAGTCTAAGTTCAAGTCAATGGTATGCCAATATATGATGCATCAAGAAAAGACAAATGTCTTTAAAATTCAGGTTTTAAAAACTAGTTGGAAAAAAAAAAAAAAAAACTAGTTGTGAACACCAAATGAAGAACTATGTATATATACCTTGCTAAGAAATGTTATTGAAAAATGAGAATGGGGAGCAAGAAATCTCTTCATAAACTTGGGTCTATAAGGAAAAAGTTGAGAGTTGAAAGTTAAACCACCAAATTCACTGTTTTCAGGGTCATGCCTGTAAATTCAAGGCAATTTTTAGAAGATGCATCTATCTCACAGTAAGATGATAAAGCTCCCTAGAACGTCCTTTTTTCCTTAAAAAAATGAATTAATAGAACTAGGAAGTACAAGGTAAGATAGCAGTTGCATAGTGGTTTTACAGCCTATCATAGAATATTGTGTCAGTAAAGTTAACTGATTGAGATTTGCATCCACAGGGAAGAAAGCAGAGGAGTCAATTGTTCTCCACTGTGTACAAATGCAGTCTAAAGAGAACTCTTCATAAATGAATAAGATGCAATCAGAATTTGCCTGGAGAATTGGATTTTCTTCACTCTTGTTTCTCATACCTGAGAGATGTGACTAAAATACTGCAAAGCTGTCTCCACAGGGCTTCTGAAGAACATCTTCTCCTGAGGTTTTAGCTATGAAGAGAGTATGAGAAACAGTGAGCATATTCATAAAGGAAAGAAATAAAATTCTGACAAATATGGTAAAAGATATAGCACTTTTCCTAAAGTGCCTAGAATTATTTCCACTGTGCTTAAGCAAGAGGGAGATCATCACTGCTCTAGGAGATGTAGGCTACATGTCCTAATTCTTTTGTTTCTGTAACAGTGACAACAAATAATTCTTATATCTGTTGCTTACCCTCTTTTTAAAACTTCTCTCTCTCTCCCTCTCTTTCTCTCTCTCTCTCATTTCTTTTAAAGTTTCAGCTTATTTATTGATCATCTGTACTTTGGGTAGACTTCCTACAGGCCAAAATGGGATGAGAGGGTTTGTGGCAGGGGGATGAAAACTTACATTATCAGATAGAGCCAGATGCTTGCAGGCAGTTCCACAAACAGCACATTTTTCTGGGGAAAAAAGGGGGGAAAAAGTTTGGTTCTCATGAGCATGAGGTCAGATTTTCCTAAAGTCCATGGCAATAATCAAGGAGGCTAGAAGGAAAAGAAATGGGTTCTTATGAATTTAGTATATTATTGTGTTATAAAAGAATATCACTTTAGATCTGTTCTCTAAGTCAGTTTTTACAAACTAATATGCTGAAGACAAGTAAGGCTTTCATACGGTACCATCACCCTTCTCCCCCTCTCTTTTTAAATTCCCATTTTCTTCTATAAGTGAGAGATAATTCTAATCTCCAGCAGTAGTACTGGAATATATTTACAAGAATACTGGGAAGCTTACAAGAGCATCAATGATCTCAATTCTAAGTTATCCTTTGTTATCTTATCTACTTGACAGCAGACACACGACGGGTACTATAAGAAACTTCCACTTACTTCTGCCCTCTTTCTACTCTGCTAATATTCCTGGATCTTGCTTTGAAGCTCTCCTACTGTCATTTTCTAATCTAAAAGTTGTGAAAATTCAAATTCCTAATCTTTCCTTGTAAATTGGAGTTTTACTGGTAGTGCTGGTTATTTATTAAGATAAATGTCACGTAAGGAGAAAACATCACATGACATGTGCTTCACAGAGACAAAACACTCCAAAGTGAGCTGCTTTTACCATAGTAACCAGCTTTTTATATTATCAGGTAACTTTAAAAGATTATGAAATTCAGAAGATTGTGCAAAGATGGTGCAGTGGGAAGCTCCAGGAATCAGTCCCTCCACCAGAATAACTATCACACAGGCAGGGAATGTCTGAATCAACTATTTTGAAACAAAGAGTTCAGTAGAACACAGTACAGCATCCAGAGAAGAGAAAGAGGAAGAGGCTGGTAAATTACAGTAAATACCAGTAGACTGCTTTCTCATCATGGTGGTTACTATCTCCCAGCCGCCACTCTTGCAGCAGGCAGTAGTGGGGTCTGGCCCTCATGTACTTTGCTGGTGCCAGAAAGGGACATAAAAATCTGCTTCCCCAAGATCCAGGGTGGGCACAGGCTGATTGCTGATCACAACTTCGGATTGCTGGGGGCTCAGCTCTGAGGGCAGACATTGTTCCAACCCATCCCAGACAAAGATGGTAGAGAAGACTTAAAGACAGTACAGTATGCTGGTGGCTGTGTCATGTACATGAGCCCCGCAGGGCTGAGAGGAGACTGAGGCCACAGCTTGAGGGAGGTCCCGGTCCCTCTGCACCTGTGTCTGGCAGAACTGGTGTGAGACAAAGATACAATACTTCCCCACTGACCTGATAATCAAGAGTTTTGGCCGTACCTTTGAGTGCACACCGAGATAGTGTGGAGCCAGACAAAAAGCACAGAATATGATGCCGAAATGGATTAATAAGGAACTTAGTGATTTGTCCATGACCCCTCAGCACAATGTTCTGCAGGTCCAGTTGGAGATATGTTTTATCAGCAAGCCACAATTATGGGACCTAATGACAGCCCATATCAAGGCAGTGTATTCTTTTTGACAATTCATTTTCCTACAGACTACCCCTTCAAACCACCTAAGGTTGCATTTACAACAAGAATTTATCATCCAAACAATAACAGACAAATGGCAGCATTTGTCTCGATATTCTAAGATCACAGTAGTCTCCTGATTTAACTATTTCTAAAGTTCTTTTATCCATTTGTTCACTGCTGTGTGATCCAAACCCAGATAACCCCCTAGTGCCAGAGAGTATATGGATCTATAGAACAGACAGAGATAAGTACAACAGAATATCTCAGGAATGGACTCAGAAGTGTGCCATGTGATGCTACCTTAAAGTCAGAATAACCTGCATTATACCTGGAATAAAATTTAAATTACTGTTTCTTTTTTTATTTTCTTATCTGGCCGCTTCCCTATCAGAATTTATCTTTTTTTTTAATATTCATTTTATTGAGATATATTCATATACCACGCAGTCATACAAAACAAATTGCACATTCGATTGTTCACAGTACCATTACATAGTTGTACATTCATCACCAAAATCAATCCCCGACACCCTCATTACCGCACACACAAAAATAACCAGAATAATAATTAAAGTGAAAAAGAGCAACTAAAGTAAAAAAGAACACTGGGCGCCCTTGTCTGTTTGTTTGTTTGTTTGTTTCCTTCCCCCACCTTTCCACTCATCCATCCACAAACTAGACAAAGGGGAGTGTGATCCCCATGGCCCCCCCAATCCCACTGTCCCCCCTCATAAGCCACATTTTTATACAATTGTCTTCAAGATTCATGGGTTCTGGGTTGTAGTTTGATAGTTTCAGGTATCCACCACCAGCTACCCCAATTCTTTAGAACCTAAAAAGGGTTGTCTATATTGTGCGTAAGAGTGCCCACCAGAGTGACCTCTCAGCTCCTTTTGGAATCTCTCTGCCACTGAAGCTTATTTCATTTCCTTTCACATCCCCCTTTTAGACCTTATCTTTTTTAATTTTATTTTTTGTTTACCTCCATCCATTCATTCACATGCTTATCTGAGAAGACTTAATTTCTTCCAGCTTTGGACAATAACTGCTTTTAGAAACTGCAAAGCAGTTACAAGAGAACAGTTACCCAAGATTCAGAATTCTTTAAAAAATGGAGCATGTGTATTATGTGGCTGATGTCTTCACTCTAACTTGGTTATGAGACTAAAACCATTCCTCACTGCTCTAACATGAAGAAGCCATCTGAGAGGGAGGGAGATTGATGTTCAGTTGTCACATCAAAGGAAGCAGCACTACTCTATAGCGGCATCCATTCTTGTTTAAGCCTTCCATTATTAGAAATGTGAGGTTACATGATAAACTTTATGCTCATATCTGATGTGGCTGGAGAACTGGTATTGAATTTATAGTATCAGCAGAACAGAAAATGTGATGTATTTTATGCATGTCAATAAAGGAATGACCTGTTCTTGTTCTACAGAGAATGGAAATTGGAAGTCAAATACCCTTTGTATTCCAAAATAGGGTCTCAAACATTTTGTAATTTTCATTTAAATTGTTAGGAAGCTTGGAGCTATAAGTTAATCTATCTTCCAATACACTGTTTAATACAGCACTGAATAAATGATGCAAGCTGTCAATGGATGAGTGATCAACTAATAGCTCTGCTAACAATGGATTTATTTTTCTTCAATAAAGTTGCATAAACAAAAAAAAAAAAGAAAGTATGCTTCCTCAAAACTATGGAGAACAGTTGAAAGGCTGTATTTTGCTGGGTGGGTCAAGAAAGCTTAGCTTTGGGGAGCCATGGAAGAAGCTCTTGAGCCCTTCTTGGCCCTTCACTCATCCCCTTACCAGGGCAGTTTGGAGCCTGCCATGGTCCCTTTGTGGGTCCCTGGACTTCTTCCGGATGGGAAAGACTGATTTGGAAAACTCCTCTCTGGTGTGCCCCTCCCTGCCAACCACCCCAAATTTGCTCTCCAGGCAAAAGCAGCTAGAGACAATGAAAGCAGTGTAAGAAACAATTGAGGTGGATGGCCTGAGACAAAGGCTTACCTGCTTTAAGTCTGACAGTGGAACACCTGAGAGAGGGAGAAGGTCTGTCTCCTAGAAGGTAGAGGGGCATTCAAATTCCTGTAAACCTGGGAACTCCTAAGGCCACTAGCAAGCACTGACACAGGACCAGAAAAGACAGGAAGGATCCTGCACTTTGCATTCACCTTGGGTGGGACCTTTCTGATAGCAGGGCTGACACTCTAGAAAATCTCTGTCATATCATCAACCGGTTATAAACTCAAGAAAGAGACACCTCTGAGAATAAATCCCAGAGTTAACATTTTAAAATATTAAAATGTACAGTACACCACAAAAGATTACAAGGCTAACAAAGAAATATGAAACAATGGCCTATCCAAAGGAAAAGGATAAAAATCCAGAAAACATCAACAAAGAAGAATAGACTGTGGCATACCAGACAAAGGCTTCAAAAAAATGATACTCAGAATGCTCAAGGAGGCAAAATAAAATAGAGGGAGAGAACTAAAAAAAAGATATCAGGGAAACAATGAATGGACAATATGAGAATCTCAATAAAAAGATAGAAATTTTAAAAAGGAACTAAATAGAACTACTGGAGTTGAAGACCACAAAAAGTGAAATGAAAAATTCCTAGGAAGATTTCAACTGTAAATTGGAACTGGCAAAACAATCAGTGAACTTGCAAACAAGACAACTGAAATGAGTCAGGCCAAGGAGCAGAAAGAAAAAAGAACTTAAAAGCAAAAATAGCCCAATAAACCTCTGGGATACCATCAAACAAATAAATATATACATTGGGGGGGGGTCCCAGAAGGAGAAAAAAAGAAAGGGGCAGAAGGAATATTGAAAGAAATATTGACAAAAAACTTCCCAAACTTAGCAAAAGAATGAATATATCCAAGAAGCCCATAGAACATCAAACAGGATAAACCTGGAGAAAAATATGCTCCATCAAATACTGATCAAACAGTTGAATGCAAATGACAAGGAGAGAGTTCTGAAAGCCTCAAGAGAAAAAGCAACATGTCATGTACAAGGGAGTCCCAATTAGATTAAGTGTCAATTTTGCATCAGAAACCATGGAGGAAAGAAGACAGTGAGTTGAAATACTTAAAATCCTGAAAGAAAACATGTGCCAACCAAGACTTTTATATTAGGTGAGATTTTCTTTCAAAAATGAGGGAGAGTTAAACAAAAGCTGAGAGAGTTCATCACCACTAGAACTGCCCTATAAGCAATGCTAAGGGGAATTCTTCAGACCAAAAGGAAAGGACACTAGACAGTGGGTCAAAGCAGAATAAAGAAATAAGGACTCTGATAAAGGTAACCATTTGGGTAATTATAAATGCCAGTACTACTGTATTGTATTTTTTGGCATGTAACTCTACTTCTTATTTCCTACAGTTGCTATAATGCAAATGCATAAAAAGTAATGATAAATCTATGGTTTTGGACATATAATGTACAAAGATATAACTTGTAACAAGTTCAAAAAAAGGTGGGGTATGGTGGGGTAAAGCAGAAGTGTATGTGTATGCTATTGAAATCAAGTTGGTATCAAATCAAATATAATTGTTATATATTTATGATGTTAAATTTTAACCCTATGGTAATCACAATGAAAATATATGAAAAATATATTCAGATAGAAATGATAAAGGACTCAATATGGTACAATACAAAAAAATCAAATATATATAAAAATAATCATTAACAGAAGAATTGAGGGACAGAAAAGGTTTAAGACTTACAAAGACTAAATATCAAAATAGCAGCAAAAAAGTCCTGCACTATCAGTAGTGACTTTAAATGTAAATGGATTAAATTTTCCAGTCAAAAGTCAGAGATTGGTAGAGTGGATTAAAAAAGCATGACCCAGCTATATGCTGTCTACAAAAGACTCACCTTAAATTCAAAGACATAAGTAGTTAGGAGGTGAAAGGATGGAAAAAATATATACCATGAAAGTAGTAACCAAAAGAAAGCTGGGGTAGCTATACTAATATTATATAAAATAGACTTAAAGTCAAAAACAGTTACAAGGGACAAAGATGGTCATTATATACTGTTAAAGGGACAATTCAACAAGAAGAGGTAATAATTATAAATATATATGCACCTAACAGCAGAGCTCCAAAATAAATGAAGCAAATACTGACAGATTTGAAGGAAGAAATTGATGCTTCCACATTAATAGTAGGAAACTTTAACACACCACTTTCAGTATTGGATAGACATCTAAATAGAAGATCAATAAGGAAATACAAGACTTGACCAATACTCTATACCTAACAGGCATATACAGAACTTTACCCAAAACAACAAAATACATATTTCTCTCAAGTGCACATGGATCATTTTTCCAGGACAGGCCATATCTTAGATAACAAAACAAGTCTCAATAAATTTTAAAAGATTGAAATCATATACTGCATCTTCTCTGACCACAATGGAATGAAATTAGAAATCAATAACAGAGAGCCAAATGAAAAATTCACAAATACGCGGAAATTAAACAACATACTCTTGAACAACCAATGGGGTAAAGAGGAAATCACAAAGGAAATTAGGGAATATCTTGAGGTGAATGAAAATAAAAATGTAACATACCAAAACTTACAAGATTCAGCAAAGACAGTTCTTAGAGGGAAATTTATAGCTCTAAATTCAGAAATTTAAAAAAGAAACATTTTAAATCAGAGACCTAACTTGAAAACTGGAGGACCTAGAAAAAGAAGAGCATATTAAACACAAAGAGGGAGTTAAAGAACAAAGATTAGGGTGGATCAATGAAGTAGAGAATTAAACAATAGGGAAAAACAACAGAACTAAAAGTTGGTTCTTTGAAACGATCAATAAAATTGAAAACATTTACCTAGACTGACAAAGAAAAAAAGAGAGAGGACACAAATGACTAAAACAGGAAACGAAAAGGGGGACATAATTACCAACCCCACTGAAATATAAATGTATGATAAGAGGATGCTATGAACAACTCTATGCCAACAAATTAGATAACCTAGATGAAATGGACAAATTCCTATAAACACACAAACTACCTACCACAATTCCAGAAGAGACAGACCTCAACAAATTAGTAACTAGAAAAGAGATTAAATCAGTAACCAAAAATCTCCTAGCAAAGAAAAGTTCAGGATTGGATGGCTTCACAAGGGAATTTTATCAAACATTACAAGAAGAATTAACACCAATCCTGCTCAAACTCTTCAAAAAAACTTAAAAGGAGGGAACACTCCCTAATTCATTCTGAGGCCAACATCACCCTCATACAAAAGCCAGATAAAGACACCAGAAAAAGAAAACATTTCAGACCAGTATCTCTTATGAATATAAATGCAAAAATCTTCAACAAAATGCTAGCAAACTGAGTTTAACAGCACATTAAAAGAATTATACACCATAATCAAGTGGCATTTATCCCAGGTATGCAAAGGTGGCTCTATATAAGAAAATCAATGTGTAACATACCACATTAATATAATGAAGGAAAAAAAAAAAACTGGCAATCATTTCCATTGACATACAAAAAGGCATTTGACAAAACCCAGGACCCCTTCTTGATAAAAACACTTAGAAATCTAGGAATAAAATAAACTTCCTCAACATGATAAATGGTATATATGAGAAACCCACAGCTAACAGCCTACTTAATGGTGAGAGGCTGAAATCTTTCCCCTAAGATCAGGTACAAGACAATGATACCTGCCATCACCACTGTTATTCAGCATTGTACTGGAAGTTCTAGCCAGAGCAATTAGGCAAGAAAAAGAAATAAAGGCATCCAAGTAGGAAAGGAAGAAGTAAAACTTTCCCTATTTACTGATGACATGCTCCTATATACAGAAAATCCTGAAAAATCCACAAGAAAGTTCCTAGGGCTTATAAATAAATTCATCAAAATGTCAAGGTACAAGATCAACACCCCAAAATCAGTAGCATTTCTATATATTAGCCATGAACAATCAGGAGAGGAAAACAAGAAATAATTTCATCATTCCATAAAAGAATCAAATATCTAGGAATAAATCTAACCAAGGATGTAAAGGACCTATACATAGAAAACTACAAAACATTGCTAAAAGAAACCAAAGAAGACCTAAATAAATGGAAGGACAATCCATATTCATGGATGGGAAGACTAAATATTGTTAAGATATCAATTCTACCCAAAGCAATTTACAGATTCAACACAATCCCATCAAAATTCTAACAACTTTCTTTGCAGAAATGGAAAAGGCAATCAGCAAATTTACATGGAAGTGTAAGGGGCCCCAAATAGCCAAAGCCATTTAGAAAAAGAAGAATGAAGTTAAAGGACTTACACTTCCTGATCTTAAAATTATTACAAAGCCACAGTAATCAAAATAGCATGGTACTGGCACAAGGACAGACATACAAACCAATGTAATCGAATTGAGAGCTCAGAAATCAACCTTTACATTTATGGCCAACTGATTTTTTTTTAATAAATTGAGCATTATAGAGAGTTCAAAACTTTGGCAAAACTGATTTTTTATAAAGGAGCAAAGACCACTCAACTGATCTCTTCAACAAATGATGCTGGGAAAATTGGATCTCCATTTGCAGAAGAATGAAGGTTGATCCCTACCTCAAGGTATATATAAAAATTCATTCAAAATGGATCAAAGACCCAAATATAAGAGCAAGAAGTATAAAACTCCTTTAAAAAATGTAGGGAAGCATCTTCAGGACCATGTGTTAGGCAATGGTTTCTTAGTCTTTACACCCAAAGCACAAGCAACAAACAAAAAAATAGATAAATGGGACCTACTCAAAATTAGAAACTTTTGTGCATGAAAGGACTTTATCATGAATGTAAAATTACAACCTACACAACTGGAGAAAATATTGGAAACCACATATATGATAAGGGTTAAAGATCCATAATATATAAAGAAATCTCTTCAACTCAACAATAAAAAGACAATCCAATGGAAAAAAAAAAATGGGCAAAAGACTTGAATACACATTTCTCCAAACAAGATATACAAATGGCCAAAAAGCACATGAAAAGATGCTCAACATCATTAGCCATTAGGGAAATGCAAGTCAAAGCCACAATAAGACACCACTTCACACTCACTAGAATGAGTACTGTTTAAAATATGGAAAATTACAAGTGTTAGAGAGGATGCAGAGAAATAGGAATACTCATTCACTGCTGGGGGGAATGAAATAGCGCAGCCGTTGTGGAAGACAGTTTGGCAATTCCTCAGAAAGTTAAGTATAGAATTATCACATGACTTGGCAATCCCACTTCTAGGTATATACCCAAAAGAACTGAAAGCAAGGACTCAAACAGACATCCACACACCAATATTCAAAACAGCATTATTCACAATTGCTAAAATATGGAAGCAACCCAAGTGTCCATCAATCAATAAATGGATATACAAAATGTGGTAAATACATACAATGGAATATTATTCAGCCCTAAAAAGGAATGAAGTTCCAATATATGTAACAACATGGATGAACCTTGAAGACATCATGTTGAGTGAAGTAAGCCAGACACTAAAGGACAACTATTGTATAATCTCACTGATATGAAATAATTAGAATAATCAAACTCATAGAGTCAGAATCTAGAACACAGGCTACCAGGAGACAAGGTGGGGTAGGGAATAGGGAATTAAGTCTTAAAATATAGAGAGTTTCTATTTGGGATGATGGAAAACTTTTGTTAATGGATGGTAATGATGGTAGCACAAAACCGTGAACATAATTAAGAGTACTGAATTATATATTTGAATGGGGTTTAATGGGGGAGATTTTAGGTTGTTTATATATTACTAGAATAAATTTACTTTAAAAATCCATGGAAATGCTCAACACAACAGTGCACCCTAAGTTAAACATGGACTACAGTTAATAGTAAAATTATTAAAATGTGCTTTCATCAATTGTAACAGATGTACCACACCAATGCAAGGTGTTTATAATGGGGTGTTACATGGGAATCCTGTATTTTATGCATGATTATTCTGTAAATGCACATCTTCTCTAATAAAAAAGGAAAAAGATCATGAAATTCAAACAGAGAAAAATGCTTCTCAAGAGGCTGCCTAACACGATAGTTCTTTCCTTGGGGACTAAAGATTTTTCCCAGTCTGTCTTTCATATTAGTGCCAGAGTAAGCTATCAAGTGCAAATCATTCTTTAAGAAAAACAAACAAACAAACTCCCTAGCTCTCCTTCACCTACAGGATAAAGTTCAGATTCTTTAGCTTGGTATATAGAGTCTTGCATCATTTGGCCACTGTCCATCTCTCTAGTATCATCTCTCATCATTTCTTACCTTATTCTTTACGTTCTACCAGTTCCCCTGCACTATGGTTTCATAATGTGGGAGGCCCCTTCGCATACTGTTCTCTTAAACTAAAATGTTCTTCACTGTTGCATCCACTTGGCAAATGCCACTTTACTGTTCAAAGCCTTGTTGAAGCAGTACCTCTTCTGTGAAGTCTTCCCTGATAAAAGCATACTACCTCAAGACCCTCTTCTGGACTATTTCCACACCTTGTTAATTATTCTAGCATTAAAAAAAAAAAAAAACCTTATAGTCAAGTCCTATTTCTAAGACTTTATATCTGTGAGAACTTGTTCAAATCACTTATGTTATCTGAACCAATTTCCTCATTTGTAAATGGGTCTATTAATAACCTACTGGGATTGTGGTGAAGATTACATAAAATTGGTACATGTGAAAATGCTTTTTAAACTGCAAAGGTATCATCATCATCATCATCACCATCACCATCTCATTTCTAATCAAATTGACTTCACTGGCCAGACCACTTTCCATTAGAAATGGATCTTGATATCAACTGCAATTCCCCTCATTCCTATTCATTATTCTTATTCTTTATGTTTTCCCCTGATCAGTGTGATCCCTTGTGGCTTTACCTGACTGAGACTTCAAAACACTGATGAGTACCTTTTGACATTCAAGTAATAGACATTCCATTTTTAAAATCATTCCGTATTAACGGATTCCTCCGATTTCCATAATCGATAGTTTCCTACAATACCTACACCACCATTGTCTACTAAGTGATATTTTTTATCATAAGTCACACAGAAAAATTGCTAATCATTATTCCTAGATTAAACACATTTTTGCCTGAATCTTAAAACATTTAAATTACTCACCCAGAGTCACACATTTTTTACAGAAAATATGGCCACAGCTCGTGACAAAGAAATGGGCCCCATCTTTTCGGAAACACTGGTTGCAATGAAACCAATCCATTCTAGAGAAGATAAAGAGAAAAAGTGAAAATAACTTGGCCATAACATAATTACAGTTGTTTCAAAATCTATTTAACAATGTTTGCTTAGCTTCTGAAAGCTTTTTGGGATGTGGACATATTGTGGATACTCTGATTGGTTATAAGGAAGACTATATCTACCTCTGAAGTGAACAAACAGACAGTAGACTGTGTTATACTATTTTTTTAAGGAAAAAATTTGTACATTTGGAAACTTAATAGAAAGACAGTGGTAAGATTTTTTCGAGCTGTGGGATTATGAGTATTTGTGTGTATGTGTATGTTTTGCCTTTGTATTTTTTTTGTTTCTCAAGTTTTCTGTATTAATTCATGTACCAATTTGTAATTGGAAAAATACAATACATAAAAAAATAAAAAAAAGAATCATCCATTTATTTTCTCATAGTTTCCTGTGATACATGGAGGGATGGAGGGAGAAGGAGATGGTGGACTAGATACAGAAGATCAAATTTTAGCCACTTGGGGCACATTTTATCTAAGGGAAATGGGTTTAGTGAATGATTGTGTGGTCTCAGTTTGTCCACTTCCCCTTCTATTCTACAGAAACTTAGAATAATACATCCAGAAGAGACCCATAATTGAGAATCATTTAATGTTTTGCTCAAACCCACCATTTTTTTCAAAAGACGTAACTGATGCTCACTGATTTTAAATAATTTGTCCAAAATACATTTTTAATTAGTAGTAATTCTGGGATTAGAGCCCAAGTCTCCTGATTCCCTGTACAAAATTCTTGCTACCACATTAAGCAAGCCTTGTGTTAGACATGGCAACCATACATCCCATATTTTCCAACAATACCAATTTCATATAATTTGTTAAATGTATAACTAAATACATATGACTTTGTAATTAGTTCGTAAGTATAATGAATTCATGTTTCACTTAATGAGTACGCTACTGAAGAATGTACTAGTCATTAATTTGATTTCCTTTAAAATCAAATCAGATAATCTAATAAGAACAGATAAACTATGGAGGGTAATCTCAATGTTATGGGAATGCTCAGGAATGATTATGGTTTGTAAACTTTCTTGGATATAGTAAGATCATGTTGGAAGCAATAGAGTTATTTTAGGTTTTTTTTTCTCTTATTCCTTTGTTTTCTTAGGGGTTGTTAATTTTCTTGGGGTATGGTAGGAACATGTTGGAAGCAATGTAGTTATTTTAGATTATTTGTTTTTCTTACTCCTCTGTTTGGACATGGTTTATTAATTTTCTTGGGGTATGGTAGGAACATATTGGAAGCAAAGTAATTATTTTAGGTTATTTGTTTTCCTTAATCCATTGCTTTGTTTGAAATGTTGTGGGGTTTTTTTGGTTGTTGTTTGCCTGTTTGTTTTTAACTTTTTGATAAACAAAGTTAAAAAATTGAAAAAAAAATCAGTAGAAAAATGGGAGTAAAAACTAAATGACAAATAGGGTGGGATGGGGGGATGGTTTGGGTATTCTCTTTTCACTTTTATTTTTTATTCTTATTCTGATTCTTTCTGATGTAAGGAAAATGTTCAGAAATAGATTGTGGTGATGAACGCATAACTATATGATCATACTGTGAACAGCTGATTGTATACCATGGATGACTGTATGATTTGTGAATATATTTCAATAAAACTGAATTAAAAAAAAAACAAAAAAAAATCAAATCAGAAAAATAGTTAAAACAAGGTGATTTTTTTCCTCACCTTTGTGTTTAAAAAGAAATTTTAAGTAGTTACAGAGAGGTTTGCTAAATGAATGATGCCTGGTTTGCACCACACTTTAACGTTTTGTCACAGAAGGTGAGCTTCACCATAAAATTTTACTCAATAAACTGTTCAATGCAGAAGTATCCATAGTTAGTGCCATGAGCTTCAAATTTCTATCTGTTGCTGACGATTTTCTAACTACTACAGGAATTGGGTCTAAAGAAGCTCCTGAAAGGGCCCCTGGTTGATTTAAGGGCAGCAACAACAATTTTCATCAAATTGGTTGGCTGGACGAACTCTTTATGACAAGGGCAGGTAACAGGGTTTGCGATTAAGACGACCCTCTGAGGGCAAACCTTTCCCGTTCTGTAGGGGTGATGGGACTCAGCAGAATCTCAAATTTCCCGTAAGTTATTTTCTAGCTATGTTCCCTACCCACTTGGTTTCTGTGATCCCAAAAGCTCTCTGATCTCACCGAACTCATACAGTTCCCCTCACAGAACTGAAAATGGCGGGAAAGTAAGTAGCCGTCCTGGCGCAAGGCTGAGGCAAGAGACTGACGTGCCCCGCGCGCCAGGCGCGCGGCGTGGGCGTGGCCTGCGGCAGCGCTCTAGGGAACCGCAGCGTTTCCCTCAGCCGCACCCTGGGGGCCGGGGGGCCGAGGGGCCACTGCTGCGGCTTGAAAGGGGCATTTCTTAATAGCCCAGGAAAACCCACCACGTTTAAAGATTGGGACCAAATAATGACTATGTTCTGTATCCATACATGCTACGATGGAAGGAAAAATATGAAAATGAAGCTAATAATGTCCTTCTAGACAATGAGAACGTGGTGGAAAAATGTGGTCACAAAGGGGATGGAAACATTAACCTAATATTTTAAGATAATTTTAAAATTTTTTAAATAAAATAACTGTTTTGTAACACCAGCATATTCAAAAAGAGTAAAGTTCAAAAGTGGTATGGATATCAAAGGAGAACTAACAGATCTAAGAAAAAAAATTTTATACGTTTTTAAACTTTGTGGTTGCTTGAAGATGTATGTACCTCAGAAAAACATGTTCCTAAACCTAATCTATTCCTGTGGATGTGAAGCTTTTAATGAGGTTACTTCCGTTAAAGTGTGGCCCACTTGGACCAGGATGGGTCTTAATGCTATGGAGTCCTTTATAAGAGAATGAAACTGAGGAAGAAAGCCACAGAGGGAGCAGCCAGAAGCTGAGCATCAATGGAAGGTGGAGGAGACGGGAGAGACTGGGAGATGCTGCCCTGTGCCTTGCCATGTGACAAGCTAAGGATCAAGTATCACCAGTTTCTGGGAAGAAAGCCTTGGTTTGATTATGCCTTAATTTGGGCTTTCATTCAGCTTGAAAACTTGAGCAAATAGATTCCTACTGTTTAACCTAACCCATTTAATGGTATTTGAGCAGTCCAGGAAAGGAATTAGGGGCTGGAAAAGAGAAATGTTTTTTAAAAAATAAATGATAGATAAAAACCTTCAAGCGAAAGTGCTATAGAAAACAAGCAAAAGATTGTTTCTATATACATATATGTGTGTGTGTATATACATATATATATATATATATATTCCCCTAAAGAAAACCAAAGCAATGTATCAGAATAAACACTTAAAACAAAATTTTGAGAATATTTTTCCTGAAATAAGAAAGGACTTGAGTCTACATACTGAAAGACCATACCATGTATATGAAGAAAATTGACCCAGAATATTTTCTAATAAAACTACTGGACTTTAAAGATAAGGAAAAATCCCTTTGGTGACCAGACAGAAATTATCACTTATAGGGAAAAGAAAATCAGATTGGCATCAAACTTCTCCATAGCAGCATTTCATGCTAGAAACAATGAAGCAACACTTTCCAACATTTTCAAGAAGAGAAAATATGAACTATGGATTTTATATACGTTCAAATGGTGTTCACAATAACAATTGTGAGAATGAGTTTTTTCTGAGGAATTCACTAGAGTAGTGGTTCTCAAATATTTTGGTCTCAGGACCCCTTTACATTTTAAAAAATTATTGAAGAGCTTTTGTTTATGTGGGTTATATCTATTGATATTTACTGTATAATGATGAAACCCGAGAAATTTAAAAATATTTATTAATTTATTTGAAAACAACAGTAATAAATCCATTAAGTTTTTGACATAAATAACTGTATTTTCCAAAACAAAAACAATTTAGTGAGAAGAGTGGCATCATTTTACATTTTGGTAATCTCTTTACTGTCTTGCTTAATAGAAAGTAGCTTCTGTCTTCACTATATTGCAGTATGCTAATTAGGTTGAAGCTTATGAAGATCTAGACTTGCCCAAATATGCAGTTGGAGAAGGAAGAAGTATTTTAATAGACCTTTCAGATAATTGTGAACGTTTTTCTTTGATACTACACCAAAATTCAAGAAGTGGAAGTTTGTTGCAAGTTCGCTGAAAAGTAGAATCTGAAGCCGTATCATTATATTCTGTTATGTTAAAATTCACTGGTGTTTCCTTAACTTTGAATGGATCTTTTATCTTTGCATAATTTCATAACATCATACATTTGGTCATGGGACCAAACTAGTCGTTTGGAAAATGTTGGTTCACTGAGTTACGCATGTTGACACATTTCATTTTGCAAAATCAAATATCAACATGCTTTGTTATACAACATCCAGAAAATCACTTTTTGTTAATATCACTGCTTATCTTATCAGAAATATCTTTGAGTATCAAAAAGAAACAGTAGAAGATAAAACAGAAATTACTAAACAAATGGGTATGGAGGGAGCATGGTAGAAGCAACAGCATGGAAAAAAGACTTCCCTGAATTTAACTTGTTATATAGTTTTGTCTTTGGAAATATAATTACTCTTACATATTTGAAAATAGAATTTAAAACAATCCTTAAAAATTGGGGGAAAACGGAAACAAAAAATTCAACTGCATATCAGCTTAATGAATTTTTAAATAGATTTATTGAGGTACAATATGCATAGAACCAACTGCATATATTTTAAATGTACAATTTGATCAGTTTTGGCATGTCTATACACCTTTGAAACCATCATTATGATAAATATAGTAGATACATCTATTATCCCTAAAAGTTTCTTCATGCTGTTTTGAAAACATTCCCTCCAATCCCTCCCCACATTCCTCTTCCCAGGTAACAACTTACCTACTTTGACAGATAGAAAGCAACAGATCCAAGAATTGAACCCACGGCTGGCTGACCACAGAGCCCTTAACTCCTATACAGGTAAACCTTGGAGATACTGCAGGTTCAGTTCCAGACCACCACAATAAAGTGAATATCACAATAAAGTTAGTCACATGGTTGCCCAGTGCATAGAGGAAGTTATGTTTACACTATACTGTAGTCTATTAAGTGGGCAATAGCATATGTTAAAAAAATGTACATACCTCAATTTAAAATACTTTCTTGCTAAAAAAAAAAGTGTTAACCATCATCTGAGCCTTCAGCAAGTTGTAATCTTTTTGCTGGTGAAGGGTTTTGCATCGATTTCATGGCTGTTGACTGATCAGAGCAGTGGTTGTTGAAGGTTGGGGTGGCTGTGGCAATTTCTTAAAATAAGACAATGAATTTTGCCACTTCAATTGACTTCTTTTCATGAAAGCTTTCTCTGTAGCATGTGATGCTGCTTGGTAGCATTTTACCCACAGACCTTCTTTCAAAATTGAAGTCAGTCCTCTCAAACCCTGCTGCTGCTTTATCAACTGTTTATGTAATATTCTAAATCCTTTGTGATCATTTCAATAATGTTCACAGCAGCTTAACCAGGAGTAGATTCCATCTCAAGAAACCACTTTCTCTGCTCAGCCATAAAAAGCAACTCCTCATCCTTTAAAGTTTCATCATGAGAGTGCAGCAATTTAGTCACATCTTCAGGCTCCACTTTTAATTCCAGTACTCTTGCTATTTCCATCACCTCTGCAGTTACTTCCTTCACTGAAGTCTTGAACCTTTCAAAGTCATCCACCAGGGTTGGAATCAAATTTCTTCCAAAGTCCTGTTAATGTTGATATTTTGACATGAATATCCTCCCGTGAATTACAAATGTGATTAATGGTATCTTTTTTTAATTCATTTTTATTGAGATAAATTCACATACCATACAGTCATCCACAGTGTACAATCAGCTGTTCACAGTACCATCACATAGTTTTGCATTCATCACCCCAATCAATTTTTGAACATTTTCCATACTCAAAAAAAAAAAAGAAAAGAAGAATAAAAATAAAAGTAAAAAAGAACACCCAAATCATTCCATCCCCCCATCCCACCCTATTTGTCATTTAGTTTTTGTCCCTATTTTTCTACCCATCTCTCCATACACTGGATAAAGGGAGTGTGAGCCACAAGGTTATCACAATCACACAGTCACACCATTTAAGCCACATAGTTGTGCAACTGTCTTCAAGAATCAAGGCTACTGGGTTGCATTTCCACAGTTTCAGATATTTCCTTCTAGCTATTCCAATACACTAAAAGCTAAAAAGGGATATCTATATAACACATAGGAATGCCCTGCAGAGTGACCTCTCAACTCCATTTGAAATCTCTCAGCCACTGAAACTATTTTGCTTCATTTCACTTCCCCCTTTGCATCAAAAAGATTTTCTCAATCCCATGATGCTGGGTCCAGGCTCATTCCTGGGAGTCGTGTTCTGCATTGCCAGGGAGATTTACATCCCTGGGAGTCATGTCCCATGTAGGAGGAAGGGCAGTAAGTTCACTTGTCAAGTGGGCTGAGAGAGAAAGAGAGGGGCCACATCTGAGCAACAAAGAGATTCTCTGGGGGAGACTCATAGGCACAATTATAAGTAGGCTTGGCCTCGCTTTTGCAGTAATGAGCTTCATAAGAGCAAGCTCCAAGATTGAGGGCTCAGCCTACTAAATTGTTAGTCCTCAATGTTTGTGAGAATGTCATTAATAACCCAGGTAGGGAAGTCCAACATTTCCACATTTTTCTGCAGTTCCTCATGTGGTCCCTGCAAATATATTTTTTTCTCTGCCCAGATTACTTTGGGATGTATTGGGATTTCACGCTAATCTGTACAAACCTACCAGATCTCACTTCCTATTCAAAGTTCCATGTAATTATGGTGTTTGAATAAACTGACCATACAAGTTAAATTATTTAGTGTGCTGCAGAAAATACAGATCCTGCACTAAATAAACATCTCTTCCCTTGGTCTCACACAGAAGTTGAAGTTTTAAAACACAGTCAATATCGTCCTTTACCTTTTGGCCTGATTTGCTTTAGTCCTAACCAAATCTGCTTCATTCATACCTCTAACTGAAGTCTCAACTGTTTTTCAGCTTTTTGAATATTTGCTGTATGAGGTAATACTGATATTCATATCTGCCAAGCTCTAGCTCTGAGTCTCAAAAGTGTCACACAGATCCCCAAAGTTCCAGAGACCAACCAGGTCATACACAAACTGCTTGACATCCTAGAATTTAGAGACAACCATTACAACTCAAGAATAGATGTGACTGCTGCAAGAATCCCAGTCTAGGGATCACTACAATAAGCATTCCCCTGATGAGCTGTGCTCCAAGATTCAACCCTTGGAGTTTACACACTACTGTCAGTCCATATTAGTGAGGCATTATAATGTGTGTCTTTTCCTTTCTGGCACACTTCACTCAAAATGCTGTCCTCAAGATCCGTTTATCTAGTTGTGTGTCTCACAGCTTCATTCCTTCTTGCAGCTGCTCAATATTCTGTTGTATGCATACACCACAGTTCACCATTCTGTTCATCAGTCAATATACCCTTAGGCCACCTCCAGCCACTGAAAATCATGAATACTGCCACCATAAACACCAGTGTGCAAATGTCCATTCGTGTCACTGCTCTCAGATCTTTCAAGTAAATACCCCATAATGAGGTTGCAGGACCTT
The DNA here is from genome assembly GCF_015220235.1 of Choloepus didactylus. Lineage (NCBI taxonomy): Eukaryota > Metazoa > Chordata > Mammalia > Pilosa > Megalonychidae > Choloepus > Choloepus didactylus. Next base: position 157,456,985 of record NC_051310.1, on the reverse strand, counting down.
GTGGCCCCACATACTTAGCTTCTTGTGGAACCATCATACTGTTCTCCAGACAGGCTACACCATTCTACTTCCCCACCAACAGTAAATAGGTACATCCCTTTCTCCATGTTTTCTCCAGCATTTGTATCCCTCTATTTATATTTTTCTCTGCAATTTTATAAAGATATATTCGTGTACCATAAAATCATCCACAGTGTGCAATCAGTTGTTCACAGTATCATCATATAGTTGTGCATTCATCACCATAATCAGCACTTGAACATATTCATTACTCCAAAAAATTTTTTTTTCTATTTTAAAATTTGGCATTATACATGTGTATTTTTTTTTATTTTTATTAAATTCAGTTTTTTTGAAATACATTCACGCACCATACAATCATCCATGGTATACAATCCACTGTCCACAGTATGATAACATAGTTATGTGTTCATAACCACAATCTATCTCTGAACATTTTCCTTGCATCAGAAAGAGCCAGAACAAGAATAAAAAATAAAAGTGAAAAAAGAACACCTAAATCATCCCCCCATCCCACCCCATTTGTCCTTTAGTTTTTATCCCCATTTTTCTACTCATGCATACACTAGATAAAGGGGGTGTGATCCACAAGGTCTTCACAATCACACTGTCACCCCTTGTAATCTACATTATTATATAATTGTCTTCAGGACTCCAGACTGCTGGGTTGGAGTTTGGTAGTTTCAGGTATTTACTTCTAGCTATTCCAATACATTAAAGCCTAAGAGGTGTTATCTATATAGTGCATAAGAATGTCCACCACAGTGACCTCTCGACTCCATTTGAAATCTCTCAGCCACTGAAACTATTTCGTCTCATTTTGCATCCCCCTTTTGGTCAAGAAGATACTCTCAATCCCATGATGCCGGGTCCACATTCATCCTCGGGAGTCATATTCTGCATTGCCAGGGAGATTTACAACCCTGGGAGTCGGGTCCCACATAGGGGGGAGGGCAGCAAGTTCACCTGTCGAGATGGCTCAGTTAGAGAGGGCCACATCTGAGCAACAAAGAGGTACTCAGGGGGAGACTCTTAGGCACAATTACATGCAAGTTTAGACTCTCCTTTGCAGTAATGAGCTTCATAATGGCAAGTCCCATGATCGAGGGCTCAGCACATCAAACCGCCAGTCCCAATGTTTGTGACAACATCAACACCAGTCCAGGTGAGGATGTCCAACACATCGCACCTTCCCCCAGATCCTCGGGGCTGGGGAGGGGGAGGCTGTAAATATATTTTTTGTTATCTGCCCAAATTACTCTGGGATGTGTCACTATTTCACTCCAGCCTATACTAACCTACCGTATCTCACTTCCTATTCAAAGTTCCATGCAATTGTGGTGTTTGAACAAATCGACTGTAGAGTTGTACCATTTAGAAAATTTAGATCCTGTACCAAGTAGATATCTCTTCCCTTGGTCTCATATGGAAGTTGAAGTTTTAAAACACAATCAGTTTCAACCTTTACCCTTTGGCCTGGCTTGCCCTGGTCTTAACCAGACCTGCTTCATTCATATCACTAATTGAAGTCTGGGCTCTTTTTCAGCTTTTTTTTTTTTTTTTTTTTTTTTTGACAGTGGCTGTATGCACTAATACTGACATTCATATCTGCCGAGCTCTAGCTCTGAGTTTCAGGTGTCTCAGAGATATGCATTTTTCCAGAGACCAATCAGGTTATACGCTAGGGGATCAGCATCTCAAAGTTTAGAGATAGGCATTACAATTCGAGGATAGAGTTAACTGCTGTAAGAGCTTACAATCTAGGGGCTATTACAATTTTTATGTCCACGTTAGGCTATGTTCTAAGATTCAATTCTGAGTTTACACATTGTAGTTAGTCCATATTGGTGAGGCATCATCCCTCTCACCATGTTTTCTCCAACACTTTTACTCCTATATATATATTTTCCTACAATTTTATAGAGTTATATTCACATACCATACATTTATCCACAGTGTACAATCAGTTGTTCATGGTATCATCATAAAGTTGTACATTTATCACCACAATCAGCACTTGAACATATTGATTACTACAAGAAATACTACAAGAATAATAAAAAGATTTTTTAAATTACAATACAATACAATAATAAGCTCAGACAACAACACCACTATGAAGAATCCCATACCCCTCCTTATATCCCCCTCTCATAGACATTTAGCTTTGGTATATTGCCTTCATTACATTTAATGGACCATAATACAACCTTACTTTTAACCATAGAATCCAGTTTGCATTGATTATATTTTCCCCAATACCATTCCTTTTTCAACACCTTGCAAGGTTAACATTCATTTGTTCTCCCACATGTAAAAACATTTCTATGTCTGTACATTTAGTCACCATCATTGACCACTCTAGGTTTCACTAAGATATACAGTCCCAGTCTTTATTGTTTACCTTTCCTTCTGGTATCATACATGCCCCTAGCCCTCCTCTTTCAGCTTTACTCACAGACATCTTTGTTCAGCATACTTACAATATTGTGCTACCATCACACAGTATTATGCTATCTATTTCTGGATCTATACAGTCAATCCTGTTGAAAGTTCTATACTCCTTCAGCATCAAATGCCCAGTTTCTACCCTCTTTCTTATCTCCTGATAACCTGTGTTCTCAGCTTTAACTCTCAAAGTTTGCTAATTAATGTTAATTCATATTATTGAGACCATACAGTATTTGTCCTTTTGTTTCTGGCTAACTTCGCTCAACATAACATCTTCAAGGTTCATCATATTATTATATGTTCCATAACTTTGTTTTGCCTCCAGCTGTGTAATATTCCATTGTGTGTATATACCACAGTTTGTTTATCCACTGGCCTGATGGTGAACATTTGGGCTGTTTCCATCTCTTGGCAATCATGAAGAATGCTGCTATAAACATTGGTTTACAAATGTCTGTTCATGTCTTAGCTTTCAGTTCCTCTGAGTAGATACCTAGTAATGGAATTCTTGGAACATATGGCAATTCTATATTTAACTTCCTGAGGAACCACCACACTGCCTTCCAGAGTGGCTGCACCATTCAACATTCCCACCAACAGTGAATAAGTGTGCCTCTTTCTCCAAATCCTCTCCAGCACTTGTAATTTTCAATTTCTTTTTTATAATGGCCATTCTAGTAGCTATGAGATGACATCTCATTGTGGTTTTGATTTGCATTTCCCTGATAGCCAGTGAAGTTGAGTATATTTTCATATGTTTTTGAGCCATTTGTATTTCCTCTTCAGAAAAGTGTCTATCTATGTCTTTTGTCCATTTTTTTCTTGTGTTGTTTGTCTTTCTGTGGTTGAGTTTTAGGATCTCTTTATAAATTCTGGATATTAAACCCTTATCTGATATGTGGTTTCCGAATATTGTCACCTATTGCATAGGCTGCCTTTTTACTTTTCAGACAAAGTCCTTTGATTTACAAAAGTGTTTAATTTTGAGGAGATCCCATTTATCTATTTCTTCTTTGATTGCTCGTGCTTTAGGTGTAAGATCTAGGAAGCCACTTCCTATCACTAGATCTCTAAGATATTTCCCTACATTTTCTTCTAAAAGTCTTTTGGTCTTAGTGCTAATGTTTAGGTGCTTGATCCATTCTGAGTTAATTTTTGTATAAGGTGTGAGATAGGAGTCCTCTTTCATTCTTTTGGACATGGATATCCAGTTCTCCAAACACCGTATATTAAAGAGGCTGCTCTGTCTGAGTTGCATTGGCTTGACTGCCTTATCAAAGATCAATTGTCCATAGATGAAAAGATCTATTTCTGAACACTCAGTTTGATTCCACTGGTTGGTATATCTATCTTTATGCCAGTACCATGCTGTTTTGACCACTGTAGTTTTGTAGTATGTTTCAAAGTCAGGTAGTGTGAGACCTCCCACTTTGCTCCTCTTTCTCAAGATATTTTTGTCTATTCAGGGCACCCTGCCTTCAAAATAAATTTGGTTATTGGTTTTTCTATTTCTGAAAAGTAAGTTATTGGAATTTTAATTGGTATTGCATTGAATCTATAAATTTGTTTAGGTGGAATTGACATCTTAATTATGTTTAGTCCTCCAATCCATGAACACGTTATGCTCCACACCCCCCAAGTCCTGTTGATTTCTTTTAGCAGTTTCTTATCATTTTCTGTGTGTATAGGTCTTTTGTGGCCTTGGTCAGGTTCATTCCTAAATATTTGATTCTTTTGGTTGCTACTGTAAATGGAATTTTTTTCTTGATTTCCTCCTCCTGTTGCTCATTACCTGTGTGTAGGAACACTACTGATTTTGCATGTTGATTTTGTTGCCTGCCACTTTGCTGTATTCATTGATTAGCTCTAGTAGCTTTGCTGTAGATTTTCCTGGATTTTCTACATATAGGATCATGTCATCTGCAAACACTGAAAGTTTTACTTCTTCCTTTCCAATTTGGATGCCTTTTATTTCTTTTTCTTGCCTAATTACTCTAGCTAGAACTTCAGCACAATGTCAAACAACAATGGTGACAGTAGGCATCCCTGTCTAGTTCCTGATCTTAGAGGGAAAGTTTTTAGTCTTTCCACATTGAGTATGATGTTAGCTGTGGGCCTTTCGTATATTGCCTTTATAATATTGAGAAAGTTCCTTTCTATCCTACCCTTTGAAGTGTTTTCATCAAGAAAGGATTTGAATTTTGTCAAATGCTTTTTCTTCATCGATTGAGATGATCATGTGGTTCTCCCACTTTGATTTATTGATGTAGTGTATTACATTAATTGATTTTCTTGTGTTGAACCAACCTTGCATACCAGGAATAAATCTCACCTGGTCATGGTACATAATTCTTTTAATGTGCTGCTGGATTCACTTTGTGAGTGTTTTTTGAGGATTTTTGCATCCATATTCATTAAAGAGTTTGGTCTATAATTTTCTTTTTTTGTAGTATCTTTGTCTGACTTTGGTATTAGGGTTATGTTGGCTTCATAGAATGAGTTAGGTAGCTTTATCTCCTCTCCAATTTTTTTGAAGAGATTGAGCAGAATTGGTATTAATTCTTTCTTGAATGCTTGGTAGAATTCACACATGAAACCATCTGGTCCTGGATTTTTCTTTTTTGGGAACTTTTTGATGACTGACTCAATCTCTGTACCTGTGATTGGTTTGTTGAGGTCATCTATTTCTACTCTAGTCAATGTTGGCTGTTTATGCATTTCTAGGAAGTTTTCCATTTCGTCTAAGTTGTCTAGTTTATTGGCATACAGTTGCTGATAGTAAATTCTCATTACCTCCTTTATTTCTGCAGAGTCAGTAGTTATGTCTCCTTTCCCATTTCTCATTGTGTTTATTTACATCTTCTCTCTCTCTCTCTTTCTCTCTCTCTCTCATTAGTCTAGCTAAGGGTCTATCAATTTTATAGATTTTCTCAAAGAACCAACTTCTGATTTTGTTGATTCTCTCTATTTTTTTGTTCTCAATTTCATTTATTTCTGCCCTAATCTTTGTTGTTTCTTTCCTTCTGTTTGCTTTGGGGTTAGTTTGCTGTTCTTTCTCTAGTTTCTCCAAGTGAACAGTTAATTCCTCAATTTTTGCTCTTTCTTCTCATTTAATATAGGCAGTTAGGGCAATAAATTTCCCTCTCAGCACTGCCTTTGCTGCATGCCATAAGTTTTGATATGTTGTGTTTTCATTGTCATTTGTCTCGGGGTATTTACAAATTTCTCTCATAATTTCTTCCTTTACCACTGGTTGTCTAACAATGTGTTGTTTAGACTCCATATATTTGTCAATTTTCTGATCTTCTGCCTATTATTGATTTCTAACTTTATTCCATTATGACCCCAGAAAGTGTTTTGTATAATATCCATAATTTTAAATGTGTTGAGACTTGCTTTGTGACCCAGCATGTGGTCTATCCTAGATAATGTTCCATGAGCACTTGAGAAATCTGTGTATCCTGCTGCTGTTGTGGGGTGTAGTGTTCTATAAATGCCTTGCAAGACTAGTTCATTTATCATACAATTCAACATCTCTGTTTCCTTATTGATCCTCTGTCTAGATGTTCTATCCATTGATGAGAGCTGTGTATTGAAGTCTCCAGCTATTATTTTAGAGGTATCTACTCCTCCTTTCAGTGTTGTCAGTGTTTGCTTCATGTATTTTGGGGCACTCTGGCTTGATGCATAAATATTTGTGACTGTCATGTTTTCTTGGTGAAATGATCCTGTTATTAATATATAGTGTCCTTCATTGTCTATTTTAATTGTTTTACATTTGATGTCTAATTTGTCTGATATTAATATAGTTACTCCTTTTTTCTGCTTGTTATTTGCGTGAAATATCTTTTTCCAACCTTTCACTTTCAACCTATTTTTGTCCTTGTGCCTAAAGTGAGTTTCTTGTAGACAGCATGTAGATGGGTCCTATATTTGAATCCATTCTGCCAGTCTATGTCTTTTTATTGGGGTGTTTAACCCATTAACATTTAATGTTGTTACCGTATGGGCACTACTTTCTTCTACCATTTTGTCTTTTGGATTTTATATGCCTTATCCTATTTTTCCTCTCCTTTTACCCTTCCTGATAGTCTTCATTTCTACACTCTTATCCAAACCTCTCTCTCCTGTCTTTTCCTATCAGCCTGTAGCACTTCCTTTAACATTCTTGTAGTGCAGGTCTCTTATTCACAAACACTCTCAGTGTCTGTTTGTCTGAAAATATTTTAATCTCTCCCTCATTTTTGAAGGACTGTTTTTCTGGATATAGAATTCTTGTTTGGCAGTTTTTCTCTTTCAGTATCTTAAATATATCGTACCACTGCCTTCTCACCTCCATGGTTTCTGTGGAGAAATCTGTACACATTCTTATTGAGCTTCACTTGTATATGATGGATTACTTCTCTCTTGCTGCTTTCAGAATTCTCTCTTTGTCTTTGACATTGGACAATCTGATCAGTAAGTGTCTTGGAGTAGGTTTGTTGGGATCTATTCTGTTTGAGGTATGCTGCACTTCTTGAATCTGTAATTTTATGTCTTTCATAAGAATTGGGAAATTTTCAGTGATTATTTCTTCTTTTATTCTTTCTGGCCCTTTTCCCTTCTCTTCTCCTTCTGGGACACCCATAACATGTATATTCTTGCACATCGTGTTGTCATTCATTTCCCTAAGACCCTGCCCATGTTTTTCCATTCTTTGCCCTATCTGTCTTTTGTGTGTTTGATTTCAAATGTCCTGTCTTCCAGTTCACTGATTCCTTCTTATGCCTCTTCAAAGCTACTGTTGTATGTCTCCATTGTGTTTTTCATCTCTTCTATTGTGCCTTTCATTCCCATAAGTTCTGCCATTTGTTTTTTCAAGCTCAAGAATCCCTCTTCATGGTCATCCAGTGTCTTCTTTATTTCCTTCATCTCTTTTGCCATATCTTCCTTCAGCTCATTGATCTGATTTTTTAATTGATTTAGGAGATTTGTTTGATTATTAATTAGTTGTTTCAATTTCTGTATCTCAGTTTAAGTGTTATTTTGTTCCTTTGGCTGGTCTATATTTTCATGTTTCCTAGTATGGCTCATTATTTTTAGCTGTCTAAGTATCTGATTTTCTTGATTAGTTTATTCTGGAGCTCATTTTCACTCTTTTACCTAGGGTTTTCTTGTTGGTTGGCTTTGTTCTCTATCTGTTCTTTGATGTTCAGTTGAACTTATTCTAGACCTCTAACATAGCTTCTGTTTAGTTGATCAGAATTTTTCACCTCTTGTTTTCTGGTTCTTGCCCTGCCTCTATGTAACCTTTTGGTGAGAGGGTCTCCCCAAATATTATTGACTCCAATCAGATTTTCCCAATCCAGAAAGGCCCAGGTCTCAGGAGAAGGGTATACTCCGTATCACATTTCCCTGAGACTGAGACCCTCCAGGTTGTCAGATCCTCCTGTGAGGCTTCTAGACTCTGTGTTTTCCTATCCTGTCCAGCAGGTGGTCCTTGTCAGCCCACAACTCTCCACCAGGGTAAAGAGGTGCCACAGGTTCCTTTAATTCTCTGTTGACCCTGTCCCTGCCAGAGGCATGGCTGACTTAAGCTGTTTTCTGTTTTCCAGTCCCTGTGTTCTGAGTTCTTTGAACAAGGGCCACCACTTGAGCTGGGCCCTGACCCCCCCTTTTTATCAGGGAAGTTATGCCCTTTAGGGAACTGTCTCCCCAACTAGACTCATTGCTTTGTCTCTCAGACCTATCTTAGCTCCACCCTTGCCTGGATCCAGCAGCCAACTGCAAATATTAAAGTAGTTATTTCAAAAAAAAAGAAAAAGAAAAAGAAAAAGAAATCCCTTTTCAAGGCCTTTCCCCAGCCCCCAAGTTTTGTCAGTCCAAGCATAGACTATTTAAAGATATGCTCTTTAGGCTATTATCTCATTCACCTGAATAGTTACTCTGAGACAACTTTAATTCTTCCCTTGCCTGGGGGAGTGCTGAAGCAGGAGCTCTGATGAGCTATTGAAAAGCAAAAAGATAAAAAGTAGGAGAGCAAGAAAAGAAGAAAAAAAAATCCCTTTTCAGAGCAGGACCCAGCTCCTCATGTTTGAGATGAGAGTTGGTACCTGTTTCTATATGCCACTCTTCCTTGCAGCCCAGCCCTTTTCCAGTATTCTGAACACCTCAAACTCCAAAAGTCTCTGTTTCTTTGTTTTTGTTTTTGTTTTTGTTTTTGCTGTTGTTGTTAGCCCTGCCTCCTCTCTGCTGGACTGATTGCTCCTGGTTTCTTTCATGCCTGCTCTCATTTTATCTGTCTTAGAGCTTTTATTTAGCAGTCCAAGCTTGTTAATTCTGCAATTGGGGCCAGGTTGAGCCACCCTCCTTGCTCTCAGCACAGATGATTTCTTTTTCCCTCGGGAACCAGCTCCAAGACAATCTGCTGTGCCTGGGGGGGAGGGATGCCAGACCCCTGAACAGAGAAACTTACAAGTTTTCACTGCAATCTCAGTCGTTCCACCCATTCCAAACTGGTGGGTGTGTGACCAGTCACAGATGTCCCTGAAATGGCTGTTCTATATAGTTCCTGGCTTTTTACCAGCTGCCCTAGAGGAGTAACTAAATTCCACACCTCACCACTCCACCATCTTGCCCTGCCTCATTAATGGCATCTTGAACCTTAAGGTTTTCAATTTACTTTTCCCAGATCCATCATAGGAATCGCTATTAATGGCAGCAATAGCCTTATGTAATGTATTTCTCAAATAAGACTTGAAAGTTGAAATGACCCCTTGATCCATGGGCTGCAGAATGGATGTTGTTTTAGCAGGCATTGTGCATCTCTTTGTACATCTCCATCAGAGCTGTTGGGTGACCAAGTGCATTGTCAATAAGCAGTAATATTTAGAAAGGAAATCTTTTTTCTCAACAGTAGGTCTCAACAGTGGGCTTAAAATATCCAGTAAACTATGTTGTAAACAGATATGTGGTCATCCAGTTTTGTTCCATCCTGCTTTATAGAGCACAGGCAGATTAGATTTAGCATAATTCTTAGTGGCCCTAGGATTTTCAGAATGATAAATGAGCATTGGCTTCAACTGCATTAGCCCCTAACAAGAGAGTCAGCCTGTCCTTTGAAGCTTTGAAGCCAGGCATCAACTTCTTTTAGTTATGAAGGTCCTAGATGGCATCTTCTTCCAATATAAGGCTGTTTCATCTACACTGAAAATCTGTTGTTCAGTGTAGCCATCTTCATCAATTATCTTAACTAGATCTTCTGGATAACTTGCTGCAGCTACTACATAGGCACTTGCTGTCTCATCTTGCAGTTTTATGTTATAGAGATGACTTCTTTCTTTAAACTTCATGAACCAACCTCTGCTAGCTTCAGACTTTTCTCCTGCAGCTTCCTCACCTCTCTTGGCCTTCATAGAATTGAGGAGAGTTAGGGCCTTGCTTGAAGTGAATGCTATGGTTGTTTGATTTTCGATCCAAACCACCAAAACTTTCTCCATATCAGCAATAAGGCCATTTTGTTTTCTTATCATTCATATGTTCACTGGAGTAGCACTTTTATTTTCCTTCAAGAGCTTTTACTTTGCATTCACAACTTGACTAGAGGCCTAGCTTTTGGCCTTTCTCAGCTTTTGACATGCCTTCCTCACTAAGCTTAATCATTTCTAGTTTTTTATTTAAAGTAAGACATATGTGACTTTTTCTTTCACGTAAATATTTAGGGGCCACTGCAGGGTTATTAATTGGCCTAATTTCAATATTGTTTTATCTCAGGAATAGAGATGCCAAAGGAGAGGGAGAGAGACAGGGGAATGGCTGGTTGGTAGAGCAGTCAGAACACAGACAACATTTATCAATTAAGTTCACTGTCTTATATGGGTGTGGTTCATGGGGAACCAAAAACAATTATGATAGTAACATCAAAGATCACTGATCACAGATCACCATAACAAATATGATAATAATGGAAAAGTTTGAAATATTACGAGAATTACCAAAATGTGACACAGTCATGAAGTGAGCACATGCTGTTGGAAAAATGGCACTGACTAACTGCTTGATGCAGGGTGTGCTGGTTTGAATGTATTATGTCCCCCAAATGCCATTGTCTTTGATGCAATCTTGTGGGGCAGATGTTTTAGTGCTGATTAGATTGGAATTCTTTGAGTGTTTCCTTGGAATGTGCCCCACCCAACTGTAGGTGATAACTCTGATTAGATATTTCCATGGAGGCATGGCCCCACCCATTCAGGGTGAGCCTTGATCAGTGGAGCTATATAAATGAGCTGATGGGCAGAGGCAACTCAGTGCAGCTGTGAGTGACATTTTGAAGAGGAGCTACAGCCAAGAGGGACACTTTGAAGAAAGCACAGGAGCTGCAGATGAGAGACAGTTTGAAGACGGCCATTGAAAGCAGACTCTTGCTCCAGAGAAGCTGAGAGAGGACAAATATCCCAAGATCAACTAAAAGTGACATTTTTGAGGAACTGCAGAGAGGAACATCCTGGGAGAAAGCCATTTTGAAACCAGAACTTTGGAGCAGATGCCAGCCACATGCCTTCCCAGCTAACAGAGGTTTTCCAGACACCATTGTCCATCCTCCAGTGAAGGTACCCAATTGCTGATGTGTTACCTTGGACACTTTATGGCCTTAAGACTGTAACTGTCTAACCAAATAAAGCCCTTTTTATAAAAACCAATCCATCTCTGGTGTTTTGCATTCTGGCATCATTAGCAAACTAGAACACAGGGTTATCATAAACCTTCAATTTGTAAAAAATGCAGTATCTGTAAAGAGCAATCAAGTGAAGTGCAATAAAACAAGGTATGCCTATACATACAGAGAAGTACATATATCATATACATATGGCTGAATATTGTATACATATGGCTGACTGAATTTTCATGAACTCAACCAAGTAACCCACACCCAGACCAGGAATCAAACCATTCCTAGAACCCAAAAGCCCTCTAAGCCCCCTTCCATACACTATCTCCCTTAAGAGTACTCACTATCCTGATTTTTAACTTATTATTTTGAAATAATTACATATTTTTAAGAAGTTGCAAAATTAATGCAGAGAGGTCCTATGTGTCCTTCAGTCATTTTTCCCCAATGATAACATCTTACATAACTATAGTACAATATCATAACCAAGAAATTGACATTGGTGCCATTCACAGACTTATTCAGATTTCACCAGTTTTACATGCACTTATTTGGGTGTGTATGCAATTTTTTCACATGTACACATTTCTGTAGCCACCAGTACAGTGAAGATATAGATTGTTCCATCACCACAAAGGTGCTTATGCTGCCCCTTTATATTAGCACTCACACCCTCCCCTTCCCCATTCCTAATCCCTGGCAACCAATAATCCATTCTCCATCTCTGTAATTATATCATTTCAAGAATGCTATATAAATGGAGTTACACAATATGTGACTTTTAAAGTTGACATTTTTACTCAACATAATTCCTTTGCATAGGAATTATGCTGGATCATGTTTGGTTTTTAATCCATTCTGCCAATCTTTTTAAAATTCAGTTTCATTGAGATATATTCACATACCATACAATCATCCACAGTGTGCAATCAACTGTTCACAGTACGATCACATAGTTGTGCATTCATCACCCCAATCAATTTTTGAACATTTTCCATACTTCAAAAAGAATGAAAATAAGAATAAAAATAAAAGTAAAAAAGAACACCTAAATCATTCCATCCCCCCATCCCACCCTATTTGTCATTTAGTTTTTGTCCCCATTTTTCTACTCATCTCTCCATACACTGGATAAAGGGAGTGTGAGCCACAAGGTTATCACAATCACACAGTCACACCAGTTAAGTCACATAGTTGTGCAACTGTCTTCAAAAATCAAGGCTACTGGGTTGCATTTCCACAGTTTCAGGTATTTCCTTCTAGCTATTCCAATATACTAAAAACTAAAAAGGGATATCTATATAGCACATAGGAATGCCCTGCAGAGTGACCTCTCAACTCCATCTGAAATCTCTCAGCCGCTGAAACTATTTTGCTTCATTTCACTTCCCCCTTCTCATCAAGAAGATTTTCTCAATCCCATGATGCTGGGTCCAGGCTCATTCCTGGGAGTCATGTTCTGCATTGCCAGGGAGATTTACACCCCTGGGAGTCATGTCCCATGTAAGGGGGAGGGCAGAGAGAGGGGGGGGCCACATCTGAGCAACAAAGAGTTTCTTCGGGGGAGACTCATAGGCACAATTATAAGTAGGCTTAGCCTCTCCTTTGCAATAACAAACTTCATAAGGGCAAGCCCCAAGATTGAGGGCTCAGCCTACTAAATTGCTAGACCCCAATGTTTGTGAGAATATCATTAATAACCCAGGTAGGGAAGTCCAACATTTCCACATTTTTCTGCAGCTTCTCAAGGGGGCCTTACAAATATATTTTTATTCTCTGCCCAAATTACTTTGGGACGTATTGGGATTCCACACTAATCTGTACAAACCTACCAGATCTCACTTCCTATTCAAAGTTCTATGTAATTATGGTGTTTGAATAAACTGACCATACAAGTTAAATTATTTAGTGTGCTGCAGAAAATACAGATCCTGCACTAAATAAACATCTCTTCCCTTGGTCTCACACAGAAGTTGAAGTTTTAAAACACAGTCAATAATATCTTTTACCCTTTCTGCCAATCTCTCTTAATTGATATATTTAGATCATTTATCTTCAATGTAATTACTGATAAATTAGGGATTAAACCTGCTATTTTTTGGTTGTCTTCTGTTTGTTCTTTTGTTTTTCATTCTTCTGTTTCTCTTTTCTTACCTTCCTGTAGATACCTAGAACATTTTTAGAATTTCATTTTTATATATCTATAATGGTTTTGAGTAGGTATTTTTAGTGTTGCTACTAGATTGACATTATTCCTAATAAAATTTATCACTTATTCATATGTACTTGGTCTACTAATGTCAACATTTACCAGTTTGAGAAAAGTATAGAAACCTTACCTCCATTTGAGTCCTTTACCTATCCTTCCATCTTTATATTATTGTCTTAAATATTTCCTCTGCATAGATTGAAAATTACATCAGACAATGTTATAATTTTTTGCTCCAACCATCAAAATATAATTTAGAAGACTAAAGAAGAAGACCATAGTCTATTGTATTTACCCATGTTTCTCCTCTTTCTGTTCTTCCTTCATTCTATGTTCCAACTTTCCTTTTATAATTTCCTTTCTGACTGAGGAAATTCCTTCAGCCATTCTCTTAGGGTTCTGGTTGGTGACAACTTCTCTTTTCTTCATCTGAAAATGTCTTTATTTCACCTTATTCCTGAAAAATATTTTCCTGGTATAGAATTCTGGGTTGACATATCTTTTCTTTCAGCACTTGAACAATACTGTGCCACTTCCTTCTGGCTGCCATGTTTTCTGAGGAGAAATGTACAGTCATTTGAATTTTTGTTCCTCTATAGATAATGTATCATTTCTTTCTAGGTGTTTTTAATATTCTTTCCTTTATCTTCAATTTTTCAGAAGATTATTATTAATGATGATATGTCTTGGCATGGATTTCTTTGGGTTTCCTGTTCGGAGTTCACTCAGCTTCTTGAATCCATAGATTTATTTATTTCACCAGATTTTAAAAGTTTTCAGCCATTATTTTTTCTAACACTTTTTCAACTCTACATTCTTTCTTCTCTCTTTCTGAGATTCCAATGACACAAATGTTAGATCTTGTTTCTACGTCGCTGTTCATTTGTGGGGGAGGAGTCTATTTTCTCTGTTCAGATTGGGTAATATCTTTTTGCTGTTGTTGTTATACTTACTGTTATGGTTTATTACAGTGAAATAATACAGATTGAAATCAGCAAAGGTAAAAGGCACATGAATCAAAGTCCATCAGAAACCTGGCACAAGCTTCCAGGTTTCCTTTTCGTGTGTAGTTATATGGATGAAGCAAATTTTCCCAACAATTATGTGGGAGAATCCTGAACCTTGGTGATTAGGAGTTTTATTAGGGGTCAGTTTACATAATCAAATAGTACTTGCATGTCTGACCTCAGCTACTCAGACTCCACCACTCCAAAAAATAAAAGGAATTCACAATAAATCATGCTGCTAACACAAATTATTTGATCAAACTGATATTGCTTGGCCCAAGGCCTCAGGTGCCCAAAAAGGTTCTTAGTTTGCCAGGGCTTCTAAGACAAATAGGGTGTGGATTAAGAACAGGATTTTGTTGTCTCATGGCTTTTGAGGCTAGAGGTCCAATATCAATATATTGGTGAGACTTGCTTTCTCCCAGAAAAAAAAAAAGCATCTTTGTGGTGATGGAAGAGTCTATATCTTCATTGCACTGATGGCTACACAAATGTGCACATGTGTAGTGTTCCAGCAATCCCTCATTGTGGATATCTCTCTCTCCACCAAGCCTGCTTCTCCAGTCTCCACTGACTTCTAGCTTCTACTTCTGCTTCCAATTTCCTTTGCTTATAAGGACTTCAAACTATAGATTAAGGCCCACCATGATTCAATTTGGCCTAATCTAAATAGGATCTTCAAAGATTCTATTTATTAATGATAACTTTAATAATAACATCTTCAGAGATCCTATTTACAAAAGAGTTCCTACCCACAGGAAGGCAGATTAAGACTTGAATATGTCTTTTGTACCGTATATGATTCGATCCAGCAAGCTATTATCATGCAACTCATTTTCTCTTGCAACTCTTATGATTTTCTTTGTCTCTCAACATTTTTACCATGATGCATCTTTCTGTGTCTCTTTGAATTTTCTTCTTGAAGCTTGTTGAGATTCTTGGATATGTGGATTATTGTCTTCATCAAATTTAGGAAGTTTCCAGCCATTATTATTTTAAATATTTTTCTGCTCCTTTCTCTCCTTTCTTTCTGGTACTCACTTTTTATATAAGTTGGTTCGTTTAATAGTGCCCCACATTACTCTAGGCTTGTTCATTTTTTCTCAATTTTTTTTCTCCCTGTTTCTTGGCTTGCATAATCTATATCAATCTATGGTCAAGTTTGTTGATTCTGTCGTCTGCCAGTTCATATCTACTTTTGTGCCCTTCTAGTTAGTTTTTAATTTCAGTTATTTTATTTTCAAATCCTTTTTATTTCATTATTTATTTTTTATAATTTCAATCTTCATTGATATTTCTTATTTTATGTGACATTGTCTTCATACCTTTATTTCTTTAATTATGGCTTCTTTTTGTTATTTGAACATATTTATAATAGCTCTTTTGAAATCTTTGTCTGCCAAGTCTACCATTTGGTTTTCTTCAAAGGCAGATTTTATTGCCTACTTTTCCCCCATGTATGGGTCAAACTTTCCTTTTTCTTCAGTCTCATAAGTTTTAGATGAAAACTGGACATTTTAGATAATATATTTTAGCAGCAATGTGTGAGATACCCCTCTGCTCATTTATTTGCTTAGTAAATTCACTGTACGATTTAATGAAGTGTATTTTCCCTAACTGCGGCATCTGATATTGCTCCTCAGAGGGCACAACATTAGGTATGCACAGTTTCCCTTGGGTGACAGTGATATTTAACAGAATTCTATTTGACTTCCTTGATTTCTGTGTTAAGCTGTCTGCCTCTGTTGGTACACAATTAGCTGTCAGTTAGCCTCCACTAATTTCCAATTGTTTTCAACAATGCCCTGAGATATAAATTGCTCCACAGTCTCAGCCAATTAAATCTGGTCTTCTTTACAAAAGTAGTCCTTGAGGCTAGTTTTTGAAGTTTGTTTTAAATCCAGGAGAGATCTTCTTAGCTGTCTCTTCCTCTGTTTATCTTTGGCAAACTTCACATGGTCTGTGATTTAACCTGTTAATATCATGGAGCTTCCAGCTCACTCTTGATTGCTTACCACCGAAATCTACGTTATTTAAAATTTCCATTGTTTTCTTGAGCAATCCTGGGGTTGAACATCCCTATACTTTGTTCCAAAAAAATCCAGTTCCCTTACGGAGTTGCTTGTAGCCCACTTAAATACTAAGCATTTGTCTTCTCTGTGCCATTCCACATGTTGTTTTTTCCTGCCAATAATACCCTTTACTACCAATATTTTTTTACCTTGTTTACTATGGTACATTCAAGTTTTCCATTTTGAATATACTCCTAAATAGAATGCTTTCTAGAATATTTCCATTATGTTATATTATCCAGAGATGCAGGTATGTTTTCACCATCAATCCCCATGCATTTCCACTGCACCCACCCTTTATGTTATATTGATGTTTTCTGATCATGCGGCAATCTACTCCAGTAAAGTGTAGGATCTTTCTGGGTAGATAGTGTGTCTCATTTGTTGTTAACACTTGCAACTGTACTGAGTCTGACACTAAATAAATACTCTAAAGATTTGTTAAAGAAAATACCTGGACATTTATAGCTATCTTCATACTAAACAGTAAAAACCCACAAAGGCTTCTTCACAAGATCAGGAACATGGCAAGGATGCCCATCCTCAGCACCACTGTTCAACATTGTACCCACTAGTCAACCAAAAGTCCCAGGACAACTTAGCCCAATATGCAGGGAATTTACAGATCAGTCCAGACAGTTAGGGAGAAGTGCCTTTTCTCCTGGCTGGCTCACCAGGAAAGCTGTCAGTAGAGCTCCCTTTTGCCAAGAAAAATGTTACTGGAACGTCATTCCAGGCTCGCCATCATTCTGAGACTGTGAAAATGTCCAAATTGAGGTATCAGCAGGCGATCCAGGGATTCTGGACTCCTCTGTCACGTGGCAAGGTACCTGGTGGTGTCTGCTGGTCCTTCTTTCCTGGGTTTCATTGCTTTCAGCTTCTGGCTGCTCTGTCTGTGGCTTTCTGAGCTTCTGTTCATGTCCTTCTCTCCTAGCTTCTGTGTCTTTCTCTCTTAGCTTCTCTAGGTAATTTCTATTATTCTATCTTCAAGTCCATTGATTCTTTCCTCTGTATTATTCATTCTGTTATTTAGCCCGGTGATATTATTTTATATTGGTTATTGTATTTTCTCATTCTAGAATTCTATTTATTTCCCCTTTAGATCTTCTACTTCTTTGCTGAGACTTTTTTTTTTTCATTTTTTACATGTGTATTCATAATCTCTCCTCAAAGTGTTTTTATGATGATGGCTTTAAAATCCTTGTTGGATAATTCCAACACCTATGTATCTCAGTGTTAGTGTCTATTTATTGTCTTTTATGATTCAAGTTGAGATTTTCCGGGCTTTTATATGATGAGTGATTTCAATTTTATCCTAGGCATTTGGGGTATTATGTTGCAAGACTCTGGATCATCTTAATCCTTTTCTTTCTTCCTCCCTCCCTCCCTTCCTTCCTTCCTTCCTTTCTTTCTTTCTTTCTTTCTTTCTTTCTTTCTTTCTCTCTTTCTTTCTCTCTTTCTTTCTTCTTTTTTAGGAGGTCACCCTGATTAGGTGTAGCACATAGTTCCTGGTAGGGATGGATGTTCAACTGTTCACTGGGCCACAATGACACCCCCTCAGCGAGAACTGAGCACTAAATGTCTACCAGGTGCTGGGTAGGGGTGGAAATTCTGCTCCCCACTGGGCCCTGCTGATACTGGGAGGGGTAAGAAGATCTGGACTAGCAGTCTTGCACTGTCTCCTTCCACCTGGAAAATTGGGATTTTAATAAATAGAGTTGGGATAATTTGATAGCCATTCAGAAAAATATCTAACTGGATCTGTATCTCACACTGTTCACCAGAATAAATTTCTAATGGATCATCTAAACGTAAAAGTGAAACAAGCATCTACTGAAAGAAAATACGGGAGAACACATTTACAGTCAAGGAATGGGGAAAACCCTCCTGCTCCTGGTGGGATTTTGATTGGGAATGAATTGAATCAATATATAAATTTGAGAAAAATTGGTTTCTCAACAATATTGAGTCTTCCATCCCATGAACAAAGTATATCTCTCCAATTTTATAGGTCTTCTTTAATTTCTCTTAATAAATTCTGTAGTTTTTAGTGTATCGGTCTTTCACATCTTTTGTCCCCTTTATCCCTAAGAATTTCATACTTTGATGCTGTTGTAAATGGTATTGCTTTTCAAATTTAAATTTCTGTTGCTTGTTTTATAGAAATACAATTAATTTTTTGCTATTGATCTTGTATCTTGCAATCTTGTTAAACTCATGTATTAGTTCCAGGAACTTTCTTGCAGATTCCATTAGATTTTCTACATCATATCATCTGTGTTCAAGGCAGTTTTACTTCTCCTTTCCAACCTAGAAACTTGTTATTTCTTTTTATTGTCTAATTGTACTAACTAGATTGTCAGTACAATGTCAAGTGAAATGGTGAGACTGGACATCCTTATCTTGTTCCCGATCATAGGGAGAAAGCATTCAGTCTTTCACCACTAAGTATAATGTTAACTGTAGTTTTCAAAATAAATTCCCTTTATCTAGTTGAGGAAGTTAAATTTACCCGCGATAGCTTATCTGTTCTTATTGGGTTATTGTTCCCCCTTCATTAATGGCTCTCTATCACTAGTTCCCCTACATTCTACATTATAAACCATTTATTTTAGGAGTGTGTTGTTTAACCTCCAGGTATTTGTGAATTTTCTAAGTCTCTGATAGTTATTGACTTCTAATTGTATTCTATTGTGTTCAGAGAATGTGCTCTGAATAATTTCAGTTTTTTTAATTTATTGAGGCTTGTTTTATGTCCCAGCATATGGTCTATTCTGGAGAAAGTTCCGTGGTCACTAGAGAAGAATGTGCATCCTGGTGATTTGGGATGTGATGTTCTATATATGTCTGTTAAATCAAATTCATTTATCTGATTGTTTAGGTTTTTAATTTCTTTATTGGTCTTCTGTCTGGTTGATCTAGCTATAGGAGAGAGTGATGTGTTGAAGTCTCCCACAATTATTTTGGAAACATCCATTGCATCCTTTAGTTTTGCCCGTGTTTGTCTCATGTATTTTGTGGCACCATGATTGGGTGCATAAACATTTACGATTGTTATTTCTTCTTGTTGAATTGCCCCTTTTATTAGCATGTAGTGGCCTTCTTTGTCTCTCCTAACATCCTTGTATTTAAAGTCTATTTTATCTGAGATTAGTATTGCTACTTTTGCTTTCTTTTGACTGTAGCTTGCATGAAATATTTTTTCCATCCTTTCACTTTTAATTTCTTTATGTCCCTGTGTCTAAGATGAGTCTTTTGTATGCAACATATCGATAGTTCATATTTTTTGATCCATTCTGCCAATCTATATCTTTTAATTTGGGAGTTTAATCCATTTACATTCAACATTATTACTGTGAAGGCATTTCTTGAATCAGCTGTCCTATCCTTTGGTTTATGTTTGTCAGATATATTTTTCCCCTCTCTCTTAATGTCCTTTATTGAACAAATATTGAATCTCTTTAGTACTAAACCTTTCTCTATATTTCTCTGTCCTTTCTTTGTTTCTCTGTCTGTAGGGCTTCCTTTAGTAACTGAAGTAGGGCAGGCCTTTTATTAGCAAAATCTCTCAGCATTTGTTTGTCTATTTGTTTGTCTACCTATTCCCCTCAAGTCAGTTGTCCCTCAAATTTGAAGGAGAGCTTTGCTGGATAAAGTATTCTTCGTTAGAAATTTTTCTCTCTCAGAATTTTAAATATGTCATACCACTGCCTTCTCACCTCCATGGTGGCAGCTGAGAAGTCACTACTTAGTCTTATGTTGTTTCCTTTGTAAGTGGTGAATTGCTTTTCTCTTGCTGCTTTCAGAACTTGCTCCTTCTCTTCAGTATTTGACAGTCTGATCAGAATATGTCTTGGAGTGGGTTTATTTGGATTTATTCTATTTGGAGTTCACTGGGCATTTATGCTTTGTGTATTTGTATTATGTAGGAGGTTTGGGAAGTTTTCCCCAACAATTTCTTTGAATACACTTTCTAGACCTTTACCCTTCTCTTCCCCTTCTGGGACACCAATGAGTCTTATATTTGGACATTTTATTTTATCTATCATATCCCTGAGGTCCATTTCGATTTTTTCAATTTTTTTCCCCATTCTTTCTTTTGTTCTTTCATTTTCCGTTCTGCAGTCCTTGAGGCCACTGATTTGTTGTTCAGTTTCCACTAGTCTTGTGCTATGAGTATCCAGAATCTTTTAAATTTGGTAAACAGTTTCTTTGATTTCCATAAGATCATCTATTTTTCCATTTACTCTTGCAATTTCTTCTTTATGCTCTTCTAGGGTCTTCTTCATGTCTTTTATATCCTGTGCCATGCTCTTGTTGTTTGACTTTAGTTCTTTGATTAATTGCTCCAAGTACTGTGTCTCCTCTGATCTTTCGATTTGGGTGTTTGGGTTTGGGTTATCCATATCGTCTGGTTTTATCATATGCTTTAAAATTTTCTGTTGTTTTTGGCCTCTTGGCATTTGCTTTATTTGATAGGGTTCTTTTAGGATATGTAGAATTATTCAAAGGTGAATCTCTAATTTGTCAGGTCTACAGCTTGGTGGCAAACACTTTCTCTAACTAACCAGCAGATGGCATCCGTGAGTCACCTGTTCTCCTCAAGTCAGTTCTCCCCAACTTTGTCTTTGTGGTGTGTGGGGGTCTGATTCTCATGGGGTCCAATTGGTGCACCAAGTTTGGGTGTGTTGTTGGAGCTGTTCGCCCTGAATGTGAGGCATTGTCTGAGTGGATAGGGAGGGAGGACAGCTTTAATAATCAAACCTCCCAGGTGTTCCTGGAGATTTAAGGCTGTTGCAAGAGTCTAAACCTTCATTTCAGTCTCACCACAGATTGTCTCTGCCACTGATCCACAAGTCCTTGGTATTGGCATATGGTCCCTGGGATTTCCAAGTGCGTCCCTCTTCCAAGCCGTGCCCTTCCAGGGTCTCTGCTGAGGGAAGGTTGTGCTACGTCACAAGTGCACGCTTCCCTCAAGGGAAGTTCTGGGCTGCTGGGCCGTGTAGTTTTGTTCCCAGCCTGCTGTAAGGATGGCTGAATGGGGTGCGCCAATTTCCTCCTTTTCACACACTCTGCCTTCCCAGCTCCGGGACAATCAACTGTGGGTATGCAAAAGGCTATTGTCCACACCCAACACTGTGGTGTGTGTGCGTGCTGCTGGAAACACCCCCTATCACACTGGGTTTCTTGGCGCGGCCCAGGGCTGTGGCCCCGGTGCCGGGCAGGAGCCTTCCCAGCTCGCCGGGAAGATGGCTGCAAGGGGCATGATTTTTTGACCCTTTTGGCTAACCTCTGCCTTCCTCATTCCGAGACAATTAGCAGCAGGTGCACAAAGGCTATCTTCCACACCAGATATTGAGGCGTTCGCACAGCCCGTTCCTGCTGCACTTCACTGTGCAGTTCTCACTGCCATATCTGCAGCCGCTTTTGGGTCTTTAAAAAAGAACTAGTATGCCTCCAAGTGCCAACCCATGGTTTCCCCAAACCACAGCATGGCTGCCGGACACTCAGTGGCTTACTCATTCGTTTCAGAATGTAGATTCCCGGTTTCACCAAGTGCACGGTCCCTGTGGATTTAGCAGACCTTGTCCAACTGGTGCATCGCTGGAACTGGTGTTCTGGGTCACTTTCTGGTTTTTATCTAGTATTTTTCATGGAGGTGTTTTTTTGCCCTGTCTCTCCTAGCTGCCATCTTAGGTTCTCCAGCACATTACTTTTTAACTAAACTTCATACTTCATTTAGAGTCCATCAGGTTTTTCATTAATGTCATTTTTCTCCTCTAGGATCCAGTCCAGGCTACCACATTGCATTTGGTTGTCATGTCTTGGTAGTGTCCGCTGGCCCATGACGGTTTCTCAGTCTTTGTTTTTCAGGACCTTGACAGTTTTGAGGAGTACTGGTCAGGTATCTTGTAGAATGTCCCTCAGCTTGGGCTGGTCTTATATGTTTGTCAAGATTCAACTGGAGTTATAGATTTTTTGGAAAGAATACCACAGAGGTGAAGTGCTGCTCTCAGCACATCATATCGAGGATAGAGGATAGCCACAATGCAATTGGTGATATTAACCTTGATCATTCAGTTAAGATGGAATTTGCCAGCTTTCTCCACTGTAAAATTACTATTTTTCCCTTTCTATGTCTATTCTTTGGAAACAAAAGTGTAAGTCCAGCCTACTTCCAAGGTGGGAGAGGGAGCATTAAGCTCCACTTTGGCAAAGTATCCAAAGTATATTGTTTTGAATTCCTCTGTAAATAAAATTTGTGTTGTTGCTTCTAGACCCTCTCAGTGTGCAAGCTAGGAAATATATGTATGTACCCTAACCCATGTATGCACACATATCTATAATTGTTTCTGTATCTATCTATCTATCTATCTATCTATCTATCTATCTATCTAAAGATAAACATAAGTCCATACTGATGTCTCTGACTCTAATCCAATACTACAGGGTTCATTCTAGCCTTCCCTTCTTGCTCATATGTAACTTCTCTTTCTGACAGTGAGAAACTTGACTCCCAGCATCCACTATACATTTACTTAGTTTTTCATCCTCATATACATGCAAAGCAGTTTCAGAATTGTTTACTCATACTCATGAGAAACAAATTTATCAGCTGGAGTACATTGTTTATATACAGTTTGTGGATCTTTTTTTATAACGGAAGAGATTTTATTATGGACTGGATATTAGTTGACACTGAGGAATTATTGTTAATTTTGTTAGGTGTGAGAATGGTATTGTGGTTATGTAAGAAAATGCCTATATTTTTTGGAGATGCTTCCTGAGATACATAGGAACAAAATGGCATGATGTCTGGACATTTTAAAAAATAATTCATCAGAGAAAACAGAAGAAATAGATAAAACAATGTGGTAAAATCTTAATAATTATAGAATCTGGTTGATGGGCATATGAGCATTCACCTTACTAGTATCTCTACTTTTGAGTGTGTTTGAAATTCTTCCTTATACAAAATATTTTATTATTTTAAACTGTATATTTTGATAGACAAATGATTCATTTTTCATTTTACAGTGAAAAATCAGACTTTTATCTTCCCACCAAGTTCTCATTCCCAAAGACCATTAATGGTGCTAGTTTCTTGTGTACTTTCCACACATCATTTATATATTTACAAAAATATTCACATACATATTCCGTTTTCCTACACATGTGAATGGTAATGAACTTTAGACTCTGTTCTATACTTCATTTTTTTAAACTTTTAATTTTACAATTTCAGACTCACAGAAAAGTTGCTAAAATAGGACAAAGAATTCCTGTGTATCCTAACCCAAATCCCTGAATGCTAAATTTTACTACATATGCTTTGTTATTCTCTATTATTTTTTTCTATACCATTTGTGAATAAGTAAGACATGCCTCATTACCCTAAATATTTCCTTAAAACAAGGACATTCTCTTACATAAACTCAGCACAATTATCAAAATCAAGAAATTATCACTGATATAGTACTATTATCTAATCTACAAACCTTATTCAAATTTTGCCAATTGTCCCACAAATGTCCTTTATAGAAAAAGAGAGGGGAAAATGTTTTTCACCCATAGCCTTTAACTGTTCATTTAAAAAACAATTGAAGCTCAAGTTTGTAAATTAGAAAGTAAAAGCCTGCCACCCCTGATCCTCTTCTCCAAAGACAAAGAGTTGACAGCCTTTATATAAATCCTTCCAGAATTTCTTTCAATACTTCTACCAACATACAACATGCATATGTGATATATGTACTTAAACAAAAATTACACACTATATCTACCATTTGTTTTTTTAGTTAATATTTTGTTTTTTTCTTTCTACATCATTCTTTTTAAAGGTTGCATGGTTTGATTAATTATATCTTAATTAATCCCATACAAATGGACACAGTGTGTTCAATTTTTAACTATTGCAAAAAGTGCTGTAAAAAAGCATCTTTATTGAATTATCTCTGAGAACCCATGCAATTATTTCTAAAAGTAAATTTCTAGAAGTACATTAATCATACACATTTTATCTTGAATCCATCTTCTTTCCATTTTTTACCATTCTTGCTTTCTTCTAGTCCTTCCTTATTTCTTACTTTGATTAGTCTAATTGTTTCCTGACTGATCCCTGGCTTTAGATTTGCCCAACTCCATTCTAGCCTACCACTGCTGCCAGATCCTATCACACTGTACTGCTTAAAACCCTCCAACACTTTAAAGGCAATTTACTGAGCATGGCAGTCAACCTCTTCATGGTGCATCTTTCATTGTGCATCTCTCAATGTTTGGTCAAGGGCACCGTAAACTTCAGACACACTGAATTTAAACCACCCTCTATCACCAATGTACCTTTGTGCAAATTGTTTGCTTTGCTTGAAACATTGTCCTTATTAAGTTCGATTTGTCCTTCCAGACTCAACTCAGATTTCACTATCTCCCAGATGTCTACTCCAACCTGCCCAACTGAGATCAGCATCCTTCTCTTTGTCCCCAGATCACCCTTTGCATATCTCTATCATGGCTCTTGCTTCACTGTTTTATAATTGTTCACTTATCCCTCTCTCCCCAAATTAGGACTGTGTCTTTCATTTTGGGATTACCAGACCTACTACAGGGTCTGATATGTAGTAGATGCTCAGTAAATACTTGATGAATGATAGAACAGGAAAGGAAATTATCAAGGAGAGTCTTACCCTGCTTCCAGACCCGTTTTAGCAAACCCAAACAGAAAAGGGGAAAAAGAGAAATCTAGGCACAAAATGAAGATTGGTGGTTATACAAAGTTGCCACCAGTAGGTACCATAGGAGAGGTAATCTATCTGGTAATTAAATCATTCATTCCAGACAGATTCCTGAGTTAGATTGGGAGGGTGTCTTAAAGACATTAAGAAATATCATCCATCCCTTCAAAAAGCCTGCAGCCTAATGGGAAATCCAAATGTGTATACAATTACATACACTACAAAGCAGAATATGTGATAACATATATTATTAAGCTTCTTTGTTATGTACCAATTGTACGTTGTAATAGATACGGCTCTTGCCCTGAAGGCACTTCCCGTATAGTGGGAGAAACAGACATTGAAAAAATTCTCACAAATAAATACATAACCATTTCGTACATTGAGTATCATGAAGGTAAGACTCCAAGAACTGTGAGATCTTATAATCTTGGAAGTCTTCCCTGAGGAAGTGAAGAATGCTGTGGGAGCATGAAAAGATGGATCAGGTTCATTTGGGTAAGTTTCCTAGAGGAACAGATGTTTGAGCCTTAAACAACATTTCATCCTGTGATAGGGAGAGAAGGGTTCCTATTCTAGGCAGAGGAAAAGCATCAGTAAAGGCTTTTCCTTTACTGATTAGATGAGAAAGTGTAGGGTCGTCCATTGTGGCTGAAAAGAAGGGTGAGTGGAACATCAAGAGAGATGACAGAAAAAGATGTTTTGAGAAAAGAAGCTGGAGAGCTGGACTGAAGGATCTATACAAGAGTTTAGACTTTTTTTTCTAAGCAATAGATAGATCCACTGAATTAGAATCTCAGAGGGAATTTTGTGGATAAGATGAAGATTGGCATTGCCTGAAGTTGCCACCAGATGGTACCATAGGAGAAGGGTCTACCTGAGAAATTGAGAACTTCCCCTGTGCCAAGTGTATTTTTAAAATGTTCCTTGGGAGGGTATGATGCTCGGCCAGGCTTAGGGACCATGCTTTCTACAGTGGGGAAACATCAGAAGCTTTTGGGCAGGATAGAAATATGAGCAATCCCATGTTTTATAAAAAAATAACTCTGGGGACAGGATAAAATGATGGAAGGTCTCAGACAGGGTGATTGATTGGTAGGCTATTGTAATGAGACAAGAGAGAGATGAGTCATCTGGAATAGGGCAGCAACTATGGGATGGGAGGCAATAGTGATGAGAAATTTTCAGACAGAATCAGCAGGACTTGACGACCAATTAGATATAGACCTAAAAAGGGAGAGGGAGGAAACAGTTGACGGTCTCAAGCCTGGATGATTGAGACCGTGATGCTGTGGCCATAACTGAAAATGGAGAATACGAAAGGAAGAAAAGCTTTGGCTGGGGAACTGAGAGGAGTTTGGTTTTGAACTCATCAACTAGGTATGTCCAAGGGCTCTGATCTAGGGCCTATATTCTTCTCACTCTAAGCACCCTTTCTGGGTGATAACATCATCAGTCACTCATGTGCTAATAACTCTTAAATCTGAATTTTTAGCCCAGATCTTTCTTCTGGGCTCCAGATCCATATATCCGCTGTCCACCAAGTGTCACCACTATGTCCCATGTTCATTTGTTAAGCAATTTTTTATTGAGTGTCTACTGTGTCCCAGGTACTATGCTGAGCTCTGGAGACACAAGTGAGTAAAAAGAACCATGGTCTCATGCACTCATGGAGTCTGCAATCTAGTTGGAAAGATAGACAATAGTTATAAAATCATTCTACTTAATGCATACACTATATATTTAATGTACAATTACAAATAAGTGTTCTGAGGCCAAGAATATGCTCTAGGGTCAGGGGTGGAGTTGGATGAAGTCCTCTATGAGGAAGGGACACTAGAGCCAGATCAGAAGGATGAATAGCTAGGATCTAGGTTTACAGGGAGGAGAAATCTCTAAGCAGAGGGAAGAGCATGGACCCTTTGACAGGGGCCTTCGAAGACTGGAGAGAGACTGCTTTGCCTGTGGCACAGAGAGCAGGGTCGTAGCTCAGAACGAGCTTGAAAGCCAACCAGGGGCTGGTCCATGCATTTTGGAAAGATCACTCAGTCTTTATAATGATAAAGAGCAGGTTTATCACAAATGAGACAGTTGGAGGGCAGACAGATTGGCAGTTATAGTTAAAAGGCAATTTGGTATGAGGCAGTTTTACATGGTGGATAAGTACCTGGGATCTGATCTGGAGAGTAAATGCTAAGCCAGGTGCTTAACTCCACAGAGAAGTTTCCAGAAGTCAGGAGGTGGCAGCAATTGAGGATGTGACTAGGTGGTACCAAGTATCCACAAAGTTGAGATATGGTGAAGGGATGATTGTCCCGAAGTGACAGGGATGGAAAGGAATGCTGCCCCATCCTTCTCCCATGGTACAGTGAAAAGAGCAAATGCCATGGGGTGAGTTAAGATTCAGTGGCAACCATGACTCTGTGTCATATGACCCCAGCAAGTCCCTTATCTTTTCTCGTTTGTAAGATGGGAACAAGAATGTTTACTTGGAAGGGTTGTTTGGAGGGTTAAATGAGACTGAAACATGTGAAGTGGCTGGCACATGGTGGTTGCTCAATCCATCTCGTTTCCTTACACCCTCCAGGCCCCAGTAGAAGAGGGCAAGGAACAACCTCTACTGAAGAGACTTGGGAAGGCAGCAGTGTGGTCAGCCAGAGAGGTTCAAGGAGTATCGAAAGAAGATACTGAGTACATGAGATTAGTGTATGAAGTAAGAGAGCCTTAGTACCAAGCTGGATTCCTGAACAGAAATGAGTCTGCAATGAAGTAAAATAGTTATAAAATGATTGAGTCTAGAACAGTGGTCATAAATAATAAGGATAAAAAGAGACAAAGGAGCCATGGTGAGGATGGGGTACAAGTAAAGCATCAAAATGGCTAAGCTGCCATTCCAGTGGGTTCTTTTAATGTTCATTTATTTTAAATCGTTCATGTTTCCTGAATAAACGCATTGACGGCTTTACATTTACCTCAAAATACGACTTTATCTGCATCTCACAAGTTTTGATATTCAGTCCTTTCATGGTCAGTTAACTTCTAGTTATTTCACAATTTCCATAATTACTTAACAGTTATTTAGTTCATTTTTTAATTTCCTAAACATATGTAGTTTTTTACCCTCTTTTTAATTGTTGATTTCTTATTTGATTGCGCCATGATCCAAGACAGCTGTCTCATGGCAAGTCTTTGAAATTTCAATACCTCCCTGTGACCCACTATGTAGTCAATTTTTGTAAGTATTCCATGCACACTTGAAACAAATGCTTACATTCTAATTTTTTATGCAGGGTTCTTTGTAAATCTTTTAGATCAAGTTTGCAAATTTATTTGTTCACATATTTTATGTATTTAGTATTTTTTAACTGCTTGACCTATCAGTTTCTAATAGAGGTATATTAAAATCTCCACCTAGTGATTGCAAATTTATCAAATTTGTTTTCCAATCTATCAATTTTTGCTTCATATATTTCAAGTCTTAGTTTTAAGTGCATGGAAGTCAAGATTGCCATAACTTCTTGATAGTTGCCTTTTTTATTAATAGATATTATTATTCTTCATACATATTGATTTTTTTTGCCTTAAATTCTAACTTGACTGATAATAATATTGCTACCATATTTGGTTAGTATTTGTCTGCTATCCACGTTTCCCTTTTAAAAATCGTTAACGATAGTGCATAGTTAAAAAGTCGAATTGTACTATAAAGCTTATAATGGAAAAAATAGCAGTTCTCTGCCTTACTCTCCCCTACTTCTGAGCATCCTTTTAAATCTTTTACATTTTTGTTCCTTCCAGCATTAAGTCACCATATATCTAAATAATATGCTTATATGCTTTGTCTAGATTTATTGAATTTTATCTATCATATCCAAATATGGTAGATGAGAATTTAAGTACTTTCACACTGCCCCATTCTCCCACTTCCTCTCCTTCCTTTCTTCCTTAATATTTTGTTAAATCAATTATTAGTATACATTATTATGACCGTGTAAGTATTGTTCACTGCTGAGCCAAATTCACATCTGTACTTCTTGAAGTTAATACTTGCCTCATATTTTCATTTGCTGCATTTTCTATGTTACTGTCACTAGTTCTTCCTAGGTTTATTTGACAAAAATGTAAGCCTGCCCCAGTGTACTATATTCCAGGCTGTCAAAAATATCACGTAGTTTTCAGGTACATTTTATTTTCTGGGTGACATCCTCTTCCCTCCTGCATTCTGCTCCTCTATCTTTAGGAGGGGCTGTCTAGGTCTGCCCATACTCTCATCCTCAGGCTGTCTCTTGCTTGAAATACCTTGTTTGCTGAACCCAGAGTCTTTCCCCTCTTTCATTTATCCCCTTGTTTCAGTGGTGCACATCCTCTAATAACTTCCTAAGAAAGGGCATGAGGAAGTTTTTAGGATCTTCTCTTTGATCCTCAGTGTTATAAACTTTCCTGATGATATCCCTTGGCATGGAACTTTTTTTTTAATCTTTTATTATGCTGGGCACTCAGTGTGTTGTTTTAGTCCAGGCACTCATGGTTTTCAGTTCCAGGAAATTTTCTTGCATTATTTTTTTATTGTTTTCACCTTTCCATTTTCTCTGTTCTCTTTTTTCTTACTCCCATAAGTCAGATGTTGAAATCTTCTGAAATGATCCTCTAATTTTTTTTACATTTTGCCTCTTGTTGTCTGTCTCTTTGTTTGACCTACTTTTTAGACATTTTTCAACTTTATTTTCTAACCCTCCCTATTGACTTTTTTAACTTCTGTTATATATTTTAATTTCTAAGAGCTTTTTTTCTGAATATTCATTTTCTATTGCATCCAGTTCTTGTCTCATGGAAATAATATCTTCTCTCACCTCACTGAGTATATTAATCATAATTTTTTGTAAGTTTTCTTCTGCTATTTGCATTATCTCTGTTTGTTTTTCATGCTGACACATTCCTTAGATGTCCACTGTTCCTTTGCTGGAGACTCCCAGTGACTAAGCTATACCTGGACTTTATGAAGAAAGAGAAAGATCACAAGTGTTTGTATCTCAAGTCCTTGAAGGCAGTTGGTCTTTGTTCTCCATTATATCCCTAGAGTCCAGCACGGTGAACAGTAAATCAATATTGACTGACTATGTTAGTGAAATTAATTGAGCACATCAAGTTGTTTGTAACCAATTACCATTAGAATTTCTTTCCCTATTAATCTGATAAATTGCATAGTATTGGAAATCTCCTAAAAGACCACATTCTCAGCTCTTCATCCGTGATCTCTGGATTTTATATTCTATATGAGTGAACTATATAGCCTGGCAAAAGTTTCAAATGACTGGATCCATAAACTTTGACCTAACTATACTTTTGTGTTTGCTTCCCAACTTGGCTATACATTTCTAATTATAAGAAATTACAGTTAATGATCATGATTTGGTGAGAAAGAGGAAAAAGAAATAAAGCTGCATTTTTAATAATCTGTCTTAAGAACAATTAGTAGCATTATTGTCACCAAATTAGCCATTATAATTTCTGGCATTCCCACAACTAGGGTATTCTTAGCTGCATAATCTGGAAGGGGAGACTCTGTCAAATCCTCTTCCTCTAGAATCTAGAATTTACATTTTCAACAACTGGAAGTAAATCATTAATATTTAATTTGAAAATATACCTGTAATCTCATGACTCAATATGCAATGAATATTGAATAAATACATATTTATTGAGTGCCCTCCATGTGCCAAGACCTACTCTAGACATTAGGAAGATAATGGCAAAGAAAGAAGCAAAGTGTTTTCTTTAATACACTGTTTTTATTATGGAAAATTTTAAAATATAAAGTAGAGAAAATAGTATAATGGACCACTGAGTACCCATCACCCATCTTAAACAATTATCAACTCATGATCAGTCTTCTTTCATTGGTACCCTACTCTTCACCCCTTCCCTCTGTTATTTTGAAGCAAATACAAGATGCCATGTTATTTCATCCATAAATATGTTAACACGTATCTCTAAAGGATAAGTACTTTTTAACCATAACCCCAATATCATCAACCCACCTAAAAAACAGACAACAAAGCCCAATAATCTGGAACTTGCATTCTAATAGAAGAGACAAATAAGGAACAAAAAAATAAAAAACAAATAATGTTAAGTAATGACAGGTATTATAAAAATAAGGTCGAGATGATGGGATAGTGACTGACTTTCTATTAGGTGGTTAGGGAAGACCTCTGTGAGGAGGTGATATTTGCTGAGAGATATGAATCATACAAGGGAGCAAGTCTTGAAACTGACTATCTAGAGGAAGAGTGCTCCTGGCAGAGGCACCAGCTGGTGGGAAACCCTGAGGCAGAGCTTTGTGTGGCAGGAGTAGTGATGCCTATGAGGCCGGGTGGAGTAAGCAAAATGAAAAGCAGAAGGATTTGATTTTGGAGTGGTCACCAGGATCCATGATAAAGAAGACTTCAGAAGCTCATTACTGCAAAGGAGAGTCTAAACTTGCATGTAATTGTGCCTAAGAGTCTCCCCCTGAGTACCTCTTTGTTGCTCAGATGTGGCCCTCTCTCTCTCTAACTGAGCCATCTCGACAGGTGAACTCGCTGCCCTCCCCGCTACATGGGACCCGACTCCCAGGGGTGTAAATCTCCCTGGCAACGCAGAGTATGACTCCCAGGGATGAATGTGGACCTGGCATCATGGGACTGAGAGTATCTTCTTGACCAAAAGGGGGATGCAAAATGAGACAAAATAGTTTCAGTGGCTGAGAGATTTCAAATGGAGTCGAGAGGTCACTGTGGTGGACATTCTTATGC
Source organism: Choloepus didactylus (assembly GCF_015220235.1). Classification (NCBI taxonomy): domain Eukaryota; kingdom Metazoa; phylum Chordata; class Mammalia; order Pilosa; family Megalonychidae; genus Choloepus; species Choloepus didactylus. The sequence goes on along the minus strand of NC_051310.1, from coordinate 157,425,055 downwards.
ACTGTATAGATAACACCTCTTAGGCTTTAATGTATTGGAATAGCTAGAAGTAAATACCTGAAACTACCAAACTCCAACCCAGCAGTCTGGACTCCTGAAGACAATTATATAATAATGTAGATTACAAGGGGTGACAGTGTGATTGTGAAGACCTTGTGGATCACACCCCCTTTATCTAGTGTACGGATGAGTGGAGGAATGGGGATAAAAACTAAAGGACAAATGGGGTGGGATGGGGGGATGATTTGGGGGTTTTTTTTCACTTTTATTTTTTATTCTTGTTCTGGTTCTTTCTGATGTAAGGAAAATGTTCAGAGATAGATTGTGGTGATGAACACATAGCTATGTTATCATACTGTGGACAGTGGATTGTATATCATGGATGATCGTATGGTATGTGAATGTATTTCAATAAAACTGAATTTAATAAAAAAATTAAAATTAAAATAAATTTTAAAAAAAGAAGACTTCAGATTTGATGGGCAGCTATTAGAGGGTTTTGAGCAGGGGAGTAACATGACCCAATTTATAACTATAAATCACTCTGGCTGCTGTGTTAAGTATAGAGAGTAGGAGAACATTAGTAGGAGAACAAGTGTAGAAACAGGGAGACCAATTGGAAAGCTTTCAAAATAGTTCAAGTGAGAGCTGTTGGTGATAAAGTAGGGTAGTAGCAGTGGAGATGGTAAGAAGTGATTTGTTTCTAGATATGATTCGAAGCTAGAACTGGCAGGGTTTGCTGACAAACCAGACATAGAGTATGTGAGAAAGAGATAAGCCAAGGTTGACTCCAAGATACTTGGCCTGACCAACCAATGCCATTTACTAAAGTGGGGAATATTGGGGCAGAGCAGGTGCATGCACTCCATTTTGGACATATTGAGTTTAAGATGCCTATTAATCCAAACTGAGACATCAAATAGGCAGTCAGATCACTGACTCAAGAGTTTGTGGGACAGACGAGGGCTGGATCTATAAATTTGGGAAGTTTCAGTGTATAGATGCTACTGAAAGCCATGGGCCTAGAGGAAATCACCCAGGTAGTGAGTGAGGATAGAGAAGAGAAAATTTCAGGAAGAGGAAAGTTCCAGCCTAGGACCCTGAAAACAGGCCAGTGAGATAGGGAAGAGCCAGGAGAGTGAGTGCCAGAGCCATTAACTGGGCACATGCTGCTGTGAGATTGATATGATGAAGACTGAGAAATGACTGGTAGATTGGACTATGTGGTGGTCATTGGTGACCTTGACAAGAATGGATTTAGTGGGGTGATGGGAACAAAAGCTTAAGTGTAGTGGATTCAAACGTGAATGGAGGAGAGGAAGTGGAGACAGGGGAGAAGAGAAGTCCAGTGATAGCAGCAGAAGAATGTAGAGTTAAGGGAAGTTGTGTGTGTTTGTGTGTGTATGTGTGTGTTTAGTGGGAGCTATTATAGCATGTTTGTATGCTAATATGAATAATTCAGTAGAGTGAAAAACCAATGATGCAGGAGAGAGAGGGATGATTCCAAGAACAAAATCCCTGAGTAGGAGAGATGGGACAGGGAAACTAGTGCACAGGTCAGGGAAATTTATAGGATCACGAGAGTGCATCCATTTCAACAGGGGGGAAGACAGACTATCTAGATAAAGCTAACAGGTAGATTGACAGATCTCGTGGTTGGAGGATGCGGAAGTTCTCTTCTTACCATTTCTATTTTCTCCATGGAACAACAGGGAGGGATGTCAACTGGAAGTAGAGATTGAAGGCATGGGTTGGAGATTTGAAGAAAGGAGAAGGTAAGTGGAAGAGTCAATTGACGTCAGGACTGTGGTGGGATTGTGGGCAATGTTGAGGGTCTGCTTGAGATCTGTGCTCTATAGTAGATGATGTTCAAAGTCAAAACTGATTGTGTTTTTCTCCTCTTTCTACAATGCAGCTGCTCTCCAGGCACTGAGGGCTACATCTTACCATCTTACTGCAATCACTCAGGACATCGGTCAATCAGTAATTATGTAATTTATTTATCATTCATGAATGTATACCACCATTTATTAATTAATTCATTTAATCATCTTCATTGAGTTTCGGGTACCATTTTAGGTACTGGGGTTACAACCGTGAACAAAATAGGTCTTCACCTTCAGCAAACTTATCTTCCACATTTTAAAAGACATGAGCCCTCATCTTCGGTAAACACAAATCCTCAGTGGAAACCAATTAAGAAGTAGAAGTTTCCATATTTAAGTACTCAGAACTGGAGTCCTTTAAATCCTTAGAAGAATATTAAGGCCCCATGATGGACTGGGCCAGCAGAGGAGTCAAGTAGATGCAGCCTGCCTCAAGTTGTGCATTTTTCTTTCTTTCCCACTGGTGTTGGGCTCGCTTCATGGAATTGGGCCAAGTGCAGCAGACGGAAGAGTAATCTGCTGGAATTTTTGTCTCCAATGTCAGAGGAAGGTTTCATTATTATCTCCAGAAGGGCCTGAATTAATTGAGCATCATAACAAAATGGGGTCTGCTCTAGTAGTTCCAAACAAATTCTCAAGACATCATAAACCCTAGAAAATACTTTGAACTTATGAATATGTCCAAAAGGCAAACAGAGCATGAACTAAAAAGGGCTTATTAACTGACTGGTTGTCCTTATTTCCTTTTCCTTTTTTCTTTCTGACCTATTTTGGCCTTTTCCTTCTTTTTTATTCCTTCCTCTTCTCCCACTAATTTTCACCTGCTTTGCATTTTTTAATGAAATAAAGTTTCCTAGAACCACTGGCTCTGGAAGCCACCCTGTCAGTTTGACCCTAGGCAGCGGCCCCTGGGAAGTAAGCTTTCATTTAAATTAGAGTTTCCTTCTGGATTTGGGCATGTAGATACAAGAAAAAGGAGAGTGGAGTGGGAGCATGGACTGTGAATTCCCTCTAGCGAGAGATAGGGGTCCTCTTTTAATGACCGCAGACATCATAGTTCTGTTACAAAGAATGCGAATGAAGTGCTTTTCTGTTGGGTCCAGAATCAAAATCAGGAATGGAATGGATGGGCTTTGTGCTCCTTTCCTTTGTGTTAACAGACACTTCTGACCTGTTGTTTCATAAAGGGAATATTGGAACATGACAGTATTTTTATTTAACTGTTATCCAAGCAGCATGTCTCCATGCCACATCCCTCTTTGCACAGTAGGTGTCAGCCACACACAGCTGTTCTCTTCATAAGTCCTTTTTTGTAAGAAAACGACCCTTTCACTCACTCTGGTTAAAGGGATCAATTTCTTCTCATCTTAAGCATGCAAAACAATTGTAAACAGCACCCAGGTATTGGAAGCAGAGTTGTACTAAAGTACTATTCTATTTGGAAATGGTCAAACTGAGGATTGTGTGGAAGATGTGATAAATGGGGAGGATGAGGCAGGGCTGATTAAGTCCTGTGATTGTGCCTGAACAGATGTTAAGTGGGGGGCATCAAGGTAGATCTCTAAAAGGCACAGTTATGACACCAACTCAAGAAAATTTGGGCATGGCCTTGATCAAAAGTCTTTTGTTTGCCTCAGGTGAAAGAAGTTGAGACATCAACAAGCACTTGATCTAAGCCACTGATAGCCTGCTTGTCAGTGAATATATGAAGTGTCTTGTCTTTGACCTCTGGTCAGACACTTCTCTGAGCCTCAGCTTCCTAATCTAATCTTTAAAATGGGAAAATAATTGACTTGTTTACTCAAGGTTTTTAATAAGGGAAAAAAAATTGAGATGCTGTGTATGAAATGATTTGTAGACTGTAAAGCACTATTTAAATATAAAGAGTAGAATAAAAAATATAAAGGCAAACGTAGAATAGAATTACAAATAAAAAAAGAATTCAGTGCTCAAAATTTAATAAACTCCTTCAGTTAATCATTTTTATAGATTTTCCTCAAGGCACTAAACCAAGAGCTATCTCCCTCTCCTATGTACAGTGTTAGCTGGCGATTTTGACGCACAGGATTTACTTCACAAAAAGATCCCAACCTGAAGCAAGATACATAATATGAATGTATAGCCCCTTTGGAGGAGAAGAGGCTCCTTTCCTAGCTTTTACACTGCACCATTAATAGACAGTGATAAGTCACTTATAAATTCCAACTGCTAAAGAAATAGAAATATTAATCTTCAGCAACCTCTTCTGGTCTATTTGGCCAACTTAGTACCACGGTATTGCAAGAATGTATCAGTCTCAGACCCCTCTCCCTACCTTAGCTTCTTTTTTCATAATTGGAGATTTCTAAATCTTATCATTGTGGTCAGTTTGCACTGGTTTTGGCCAAGAGACCTCAAATTCGTCATATTCATGTTTTATCCTCTGTTAAGTCTGCATCATTTAAATTAGAAATAAAAAGCATACTGAAAGAACTCACATTTGAGATGCAGAAAGATTGAGTTTTACCTTGATGCTGAAATCTGAGTGGAAATCTTCAAATCAGATCATTTAAAAATGATTCTAAACTTTCCCTCAGTGCTTTCTAATGCTGTCGAGAAAGGTCAGAGGCAATTCAAACTTTTTTCATTTCCCATGACTCAGCCCCTCCCGTGGAGTTTTGTGCTATATATTCCCTACCTTGTCTTGTTCTTTCTGTTGAAATTCCTTTTTACACACACCCCTCCACTTTTTCTTCTCTTCTTCTTCTTCTTTTTTTTTTGCTGAGGCTTTCAATTTGCTATATCTTGAAGTGAAAGAAGAAGGGGTTGAACTCTCAACCTTTGAAACTTCTTAATACTTGCTGAGTGATCAGGGTCAGAGTGAAAAGACTGATCTGGACTTTACCCATTTGGAAAAGCCCTTACTTCAGTAGTTCAACCAGTCCCATTTTAAGGAATATGATTTTATTTTCCTTAAAATCCAAAATCTTTTGAAACATATCCAAAAAGTGAGGCCAAAATTCTGTAGTTATTGGTCAGCTTGGGGACCTTTGTTTTCTAGATCACTCAAATCAAATAATGTTGCATAATAAATGTAATACAGATTCAACATAATTTTATTTTAGATTTTTAGTGCTGTCTGCTATATTGCTTCATGCTATTGTTTCAAAGTACTTTATATAAATAGCCATCACTGCTCTCACCATAAGACAGCAGTTTCAGGGTGAAATTCTTAGGGGAAGCCAAGGCATAATATCAGTATTGTAATAAATTAGTTCATCTCTTAACGCCAAAAAGTCTACTTCATGATCAGCGAGGTGTTGATAATTCCCCCATCTGCTTTTCAAATAACTGACAGATGCAAAAAAAAAAAATTAGGAATTGTGAAAGACCCCATTCAACCAGAATTTGTGTCATTCTCTCCTGGGACCAGATTGGAGTCTTTTTTTTGTGTGTGTGTCTCAGCCAGCCCTTTATTTATAAGAGCTGTGAACAGACAGACTACCACCTATTCCTAGTGAATTTGTTTCCTCTACACTCTTCCTAGCTCAGAATTATACTAAATGATTTTTTTCCATTTTTCTTAATTCTTTCCACTCCCCACCCCCACCCGAGAATTCTCCCCCACCTCCAAGTTTCAGAAATTTGAAGACAATGTTCCTACAACCTTCTCATTTCAATTGCATCCCTAAATGATCCGAACTTATTTAAGTACACTGGCTCATTTATTTCTGATGACATCAAAAGCGCCTGCACAACTGTTCCCTCATTTATAAAGCTCCAAATGCTGTTATGATCTGTAACGTTATACTGGCTAATGAACTCTCCCCAAACAGTTGACATGGAAAGATTTTGCTTCCACTTCGTTACCAGGGAAAAGATGGAGAGAGACGATTACGAAGAGAAATATTTTGATCCCGTTTTCTCAGTGATCTTGAGGGACTGCGTGCTGATATTTAAATCGAGGAGGAGGGAGGAGAGAGGACTCAGGATGGAGAGGAACAGAGGCGGTGGGGGGCGGAGCCTCCTTCAGCAAATAAAAGCGCTTGAAGGCGAGCGCGTTCACGTGTGGAGGAGACTTCCCTGCGACCGAGAGAGATGGGGCCGGCTGTGCTGTAAGGACGGCGATCAGAAGAAGGAAGACAAGGACGAGGAGACCAGCGAGAAATCAGAGGACATCAGGAACAAGCGGAAGGCAGAGAAGGGAAGGGAAAAAGAAATCCACGTCAGGTGGAAGCAAGATCTAGAACAAACCGGTCGGGTCCACAATCTGTTTTCCTGAAAGAAAAGAAAGTACCTGAGGCTTGCCTTTTTTTTTCCCCCCTTTGGTTTATGAAAACAACTTTCCTCATTATAAAAGAAAAGGCCAAGGGGAAGTAAAGACAATCTCTGCCTTAATAGGGGGAAGAGCTGAAGGGAAATCTAGACTATCTTTTTGGTACATAAGCCCCAGCCCGGTACACAGGGCAGAACCATCCTGGTTTCTGAAGATCTACATCCCTTTCGGGAGAATTCCAGAGGGAGTAACTGGTACAGTTCTATTTTTATATTTAAATATGTATGTCTCTTTTTTTCTTACTTTTTAACAACACTTTCCTTGTTCGTAAGCACGAGTGACAAGAAAGTGTCAATACAGAATCGGAATATTTTCAATTTCCTCTTTTATCTGCTTGTGTCTTTTTTAGAGGGTAGGAGTGGTCCTTATTTCGGAAAAGGACGTTTTACTTCGAAAGGCTAAATAATTTACACACACACGCACATTTAGAAAGGGAGATACCTTGTGGAAGTTGAAATTCTCTTAAGAAAGATGGGAAAAGGCGCCAGACACCGAAACAACACTGAAAAGAACCACCCAGGTGGGAGCGAGTCGGATGCCAGCCCAGACACTGGCTCTGGAGGGGGTGGAGTAGCCCTGAAGAAAGAGATCGGATTGGTCAGTGCTTGTGGTATCATCGTAGGTGAGTCCAATTCCTTGTCCCACCGACCACCTTCACCCCACCCCCACCTCTGGTGCTCCTCTTGTGGAACCCTGACACCTCTAAAACACTATTGTTGCTTCCCGATCTCTTAGAAAAGGGTTGTCAGTCGCCTGTGCTGTAACCCAATCCCAATGGTCAAGTTTGAGAGGTATGGGAACAAACAAGGGATATATATCATACATGTCTTCCTCCAAGCCGGGCTTAGCTGTTCTGTCCAGTGTTTAGAGGAAGGAGCGGTTAGCAGTTGCAGAGCAGATCTGGTTGGTGGTGGGCATCACCTGGGAGCTTGTTAAAAATGAAGACCTCCAGGTTTACACTTGGAGGCTCTGATTCAGTAGACTTAAGGTGGGGCTGAGGACCTGAATTTTTAACAAGCACTCATATCACCATCTCTTCAGCAGTCAGTGGACTAGCTTTCGAGATGTATTTACTAAGTATTTCTTGTTTATGTCCTATGACACTATGGTCCTAGAGAGCATGTAATAATAAAAATAGCAACCGCAGCAATAATGCTTTGCATTTCTATAGCTTTCTCCATGTTAGACAGGACTTTTGCTCTGTAAAGTAGATGTGACAGGACTGTTACTCCCATTTGACAGATGAGGAAATTGTAAAAGAAAAGAGGAGACAGATTGTGCCTGCCTGTAAATGTATAATTGGATGTTTCTCAGGTTGCCTGATGGAGTGAACCTGTCTCTTAATGCCCATAGGGGATCCTGTGAGTGTCTGGAAGGGAATCGGGTATAACTAGAATGTGGAGTTGAGGAGGAACTGATGGGTTAAATGTGTGTTCAGGCTGGGAGGCTCTGAAGCTGGGCCGCCTGGGTGTCCCTGAGAGGGCCAGAGCAGTCAATCTGACCCCTTGACTGCATTCTCCAGGGTAGGGGTCCTAAATATGGCCCTGTCTCTAGACAGCACATCCTTCTCTTTCCAGAGACGCCCTAGAGGTGGATGGCAGGTAATGGCTCATTGCAGCTTTCACTTCACAAAAAGCAGACAGCAGGGTGAGAGTTTCTTCTGCTGTCTTTGGTAGAGGGCTTTACCTTCTTCCCAGAGAAAGGGGTGCAGGAGTGTCAGGCCCAGATATGTTTCTGGGTCATGGCTCCAGAGTTCCGTTGTGAAGGCTTACTGACACAGCCCATAAACCAGTTTCTTTGGATGCCTCCATGTTGCAGGAAGTAGAGCAGAGTCATTTTTGGCACCTGAGCAATAATGACACTGGAGAACACCCTTGAAATCAAATAAAATGAGGATAGCATTCAGATAATCCTCTTCACCTCCACACCCAGACTTCAGTGATCATGCTATCTGTACTCTCTTTTCCAAATGGATTCCCATTTTATCTAATTCTCTGACTCTGGGAGATTTTACAGGCATCTGTAGTTATAAGAAAGACAATAGTATAAAAAAATTATGGTTGTGATCTGAATCTCATTAGTTTGTCTTTGTCTCTCCTTCATCTCTATTGCTCTAAAAAAAAAAAAAAAAAGAAAAAATGAGATCAGCAAAGAACTCATGTATAGCACATGCCAATTTATGGTCTGTAAATAACCCCAGAACCTGTTAACCTCTTTCACCAGTTTGACTGATAGGATTAAGCAGTTTCCTCCCTGTGGAGGTTCTGATTCATACACAGATGTGCACACCCACATGTGCACAAACACACTCCAACCTCCCTCCTCCTGCCTCAGCCTTGCTCACCCATCCCTATAAATGTGCGGGAATTCAAGGGTAGAGGGCATTTTCCCACCCTTGTTTTTGTCTCTTCCCTTAATGTTTTTCTAAGACTATGAAGAAATGAGAGTGTTCTGGTTTAATAAGTATGATTTCAGTTGGGTGAATGTTACCAATGATTTGTCCATAACCTCATGGAAGGCGCTTCAATGTGAGAATAGTCCTAAAGCTCCCCATGGCCTCATTACAGTAATAAGAGTAACAACTCTGGTGTTCTATGGTGAAAAGAGATCCTAAATACGTAATTTCAGAGAAATAAGGACATTTTTCTTACATGTGAGACTCCTTGTAGACTAAATATACATTCTACCTCCGGTTAAACTGGGATGAGACACAAAATTCTCCTCTAGGATGATATGAGAGTAAAATCCTTTCTGCTTCCCTTCCTGCCTGGCTGTTGAGTTGCAGATGTGCTTGCTTGCCGTCAGCTGCCCTGTTCTTTTCTAGAGGGGTTTCTGAATGGATGATAATGATTCAAGTTTTCTCAAGACCAAATGCAAAAATAGAGGAGCATTTTCCATGCAGAATTAAGCTGTCACTATTAAACACGCTCTATATGCCAGGCACTAGTCCAGTCCCTAACATACACTATCTTATTTATTTCTCCCAATAACCCCGTGTGGTATGCACTTATTATCCCTCCCTCCAGATAAGGAAGTAGAGGCTTGGAAGGATAAACAACTTGCGGAAGGTCACACAACTAGAAAACATTGGAGCCAAGATTCAAGCCCAGAACTTGTCTGAATTCTATATCAAGCTCTTGAGCATTAGTCTCTACTATTTCTATTTTTATGCCCTACGAGCCCCCTGTTTTCCTTTAGAACCTGGGATGAGATTCTTATTTGATTTTATAGATGAACCAATTAGGGTTCTGTTCCCAACAAGGAAGTGTCCCAGTGTTGGAGAGCTGAGCAGTCAACTGGGAGTGGAAGAAGGTGATCTCCCTGGTGCAGTTGCCGCAAGGTTTGGGGTGAGCCCGAGACGCATTGGCTCAGCTGCTGTGGGATCTGGCCAGCCCGCTCCCATCAACTCTTCCATGTACATACCTTTCCTCTTGGACCAGGGCTCTTCCCAGCCATGTACGTTAGAGGCACCCACAGAGTTCCTGGATATTTGAATCTCTTTATACCAGTTACGTATTTACGTACATGCCCAGAATCCAGGCCTGCAGGCAAACAGTCAGCTGCAGAACCTAAAGAAAAATGTTCGCAATTTATCTGATCATTTTGTTTTTAGTACAATGTATATTCAAGGGAGAACTTGGTTTTTTTGCTACAGGTCCGACTAGTTTGAATCTGTATCACTGTCTCCCAACAGAATTTTTAAAAGTAGTATTTATTGAACTCTTTCCAAATGCCAGTTCCTGTGTTATAAGCTCTTTACATATATTATCTTATTTAATCCTGACCACAATTCTGTGGAAGTAGATATTATAGTTATCTCCATTTTAATTGAGTCACACAGCAGTTGAGTCACATAACTGGTAACAGTTTTTAACTGGGGTGGCCTGACTCCATAGCCAAAGCCTGGTGTGTATTTTGTGGTGGGGAAGTGGGCCATGAAGGAAGATCACCCTGAGGTTGGAGTCTGGAAAGGCCATAAATGTCTGATACTGAAAAGGTTGGGGAAAAACTTTTTTTTTCTTTTTAGGATATCTGTCAACAGAGACATATGGCTGTAGGTATAACCATACTAAAATGGCAGTGTGCTGATTTGGAAAAATTTTAGGTTCAAAAGATTTTCAGGCCTATGTGGTCCACGCCACTTTGGAAGATTTTATATTTTAGTCTCTAACATTATGTATTAGTTTCTAATCCACAGAATTTTTTTTTTTTTACAACTCACTTCTGTGTTTTATTGTACTCTAAAATATACAGGACTCTTGATGTACTGAAAGAGTACAAGTAAGTACAGTATTAAAGCAGCTACTTTTTAATGTATGTGCTCATTAATTCTTTAAAAAACCCACAAAATTATCAAATAGATCAAAATACTGTTCTGGTTTACAAACTTTGCTTTCAGAAAAAACAGACAATAATTTACAATGTCACAAAATTTCCAGTTTCACAATACAAAAAGAATAAATTGAAATTGGATCACATTTTTTTTTTGTTATTTATGGAACTTTACTCAGACCTTTAAGACCCCCTACATGTGTGAAATCACTTTCACTGGACAAGTGACATTGACCAAAGGAAGGGAGTATAAAAATGGCTTCTTGAGTTTCTACTTCAATTTTTTTTTTTTTTTTTTTGAAACCTGAAGGCATTAGATTTGGTTCATTCAGGACAAAAACATGTTTAAACTAAAACTTTCCTCATTCTCAAAGAATACTCTGAGACAGAAACCAGCTATAAATCTTGTCAAAACAAATACATCCTGGTACGTAGAGAAAGGCAATGTAGTAATAAGTAGCTACCATTTATTGAGCACTTACTATGTACCAGGTATACAGTACCTGGTCAGTACTTTATGAACATTCTCATTGAATCCCATGAAATAAGTACCATTATAGAAATAGAGGGTTCAGATGGGTATGTAACTGGGAAATGGCAGAGCCAGGATTCCCACCCAGTTATTGAACCCTAGGCCACTGTCCCTAACCAAAATCTCCACAGCTTGTCACGCAGGGATCCTACTGCATGCTTCCCACCTCCAGGAACCAGGGAGTTCGGGAGGCAGTTTGGTTGTGCCTGAACCCAGTTTGGGTTGCCATACGTACCCTCCAAGAGCCAGGGTATGCAGAATGAGTGACTAGCAGGAGATGCTTAGGGGTGTGGGGAAAGAAAATAGGAGCCCTGCAGGTTGGGGGGTGGGGAAGCATCCCAGAGACAGAAACAAACATCCCACTTAGAACAACAAAAACACCCTGTCCCCAAATCAAATGACCTTCTCAAAGAGGCACCATATATACAACTTATAAAAATTAAACCAGCTGATTGAAGTGGGGTGGGGCTTCTCAAAGTTGCCAGGCTACTGAGATTTTCTGCTGTTCCTCTGAGGGATAATCCAGATGCACGGCTGCCTGGAGGAAATGTCTCAGGAATTTCTGCTGTTGCTGCCGTCATTGTCATTGTGTTGTTGTTGGGTGGGGGTTGGAGAACGTCTAGTAAAGCGGGCATGAGCAAGTGATTCCAAGAGTACGCTTTGAAGTACAGCAAGCAACCCTGATCCAGGAACCCAGGGGGCTAGAAACTGTTCCTTTCCAGTTTGTTGCTCCCTGCTGGGCGCACGGGGCAAGAAAGACCATGCCTTGTTCCTGTCCCAGGATGTACGTACCTCCAGGGGTGGCCCCTGAGCCCCTTATCCCTGAAGATCTGGAAATGGCAAACCACTGACTGACTGCTCCTGGACTAGGGGTGGGGTGGGGTCGCTGGTCACAGGACTCAGGATTGTTCCATGTTTAAACGTTCCACAAACCCTCATTGAGCACATTACATGCTAGGCCCTGGTGAATTTTGCTAGTGCTGGTGAATTTTATTTCTAAGAAGCAAAATATAATCCCTCAAGTCTATTTTAAGCTGTTTTATTTATAGAATGAAGTTTGAACTGAAAAAGCTTGATCTATCACATCTCATCCCTAATCCTTTGTCACAGACAGTCTTCCCATTGGTTTGCTCCCTGCTTTAAATATCCTCGGCATGAGAAGTGACGTCACTTCTGGGGAGATGGTTTCACGATACCTGAAGACATCCTGACAACCTCACTCTGAGCTGCAGATTGTGGAGGCAGACTACCCAGAGATAGTACATTGCTGCAGAATTACTACTGTGCTTTTCTCATCTCTCTATATATAATTTTTAAGGTGCCTCTCTGTATGTCCCTAAAATGCTTAAAAAAATGCTTTAGCTGCTTCTGTAGAGCACAATTGTGCACAGCATGTTTGAAAAGCAGCTGATATAGGCAGGTTGGGTTGCCTTAGGGATAAGGAGGCATTTGTTAAGCAGGCCCTGATGCTGGAAGTGGAAAGCTTATAATGAATTTTTCCATGATTTTCATCAGTGTATGGTGGAAAGGGAAGAATCATCGATGATATAGCAGAAGAGGGTGGGCTTTGGAGATAATCTTGAGTTTGCAAACTGTTTCCCGATTTACAAACTTTGTAATCTTAAATTACTTAGTTTACTTACTGGTTAAATGGGTGTTTCTGGTGGAGTATTAAAATTAAACCCTTACCCGTGATATATGTTCAATGAATATTAGTTTCTTTCTCTCCTTGAGTTCATCCTTCACTCCCTCCCCAGTTGTCCATCCTCACATTCACTAATTCTGGTTCGGAAATTTAGACTGAACTTATCAAGTGATGAGAAGAACTATCCAAGTTCACCAAGTGACTTGCTTAGCAACCAATTAATGGCTTTTCCTTGTCTCTCTGTTGATTTGAGAATCTACTTGCCAGCTCATCAGCATTGACTCATGCTTCCTTTCTTCCAGAAAGCCTTCTCTACACAGCTGGAGCCGGTGACCTTTTCCGTCCTTGCCATCTGATCATGTCTTGCCAGTCAGTAGCATTCATGCAACTTCTGCCCTACCCCGTGTTGTTAACTGTGTCCAAATGCTAGAGTCTTCTTTTCTCCACACCATTCCCCGAGGGCAGAAACTTTAGGGTTTAACCAGATGTTGATATCCAGGCAAGAAGATAAACCGTGGTTTATCTGTTGACCTTTTGGACCAGAAGATTCTTTGTTGGGGGCCTGTATTGTGCATTGTAGAATGTTTAGCAGCATCACCGGCCTCTACTTACCAAATGTAACACCCCCTCCCCCAAGATATTTCCAGACATTACCAGACGTCCCCTGGGGGTGGGGGGTGGGGGGCAAAATTGCTCCCAGTTGAGAACCACTGAGGTAGACAGAGACTTTCTGGTGCATGGTTCCCCAGTTGGGTAGGGAGATACTAGAGGCCGGATATGAAACACCCCTCAGGCCATGGTGTTTGTCTTTCAGTGGCTGGTGGGTGGTGGTTGGCCCGTGTGTGAACAAGTGCTTTCCAATTACCTCCTAAAGCAAGCATGCACAGAGTGGGTGCTCAATAAATACTTTTTGAGATGCAATTACCTGCTGCCCGCCCACCTGCGGCATCTAAAAATTATACTAGACAAATGACTCAGAGAATGGTTCATGGTCCTGGCTGTACGGTGCTTCTTCAGAGCCAAGGCCTCCAAAGCCTGTCAGATTCTTCCAGGGCTAGTCTCTATCCCTCCTGCTACAAATCCTAGTAATTCCTTATGTTTGTTAGCATTTCAGATTATAAAGTATCCCCTTATATGATCTCCCTTGGTCCCCACAACCATCTTGTGAGGTCAGTAGGGCAGAACAGTTATTACCATTCTGCAGATAAAGAAAGTAACTCTCAAAAAATTTCAGACCCCATGCTTGTGAATGGCAAAGCAAGGATTTGAGGGCTCCTCTGACTATAAGTCCGGTGCCCTTTTCACTTTTGCAGTAAGGAATCCCACGCAGCTGAGTTCTGCGGCATCTTCCACATCTCTTTTCCATAGGAAATTGCAGCTCCACAGAGCATGTGTCTGAGACTTGACCCACCCTCACCCCTGAGGTAGCTGGTTGCAAGTGCTGATGGGAAAGTATGTAACGGGTAAGTGGCATGGTGGGCTTCCAGGCCTGCTGCGAATCAAAGCCGCTCTCCCTGTCCTGAAGAGCACTGGGATCCTCCTGGCCACTTTATGGGAGAAGCACAAAGAATTTCCACCAAGTCTTTCTCCAGACATCGTGGAAGTGGCCAGAACCTTTAAGCCCCCAGAGGAAGCTGTGGCTATATTTCAAGACTAGTAGGCGTTAGTAAGGAAGGCCAAAACTTTTTGGATCTGAGGGTCTGTTGGGCATTGGAAGTCTGTAATTCTATGCCCTAGGAACTTATTTGATGGCTCCAGCATTCTAGTGTGGACAGGCCTAGATGTGAGTAATGCCTTAACAGAGAGTCACATGCGTATTGGCCTACAGGTGGGGAAGTTAGTTATTATTCATGGCAAATATGGAATTTTCTTAATTCCAGCAAATTTTCTTGTGAAGACTTGTCCACTTATACAACTTGGCTCCCTTTTAATGGAGCGGTTTGCTTGGCTTTTCTTTAACAGAGCAAGCCAAGCTGGGCCTCATTGTCCAGGCATCCTAGAATCCATTTTTCACCAAAGAAGATCTACACAACTAGATGATTACTTTATTAATTGGTGTGGATGGAAGGGAGGACTGAACCACTGACCTCGAGTACCTTGGCAATAGCAGACGGGTGTGCATCTCATTCTCAAATGCTTTTATTGACAATGAGTCTAAGAGTAAAACAATGGAGAAAAAAATCCCAACAGTAAACAATTTTGTTCCTCCATCTCCACAAGAAAGCCATAGGAAAGCCCTTTCCCATTTCTCCTTTTTCAAAGATATTCCAGGAAAGTCTCATTTGGAGAGGTTCCAGGTTTAAAGCTCTGCAGTTAAAGTGTGTGTTGTGCAATTTCTAGAGGAGAGGCAGCATGGAATAGTGGAGGAAACCCTGGGCCAGGAGTCCAAAACTTGGCCTCTGGTCCAGGCCCTGCTACTTATGACGTGTGTGACTTTGATCAAGTCTCTTCACTTCGCTGAGGCTCAGTTTTCACAGAGATAAGATAGGAATGATAGACCCGCCCTGCACACCTAAGAAAGTGAGAATCAAGTAAGGTGATGGAGGTAAAAGTTCTGTAAACAACATTGAAGGTGGTATTGCAATAGCAGGAAGCAATCAGATCTGCAGCCCAACTTTTTAATAAGTGCTCTCTGTGAACCACTCTCATTGCCTGCAGAGTGGAGTATGTAAAACGGACTCCAGTTGATGTAGGAAGATCTTTTATCGTCATGAAAAAGCTTGAGGTTGTGACGAAAATTTAGGTTCTAATCCAGCTACTACTGACTTACTCCATGATTTAGGCAAATTACCTCTCTGGGTCTCAGTTTCTTCATCCATAAACTAGGGATGATAATAATACCTCCCTCGTTTTCCCCATTTGGAAAATGGGAATAATAGTTGACCTACGCTCTTCCCCTGTATATTGGGGATGTTAACCATAGCCAGTCTTCTTTCCTCAGCAGTGAAATAAGTGGATGGCTTTACTCATTGTCCTATTATACACACTCAACATACTTCACAGGATTTGGAGGTTCCAAAGAAACAACTATAGGAAATTGCTCTGTGGAAATAGGTTCTGAATTGATGGTGTGTATCATTTCATTCGGTAAACACTTAGGAAGTGCCTACTGTGTGGCACTTCACAGGTGAGGGGAAGCAACAGCTCCTGTGCTCATAAAGCTTGCAGTCTAGTGGGGGAGAGAAATATCAATCAAATAATCACACTGAAGATTGTATATGCTAGGCATTGCTTTTGAGTAAATGATTCTTCTTTCTGCTCCGGAACATAGTTTTGCTGTGAGGGACGTTCCTCCCCTCTGCAGAAGTTCCAAGGGCTGCTAAAATGGAAGAAGTGTTATCTGATTCTGGCTTTCTAGGTGGTGGCTTCCTAGAATAAGGGAGAGGCACTCCTCTCCTCCCTGTCCCCTAATGCTCAGTTTTGGATAGCATATCTCCATTTTTTTTCCTTAGCTTTTATGTTGTAATTTAAATTTGTCAAAATTAAGATTGTTTGGCGGGAGAACCCAGGTTTTATAAAATGAGGACTCTTGTTCTATTGTCAACCTACCATAACCCTCACCATCTCTCCGGTAGCTCCATGGAAGTTATGTTATCCAAGAATAAATGGAAGAAGTAGATGAAATCCCTCAAAAAAGCTGTTGTTGCTGAATAGTCTATGTGCTAGTGGCTCCCATGGCCTAGAATGAGGGAGAGAACACATGCTCTCTGGAAATGTCAGAGGAAAAGTTGGAGAAAAAACCTGCTTATTGATCCCCTGTTACAGTGTTTGTTTTCCAAGAACTGTTAGTGGAACATTGACAGGTCATTCCTGAGAAGATTGGATCCTTTAAATAACATCCACCCCCGCTTTCCTCCATGAGACAGTCATTCCTAGCTCTAGGAAATACCTAGCTCTTCCCCCTCCCTCTTCAGCACCTTAAAGATCAAAGTCAAACTTTGTTTTTTACCTGGTATTGATTAGTTTTATAACCCTTTAGTTCTATTGCTGTCTTCTTGGCTAGCTTTAAAATGCCCTGTAGGTGACTGTTGATAAAGTCCTGCTAGGCAAGGAATTTACTGTCATCTTTCAGCAATATTAGCAGTCTTGTCTCTCTCATTCTCTTACCTCCCAGCACTTGATGTCTTCCAGGGTACAGCATCACATGTAGTTTGAGTGAGTAAAGAGTTCATTTGACAGGCAAATGTGTCTGGAGTCCTGGGATACTGCAAGAAAAAACCTTTAAGAGCTGGTGGCACTCATCTTCTCATTTTTCTGTCTTCTCTCTCCCTAATATTTAGATCACAGATTTGAAGGTCAATGATTGTTTCTTCTTTTAGTTGAATTTCTATAAGCACCTCTTTTCTGTTGGGATAGACTGTTAGCACCAAGAAAAAAAAAGGCATATTTGAGAGAGAAATGTGTATTCTTCCATCTGTCTAACTTGGACTCCATGCCCTCTGATTCTGTATTTCAGTTTCACTGGTTATTGCTGCTTTTATGCCCTTCTGAACCCCTTCCGTCTCCCATTATTCACTGCACACAGCAATTTCTTAGTTTTAAAAGGGCAGCATATTCTGCAGCCCAAAGAAATAGAAAGTTATTCCTTTGACAATGTGAATAACCTCTTCTCCTCCCATTTGACTACAATAACTGGATGCATGGCCTGAGATTTAAAACTGAATTTTGGTTTAGAAGTGAAAGTTTCAGGACTGGATTGAGGTTGAGTTATTGGTTGAGACCTGAAAGTCAGTTTCTGAAAGTTGAACATAGATTCCTCTCCTCTCCATCTCGTTCATCACAGAATTGGCTCCAAACCACTAATGAGAGGTGGTGGGGATCTGAGATGTCTTCAGAACACTGAAGACATGTCAAAACCAACTGGCCTCATAGTATTCCAACTCGGCATTTCTATCCGGATCTATTTAGTCCCTGCTTCTTCCCTTAGGCAGTTAGTGGTGCAGCTGGGCAGGGCCTAAGAGAGGGTTTCCCAAGCATCCATCCAATGGACCCCGATCGCCACCTTTAATCTCAAGAAATGAACAAAGAAAAATTTGGGAAGAAGCATGTCAGGAGCTGCCCCCACACTGCTACTCCTCCCCTGCCCAACACACACAACCCAGTAGCCAACACACTCAGTATCCACTGCTGCCTTGCCTCTCAGGAGAAAACCAGCCCCTTGAGAACAGACAAAGAAGTGGATTAGTGGAAAGAGCATTGGATTAAGCATCAGGAGACTTGGCTTCTAGATCCAATTTTATCCATCAGTAGCTGTGGAATTTGGAGGAAGCCACTTAACCCTTCTGCATCTCAGTCTCTGGTTCATAAAATAGAGACAGAAATACCTGCCCTTTCTCTGCCTCCTGACTTCCATCCAGTAGTCATGAGGGTAACGTAAAACAATGGAAGGGAACGACCTTTGGAAGAATGTAGTGCTGGGGCTTTGCACGTATTGCACCCTACAAACCACTTCCTAACTATGAGAACTATTTTTATAGGGTCATTTCTTGTTCCTCACGAAGGGTGGGGCTGTCGCCTCTAGGGAATGCTGTTCAAGCTCATGGACCTTGAAAATCCCGAGTCACAGTGTGTGTCCACAATCTGTCCCAAAGGTATTGCACTTCAGTTCATTTTGAAGCCACTCTCTGAGAGCAGCCCACGCTTCCAGCTCTGCCATTTTCAGGCAGTCTTGTGACCCTTGTCTCCTTGGATGGACCATGTGTAGCCCAGTTGGTGGATCCTAGGATTCAGTACTTGCTCTACCGTGCACTAATACGTAGGTTTGGACAACTCATTTAGTTTCTCTGAGACTCCTCTCTAAAATGGGAGAAATCATATCTGGCTCCATCAGGTTTTTCTGAAGACAACCCAGACATGTAAAGTACCTGACTGGTTTCCTGGTGCAATACATGTCAGTTCTCTTCTCCCCACTACCTGACTTCTAGGGGAGAATCATTTCTAGAAACATCTGCCTGGAGATGATTTACATATCCCTGAGGCATTTTGGAATCACATGGGAGAGTGCCCCTGCAGATGCCAGTCCTGCCCGCTGGGCTGACCCTGCTCTCTCTCCTCCTTACCCTTGGTTCTTCACACAGGAAACATCATCGGCTCTGGAATCTTTGTCTCACCGAAGGGCGTGCTGGAGAACGCAGGCTCCGTGGGCCTGGCTCTCATCGTCTGGATCGTGACAGGTGTCATCACAGCAGTGGGAGCTCTGTGTTATGCTGAGCTGGGGGTCACCATCCCCAAATCTGGAGGTGACTACTCCTATGTCAAGGACATCTTCGGAGGACTGGCTGGGTAAGAGGATCTGCGGGTGCCTGAGTGGGCTAGGGGGAATAAAGGATTGTACACGAAGAGGTCAGATTGGAGGAAGCCTAGGCTGCGGGTTTGTAATCACCAGGGTGACAAAGAAAACTGAGAACAGGATTTCTCTTGCCTCCACATTGCAGTGCTAGTGAGGTGCTATGTCCCCTTGATACTCCTGAGAGTGGCAGAGAGACCTGGTTTGTAGTTTTGATCTCTAGGTTGATCTTGGTGGGCAAGTTTCTATGAGTGGAAGCAGATAGAACTATGTGATAACATTGACCATGGACTCCCAGGCAGAGCACAAATGCAAAATCCTTTTATCTCTATTAATGAAACGATGGCCTGAAATGTGTAACACCCGCCTCTCACATCACCAAGGTTAATGGTCTCTTTCTAGAGCCAGGCTCTGATCTTCAGTTTCCCCAGCTTCTGCAGCCCTGCCATGGAAGACCTCAGCCCTCTTCAAAGGGCCAAAGGGTGTGGAGGATGCTGCCCCTGCACACCTCCATCATGTGCCTCCCCTGGCAGTTGCTTAAGGAGTCACACCCTCGACATGTCCTGGCTGTCAAAATTAGGATTGCAAAATTTGTTTTTCCATCATTGGATGCTGGGGGCCAGAGTGATAGAGAAGAGATGATGAAAGGAGAGCAGGGAGAGAAGGAATGCCAAGACTTGTGTCAGTACTAGTCAAAACTTAGCTCTTCACTATTAAACCACTTTATTGTCATTTCAGAGGGCTGGGTGTCTCATTTGAGGGCAGCTGAGCTCCTCAGCACCCCCTCTCCTGAAGGCCACCCCTCGACTTGCCCAGACTTTCCCCTGATGAAGTCTGAGTCCTGCTGTGCCTGTCTGCGGGGGTTGAGGGTCTCCGTTGCTGTCCTGGGTCAAGCCCTGTCCTGCTCCCCTTCAGGTTCCTGAGGCTGTGGATTGCTGTGCTGGTGATCTACCCCACCAACCAAGCTGTCATCGCCCTTACCTTCTCCAACTACGTGCTACAGCCGCTCTTCCCCACCTGCTTTGCCCCAGAGTCCGGCCTTCGACTCCTGGCTGCCATCTGCTTGTGTAAGTCTCATCTGGGCCTCGCTCTCAGCACAGGCCTGATTCCCATTCTTTGTTCTCTTTCTTTCCTGCCCTCTTCCTTCTTTTTTTCTTTGTTTAAATAACTTTTCCTTTAATTTCCTACAAGTGTGCTTTGGATGAATAGATTCTGCATACAATTGTCTGGTGTTTAAAATCACACACACTCAACTTAAGGAGTTGCTCAGAGGTACTGTCATTTCCACGGGGCTTCTTCACTTTGTACAAAGCACTTTCACCTGTTACCTGACTTGAGCCTCTTCAGGGAGGTTGGACCAGTATTAAGATTTCCATACAGCAAATAAGGAAACAGAGCCAGGGAAATGACTTACCTGAATTGGTGCCCTTGAGTGGATCCCAGGTCTCCTGATTCCTTCTTTTGACACTACACTATACCATGCCAGCTGCCCCCAGCTGCCCATGGAAATATTTTCTGGCTTTATGGCAGCAGATCCATGTATATCACTACCTCATCCTGCCAATCCACACTTTTTAAACTCTTCGGGAGGAGAGTTTAAAAAGTGAGTTGGGAATAAAAGAAGATGCATTGTTCACAGTCCCTGCCTTGCTGAGTTTGCTATCTAACTGGGAAGAAAAGCCGTATATACAGATCCTGTGGTTGGGATTGCAACTGCAATAAAAATGCAGAGTCTGGAAAGAAATCTCCATGAACTGGAATAGGTCAAAGAAGTTCTGCAAAGCTGTCTTCCTAAGAGTCTCAGTGTTTAATCTCTGATATCAGGGATCTGAATGGATTGGCATATTTTACGTCCTTCAATCAAAAACTAATTACTAGTGTAAATAATTGAATATGTTTCAGAAGCTCCACTTCTAGAGCTACTTCGGTGCCTTCCTTCCCCCACCTACCAACACACATACACTTGGCTGAAAGGAGTGACCATCCTGGCCACACCCCTTCCCAGGTCCTCTCCCACAGGGAAAGACAGGAGTGGTCTTTCCCAGGCTCTGACACTTTCCTTCTGTCATGCTTGCGGGGATGTGGGATGGAGGGATCTCCCACTTACCGCAATAGCTGGGACCCAAGAGGTGGTCCCACCATCCTGTGGAGCCATTGCTTGGGGCATATTCCTTGTGCTCTCTCAGGTCTCGCAAGTCTGGAGGCAGAGATACATGGCCTCCAGCACCGGGCTGCCTGAGCCTGCAGGTCTGCTCCACTTTCTAAATGCAGGGAGTTCTTGGCCAAGTTACCCAGCCCCATTGTGAGGTGGAGAGAGTAGCCCTGCCTGTCCCCAAAGGGTGTTGGAAGGATTGCATGAGATCACGAATTCGAGGCCTGTGGGACAGTGTCAGGCCCGTCACTGAGGGTAGGCTGGGGAGTCAAGCTGCTGGGGCTTGCTTGTGAGCTGGATCCCAAGCTGGGTGCAGAGGGGGTGCGTGGGAAAGCAGGAAGAGTTGCTGCATCTGCCATCAGGCAGGTTTATGTGGGGGGTGGGGAGGAGGGGGAACCACGCAAGGCCTGGCCCCTGCTATTTCAGCGTCTCGTGCACACAGACACAGCTTCCTTTTTCCTGCTGACTCCGCCAAAATGTCTCAGACAACAGGCCACCCTCACCCTCCAACTAGAAAGCAAGAGCCCTGAGGCTGTCTGGTCCATCCCCCACAGGGAGAGGAGCCAGGCCACAGTGTGGAGTTCCCTGGGCTGCCAGACCCCGTGGCTTCCTTTGCATTCAGCAGACCTGCCAAGGGTAGGTCAGCCCTGGTCTAAAGACCCTCTGGAGTGGGGTAGCCCAAGGACCTCCCCCTCTGGCTCCAATGCCTGCACCCCCACCCACCAGCACGGAAGAATCGCTCTTGCCTGTAGCCCAGCTCCATAAAGACATGTTGCACACAGCCTCCCTCCACAGCCTGCCCCAGGCCTGGACACTGCTAGCACCACGCTGAGGAGGAATCCGGAAATCTGGCTGATGACAAAAATGTCAAGATGCTCCCCTCTCCCGATTCTGGCCGTCAAAGGTTCAATAACGTACATCTGGCCTGTGCTCTGTGTCCTACACAGAACTACAAGGAAATTATCTCTAACTGAACAGTGGTCGATCTAGTCCTCCAGAATCAGGAATTTTTCAATTTCCTTGAGATATGTGTTCAAGTATCTTTCCACCTTCGTAAACAGAAAAGTCTTCTTAAACCCTGCTTCTTCCCAAGCTTCTTCCTCCTTATTTCCTTTAAAGGAAATGAAAATGGCTCCTCTCACCCTCTGCACTTTCCCTTTCCTCCCAGATGCCAAGGGTGCCTGGAGCCTCCAGCTCCTCTCCTCGCACAGGGCACATATAAGTGTATGTAGCCGCACACGCACTTTCTCTCCTCTTCTTGAAAACGGACCCTCCCAGCTGCTTTAAGTCTGTGTACAAAGGTTCTGATTTCTGGTTGAATTGTTAGATTTAGGGATTTGGGTTTTTTTTTAACATACTTTTATAGGGCCCTCAAATAATCTCTTCAGATATCTAGTAAAACAAGAACCAGACTGTCGGGAAGGCTTGGTGGGTGCTGCTATCTTTTATTCCAGTACCCTTCACATCCCCCCTCCCCACTTGCCCCCACCATCACCCACCCCCATCCCATCCTTTTAGCAGGTGGCAGGAAAGCCAGTCAGATAAGATAAGGCCCAGTGTTAGAGCCAGGAGTGGCAGATCCAGCCATTTTCTCCAGAGTAGAAGCAGAGAACTTGCATATGATACAGATGAATTTATATGTGAAACTCTGCTTTTTGCTCTTTCATTTGGGCTCAATTGCTTTGGCATTAGAGGTTTCAAGAGAAAGGCCACCCGTCTATAGAGAGGTCAGTGGTGTATGATGGAGAGCATCAGGTTCAGGGAGCCGGAGCACGGGGCACAGAGCCCCTTGGGGAGTGATGGCTGGGATTTGCTGTTGAGAGGGAGGAGACGAGGTCAAGTCTGATTCCGGGGAGGAGCCGATTTTAGAATAGAGCAGATGAGAAATGATGGTGGAGTGGAGAGGCAGAAAGAACCTCCCGTAATTGGCTTGCTACACGGATCCCGGAGGGGGTGAGGAGGAGAGGGAGAGAAGAAGGAACTGTAGGTTTGGCTCACGCTTATGCAACTGCAGCTGCCACTTTGAGCTGTTTTATTATTTAGGTCAAAGCTGATTATTCACTGCTGAGTCAGCAGAATATCCCTAGCCACCAGGCAGTAAAAATTTTTTATAAAAGGAAAGCATTTTACATTTTAATTAAATGAAAAGCCTTTCTTCCTTCTCCAGAGCAAGCATATTAGTGGGAGGAGGGAGTTAGGAAAGAAAGGACTGGGAGGTGATAGAACTCCCATTTTTTGGTGTCTTCTTTTGTGAGTTTCTTGGGGTTTCTTTTTCCTGTCTTTCTTTTTTGAATTACTTCATGAGAAGTAAATGACTATATTCTCTATGTAAAAGATTCAAGTAAAATATAAAGAGAGTCAACCATGCAAACCTCCCCTTATCTTCACCCCCTCATCTGTTCTGTAGCCTCAGCAATAGTGGATAGATACCCTTACAGTTTTAAATAAAATGCATCCGTCTATGTACACATCTGGGTATACAAGCCTATAGTGATAGGCCATTTTCTACAGTTTGCTCTTTTATCATGCAATCACATATTTTGGTTTCTAGTTATTAAAAAAGTGGCCATAGTGGTACAGAGGGAACGTCAGAGGCCCTTGAGGATGCCCCCGCCTACTCCCTAATCTGTGCATCTTGCCTCCTCCCTCTGGTTTTCCTTTGGGATATGTCTGTCCCTCCTTCTTTGGGTGCTGGGCCACCTTTCCTCTCAGCTCCTGGCATCCTTCATCTCTTTCCGGGCTGGGGTCACATCCAGTATCTGAAGCAGAATTTTTTTTCCGGTCAAGTCTTCCTCTTCTCCCTGAGTGTCTTGCACTGAAGAAGTTCCTTCCCTTACTTGCCCTGAGAGGGTTTTGGGGAAAGAGGGAGGTAGGACCCTGGATGCATTTCACAAGTTTAAAAAATGCTTCTCATCTTGTTTTCCATCTTTCTACCAAGATTCCTAAGAGGGTAGGTTTCCAGGGAGGACTTCAGATTTCTCCCTCTTCCCTTTCCTTAAGCTATTTGGAACAGAAAGGACTCATCCCTGTGTTCCTTCTAACCTCAGTTACTCTGGAATTCCTCTACAGAAAGCCTCCAGGTGCTAAGAGGCAGGATGCCGTGTGTATGTTGTTTTGCAAGTCCCTCGCAAATTAATCCCATGACATCAAAGAGTTCAGGAGTCTCTCCTAGCATCTAAACCCCCTAATCTCAGTTCATTTTCCCTTGAGGCTCCATATTCTCTAGCCCAAAACTTCTCATCCCTCACTAAATCCATTAACTCAGATTCCTAGGCTCTACTGACCTCTTGTCCTTTCCTATTCCCCAAAGAGTTATTTGGATGTCTCATCAACCCTGTGTATATATATATATATGAATCCAGACAAATAAATTCTGACCTAGATTTGATTCCCATACATCCAAGCCCCCTTTTTTTCCTCTGTACATCCTCTGACTATCCAGCATTTAAAATATAAACAAATTGAAAATCTCTTCTTTTTGACTCAATGGTGAATTTGAATAAAATCTCTTTTTTCATTTTTATGGTGCATTAAAATTAAAACAATTCTGTAAGTGAATTTCCTGCGAAAAAAAGGAACTGGAAATCCATCAGTTCATCACCATCCCGAGCTCCTTCCTTGAGTGGAGATAAGGCATTATTTATACTGAGTCTTGGGAGAGAGTAAAGTCTAGTGAAGAGACTGGTGTACAAACAAATATTTATAGTACAAAATGATGAAAAGAAGTGTGTCTAACATGGAGAAAGATGCTTCAGAGTTGGGAGGAGGAGTGCTAGGGAGGGTTTCCAGATTGAGCTAACTCATTAAAGGAAAGTAAGAAGGCTCCAGTTGGGCTTAATGAAACTATCTCCCATTACCTTCATTTTACAATTCCATAACAGCAGCTCAGTCTTGAATTCCAATACGAAGAATGACTATTATTGGTACGGTTTACATGTCACACTAGGCAGTTACCTATATCACAGAGAATTCAAGAGTTTGACAGAGGTTGTCTTCCCTGGAGATCCACTGGTGTGCACACTTTGATTCGTTGGTCTAAATCCGGTCAGTCCTTGGACCAGTTTCTCCACCTCCCACTGCCACTCTCCGCCCCCACCTCCACCCCCCCCCCCCCCGCTATCTGAGAAGTCAGGGTCTTCTTTTTAGTTTCAATTTGCTTCCAATCCTGGCCCAGATCACCTCCTCTTCCCTGGCTTCCCCTCGTGTCTCTTCTGGTCTCCAACTTTTACTCTCAGACTGGGCACAGCTAGGTGCTGGATTCTACTGTGCTAAGGGTGTGCCTTGTTAGCCCAAGCCCTGGAAATCATGGGATGAAGGACCTTGTTTCTGGGACCTTGTCCACCCCATCTTGGAAGAGTGAAGATTGGGGTTCCCTGAAACAGGTTTTTCCTCAAGTCAGCCTTCCTCCTTACTTTCTCTAACTATCCCAGGAGCCTCAGTTCTCCCCTGGCCTTTTGTGGCTGACTCTCAAAGATCCAGAGGCCCCAGCACCTGTGTTTTATTATATCACCCATTAAATGTGTCTGGTGGATTTTTAGGGGTTAACGAGACATACCAAATTTATATCATACACTCTAAGAATATACATCAAAAGACATATCAGAGTGAAGCCTAGTGGTACTGGGAGCCTTGGGAGAAAGAGGAAAGGGCGGGATTGTTTTGAGAGTTAAGCAAGTCTGAGCACTGGCTGCCCTTGGAATTGGGTTGTAACTGAACCAGTGGGGAATTTTGCAACTGGACTTCTTCACTGGACACTACAGAAACCACACACCTTCCAATCTGAGAAGCAACCAGGCCTTTCCTCCAAGATTGAGTATCAAGGAGTCTGGCTAGTCCTCCTGAGCTCAGGACAGACCCTACGGAACCAGCCCCAATCCTCCTTCCCTCGCGTCTGGGCGGCCCCAGCTAGGAAAATTGAGGCATGAGATAACAGGAATTTTTCAGGCCCAGGCTGGAAAAGTAATAACTAGAATTAAAACAGGGCTCCCCAAGGTACTTGTATGTGATGACACACTGCATCTGTGTCCCCTGGCTTTCTGGGTGTCTTCGGTTTTTCTGTTCTCCCCAACCCCAGCTCAGAAGTCGTGTTTAGCTAATGCTGAAAGAGAGAGAACTACTCAGCCCTTGGAAAATGCTGAGCTGGGTGTTCAGGCTTTTTGGCTGAACTAAATACTGGATGGTGATTCAGCAGAAAGCACAGGTCCAGCAACTGGCACTGAGGGGACAGGATAAGAAGGAAGGGGAAGAGAGAGAGCCAGGAAGGGAAATGAGGAGGGGGTGGGGTGCCATGGGGAGCTTAGCTGAACATATCCAGGAAAAGCTGTGTGGGTTCCAGAAGCACCCCATAGCTTCACCAAGCCCCTCCTCCCCTGCCGGTATGTCCTTGGAGGAAGGAGGCCCTTCCAGAAGGCTCAGAGCACCTCCTCTCCTCCAAGGAGGTTCCAAGATTTCTGATATGTTGTCAGTGCTTTGAGATGAAAAGGCAGAGGAGAGCAAACTGTTACTGTATTGTGGTTGGCAAGATTTATCTAAAAACCAAACTCCCCATTGTGTACATTATTAAACCTATGATCAAAACTTGGTTTATGAGGAAGGGATGCTTTGATTTTTTTGGTTGGTGGTGTTTTGATATTTTTCTTTGTCTTCCGCCAGTCAAATTATTTATACATACAGCAATACAAAGCTTTGTTTTAAGTAGGCAGGGTGCCTGGGGACTTTTTATAATGTGGCTCCTCACCCCAAATGAAAAATGTCTTGGCCCCAGGTCAGTAGGAAGTGATGCCCTGGGTGAGGGTTCTGGGAAGCTGGCTCTGTGTCTCCCCACATTTACCCCACACTCCAGGGGCCTGGGCAGAGCTGGAGCCTTATCAGAGCCCTGGGTTGTGTGCGTTAGAACTCAAACAGGGCATGGTGTTTTCTTTACCTATCAGTGCCATTTGGCAGCCAACGCTGGTTACCTCCTCTATCTGGAAACGGCTGAGATTAAACAGGCCAAGCTGAAGCAGCTTTTCCACAATTAGAAACACGTGCCCAGTTCCTTCCAAGAGTGGAGGAGACGGCCAAGGAGCCCCGTCCAGCCTATCACTGAGCTGGTCATTGCCACTCCCCCTCCTGCGGGCTGGATGCACACCCGCTGCTCCAGCATGGGGCACCCAGAGGCTGGTCTGAGGGGCGTCACCTCATCCATTTTGCTCCAGCTCCAGAAGAAAGGGGGTCAGGGGCTGCTGGCCTGACAGAAGGCAGAGAAGTCCATACCCCATCAAAAGGTGAGGCTAAGAAACCAAACTTTTGGCAGGCCCAAGACTCAGGTGAAATGTATGGCTGTTTCAGAGAGCCAGGGAGCTCCATCCCGGAAAGGTGCTTACTTTGAAGTTGTGGAGAGGAACAGGGTGTTCTGATTTCTCAAAGTGGCATCACTGGCTTCCCTTTCAACAGCTGTCTGCTTTGTACATTCCATCTTTCTTTTTTCCTCTGTCCTGGTCTTCTCTGTGCCTATTCTGTTTCTCTCAAGCTCCATTTCTCTCTCTTGTGATGATTTGTATTGAACCTCCCCTTCCTTCCTCCCCACTGCTGTTTCTTATGCTTACTCTTTCCCTGTCTTATTCACCATCTGTCTTTATGGACTTTGGCAAGTCTGCATAATTATTTTTTCCCCCTTTCTACTGCCTGTTTCCACTTATCTGAAAAGACCAGGAGGAAAGACATGGGTTTGGAAATGCTAAAGGAAACAAGGCTTTCCAAGCCGCCTCCAGCCTACTCCTAAGAAAGGAATGAGCCAGTGAGACCAGGAAATCCAAGTGGAGGTCCCAGAGTTCAGAGGGAACATGTGATGGTGACCTTGACAATGGGGACAGTGGGAGGGGAGCACAGCCTCCAAGGCAAGAAACAAGACTGTGTGTTGGGAAATGATTTTCTAAAGCCCTGGGGGAGATAGACACAACTCTCTTGAAATACATCTTAGTCTCCCCCTTTTGCCTTATTGGGATCTTCCTGATGCCCAGAAAGCAGCCTGGGTTGGGGCCAGGCCAGGATCTTCAGGTGACAGACCCAGTGTCCCAAGTGGCACTGGCAGCAGCAACCATGGGTACCGCTGATGGGAGCAGGAGAGAAAGAGAATGTGGGAGTGGGCAAGGGGAAGGAAGAGTGACATGCCCATGATGAAAGGAGGCCGGCTGGTGGTGGAGTAAGCAATTGGGAATGAGGTGGGTGGGCCTAGTCCTGCCTTTGCCACTGGTTAGCTGGGGCCTTACTTCACTCACATATAAAATGAAGTTCTGGGTCTCCTTTAAAGTCCTCCCTGGCTCTGGTAGACCATGAGACTGGAAACATGCTCTCATGTGGGAGGGCTCAGGCCAGGGGCCCCTGCCTCCAGTGCCAGGAGCCGTCTGCAAGGAGAGCCTTAGCTGGTTTGTTTTTCCGGGCACTCTTTTTCTCATAACAACTAATCCAGACTCCTCTCCACATGGCTCTGTCGCAACTTCCACCCCATCAGACCAGCACAGTGTGGTTCATGGACCTGAAGCTGGAATGAGATTTGCTTGGGGATCCATGTGGGAAGGTGTTCATTGGCCCTCTCATGAAAGCACAAAAGGACCCTTGGCTGACTCAGCTCAGTGAGAGGCTAGAGTCCTGTATCCAAAAGCAGGGAGCATTTGGAAGAGTTGCTCTGTGGACTTTGGGGATAACCTGTGCGTTGTGAGCTTTCTCAAGGGGAGGAGAAGGGCCATGATATTCACCCTCTGCACACCCTCTTCACCCCACCCCCATCTGGCATCATGGGCCCATGGCTGTTCTGCTCCGTGGGGCTGTCCCATGATGTAGAAAACCCTGGTGTTAACCCCCTAGGGTAGTGCAATGGTTCCCATGCACCCTCCCTGATATTTTCTGTCTTTCCCCATCTGTCCATCCTCATTCAGTATGCCTGAGCACCTACTGTGTGCAGTGTTCTAGGATCTCAGTGCCACACTGGCCAGCAGGGTGTTGGTGATGGCTTCATGCTCTGCTAGCTGTGGAAAGAGCAGGGACGCTTCATTCGCTACTGGGCCTGGGATGTTGAGCAGTGACAGTGCCCTTGGCTTTCGGCAGAGCATTTCTTCCGAGCAACCAGAGGCACTTGATTCATAAGAGCTGTTGTTGTAGTTCCCACTTAGTAAAGGGGGAAGCCAAGCCACGGGGACTTGCCTGAGCAAGGGCCCTGGGTTCCTGGTTCAGTGCCTTAGCTATATGCTTTTATCAGCCTGGCAGCCCCCAATCCGTCCTTGTGCTGTGACCCTTGCCCTTCCAGATGCTTGGGTTGAAGGCCCCAGAGCAGGTAATTTATGGAGAAGCATCCTCCTGAGAAAGCAGTAAAACAGATTAGAAATTGAGGAGAAAGATCAGGGGTAGAGGAGGAAGCAGCAAGGGAGAAGTAATGGTCCAATGACCTTCCAAACTAGCCTCTCTGCTTTGCCTCCGATAGCATGATCCTGAACAAGTCATGCCCTCTTCTTGAGTCCCACTTTCTTAATCCATGAATAATAAAAAGAACCATTTGACATTTTCTACAACAAAACACAGGTTATGGAGTATCCTCACAGGATTAGAGTGGATCACACCCCCATTTTACAAATAGGGAAAGGGAGGTGCAAAGAGGTTAACTGACATGTCCAGGCTCCCTGAGAGTAAGTGATGAGGCCAGGAAGGAAACCATGGCCATTGAGGCCCCTTCAAGTTCTAAAGTCTATGAGTCTTGGAATCAGAGCAGGCTGTCAGGTCCCTCTCAGCCTCCTTCTCTCCAAGCTTCTACCTCCCCCTACCCCATTCTTCTCACTTCACTCCTTACATGAAGTACTCTGTGCTCTCCTTGCTTGTTCTCCACTCAGAAAAGACACCAGAAACCCATAGGTCCTTTACTCATCAGGTGTTATTAGTAGAGCTGAGGGGAAGAGATGTAGTGTCATGCTCTGGCTCTGTAATGGTTGTGGGGACTTATCCTAGCCTTTCAGTCCCCAGATCCATCCCTAAAATATTCTAAATGAAGATTTATTTCTATGTTTGTACTAATGATTCACTGATGTTCCATTTCAAAATGAGCTAGAGATTAATTTTAAATCTCCTCTTTTAAACCTATGAGTCTATAATATATTAATTGCTTCCCTTCCAAAATATATAATCTCTTAATTGCCTCACCTAATGTGTCTCACCTCCTATGAGTTAGGTTGGGTTGACTCATCCTAAAAAAATCATAGCCTGGGCTCTGCTAAAGTGTGTTTGGTGTCATCCACTCCAAGACAGTACACGGTATGGCTGTTTACCTCCAGCTCAAAGAATGAACTCAGACCCAAGACTCTTGAGTTCTCCTCTTGGCTTTCCATCTGACTTCCTTTATAGCCTTTGATTTTAGGCTTTTGTCAGTAAAATTAGGAGACCAACAAAACTATGGGACAAAGGCAAAGGAATCTTGTCTGTGAACCTCTTGGCACTCTACTTGCCTTGTAAGAAGTTTGTGGCTCTTGAGCCTGTGTTTGTTTGTATTTCAGGGTTGCATATGTGGACCTGAAGTTGTATGGAATGTGGAGGAAACTGGAGGAAAATCTGGGATTAGATGAAGGATGGATATTGTGAGTGTCTTTTGCCCTGAATTTCACTAAATGGAAGAGAGAGGAAAAACTCAGCTGGAGTTATTACAGGGCAAGACTGTTTGTGACTGTTTGTGAATTACCAAGGGAAGAAAGAGGAAGGAGTGACACTCTGGCAGTAGGATCCTGGCCATGCGTAAGAGTTGAACGCTTTCATGTAGGTCATATGGTCATTGGTGACCTCAAATTCACTGCTCACATCTAGAGAGCCCCACCACTTCCTTTCTCCACCTCTCTTCCTGGTGTCCTCAAGGCCTGTGGACAAACATTCCTTTGGGGTCTCTGATATGTGCTGCCTGGCTGCTTTTTAAAAGCTATTCTCTTTAAGGGTGTGTCCCCTGCTTTCTGGTTTTGCTGCACAGCATCTGACCCTGCATTAATGTCCTATTGCTGCTGCAGCAAATTACCACAAATTTAGTAGCATAAAACAGTGCTAATTTATTATCTTACAGTCCTTGAGGTCAGAAATCCTAAAATCAAGATTTCTGCAAGGCTGCTTTCCTTCTAGAGGTTCTAGAGGAGAATTGTTTCCTTATCTTTCCCAGATTCTAGAGACTACCTACATTCCTTGACTCTTGGCCCCTTCCTCCATCTTCAAAGCCTGCAGCATAACATCTTCATCTATATCTATCTGTCTAATCATGTGTACATCTATCGTCACATCTCCTTTTCTAGCTCTGAACCTCCGTCTCCGTCTTATAAAATCCCTTGTGTTTACATTGGGCCTACTGAATAATCCAGGATAATCTCCCCATCTCAAGATCCTTGACTTAATCATGTCTGCAAAGTCCCTTTTGCCATAGAAGCAAACATAGTCAGAGGTTCCAGAGATTAGGATGTGGATATCTTTGGGGCCATTGTTCTGCCTGTCACAGGCTCTATGAGATCTGATACCATTGTCTTGTGGATGAAGCAAAGGAGGAGTTTCTTTGACTCTTCAGGGATCAAAGTTGGAGGGCCAGAGCTAGGATGGGGCTGGAGGCGCCTTGTCTGCAGGGAGCAGGAGCTTGGCCACACCCCCCGTCCCTCCATGGCAAGCAAATCCCAGGTCATTGACAGGCTCTTCATTGTCATCAGTCTGCGATGGACTCTGCATCTCTCCACCTGCCCCATAGCTTTCCCACAGGCAGGAAACCTTGAGTCCACTTCTCTTCCTTTGGCAATTGAGAGGCCCTGGGCAGGGCACTAGATTGCCAGGCTCTGTGCTTCCTTCCTCCTGCCTGCTTTGTTCTTTGTATTTTTCCTGTTACCTTGATATTCAGTTTTTCAAATGGGGTGGATTAAGTAACAAAACCCTGACTTCAGCATTTTCTTGAAGTC
The DNA here is from genome assembly GCF_015220235.1 of Choloepus didactylus. NCBI lineage: Eukaryota > Metazoa > Chordata > Mammalia > Pilosa > Megalonychidae > Choloepus > Choloepus didactylus. Next base: position 157,392,970 of record NC_051310.1, on the reverse strand, counting down.
TCCTCTTCTTGGTAGTCTTTTCACCTTTTTTACCCAAGAAACAGAGAGGAAACTGAAGAGAAATAGAGGACAAAATACCCAAGAGATACAGATAAGCCTGGGAGTCAGTGGGGACTGCTAGAGAAGCAGCAGCTACCCGCCACTGCCAGACTACAATGTACAAAAACCAGAGTCTTAGGATTTTTTGTCCAGCTGGTACAAAATTCTGAAATTCTCCATGTTGCTAGGGCCACCACATCCTCTAGGAAGTATCTGTGATTCCCCTGGACTGAGGTAAGGGTTCCTCATGGACACCTACTAACTTCCATGAATAGCCAGCTCTGCTGTCACCACATAGTTCTGTAGTCATCTTTTAGCTCACCCATCTACCCTGTGACACTGTCAACTTCCCGAGGGCAGAAGCTTGTATCTTATTTATAACTCCCCCACTGTCGCAGCCCATGAGGGCTTTGCCAATCCAGAGGCCAAAGAAGACACCGGGCATTTTCGGATACATGAACTTTTATTCAGGGCTTACTAACAGGGTGAGAATTCCCAGAGATATCTTGATGGCTCTCTTAGGCCGGGCGGGCATCACATTTGCGGGGAAGTCAACCGCATGATTAAAAAGAGGACAGCAAGCCAGTTTGAGGCAAAGACATTCCTGAGGGCAGAAGCAAGCGGGAAAAGAGTCTTGATGGGGGAAGGGTTGGTGATTGATACATAACCACAACAACATTTGGGAGCCAGGAAGCAGGTAGACTAGATTAACATTTGACAGCGGGAGGTGTGGGGTACATTTACATCTTGCTCTTTTGTGAGACCAAGAGTTTCTCACCTTCTGCTTACTTCCCATTTCACGTTTTTAATTAAAGTTACATTTTAAGGTTAACTTACCCTTTTCTCTTTATTAGCTTACAAAGATGATAGGTTAAACATTAGCTGCCTGGGTCATGCAGACTGCTGTGCACCAAGGTCCGCAGGCCTGTTCTGTTCCCACCAACCTACTAGAGTGCCTAGAACATCTGGAGCTGATGTTTGGATGGATGGTGGATGGATGGATGAATGGATGAATGGATGAGAACCCTCATGTCTCAAGCTGCAGTGGCCACTGGTCTCCATGTATCTGACTTTCCTGAGGTCACTGTAACTCAAGCATGCAGAGAACCTAGCTGAGAAGAGAAAGGGGACATAGTTGTCAGCAAGAGAAAAGGGCACTGGGTAGCAGCAGGGCAGAGGCAGACGCCTGAGCAGGGCAGGGGCTTGGCAAGCACCCGATGAGCGGTTAGTGTTGCCTTCACTCTGACCTTTCTTCTCTGGTTGGAGGCTCAGGTTTCAGCCTGCTGTGAGGGAAGCAGTCCTGTGGCACCAGGAGACTGAAAGTACCCTCTTTCCCCTCGGTCACATGCTGTGATCTCCCAACTACGGGGTGAAGGGTCAGTCCTGGGGCCTGCAGCCATTGTTCCAAGGAGATTAGGTGTCACCGGGATCCTGCCTCCCACCTCATTCCCAGAATTTCTCTTCTTATTACTGAAATATCCCTGTAAAGGCGAAAGGCTAAATATTTGTCAAGGGCTGTGTTCATGTTATGTTGTAGAGATAAAGTCAGGAAGGATAGAAGACACCTACAGCGTTTATTTGACAAAGTGACCCTTCCCTGTCCTTTAAACATCTCTGGTCACCCCCAGGAATTCCCCGGAACTGACAATTTGTAGGCATCTTCCTGTCTGCCTTGACAAGGTCTGTCTATAAGGAGGTGGTTTTATGTTTTCCATCCCAGCACATGGACAGGTGGCCACGTGCCCCCTCCTGCTTTGGGGAGGTGGAAGTTCTTTTAAATTGTCCTGCTCTACCCTTGTTTTCCTTCAACCACTTTCTTGTCACTCCCTGCCCTGATGGAGGATAATTTTCTTCCCAGGTCCCTTATTCGGTAATCCTCACCAACCCCTGAGCCACATAGGTTTTGTATTTTAATCTTCCTTCCCTTCATAAGTCAGCCTCCTTTGTCCTTTTGCCATTATTGCTTGTATCTGCCTGAATCCCTGGGCACGAGGGGCACAGCCTCCTACCCAGCATGCCTCAGGGCCCCGGGGAGAAGCTGAGATCACAGACTCAGTTGTTTAGAGTGATTTGGGTTGCATTGTCACCAGGCACATGATCCTGCAATCCTTATTGAATTGAGTAAGATAAACCAGCTGTGTATTTACCAGGATGTCTCGGTCCATCTGGAACATTCGAGTATTTACAAAATGTTCTCCCTATTCAGGCACTTAAAATCCTTCCTCTGACAACATGTTTTGATTCTCCTTATATGACACCACCTTGGATGACAGCTCCTCCACGACAGGTCGAGAGTTTCTACTCTTGAAGCCAAGCTGCCTGTTCTGCTTTTGGCTCCGTGAAACCACCTGGGGATGGTGTCTCCTTTCGATGGGACTCCCAGGGAGCAGGGGAGATTGTTGTATAGTGTGAGATGTGCAAACTAAGATGAGATGGGAGGGCTAATGAATTGTGGCATTTCCTTTACTCGTTTATTAAATATTTGTTCAGTACCTACTATTTGCAGGCATCAGTGACATGCCCTGGGATTAAAAACATGAAAAGGACCCAGACCCTGCCCTCCTAGTCTACCCAGAGTGGGAGAAAAAGAAACAGATAATTAGAATACCAAAAAAAAAAAAAAAGCCAAAATAAGATATTAACAAAGTGGTCTGGAGTAGAGAGGAGGCAGAATCTTTTGTATCTTGTCTATCAAACGTAGCTTTTGTATCTTACCTTGCAGGCACATTGTCAGGAATAGGTAAAATGATAAAGGCTCACAGAACAGGTGACATCTGAGCTGGTTCTTGAAAGAGGAGAAGGGCAGGTGGAGACAGTGCAGGGAGGAAGGTTATGGATGGATAATAATGTCAGGACCCTCACACCCAGCCCAAGTGTTTTCAGAATCAAGGAAGGTTGAAAAATACATGAAAAGTAAAGGCCCAAAAGGGTAAAGGTCGAAACTGACTGTGTTTTAAAACTTCAACTTCCATGTGAGACCAAGGGAAGAGGTGTCTACTTGGTGCAGGATCTATATTTTCTAAACAGTATAACTCTACAGTCAGTTTGTTCAAACACCACAATTACATGGAACTTTGAATAGGAAGTGAGATATGGTAGGTTAGTATAGGTTAGAGTGAAATAGTGACACATCCCAAAGTAATTTGGGCAGAGAATAAAAAATATATTTACAGCCTCCCCCCCACCCTGCCCCAAGGAGCTGGGGGAAGGTGCAGAAGTGTTGGACTTCCTCACCTGGACTGGTGTTGATGTTGTCACAAACATTGGGACTGGCGGTTTGATGTGCCAAGCCCTCGATTGTGGGACTTGCCCTTATGAAGCTCGTTACTGCAAAGGAGAGGCTAAACTTACATATAATTGTGCCTAAGAGTTTCCCCCTGAGTACCTCTTTGTTGCTCAGATGTGGCCCTGTCTCTCTCTAACTGAGCCACCTCAGCAGGTGAACTCACTGCCTTCCCCCTTGCTTGGGACCCGACTCCCAGAGGTGTAAATCTCCCTGGCAACTCAAGATATGACTTCTGGGGATGAATCTGGACCCGGCATCGTGGGATTGAGAATATCTTCTTGACCAAAAGGGGGATGCAAAATGAGACGAAATAGTTTCAGTGGCTGAGACATTTCAAATGGAGTCGAGAGGTCACTCTGGTGGACATTCTTATGCACTATATAGATAACACCTCTTAGGTTTTAATGTACTGGAATAACTAGAAGTAAATATCTGAAACTACCAAACTCCAACCCAGTAGTCTGGACTCCTGAAGACAATTATATAATAATGTAGATTACAAGAGGTGACAGTGTGATTGTGAAAACCTTGTGGATCACACTCCCTTTATCTAGTGTATAGATGGATTAGTAGAAAAATGGGGATAAAAACTCAATGACAAATAGGGTGGGATGGGAGGGATGGTTTGGCTGTTCTTTTTTTACTTTTATTTTTTATTCTTATCTGATTCTTTCTGATGTAAGGAAAATTCAGAAATAGATTGTGGTGATGAATCATAACTATATGATCGTACTGTGAACAGTTGATTGTATACCATGGATGACTATATGGTATGTGAATATATTTCAATAAAACTGAATTAAAAAAAAAAAAAAGTAAAGGCCCAGTTTAAGTTTAAGATACTGCTATAACTTTATATGCCCTTCCAAGTGAAGTCAGAACCCTGGTTCAAGGCTTGAGGAGACAGAGATAGTCTCATGCTTTTACATGTGTGACTTGTACCTTTTGAGAAATAGGGGCATCCTTATCACTGTTCTGGGGCACAAGGAAGCAGGAGAATTTTAATTTTTTTCCCTTTATTTTCAACCACTTCACAACCACCAGGAAATTGAGAGTCCCGTTCCTGCAGAACTGGGTTCCAGCGGGGTTGGTGAGAGTGGCAGTAGAGAGTCCCCTTCTCCCTCGTAATGCTCAGCCTCTGAGCTCTTGTCCAACCCTTTGAGGTTCCACATTGTTGGGACGTCTGTGAGAGTCCTGTGACTCCTAGCTAAGGAGGGAGAGTCCAAGGCCCCCCATGCCACCAAAGAAGACATTTGGATGGATGGCAAGTAAGCCCATGAAAAGATGCTCAGCATCATCGGTCATCAGGGAATCTCAAATCAAAATAACAATGAAACACCACTACACACTTATAGCCAAAATTTTTAAACTGACAATACCAAATGTTGGCAAGGATACCAAGCAACAGGAGCTCTTGTACATTGCTGGAAACACAAAATTACATAACCACTTTGTAAAACAGTTTAGCAGTTTCTTATGAAGTTAAACATATAGTTACCATATGACTGAGAATCCCACTCCTGGGTATTTACTCAAGAGAAATGAAAACCCCACTCAAAGACCTTAACTATCTACTCAAAGACTTCTGTGCAACTGTTTATAGCAGCTTTATTCATAATAGTCAAAAACTGGAAGCAACCCAAATGTCCATCAACTGGTAAATGGAAAAACAAACTAACACATTCACGTAACACTACTCAACAATAAAAAGGAATGAACAGTTGATATGTACAGCAATACAAATGAATCTCAAAAACATCTTGTTAACTGAAAGAAGCCAGACACAAAAAGCTACATATCTTATGATTCCATTTATTTGACATTCTGGAAAAGGATAAAACTATAGGGACAGAAACCAAATTAGTGGTTGCCAGAGGTAGGGGAAGGGGATTGACTACAAAGGAGCACAATGCACAAGGGAGCTTTTTGGAGTGATGGAAATGTTGTATATATTGAGTGTGGTTGTGAATAAACAACTAAATGCATTTGTCAAACCTCATCAAACTGTATGCATGAAAAGGTGAATTTTACTCTATAAATTGTACCTTAGATAAACCTAACAAACGAATAAAATCTAGGTCTTGATTTCCCTAGACCCCCATTGTCCCAATATCCGGCTCAGGTAGGTGACACCAGCTGCTCAGAGTCCCCCTTGAAGGTGTAGTGACTTGAAGGCAGAGTCTACACTCCTGCCTTGATCAGATGCTGATTTCCTCCCTCAAAGCCAGTGCCCACACTTCCATGCTTACTTCTGGCTTCCAGCCCTGGGCAGGGCATGCTCTGACCAAGCTCTAATTTGGGTCATGTAATCCCTATTTGTAACCCATTAACCCAGTCAAAGTTTCTGGTCACTGGGGCTGAGCTTGCAGGATGTTTGGCTCTCCTGTTGTAATCCCATCATTGGGAACAAGGAACATTTCTGCTTCTGTGCAGTGGGCGTCACACACCCTCACTATACGGCCCCTGAAGGGTATGTTTTGGGGGGTCTGTCATTTCAGTGCTCCTCACATGGGTCAACTGTTCCAGTGTGCGATGGGCCACCCGGGTTCAGGACATCTTCACAGCTGGGAAGCTCCTGGCCCTGGCCCTGATCATCATCATGGGGATTGTACAGGTCTGCAAAGGTGAGTGTTGTCTTGACAATGGGGTCCCGCCCAGGTTTCCAGCCCCACCCTGTGCATGCCCCTTCATGTCATCTTCAGATGTGTGCACACCCTGAGATTTCCCCGCTCTGACCTTGATGACTTCTCTTCTTCACTTACTTGACAAAGCAGAAGAGATATCCATTTCCCCAGGATGGCTGGAAATAGGGAATGCTCTCCCTGGTTTGCAGAGGCCTGGCCTTCCCTGCTGACCTCATGGCCCTAGCACAGCTAAGAGAACACCCCAGATCTCTGGACTCCTACAGCCCTCTAGCCCTAGCCTCAGGGAAGCTCTCTGCATTTTGGAGTACTATGTGTGTGCATCTTAAAATGGGGGACAGAGGAGCAGATCTTTATACATTTTGGAATCACTTATAATCTCTACAAGAGAGAGCTCTACATTCCCAGGGCCCCTGCCAACATTCCCCACTGGATTTGGTCCTTTCCCAGCCCAAGTCTGTATTTGGTTTCCATGGGACCCATGGCACCACTAAGCTTTGCCCAGCGTCACTGCCTCATGGAGAAAGTCAGATGACAAACAGGGAGCCCTCCCACCTGCCCACCAGCCCTAAAAGCAGTACAGGGAGCCTGGATTTTTACTCCAGAAAGACTAATTAAGTTTCTGCTATATAGCATGTGTGATTATTTTAATCAGTTGGATTAAGTTCTTTGGCAGTTTTTATTGTTTCTAGAAATTTAGACTTAAGGAAATCACTATGCTCTCTTTTCAGATAGCAAGTCCCTGCTAATCTGGTTTCAATTCTTTCTTCTGATCACTCTAATCTCATCATTTCCTTGTGTAAATGGTGGCTTATAGACAGATCAGTTGCTGCATCTCATTACATCAGTCAGTCACAACCTTTGGAAGCTTAAGTTTGCGAGTTGGCTGTTCTTGATGCTTTCTTCATGAAAATATACAAACAGTGCTCAGGAGATTGCCGGGGACTCCAGTCCTGTGTCTCCGAAGCCAAGCAGACTCGCTGGGCCGCCAGTCTCCCAACTTACCCTCCAAGTAACCTTGCCTTTTAAAAGAAGAACATTCAGAATTGTGCTCTGAACCTGAACCCCCATTCGAATTCATGGTTACCATGTTCTGGTAGGTTCTGGACCTGTATTTCCCTGATCCTTTTAGCCCGACTTCTTCAATACATTGAGTTCACTGGAGAAAAGACAGAGCTGACCCAAAGCCTCCAAGAGGGGTGAGAGATGGGCCAGCTAGGCCAAGGGCTGCCGGGGCCTCTGACCCTTGTCTCTGAACAGCCTCTGCCCATTGTGTCCACAGGAAAGTACTTCTGGCTAGAGCCAGAGAACGCATTTGAGAATTTCCAAGAGCCGGACATTGGCCTCATCGCGCTGGCTTTCCTTCAGGGCTCCTTTGCCTATGGAGGCTGGAACTTTCTTAATTACGTGACTGAGGAACTTGTTGATCCCTACAAGTAAGTTTAAATAGCCCAGCTCTTCACCTATCCCTTCCAGGAAAGACACCACTGCAAAGCCAGGTGTCCACTGCTGTTTCTCCTTCCCCTTCTGGTCTGTTCTAAGGAACTTAAACGTTTTGCCCTCCTCTCTGCCAGTGATCCAGTTACTGTCCCAGAGCAGGTGAAAAGTGGAAAACTCCACACTGCCTTATGGAATGAAATATGCCCCCTAGAAGCTTCCAGGCCTCATATTCATTTGTCTCCAGACAGGCTAGTCTTTGTACCTTGAGGCAGGGGAAAGGGGTGCATTGTAGGGATTCAGGTCGAGAAGAGATCAGCAGGTATGGAGGATATATCATGCCTCAACTATTTCATTTCCTTCAAATATCCTGCCCATGTTGGGACAAAATTCGACTCCCAGGAAGGGGGGGTGAGCATCACAGAAGGCTGGAAGGTTAGCTTCAGGCAGAGAAACAGAAGGTGCTCACTGGGCCCCAGAGAGAGGCAGGTGTCCCTGGGTGCCAAGCCTTTCCCCTCTCATCTGCTCTCCCTCTACAGGAACCTTCCCAGGGCCATCTTCATCTCCATCCCACTGGTCACATTTGTGTATGTCTTTGCCAATGTCGCTTATGTCACTGCAATGTCCCCCCAGGAGCTGCTGGCATCCAACGCGGTTGCTGTGGTAAGAAATCAAACTTCAGTCTCTCAAACCAGGAATATTGAAATAGACGTGACTGCTTAGCACCACTCACTTTTCCCTGATCCCATGCCTTGTGGATTTGGAAATCATTACAGGTCCTCAGGGCAGAAACCACATTCTGTCCTCACTGGGGCATCTCCAAGTGCCCAAGAGCAAACTGACGCCTAGGTTAGCTGCAACAGATTTGTGTGGCCCCCAGAGCCAAAAATATTTACTATCTGACTCCTTACAGAAAATGTTTGCCAACCCCTCATCCAGGGTCACTTTAAACTCTAAATTTAATCATTGTACAAAGGAGACAGGCTCCTCCTCAAAAAGCTATTTCTCTCTGCCCCTATTTCCCCCCCTGCAAAGTATGCAGCCTTGTCTCCTTCCCTCATTACAGAAAAGTGTGTGCAGGTAAAGAATTATGAAGTGGAAGCGGTTTGTGTTTTTTTAGGATGAGTCAGGTCCACATGATTGGGAGCCTTGGTTTCTGGGAAAGACCCGGGAGCCATGGTGCTCCCTCACTAGCTTCAGGCTGGACCACGACCCACCCTACCAAACGAGCCATCACCTGTCTTAGTTCTGAAGACTGAAGAAGGAGGCTGTCTGGTCTCCATGGGAGCTTGTTCCCATGACCTTCCCCAGCAGGTCCTCTATTCTGACAGCCCCTCCTCCCACCAACACGACGGTTCCCTCCCCCCATAATGCACTATCAATCAGGTGTGGTTGTGGCTCTGAAAATACAAAAAAGGCTGGTCACCCTATAGCGTATATTCCTTTAATACACGAAAACAAGTCTAGAGCTTCACAAACTTATGTCTCAGCCTAAATAGTGGCTTGTTCTTATGGTTTATTCCCATGACATCATCTTTTCAACCCTCCCAACCACGCTATGAATTATGATTCATCCCTGTTTTACAGATGGGAAAACTGAGGCTCAAAAGTTACGAACCTCACTCAGGGCCTCGCAGCTCCTAACTGAAGGGCTAGAAATTGAACCCTTCTGTCTGCCTCAGAAGCTTGTACCTCTCACTGCAGGAGAAAGAGTATAATGTAGGGGAGGCCTGGGTTCTCGTCCTGGCCCCTCCACTTCCTGAGTGTGTGGTCTTAGTCAAGCTACTTAATGACTCTGTGCCTCAGTTTCCTCATCCATAAAATGGGGATAATAAATGTTGGTTATTTATTAGTATTTGTACATACTGTCTCCTTTGGTTGATTAGCCCAAGACATTTATCGACTCGGCACTGCGTAGTTATCATGGTGGGAAGTGCTGGTACAAGAGGGGAGCAGGGCACTGTAGATATCCCTCCTCTCAAGAAACTTGGCCAGAGAGAATCAACAAGGGTGCATATGGGAAGCATCTTCTGGGGGTGGGGAAACCCAGTGAGGGTGTGGGGACAACAGCAGGCACTGCCAGCCATTACCTCCAGGATGAGTGCTCTGCCTGAGGCATAACCTCTCCTTTTCCCCTGCACCCCTTGTTTTTCAATCCCAGACATTTGGAGAGAAGCTCCTAGGGGTCATGGCCTGGATCATGCCCATTTCCGTTGCCCTGTCCACCTTTGGAGGAGTCAATGGGTCTCTCTTCACTTCCTCCCGGTGAGTGCTGCCTGGCCTTCCCTGGCCTGGGGACCACTCTGCTGTGCATATTGCTCTGTGTGTATGTGGTGGGCTTGTCTCCAACAGCAGGTCTGGGTGGGCACCTGGGTGGTGACCTGCAGAGGGGTGGGTGCTCACATGAGCGTGTGTGTATGTCAGTATGTATGCACAGGGTTGTGCGCTGCTCACACGGCTACCTGCGATGTGCATGGCACACAGGTCCTGGGTGCTTCACCTCTAGTGGCTTCAAACAGAGCAGAGGACCGAGGAGGCCCCTGGACTGCCTGATGCAGTCTCAGGTCAGGGGCTGTGCTTGGGAGATGGACAGTGCCTTGGTGCCTTGGCTGCAGTCCTAGGGCCCCCTTTTCACTTGTCAAGAAACAGGCTGCTGCTGACTAGAAAGGAACCCCACTCTGAGAGGGACCAGGATTGGGAGCTGTGCTCTCAGATTGAGAGTTATGGGACCAGACTGCAGGAGGGGTCACATCATTTCTGGATGTCCTTGAGGATGCAGCGCTCCTCCCCACGCACCAGACAAGCAGCTGTGGGAGGCCTGTGCCTGGCCTAAACGAGCCTCAGGTGGGGAAGGTGTAGTGAGGAGGGTGGGGAAGAGTGGAAGAGAACATTTGTCCACAAAAAGACTTCTCTTTAGCCACAGTCTCTACCCCAAAACTCTCTGGGAGGCCAGAAGCATGAGTGGGTAAAGGAGTCTGCAGCTCCTGCCTCCATAGATCCAGGAATCTGGCCCCTTCTTGCTGTCCCTTCTTGCCCTCTCCTGTGTCTTGAGCTGAATGTCAAACAGAACTAGAATGGGCTGTTGAAGCCAGCAGACGTGAGATGATTTCCATTTGTGTGGTTCCCGTGAGGTCCTCCCAGGGCTCCCATAAAGTGCCCTACCCCAGGGCACAGTCCCACCCAAAAGAGCTGGGGAAAGCAGTGAGCCCCCAAACTCAGCTGCTTCCCAAACCACCTGCACATCAGGGAGTAAAGTGACGGAAGTGCCATGTTTTCAGGACCCAGGGCAGGAAAGAGATAGCATGGGTGTCACCTGTACCCCAGGGCCCAATGTCACTCACCCACAGCAACCTCATGTGCATGTTACACAGGAGCAGTGGCCATGTGGAGGCCCCAGCCCAAGGGCAAGCAGTGGAAGAGCAGTGACCCATGAGGCTCTCTGGGATCTATTGGAGGAGAGTGACTGGCTGCAGTCGCTTTAGAGTGGGGTTTGTCCCTCGGCAGGCCCAGCAGCGGTCTGCATGCATGTGGTATAGTTGTGTGTGCATGCAGGCTTCCTCAGATCTCCTTTCCAGTCCCTTCCTTCCTTTCTTCCTTCCCGTTCCCTCCTTCTCTCTTTGCCTCTCTCTCTTGTGTTTTGGGGAACGGAGAGGTTGATGCTTCCTGAAAAGTAGGAGTGTGTGGGGGTGTGTGTTATGCTTAATGTCATCTCCTCCAGTGTCAGCTAGCCGGGCAAGGATTGTCTCATGTGAACTTGACACTTGCAAATGCTGTTGGGCCTGGACAGTCACACTTAGCCCTGGCTGAGGTGGAGGAGGGACTTAAATGCAGACCCCTGGCTGTGTGCATGATGGGGCCAGGGGCCCAGGCTGGTGCCTGAGGCTGCACCATAAGAGGATTGAGGACCTGGGGGAAGGGGGCGGGACGCTGTGTGGCTGCATGAGCTAGTGACACTGGCCTGGGTGGTTGATGATGGCAAGTGCACAGGGGTTCAATGGGATGGGGCCACAGTCAACTCCCACACTTCTAAAGAGCTGCTGCTATTAGCTTCTCTCTTCCTTAGACACAGGTTTCAAAATAAGTGATGATTTTCTTCACAACTCCCAGTGTGCTGATTCTGTGCCTTTCTGTACCCATCATGCCAGCCCCTTCCTTTACCGCTTCTTTCCTTACAAAATCTTGGAAAAAAGAAAAAGTGATCTAATTAACACTAAGACATAAATGATTGCTAACAGCTTATAGTATTCTCTTTTCTCTTGGAAGAGGGAAGGGGAGGAAGAGCTGCTATCGATATTAAAATTTCTCTTTTTTAAATAACTGAAATATCCTGGTTATGATATTGTAGTATAGTTTTGCAAGATCTTACCACTGGGAGAGACTGGATGAAGGGTACACAGGACCTCTCAGTATTATTTCTTATGACTGTATGTAAATCTACAAGTATCTCAAAATTAAAAGTTTGATTTCTATAAAGTTTAAAAAATAGATTTTATTCTGTTATAAGTATTCTATTTTAGAATTTTAAAATTTTTTCTACAAAGTAGAAGAAAGAAAATTAAAATCACTCATAATCCCACCATCCAGAAATAATCAGTTAGTACTTTAATGTATTTTTCCACATACCTATAAATAATTTTAGAATTGGACCCATAGTGTATAGAATCATACAGTAGTCTCTCCTTTCTTTAAAAATAATTAACATCATATTGTATGTTCTCATGTAATCAAATTTTTTCCAAATCATTTTTATAGCTATAAAATATTCCACCTTCTAGATATCCCATAATTTATTTAATCAGTTCATGCCTATTTGTAGGCATGTAGGTTATTTCTAGTTTTTTCTTATCATCAGAATATCTTTCTATGTACGTCTTTGACCAACTATTCATTTCTTCAGGATGGCTTCTTGGGAGTAGAATAAGTAGCTCCAAGGATATAAATATTTAGGTATAATTTACATACCATAAAATACAGAGATCCTAAGTGTTCAGTGTGATGAGTTTTGACAGTTGTAGACAGAATGTAACCACTGCCCAAAATAAGATATAGAACATTTTCACATGTCCCCTGGGTTTCCTCGTGCCCCTTTCCTGTCAGTTCCCCTCCCGCCCCTATGGAGATATGAACCACAAGATATGATTGTTTTTAAGGCTTTCAATACATAGTACAGTCCCAGTGTATCAGAAAACCTATCTCCACTGAGGGCAGGGGAGGCACATTGTTTAAAAGATTAAGGCCTTAGGCCAAGGATAGAAGCTGCCCCAGCCAGTTCCAAGCATTGCAGTCCACAGACAGTCACCCAGAGCCAACCCAGCGCTCTCAGGGTCCATCCACCACCCCCCTGGCTGCCTCTGGTTTGCCCGCACCTGCATTTGTGATCATGGGTCTTGTGACTAGTGGGCTGGGAGGTGTGCACGCAAAGGCGGGGACCTGGTCATGGGGACGATGCCCCTGAGTGGGGCAGAAGATGGGCACGGATGAGGGAGCCTAGGCTGCAGAAAGAGTCCTTTTGGGGGCAGAGGGTCCTTGGGCTATCCCAGGCTGATCCTCGCCTTTCTCTCTGCCAGGCTGTTCTTTGCTGGAGCCAGGGAGGGCCACCTTCCCAGTGTGTTGGCCATGATCCACGTGAAGCGTTGCACCCCAATCCCAGCCCTGCTCTTCACGGTAAGGCCCCCCACCCCCCATCCCTGCTGCCGGCCCTGCACGACACACCGTCCCTCTCCTTGTACCTGCTCTGATCTGGGAGCTCCCACTCTCCACACATGCCCCGTCACCCTGCTGGTCTGCACCTGGGTTTCACTACGTCTTAGATAATCTGGCAAATGATATGCATGAACTTGATTAATATCAAGAGACCCTGAGTTCTGAAATACTCCAAAGATCTCATGTTGGCTCATATCCATTCCTCCCCTCTTGTCAAGACGGTGACTGCTTCCAGATTCTACAATCTCACAAAGAAGCTTTTCTTTCCCTGGCTCTCTTCTGCACCCACAGGGGTTCAGCACCAGCTCCACTCCTGGCTGATCACTGAGCACCCCCCACCTCCCAATCAATCTTTATGCCCCAGGAGGCCTGCCAGCTTCTTGGATAATATCACTGAAAGAAATTCAGAGTGTCAAGGGTTCACCAAAGAAGAAAAATCCTAAAGAAAGGAAGACTGGTAGACTGAAAATGGAGAAAAGGAAACTTGGGATGGGGAGTGGGGTGGGGAATAGGGGTAAAAACAGGAGTGAAAAAAAGACAAAACAAAACAAAAACCGATGTGTTCCCACTGTGTCTTTTGAGTTTTTTGGGTTTGTTTGTTTGTTTTTCCTTTCTGGATCCTGAATAAAACATTGAAAATGACTTTGGTCCACTAGCAAAGCAGTTAGAAACCAGGATAACAGCTCTCTGGAGTCCAGGGCATTGTACAGCATTAGGGGGAATTTCAGAATGTTCAGATAAGGGATGAAGGTCGTCCTGATTGCTTAGAGGTGGCTGGGGAAGACTCGATACTCCCAGTGGGCCACGGACAGTCCGAGCCATTGGTGCAGTACTGCAGGGCAGGTATGACAAGAATCTGCCCTAATCACCCTTCAAGTATTCTCACCATCAGATCTCACAAGAGAACTGAATCTTTTATTGGCCTTTACAAATTAGCAGAGGGGAAGAACCTGGTTCTGAGAGAGCCACTGAGATGCTTTTGAAGTTGGAAAATACACCTTATTAAGAAAACCTCATAAAGATGCTATGAGGGTTAGGTGAATTAATATTTGTAGAATAGTAAGACCAGGACCTGGTACGTAGTAAGTGCTATGTAACTGTTTGTTAAATTAACAAAACATAAGAAAAGAAGAAAATTAAATCAGATGACTCGGCCAGGAAAAAGGATTGGGGCAAAATAACGCCTTAATCTACAGTTAACACGCTTCCCTAAGGGTTAAAAAAGAAATTAACTTGAGCTACAACCACAGGAGAGATGTAAATGAGACCAGATGACACCTGTGTGGTCAACCCAGTTGTTTAGGGCCAGTGTCTGTTCTGGCTGGTTAGGGCCCATGGGCTGCCAGTGGTTAAATATTTTGATTATCACTCCTGCAAGAAGAAGGAATTTCCTGGTATCAAAGGTTACTAGGGGAAGTTGTAAAGTCTCCATGAGAATCATCCATTGTAAGATGGCATTGTCTATCTGCAGGCAGGGGAATGGCTTCCTGACCTGTAAACACTTCCTCCTGTCTCTGAACACTTTCCCACCACTGATGAGCTTCTCCCACCCCCCCAGTGTATCTCCACCCTGCTGATGCTGGTCACCAGTGACATATACACACTCATCAACTATGTGGGCTTCATCAACTACCTCTTCTACGGGGTCACAATTGCTGGACAGATAGTTCTTCGCTGGAAGAAGCCCGACATCCCCCGCCCCATCAAGGTGAGACAGCCTCCTTTTGGGGATCCCCCCCCCCACTCCTGAACTGGTTGCCGTTCAGGTTTATAAATGACTCTCTCCCTGGCTGTTGTCCTCAGATCATCATTTCTATGATGGTAGCAGACCCCCTGGGAAGTGAGGGCTATGTGTGAATGGGGGAGCCAGTTCCATTCTCCTCTGGGGGTGCCCTGATCTTGGGGTCCATGGTGACCACACAGCTAACGGGACCTTTGCTCCAACCACAGATCAACCTGCTGTTCCCCATCGTCTACTTGCTGTTCTGGGCCTTCCTGCTGGTCTTCAGCCTGTGGTCAGAGCCGGTGGTGTGTGGCATTGGCTTGGCCATCATGCTGACAGGAGTGCCCGTTTATTTCCTGGGTATTTACTGGCAACACAAGCCCAAGTGTTTCAATGATTTCATTGGTGAGTTGTCAAAGGCACTGGGTGGCTAGAGGGGTTACTGGACTGGGACAGGGTGGTTGGCGGTCTGGCGGGATAACCCACCAGGGTCAGCAGGTCTAGGTTCACCTTAACCTGGGTCCACAGAGCTCTAGAGAAGGAGCCCGGGGCACGAAAGGGCAGGTCCCTTCCCGGAGAGCCCTGAGGAGAGAAGAGCTGACATTTCCACGTGGACCTTAGACCTGCAAGAATAGGCAACCTGTTAGCCATCCTGCCGGAGCTGCCCTGGGCTGGGTGGAGCCAGTGTAGATGCTGGAATGAGTGATCAAAGGGCATAGGGGAGGTGGAAGCCTGGGGCCTTGATGAGTCAAGGGACAGCCAGCGGAAACAGGCTTCCCAGAAGACTCAGGAGGCAGGGGCGGTGGCCGTCTGCTGGAGAGGAAGTCTCCTGAAGACACTGGCTGCACTGCTGAGGCAAAGCTTGAAGCAGGAGATGTGGGAAAGGCCAGGCCCAGCTGGCGGGGTTGGAGGGGCACTCTGGCACTGACCTAGTTTCTATGTGTTCTCCTCCTGCAGAGTTGCTAACCTTGGTGAGCCAGAAGTTGTGTGTGGTCGTGTACCCTGAGGAGGAGAGGAGCTCGGGGACAGAGGAGATGGGTGAGGGGGTGGAGGAGCAGCGGCAGCCCATCTGCCAACACACTCCCACCAAGGAGAAGGATGCAGTGGAGCAGCCCCAGGCCTGAGGACCGCCACACCCCACCCAGCTGACTCTTACCTCCTTGATACCCCCTTTCTGCCCTACTTCCTGCTGGATCCCCTCAATACACACACATGCACACACGTCCCTCTGCTCCTGTCGGGCAGGACAAGACCCGGGTGTGGAAGAGAGAAACTGTAAACAAAGACAGTGGCATTTGTACCCAAAGCACCAGCCTCTCATTCCCGGGGCCTGTGTGCAAGGCCCCCACACAGGGCTGTCCATGCTCTGAGCATTTAGAGGAGAGTGGAGATGCCAGGAGTGCCCCACAGAGGCCTCCCTGCCGGGCCCAGGCCCTCAGTTGCCTCCCCAGGAACCCGAGTTCAGTACTGCCCTCCCTGCCTTACCTCCCCGTTCCTGAGCCCCAGGGAAGGCCTCAGCTCAGAGATGTGGCAGCAACAGTGAGCTGCTTGGGGAGGGGCAGACTCCAGCAAATCTGCCACTATTAAAGGTCAGCTGGAGAGACCTGCACCCTTCTCCCTTCACCAGGGACCGCTTCCCCACCTACCCCCACCATTCCTCCCCACCCCCACCTGGGCTCCCTTGTCCAGAGGGGGGTTCCTTTCAGGACACCACCTTCCCCTGAGCTAAGGACCAAGGAGAAGGAGTACTGCCCCCTCCCCAGGCCTGTGGAACATATTGGGAAAGGCTCAGATTGCAGAAACCCAGCCCTGCCCCTGCCTCCTGCATCCTGCTCCCAACCTGGGCCAAAGCTTCCTGAAGCCAGAAAGACTTCTTATTTCCAATGTAGGGGACATCTGTCTCCTAATGACAAAGCACTCAGCTCCTCCCCCACAAACCCCCCTCCCCCCTGGGAAGGAGCAGTTACCCGATTCTCCCTGCAGCTGCACCCCACAAACCCCCACACAGCACTGCTGGTCACCAGTGGTCATGCCCTTCTCCTCCTCTCCGGACCTTGGCCCCAGGACCCGGTATGAAGAATCCCCAAGCCCTTTAGGCCTGAAATTGGAGCTAAATCAGCCTTAAGTTACCTCCCATCCAAGAACTGGGCCTAAAAATACCCCCTTATTTCTAACCCTCAGGACAGACCTGGTATTAAATGCCTTCCCTAGGAGGGGGGGCACTTCCCCACGTCCCCAACGGTGCCCCAGAGACCACAGAGCCTGTGTGGAGAGAGTGTTTTCTGAAGGCCTGCTCCTCTTCGCCTTCCCCAATTCTATAACCCCGCCCTCCTTCCCAGTCTCACCACCCTTCCTGGACAGCCTCCAGGGCAGGATGCGAGGGCAGTGGCAGAATAGCACCCACTTTGGAGACCCCCAGGAAAGTCCCCTTCTCTGGTCCCCTCTTGTATGTGGGCTTCTGGCTGTCCTGCTTTTCCCTGTGCTCCAGAGGAAGGCCCTGAGCCTTTCGACTTCCCCAGCCTTACCTGTCATGCTAAGGACATAGTATCCTTTTATTCCAAACCAGGATACCCCCCACCCCACCCCGCCAACTCCCTATTCCCTCGGCTTAAACTGGAACAGCCAGGGAACCCCTCTCGGACCAGGCTGGATCTCCCATCTTCCCTCCCAGCTTGCCTGACCCATTGTCCTGAGATGCTGGGTTTGGTCTGGGTGGGCGCCGGGCGGGCTGGGGTTGGCCTCTGGAAGGTCAGGGGGTCACCCTCTTGTTCCCTCTCTTCTCATTCCTCCAACCTCCTCCCTCCTTCAGTTACTGTTTTTTGTAAAGTGGATGCCTTACTTTTTGGATAAATATTTTTGAAGCTGGTATTTCTATTTCTTTTGGGGTTTTTTTTGTTGTTGTTGTTGTTTTAATATAAGGTTGTTTTGAGGAGGTGGAATTAGTTAGAACTTGGATAATGATCTGTCTGTGAGTTGGTTTGGGTTTTAGAGCTTTGTTTTGTGGAGGATTATTTTTTCTTTTGATGTAATAAAACCTAAAATGGAAATAAAGTATTTGGTGGTGTTGATAACTAAATGGCCTTCTGAGACCGTCACCAGGCATTTCCTGTCTTAGATCTTTGTTTGCCAGGTTTCTTCTAGGACAGCATTCCCAAAGGCCCTCAATGTCCTTACCCCAAGGACTCGGTGCCCGGACATTCAAATAGTAACTCTCATTTGGAATCAAAACACTCTCATTTCTTCTGTTAAGTCATGAAGTGTTATCAAGTTCCTGCCCTGTGCACGGTACTGAGAGCCTGCAGACTAGCTGGGAAGAGAACACTCATCAGGACCAGAGCTGGTGGAGACCACCAAGCCCAGCTAAGAGAGACAGAGGCAGGGATTGGTCACCTGGAGGCCTGGTCAGCAAAGGCTTTTCGGACCAAGACAGCCTGGGCTGAACAGGAAAGGAAGTGATGGGCTGGAACTGCAGAGAGATGCAGGAGGAGTTAGGAGAGCATCCAGCTGGGTCCAAAGGGCTTGATGGGAAGGCTGGGGAGCACTGAGGAGGCAGGTGATAAAGTGTCATGGATTGAGGTTTTGTTCACTGCTGTACAGGCCCACCTGAAGGGAAGATTTCTTGGTGGAAGGTTGGAGTACTGCTGGATGAGGACAAGGAAGTACCTCCTGGTGTTTGGGGTTAATTGCTAGAGGAAGCAGATAGGATTAGACCCAGCTCTTGCTTCTGTGTTCCTCCCTCTGTGAGCAGATCTCTCAGCTGCCTGTCTGGCGGCATGGCTCCAGAGCCATCGCAGCTGACAGATGTAGGAAGGTGGGGGTGAGGGTGGCGGGAAGGGGTGTTAAGACATCTCCCTTCACCATCTGGGACACTATGAGGACATAGGCAGGCAAGACACCTCCACTCCCAGTCTTGGCCTGCCCCCAACACCCCTGCTATGTGGCTGCCCTCCTTCCAAACAGCAGCTGCAGGCCCTCCTTCCACAGAGCACTAAGCTGGGAGGCCAGACACTTGGCACCTGGTCCCAGCTCAGCCACGAAACAGCTGTGTGTCCTTGGGCAAGTTGCTGCACCTGTTTAGCATTTTTAGAGGAAAAAAATGAGAGGGTTGAACCGAATCTCAAAGGGTTCCTCAATCTCCCAACTTCAGATTGTCAGCCCCTCCCGAAAGAGTGAGGGCAAGAATGGGCAGATGCCAGTCTTGTGCAAGAGTTTTTCCTCCAAGCTTCACATCCACTCTTTGGAACCCCCCCACCCCCTCCTCTCTCCTCGGCTCCCAGAGGTCTCCATGTTGCCCCACTCCTGCAAGTCCAGCCCTCCCAAACCCCCTTTCACTTCATGGAGACACTTGTCCCTTGGGAAGGCCCCTCTAGCCATAAATTGACACCTCCGGGGCAGCTCCTGGGCAACACGTATTTTTTTTAACCTGGGCCTTCAACTCTGTCTTTAATACTAGGAATTTCAGATGCCATGACCTTAGAAAATCTGGGAGGCTTTTGGAGGTCACTGAAATCATAGCTGCTTATGCAGTCACTTATTAACACAGTCATATGTCAAATCTTTTTGTGACCATTGTGTCCAAGGAATTTGCTATACGATGTGGGAAGAGCAAGCATTCCTGAATTTTCCAAGTCAGCACAGACTTCACATATTTTGTTCCATTGTTCCCATAAGTGTATTCTTATTTGTCCAAATACCTATCCTTAATTTTAATTTAGAAAATATGGTCACAACAGACAAAGGTGTCTAAAAAGCTGTATCCATCTGTTCCAGTTTGCTAATGCTGCCATTTTGCAAAACACCAGAAATGGATTGGCTTTTATAAAGGGGGTTTATTTGGTTATAAAGTTACAGCCTTAAGGCCATAAAGTGTCCAAGGTAAGGCATCAACAATAGGGTACCTTCACTGGAGGATGGCCAATGGCATCCAGAAAACCTCTGTTAGCTGGGAAGGCACGTGGCTGGCGTCCGCTTGCTCCCAGGTGACATTTCAAAATGGCGTTCTCCAAAATGTTGCTCTTGGGGCGTTTTGTCCTCTCTTAGCTGCAGCTCCTCCTCAAAATATCACTTTCAGTTGCTCTGAGGTCCTTCTGTCTGTGAATTCCTTTATATGATTCCAGTGATCCAATTAACACCCGCCCTCAATGGGCGGGATAACACCTCCATGGAAATTATCCAATCGAATATTTCACTCACAGTTGATTGAGTCACATCTCCATGGAAACACTTGAAGGATTCCATTCTAATCAACACTAATACATCTGCCCCCACAAGATTGCATCAAAGAATATGGCTTTTGGCGGGACATAATATGTCCAAATTAGCACACCATCCCTCCCTTTAAGGAGCAAACAGTCTACCAGGAGAAAGAAAAGAATGCACATAAGCACGTAAGTGTACTTTATGGCACCAGTGAGCACCCTCTCTGTATGGGAGCCACCTGCTTGTGAAATTCTCCAGCTGAGCTGTGAGCTCCCTGCAGGCAGGGGCTGAACCTACAACATACCCACAGCCTGTGTAGTGCCTGGTACCTACATACTCAAAAATGCCTGTCGAATTGAAGGATAATACAAGGGAGCAGGTAGTGTGTCTGCTCGGGAGACATAAAGTTGGAATGGAGGTCCGAGGAGGGGACGGAGGAGATAGCATTTACCAAACCAGTTGTTCTATGAACATTATCTTACTCAACGTGTAATTAAACAACCCCATGAAGTAGGCATTATTACTGCCATTGTATAAGGCTAAGTAACTTTCCCAAGGTCACCGAGCTGGTAAGTGACAGAGGTTAGATTTGAGCCCAGTCCTCTCTGACGCTTCTCCGCCAAGCTCTGCCACTTCCCTGTTGAGAAATACTTGGTGAAGGAGGTGGCCTTTCAGCGAGGCCTTTTACAAAGTCACTAAAACAATACTCATGCATTATTTCAGTTAATCCAAACAGGTAGAGACTGCAGTAGCAAAAGGAAAACAATCCTACTGAAGAGGGAGGGCTTCTTTCCCCTCCTGAGTGACTCTCAATAACCAAGAATCTCCCGCCCTCGACAGGCACTTCCCTCCCAGCAGCCCTTCCTGTCCAGCGTGCCCCCTCCCCTGCCCTGAGATGCTGCCACCTGCCCTGCAAACTCTCAGTTACTGGGAAACACTGAAGTCAGAACGTGGGTGGCAACGTCACCCACCAGCCTGGGATTGCTTATCTCCCCGTGGCCAAAGCTGCTGACTTTCTCATTTCCTGCTGGCTCTATCTGCACATCACCCTGCTTTTTCCAGTGCCCATTTCGCTCACCAATGACGCAGCAGTCCCTCTCTCTCTCTGTCAGGAGCCACTGAGGGCAAAGAAGCCTCTCTGCATCACACAGCTCCCCCTTTCCTCATCCTTTCAGCCCTGGACAATTTCAAGAACAAACCGGCAACCCTTTCCCCCAACATCAACGAGGCATCCTTGTTGATAGACTCAGCCTCCCAGCCTGGTTTTCCTTGCTAATATGGTGGCGATAGAAATACTGTTTGCCTTGCCTGCCTTCCTATTTAATTCAAAGGAAAGTGGTCAGCATGGAAAGTGTATGTTTCAATGACTGAAAAAGCATAACTTACCAGAAAACAAAAGATATAACTATTATCACTATTTCAAAGTGAGGGGAAGGGACAATAGAATTTCCCCTCATTGAGACAAGGCCCTGGCCCAGTCTCCCCAGCCCACCCGGCCACCCTCTCCCCCTGCAATTGCGCTGCAAGGCCCCATCCTGGCCAGGTTTCCTCTTCCTCTTTCCTGGTGCTCAGCGGGCTCTGCTGTGTGCCAGGGCTGCGGGAGCCTGCCCTCTGCCGTCCACCTGCTTACGGAGCATGGCAGCCCCACCAAGCCCAGAACTTTGGACCAACATCGCTGCCTGGTGGTCAAGAGAGGCACTGCTGCCAAACAGATGCCGCTCAGCTTTGGTACCTATTTGGCACAGGGTCCTTTGAAATGGGGAGAAGGCAGAAATCTCCCCATCTGGTCCTGGGATCTGTCTCCAGGATGCATGCAGATCTCCCCATGCCACATCGGGGCTTTTGGAGAAAGCATATCTGGCCATACCTCAAAGCATGCACATAAAGCTCCCAGGGTAGGTAGGAGGGCTAGGGAGGAAGGGAAAAGGAGAACGCCAACTAGAGAAATAACTTGCTTGGTTTGTAGGCAGCCTTGTCTTCAGGGACATATTTTGTTCTAGCATTCAGAGTTGCACAGATCCCCTCCACATTTGTCCCACCTTGGCCCACTCACTGTGACCCAGCCCTTGGTGTGCCCAACTTGTAAAAACTCCTGACCCACCCACAGGGTACCCACAGCATTTGCTGGTGATGAAAAAGCCAGTGGCACATTTCTCTGTGTCCTTTTCTTTTCACTGGACTACAGCCCCGTTTGGAGGTAAAATTGAACAGGTAAGAGCAGGGCCCCAGCAAGTGCCTCTGTCAGAGGGAGTGGGAAGTTACCAAAGGAAAGAGAAAAGGGAAGGGAGGGGGCCCAGTAGAGACCAAGAAGTGCAAAGAGAGAGAGAGTCAGGGGCTTCTCCCAGAGAGCCTGGAACAGAGCCCCAGGAAGAGGTAATGACAAAAGAGAAGGCTTCTTAAGCCTCACAAGAGGAAGTGGGCCCAAGAGGGGCAAGGCGGAGGCCTGAGAATGGCCATGCAGAAGGAAAGACAGCAAACTGAACTGCAAGGAGTTCCTGAGCCCTGCAACCCAGGCACAGGAAATGGGAGGCAGAGCCTCAGGCCCAGAGTCCAGAGCAAAACACTGGCCTGAGCCACCAGCAGTGCAGGGGAGCTAGAAAAGAGAGGAGTGTGGCTGCCAGGTTCCCCAGGTGTCCTCCTGCCCAGACCTGGGGCACAGGACCCAAGTCCTGAGCAGATGCCTTAGCCAAGCACAGGCAGTTGGGTGCTGTGCCAGGCTGCTAGAGCTGGCCAGGACAGAAAACACATTAGTGTTTGGGCTATTGCACAGACCCTGTGCAAAAACCTAACAAACAAGCATTCTCTGGGCAACAGCACAGACTCCATGTATCACTTGTTCCTAGAACTTTTTGCTACTTCCTGAGCCCCTCCAACAACACCCCCTGGCCCGCACCCAGGAGGATGCCCTGAGAGGTGGGGCTACAAAAGGAACTGACTGTCCCTGTGGGTAGGTGGAGCCCAGCACTGGGGGGGACGGAGAGGGAGGCGTGTCAAGGGAGGAGATCAGATCGGACTGGGGGTCGGCACTGGAAGAGGGTTTTCTCTGTTCACTCGGACTTGGCACCTCATTCTGCACAGAACTTTTTGGACATCAGAGGGAGGAGGACACTCAGAGTGAGGTGTTGCCCTCAGGGAGGACTCTGGAATCCCTTGGGCTCAGCGGGGATACTGGGAGGCATTCCCAGAAGCCTCAGCTCCTGGGCATCTCCAGAACCCTGGATTGGACTCTGAGCAAAGAGTGCCCCCACCTGCTAAATAGGCAGTGGCCCCGTTTCTCTAAGGCCTGCATCCCTCCCTCCAGGGTGCGCCCTGCCCCTCCCTGAGTCACCCCAGGGAGAGAGGGGGAAAAAAGGGAAGAGGCATTGACCCCAGAGGAAGAAAAAGGAAGCAAAGAAGAGGAGGGAGGAGAAAGGCCTTGCAGGAGTGGGTGACAGAGGAGACCGGAGAGGGCAGATCTGGGGCAGATCTGGGGCAGGGGGAGATCGCGAGAGGGCAGACCAAGCATCTCGTGGGGTGCCCGAGAGCAGGGCAACGGGGGCGGGGAGCCAAAGGGGCGGGCCGGCCATGTCCCACGGGACCTACTACGAGTGTGAGCCCCGGGGCGGCCAGCAGCCACTCGAGTTTTCAGGAGGCCGAGCAGGGCCCGGGGAGCTGGGGGACATGTGTGAGCAGGAGGCCTCCATCGACCTCTCTGCCTACATCGAGTCTGGCGAGGAGCAGCTCCTCTCGGACCTCTTTGCTGTGAAGCCAGCGCCTGAGACCAGAGGTCTTAAGGGCCCCGGAAACCCTGCCTTCCCCCACTACCTGCCGCCTGACCCACGACCCTTCGCCTACCCCACACACACCTTCGGCCCAGACAGGAAGGCGTTGGGGCCTGGCATCTACAGCAGTCCGGGGAGCTACGACCCAAGGGCTGTAGCCGTGAAGGAGGAGCCTCGGGGGCCAGAGGGCAGCCGAGGTGCCAGCCGCGGCAGCTACAATCCCCTGCAGTACCAAGTGGCACACTGTGGACAGACGGCCATGCACCTGCCCCCAGCTCTGGCTGCACCCAGCCAGCCCCTGCGCGTCCTCAAGGTAAGAGCAGGCCAATTCTCTACCCCACCACCCAGGGGCTGGAGAGAGGCAGCTGTGAATGGGGGAAAACTTTTAGCTCCCCCCCGCTAATGCAAACAAGTCTGTGTTTGGTGCCGCTTTGTAAAATTGACCCACCCCAAAAGGTCTCTGTGCTGACTACCCTCCTGGTTGCTTCTGTGTGAATTCCCTCCCACCCTGAGCAACCGCCTCCCCCATGTGGCTGGAACTCAGCATGTCCTGCAGCCCCTGTGGTGAGCTGACCTGCCCTGATCTCAGGTCCCCCACCAGCTTCCCTGCTGCCCATCAGGCCCCCTGCTCTTGTTTCTCTGTCACCTGCTTTTAGAAGAGGAAATGCCAGCCGATTGTAGAAAAAGACACTCAAGACAGATTAAGGGAAAGTGTTCTCAGACCGTGTGGGAACATGGAAAGGAGTTTTAGTCTCGAGCAGGGGACCCTGGGCATCTGGCAGGGCGCTGTCCGTGAACTGGGAGGCAGGAGCTGGCTTTGAATTCTCCTGTATTCCTTTGATGCCCCAACTGCGCCCTGGTTGCTGGGATTTCCATCCTGCTTCCTGTCTGCCTCCGTGGCCAGCCCTCACCTGTCTGCCTCCCTGTGCCCTCCACCCAGGCCCCTCTGGCCGCTGCCGCAGCCCCCTGCAGCCCCCTCCTCAAGGCACCCTCCCCAGCTGGCCCCTCGCACAAGGGCAAGAAGGCTGTGAACAAGGACAGCCTGGAGTACCGGCTGCGGCGGGAGCGCAACAACATCGCCGTGCGCAAAAGCCGGGACAAGGCCAAGCGGCGCATTCTGGAGACGCAGCAGAAGGTGCTGGAGTACATGGCAGAGAATGAGCGCCTCCGCAGCCGCGTGGAGCAGCTCACCCAGGAGCTGGACACCCTTCGCAACCTCTTCCGCCAGATCCCTGAGGCTGCCAACCTCATCAAGGGCGTGGGGGGCTGCAGCTGAGCCCCACTGGTGGGACTGTGGGTCCCAGCCCTCCTGACCTGGTCTGACCCGGGGGACCCCCACCTGCTGGGGCCCGAGAGCTCCTCACAGGCCCAGCGAGAGACACAGACCATGGACAAATGACAGCGGGGTGGCAAGGGAGTGGCCCCAGCATAATGATTCTGTGGCTGAATAAAATTGCACCGTGATCTAGTGCTGGGGCAGTATGCAGAAACTGTGAGTGTGTGTGTGTGTGTGTGTGTGTGTGTGTGTAAGTGTGCATGGTGTGGCATGGGGGACCCCAGGGGCAGGAAATGCTCATGCATGGTCTGCATTCCTCATTTTCATGCCCAGATGAACAGGCGCTGCTCACAGCCTTCCTCCAATACGCCAACTGCCAGGCTGTGCCTGTCACTCTGCTCTTCTCACCCCAGGGTCCACTCTGTTCTTTTGGAAGTCAAAGACCTCCATCCCCACCCCCACAGGCCCTGGGGCAGCCTCTGGATACTCTCCTAACAGAGACAGCTGAGGGTCCTCAAAGGCTGGCAGGGAGGTTCCAGCATTACACAGTCCCTTATGCTCAGGCCTGCTGACCCTGGCCCTGCCCTCCCTCACCTTAAAGTGTAAGTCTGGGAGCTCCTGCCCAGGTGGCCAAAAGGAAAATTCCAGATGGCTCTGAGATAATTGTCCTACGCTCTCGCCATCCCTTCTCTCCAGTCCCACAGCCTCAGTCTCTACCAGACCGACCTCCTCCACCCCATGGCTCCCACCCACCCTCTCCCATTTTTCCCCCTTATCCCCTGGGGCTCTGGTTCCCTAAAGCTCAAGAATCTGAGAGCTTGGTGGAGTAATCAGGTGGGAAAGACCTTGGGACCTCCTGATTGCTATATGAGATGATCAATACTGAGCCGGAGGGTGACTGTCTGCCTGTGCCAGTGAAACCCCAAGCTCAGAGCACTTTTTCTCTTTCGTAGAACTACAGCTTAAGAGGCAGTACAGTCATTAAAAGCCTCAGTTTGAATCTCTCTCTATTACTCACTAGCTGTGCGAGCTTGAGCCCGTTACTTCACTTCTCTGTTTCCTCAGTTTCCTCATCTGCAAAAAGGGAGTAATGCCAGTACCTACATCCTAGTGTTGCTGTGAGGATTTAAATGAGCTTGTAGATGAACAGGGCCCAGCACATGGTACACATTATATGAATATTTGTTATTATTCCATTTTGCTAGAACTGAAAGGACCTCAGAGATCTCATCTAAAGTTCTCATTTGGCAAGTGAGAAAACCGAGGCCTCAGAGAGGGCGAGGCACTTACCCAGAGTCATGCGGTGGGTTAGAGGTAGAACCAAAATCAGCTCCAGAAAATCACAGATCTCGAGAGGTGCTGGAAGAGACCTCAAGAGATCATCTGGTGGGCTTTGCCCTCAGACAAGCAAGATAGTGTGAGCCACATTTCATAGATAAAGTTGTTGAGGACCAGAGCGGATAAGAGACATTCTCCTGCAGCTCAGTTCTTTCGCTGTCTCAGCTGATGATACGGGTCCCTCACTCCATGCTCATGCCCTCCCCTCAAGGATACATAGCCCAGGATGTGGCACAAGAATCACAATCAATAAGTAATCATGAAATGGCCGGCACTGTCAGAGACCTGCGGACAGAGTAAGGCTAGGAAAAGTCTCTCTTAGGCCACCCATGACTTTTAGGCCACTGCTGGGTAAGCCTAAGTTAGACATCAAGAAATAATTCTC
This sequence comes from Choloepus didactylus, assembly GCF_015220235.1. NCBI lineage: Eukaryota > Metazoa > Chordata > Mammalia > Pilosa > Megalonychidae > Choloepus > Choloepus didactylus. The sequence continues at coordinate 157,366,181 of NC_051310.1, read as the reverse complement.
TGAGAGGGAGAGAGACTGGTGCCTGACTCTTCTCTCTCTGTCTCATCTCTGTCCCTGGGGTCACAACCTTCTGCATCTCAGCTCTCTGCCTCTGGCACCGCTGGACCTTCCCCGCCTCTGCCTCCTTGTGTCTCAGGCACCCATCTGTCTCATGCCTGTGTCCTGGATCCCCCCTGCTCCAGGTCTGGTTTGAGCAGACAGCTCTGAACCTTGCCAGAAGGTTTATTCTCCTCCCTGCTTAAGTTCAGTGGAGGGACTGATGCAGGGGGCGGTGCGGGTCTCCGGACGCCTGGGAGAATCCTTGCACCTTCCTTTTAGCCCAGGGGGATGGGTTGCACAAGGGGGGTTAGTACAGAACATGGAAAGTGACTCAACCTCCGGATTTCCTCCTCTCAGCTCAAGACCACTGCCCCTTGACTTCTGTTCAAGGTCCTGGGTGCTGGGACCTGGGTTGCTTCAGCATCAACCCCAAGCCACTTTCCCACAGCTCTGAATTGTGCCTCCCCCAGGTCCCCCTCCCCTGTCAGCTCCTTGGGGTGGGTGCCTGGCAAAGGCTTTCTGAGGAGCACTCAGTCTGGATAAGAGTCGTCCCCCATTCCTCCATCTTCCACGGCATTTCCCCACTTGAGAGAAGAGGACAACCCGATCCCAGACTAAAGGACAGCCGCCAGCACATCCCAGTCCATTCTGTCAGGTCATCGCCTCCCGGGGAGAGGACAGGTAGCCTCAAGTCCCACTTTATAAATGTGGGTTTTTAACCAGACCTGAATAGGTTTGGGCCAAAGTAACTTAGTCAACAAGAATTCGTTGAGCATCTTTTATGTGCCAGGCCCTGGCTAGGTGCTGAGAACACTGTGGTGAACAAGACAATACTTAGCTGAAGGAGTAGGAAGAAAAAAGTTAATAAACAAGTGTGCTGGATGTGTTCCTACCCTTTATCACCCTGCTCTGTCCCCAGAAGGCTGCCTCACATCAACAGGCTTCCAACCAGAGGGCCCCTGGCAGGAGACGAGGGGAATGACCTTTGGCAACCCCACCCCCCACCCCAACACAGACCTCTGCCCAGATGGGCCCTCCCCACGGCTCCCTCCCAGAGCCCGAGGGTGGCAGAAGGTTCCCTGCCCCACTAGCCCACAGGGCCTCCCCACACCTTGTTGCTATCCCTGAACCCTGTGCATGCCTTCATAAAGTATGTTTATCACATTCCCTTCATTACCCCCTTTGAATATGCCCACTGGAAAAACAAACAGGCAGGGAGACCTATTTTAACTGGGGTGGTCAAGCAAGGCCTCTCTAAATAGATGACATTCTAGTTGAAACTTAGAAATGAGAGGGAAGATGTGCCAAATTGGGGGAAAGGGTGAACAGAGCAAATACAAAGGTCCTGAGGTATCCAAGAGCTCAAGCTAAAGAAAGGAAGCCAAGTGTGTCCAGCTGAACAGAAAGGAGGAAGGGGATGAGCGAGAAAAATACCCTCCAACACTCCAGAACAGAGTTGTAAATGACCCTTTTCATTCCCTCTTTGCCCTTTGGGGTTTGTTTCCCTCCATCCCTGCCCCAGCCAATCCCCACCTCTCCCCTTCAGGCAGCATAGCTGCCCCAGGGAAAGGAGAGAGCAGAAAGAGGCGGTGGAGAAGGGCAGTTAGCCTGATCCCTGCCCGGGGGAAAAGCCCTAGGCCTGGGGTCTCCTGAACATCAGCAAATCAAGATCCCAGCAAAACACCCACGTATTCCTATTGCTTTGGAATGCACGGCACAGGCCCACTTTTCCTTCCTGAGCAGAACTGGGGACCAGAACCAGAGTCCTGAGCTGAGAAGACCTCCAGGTCACAGGCAAGCTGCAGAGGAGAAGGAAGGCTGTGGGGAGAGACCACGGAAAGGGCGGAAGCTGCCCAAGGTGAGCATGCTAAGGTCAGTCGGCGGTGGCAGCAGCTTGTGAAAGCTGCTCCCCCTGCTCAGTGCACACCTCCCCACCCCCCACCCCATGAATTGCCACATGCTGGGCCCCCAGGGCCCCCATTCCAGTGTTGAAAGATCCCGGTTGGGGTTGTGGGGGTGGAGTGGGGCCCCCTGCTCAGCCCCACGCCAATGAGGGGCTATGGGATGGAGTGGCACTATGTAGGAGATGCTGAGGCAATCATAGCCAGCACTGGCGGAGGACCTGTGCACCTCCTTTTGCAAGGACCTGTCACTTCCCAGCACCCTCACAGCCCCCAGCAGGCAGACCTCTCCTCCCAGAACTCAGCAGAAGAGCTGCTCAAAAGAAGGAGTGGTCCAATCTAGCCTGGCCTCAGAAAAAACTCAAAGGCACAGAAGAAACACCTGGAAGCTATCAAATGGGGAGAGTTTTGAGATTTTCAGAGGAAAATGGCTGCACCTGGCCATCAATTCTGCCTTCAGGGAGCAGCCAAAGGGTCGTAGGACCTGGGAAAGGAAAGGCTTCCTAATAAGAAGATACATGCCCCACTGCAGTACTCTAGTACCCTCCCTTTTCTTTTAGAAAAAAACAGAGCTCTTAACATAGGTAAAGGCAAGCTGTACATAGAATGATCCACACACACACACCCACACACATCCCACAAGCTTAGTTTTCTCCTGAAGCCCCAAACTGTTCAAATCCCTCTTGCCCCTTACACCTAGCACTGTCACCCCTGGCCAGGCCATCCAACCCTGCTGCAATCGGGACGGTTTGCAAAACGCCCGCTAGCTCCCGCTTTGTCACCATCTGAGGTTAGGACTGTGCTAGGGAGATAAGCCCAGGCCCCACCCGCCCGTCTGAGCTAGACTGCTGGCCTGCTGCAATCGGGACGGTTTGCAAAACCCTGCCGGCTCCAGCTCTGTCACCATCTGAGGTTAGGGCTGTGCCCTGGAGATAAAATGTAGCCCCGCCCACGGGCCCTGGCTTCAACCTCACAAGCAGCATGGCCCCAAGGGACAGAGTCTGGAAGTCCTACTCAGGTCCAGCGTGAAGACCCCTTCTCCCCAGTCCTCTCTTCACTGTCTCCCCTCCATCTCTAGCCTTTTTTTTTAAATTCAGTTTTATTGAGATATATTCACATACCATACAATCATCCACGTTGTTCACAGTACCATCTTATAGTTGTGCATTCATCACCCCAATCTATTTTTGAACATTTTCCTTACACCAGAAAGAATCAGAATAAGAATAAAAAATAAAAACAAAAAGAACACCCAAATCATCCCCCCCATCCCATTGTATTTTTCATTTATGTTTTGTCCTCATTTTTCTACACATCCATCCATATACTAGATAAAGGGAGTGCGATCCACAGGGTTTTCACAATCACACTGCCACCCCTTGTAAGCGACATTGTTATACAATCGTCTTCAAGAGCCAAGGCTACTGACTTGGTAGTTTCAGGTATTTACTTCTAGCTATTCCAATACATTAAAACCTAAAAAGTGTTATCTATATAGTGCGTAAGAATGTCCACCAGAGTGACCTCTCAACTCCGTTTGAAATCTCTCAGCCACTGAAGCTTTATTTCGTTTCCTTTCACATCCCCCTTTTGGTCAAGAAGATGTTCTCAATCCCACAATGCCAGGTCCAGGTTCATCCCCAGGAGTCATCTCCTGTGTTGCCAGGGTGACTTACACCCCTGGGAATCAGGTCCCACTTAGGGGGGAGGGCAGCGAGATCATCTGCCAAGGTGGCTTAGTTAGAGAGAGAGGGCCACATCTGATCAACAAAGAGGCACTCAGGGGGAGACTCTCAGGCACAATTATAAGCAGGTTTAGCCTCTCCTTGCAGCAACAAGCTTCATAGGGGCCAGCCCCAAGACACAGGACTCAGCACATCAAGCCATCAGTCCCCAATGTTTGTGAGAACATCAGCAACAATCCAGGTGAGGAAGTCCAACACCTCTGCATGCTCCCCCAGCTCTTCAGGGAGGGCCCAAATATATATTTTTATTCTCCACTCAAATTACTTTAGGATGTGTTGCTATTTCATTCTAATCTATACAGACCTACCATAGCTCACTTCCTATTCAAAATTCCATGTAATTGTAGTGTTTGAACAAACTGACTGTAGAAGTTATATTGTTTAGAAAATATAGATCCTACACCAAATAAACATTTCTTCCCTTGGTCTCACATAGAAGTTGAAGTTTGAACACAGTCAGTTTCAACTTTTACCCTTTGGTCCAATTTGTTCTAGTCTTAACCAGATCTGCTTTATTCATATCACTAATTGAAGTCTGAGCTCTGTTTCAGCTTTTTTTTTTTTTTTTAACAGTTGCTGTATGTGTTAATACTGGTATTCATATCTGCCGATCTCTAGCTCTGAGTTTCGGATGTCACACAGATACCCAATGTCCCAGAGACCAATGAGGTTATACATTACGGGATCAACATCTCAGAGTTTGGAGATAGCCATTACAATTCAGGAATAGATTTGACTGCTGTAAGAGCTTACAATCTAGGGACCATTACAATAATCATTTCCTTGTTAGGCTGTGCTCTAAGATTTAATTCTGAGTTTACACATTGTAGTTAGTCCATACTGGTGAAGCATTATAGTGTTTGCCTTGGTTTCTGGCGTACTTCACTCAACATGCTGTCTATAGCATCCGTTCACCTCCTTGTGTGTCTCACAGCTTCACTCCTTCTTGTAGTTGCTCAATATTCCATTGCATGCATACACCAAAGTTCACCATTCTGTTCCTCAGTCAGTGTACCCTTAGGCCACCTCCACCCATTGAAAATCATGAATACTGCCTCCATAAACACCAGTGTGCAAGTGTCCATTCATGTCTCTGCTCTCGGATCTTCCAAATACATATCCCATAGTGAGGCTGCAGGACCTTATGGCCCCCACATACTTAGCTTCTTGTGGAGCCACCACAGTGACCTCCAGAAACAGCCTCACTTTTGCACACCGTCTTCACCACCATCCTCTCCCCTCACCCTCCATCCATTCTCCTCACCTTCCATCTTCTATCCTCACCCTCCCTCCTCTTTCACTGCCTCTCTGACCCTCTCATTACATTCATTCGTTCAATTGCTAAAAACAAAAAACCTCAAACACCTACTCTAAGCCAGGCACTCTGCTTGTTATAGAAGCAACAGGAGGACAGTAAACTCTTGTGGGGTTTACTGATTAGGGAGGGGGGTAGACAAACAACATACCACACATCAATATGTAATTCTAAATTGTGAGCAGTGCCATATGGCAAAAGTAAAGGGATGGCTGGGACAGATACTAACAAGGGCAACTGATTTAAATTTGGGGGTCAGGAAAGTCTTTGAGGAAGTCAACATATAAGCAAGTGAGTTGGAGTTGGTCTGACAAAAAGCAGGAGCTCTCAGCAGGGAGAAGTGTATGTCAAGGCCCAGAAGCAGGTCCTTTCCATTAGCTGACAGGAGGCTGGGGAAGGGGAGCCAGATTAGCCACTGATGAGGACACAAGGGAGGAGGGGGACCGAGAGATGCCGAGATGAGGTCAGAGAGGAGGCTGAAGACAGACCTCCCTCAGACGGGATTCAGCATCAGAGAGTGTACTGACCTTCCAAAGGAAAGAACATTTCCTCTCTTTTAAGAAAGAGATGGCAGGAGATAGAAATAGGTTTGTAGCAGGCTGAGGTTGTTCCTGTACAATGGCTTCCATTTCACTGTGAAAGAAGAGGCAACTAAAAGTGACTGAGCAGTAGGGGAGGCTGGAGACTTGACCGTGCAAAATCCTAGTTGCTGAGGGTGGAGAAAGGAACTGATTGCTGAGATTTCTGAGTTGGGAACACCCAATTGAAGTTGATGATGATCATTTTAGAGTGACAACAGTCTGTCTTTGGGATGATTTCCTTCAGCAGTCTTAGCTGCTTGGGGGCACATGTAGGGAAGAAAAATGTTGGGCTCATCTATGGTTGGGGCTTAACCCAGGAGGTGGGATGGAAAGGACAGACAGGAGAAGGAGTTGAAGACATTTACAAAGGAGGGATTGTAGTGGGTAGGCTGGAACCTAAGGTGGATCAGGAGAGACACAAAGGCAGAATAGGGGCTGACGGCAAACGTGGAAGGGTCAGTGGATCCTTGGTGAGCTTGTAGAACAGCTGCTGTGAGCCCACTGGAGCAAACAGGCATAAGGAAAGGCATAAAGTACTAGAGAGCGCAATGTTCAATTCAGTCATTTCATAGGTGCTGCAGTTCCTGGTGTGATAAGGCTCAGGGTATGTATGACCTTGGGAGTGCCTCACTACGGTGGAATGGAGAACAATGTTAGAACCGAGAAGGTGGCAGAGCTTGGAGCTGAGCATGCTGGGTGGGGCATCCATACGGATGAGGGGATGAGGACTGCCGCCATCCTCCCTGCCATCCCCTCTCCACACCCACGTATCCTCTCTTTCACCTCATCAACATCTGCCCTCCTCATACCTGTGTCCTTACCTCCATACCTTCCGTCAGCCCCATTCTCCTAATTTCCATTCTTTTGTCTAACGCCACCCTCTCTCATCACCTTCATCCTCCCTCCTTATCCCCGTTCTCTCTCCTGTCTCTGTCTTTTGCCTCATCCTCATCTTCTCATCCTAGTCCTCTCACCACAACTTTATTTCCTCTTCCCACCCTGTGCATTTGGGAAGCAGTATTGCAGAATGAGTTAAAGATTTTGCTGTAGGGCCAGACTGCTTGGGTTCAAGTCCCACACTGCCATTTAGGCAAGGTGCCTAATTTTGCTGTGCCTCAGTTGTAAAATCGTGATGTTAATAATAATAATAATCCCTATATTGTCAGGTTGCCAAAAGGACTACATGATATAAAATGCTTGGAACAATGCCTGGCCACAAAACAAGTGCTCAATAAAATGATTATTCTTCTCATCCTTTCTCTTTATTTCCTTGTGTTTTTCTCACCTTCATGGTCTCACCTCCATTATCTCTCTGTACCTACTTCATTCCTCTTTAGAGAGGCAGAGATGAATAAACTCAGTCCCTGCCTACAGTCTAGGAAGAGAAACAAACACGAAATTCCAGGATAAGTGTTACTTCAAAAAAAATGTTTTTAAAGAATAAAGGATAAGCAAACCAACATTGCCTGGGGCGGGGGGTGGGGAGGGTAAGAAAAGACTCAACAAGCAGATAACCCCTCATCTGGATCTTGAAAAATGAAGAATTTGCCAGGCAAAGTTAGGAAAGAGGTGTTCTAGCAGAATCAACGCAGTGTTTACAGGCACACAAGTATGAAGTGAAGTTCAGCCCCCTAGGGCCAACACACCCTCTCAGGATGGCCACAAGGGGGCAGCAGAGCTTCAGGAGCCACTGCAGACTGAGACCAGGAAACCTCCGGCTAGCCAGACCTTGAAGTCATCACAGTAATCCTAACTGGACGTTTTTTCCCAGACTGGGCCAGCCCAGTTATTCAGTTAAAAAGGTTTCAGACACTTGGAGAAAAAGACTAGGTTTCTCTTACAGAAAGAACAAGAGTCCTCTAAAGATCTGTACACATGTTGATAAAGAAGTTCTCTACCAAGTTGAAAGTTTATGTGCGTGTACTCTTTCCTTGACTTAGTATTTACCTCGAGACAGCAACCGTTATCAGTGCTTTACAAATATTCACTTAACTCATAACAACCTTATCAAGCAAGTAGAATTATCATCCCCATTTTGCAGACGGCGAAACTGAGGCACTTGGCCGGTCACATGGCTAGAAAGTGACGGAGTCAGTTTGGCCTGAGTGTGGGTGTCTGCCTTGTAAGCAATAGTTCCAGCCATAACTCTGGTACATAAGAGGATAAGGTTCAGCCTCCCTAGGAAGTCAGCAGCCTTTCTCTAAACACCAGTGGTTTCTGTAACTAATTCACTATGTTACCTTAAGACACACACGTCACTTCACCCTGGCCTGCTTCTTCAAAAATTAAATTATGGGGTTAGGTTCTGTTCCTCACCCACAAACTATAGACTAGGCCAGGCCCTAAGGGCCATGCCAAATACTATGGATACAAAGACAGACAGGAAGCAGGCCCACCTTCAGGGAGTTCAGGATGTGAAGGAGAGCCACTAAGCAGACCATTATAATAGAAGATGACAAGTGTTCTGTTAGGAGCTAAGAGCAACCCCTCTGGTGAAGTGCCCTCCCCCCAGCAGGTGTGACATTTGGGGCAGGAGGTGTTAAGAAAAGGCTCCCAGAGTAGTTACAGGAAAGGTAGGAATTAGCCAGGCAGGGGGAAAAGGACATGAAAGCACAGCATGTTGAGAAAACAAAGGGATTTCCAAGAGTTCCGTAAGAACATCTTCACACTTCTATTGACTTCCATTTTAAGAATATACTTTTCCTCCCAGCATGCCCATAAGCTCTTCTGTGAGGCCCTACAGACCTGACACAACAGCCTCCCACTCAAGGTGTCAATCAACCAACATGTATTTGTTGAGCACCCATTAAGTGTCCTATACAGATGGAGAAGATACCTCAAAATCTCAGTTTAGAGTCCACTCAGCTCTGATATCAGGGCCTGTGGAGTGCAAAAGTCTTGTTTGCCCATCTTGGACGAAGTAGGCAGGCATCTAGGAAGCAAAGAATGCCCCTCAATACATGCACTTTACGTTGACACTAATTTTTTAGTTCTAGGAAGCTTCAAGGTTTTCCACTAAAAAAGTCGGGGGGATTAGGCTGAGGGAGAGAAGAGGGTTAGGAGAGATTTCCATCATGGATGAGGCTGGCTCCTTTGGAAAGGTCATTCGAGGCCTCGGGAATAACATTTCCCCTCCCTGCAACCCTCCAGCTCTGGCACCCTCGGGGTTCACATCCGACCTCCCAGCAGGGAACTGCAGATTTAGTCAACAACACTCGAACCTTGACAAAAACAAGCAAGAGTGGTGGGCGGGATATGGAGAGAGAGAGAGAGAGAGGAAAGAGAGGAAAGCCAGAAATAAATGAACCAGGGAGGAAGGGAGAAAAAGACAGGCTCCAGAGCAGGGCGGGGAGAGATCCTGAAGCAGGATGTGGCTGCTGCTGCTACTCCTGGGGGACGCGGCGAGCAGATGTCTCCATGATGAGACACAGAAATCTATGAGCCTTCTCAGGCCCTCTTTATCCCAACTTCCCGCCAACTTCCGCTCTTCCTTCCTCACCCTCCCTGACTCCCGCGATCCTCAACCTCTCCGAATCCAAACCTGTTATATAGGAGACCCTGGATCAGAAGGAGTGTGGGATCCCGAGGGAGATGGGATGAGAGGGAGATCCCAAGCAATGAGTGCAGTGAGAGAGGCCGCTCAACGAATCCAGGGCATTCTAGCAGGTGAGTACGCGAGAGAACAGAACGGGTCAGGAAGGGCTGAAGGGCAGAGAAGACCAGGGGAGGAAGATCTACACAGAAAAGAAAATGCAACTCTTCAAGATGTTGAGGTGAAACTGCTCTCTTGACTTGCTCAGTCCCCCCAGTTCAAGGACCCCTGCTTCTGAGTCGAGACCCTGCACAGTACTGCCATGCTGTCTGGGGAGACCCAGAGACCCCAAACTACCACAGGTGAGTTCATGTCATCGAGAATGTTTTCCATACCTCTTCACTGATACCCAGAAATGTCTCCAGCTCACCTGCAGATATTCATTCTTGGCAGGTGCAGCCTCTTGAACCCAGGATACAAAGGAGAGAGTTGCCTGGGAGCAAAGGTCAGAATAACTTCCCAGACTTAGGGATCTGAATATTTCTACCTTGCTTAGATCTCTCTAAGACCAGGAGCATCAGGATTACTTCATGTGCTTCTTAACAATGCAGATTCCTAAGCTCCACTCCCCACAATGTATTAATTCTGAGACTCAGGGGGTGGGACCCAGGGCTGCATTCTAACCAGCTGCCTAGATGACATTAAGGCAGACTAAAGAGACTCACTGTTCCCCTACCACTAGTACCCAGTTTCCTATCTCCCAGCCCATCTGCTAAACTAGGTGCTACATTTCCCTGCCAGATCCCTGATGCCCATCTCCGTGGCTATGCCTTGTGGCCAGAGCAGGGCCCTCCACAACTGGTCCAGCCGGATGGGTCCGGGGTCCAAAATGCTGATTTTCTCCTGTATGTGAGAGTAGCCCACACTTCCAAGTGCCACCAAGAGGTGAGGTTCAAATCAAATCCCTTTTCCCTGCTCAGCCACTCTTAATCCTAAATCTCATGGGGAGGGGGAGGGAACACAGAAAGCACAATTTTTATTAAATTGTGCTTATTTGGGATAACTTGGGGCATGCTGATGAAGTTTGAGTGGGAGAGAAAAAAAAAAAACCCCAAGCCATCCCTTGTTCCCACACCTGCCAAGCTTTGTAGGACCCCCTGGTCCTCCATTTTCAATAAGATTTCTTCTCTCTGTGTTACCCCACTTCTCTTCTTTCCTACCCCTCTCTCGTCATGGCCCATCCACAGCCCTCTATCATAGCCTATGCCGCCTGCTGCCAGCTGGACTCAGAAGACAGGCCCCTTGCTGGTACCATTGTCTACTGTGCCCAACATCTCACCAGCCCCAGCCTCAGCCATAATGACACTGTCATGGTGACTGTACAAATAGGGAGAAGCAAACAGGTTTGGGGAGTGGGGAGGAAGCAGGTCACCCAGCTTTCCATGAAATGGAAGAACCTATGGGATGGAACAGAAGGTGCCTCCAGCTCTAAGAAGAGCTGGTTAGGCAGAGGAGCTATAGGGTGGCTGGTCAATCCTGCCATAAATCCAGCCCTTCCTCATTCTGCAGTTGCTTGTCTTTAGGCCACACTACATGAATTGCTCCATACCCTGGGATTCTCTGGACAGCTCTTCAAGAAATGGCGGGATTGCCCCTCAGGATCCAGTGGTAAATAAGAGGAATGAGGGAGAGGCCTTCCCACAACATCAGTTGGCAGGGATCACTACCTCATCAAGAACTCCTTCCTTCCAATTCTACCTTATGCTTCCTAAGTTTCCCTCTCTTCATAATGTCTTCTCCCATTTCTGTACTCAGAAAGAGAGAACTGTTCTACAAGGCAACAAGTGATAATGCGAGATGAATGGGGACAGCTGCTTCTTACCACCCCAACTGTTAGCCACAGCCTGGCCAAACATTTGGGAGTACTAGGGGTTTCGCTGGGTGTTCCTTTGGAAGAAGAGGTGAGAATGAAAACACACTGGAGTGTTGGAAGAAAGAAGGAAATAGGTGGGTAGCAACCAGCTATCTGCCATTTCCTCCAGTAGGGCCCTTTGTCCTCACACTGGGAGGCCAGGCTACTCCAGGGCTCTATAATGACTGCCATCTTTGATGGTGCCCAGCGCACTCGACTTGACCCAATCACTCTTGCTGCCTTCAAAGACTCAGGCTGGTACCAAGTCAACCACAGTGCTGCAGAGGAGCTGCTGTGGGGCCGGGGTGAGACATAAGGGAATAGAATTCAGAGGGGAACTCATGACACAAGTCTGCTCTGGGGGAAGGGGGAGAGAGTTTGGAAGGGATTCTCTGCTTAGGCTGCTAAGGTGTAATTAAAGCTGTAAACATAGCTGCTACTGAGGGATGTTCATTTGCTCAAGGGTTCTTGAACTCTCTTCCTATCACTCAAGCAGGATCTGGCCTGGAATTTGGGTTGGTGACCACATGTGGGACTGGTTCCTCAGACTTCTTCTGTACTGGCAGGTATGTGTGCTGAGGGGGTGGGGGGCTGTCCAGCTGTGAGTCATCCCGGTGTCACTTTACCAACCCTTCCACACAGTGGGCTGGGCTGCCACTACTTGCACCTGGACAAAGGACGCTGCTCCTCAGACCCCATGCTGGAAGGCTGTCGCATGTACAAGCCCTTAGCCAATGGGGTGAGTAGACTAGAGAGCAGAGAATGATACTAAATGGGCCAGGAGAGGTGTCAATTTTTAAGGCATCTAGACAAACACTATTTTCTTACCTTCTTCCTGCCCTTCAGAGTGAATGCTGGAAGAAGGAAAATGGACTCCCACCTGGGGCTAAAAATCCTCATGGAGAGATCCACCATTCCCAGAGTCGTTGCTTCCTTGCCAACCTCACTTCACAACCGCTCCCTGGAGACAAAACCAGTCATCACTCTCAGAACCCACCCCTCAAGGAAGAGGAGCTCACTGGTCGCTGCTACTTACATCAATGCACAGAGAGGGGGGCATACAAGGTGCAGTTGAAGGGATCACCCTGGGTTCCATGTCTGCCAGGAAAGACTATTCAGGTGGGTATCATAAGTGGGATAGCTGTGGTACATAGACAAAAAGTTTGGAAATGCTTGTACAGTAGTACCATCAACCTGTTTTGATGTTCTGTCGCATTTTACAAAGTAACTTCTGAGTCCACGATTCTGATACAGATTATATTTTCCTTGGCGGGAGGGCTTGAGCAGGTAATTGAAGGATACTTGAAGCCCTGCTACATATTTGCATGCAGATACCTGGGTACTTTGGTCTTCTCTTCTGTCCCTGGGGTCGGCTGTGTCAGACTAACGAAGGTGCCGATGCTGTTACTTCCCCACCTGTGAGTCTTTCAACCCAAGGCCTGCTATTCCAGCTGTCTTTAGGATTAGCTGCGCCCGGAGGGTACACCCTTGGGAAGGAACAGAGAGAAGAGCTGACTGAAGCAGTACTGCAGGCTCTGGGGAGCAGAGCAGGCACTGGCAGGTAAAGAGATGGTTACGGTTGAGTATTTATACAATGAACCATGGAGAATTCTTGAGTACTTTAGTTCATAACTCTCCTCTGAAGAGATTTTTTGTTCAATCCCACTCCTAAGCCTGCACACCTGTCTCATGAGATAGTCTTCCAGGACTAAACCTCTACTGAGTTCCAAATGTCCATTTAGGTGCTATTTCCATAGCCCATCGATTACTGCTAATCTGATGTTCACTGTGCATATGTGGAAGTCCCCTGGCTGCCAAGGGCCTTCGGTTGGTATGCTGCACAGGGCCTTGACCCTGACTCTCCAGGAGAAGCCCATAAAAGTATATTATGGAGGAGCCAGCTTTACCACAGAAGACAGCAAGTAAGATAATATCCCAAGTGTTTTTCTTTCAAATCCCTGGAGTCCGGATATTTGAAATTGCACTCATTCATGTGTACATTGTCCTAGACAAGGTTGCATACTTCAGAAAACCACTAAGATCCCTCACATGATCACCTCAGGCCTATCACTGTGTGACAGCCTCCTCCCTCCACCCCCTCATCATGATGGAGTTCTCCCATCTCTAGGATGTAGGGATCCAAGAGTTCCCTTTTCTTAAGCACTACCCAGACATCCTGTCTACCTACCTAGCCCCCCCCCCCCCCCCACACACACACACAGTCTGACTCTTCCTATAAGCTACTTCCCTCACTGCCAAGTTAGGTCTCCTTTCCAATTTGTTGCTACAAGACTTAAATTTTGGTCTTGTTCCTACTTTCAGATTCTAGAGTCCCTCTTAATGATTTTTTGTTTAGCTGAATGCCTGAATGAAGCAGGGTTTCATGAGTTCTATGTATTATAATAAAAGTAAAGCCCTTCACCCCCTAAACCTAGGCACTATTCCAGGTCAAATAATCCCTTCTATGTTTCTAGGTTGCTGGTTACCCCGGACTCTAATCCCTCCAGGATGCATCTAGGTCTGCCCACAGGACTCTGCCTAATAATGCTTATCTTAGTGTGTGCACTGGGAACTGTGGCCTATCAGAAACGAGCTACCCTTCAGGTGGGACCATCTCCCTCTTACCATTCACAAGCACTCCCAGGCACAAGGGGCCCAGCTGGAGGAATAAGGGAGGTATGATGTCACTTGGAATATGATAGGGGTTAGCGTAGATTATTTCTTAGGTGACAACTGGGTGGGAAGTCTATCTAATGCCTACACTTTTTTTTTTTAAATCTTCATTTTATTGAGATATATTCACATACCACGCAGTCATACAAAACAAATCGTACATTCGGTTGTTTACAGTACCATTACATAGTTGTACATTCATCACCTAAATCAATCCCTGACACCTTCATTAGCACACACACAAAAATAACAATAATAATAATTAAAGTGAAAAAGAGCAATTGAAGTAAAAAAGAACACTGGGTACCTTTGTCTGTCTGTCTGTCTGTTTGTTTCCTTCCCCTATTTTTCTGCTCATCCATCCATAAACTAGACAAAGGGAAGTGTGGTCCTTATGGCTTTCCCAATCCCATTGTCACCCCTCATAAGCTACATTTTTATACAACTGTCTTCGAGATTCATGGGTTCTGGGTTGTAGTCTGGTTTCAGGTATCTACCACCAGCTACCCCAATTCTTTAGAACCTAAAAAGGGCTGTCTAAATTTTGCATAAGAGTGCCCACCCGAGTGACCTCTCGGCTCCTTTTGGAATCTCTCTGCCACTGAAGCTTATTTCAGTTCCTTTCACATCCCCCTTTTGGTCAAGAAGATGTTCTCCATCCCACGATGCTGGGTCTATAATGCCTACACTTTTAAGCTCTCCTTTCCCCCAAATGCCTCTTTCCCCAAATATTAACTTTCTACTAGCCCTACAAGAAAAAAGGTAGAGACAGTTCTGAAAATCCATTTATTTTGATACAAAAAAATAAAATAAAAATAAAATAAACCCCCAATCCATAAAAGAGTGTTTTCATATTACTGTAGAGCAAAGTTAAGAGTATAGGAACAGTAAGGATATCACATATGCTTTAGAAAAAATGTCACTGCTCTTTGGATTCAAACAAACATCAGTGGAGGAGGGAGTAACTAATTATCTCTCTCCTGACTTTCCATAATTTTATTAAATCATCACTGGGAAAGCTAGTCATTGAAATATCACAGTTATGCCAGAATCTGGTAAGGGTGGTGAAACCAGCCATCTGAATCAAGCTAAACTATACAAACATGACATTCTATTATCCTTATTCTTTCTTGTTTCTGGGATAGGAGGGTTCTACTTTATATCCCTCATAGGCCAGCAGCAGGGCAAAACTTGCACAATGCTTTGGTTCCTTTTGGCTAGCGCTGCAAAAGAAGCCATCAGATTCTTGAGTGTTTGACATCTCTTGGAAAGCAGCAAGCTAAGAGGCACACTGATGATCTCGATTTTCTTAGGTGGAAAACATGTACAATAGGAGTTCAGCTGATATGCTATTAACTTTAAAATAATCTTGCTTGTGCTAGTCGGTGAGTTCAGTCAGATGATCAGGTTACCATGTCCAGATCTTCAAGTGGCACATCTGAATTGAGTTCTCATTGTAAGGTCATGGCCTCAACTCCATCAGCTGTGGTTATTCTTCTCTTTGATTTTAATGCCTATCAGTCCTTCCCAGCTGTAGCAGCCACTGCTTGGTAAAACTTTGCCACAAATTCTGGTTCACTGACCTCCAGCTGCTTGACAAATTCGTTGCGCTCCTGCTCAGCCCAACCTCGAAACCACTGATCCCAAAGACGCAGCTGGCACTCAAAGATACAAGGCGGTCGGTTTGCCCCAGACACACTAAGTTGCTCCAGACCATCCAGCAGTGGCTGTAATTTTCCTGGCACTGCCTTAGCTACCAGGTCCTGTAGGAAACGTTCACGCTGGGGACCTGACCAACTAGCAAACCAGTGCAGAATACACTTCATCTCCTGGGAAGTGATGTAAGACATTGGGGGAGGGGAAGTGTTAGTAATTCTGTCTGGTACTGAGGGTAAGGGAGAAGGGATGGAGAGTAGCAGCAAAGAGGAAGACGATGACTCCAGTGACATCCTGAAACATAAAAGCATTGTTACACATCATCTGGATAAAATAACCAAAATACAACTTCCCAGTAACAGGGAACTGAATCCAGCTATCACACCCAGTCAGTAGCATCAACTGAGAAAATTACTTTGCACCAATCCAATTTACAGGAAAATGGGTCCTTTTTTAAGATTGTTATCCAACTACCTTAGGAAGTCACCCAAGAATAAACTATTTGCCAGCCTTCCTCTTTTTTCAAACCCATTACTCTCCCAAATCACTGTCTCCCTCCATCTTTCTTTCAAAGACTCTAAAGATAAACAACATAGTTTTTGCTCATTCTCCCCTCCTACTTCTATGTTCCAGGTTGGGTAAAGAAGGAAAAAAAACAATTATTAATGTTGATCCATTACTTCTTCCCTAAAACGCAAAAAGGAACACATTTTAAAATCTAGTTTATACAGCTGGTCAGGGCCTAGATGATAATCATTCTAGAGCTATGGACAGTGGAAAAAAAAAAATCACGTGTGATCAAAGAGCCTTCTTTGCCATGTGCATATAGCCTCCAAAATGAGGCAAGAACTTCACAACATCCATCACCTCCTTATACTTCCCGTAATTAAAGAGCAGAGTGAGGGCCTCACCCAAAATAAGGTAACCTAGTAAGAAAATCAGAAGTCAGATGTTTTATTTTACTCAGGACTCTGAAAAATCAGTCTGGTTGGTTTGGTGGCTTAGCAATCAAACAAGTGTTATAATGTTGTGTATCTATATGACAATGTCTCTGAACAATTTTCCCTGATGTTTGGTATAATACCTATTTATCCCTGCCAGTGATTTTGCATCATTAATGCAACTGGAAAGTTAGCCAACTTGGACTTGAATAGTTTTCAGGCCCCACAGTTTGAATCAATCAATAATCTATGACCTATGTTACCGTTTTCCTTCTGCTGCAAGTTGGATGATGTGTACAAAGAAAGGAAACTCTGAAAAATTACATCAGTACCAAAACAGTCCAGGGCGGTTGCCTTTTTCACAGTGGCCCTATAAGGAGCAGTTCCTATTAAAGGAACTTTATTCTCTTATTCGGGGAAAGGAAGAACGTTTCCAGAGTCTTGCCACATGACTTCCACGGCAAAACTTACGCTGTGATAATAAATTATTTCATAGTCCGAATTCCAAAATTAGTTATCTCGTCGCTTTTGTCCCTGCCCACTCAACAGACTTGTGTATAACGCCTCCTAATTTGCTTTAGGGTTTGCCCCCTAGAAGACATGACGAGGTTTATATTCGCTTTCGGTTAGCCAATGTAGGGAGGGAGAATCTCGACTTCGACTGAGGCTCAAACACTTGAGTCCAAAGACTACTTGCCCACTTGTGAGCCAGGAGGCCCGGCATTCCGAGTCCCCAAAAGAGCAACAGAGCCTTAGATGGCAGGGGTTCAGAGGATGCGCGGCAGCTGTTTCCATAAGGGAGTGGGAGGCTTGCGCTATTAGGGTAACCTGCAAACTCCGAGTCAGACCCGACCCAGGGCGGGGATTCTACTCTGCTTACCTCCTTTCTCCTCTCAGAGGACACCCGGAGACCGTCGCAAGAGTCCTTAGACTCCAACTACCACCGCCGCGTCCATGTTTCCTGAAAACCCTAAGTAGGGCCAGCCGAGCAGCCCACGCACTTCCGGTCCCAAACCAGCCCCAAACACCCAAGGGCTTCAGAGTCTCCGCTCCAGTGCCGGAGATAGCCGAATATCTCCGATTTTGGTTATGCAGAGTCGAGGGCTGCCGAATAGATTCGATTCAAAGTCTCGGTCAAACGAAGATAACCGAGCTCAGAAAGCAGTGTGAGGGAGGGGGAGAGGCTGGGAGGATGGAAAGAACCGATTGGTGTCGATGTGGAAACGGAAATACCCGAGCAGTTCCGGAGGAACTCGGGGAGTTCTGAGTGGTAATCGAGGGGTTGACCACGGCAGTGGGCGGAGTCAGCTCGGTATGGTCGAAGGGCGTTGGCGGAAATTACCGAGGATGCCCGAAGCCGCCGGGACGGGACCCGAGTACCTCACGCAAGATGGCGGAGCTGGAGGAGGTGACTCTGGACGGGAAGCCTCTTCAGGCGCTGCGGGTGACCGACCTGAAGGCCGCACTGGAGCAGCGAGGCCTAGCCAAGAGCGGGCAGAAGAGTGCCCTGGTTAAGCGGCTCAAAGGGGTGAGGAGACGGCGTTGCCGGAGTGTCGGAGGGGAGCGGACCCGGTAGAGACGAGTCTTTGCCGCGGCGCAGGCGCAGTGCCCGGGCTCCGCGCGAGCTCGCTCAGGCCGCCAGCGCGAACCTCGGGATCCGCGCGCACGGTGGTTGGTGAGGCTCACGCTGGAGTAGAGATCGCGCCGGTTCCCGCCTTAACGGCAGCGGCGCGATCCCAAAATGGGAGGGTGCGCGCTACTCTCCCGGAGTGTCTTAAGCTCCTTCCTTCTTCCCCCACCCCCTCCTTGTTTGTGTCCGTGGTTTCGGCGCATGCGCTGCGGAAAGAGTTAAATCCCACTACAACCACCGGCGTTGTTGGCCTGAGGGGGGGCGAGTTGAGCTGGGTGGGAGTTAGGGGTTGAATTGGGCGGAGGGGTCTTTGGGGATTGGTATCGTGTTCGGAAGAATAGGATTGGGGTAGAGTAAAATGTCTGCTGGTTTAGGTTAGGAGGTGAGATGAAGAGAAACCTTGATGTGAAAGCACTTGGTTAGAGAAGGGTATGTAATTTATCGGGTATCCAGCAGCAATTTGAGTGGATAAGAGTTTGGTGAATATTGGTGTCAGAAGTGAAGCAGGTTGGTATATGTTGGGCGTTTTGAATCTGCTTGAATCTGTTGTCGTGAGGAAGATAGGTGGATTGCTGGGTATGGGTTTGGTGTAAACGTAGGGGAGATGAGTACGTACTGGTTTTAATTGGGATTAATTGGTATACGTGGCAGGTAATTCACATTAGGGCTGGGTTGGCTCAAGGATCGAGCTGGGAGACCGTTGCTTTTACAGAGGCTGACGGTTTGTGTGTGTTTGTGTGAATTTGATCAGACCACAGTTTACAGGGCTATGTTCGTTTGTTCTGTAGCCTTCTCTTTGAAATTTTTATAAATTTGATAAATCTATATGCCACTCTGCTACCCTTAAAGGTAGCCATGGTTACTGTTCCCAAATGTAAGATGTAAAATGCAGGTACACAGAGAATCAGTGACCTGGGTATGTCATAAACTCAGTGACAGTGACAGAATGAGTACTAGAATCCCTGTATCTTCTGCACTTTTGACTACTCTCCTTTCTAAATCTGATCGTGCGCATAAAATCTCTTCAAATACTTTAACCAGCTTTAAACACACAAAACCAACATGGTGCTCCTGGCTTTGGCCTGATTGAATTACTCCGTGAAACAGTTACCCAGGACGAGATCTATTGGAGGGAACGTCTTCTGAATACGAATGAGAACAGTTTCAGGAAAGGGCTTTGAAGTCTCTGGAAAATGAGTACAGTTTGTGTGTGGTTAGTCACTGTATCTGATGAAGAGGTTGGGGGAGAGGTGTGTTTTTGTCTGGTTTCTGACTTTTGCCCTTCTTTGTACCAGGCTCTAATGCTAGAAAATTTACAGAAACACTCAACACCCCATGCTGCATTCCAGCCAAATTCACAGGTAAGAAAGAAGTTCATTAGATGGGGTGGACTATTTGGATATACAGAGATACAGAATGATTAGATGTTTTATATTTGATGTTTAATTCCTCACCAATATTTTCCTTAGTTCCCTTGGTCTGAAATACTCTCATAGCGGGACAGTTGAATTTCAGTCAAGCCTATTTTACACACACAAAAAAGAACAGAATCAAAGGAGCTATTAGTTGATATCTGAAATTTGAAATGGTATGTGCAGAAAGGCCTGGCTCAGATCTGAATTCATTTATTTGCCATTCATTTGCGGAAAGTAGTTGATGTCTTTGAATGTAGATATGAAATAGATAATAGGGCAGTGTAGGAAAATACTTGCTAAGAAGAAATCTTTTTTGACATGGATTTTCCAAGAATTCAGCCCTTTGTATATCACCCACCACTGATAATGTTAACTACTAACTTTATGCGGTTACCCTTTTTCTTTTTTAACTTAGATTGTAGTAACATATATACAACTCCAAGTTTCCCACTTTAACCACTTTCATGTGTACAGTTCATGATGTTGTGCTACCATTACCAATATCCATTACATCAACTCAGACAGAACCTCTGTACACATTAAGCAATAACTCCCCCTTCCCCTTAGCTCTGTTACTTAGAGCAAGAAACTTAACCTTTGGAGGCCTTGGTTTCCTCAGTTTCCGTATCTGTAATATGGGGTTGGACCAGATCCATAGTTTTATGACTACTCTGCTAGTGCTTTGTGGAGCTGTTTTGGGGACTTCCTGGGGAAGATTCCTTCTTCCCAAGGGAACAGGGTTCATACTCCCCTCTTAAACTAGATTAAATCTGTTTTTATCTGCTTTATACATTGGGTTTCTGTATAATATTTCTTTTGGAGAAATCATTCCAAAGTTTAAAAAAAAATCTGAATTTCTTAGACTGGATGAACTCTTAAGGTTCCTTTCATCTTTTAAAGTCCCCTTATTCATAGTGTGTCACACGCTTAAAGGAAAAATTCAGGTCTTTGTTAGTGCAATGGTGTGCAGCTCCAGGACTAGATGAATTCCCAGGATACTATGGAAAAACGAGAGAGGCTCTCCCTACTCCCTTATCATCACCTCATTAAGCTGTAAGTATAATCTAGTCATCTTATAGAGGTTTAGCTAAGCACTTTTTAATAAGCATAAGAAATTGCATAAGTTGTTCGGCTTACTATTTTATTTCTTTTGTTCATTGCAATTTAGTCTTTGAATCTTTGCTTTTATTAACTTAGGACAACATGTTGAAACAAACACATGTTCTCTAGTACGTGCAGCTGCACTTTGTGAATGCCCATTCTGTACCAGGATAGTACTTAGAAAATAAAAATTTGCTATTCTTAGAAGACAGGACCAATAGCATAGAAAGTATTCAGGTTTTTTCCTTTTTCTGGAGTTCTAATAGGACTTGCTAAGCAAAGAGGACTTGGGAAGAGAAAACTGAAAGGCACAAGAATGATGTGGGAATCTGTGTTGCAGAAAGTGGGAAAAGGGATAAACACCTGGATTTTAAATATTGTTGCTAACGATTTCCTCTCACCCAAAGACAATGGAATTATAAATCTGTATAAATGCTGAGTGGATATCCCTTTTTAGTCTCTACATTTCATACTTTTAAATACTTTACTTGAATTTCTGAGATGTTAACTGTTGTCCATTATTAACAAAATGTTCCCTGGATAGATAGAGATTGATCTTTGGTGGGGGAACTAGGTACTATTTGTTTCCTTTTGGTTTGGATGCTTCTAAAAGGAAAATTCAGATTATCTTTCACTAAAAGGCATAATTGTAGGAATTTTGATTTTTTTTTTTTTTTAATTATTTGTGCACCAATGTCACTCTTTGGTTGGGAACCGAATATTTAAAATAGAAAATTATGTGCAGTTCCTCTTTTTGTCACCTTTTGTGAATCATGCAACTACTTACTTTGGTCCATTAGTATAGGAGTAGCTTAGGAAAGGGTCTCCCAATATTTTGGTTGTCTTTCTTGAGTCCAAATATAATGGGTAGACCTTAGCTCCATGAAGTTTTCTCCTTTGCATTTTCCTGCTTTGCTTTCCTAGACTCTCTTTTTCCATTTCTTTCATGCAGATTGGTGAAGAAATGAGCCAGAACAGTTTCATAAAGCAGTATCTGGAAAAGCAGCAGGAGCTACTTAGGCAGCGTCTGGAAAGGGAGGCTCGAGAAGCTGCAGAACTTGAAGGTAAGCCCAGACTCGCACTTCTTACAAGGAGTTCTTCATTCTTATTCCTGTCTCTAGGTAAATAGATTTGTCTAACTATATTCCTGACTCCAGGTAAATAGATCTGTCTAACTAGGCAATCTCAGGAATAAGTTAGGATGACACTACTACTTATTTGCTTAGTAGTTTATGGAGCCAAATGAGTTATCATTTACCTTCTGTCAGGGAAAAAGATACTTAGACTGTCTTGTTAGAGGAGAATTCCTCCCTACAGGAAGAAATATAAGTAAATTAAGCTACCATCTAGATGAGGTAGAGCTTAATCTTAGGGACTTTTTTCCTTGTGTACAGTGCTCTTTTCGGTATTTATCTCTGTATCCATGACTTTGCCTGACCTCCTTCACTCTGCTACATATTCCCACATGCTGAGCCCTTCACTCCCTCCCTGCCCCGACCCAATCTGTACTTTGCAGAAGCTTCAGCTGAGTCAGAGGACGAGATGATCCATCCTGAGGGAGTGGCTTCCCTGTTGCCTCCTGACTTTCAGAGCAGCCTGGAGAGACCAGAGCTGGAGCTCAGCAGACATTCGCCCAGTAGGTATCTCCCTCCCCACTGCGCTGTTTGTCAATCCTGCGTAGTTGGTGGGGGGAGGTAGTTACGCCTCCTTTCATGCTAAGCCTTCATGAAAGTCACAGAGAAATGCGGTGACATTGACATTTGACATCTGTTTTTCATGGAAATTATGTCCTTTTGGAAGTTGGCTTCCACCCCTACATTGTGTTAACAATTGTGTTAACTTTTCAAAGCATTTTATGAAAGCCATTGAGTATGATTTTTCCTCTCATCGGCACCTCTTCAGCCTCCTCTACCTTTGAATTTGGCAATAGTCACAACAATTCTCTTTCACCTCTTCCCCTATTGTACGTATTATGTGTTGCACATCCAATCATCTGAGGGCCATCTGACTCAGTTGATTAATACATTCAACAGATTTTATTGAGTGCCTGTATAAACCAGGCGTATGCAAGGCATCAATAATATGGTAGAGAAAAAAACAAACAAGTCTTTGCCCTATTAAAGCTTAAAAGTCTATTGAGGAAAGGAACATTAAAAAAATAATTACATAATTACAGTTGTGCTAGGTGCTATGAGAGGCAATGTAGAGTATTATAGGAGCATATTACAGGGAGCTTTAGTGTGTGGGTTGGTTCAAGCAAGATTAATTTTTCCGTTTGATAAAAAAAATGCTATTAAGCACCCTGTTTTGCATAGCATCTGAAGCTAAGGTCCATAAATGGAGCCTTTATCTTCTACCTTTTAAGACTGTATTTTTGGGAAAACATAAGTCATGTAGACAGTAGGTAAATATATTAAACCAATGTGTGAAATTGACAAATATTTTGAATCATCATGTGTGACAGTGATGGTGGTAGTGGTAGTGTCACACCATCCTTAATACTTTTAGAATGTATGGAAGTTGCTAGCTCTTCTGATTAATATAGAATTCCTTCATGGAAATAGATTTTGAAGAGATAGTTAATGGTAGAAGAGAAATTTTTTGAAAGATTAGGGAAAGTAGATGGCCTTTGAGTCTTAATTTTAAGATTGTAGGCTGCTAAGTAAATATTTTTTTAATCTCAGTCTTAGATTCCCCAGGGAAATTTTTAGAAATCTTTTAATAAATTAATACCTTTGAATTATTAATAACACTTGGAATTATTAAGTTCTTTTAGAGACCTTTTTTCCTCCTCAAATATAATAGTAAACCCTCAGTTGGTCCACTTAGCTCTTCGTGTTCCTTTTTCCCTAATTGTAAAGCCAAGAGGAGGGGAAAGCTCTTCTATAAATTATCGGTATTTTTTCTCAAAATAATAACAGTCTAATTATTTATTGAATTTCTGCTGTATTCCTCTTTCTGTGTTAGAGTATATGGGAAGTTAGCACTATAGCATTGTAAAGTCTGTGAGGGAGAGAGAATACAGTTGCACATAAAACTAACAATAAAGGCCATATATGATTAAGTGACATATAAATGGTAGGTGCATGTACCATGGGAATTCAAAGGAGTGAAAGATCTCTGAGGACCAGAGTGATTAGAGAGAGCCTCATGAAGGAGGCATGAGATGAGCTGAACCTTGGGTAGGATTTGCATTGGCAGAGAAAAGAAAGGCTTTTTGGAAGGAAGAGAGACATAGAAATGGGGATATATGTGGTATCTTTAAAGATGTATGGACTAACCTAGCCAGAGTAAAGTATTTTTTCATATTTTAGAAGAGTCAGAAACAAAGGTAGATGGGGATGAAGGCTTTGAAAGTCAATGAGTATGAGCTTTTTTATTCTATAGGTAATGGGGGAACCATTGAAAATTCTTAAGGACTGTGCTGTTATAAGGACCTTTCTTTCAAGGAAAAAAAGAGAGAGAGAGAGGCTTACCTCAGTATTAAATGTAATTTGAAATGAAAATGAGGAATGGATCCGGAAATAGAAATAAGGTTTCAAAAGCAAAGTAAGATTAAGGGTGGTGATAGCAAGACTCGTCGGTGCTTTATGTCATTAGTGGGGCTCTGCTTAAGGCTATAATTGATGGAGAAAAAAAAAAGCAGAGGTAAAAGGAAATAGGTGAAAATATATATTAGAAGAGATTAATGTAAATTATAGAGTACATCTAATAATTGCCAAGTGTTTTTTTAGTGTACTATGGGCCATAAACTTTTCTATCTCTTACCTTGGCTGGAATATGAATCTCATTATAAATGTGGTACATTTGGTCATGTTCCTAAATGGAGCAGTAGTTTAGAGTTTTAGCAGCACCCAGTTAGACCAGTTTTAGTATCTGGTGTTTATCCAGAAATTAGATTTGCTCAGATGTAAACTGCCTACCAAAGGTGAATAAATTATTGTGGTGGCAGCTTATATATTGGCTTCGGATGCCCTTGATGAGTCTTTATGGGTTCTCTCTTTAATAACAAGATCTTAATTAGAGTAAGGTTCCTAGTAACGTGTTTTGCTGATCCATCAGAGGCATGATTTTTTTGTTAGTATTCCTACTCCAACAGTTTGTGAGAACGTGCATCCTGAGACTACAGTTTTTTAAAATCCCCTGTTGGTTATGTTGATCAATTCAATTTATGAATGACTAACTGAAAAAATAGTTTTTCAGTATCATATTGCATCTGGATCTTATATTCCAGCAGCCTTCCATTTATGTACTTGAGCCAAAACCCCAAACAGGAAGGAAGAATTGATGTGTACAATTCTCCTCTACTCTCCCTCTTGACTTTGTCTCTCCACTACCTTCTTCGAATTTTACTAGGGTATTGGGAGCCAGTATCCAGTCCATAGTCAGAAGATGTTTGGATTCCCTTTGGTATCATGACTGGATATACACAAATCCTTACTGACTTCTAAGTTTTTCAAAAAGAGCTCAATTTAGGAAAATTAGGGGAAATGCAAAAGCATTAAAAGATGGATAAATATTCAAAAATAGGTTCTTTAATGCAGATATAGCCCCAGGTGATTTAAGCCAACCCTTGATTTACAGATCATGTAGATGTCATTCCTTTTTCTCATCAAATCTGTATGCTGAGATTCTATAGAGATGTTAGATAAATTAATTATGCAGCTATCCTGAGTCAGATTGAGGTTTGGTATATTGCCAGATATCAGTTCTCTTAATTCTTACTTCTTATTCCTACCCATGGATTCTTTCTGATCATAGACTTTGCTGTGATCTCTAGCTGCTTTACCTTGGTCCTGGAAATTCTGCCTAGGTCCCTGATTTCTAGGATGAAGAAACTGCTTTTCTGTGTGACCCTTAAACATTATTCACCTTAATACCTCCTGTACTGTCTTAGTAGTTACTTTTTCCTTTCTCCTAAAGGCTTTTGGCTTTGGAATCTTGGAAATCTTAAATTCACCTACATTTGTTTTTCACCTCTTGAAATTTATTAGTCCATTGTCAGTATTCACTCTACCCTTTGCTCTGTGGAGCTCAGTTTCTTCACATGTTATTAACATATTAACACATACTGTCTGGCTTAGGACACTCTTGTGGTCATGTGCTCATAATAGAAGATGTCAGCTTTCCCAGGAGCTTGTGTGCATCCCATCAACTCCTTCAAAGGAGCGAGAAAGAGATTCCTCATCTCTCTCTTATATTATTGCTTTACTAAATTCTTGTTTCATGTCTGAGTCCCCTCCAGTTCTCACTTTTTTATTTTTTATTTTTTTTTCTAAAACAGTGATGACCAAAGCTTTCTAATCATTTTCCTGCATCTATTTGGTTACATATTTCTCAAGTGCTTCCAGAGGAGTAGTATAGAATCCTTTTACTATAATTCTACAATGTCAAAATAACTGATTTCCTATAAAATAGCACACAGTTTCTAATAGGTGGAGAAAGTCAATTTGTTCATACATTCCTAATTTTAAAATCACAACTCTAAAACTCTCACTTGACCTTTTTTAATACAAAAATCTGCCCAACCTTGTACATACCTTTTTCTCCCTTTTAAAAAAAACTGGGATAAATCGGCTTCTTTTCCTTAGATTTTTATAAGGAGCTTTGCCTAAAATTCATGGAAAATATGTTTGCTTTTGGTTTTACTAATTGTATAATTTAAACTATTCCAGGTCACTGAGTTAATGCAATTATTGTTGATTATCATATCTACCACACTATTGATCTCTTACAGATTATTCTTCATATTTTTTCTGCAGAATCTGACCTGTCACCATACTTTCTAACATAGATGCTATACACACACCTCTAATGAGGTTACAAATCTTTAGTAACCCGGGTGTGAAATGATATATATTCAAAGATTCTGTTAACTCCAGTGATCATAAAGTTTTAGAAACTATGTATAGTCTTCTAGTTCATTTTATTTCATTTCTTTTGTTGTTTTTATTGCAAAAATAAAATCTAATTCAGTTTAGATCGTCAGGATATAAAAATAAGAAAGGAGAAGATCTTAAGTTAGAGCTCATATCATCTGCTTTATTTGCAGTAGTTTAAATGCTATTAGTATAAAACATGGTTTTGTGGATTATTTAAACTTTCTGTCCTGTATTAAAATTGTGCCCAATCTAGCTAAGTAAATACCTGGACTGTGATTTTCTTTAGGCTATTTTCTAAATTTGTCTCACCATTACTTGCATTGCTACTCTGATATTTTAGTACTAGTAGGACACTTACTGATCTTCTAGTCCAACCTCTCCTTTTTCTCAGGACACTGAAATCTAAATTAGTTAAGTGGTTTATCCACAGTCATCTTCTTTTCACGGAATGTGAGTGAAAACTTTTTCCTAGTTTGACATGGAGTTGTTCAAGATGGCCTAGGTTGGTGATTTTCAAGTTTTCTTTTACTAGTAGAACTCTCACCTTGAACTCTTAATATATATAAAACACAATTGAGAAGCTGGATGTAATTTCTAGGAACTTTAGGGCCCTGAAAACCATTGATCTAATTATTTATTTTATGAGATTTTAATTTTACAAATTGACTGGTATATTTACCATAATAACTTCTTTAAAACTAGCAAGTAGTAGCAATAGGTAGTCAGGAAAAAAAAAAAAAATGAACACAGAACCTAGTGAAGTCTCATGAGCTTTGATTCAGAGTACCAAAACACCTCATAGAAATAAGTGCCTTTTGTATTTATACATCTCTGCTAGACAAATTAAACCCCCTAAAAGTAATTTATTTAAGTTATTTATGCTATGTGAATTAACTTTGAGGTATTAAAAATATTCTAGATGTGTGCAGCAGGAATTGACCTGTAAGATTTTAACCTTAGGCCTCTATATAGTCTTTTCTTCAGCACAGAAATTAAAGAAATTGATATAGTATGTATTGACCAGCTCATATGATTTTAGGAAGCAGCTATGCCTGAGTGTTCATGTTATGATTATGGTCTGATTTTCTTTTATTTAATAGGAAGAGGCTCCTCTGTTTCTGAAGAGAAAGGTGAATCTGATGATGAGAGGCCAAGGAAAGGAGAAAGACGATCATCTAGGGTCAGACAGGTAATTCACATACCTCCTAAAGCATCCATCACCTCTTTGGGTATCGCCTTCTTTTCTTCTTCTCAAATTATTTCAGAGTTGTTGTCTCTGTATTTTTTACAGTCATTTTTCTCCCCTTTGTCATCTTTTTCTTCTTTTTTCAAATTTAGATCTTCTCCAGCCTTCAGGTTCTAAGTGGATAAATAAAAGAAACTTAATTGTGAAAGTGAGCATAATGGTCTATATTCTAAAGCACATTATTAGAAAAGATATGACACAATTAATTGTTCTGTTAAACCCTTGAAGCTATATAATAGGATGTTAAGTGAGCAGAATACAGAAATGTATGTGTAGTGTAATTAGGACTATGCAAAAGAAATGACAGAAAAAAGGAATGAAAAGAAATATACCAAAATGGTAAAAAATAATTATATTAAGTGAAAGGAGGTCAGTTCCCCCCCCCCCCTGTTTTCTAGATGTTCTGTTTGTATGTATTTTAAAAGCTTGAAGCTAAAAAATGAACTAGTTGCACCTTCATTGTTGTGTTCCTTTTGGTAATTCTATTTTGATTCCCCTAAGGGCACATATTAGCCATGATTGTCTGTTGTCACATCTGTTCCTCTGTTGCTGAAAGTGTGTATCATTGAGTTTCTTCTTCCTAGATGTGTCTTGTGAGATATTTTTTCTCCTCTGTAAGTATATTTGTGTATCTTTTCTTTTCAGGCAAGAGCAGCTAAACTCTCTGAATGCAGCCAGGCTGCTGAGGAGGAAGATCAAGAAACACCTTCCCGAAACCTGAGGATCAGAGCAGATCGAAATTTGAAAACAGAGGAAGAAGAAGAGGAGGAGGAGGAAGAAGAAGAAGAGGAAGAGGAGGAAGAGGAAGATGAAGGACAAAAATCTAGAGAGGCACCAATCCTGAAACAGTTTGAGAAGGAAGAAGAGGTGGAGATGCCCAAAGCAAAACCAGAGGAGGTGATGGATGAAAGACCCAAAACCATAAGATCCCAAGAACAGGAGGGGTTAGAGAGGGGAGGGAGAATGACAAGGTCCCAGGAAGAGGCTGGAAGAAGTCATCTGGCCAGACATCAGCAGGAGAAAGAGTTAAAAACAGCTTCTCCCCTTGAGGAGGAAGAAAGAGAAATAAAATCTTCAAAAGGCTTAGAGGAGAAATCGAAGTCTCCTTCCCCTCCTCGATTGACTGAAGATCTGCAGAAAGTCCCTCTTGTGCTACAACCAGAGCAAACTACCAGTGAGGAGGAGACTCCCCCACCTTTACTTACCAAGGAAGCATCTTCGCCACCACCTAATACACAGCTCCCAAGTGAAGAAGAAATAGAGCCCATGGAAGGCCCAGCCCCCCCTGTCCTCATTCAGTTATCTCCTCCTAATACAGATGCTGCGGCCAGAGAGCTATTAATATCTCAGCATACTGTCCAGTTGGTGGGAGGCCTGTCTACTTTGTCAAGTCCTGCAGACACCAAAGCAGAATCTCAAGCACAGAAAGTGCCAGAGGAGAGTGTCCTTCCCCTAGTTCAGAAAAGCACACCAGCTGATTCCTCAACCCAGAAGGGTCTTGAAACTGAGTCAGAAAAATCTGCTCAGCCACTCCTGCTAAAAATCGAAGAATTAGCACCAGCCAAAAGAATCACTGAAGAATCTCTGAAACAACCATCTTTGGAACAGAAGGAAGGAAGAAGGGCTTCTCATAGCCTTCTCCCAAGCCACAGTTTGAAACAATCAGCTGACTCCTCATCCTCTAGCCGGTCCTCTTCATCTTCATCCTCCAGTTCTAGATCAAGATCTCGCTCTCCTGACAGCTCAGGCTCTCAGTCTCATTCACCTTCAAGATCCAAGCAGAGAGATGTATCCCAAGCACGTTCCCACTCCAGCCCTTGTGGTGATAGACCCAAGATGGTCTCCAGGTCAACATCAGAGTCCAGGTCACGTTCCCATTCTCGTTCTCGTTCACGTTCAGCATCAAGCAACAGCAGAAAAGTGAGTATGGGAGAATCCTAGGCACATTGATGTTTTCTCTGTACTCCAGTGTTTTTCAGCCCAAGGAAAAGCTGCCTGTAGTCCCCAGTTCCTGATTACTTTCTCTTCCTTTTGGATTCTGATTTTCAATTCACTGAAAACTAGATGGGGTTCTTTTTCTTTCTGAGTCCTTTTGACTCCAAAGAAAGTTGAATCCATCTGCCCACCCACTAAACTTCAAACTTTATGAGGGTATTGACATTTCTTTTTACATGTGTATCCCAGTGCCCACCACCTAGTTGGGACTCAGTAAATACCTGTTGAATAATCTAGGAAGTCAGGGAGATCACTAACTCAATCAGGAATAAACATAGAGACGAAAAGATCCAGAGTATTAAATTGGCTAGCAGAAGTTGGAAATCTCAGTGATATACTAAATTTATATCACATGAAATAATTTACCTTATTGTGTGTTTCGCTTCTTCAGTCTTTGAGCCCTGGAGTTTCCAGGGACAGCAGCACCAGCTACACTGAAACCAAAGATCCCTCTTCTGGTCAAGAGGTTGCAACTCCACCAGTGCCACAACTGCAGGTCCTTGAACCAAAGGAGAGGTCTACCACCTCCTCATCCTCTATCCAAGTGAGGCATATGAGCCAGCCTGAGCCAGCTGAAAAGCGTGTGTCCCAGAGGTTTCAGCCTGAGCGGGTAGGCTATTATACCCCATCCCTAGAGGGATACAGGAGATGAGACATGATTTTCCTTTGTCTTAGATCCAAAGCTGATTAAGTCAGTTTGAGCAAGGTTCAATAGAAACTTAGAAGGTTGGGGATACCTGTTAGATACTACTTATTTCCAGTTTCCTAGTTTATGAAAGCGCTTTGTGATGCTGAGCAACAGGGTCCTTATCTCAAGGGTTTGAAGTGTCAGCTTCTTCCTCAGAATTCCTTTTTCTGCCCAAAAGGAAACTTTTTCTCAGTTCTCCCAAAACAAATTCTAATAAAATGATTATTGGCGCAGAAATTCTTGATGAACTAGTCTTCAATCCGTATTTTTTTCAATTCCATTTTCTAAAATGGGATAATAGAAGATATATAAGGCTATGTGTGGAGCTGGTAATATGTATGTCCTGCTCTGTCTTTTTTCCAGCTCTGTATTAAAGAAAAGGAACTGAGAGGTTTAAGTACTTTGCCGTTTGTTTTTGCTGTCTCCTAACAGGGGAGCCCAAAGAAGTGTGAAGCTGAAGAGGCAGAGCCACCAGCTGCCACACAGCCCCAAACCTCAGAGATACAGCCCTCTCAGCTACCAGAATCAGGAAGGATTCAGCACACTGTGTAAGTGATGTATCTCACTGGGGTATAGCAAGGAACTAGGAGTGTCTTATAAGTCTTATAATTCTTTGCTCCCTAGGGTTCTTTGAGTAAGCAGTTCTAGTTTCCTTTTAAAACATGAAGGCAAAGCTGTATCTGGACAAAGGCTAGACTTCTGTTACTATGTTGGGAGCTGCTGCCAGAAACTTAAGGTAGCCTGAAAAGTGGTGAGGGCGTAAGGAAACCCACATCTGGGATCATCTAACCAGCACAATTCCTTTAGGGAGCAAGAAGCAGAGGTTTCTGCTTCCAAACTCAGGCAGTTTAAGGGAATTGACTTAAAGCATCTTAGCTCAATTTTAACTTCACTATATTACCAGCTATATCTTAGCCTGGGATAGCAGTTTAATAAAGAATATTGAGGGTCTATAAAGAAAAGCACAGCAGGGATTTTTTGGTGGTTTTTTTTTTTTTGTTTTGTTTTTTTATCTTTCTGCATTTTCCCACATTACTGTCTGTCATTTTATTAAGCACCAATCTATCTGAGTTAGCTCTTAGAGCATACAGAGGTCCATATCAAGTCAGAAGTTTATTCCTGGGCCCCTAAAACCTTCTATACAATTAAGGTGAATTTTTTTATCTTTATGTTAAGTCCCAGAGAAATATTCCTAATCATGTTAAATTTGTCATTAAACAGGTATGTCATTCATTATTCTGAGCAATATTAAGCAATTACTCTAAGCAATATTAAGAAGCCACTGAACCAAAATTCAAAGCTTCAAAGTCTCCTAGTGAGGCTTCCCATGGGATATGAAAAGTGAAACATTGTAGAAATAAGATTGCTTAACTTTTAGACTTTAGGAATCCTGAACTGCTTTGGAGAACGTCTTGTGCAGACTATCAGCGTAAAGTTCCCTACTTGTTTTCATATCATTTTAGCACTAATACTACCAAGTATATTTTTTCCTGTATATAATAGTCTAATAATTTACACTCTTCTGGGAGCTTCAGGCTATTTTTTTTGACCCTGGTTTGTGTGTTGGGGGGGGGGGGGCAGGTGACAGGATTTATAATCTCACTTCCCTGTGACTTTAATGATAGTTTTATGTTCCTTACTATGGCTTTTGCCCTGGGGTATATATACCCTTGCTACTGTCCATTCTGCTAGCCTTGCCTCTGCTGCCATCTTGTGGCCATTACATTTTTGGTTTTAAAGCCAAGTGTTCCCTCTATTTCCTTTAAAAAGTTTTTGTTTTTTCCTTTTGGGATGGGTACATTATTTCTTGGAAAGGGGTTTTTCTTCCAGGAGCATAAAGAGAGAACTCAGCGGATTCTGGAAGGTGTTCAGGATTCCCAGCTACACCATCGATGAGGAGATGTGGTGACATCTTCCCTTCCATATACATCAACCAGAGATAATACCTGCCCTGCCCTCCCCTCCCCATTCCATGGGGGTACAGCATGCCCTTTGTATAATCCAGTTTCAAAATAGGTGCTGACAACCTACTACTAGTGGGGCCTGAGGAACTGCCTCCTATACACCTTAAGAAGCAAGTAATTTGCTGAACAGCTCCTTTCTATTCTGTGGGTCTATGAAATCCTAACAACAGAAAGGCTCTTTATGCTGTTTTGAAGCACCTTTATTTCTGGACTTCCCCAGAAATATATGTCCGGGGAAAATGAAGTTTGGAGTCCTATGCAGTGTTTTTTCTTCCCAGGTAAAGGTGGCTTTGATCTTCATTTAATGACTGAGGTCATAAATCAGTCACATTAATTCTGACAAGGTGGTAGGCAAGTGGCAAGGTGACTGGGCAACTATTGAGATTGTCTGCTCAGGCAGACTGCAGTGGAGCAGCCTGTAGAAAGCAATCTGAGCTCAGGAGTAGCTTACACAAATCTCTCTTACCTGCTTTCCTTCTGCCTGCCTGCCAGATTTTCTATAAAGCAGCCTTAAAAAAAAAAAAAAAAAAAAGATATACCCAAAGTCCTAAACCCATAAGCTGTTCTGGCTTTGGGTCTGGTAAATGAACCTTTGAGAAGTTTGCCTGCATTTCTGGAAGCCCTACTACAGCTTGTTCACAACACACCTCTGGTCTTTGACCTCTTTAGAGTCCTAATGTTCAGGCTGGTAGCCCTCTGGAGCCCTGGACAATTTTTAAAGTGGCATTAGCAGTACTTGTGGCTTAACCTTGGTTTTCCTGTCTGTCTCAACAAGAAGTCACATAATTTTAAAAAACAAACTTGGGGCTTACTGATTTAGGGAAGTGTTAAAAAATTGACTACCTCAGGGACCTCTCACTACTTTGAAGAGATTGTCTAACTTCTTTGCTGTGCTTAGTTAAATCTGTTCTGATTTTACTTATGCCCTGAGGAATATAGGTTTGTAAGGTAAGGATGTCTTTTTCATTGTTTGGAGCAGGAGTTTATGAACCCTTAGTCCTATTTCACTTAGCCCTGTTCCAAAATCCAGTCTTCTGCCAGCTATGCATATAACAGAAATGTCCTCATACAGCAGAATATAATAGTTCTTTTTTATGTTAAAAAAATAAGGAAAAAAGAAGGGAAAGGGAAAAAAATAACTTTGTGCCAGCGGCTATATCATCACTCAGCAGTAGTTGATTCAAACCTGAATTTGTTTAAATAGTTATCTTGTGTCCACAAACCTAGTAAGCAGTAGCAGCTTTAGGTTTTTATTAAATTTTCACATCAAGTCCTCAGCTCCTCGTGAATTTCCTAGAGTAACTAAAATTCAAACATATATACCTACAGAAGTTTCCTTTTCCTTTAGCTTCTCTGAATCTCATTCATATTCAGATATGAACTATAATCTGATGTTACTAGCCTCCAAGTTTGGTCCTTTTCCTTTGGGTTACAAATGCTTTGTGTACTGTTTAATTATAGTTAGAGCCTCCCCTTATCCCCCAGTGTTGCAATTTCATACGTTTGTCCAAGGTATTGAGAATATTTGTATAAGAACTTAAATATTTAAGGGATAAGGGAGATGCCTTTTGAAATAAGGGGTAAGGGAGATGCCTTTTGCCTAAAAGGGATTATGAAGAAAAGTTGTTTGGGGCTCTACACATAGCCAACAAGGCTTTGGGTCTGACTCTACAAGTAGTTAAGTGTCCCCTTTTAAGGTTATTTCAAGGATACTTATTTTCTGAAAATAAAGTCTTGAGAATTCTTGGATCTCACAGAACTGATTGTGGGGAAATAGAAGGCACAAACCTGCTGTGTCTTAGGTAGGCCAAGGAGAACATAGTAAAATTCTTATTCTTGAAAAAAAAGATAGGATTTCCAATAACAGCTAGTTCTTCCTTAAAGGAAGCTACTTCTAGGGAGACATATTAGCAGCTGAAAAGTATTTTAGGACAGTGGGGGCAGGAGAAGGTTTTTCGAAGGTAACATTCTCTGTGGAGGATCGAGCCAAACATTTAAAAAAAAAAAAAAACTGTTCTGCAAGCATTTACTGAGTGACTACTTCGTAATCATAATGGCACTCTGAGAAATATTCATTGAGCTTTTCTTTGTGTCAGATTTTCGCTAGAGGCCTTTGAGGAGCTCTGCTGGGTGGAGGTTAGTGGCAAGTAAACCAGTGTTTATTATACACAGTGATAAGGACATTGCTGAAAAACTGTCAGGCCAATCACTGGCTGCCTTTGCACCAGCGAAAGAGCAGTATACTCCTTCAGGAAACAAAAAAAAAAGTCCAGTGGTGGCATCAAATGAGATAATTCCCATTAAGTGTACAAGGTTTATGCATATCCTTGACTTGAGGTGTTATCCAAACCAGACTCTTTAAGAGCTAACATTTGTTAATGCATACCATATGCCTAGCAGGGTTCCGTGAGATAGGAATTGTTATTTTCCCCGCTGTACAGATAAGAAACAGATACACAGAGAGAGGAGAGGGTCAGGAACTTGCCCAGCATCACAAACTTGAGTGAGTGGGGCCAGGGCCAAGATTGGAACATTAACCAGTCTGACTCCAGAGCTCTCACTCAACTGCCACATTGTATCTGAGGTGACAGGGACCATTAGGTACTATGTGAGAGAGAACTTTTAAAGTAAGGTATTAGCATGACCACTTTAGCATGTGGTTGGCATAGAATGGGTTTAGAATTTTAAGCAGCCAGGAGGAAATTTCATTTCTGGCTAAAAGCTCTGGTATTAACCAAGGAGCAGTTCTCAGAAGCTTGTTTTAGTGTTAAGCCTCTGCTGCCACTAAGATGTGGAAAGAGCGCCTTTGCAGTCAGCAAATAAGCATCTGCTGGTTTCAGAATACTTTTTTTTAAATGGTTAGGATCTGCTTTCCACTTCACATTTGGTCTAATGGAGATGCCCATGATTAAAATTGTCTGCCTACCAGATGCCTCACCCCTCTCTGTGCCCCGCATAACACAGCTCTCTCACTTTGGTATCTTCATGAGTCCTTCTACCTTATCTACTTAAGAGCCCTCACCTTGGAGCCCTTGCTCCAAGAAGTGGCCTTCATGTTTCAACAACCCAAGGTCCCCTTGTCCTGTTTCTCCTCTTCCTTTCTGGCTCCAGTGGACCCTGAGGCAGGGTGACCTTATTAAAGACTCTGTGAAACAAAGTTGTCTGTCATCTCTTCAGAGACTACCACCCACCCCACCCCTTCTGGTACTTTAAAAGGAATTCTCCCTTGCTTAGAGAGAATTCCATCATCCCTGGAGAAAAAGCCGGTTGGACTAGCACGTGGTCATTGCCAGGGATGTGCAGCCAATTACTATAGTGATCGGATAGTGCCAATTCCCATCCCACCTCCCCACCTCAGCATCTGACTGGCTGATCTGCTTTCAGTGTTCCATGCCTGGCTTCCTGAGTTGAGGGTGGTGGACCATTTAAAAAACTGCTCATGCCCCTCCCTTCCATGTCTCTTTCAACTTTGGCTTTGTTCTTTTCCTCCTTTAAGCCATTTTTCACTCAGTTCTGCTACATTCCTTTCTTCTACTGGAATCTTCCAAGCAAGCATCTGTAACTTTGTATGTCCTTTTTACTCAGCCCCCTCCCCCTCAACCCCACCCCTCGGGAAGACGAGGAGAGCGCACCCTCTCCCTGTGTGGTTAGGCCTCCGTAGCTGTTGTAACCTGAGAAAAGGAAAAAGGCCAGGCCTATTGAGCCAGCAGTCTGCTCCCTGTGGCCTGCCAGTGGATAGGAGCCTTGCTCACTTAGCTCCCTCCCTCTCTTCTTTCCCCTCCCCTGCTGCAGCAGGGCCCTCCCCCATCCGCACACACGGGCTGCTGGGTAAGTGGCAAGATGGCTCCCCTGCATGTCTCCGGCTGATCGCTGCCGCTCCGCCAATACAATAGAGCCAGCCACTACCAGCAGCCTGACCCTCTTCCTCCTCCTCCTTCTCCTCCAGAGAGATCAATCCAGCCGAAGTCGGGGTTTGCCGTGAGGACTTAACGCTTATCTCTTAAAAGCCAGACCTATTTTAGCCTCCCCTCACCACCACCACCTCCCCTTCCATTTACCATTTTTTGGATCCCCAGTTGGTGCATCTCGATTTTCTTTCTGGATTGGGTGGCTGGGGAGGAGGTGGTGGGATCTTGGGACAAGGAAGGTTTTTTTTTTTTTAATTTTTTAGGATTCTTTTTTGTTTGGTTGTTATTTCTTCCATTCCAGAAAGGGATAAACAGCACTTCCAGGGGGAGGAAAAAAAATCATGTTATCAGAAAGCAAAGAAGGGTGAGAGCTTCACATTTCTGTGTATCCCTTTTCCCCATCGTTCTAGCCTCCTTCATCTTCTCTTATGCTTTCGTTCCGTCTTTCATTTTGGTTTGTTTTCAGTCATTCTGTTTTTCCCCCTTTGTCCTTCCTGCCCGATTTCTAATTGGCTCCACTTTCTCTCTATGGGAAAAAGGTATTTTTTTGGAAAAGCCTTTTCTCTAGATGTAGACAGTTGAATCCCATGTTTCTGTGGGGGCCTGTTAGCCGGGGGCACAGTTCCGATTTCCCCTCCCCCCTTCCCATGCATCCTTCCTGACTGCTTTAGGGAAGCTGTTTTGACCTTTGAGTGTCAACCTGTAGGGAATGGTGAAGTTTCTGTTGGTGGTGGTCGGCCTGGGGAGGCTTGGTTTTCCCTCTACTGAGAGTTAGACCCCTGGTCACCTTGATGTGATTTTTAGCCCCAGTGTTTAGGGGTGGGGGTGAAATTAGAGATAGAAGTTAGGGATGAAGTCAAAAAAAGGTGGGAAGATAGTTTATCTGAAGTGAATCTCTGGCATTCTTTGCCTGCAGAGGAAGATAACTTGTGTGATTAAGAATGGGGAGTGGGTTCAGTGTTTGGGGAGGTGGGGTGTATGGTGTGTGGGGGGTGTGTTCTGACTTGGGAGGCCTGTTCTCGTTATCTCTTGGAAATTGGAATGAGGGAGTGGGAGAAACTGGGTGGAAGCTAAGTGTAAGAATGTTTCCTGCACTTTGAAAAGGTAAAAGTAGCCTGATTATTCTCTGCGCTTTCGTACTCTTCAGTTTTAGTTTTTTCTTTTTTTCCCTGCTGCCCCCACCCACACCATTTTCCTCATTCCTTGCATCTAGATCCTGTGGGTCAGCTGGCCTTTACTTATTAAGTAGCTGATTAAACACAGAGTCAGGATCGTTTGCCACAGCTACAACCATCGTCATACTTTCTTGTCTTTTTAAGGAATCAGGCTTCCCTTAGTATCTAATGCAGTTTTGCTGGAAGAAGGGGCCTGGGACCAGGGGATTGGGAAGCCACAGGCTTGTGGTCAAATCATAGTCGCTTTTGAGGGACTATTTTCAGAAGGGGGTGTTTCCCCTCTCCATCCATATGAGTTCTCTGGTGAGTCACCTCAGAACAGTTGGAGTTCTAACCCCACACATAACAGCTTTATCCCATCTGGGCAGTGGGTGGATGTGTTTGCTGTGATCCATGCTGTTTGTCCAAGGAAGATGGTTTCGCAGTTTTCCTCTGGGGGCCAGGTTCTCTGGACTGATCTGAAAAGCACCTCCCTCAGTCCCACCCAAGTGATGAGGCATGGGGGTTCCTGACTCAAAAACTAACATCTTGCTCTTTCCCCCTTGATTCTTTCCTACCCTATCTTTCCACCCTCTCCCCATGCTGTCAGTGAGGAGAAGGAGGAAGTGACCATGGACACAACTGAAAACAGACCTGAAAATGAGGTTCCAGAGCCCCCCATGCCTATGGCCGACCAGGTCAGCAATGATGACCGCCCCGAGGGCAGTGCCGAAGACGAGGAGAAGAAAGAGGTAAATATCCCAGCCACCTGTTGGGGTGGGCGGGCAGTGGTGGACCTAGGGGAAAGAGTAGGCTATTCTAGTGATCCTTCTTACACAGTGGGGTAAGTTGAAGAAGGGACTAAGGAGGAACTTGCATCAGGTTAGGGCCAAGGGAGAATTTGCTGGTTTAGCACGGGAGACAGACCACTTGTGATGGGGTCAGGGCTCATTCATTCCTCTTTCCTTGTTGGCGGAGTAGTACAGTCCAGACCTGGAATTTTGTATCTAGCTGGAAAGTCAGTTCATGGTACTTTATCTAAGATCTAGTCTCAGCTTTTCCATCTTCACAAGCTTCTGTGGGTAATTCCCCTAGCTTTCCCTCCTTTTTAAAAGCCTGATGGAGCTCAGCGCCATCTAGTGGGCTTTGTAGTTCTCACCAGACTAGCCTTGCTGAAGAATTTTTGTTTCTCATCTGCCCCCCAGTGGTCTCATTGCAGAGACGTTACCTACCTAGAAGCCGGAATCTGGGGTGATCAATCCATAAGGCCCCTTCGCCATATCTGTGACCTCCCAGTCTCCTTTTTTGGCCTATAATATTGTGTCCTGCACCCAGTATAGGGGGCTTCCCCCATCAGAGCTAGCGAAGTCTTCTTGGTGTTAGAGTACTAGAGAAAGAATTAGTTGGGAGTGGAAGTGGGTTAATGGGTGGGAGGGACTGTTGTGTGTGTAGCCTTTCTCTGGTGTGTGTTGCGGGGGTGGGGGCCGGTGAAAGTGATTTGATGTGCAGAATATTATTTATTACAAGGTCCTTCTTCCCCGTAAAACTTTGTCCAAGTACCTCATGTACGGTAATCCGCCCGTAAAATATAACCCTGCCCAACTGGCCAATCGCTGATGCCGCCTCTTCCTCTGGACCCACCCGCTGCTACCGAGCTGCCCAATCAGAGCCGAGTCTGCTATCCAGGTGTCTTGGCCAGAGGGGGGCATGTGTATGGGCTCCTGTGATGGGCCCCCTTCTGCCTCCCTGTCTTGCTTACATCAGGAGGCCAAGAAGAGCACTGTTCTGGAGAGACTTGTATTGAGAAAGCAAAAAGCATTCGGAAAGGGGTGGACTTGAATCATCTCCCTACTTGGGACACCCCAAGAAGAGCTTGTATCAGTGCTGGGGCGCCTGCCCACATGCTCTTGCCCTTTTGAGGACTGTGGGTTGCCTTGTTTGCTACAGACTGTTGGGATCCCCACCTAGGGAACCACGACCTCCTAAAGAGCCAATGTTTGTGATCACAATGCAATGCTGTAAAATTCCGAGTGGGGCCCTCGGCTTAAGCTGTGACGACTAGGAACCACCCTGCAGAGGAGTGTAGGGTCCGAGCCCCGGGGATTTAATGCTGATGACAGCCCAGCCTATGTGTCGCCACTTGCTCATCAGATGGACTTTCCTTTGGTCCCTGTTCTCCATGGTGAAGGGCAGCATGTTGGTTGCTCCAACTTCTCCTCCATCCCTGGAGGCAGGGGCTCATCCATCTCAGCTGGAGTCCCTGAGGAAATGCCACACAAAACTCGCAGAAGAAAAAGTGTTCTGACCTTGCTGCTGATTATGTGCCAGGTCCTGGGGCTACCCACCTACTACCCCCAGGCTGCCTTCATCAGAGGCTCCGTGATCCCACTCGAAGAGAGGACCCCCTTCCCCAGTTACAGGCAGAGGAGAAAGGGACTCGGGCGTCATCACCTGGATTCTTTGTATTGGGTGGTGTTGTTGCTGCAGTTTGCCACTGGTGGACATGGAGTCCTGCCTCTCACAATAAAAGGCAAGGACCTGCTACTCACAGGCCATCTCATCAGGGACTGCAAGATGATGCCCCTACAGGGCTGGGACTGATGTCACTCCCCCTTTCCCCCTCTACCCCTCGCTGAGCCTGGCCACCGCCAGTGAACTGTCTTGACATCATGGAAACTGGGCAGCGTCCCCCCACACGTTTCCCTCCCGCCCCCCCTGCGCCCCTGGGAGGACTCTGGCAGTGCCGTGCTGACTACCACGCCGTGCGCCCACCTTTTTTGCCAACCCAACCCCCCACCAATTGCACAGCGCCTAGCAGGGAGGGCTCATTCTGATTGGACCGGCGGTTGACTAGATACAGTACACAGTGAGGTGCGATTGGCTGAACTGAAGATCCCAGGTGTGAGATGGTACCTGGAACATTTGTCATATTCCTAGTTTATTTTCTTCTTTATTTTCTTCTTTTTCTCTCTCTGTTTTTTAAATCTTTTATTTTAATTTTTTCTTTATTTTTCTGATTTCTTTGTTGGATTTATTTATTTGGTTCATGTTTTTCCTGTTTTAATTAAGACCTTTTCTTCTCACTAACTTACCCATTGAGAGCGGCCCGGCTAGGGGTCAGGTTGGCCCTTAATGGAGACCAAAGAGACTTGGTTAGACGACACAAACAGGGCGGGGGGCTGGATGGGAAAGGGGGATTTCATCAAGAGGGTTCTGCCCTACCCTTTAGAAGGGTGTAGGGTAGAATTAGTTTTTCCAGAAATAAGCATTTACATGTAAAAGTTTACTGTTGCCCTTTTTTCTCCCTCTTCCTCTTTTTGTCCTGTCCATATTCTTTCTTTCTCCCATGGAGTGTTGGGGTGGGGATTTGCCCCAAAGTGCCTTCTGGTAGTTGGCAGAGCCCCTAAGGCTTGAGTCCCTTATGGAGAGGAATCAGTAAGGCTCTGCTAGAGCCACATAAAGTGGTTGGAAGAACTAGAATCTCCCTGGGGACAGTCTGCCCTTAATAGAAACTTTCCTCTACCAAAGACACCTTTAAATCCTTTCTGCTGGCACTTGGCTCGTGTGCCTCATCTCTAGTGGGTCTGGTACTGCCCTGTTTCCACAGTGGGTATGGGGGTGGGGGTGGGGGCAGTCTTGACAGTCTGCTGTCCAAGTGGCTCAAAGCCACTGTCCATAGGAGTCAGGCCGGGCATTGAGAGACAGGGGAGAGGAGCCGTTCCAAAGTTTTCCTTGTTTCCTTGTTTTCCTTGAGTTAGCAAGGAGGGGCCCAGGAAGATGACTAGATTTCTCAGTCCTGGGCACAGGATTAGGTTTGGCGTCCTGTCAACCCCGAGTTAGTGGAAGAGGGTATGACCAAAGTCCTTGAAGGGCTGGGAGGGTACTGAATTCCAATTCCAGCTTATTTCTGGTTAAGCTAATACACAGGTGTAGTATGGACTAGATGACTTTTCCCTGCTGTAATGTTTGGTTTTATTTTTTTCTCTAACTTGCATTGATTCCGCTTCGTTTTTGCCGTTTGCCACTTCTGTTTTGGTCTCTGTCTCTCTCTGTGTCTCTTTCTCTCTGTGTCTTTGGAGCTTATGCTAAGACTGCCCCATCTAACCTCCTCCCCCCCTCTCTGTGGGGTGTGTCTCTTTCTCTTTTTTCCCCCTTTTCTTCTCTATACAGAGCTCGCTGCCCAAATCATTCAAGAGGAAGATCTCCGTTGTCTGTAAGTCTAGCCCCGAATCCCTGATA
Source organism: Choloepus didactylus (assembly GCF_015220235.1). Classification (NCBI taxonomy): domain Eukaryota; kingdom Metazoa; phylum Chordata; class Mammalia; order Pilosa; family Megalonychidae; genus Choloepus; species Choloepus didactylus. Next base: position 157,324,664 of record NC_051310.1, on the reverse strand, counting down.
AAGGTCAGAGAATGCCATAAAAATCAGAGTTCTAGAGAAAATAGATTGACTTTCTCTTTCAATGGCATTCTTGGGTCGTCCCCTCCCACCCCATCCTCCCTCCAGCAAATCTGGATCTTCTTGACACATACAGTGTTCTATTTTAAAATCAAAACTTTAGACAATCATTGTCATCTCCACCCCACCCCACCCGGCCCAGTCATACTCCTTTCTTATTTCTAACAAGGTACACTTTGAGATATTTCACACCGTTTCCCATGTAATCCTAGATGTATTAATTCTTCAGATATCTGGACCCTAAGAGCCAGGAGTGGATGTTGAGGGACTCCTTTAAAATGGTGGGGATTCTTACTAGTTTCTGTTTTATTCTAAGAGAATATCTGAGAAGATGAGAGCACCCCACACTTCAGATAGTAACATAACATTTTCCCAGTGAAGAACTAATGTTAGATTGACAAAAGCACAATAGGTCTTTATAACTTAAAAAATCTATCTATAATGGAAAGATTAAAGGATGGCCAGATCATGTTATCGCTTCAGTTACCTGAATTTTAGTAATCATGTAGTTATCTTGTTTCCTGTATTCCTGTGAATTTCTCAGTCTTTTTTCCCCCACTACTTTAGATATTTCTGCTTATCACTAAAATTTTAAACTAGGCACCCCTCCCTTGTTGCCTTCAGAGAGAGGTAGTGTTTATCTGTCAGTAAGTGGCTCCAGTCCTTTTGTTCATTTTGAAGCCATGTTTTCCCCAGTCCCCAAATATGATTTCCTTAAGTTAACCTTTTATTAAAACTCCAGCCGAAGGCTACCTGGTGGGTGTTGTGGTGTGAACCAGCAGAGAGCCTGAGGCTATCTAATTGTTGGGTACTATTTCTTGGGGACAGCAGCTACCAAGGGGGTGCCAGCTGGAAACAGTGACACAGAGGGGGGCCAGCCTGGTCGGAAACGGCGTTGGGGAGCCAGCACTGCCACCACACAGAAGAAACCTTCCATCAGTATCACCACTGAATCACTTAAGGTGAGGTTGGAGGAGCCAGGGAAGGGAGGATGAGGCATGTTAAGGTGGGAGTAGACATGGGCCCAGTGTAACGGGGTGGGGGGTATCTGTGTCCCAGAGCCTCATCCCCGACATCAAACCCCTGGCGGGGCAGGAGGCTGTTGTGGATCTTCATGCTGATGACTCCCGCATCTCCGAGGATGAGACGGAGCGTAATGGGGATGATGGGACCCATGACAAGGGGCTGAAGATATGCCGGACAGTCACTCAGGTAAGACGACTCCTGCACCCCACTGTGAAGGGAAGGGGGCTTTGGAGGCAACTGAGGTGCTAGGGTAGAGTCCTAGAAGGTAACTCCTCCATCGGTGGAGAGGGTTGGGTTAATTGGTGCTTTGACTGTGTGTTGCCTCTCATGTCTAAGTTCATGGGTTAGTGGATGACCAAGTCTGGTCTGCTGCCGATTGTGCAAACAAAAGTTTTATTGAACATAGCCACACTGATTCATTTATCCTTGTCTAGGGCTGCTTTTGCATTACAGTGTCAGAGTTGAAAAGTTGCAATATACCGTACAGCTCACAAATTCTAAAACATGTACTGTCTTTCCCTTCACGGAAAAAGTTTGCTGACCCTTGCCTTAGTGTTTTCTTAGTGGGAAAGTTGGAGTGTTAACAATCCCAGTGTCTGGTGGAAGTGAACTTAATAGTGAAATGCTCACCCCCATCCCCCAGTGGAAGGAGAATGCTAGGTTGAGTTTATTACCCTCTCTCACCAGGGAACCTGAAGCTGAGAGGAATATGCCAGTTTGGTTTTAACAGACCCCTCTTATATGATACCATTACAGGTAGTACCTGCAGAGGGCCAGGAGAATGGGCAGAGGGAAGAAGAGGAAGAAGAGAAAGAACCCGAAGCAGAACCTCCTGTAGCTCCCCAGGTTTCAGTAGAAGTGGCCTTGCCTCCACCTGTGGAGCACGAAGTAAAGAAAGGTGGGTGACACATTATGAGTAAAACATCAGCCCCCTGAATTCCCAGAGCTCTCTCTTTGCTCCTCTTTTAAGGCATTTAAGGTTTTCTTCCTTATATTGTAGTATTTTTATGTATCTGTCTTATTTGCCTTTCATAGGCATTGAGCTGCTTGGGCTAGGTTTGAATCTTCTAAATCTTTGAATCCGAACAATGAGATTAGCCTGAGCACTTTAAAGGTGCTCAGTGCATTTAGATGGAAGAATAACTGGTAGAGAATACAAGAAAGGGAGCTGTGAGAGTCCTGTTGGAGGCAAAAGGGCCAGCATTGCTCTCTACTGAAGGCCTTTTGTGTACTCTCTTTTGATAGTGACTTTAGGAGATACTTTAACCCGACGTTCCATTAGCCAGCAGAAGTCTGGCGTTTCCATTACAATTGATGACCCTGTCCGAACTGCTCAGGTGCCCTCCCCACCCCGGGGCAAGATCAGTAATATTGTCCACATCTCCAATTTGGTAAGTCATTGTTTTCCATTTTCCATCCTTATTTATTTAATGAGTTTGAACTTTGGACTCAAGCTTCCTAGGTTCAATTCCTAGATTGGCCAGTTACTCACTCGCCGACTTTGAAGGAGGTACTTAACCTCTTAGTCTGTTTCCCTCATCTGAAAAAATGGGATAAAAAAAAAAAAGCATCACCTTGTAAGGTTGTTTTGAGGATTTAATACGGTAATATGTGTAAAGCATTAACAGAGGGCCTGGCACATAATGTCTGAGTAAATGTCGCCACTTTTCTTATATTGCTACTCGAGAGTTCCTTGTATCTCTGCCCTCACATACCCCTTAACCCCTTGAACCCTCACCCCAACTCCTGTGACAGCTGCTTGGGAAATCTAAGACTAGTTACATGGATGTTTCCCTGGCCTTCTTCAAGGACCCTGAAACTCCGTTTTCTTTGGCAGGTGCGTCCCTTCACTTTAGGCCAACTGAAGGAATTGTTGGGACGTACAGGAACCTTGGTGGAAGAAGCCTTCTGGATTGACAAGATCAAATCTCACTGCTTTGTAACGGTGAGGACAAGAAGCTGATTCTCTGGGTTTTGGCATATATTTCCTTCTGTGGCCAATGTGGGCAGATTGAAGGGCATCGTGGCAAGTGGGAGGGTTGGAGACATGTTCTGACCCTCCATTCTGCCCTTTCCCTTTCTCCACCAGTACTCTACAGTAGAGGAAGCCGTTGCCACTCGCACAGCTCTGCATGGGGTCAAATGGCCCCAGTCCAATCCCAAATTCCTTTGTGCTGACTATGCTGAGCAAGATGAGGTAAAAAAAAAAAAAAAAAAAAAAAAAAACCTAGGGAAAGGAAAGGGGGAGGGAGGAGAAGGGGAGGCCGTTATCTGCAGATTCCAGCCATGATCCTGGCCAAACCTGAAGTCACTGAAGGAGATTCTGTTCTTCCTTCTTCTCCCTACCTTTTGGTTCCTTTATGAACCAAAGGGCTTCAAAGTCTCTACCCCGGCTACCTCCCTGGGCTACTTCAGTGACAGTGATGTGATCTCCACCCTGACTATCCCTTGTCCCTCCTCTACTCACAGCTGGACTATCACCGGGGCCTCTTGGTGGACCGTCCCTCTGAAACTAAGACAGAGGAGCAGGGCATCCCTCGGCCCCTGCACCCCCCACCCCCGCCCCCAGCCCAGCCACCGCAACACCCCCGGGCAGAACAGCGGGAGCAGGAGCGGGCAGTGCGGGAACAGTGGGCAGAGCGGGAACGGGAAATGGAGCGGCGGGAACGAACTCGATCAGAGCGTGAATGGGATCGGGACAAAGTTCGAGAAGGGCCCCGTTCCCGATCACGGTCCCGTGACCGCCGCCGCAAGGAACGTGCAAAATCTAAAGAAAAGAAGAGTGAGAAGAAAGGTATGTGGGGACACACATACCCACTAGCAGGAGGGAAAGGGACCCAAATGGGATGGGACGTAGGGTCATATGTGTTGAATTTGACTCACTTTCTTCCACCTCAGAGAAAGCCCAGGAAGAACCACCTGCCAAGCTACTAGATGACCTTTTCCGTAAGACCAAGGCAGCCCCCTGCATCTATTGGCTCCCATTGACGGACAGCCAGGTGAGTGCCGCCCTTCCAGCCCTGTTCACAGTGGCCTCGAGGCTTGAGGTCAATGCGAGGGGCAGGTTCGTGTGGGTCTGAGAGTGAGTAGGCTTAGGATAATAAGGGAAGAAACTGAACATCACAGAAAGAGGAAGTTTCAAGAACCAATTGATGAGTATGCCATAGGGAAAGCAAACCCTGGGGGTGGAGATGGGCTCAAAGACACGAACTGAGGTTTGTGTGCCTGGGAAGCTGGCTGTGCCCACCTGGTTACTTGGAGCTTGGTTTAAGTTAACTAAGAAATCTGTGTTTTATAAACTTACCCATTTCTCTGCTTTTTAGTTTCTAGAGTTTTTACTTTTTAAATTTAGTTTCTTAGTGATGGGCCTTTTGGGAATTTTAGGTTTAAGGTACTGAACTAAAGAGAAAAGAGATTTGTGGACATCTAGGGTGAAGGTAGCAAGGGAAATAACCAGAGGCCAGCACCTGTAGTGGGTATAAAAGTTGCCATCTTGGAGGGAGCGGGATGCTCTGAGATAGGCACAGACATGACTAATGAGCTTCCCTGCTTCCTGCTTAGTTACATTTTTTCACTTAGAGGCAGCAGCAAAGCTCATAGTGACCCTGAGCTAGTGCAGGGCTCCAGACACGGGGACAAAGTGGGACTGATCTGTGCAGGGTTAAGATGCCTGCTACTCTCTGTCTCCTGTGTGGCTACAGATTGTTCAGAAGGAGGCAGAGCGAGCTGAACGGGCCAAGGAGCGTGAGAAGCGGCGAAAGGAGCAAGAAGAAGAAGAGCAGAAAGAACGTGAGAAGGAAGCTGAGCGGGAGCGGACCCGACAGCTGGAGCGGGAAAAACGTCGGGAGCACAGCCGGGAGAGGGACAGGGAGAGAGAGAGGGAAAGGGAGCGGGACAGGGGCGATCGAGATCGGGATAGAGAGAGAGACAGGGAACGAGGCCGAGAGAGGGATCGGCGAGACACCAAGCGCCACAGCAGGAGCCGGAGTCGGAGCACACCTGTGCGGGACCGGGGTGGGCGCCGCTAGCTGTGAGAACACTAGCGAGAGCTGCAGGCATCCGCCACCCAGTCCCAAGGGGGTAAAGTCCATGGAGGGATAGGTACAATCTCCACCACCCTGGAACCAAGGATCTTTCACACCAATTGCCCAGTGCTGAATATGGCTGCCACCTGTCTCCACATACCAAATGGAGCAGTGGTCATCTGCCACTCCCTAGCCCTATAATCTATCTCTTGGAACTTAGCCTCTCCTCCCTCTCATTTCTTATTGTTAAGTCTGTGAGAGGGGAGAGAAGAGCTAGGCGAGGGGCAGAGGTGGTTGGCCCAGAGGTGGGGAACAGCCAAGTGTCCCAAACCTCTTACAGTTTTCCTCCAGATCTTGTTCACCACCCCCCTTGGGTACTCACAGCCTCTTGGGAACAGCTGGGGCCAGGACTGGGTCACCTATGAGCTGAATCAGCATCTCCTCCTGAGTCCCCAGGCCCTGGCAGTTCCCAGTCTCTTCTGTCCTGCAGCCCCTGCCTCAAACCCACTGGTTCCACTTTATATCCACCTTTTCCTTTTGTTCAATTTTTATTTTTATTTTTTTTATTATTAAATGATGTGGTCTATGGAAAATAAAAAAAAAAAATCTGACTTAGTTTTAACTAACGTGTGAATGGCTTTCCTTGGGCAGGGTCTGGGTGAGGCCCAAATGAATTGAAGAGGATGCCTGCAGCAGGTGGCCCACCTGGAGCAGGGACTTCCCACCGCCCTCCATCCTTGCCTAGGCTCTTACCAGGCCAAGGCTGTGGGTCTTCTTCGCTGTGCGGTGAGAGGAAGACCCTCAGAGAGGTGGCAGTGCAGCGTCCTGGCTGTCCGTGGTGGTACCCAACAAGGCTAGGAGGGCAAAGCTGTTTCCTTGTTCCTAGTCTGCGCTAGGTCACTATATTTGGTCACCTGCCCGCCTCCGAGGTGCTTCCCAGAGCTGCCACCAGGGGGCGGCAGTGCATCGCCCAGTAGATGCTCGAAAAACGAGCTGCCCAAAAAGGCTCCACTCCCCACCTCGGTCCCCTCCTGCCGGTGTCGCGCCTCCTTTCTTGGACTGACCCCCAGCCGGCGGACTCTGGGCCGTTCTGCCGACCTCAAGCGCACCCTATTCGGCCTGCTACCGTGCCCTGCACGGACTCCCACAATGCCGCCGCCTTGAAACTGAGGTCGACACCAGCCCCCAAAGCTGGTCTGGGCGCGGAGACCCGGCCTCTCCGCTTTGGGATCCTAAATCCCCGCCTTACGGCGCACTGGCCCTTAGCCCCGCTGCGGGGAACGTGCGGGCCGTTTCGCGCGCTCCTATGCACCCTCCCCGCCAGCTGTTCGGAAAAGGCCAAGCGCCCTGGCCTGGGCGTCCTCTCGCCGGACTGCCCCGCCGGGCGTTGCGGGCCGGGCCCACCCCGGGAGGGGCGCCGCATCTGTGTGCGCCGGGCAGCCGGGGAGCGCCGAGGGGGCGGGCTCGAGGCGCCGCCCCCGCCCCCGCCGTGGGGGCCCGGTCTGGCCGGGGAGGGTCGGAGGCTGGGCTCTCCTCTCCCGCGCGGCGCGGAGCCGCCTCGCTCCTCCGCAGGCGGAGCCTCCTTCCCCCGCCCCCTCCGTCTCGCTCCCTTGTTCTCGCCGGGGCCGCTCAGACCTGCAGCGGAGCCGCGGCGCCGGCTCCGATCGGCTCGGGGCTGCACCCCCGGGACCCGGCGTCTGGGGCGGGCGGGGGCGCTCCGCGCCAGGCTGGGCCCCTCGGCACTGCCAGGTAAGAGCTAATGCCCGGAGGAGCCCGGGGTCGGGAACCCGCGAAGGGGCAGCGGGGGCCCACAGCCTGAGGGTGTCTTCAGAGCGGTGCGCTCCGCGGCTGGGAGCCCACTGCTGAGTCCCTTCTCCCGCGCTCTTTGCCGTCTTCCTTCGCACCTTTCTCCCTCTTTTCCCCATCTTCCTCTCCCTCGATTTCTCTTCATCCTTCTCTCTGCCTGTTTCCTTTCTCTGCCCCTTCCTTCCTTCTGTCTCTCCATCCCTTCTTTCGCCCCTCTTGCCCTGTCTTTTTCCATCTCCTCTCTCTTCGCCTTTTTCTTCCTCTGCCTTTCTTTCCTTTCTCCTTTCCCTCTCCCGCTCTCCTTTCCCCTCCTTGTTCCCTCCCACTCCTCTCTTCTTCCCCTCCCGCTATCCTGTTTCCCATTCCCCTGTCCCCCTTCCTTCTGTTCTCCCTCATCCTGCCTCCCTCTCTGGACCCCGGCTTCCCTCAGCTTCCCTCTTCCCTCAGGAGGGAAAGACTGTCAGGTGTGTGCCTGCTCTGGGGGAGGAGGAGGGGCGGCAGCGGCTGCCACCCGAAGGGTCCCCCCCCAGGAGAAAGGGAGGAGAGAGCAGTGGGAAGAGCCCTCTCTAGCTCCCTTCCTGCAGCCTCTCTCGACCTCAGCCCCTCTTGGCTGCTCCCTCCCCCAGAATGAAGTTCCCAGGGCCTGGTCTGACTCCTGCAGGCAGCCGAGGGCTGCCCCTACCTGCCTGACACACACTGGAAGACTCTCTTGCCCCTGGTGACCCATTACCAAGCCCGGTGGTACCTATGACTCTGCCTTTCAGGCGCCCAGGCTGCCTCCTTTGATCTCTTTCGTTCTGCCTCTTCCTGCCATTCTGTCTCTCTCGCATCCAGACTTCTCTGTCTGTTCCGGACAGTCCCTGAGCCTTGCTCTCACCCTCAATCACGCTGTGCTTCTGGGCCTGCCTCTGCCTCCCGCCCCCTACCTCCAGCCTCCTTGCCCTGCCCCCCAACTCTGTCCCCTCCTCCAGCTCTGGCCCTCACTGTCTCCTTCAAGGACTGCAGCCGGCAAGTGGGCCAGGGGTAGGGTCTGGAGAGATGGGCATCCCCCTGGGAGAGAGGCTCTTTCACAGGCTCTTTATCCTGCCTTAGGCTGCACTCCTTGTCACCTTAAGGCCACACCTCCATTAATTCCAACCCCTTAATTTTAAGCCCTTTCCCTGGTAGCCCCACCTCCTCCAGCCCCCTGGCTGCAAGTCCAGCCTGGGAGGACAGGGCTCAAATTTGGGGTTCCAAGCCCCTCCCAGCATGCCCTCTCCTGTTTTCTTCCCCAGCCTCCATCTCCAGCATCCCTGCTCAGAGTTGACTGACTGAAGATTTATCAGCTTGGAGGGCTGGAGGTGAATACAGTCAGAGCCTGGGTGGAGGGAAAGATAGAACTGTCTGCTTGCTGTCTTAGTCTGCGTTCTGGTCAGTGGGGTGTCTGGTTCCTTGGAAGTCTGGTCTTCAGCATCTAAATTGGAGGAGTAGGATGGGAAGGGTGGTTTGTAAGGGTTTCCTTGAACCTGAGCAGCTACCTGTCCTGCAGGTGCGGATCCATGGGGTAGCCCCAACGCATTGGCCCCTCCATCCCAGCCAGCTCATGGGCCACCTGGCCAGGCCCAGCCTCAGCTCCCAGGGCCGGTGAACAGAGCCCTGGCCAAGCCCAAACATGTGGGGCCTGGTGAGGCTCCTGGTAGCCTGGCTGGGTGGTTGGGGCTGCATGGGGCGCCTGGCAGCCCCAGCCTGGGCCTGGGCAGGGTCCCGGGGGGGGGCCAGGGCCTGGACTGCTGCGGACCCGAAGGAGCTGGGTCTGGAACCAGTTCTTTGTCATTGAGGAATATGCCGGTCCAGAGCCTGTCCTCATTGGCAAGGTAAGGATCAACCCTTCCCATGTGTATTCTGACTCTTCAGACTCATAGGCCCTGCCCTGCAAAGTCATCACATTTGCAGTGGCCTTGGGCTCCCAGGACTCCCAACACTCCACCCAAACCTAGACTCTAAGCCTCCTACTCTTAGAGCAGTCTGCCAGTTTTCCCTGACCCCTACAGCTGCACTCAGATGTGGACCAGGGCGAAGGGCGCACCAAGTACCTGCTGACCGGGGAAGGGGCAGGCACCGTCTTTGTGATTGACGAGGCCACTGGAAACATCCATGTCACCAAGAGCCTGGACCGGGAGGAGAAGGCACAGTATGTGCTACTTGCCCAGGCCGTGGACCGAGTGTCCAACCGGCCCCTGGAGCCCCCATCAGAGTTCATCATCAAGGTGCAAGACATCAATGACAACCCACCTGTCTTTCCCCTCGGACCTTACCATGCCACAGTGCCCGAGATGTCCAACGTCGGTGAGTGCCCAGCTCTGAACTTCCCAGTTCCCTCCTCCCAGAGTGACCCTACTTCTTCCCCTATTCCTACTGCACCAGAGCCTTGGCTTCTGCCTCCCTTGTATGTGGGCCCTAGCCCTGCTGAGTGGGGTGCTGGGATCCCCCACAGGGACGTCAGTGATCCAGGTGACCGCTTACGACGCCGATGACCCCAGCTATGGAAACAGTGCCAAGCTGGTGTACACTGTGCTGGATGGACTCCCTTTCTTTTCTGTGGACCCCCAGACTGGTGAGGACAGATCTGGAGGGCCCGGTGGGGCAGCTATAAGCACAGATACCCCCTGAACCAGCATCTCTCCCCAGGAGTGGTGCGCACCGCCATCCCCAACATGGACCGGGAGACGCAGGAGGAGTTCTTGGTGGTGATCCAGGCCAAGGACATGGGCGGCCACATGGGGGGGCTGTCGGGCAGCACTACGGTGACAGTCACCCTCAGCGATGTCAACGACAACCCTCCCAAGTTCCCTCAGAGTAAGGGGCCAGTGCTGCCACCTGAGCTGTCCTTTGACCATCTGCCCTGATGGCCACTGGGGAAGCCTTCCCACCCCATCCCCACCCCAGCCAGGTCCTGGGAGAGGGATATGCTGGGCGTGGAGACGAGGGCTGAGGACCTCTCTAAGAATGGGTCTCCCCTCCATTCACCCCCAAGGCCTATACCAGTTCTCTGTGGTGGAGACAGCTGGGCCAGGCACCCTGGTGGGCCGACTGCAGGCCCAGGACCCAGACCTGGGGGACAACGCCCTCATGGCATACAGCATCCTGGATGGGGAGGGGTCCGAGGCCTTCAGCATCAGCACAGACTCCCAGGGTCGAGATGGGCTCCTCACCATCCGCAAGGTTAGACCCCATGGACCTGCTTATGTCTGCCTCCTGCCCCACCCAGTGGGCACATTTCCAACTGCTCTCCTAGAACAGACTCAGGCCCCCTATGTTGGAGCTTAGAGATCATGGTCATCTCCTCATCTTTCAGATGAGGGCCTGAGGCCCAGAAAGTGAAGTGACTGGCTCAAGGTCACACAGCAAGTCTGTGAGAGCTGGGGGCAGACCCACAGTTGCCGACTAAGTAATCTCTCACCCCCACCCTGACCATCGAGGCCACTGGTCCTCCCATGTCCACCTGTCCTCATAGGAGGACTGAGCCCTGCGCACTCGCCTTCCAGGGGCCTGGGGTCTGCATGGTTTCCACATGCCCTCACCCACTCTCCATCTCCCCTCACCACAGCCCCTAGACTTTGAGACCCGGCGCTTCTACTCCTTCCGTGTAGAGGCCACCAACACACTCATTGACCCGGCCTACCTGCGGCGAGGGCCCTTCAAGGACGTGGCCTCAGTGCGCGTGACTGTGCAGGATGCCCCGGAGCCACCCGCCTTCTCCCAGACGGCCTACCACCTGGCAGTGCCCGAGAACAAGGCTCCCGGGACCCTGGTGGGCCGGGTCTCAGCCTCTGACCTGGACTCCCCGGCCAGCCCAATCAGGTGAGCTGGGGGTGGGGTGGAGTGGGATGGGGACCCCTTAACTGCAAGTCCCTCTCACCTCCCTCCAGGCAGAGGTCCCCTCCCGGGGTGCCAGGAGGGAGGGAGACTTGCTGGTGTGCAGGCCTGGGGGTAGGTGAGGGTTTGGTTAAAGGGCCCTGGCTACCCAGCCCCCCACCCCTCTGGATGGGTAATAGCGGCACCTCCCAGTGGTAATGCGAGCAGATGTGATTTTATTTGATAGATATGATAGCTATCACGACTGATTACGCTCTAAGCGCTACACATTTTACCCCTTTGAAGTTTAATTTTCACAGCAGCCCAATGAGATAGTTGTTATCATTGCCAGTTGTTTCAGAGGTGAGGCCATGAGAGGCTAACTGGCCCAAGGTCACACAGTTAGTAAGTGGCAGAACTGGGATTCAAACCCAGATTTGTCTGCCTGGGGCAGCTACTCTTTCCACCTCGCCAGCCCAGCATCCCTGCCACAGCTCTGAGAGGGAGGCACTGGTGTCATTCCTGTTTTGCAGCTGAGTGAGTAAACAGGTTAAACGATTTGCCCAAGGTCACAGAGCTGGTCAGAGGCCGAGCAGGGTCTGGCACACAGGGCGCTGGGGCCCTGGCACAGAGCACAGCAGTTGGAAAGACAGGCCGCGTTGATCCCTCTTCTACTTTGTTCTGTGTCTCTGCTCCCACCCCCATGGAAACCCATCCCTCAGCATCTTAGGACAGGTGTTTAATACTCGTGACCTCCCAGGGATATTTCCATTTTAAGGGGATCCCACCCAAAGTGTGATTCTGGGTGCTTGGTGCAGGTTCTGCTCCGGCCTCTGCCTGGGTGAGCTGTGAGGCCCAGTGAGGTGACGGGACGGAGGGAGGGAAGAGGTACCATCAAGCTCTGGTCCAGCTCCCGGATCAGCCCCCATCCCGGGGTCTCTTCCCCAGGTACTCCATCCTCCCCCACTCGGATCCCGAGCGTTGCTTCTCCATTGAGCCAGAAGACGGCACCATCCGCACTGTGGTGCCCCTAGACCGTGAGGCTCACGTCTGGCACAACCTCACAGTGCTGGCCACGGAGCTCGGTGAGGCCTGAGAGGAGGCAGCTGCCTCCTGGCGAGAGGGGTGGGGAGGGTGGGCAGTGGGTTCGGAATGGGATCCTCACCACCAGGCTGGCCTCCTGGTCTCCTGGGGTGGGCTGGGCAGAGCACAGTGGGTCTGCCTGAGCCTTCCCCTGACCCTAAATTGACTCACCTCTGACCTGACTTGCCCAAACCTGGAAGCCAGCCAAATCCTGAATAGCCCCAACCCCTGAAGAACCCCAGTCTGTGCCCTGGCAGACTGTCCTGCTCACTCTGCTGCTTCAGGCCGGGACCTGGGGGCCCAGGGAGGACTGGGCACCTCCTCTGGAGGCTGAGTGAGAGGATACCCCCTAAGCTGTGGGAAGGCTCCAACACCCCACTCCTGGAGAAGCCCTGCTGGGGAGCCCCAAGGTAGGGGAGAGGGATCGGCTCCATGTGCTGGCTTTCTCCTACCTGTCAGTTATTTGCAAGATGGTGCAGCTGCCTCTGAGTCCGGGGCAGGGGTGAGGAGCCAGGATGGGGCACTGAACAGCCCCCTCTGTCTGATCAGCAGGCAGCACCCACCTTTGGGGGCAGGAGACCTCCCTCCCCACTAGGAACCATTCCTCATCACCCCAGCTCAGGCCCCCCGGGGAAGCCTGTGGGTCTCCCACACTCTGCTTATATGTCTGTGTCCTGTACATGAAGTTGCCATTGTGTGTGGCTGTGTGTAGACCATGAAGAGCTGTGTGTATATGGGTATGTCCAGTTAAAGTGTGTGTTCCCATAGGTATATACTTATGTATAGGCATAATTCCATATGTATGAAAATATATATATCCATACAACATATATATTTGTGAGTGTATGTCTATACCTGGATATGTGTGTGTGTGCATAGCTGAGTGTTCATATGTCAAGTTATATGTATATTATTTGTACATATATGCAATTGGATGTATATTAGTGGTGTGTATAGGTAGTTGCTTGTTTTGTGTATGTGGGTGTTTGTGGACAGATAATAATTTATTGATTATTTATAATGTATCAGGCACTGTTTTATGAACCAAATGTAGATAATTCATTTAATCATCACCACAACTTTATGTAGATACTATTATTTCCCCAATTTAAAATGAGGAAACTTGGACAAAGAGAAGTTAAGTGACTTTCCAAGGTCACACAGAGATTAAGTGGCGGAGCTTTCTTAATCTCTGCTTTCACCTACTCCACACTACCTCTCATATGTGTTTAATTATATGTGTGTAGGTTTATGTTTGTGTACCTGCAACTGAGTGTTGTATGGCAGTGCATGTGTCTTTAGTTTTATGTGTGTCCGTGTGAATGTCCCTGTGTGTAGATGTGTATGTGTGCATGTGTGTAGATAGATGTGGTGTGTGTTATCTGTGGCTGCTGATGTATACGTAGCTCTGTGTGTGTGTGTTTCTTATTGTCTTCTCACCCTCCTGCCAAATCCTGCTCCTCCCTCCACCCTGATATTGACTAGATGGCCCTGGGCCCTTCCTTCAGTGAAGGAGTAGACCCCATGCCCGCCCCGTCTCTGTGCCATCCTAAGACCCCTTAGACCAGACCATCCACTCAGCCTCCCCTGCCCAGGGAAAAGACTAAAGGAAATGGAAGGCTTAGCCTTGGAGTGGTGAGCACCAGCGTGTGCAGGGATACACATTTTCCCTTTCTCTTGGATGGTACTGGCAGTGAGGAGCAAAGTAGGGTAATGGTGAGGAGCCACCTGATGGAGGGATGGGTCAAGAGGGGGCCTGCATGTCTGACTGTGGTGCCCAGGCTGGCCTGGGCTCTGCACCCTCGAGACCACGCAGCTCCTCCCTCCTCAAGGTCAACTCGAAGCTATACTCATTCTGACCACAGCCTCCCAGCTCTCTGATGGGGCGTGTGTGTGCATGCATGTGTGTGTGTCCGTCCCACTGGTGCTGTGCATGGTCTTTGTGCATGAAAATGCCTTCTCTGGACCCTGGGTGTGTGTTGGGTGACACTGCATCTACTGTATATTGAACATCCACTTCATGTATGTTGCGTTTGTTTTAAACACTGATTGTACGTTGGGTATATGGTACAAATGTGTTTGTATATTTCATGGCTGTTTATGTACAACCTGTATGCACCCTCTGTTTACCTTTCATTGATGCTGCATGTGCCCTGTATTTGGTCTGTTGCATATGTAAACTATGGGGTTTGCATTCCTGTTGGATGTATATTGTGTACTGCACATGCCGTGGGCACTACATGAATATTGTATGTACCTGGTATTGTTCCATTCGTTTCACAACTTGTATGCTACTTGTATACTGCATGCATATTCCATGTGTTGCACTTGGACACTATGTGCTGTGTGTGGCATCCATGCCTGTTCACCATGTTTATTGCATATAAACTGTGTTGTGTGGGGGGTGCATGTTTGGGGTGTATATGTTCATGTTCTGGCTTCAGACAGCTCTGCCCAGGCCTCCCGGGTGCAAGTGGCTGTCCAGACCCTGGATGAGAATGACAATGCCCCCCAGCTGGCTGAGCCCTATGACACCTTTATATGTGACTCTGCAGCCCCTGGCCAGGTGAGTAGCTGAGGCAGAGGGGTTGGGGCCTCAAGGTCCACAGCTGCCCACTCCCTATAAGCCCCCTCTTCTTTCTGCCAGCTGATTCAGGTCATCCGGGCCCTGGACAGAGACGAGGTCGGCAACAGCAGCCATGTCTCTATTCAAGGCCCTCTGGGCCCTGAGGCAAACTTCACAATCCGGGACAACCGAGGTGGGTGGCCTGGGTGCAACCACACCCATGCCCGCCTCCTCCTCCTCCACCACCCCCAGCCCAACTGCCTGGCCCCTGCCCCTCCTGTCTGTGCCCTCCACCTAACAGAAGGTAGGTGTGGATTTGCACTATTTTACTACTGACCTTTCAAGAGCAGCCATCGCTGGCCCTGCCCATGGGAAGCTGGCTCCATGGGCTGGACTGACCGTAACAGGAAGGGGTTCCAGGAGGTGCTCCAACACCTTCCCTTTCTTACAGATGGCTCTGCCAGCCTGCTGCTGCCTGCCCGCCCTGCTCCGCCTCGCCAGGCCCCCTACCTAGTTCCCATAGAACTGTGGGACTGGGGTCAGCCGGCACTGAGCAGCACTGCCACGGTGACAGTCAGTGTGTGCCGCTGCCGGCCCGACGGCTCTGTGGCATCCTGCCGGCCTGAGGCTCAGCTCTCACCCGCTGGGCTCAGCACCGGGGCCCTGCTTGCCATCGTCACCTGTGTGGTCACCCTGCTTGGTAAGTCAGGCCAAGTGCCACATAGATGTGAGGTCCAGGCCTCCAAAGAGTGTGAAAGCAACCAGGTCCCTGGACATGGGGAAATCCACCCGAGGGCTTGAAGGAATCCTCATGCCTGGATTTCCCTGCCATCTGATGTGTACAAGAGAAAAGCTCTGGCCTCATTTCCCTTTCCTGCCAACCTGTAATGACAGTAACAAGCCATAAAAGTTGTTTATTGAGCCCCTAATCTCTGCCAAGTACTGCTCTGGGCACATCACTATGGAATTTCATTTTGTCCTTTCAGTAACCCTATGAGGTAAATATGTTTTTCCGTTTCCCACACAACTAAACCAAGGGTCAAAAAGGTTCAGAGACATTAAGCAACTCCACGGGGTCACAGATCTAGTCAGTGGTAAAGTCAGGATTGAAACAGAGGTTTGCCAGACGTCAGACCTATATCCTGTATCCCCTAAACGGCCTCCCCTCAGTATGGAAACAGGTCGCCCTGTTTCCGCGGAGCCTGCCAGTTCAGCAGGACACGCGTCTCTCGCCCCAGCCCTGGTGGTGCTTTTTGTGGCCCTGCGGCGACAGAAGCAGGAAGCACTGATGGTGCTGGAGGAGGAGGACGTCCGTGAGAACATCATCACCTACGACGACGAGGGCGGCGGCGAGGAGGACACCGAGGCCTTCGACATCACGGCCCTGCAGAACCCCGACGGGGCGGCCCCGCCGGTCCCCGGCCCGCCCGCGCGCCGCGACGTGCTGCCCCGGGCCCGGGCGCCGCGCCAGCCCAGGCCACCGGGCCCCGCCGACGTGGCTCAGCTGCTGGCGCTGCGGCTCCGCGAGGCGGACGAGGACCCCAGTGTGCCTCCCTACGACTCGGTGCAGGTGTACGGCTACGAGGGCCGCGGCTCGTCCTGCGGCTCCCTCAGCTCCCTGGGCTCCGGCAGCGAGGCCGGCGGCACCCCCGGCCCCGCTGAGCCGCTGGACGACTGGGGTCCGCTCTTCCACACTCTGGCGGAGCTGTATGGGGCCAAGGAGCCCCCGGCCCCCTGAGAGCCGGCCCTGGCCCTGGCCCTGCCCGCCACGGTGGGGCAGCCCGCACAGGCCCTCTGAGTGAGCCCCACAGCGTCCAGGCAGGCGGCAGCAGCCCAGGGACCCCCAGGCCTCCACCCAGACCTTTCTCCCTCTTCCCCAGACAACCTTGCTCTTACCTCCTTCTCCTGAGTCGGTCTGTATGTCTCTCTCCGAGACTCTGTCTCTGGGTGTGTCTTGGCTTCTCTCTGGCCCTGTCTGTGACACACTCTCCCCGCCAATGGCCCCTCTCTGTCTGGGTCTCGATTTTGTGGCTCTGGTCTGAGCCTCTCTGTTCTTTCACTGTGATTTCTCTTTCTCCATGGCTGTTTTTGTCTCTCTCATACACCCTCTCTCTGTCTCCCTTGCCCACACACGTGCTCTGTGTCTGTCTCCTGCCCACATATCCCCTCCTTCTTCTGGGTCCCTATGACTGGCTTTTTGAATTTTTTTTTTTTCCGTTGTCCATCCCAAAAGCAAGAGAACCTTCCAGCCAGTGCTGCCCACCCTGCTGCAGGAGATGCTCTGCCCCAGGTCAGTGCCCCTTCACTGTGTGAGGCACTTGGGGGGTAGGGGTGGGGGTGGGACCGAAGCCCCTCTTTCTAATCCGGCTCTCCTGTCCTTACAGACCTGCCCGCATGGTTCCATCCATCACTCATGGCCTCATCCTGGCTCCACTGGCCTCCAGCAGCAGAGAGAGGGAGCCGGCCCCACCTCCCAGGGCGAGAGCTCCAGCCCCCCACGTGGCCGCCTCCCTGGAGCTCTGCCCAGCTGTCAGCCTGCCTTGGGCATCCCACCTTTGGGCATTGTCTTGTGTGCTTCCCAGGCCCCCAGGGGAAGGGAAAGGGAGGAAAAAGGGAGAGGGGGAAAGAGGGAGGAAGGAGAAAGAGGGAGGAAGGGGAGGGGCCTCCATCTCTAATTTCATAATAAACAAACACTTTATTTTGTAAAACTGGAGTCCTGCTTCTGTTTCTGCTCTTAGGTTTCTATACAGACCTTCATTGTGCCAAAGAAACAGGAGGAGAGGCCTGTCCTTATTCCCCTCCTGGCTTATTCTCCTTTCTCCTTCAGGGCAAATCCACTTCCAATGCCCCTAGATAGAAGGTGGTTTGGATTCATTCTAAAAGGGGGGGTGGGGGGGGTAAGGAGATAATGGCTCTGCCCCCACCCCCACCAACTCCCTGGGTTCCCTGTTGAGATCAAATTGTCCAAGGAAATTAAGGTGTGGGGATTTGCCAGAGAAGGTGAGAAGGAGAAATAGAGGGTGGGAGCTACTAAGAAGAGAGAAGGGAAGAATAACATATTAAGAGGAGAAGGGGGATCCAAGACGAGAGAGAAATTTGGAATGGCTGGCAGCAGAAAGGGGCAAGCCAGCCTGCCCTGGGGCCTGTAATGTCCACAGCGGAAAGGGCGGGCGGGGATGAGATGGCACAGTCACACTACCCCATCTTTAGTTCTCCCCAGTCAATGGTCTTACTTTTCCCAGGTACAAAGGAGGAGGAAGAGGGGCCAGGGAGAGGAACCAGGGAGGCAGGCTGTCGGAGCCCAGTGCCCACTCCCTGGGGCAGGAGAGGTCTTTATGACCCCAGCCTCTAAACACCAGGTGCTGGCAATCGGGGAAAGCTCTTGAAAAGGGAAGATGCCTCCTCTTCCACCTCCTCTGCCTGCTTGGTTAGTGCAGCTCGGGGGTGGGAGAACAAGGACAGGAGCTCCAGTGCGGGAGATGAATTCACTCTGCGGAAGGCTGGAGCCCCGGACCCTTGTCAGCCCAAGAGCCTGTGTGACTGTGTAGCCCCGAGGGCCACGGGAGAGACATGACCCCAAGCCAGACAGCAGAGGGGGCAAGGTCTTTCAGTCCCAGGCGGGAAGGGAAAGGTCTCTCCCCTTTGGTCTCACCATGATATCCGTATCAAACCTCCAGGAATAAGTGAAGAGAAGGAAGAACTGACTCATGGGTCAGGGGCCAATCCCAGGTGGTGAGGAGTGCATTTGGGTGGGATGAGAGCCTTGGCCTGCTTTCCCAGACCTCCCTAACACCCTCCTGAAGTCTTCCCCCAAATCATTAAAAACTTAGTGGGGCAGGAGGGGAACTGAGGGTATAGAGAAATAGGTTTGTCAGCAGGACCTTCGGGCTTATCTCCAGTCTGAAGAACTTCATCATTTAGAAGGACAGAATGTGTCAAAGGGAGTGAAGAGGAGCAGGAACATGGAAGGAAAAGAGGGGAGAGATGGGCAGAGGCAATGGGAGAAAGACACAAGAGAGTACGGCGGGGTGGCAGGGCTCCCATTCCTTCCCTCTCTGGGTTCAATCCTCCTTCCCAGGCTATGGGATGTGGAGGGGCGGAGAATGTTTTGGGGGTAGTGAGCCACAGTGCACTGCCATGCCCTTGGCTAGGCTCAGGGGGCAACCCCCGGCCCCTGGCCATGCTCCCTTCCTGCCTTTTTACTCTCCCTGAGGGCCTCAGGATAGGGGTGGGGGATGGAGTGGTGAACTGGTGAGGCAAGCCCTGCCCACACCTCCTCTTCATATTTTCCCAAAAGCAGTGACAAGGCCAGGCGTTCTCCTTGGATAAGGGGCTGCTCCCTGCATCCAGGGGATGCTCTTTCTCTTCCTGTCTGTTTCCAGTGTCTGTACGTGCACAGGGGAACCACACATTCCTCACCTGCCCCCCACCCCCTGAAGGCATGCTGGGATCACCTACACACACCCGAACCCGGGACCCATACACAACTGTGGAATGAATGTGCACCCTCTTCTGCCTGAGTCAAACTGTGACAAAGCCACCTTCCTCAGGACTAGGCTGTCACAGGGATCCCTGACCTTATTTAGAATTCCCAAAGTCCCGCACCCCCTCCCCTGAGGCTGGGGATTGGGCAAGGGGTTGAGAAGGGTTGCTGGGGAGGCTGCCCACCAGACTCCTTGACCCTGGCTTGAAGGCTAGTCTTCCAGTGCTTTGGGCACCTTCCTGAGGTTCTCTCTGCCCACCACAATTTCCTTCCCACTCTGTCCCCACTGCTTTCCTTCCTAGGGCTCCCTAACCTTTTCTCTCTACCCACCCCCCACCCCCACAGTCATCCCTTTGGGGTCAGAGTTGGAGGGCTCCTTCTTCTGTCTGATCAGCTCCTGCCTGAAGGAATTCTTAGCCTGGGGTGCTGGGTTAGGACTCAGGTCTCTGGCTGGAGGTTGGGGGCAGGGGTGTCCAAGAGGGGGCAAAAGTGGCTATTATTCTTGGGACTGAAAATTTAAGGGATGGGATGAGGGGAAAGAAGTTTCTGTGACCTGTGGAGGGTCATGGGCGGGCCACATCCCCTAGGTCCAACCGTCCTTTCTCTCTCTTGGCCCAGAGTGGGGCTTGTCCCTCCTGGAGCTGTCAGCTTGGATCTCCAAGTCAGGGTTTACAGGGAGAGGGCTGGCGGGGGAAGGGCAGGAGAGGATGTGCAAACCTGACAGTTCCCACTGGCACAACCACCTCCCTCTTTCCTTCATTCCCCAGAGGGAGCTGCAGGAAACAGAGGGAGGGAAAGGAAAGAAAGGAGGAGGGGAAGTTTGGCAGAGGCCGTGACAGGCCTGAAGGGCTTGAGAGCAAGGATGCAGCTACAGGAAGCCAGCTCCTGGCTCTGACAGCTGTGTCAGAGGGTGCTTGGTGGGGGCGACCTCCTGGAGCTCTCCCCTCCCGGCGCTGGGACTCCTCTGGGCTCATCCATCCCTGACCACCCCACAGGGTCCTGGCCCAGGTGGGCAGAAAGAAAAGGCAGGGCAGAGGACCTGGGAGGAGGAGCAGTGCCAGAGGAGCCCGAGCTCTGGAGCGGAAGGTGGGACTCAAACCTCATCTCTGCCACTTACTACGGGACCTTGGACAAGTGATCTAATAACCCTGTGGACCTGTTCCCTCAACTGAATGTAATAAAGGAGTAATGCTCTAGTCATTACAGTCATGGGGTGAGAGGAGCAGGGGTGAAGAGCAGATGTGCGGAGAAGCCCGGCACCCCCCACGGGGTGTCCACCCCTGCACGTGAGCACACACGCTCCTCGCGATCTGCACCCATGTCTGTCTGGACCTCCATCCTCACCTCGCTCTGAGAGGAGCTGCCCCCCTCCCAGCAACCCCATCACCCCCAAGGAGAGAAAGTGACCAGGAGAAAGAGATAAAGACTCGGAAACTGAGATAGAAGGCCAAAACAAGAGGGAAGAAGAGACAGGGGATGGGATGGGGGGAAAGCAGAGAAGAGAATGGCAAGAAAGAGGGTCTAGCACCTAGCACAGTGTCTGGCGTGCAGTGGGCACGCAGAAAGGATTTGCTGAAAGAAGGACTCGAGAAGGAGGCTGGACCAATCTATTGGACGTCAATGGGAAGGCGTGGGACAGAGCCATCAATAGCTCTGGGCGGCAGAAAGGGATGGAGACTTGGAACAAACGAAGCCGGCAACCCGCAAGCGCCAGAGCCGGAGGAGGTGGTGCCGCTCCGCGCGGGCCCTGCCCCCTGCCGGCCGTCCCTCCCCCAAGTCCTCCGCTTCTCACAGCTCCTCGGTCTCTGCCGGCATCGTGGAGTCCTGCCGGCCCAGGCAGAGAGTTTTCCAGCTTCCCCAGCTCCGTGGAGAGTAGCAGGCTCAGGACCGGGCCTTCCTGGGCTCCTCCTCCGGCTCCCCGGGCTCCCGCAGCTCCGCGTACAGCACGCAGGCATCGTTGCGCGACACGTGCTCCCACCCAGTTGCCCGCACGTGGAAAAGGTCCACGGAACCCCCTGAGTAGGCATCACGGTGGGTAGCGTGGGCCACGGCCCGGCGAGCCAGAGCATAGGCTTCCTGGATGGTCATGTTATAGCGGTAGCCACGGTCTAGCACGCCATAGGCATAGGGAGATCCAGACCCCACCGAGAAGATGTCCCCCTGCAGGCGGGTGCCGTCGCTGTAGACGTAGAAGAGGGCAGGGCCTGAGCGGTCCCAGCCACACAGGGCGGTGGCCACACACAGATCCAGCCCTCGGTAGCGGGACATCATGGCTGACAAGAGTTTGGCGGCGCTGGCCACACTGGGCAGCTGACCCTCCCTCAGGGCCCGCAGCCGCAGCTCCCGCTGCAGCACCCGGTACCAGGTGACACAGTCGGCAGAGGTGCCAGAGGTGGTGCCCAGGAGGTGCTGGTGTACAGGGATGACCTTGCGAGAGGCTGGACAGGCCACGTAGTTGCCGCAGGAGGAACGCGTGTCGGCTGCAGCAATGACCCCATGACAGAAGCGGAAGGCCAGGGTGGTGGTGCCATGAGCCAGCTTGGGGCCGTGGATCTGCAGGAAAGCTTGCGGGTCACAGCCCTGAGGCACGGCCCAGCCACCAGCCTGAGGCAGCTGAGGTGATGGTCCTTGGGTGTCAGGGGCCTGCCAGTTGCACACATCCTGCAGAGCCATCCCTGGGGCTGAGTGAAGGATGGAAGGAGCGGGGCAGGATTTGTGGGCTGGGTCAGGTGGGGGAAGAGGGACGCCAGGGAGAAGCTGAGCCTCAGCCAGCACCAGTGAGGAAGGCATGTGATCTGAGGCTTCACTTCCCCCAACCCCTCATCAGGCTTTTGGGATTGGCTGTTGGAGGGCTACAGAAGGGAGGCAAGATGAAGCCCGTGGAGCCTCCCACGCTGGGAAGACGCCGCCACATCAGTCAGTCCTTCACCTTCTGCTGCCCATGACGCCTCTGAGAGTCCCCCAGGGAGTCACCTGTCTGTCATCCGCCCACTACCTGGAGTGGGATGGAGGTTAGGGTGACTGTAAAGAAGAGTGGGTACAAGTGGAAAGATGAGAGCTGGGTTCCTTTTGCTTTTTCTGTGCAAGGCATTAGCATGCAAGGACAAATGAGGCGCCATTCCTGCCTTGAAAGAGCTTCAAGCCGAGGAGCACCTGGTCAGAATAGACTGCTCTGGACCCACTGAGGCAGGAGACCTCGATATAGGGGATTCTTTTCAAAGGTTTGGGACCAAGAAACTCTGAGGCTTAGCTCACACTTCCAACTCAAGACCAAGATGGGGAAAGAGAAATGGATTGAGACAAGGACAAAAGGGAAAAGAGCAAGAGAGCTTTGTATGAGAGGAAAAGAAGAGGCTCAAATGCCTCTCAGAAAGACAGGTTACTAAGAGGTGAGGGTGAAGAGAAACTTAGAACTGGAGCACTCTTCCTCCTCTGTTTTGGGGAATTCACCCCAGGAAGGAAGGTGTCCCTCTATCTGCATTCAGAGATGGCACCCCTAACAGTTCTCTGGTGGGATAGTGCCTGTGAAGGGTGTTAAAACCCTGAGGATACAGCTGAAAGGATTAGGTCTCCTGGTCCCTCTTCTGTCCAATAGTTTACGATTGTAAGAGAGTTGTTTGTAGTCCCAGGGCGGACGAAACAATTAACCTTGACTCCATAACTTAGAGGCTAAGTCTTAGACCAACCAGGACACTTTGGATGGCAGTGGTGGGGTTGGTAAACTCTGACAGAAAGTTGAGGAAGACTGGGCCAGAGGGACAGGCTGCAACTTCTTGCACATATGGAGTGTGTTTTATTAAAAATTTTAACTCACAGTGATGCTGTGAGAATGAGTTTATGCAAACAACCAGAATCACACACAAAGGAAGGAGCCTAGACCCTCCAGACACGGGTGTGTTTCCTGGGGCTCAGTACTCAGGCAAGTGTAAATGAGGTATAGGAAGACTTGGGAAACCAGGAGGGCATGCTAAGGTCCAAGCAGTCCTCCTCCCTTCTTTTGGGTAGGACCACATGGGAAACCTATGGAAGAGATAAGAATGTCTCCCTTTTCTAAAGAACTTTCTAGATACTAAATCTTAGACTTTTTTTTAAATTCAGTTTTATTGAGATATAGTCACATACCATACAGTCATCCATGGTGTACAGTCAACTGTTCACAGTACCATCATATAGTTGTGCATTCATCATCCCAATTTATTTTTGAACATTTTTTCCTTATACCAGAAAGAATCAGAATAAGAATAAAAAATAAAAATAAAAAAGAACACCCAAATCATCCTCCCCATCTCACTGTATTTTTCATTTAGGTTTTGTCCCCATTTTTCTACTCATCCATCCATATACTGGATAAAGGGAGTGTGATCCACAGGGTTGTCACAATCACACTGTCACCCCTTGTAAGCTACATTGTTATACAATCATCTTCAAGAGTCAAGGCTACTGGGTTGGAGTTTGATAGTTTCAGGTATTTACTTCTATCTATTCCAATACATTAAAACTTAAAAAGTGTTATCTATATAGTGCATAAGAATGTCAACCAGAGTGACCTCTCGACTCCATTTGAAATCTCTTAGCCACTGAAGCTTTATTTCATTTCATTTCGCATCCCCCCTTTTGGTCAAGAAGATGTTCTCAATCCTACAATGCCAGGTCCAGATTCATCCTCAGGAGTCATATCCTGCATTGCCAGGGAGATTTACACCCTTGGGAGTCAGGACCCACATGGGGGGGTGGGGGATGAGATCACCTGCCAAGGTGGCTTAGTTAGAGAGAG
Organism: Choloepus didactylus; assembly: GCF_015220235.1. Classification (NCBI taxonomy): domain Eukaryota; kingdom Metazoa; phylum Chordata; class Mammalia; order Pilosa; family Megalonychidae; genus Choloepus; species Choloepus didactylus. The sequence continues at coordinate 157,301,010 of NC_051310.1, read as the reverse complement.
AGAGGGCCACATCTGAGCAACAAAGAGGCACTCAGGGGGAGACTCTCAGGCACAATTATGAGCAGATTTAGCCTCTCCTTTGCAGTAACAAGCTTCATGGGGCAAGCCCCAAGACACAGGGCTCAGCATGTTAAGCCATCAGTCCCCAGTGTTTGTGAGAACATCAGCAACAATCCAAGTGAGGAAGTCCAGCACCTCAGCATCCTCCCCCAGCTCCTTAGGGGGGCCCCAAATATATATTTTTATTTTCCACCCAAATTACTTTGGGATGTGTTGCTATTTCACTCTACCTATACAGACCTACCATAGCTCACTTCCTATTCAAAGTTCCATGTAATTGTGGTGTTTGAACTAACTGACTATAGAAGTTATATTGTTTAGAAAATATAAATCCTACACCAAATAAACATTTCTTCCCTTGGTCTCACATGGAAGTTGAAGTATTAACACACAGTTTCAACCTTTACCCTTTGGCCTGATTTGCCCTAGTCTTAACCATATCTGCTTCATTCATATCTCTAATTGAAGTCTGGGCTCTTTTTCAGCTTTTTTTTTTTTTTTTTTTTTTTTTAACAGTTGCTGTATGCATTAATACTGACATTCATATCTGCCAAGCACTAGCTCTGAGTTTCAGGTGTCACACAGATACGGAGTGTTCCAGAGACCAATCAGGTTATATACCAAGGGATCAACATCTCAGAGTTTGGAGATAGCCATTACAATTCAGGAATAGATTTGACTGCTGTAAGAGCTTACAATCTAGGGACCATTACAATAATCATTTCCCTATTAGGCTGTGCTCTAGGATTCAATTTTGAGTTTACACATTGTAGTTAGTCCATATCGGTGAGGCATTATAGTGTTTGCCTTTGTTTCTGGTGTACTTCACTCAAAATGCTGTCTACAGGATCCAGTCACCTCCTTGCATTTCTCACAACTTCACTCCTTCTCATAGTTGCTCAATATTCCATTGCATGTGTACACCACAGTTCACCATTCTGTTCCTCAGTCAGTGTACCCTTAGGTCACCTCCACCCACTGCAAATCATGAATACTGCCTCCATAAGCACCATGTGCAAATGTCCATTCATGTCTCTGCTCTCAGATCTTCCAAGTATATACCCCATAATGAGGTTGCAGGACCTTATAGCCCCACATACTTAGCTTCCTGTGGAACCACCATAGTGACCTCCAGAAAGGCTACACCATTCTGTCTCCTCATCAACAATAAATAGGTACATCCCTCTCTCCATGATTTCTCCAGCACTGTTACCCCTATGTCTATTTTTTTCCTACAATTTTATAGAGATATATTCATATAACATACAATTATCCACAGTGTACAATCAGTTGTTCACAATATCATCATATAGTTAGTTGTACATTTATCACCACAGTTAGCACTTGAACATATTGATTACTATTAAAAAGTGTTTTGTGTTTTTTTGGTGAATAATACAAAAGATAATAATAATAATAAAAAGAAAAATAAAGTGTCATACAATACAATATATTAGTAAGGACAGAAAACACCACCATTACCAAGAATCCCATATCCTTCCTTTATATCCCCCTCTCATACACATTTAACTTTGGTATATTGCCTTTGTTATATTTAATGGCAAATCTTAGACTCTTTATATATGTGTGTGTGTGTGTGGATTACCACCTCCTCCCCAGTTCAGGTGATTGTCAAGTCAGGTGTAGACTGTTAAATAGCCTCCTAATTGGCCACCCTCCGATCTCTTCTCCTCTGATATATCTTCCACACAGACATAATTTCCTAAAGTACCACTCAAATCCTGCATCTCCTCTATTAACAAAACCTTCGAGTGCTACAAGATCAAATCTAAACCACCTCCTCCACTCTAGCCTGGCATTTAAGGCCCAGTATGGTCCAACCCAATTCTGTTCACCACAACCTCTTTCTCTATTCCTAACACATCTCCCACCTCCCCCTTCATGTATTTGAATCCTATCCTTCAAAGTCTGGCTTAAGTCCCACCTATTCTGAAAAGCCTTCCTAGGTACAGACTGAGAGAGGAGACTGTGGGTTTAAGGAGTGATGGGATGCAAGTGATATTTAAGGGAATGAATCCATACTCCCTTGGCAAAGCCTTCCTGGACCCCCATCTCATCCCAACTTATATTGACCAACTTCCCTACCTCTGAACTACAGCACTTACTATTTTTACCTCTCATTTGTGAGATCCTCACAAGTAGGGGCCTTGAAACACAGAATAAATATAAAGTAAGTTGGGGACAGATTATGGAAGGCCTCGAATGCCATCCTGAGAAGCTTGAACTTTACAGAAAATATTTAAGCAGGCCAGTGGCAAGATCAAGATGGTGCTTTAGGAAAATCAATCTGATGCTTTGCAGGACGGATTAAAGAGGAATAGTTTGGGCCCAGGAAACTGGTTAGGAGAATATTTCAGTAATTCAGGAGTGAGGAGATAAGAAGCCAAAGGCAGTGGGAAAAAATGTGAGAAACACTGCAGAGGAAGAATCAACAGGAATTGGCAACTGACTGGATATGGAGGAAAGGAAGGGAAATTGTCAAAGATGAGCAAGGGTTTTGAGCCTCTGTGATGGGAAGAAAAGTGTTATTATTCTTTCATTTATTTATTGGGCACACAAGTATGAAGCACAGAGTAGGGAACAGAGATGAATAGTAAAAAAAAGCTCACAAGCCAGTAAAGAGATAAATGTACACTTATAACCAGACTACATGTGAAAAGTGCCATAAGAGAGGTAGGTATAAATGCTATTGGTGGCAAAGTGAAAGAACCATTCATGGACATCAGAAGGAGTACTCACTGGATTGTTGCAGGGGTGACTGTAGAAGAATATGTGTTCAACAAACAGAGGCACTCTGCATGTCTCACACCATCCAAGTGTGAGACATAAATAAAGATCTTCTGCTTCATTATATTCTGATTATTGGGCTTGGAAATTTCAGTATTAAAAATACAACACAATGCAGTGTCTATTAATGGGGGGGGGCAGTCAGTGCTGGGCTGGGCATCAAAGAAAAGTGGAATTTTATGTATTGATGGATGTTGTCAGAATCAACAAAGGAGGCCAGACACTGACTTCGTACAACCATAAAGCAGAAGGCAACTGTCATGACCCAAGAGGGCTTTTGTACCAAAGGACTAAAGAAAGCACCGGACACGTTCTGAGACATGAGCTTTTATTATAGAGCTTACATACAGGGTGGGGAAGTCAAGCCACGTTGCCCTGATATCAGGAGCTTCTCTGGATGGATTCAGGAACTGCTCTGGATGGCGGCCAGTTCAGAGTATAATGTGAAAATAGTCCGCACTTTGGGGGGGGCTGAATAAGCTGGACATTCCAATGGGTATGAGAGCATAAGGCAGGGAGCGGGGTCATGCAATGTAGGGAAGGGTTAATTGTAATCAACAGGGAGGAGGGGAGGATTATAGAGATAACAGTATATCAGTGAGTCTCAGGGAGGAGGTAGTTTGGGATATAGATTACAGTTAGCATCTGATATTACAAGGAGAATACGTCCTAGATCAAGCAAACTGCTGTGTGCAGTTTTCAAGACACTTGGGGGCCAAGGGCTCCCACAGCAACATTTCACATCCATCCCCACTTCTTTGCTCCATTATGGTTGCAAAGGTTGAAAACTAAAGGTGGGTGGAGGGAGAGGGAGGCAATGAAATATAGCGCATTCCTGAATAAAGAGCTCGTTTTAGCAAGCTTAAGTTAAGAGAATCTCTTAGTACATCTTTATGGAGTCTCGGAACTCTCCTCTAGGCTCTGAAATGGTAAATTACTACTGACTCAATTTTTCAAGTGAATAGAATTGAAAAACTATTTTGTGGATTACCTGGGTCCTTCGCTCTTCCTTCTTTATTCTTCTGTCTCCTTTTGGGCAATGTATTACTAGAATTTCCACCACAGGGTGGGAGTAAAGAGAATACTGAATTTTATAAATTGGTTACTGTTAAAAACAAAACAAAAAACGTGGGTGGTGTGGCGATTAATGCTATCAAACAAGAGGTTTGGCACTTCCTGAAGGTTTTATTTTGTGGGCTTTTTTTTTTTAACCACAAACTACCGTGATTTAACTGATTTCACAGGAAACCGTCCTCAGGGTAGATCATTATTTTACCCAGTATAACAGATGCCCTTAAACAAAACGATAACCTCGGTCACGATAACAGGGGCTGAAGCTGTACAGACGTAAAAGGTTGCTTGGACACCAGGCTGGGCGGGGAGGGGGGCCGGGGGGCGGGCGGAAAGCCCGGCGTGGGGGTGACCGCGCAGGGGTAGGACTTAACTGCTAAAGGTTCAGAACTCATTTTCCACCAGTCACGCCCTTCTCAAAGATGGCGGCTCTCACATCCGTTGCTCAACATGGACGTTTCCAACACTTCCTATTAATTTGACGTTAACCCGACCCACTACTACTTGGATGACCAAAGTCAAGATGGCAGTCACATCCTTTTAGAATTTAAAGGTGGTGAAGCCAGTTAGTTTTCCCCCTTAGTCAAAATGGTCTCTGGCGCCAGGCTCTCGTTTTTTGGAGGCGTGGCTGCCAGAAGTCAAAATGGCTCCTCGCTGGTATTGATTTAATAGGCAATGAAGCTGTGACGGCGAGGCGTTGCCCGGCCGCTCTTTCCTAGGCGTCTTCGTACTTACTTCCGTTTGCCCTCACTAGACATGGCGCTGGCCAGCGTGTTGGAGAGGCCGCTGTCTGTGACCCAGCACGGGTTTTTCGGATTTGGGGGTCGCACGGATCTGCTGGACCTGGGTCTAGGACGTCCCAGTGATGGACTGAGTCTCGCCGCACCGAAGTGGGATGTCCCAGACGAACCGGGAATCGAAATGCTTCATGGAACCACCACCCTGGCTTTTAAGGTGCAGATCCAGCAGCCGCGCCGGGCTGAATGACCGGCACCCGTGCCTATGCCGGCCTCCCGGCCCGACTGATTTCGTTATCTAACTGCCCTGGGAGGCCTCGGTTTCCTCTTGACGGGGGAGGGAGTTGGCGGGGCAGGGGTAATGGGGGAAGGAGCCCAAAGTTGCTGAGCTTGCTTCCTAGGTCGTAGGTTGCTCTTATCTAGTGTCTCCCAACCAGGGAAGGGGAAGCCGCAGCAGCAGTTAACACTGGCAGAGGGAAAGCTGTTGAAAACATTCCTTTTGGAAACTGGGCGGCCCCTGGAGGCGAGGGTAACCTAAACGCTGTGTCATGAGGAGCAAGCGTGGGGATGGTGAAGTCAAGGGAACACTGGCCTAAGAGCCAGGCAATTTGAGTTCCTGGCCTAGCTCCCAGTAACGAGCCCTACAATCTGGGGCAAGTCTTTTGATCTCGTTGCACCTGTCTCCTCATCTAAAAAATGAAGTTAAGAATACTGGTTATGCCCATAGGGATATTATGCCCAAGCAACTGATGCTAAGCTCAATGACATTAATATGTAGGAAGGTATATGTGAAGTATAAAAGGCCAGAGAAAGATGTGCTAGGTTTGCACTGGTGCAGAAAGAACTGTCAGGGAGATGTTTTTATGGTCTGATGTGAACTGCTTTGTTCTCTCCTTTAATCTTAACAGTTTCGTCATGGAGTCGTTGTTGCAGTGGACTCTCGGGCCACAGCGGGTGCCTACATTGCCTCCCAGACAGTGAAGAAGGTGATAGAGATCAACCCCTACCTCCTGGGCACCATGGCTGGGGGTGCAGCAGATTGCATCTTCTGGGAGCGGCTGTTGGCCCGGCAATGTCGAATCTATGAGCTTCGAAATAAGGAACGCATCTCTGTAGCAGCTGCTTCCAAGCTGCTTGCTAACATGGTGTATCAGTATAAAGGCATGGGGCTGTCCATGGGCACCATGATCTGTGGCTGGGATAAGAGAGGCCCTGGTGAGTTAAGCTGCAATCACATGTTCCTTTGGCTGACACTACAGAGAGCAGGGGTTGAATGAACAGATGAATGAAAAGACTTTGTGCTAGTGCTGAGGGTGATTAGGTTTCTAGCCCTTCTCTTTGTTCAAGGAAAGAACCATAATTTAGTAAAGAGCATGGTGTTAGACCTGCTCTGTCATTGTCTAGCTGTGTAATCTTAAGCAGGTTTCTTGTTTTCTCAGACTTTCTTCCTCACATTGATTAAGTGAGGTGATAAATGTAAAGCACGTAGCTTAGGGTCTGGCACATCTGTCCTCCCACATTAAATGATAAGACCTACAAAGTTGCAGTGGAGAATTGAATTGGATAATAAATATAAAAAACTCTAGCCAGCGCTAGAGGCACACATAATTTCAAATTTTCTGATGGACACATTACAAAAGGAAAAAGAAACAGGTAAAAATCTTAATGATTCATTTAATCCAAAATATCCAAAAATTTATAATGTCCTCTGTGATACTAGCCCCACTTCAGGTGCTTAATATATGTGGCTAGTGCCTACTGAATTGGACAGTGAAACTCTAGTATATGATAGCCCACTCAAAAGATAGTCAGTTGTTCCTCTCCCTGTTTTCCTTCAAGAGTCTTTGGCATAGAAGGGGCCTTTTGGACTCAGTCTCGTTTTTTTTCCTTACTAGATATGATCACCTTAGATCCTGTTTTGTCGTCTCTGAGATGAAATTCCATAACCTGTTTTCCTTTACAATATTTAAAAACCTTGTAGGACGTTCAACCTTGTATCTAATGTCATTTCCTCTTCAGCCAATTTTGAGTTTCCCTTTAATCAAGCTGAAGTACAGCTGGTCACTTTCTGTGTAATTTTCCCTGCCATATGCCTGAAAATAATTACCCTTTCCTCCTATTTTTGCCTCATTTATATACCTATTTACCAAATGCCCAGTTATCCTGTGGATTGCCTGTAGAATACCTACCACTTTTTTACATGCTGTGCAGTGAAGATAGGAAGAGATATAAGAGGATCAATTCCAATACTTAATGGAGGATGAATGAAAAGATTAAAAATTGGATGCGAGAAAGAAGCTCAGTTGTTAACTTTGAAAACCAAGACACTTTTGTCTCTGAAAGGTGTGAAAGAACAGTTGCATACATCTTACTTGGTCCATGGAAGCATTTTGGAAATGTTGCTTAGAAAAATGCAAACCAATATACCTTTAGTTACTGGATTTGTTACAGGAGACAAAACAATGTAAGAGTGCACAGAGACTGGCTAGCAAGGCAAATCTTGTCAGCCAGAGCATAACCTAATTTGTGCCTTCTTTCAAAAAGCCTTTCTGACTAATATCCCATTCAGTATAAGTCAGCCCCTTGCCTCAGAAAGGAGACTGAAAGAGGATCACAGATATATAGACTGCTTAATCTAAGACTGAAGAAGATAAATTCCAATTTAAAAAGAACCAATAAAATACTGAAGGACTTGTGAGCAGAGGAGATTACTTCTGATGGGAAGAATTAGGGAAGATTTCATGGATAGTTGGTAGCTATCCTGGATGCGAAAGGAAAGGGGAAAGGAAGCATAATGAGCAAAAGGAGGGAGTAAAGAAGCATAAAATTTTGATGTTTAATTAGAACTAAGGATATGTGAAGGGAAATAGTGAACCAGAAAGCTGGAAAGGTAAATTTGAACTAGATGATTCAACTAGGGAAGGTAATGGCATTGGAAATGAGGAGGGGATAGAGAGAGAATTGGGGCAGACATTAGAATCATCTGAACCTGAAAATCCAGTAAGAGTGATGGAGGCAACCTGGCTTGTGTCAGAATCTCCTGAAGACCAGAAAAAAACAAGTTCATGCTGCCCCCGACCCCAGCCCAGTTGAAAGAGATTACCCCCGTGAAGCCTAGGCACTGTTTTTTCTTTTTTACACCCTAGGCACTTTTCCAAAAGCTTCCTTAGGTGATTCTGATGCACAGTGAAGGTTGAGAACCTCAGAAACAGGAAGAAGATTGGTGATGCCATTGGCCAAATTTGAGAACACAGGAGGAAGTGTGGGTTGGTGGGGCACAAGAGAGATGAATTTGTTAGGTAATGGAGAATCCCTTGGAAGTATTTGAGGATGGGATTCAGATTTAGGGATTATGAGTCTGAACTTGGTGAAAAGGATCCAGTTGCAGTAGTCTCAGCAGTTGGAATCGGTGAAAATTTTATCAGACTCCTTTTTCTGAATTTTCATGACCTTTATGGTTTGTTCAAGAGTTTGGCAAATTCTTTCTTAAAGGGCCAAATTGTAAATATTTTAGGCTTTCCGGCCATATGGTCTTTGTCGCAACTACTTTACTCTGCACAAAAGCAGCCGTTGACAATAGATAAGTGAATGGATATGCCTGTGTTCTAATAAAATTTTATTTATAAAAATAAGCAATTGTCTTGTGCTGACACCTGCTCTATAGAGTGCAAACTATACATGTAATTTTAGATATTATAGTAGCCACATTTTCAGAAGTCAAAAAAGGGAAAATTAATTTTAATAATATATTTTATTTAACAAATATTATCCACTTATTCCAAAATATTATCATTTCAGCCTGTACTAGCTTCATTTCAAATGCTCAGCCACATATGGCTACCATATTGGACAGTGCATGTCTTTACAATATGATTGAGAACTTGAGGCTTTATTCTCTTACTATTGGATATATGTACTGACCCCCAGATAAACTCTTTGAGGGCTCGGATTATGTTTTAAACATTTCCCACGGTTCCTATTTCTGTGCTTGAAACCTAAGTCATTTGGATTACACTTGCTTTTTGATTGTACAAAATTGGTTGGTGATTTTTTTGTAGAATCCTGGAGTCTTAAATTTTTTTTAAGGTAATTTTATAGAAGTCCTGTTTTCCTGTATTTCTGTTGTCTCCCCTGGGTTTCAAGACAGATGGAGAACTACCGCCTCAGAAGATGAATTAGATGGCAAAAGAGAATGGTCATTTCTTGCTAACCTGATTTCTCTTTCCAGGCCTCTACTATGTGGACAGTGAAGGGAACCGGATTTCGGGGGTCACCTTCTCTGTAGGTTCTGGCTCTGTGTATGCCTATGGTGTCATGGATCGGGGCTACTCCTATGACCTGGAAGTGGAAGAGGCCTATGATCTGGCCCGTCGAGCCATCTACCAAGCCACCTACAGAGATGCCTACTCAGGAGGTGTGGTCAACCTCTACCACGTCCGGGAGGATGGCTGGATCCGAGTCTCCAGTGACAATGTAGCTGATCTACATGACAAGTATAATCGGTCTTCCCACTGAAAGAGGGTGGATGTGGGGCTGCTTGCATTTCTTGGGGTGATTGTCATTGGTAATATGGGTACAACACTCCATCTTCTAGTGGAGGAGTCCCTGATAGTGTTCTTTTTCTAGCTCTTGTACATTGTCCTCTATGTTTATCCTATGTTAATAAGCTGCTGCAGAGGTAACTATTTGTTTTACTTTCTTTGCTGTTGACATTACAGTACTCAGCCTCAGCCTGTGTAGCGTCTTTTGTCCATGCTGTCCCTCCTCCAAGCACTTTACAGTCAAATAAGCCAAGACATTGGGAGAGAAGTGACTATAATTATAGGAAACAGTGCTGTGAAGACATTGTCTAGTGAATACATGGGTCCCCGCTCATGAGGTTAATAACAAAGGAGAAGGAGAGAGGGGCAGGGAGGAGGGAGAGACTTCTTGACTTGGTTTGCAAAAAGATAAAAAGTTGATGAGGTGGGAAGATGCTCACAGTTAGATCAGACAGGACTGCAGAGGAAAAAGCTCTCACCCCTGGGGGGAGGCAAGGCTGATGCTACACACAGCTGGAAGGTGAAGAGGGTAAATCTTGAATCTGAAACCAATTGGGAAGGAAAGGCATGGGCCCTGGAAAGAGAGAGGACAAAGAGGTGAGTGTGAAAGCTGTAGTAACCCAGCCTGGTGATCCTTGTCCTTTCGATACTTCAGTCTGTCTATGTGTGGGACAGAGGGAGGTGATGGTGGGCTCTTGGCCTCCTGGGCAGAAATCAGCACAGAGTTGTCACTGGAACGTATGGTTGGGGAAGAGATCTGCTGAGAACACAAGAGATTTCTGATTTATCACACCCAGCACTGAAGGGTTTCTTTCCCAAGCTATGGTGGCAGCAGATGGCAAGGCCTTCTGCTAAAGAAAAGATACAGGGGAGATTGAGGAGGTTGAGGGGAGAAACCTTTTAAAAATGGGAGAAAAGAGCATATACAGCACCACCTTATATTTAGTTAGCAAAAAGGAAGAAAGTAGTGGATGAGGGTGTCAACCCAGTGTTATGTTTTGAGACTGAGGGCTGGGGAGGGGTCATACATAGAAATAGAGGGGGTAAAGCCTCTTCTTCCCTGTTCCACTGCTACCTTCCCTTCCCCCTAGGCCTTGTGCAATTCCTGTATTGATTGATGAGCGCTGTCAGCCAGGAAGTGATCGAGGTTTGTTAATTGCATTTGTCAAATGCAGGGAAATTGGGAATTAGTGAGATTGGAAAACGGAGTTTGGAAAACAAATGACCCTCGAGCCCAAGGAGATTTATCTTGCTGAAAAGTGCCTCAGGAACCCCCAGGAGAGAGTCAGGGAGTTGCTAGTGTGGACTCAGTTTCACCAGGCAGGAGCCAGGCCGCATCTCCCTTTGCAGATCTTTAGCAAATAGTTAGGTGAGTGAGAGGCACAGGTACAGGCTATGTTCCCCTCATGTAGGACACTTACTTACAGAGAACTCTTAGGAGAAAACCCAACTGAAAGAAATCAAATCAGAATTTGAAGTGGAGTTGAGGGAACCAGAGCTGCAGACACTGAGCTTCCCCCTCCCCACAACCACTCCCCACAACACTGCCCCATGGCCTCCCCACCAATGCTCACATGCTCCCTGGCCCTGCCTTAGAGCCCCATGGAATCCAACTTGAAATCCACTGCCCTGGGAAATCCTTGTGGGTAGACAGAGTTCAAATTGAATTCCTTTACATTACCCCAGAGAGCACAAGACCCCCTACTCTCTTAACCCATGGAGAGAGAGATGATCTTGAAATTCTACCCTTTTCCCTGTTTCTGTCTCACAGCCTTTCTTGGCAGTGGTCTAAATGTTTAATGTAAACACATTCTACATGGGTGGGGTCCTTATATTCAGGCTAGAAAATGCATAACCTACAGTCCTGGGTTCTGTTCTGGCATATCCCTATTTCTGTGCCTTCCTGGGTCTTGGATAAAAGAAAGACTGTTGATGGAAGAGATCAATTTGTGGGAGGTTTTCTGGAAAGAATTAGAGCACAGGTAGGAGAAAACTGCAAGTCTCTAGGCCCTGTCAGTGGTGGCCACCATGTACATTTGTGATTTCTTGCTACTGGGTACTGGTGGGGAGTTGGCTTTGCAGTGATGTTAAATGTCTCCACTTGTGTGGGAATGATGGATGCCACATAGCATTGGAGAGATGCTGTTGAGTGGAGTGTACCAGTTCAGGGACTCCCATCAGATTCATTTCCCAGTGCAGTCTTCTTGACAAAAGATGATGGAAAAGAAATTGCCTTAAATAGCTGGAAGATTAATTTCTTTTGGCAGTTCCTAGGCATCCAAGGGACAGAGCTCTTTAAGTGATGCCTGACAATTTTCCCTCCCTCCACAGATAGGTCAGTAACACCAAAATCTGGCTCTTAATCTGATCAAGTGGGGAGCAAACACTCCTAGAGGTCCTGTGCCTTCTCTTGGTAGCAGGGAATGTTGTGGGGTTGAAGGCAGATATGCCTTAAAGCATCTCCATAGCAGGCAAGGAGGGCTGTAGGGAGTAGCATTGGCCTGCGGGGCTACTAGAATGTTCGTGAAGGAAGGTGAAAAGGTAGCTGAGACATGAGAGGGGAGGGAGGAAGGGCACAGCTAAAACAAATCAGGGACTGAAGCATAATAGTTACTGATTGTTTCCTCTTTAGGCAAAACCGGAAGGTCAATGTTTCGTGGTATCCTCCTCAGCTAGCAAATGAGAAAACTGTCAAAGCCATTTGGGGAGTGGAAGGTCACATCTTTTGAGGGAAAATGAAACAACTGATTTATTCTGGTCCACGGATTCTGTGGGTCTGTGAGGGGAAAGAAGCAAGAGGTGGGATGAAAAGGGAGTAAAACGAGAAAAGGTGGAGGGAAATTCTGAGGGGAGTATTTCCCTTGTGTCAGGAGCAGGGAGGATGATTGGGTCCATGGAGAATCTACATGACCGTATCTAATTCTGGATGAGTACCTTTGGGTATGTTATTTTCTGTTATTTTTGTTTATTTTGTTAGAAGAAGAGCTCCTCTTGCCAGGGCTATAAAAAGATTAAGCACTTTGCAACTGACCAGCAGCAGTGACCTCCAGACATGACTGAGTACTTTATGGCTTTAAAAAATACGTTTATTGCAACCAAGCATCTCTGCTGTTTTTTGTGTGTTTGTTTAAATTCTGGTTTCCCTTCAGGAAGCCAGAAACATATTGGGAAAGCTTAATTATGGCGGGTAAGAGGAGAGAGCTAGCACAGCACTCAGAACTGCCCTGATCAGCAGCTGCTGCCATGGCCTGCCTGACCCAGGCGCCTCCTCCCTTTTCCCCCAGTCAGCCCACTGGACTCCCCACATCCCTACCGTGCTCCCCAGGCCTGGCCTCAGAGCCAAGTTCTTATTTCAGGGGCTGTCCCCCACTGAAGCATTTTCAATAAACACCATTTTGAAAATGTCCCATTTGCAGTTGTTAGTGGGTCAGGCAGAAGAAATTCTACCCATGTCAGCTTCTTGGTTTATTTAACCAAACTCATTTCTCCCTGAAGCTTTTGCCTCTGGCTTAGACACCAAACCTAATTTGGTCCTTAACCCTTTCTAATCCAGATTAAGCTGTCATCAACCAGAAAGGCTGACATAGTTTATTTGAAAGGAAATAAGATACCATGGGTTCGGTCTCTTCTGATGCCTCTCCCACTCACTCCCCTTTCCCCCATCTTCTTGGCCTGCCCTTCCTTTCTATTCTCCTCACATTGCCTGGTTTTTTCATGTTTTCACTCTGCTCTCACTTTATAAAAATTATCTTTCCTCAACAGAATTTAAATAAAAACCAATCAATAAATCAGTTGCTGCTTATGGGCTTTAACATATCAAGCAAAGGTTATTGCTAGCTGCAGGGTACCCAAAAAGCTGATATTACAGTGGGAAACACAGATGGAGTGGGTAAAAGTGATCCAGAGAGAACAAGAGACCAATGAGAGACAGAACGGGAGACAAAAACAAAAAAGTGATTGCAGGACAGCAAGAGAGCAGAGTGGAGAGGGAGACATGGACGTGGCAGAGAAAGATGGATGGAGACATTGATGGGCCAAGCTGGACTGGGAAAGAGGGTGAGACAGGTTGTGGGATTGGAGACTGAGGATCATGATAGAGTGGGCCGAGAAACAGGGAGGGAGGAAGTGGCTGGAAGCTAATGCACAATGAAACATGTCCCCCTGGAGACAGATAATTTCTCCAGCCACACTTAATGAACACGTGCCTCTGTGTGCATTGCCCCTGTACTGTCACAGTCACTTACATTCCACAAGAATCTCTCCAGGTCTACACCGTTTGTGCACAATTGGAAAGAAGGTTTGCACTCCCTCATAACCACCTTTTCAACTCAGCCAGGCTTAAGAAAGAAAAGTAGAAGATTCATAACAGGTAAATTGTAAATTAGGCAGGATTACAGATTCAGTACTTTTTAAAATCTTATTTTTAGGTTCATTAAGAAGGCTTCTCTCCCCTCAACTAACCCCTGGCCACACATATCACGCATACATAATTCATCCCTTGCTTTGACTTTTTTTTTAAATCTATGCTCACAAATTAGAGCCAAGGCTGTTCAAGTCATGTGAGCAGAGCCCTGCACTCTCAAGGAAGACTGAGGGATAGCAAGTGCTTGAAGCAAAAGGGAAATAAGTAAGAAGGTGTGTAGACAAAAAGGAACTAAAGTCAAAGGGATATTTTTGCAACAACTGCAGCTCTTTTCCCAACCAAGGCTCAATACCATCACTGTCCCAGGGACATCCATGCATTTCTAAGCACCCCCAGGTATACAGAGTTTTACATAATACATATCGGTCCCCTCTTCTCGCAGCTTCACTCTCAATTGGTGGTGTGCAGTGTCGTCTGATTAGAGGGACTCCTCTGAGCACAAAGGTTATGGGGGGAGGGCTCATAATCACCCTGTGTCCCTGGAGTCTTAGGGCTGCATGCAAAGCTTATTTTTTAGGAAAAGAAAGCAGTGAAGCATTTTAAACCAGCACAACAGATTAAGCACAGTCCCATGTTTCCAAGTGCCTCTTAAAGAGGGAAAGGTATTCATCATGGTGGGTCAATCTTGAGTCAACAGCCCCAAATGTGTTCCTCAGCTAGGGTCAGCAGTGTTCTTAAATCTCATTTAAACAGCCTTAGGCACATGCTGCATCAAAGAGAATTTGTGTAGTGATCTCTGTTTGTATCCTGATGTGACTGCCTTCCTTTTCAGTTAAACACTCACTATACTGTACTTTTTGTTTATTCCTCACAGTGTCAAACATTGTAATGGCTACTCAGTAGAGATATAAAATAAATGCTTTTTTAATGAATAGACTAATGAATGATTTCACTCTGGTGCCATGATGCCAGTGATTCTTACCTTTCTCAGCATTATGACCTCCTGTTATTGATTAATCTCAAGACGCTGTTTTCTGCTCTTAAACCTACTTATAAAACATAATAATTTTTTTTTAATTAAGGCAAATTAAAATTGCTCATTTTAAGAAAAAAATTTTAATGTTATACTGCCCCTGGTTAGAAATGAAGACAAGTAGGTGTCATATGAAATAGCTTTGAGAAACAGTCCTGCCCATTCCCACCTTGCACAAGTTTCTGCAACCCTGCTATCTTTCTGTTCAAATGGCAGAATTAGTCTCACACAAAACATGGTCAGCCCCTGAAGAACTGAGCTCCAGGTGTAGCCCTGTAGGTTATTTCCCCATGCACATTTCATTTTGCTTTCTTTTAGACCCATGGACAGAGGCTTAGCCACTACCCAAGACAGGTCCCTGGATTTCTGGGTGCTGGAGCGCATTTCTCTTTACAAGGGAAGGATTAATTTCTGATGGTGAGAGAGACAAAGCTGTATCATCAAGTCCGGTACCTAAAATCATAGATGAACCATTTTTCTTTCTGTGTTTTCATTTCCTTTGCAATCTAGAATTATCATCACTTGTTTTTCTCTCACCTGTTCTAAAAAAATGCTTTGGAATCCTAGGTGATGTTCATTAACTAGTCACTTCAGAATTTTCTGATACATTAAAATGAAGTCCTAAAATAAATCAGAAAATCCTAGAGTCCATGAGACCATCTCCTTTCCTCTTGAAAGGGCTGTATCTGAATATCTAAAGCAAATAGGTTATCTCTTTTTAATTTTTAAAAACTTGAACATTTTCAAAACTTCAGAAAAGTTTAAAGAGTAGTACTACAGATACCCATGAACCCTCCATATATATTGACTTATTGTTATCATTTTGCCACATTTGCTTTACCTCTATAGGTATAATATCCTCATATTTATTAATATTTATTTTGCCAACCATTTGAAAGTAAGTTGCAGATATCATGACACTTTACCCCTAATTGTGTCTCCTAAAAACTAAGATATTTTCTTATAATACCATTTCCCATTTTAACTGCTTTCAAGTATACAATTCAGTGGTGTTAATGACATTTACAATATTGTGCTACCCTTATCATTATCCATTACCAAAACTTTTCCATTATCCCAAACTGTACCCATTAAACATTAACTCCCCATTCCCTACCCCAACCCCTGGTACTCTGTAATCTTCTTTCTGTCTCTATGAATTTGCATATTCTAGGTATTTCATATAAGTGAGATCACACAATATTTGTCCCTCAGTGTCTTGCTTATTTCAGTTAATGTGAAGTCTTAAAGGTTCATCAATGTTGTAGCATGTATCAGAACTTCATTCCTTTTTACAGCTGAATAATTTTCCATGGTATATATATGCCACATTTGGTTTATCCATTCACCTGTTCATGGACACCTAGATTACTTCCACCTTTTGGCAGTTGTATATAATGCCACCACGAACCTTGGTGTGCAAATATCTGTTCGAGTCCCTGCTTTCAGTTCTTTGGGGTATATAATTCGAAGTGGGATTGCCAGGTCATATGACAATTTTATACATAACTTTTATGTGGATTTGGCACCCTTGTCAAAAATCAATTGACCGTGCAACTCAACAATAAAAATTCAAACAACCCAATTTTAAAATGGGCAAAATACATGAATAGACATTTTTCCAAAGAGGAAATACAAATGGCTAAAAAGCATATGAAAAGATGCTCACCTTCACTAGTTACTAGGAAAATACAAATCAAAACCACAATGACATATCATTTCACACCTACTAGAATGGCCACAATTAAACAAACAGGAAACTACAAGTGCTGTAGAGGATGTGGAGAAATAGAAACATTCATTCACTGATGGTGGGAATGTCAAATGGCACAGCCACTGTGGAAGATGGTTTCGCAGTTCCTCAGGAAGCTACGTATAGCAATGCCATATGATCTGGCAATCCTGCTGCTAGGTATATACCCAGAAGAACTGAAAGCAGGGATGCCAACAGACATTTGCATGTTGATGTTCACAGCAGTATTATTCACAATTGCCAAAAGATGGAAACAACCCAAGTGTCAATCAGCTGATGAATGGATAAACAAAATGCAGTATATATATCTGTGATGGAATATCATTCAGCAGTAAGAAGGAATGAAGTCCTGAAGCATGCAACAACATGGATGAACCTTGAGGTCATTATATTGAATGAACTAAGTCAGACACAGAAGGACAAATATTGTATGATCTCACTAATATGAGCTAATTTTAATATGTAAACTCATAGAGGTAGAATTTAGAATATAGGATACTAAGAGATAGAATGAGGCTAGAGAATGGGGGCTGATGTTTAATGTGTGCAGAATTTTTAATTAGGTTGACTTTAAATGTTTGGAAAGGAATAGAGGTGGTAGTAGCACATTATGGTGAGTGAAATTAATAGCACTGAATTATGTGCGTGATTGTGTTTGAAAGAAGTCTGGAGTCAAAATGTCACTAAAAGGAAAGCCAGAGGTTAAAACATGGGACCATATAACACAGTGAACCCTGTGGTGGATAATGACTATGATTAACAGTACAAATAAAAGTTCTTTCATGAACTAGAACAAATGTATGTAGCTATTACAACAGTTAATAATAATAGAGTGGCATATGGGAAAAAATGCACCTATTGCAAACTATGAACTATAGCTAACAGTAATATTTTAATATTCTTTCATCAACAGTAACAAATATACCACACCAATGCCCCAGCATTGTCGATAATGGGGGGAGCGGGGGAGATAAGTGGTATGGGATGTTTTGGGGTTTTGTTTGTTTTTGTTTTTTGGGTAATAAAAATGTTCTAAAATTGATTGTAGTGATGAATGCACAACTATGTGATGATACAGTGAGCCAGTGATTGTATACTTAGGATGGATTGTATGATGTGTGACTATATCTCAATAAAACGGCATTAAAAATGTGCTATCTCTGCTCACTTCAGCAGCACATATTCTAAAATTGGAATGATAAACAGAAGATCAGCATGGCCCCTGTGCAAGGATGACGCAAATTCGTGAAGTGTTCCATATTTTTTAGTGGTTAGATATACCGAGCCCTCTTTCTTTGGGGCTTTCCCTTACGGAGTTCGTTACTGCAAAGGAGAGGCTAAACCTGCTTACAATTGTGCCTAAGAGTCTCTCTCTCTACAGCTAACCCAACTCGGCAGGTGAAGTCACTGCCCTCCCCCTATGTGGGACCTGACTCCCAGGGGTGTAAATCTCCCTGGCAATGCAGGATACGACTCCCAAGGATGAATCTGAACCCGGCATCGTCGGATTGAGGACATCTTCTAGACCAAAAGGGGGATGCAAAATGAAATGAAATAAAGTTTCGCTGGCTGAGAGATTTCAAATGGAGTCAAGAGGTCACTCTGGTTGACATTCTTAACACACTATGTACACAACACTTTTTAGGTTTTAATGTATTTGAATAGCTAGAAGTAAATACCTGAAACTATCAAACTCCAACCCAGTAGCCTTGACTCTTGAAGACGATTGTATAACAATGTAGCTTTCAAGGGGTGACAGTGTGATTGTGAAAACCTTGTGGATCATGCTCCCTTTATCCAGTGTATGGATGGATGAGTAGAAAAAGGAGGACAAAAACTAAATGAAAAATAGGGTGGGATGGGGGGGATGATTTGGATATTCTTTTTTACTTTTATATATGATGTTCTATGAAAGTTGACTGTATACCATGGATGATTGTATGGTATGTGAATATATCTCAATAAAACTAGATTTAATTTTTAAAAAATTGGGAACTGTGAGTCCTCCAGCTTTGTTCTTCTTTTTCAAGATGTTTTTTTGTTGTTTGTTTGTTTGTTTGTTTGTTTGTTGGTTATTTAGGGCCCCTTAACTTTCCATATGAATTTGATGATTGGATTTTTCGTTTCTTCAAAGAAAGATGTTAGAATTCTGATTGGAACTGTGTGGTATCTGTAGATCACTTTGGATAAGCTGAATATACTCTGGTGGATGTCAGTGGTGATTTTTCAAATTCTGTCATTTCTTCTACACATATTACTTGACATTCCTCTTCTCCCTCTTCTTCCAATTCTCCTCCTTTTCCTTTTTTCCTCCTTCTCCTTCTCCTTCTGTTTCTGCTTATCCTGCTGCTGCTTCTCTGCATTTATCCGTCTTTAATTTTTATGGCATTTTGATTTATTTTGTTTTATATTTTTGCATTTGTTTTTTACTGACCTCTGAGAGACTTCCCTCCCAGCTGTTTATGCAATTTCTTTTGTATTTAATAATTTGTCAAGTTCCAAATTTTTTTCTTTAAAATCTAAGCTGCCTTCACTCCTACTACAACATAAACCCTCCTTTACTCTTCCTTGAGTACTATTCTCTACTGCCTGTTTGTCTTCCTTTTCTGTCTTCCCTTTGCATTAACTTCCACCTTTCTGTAACCTCTTTCATCTCTGGGAATCTCAGCTCTCTTAGAAACTTCCCTCTCCAGTGTCTCTGAGGACATTCTCTCAACTGGCTCTGGCATTTCCTTCTACCACAGTTCTAAAATGCTCTTGGGGTGTGTTAATGAATGGCTGTCAGAAGCAGCTTCAAGCCTCATTCCAAGGAAAGTTACACTTCACTGTATGGGGAGGCCCACTGGGAACTCACTGAACAGAAACAGCTTAAAATAAAGAGATCTGCTTTATTTAAAGACAAATAAGCAGCTTCTCCTCAATCAACAAGTCATCTGTGAAGTCTGATATTTGAAATCTCAAACGTTTAAGAGTTGGGAATTGTAAATTTTGTTTAGGTGAAAAGGTGATTTTTTCTGCTATTCTCATTACCTAATAGAACAAAAGTGCTTTACTCAAACTTTGTACCAAAGTTTTCTCTGTGACTATAGGGGAAAAAGTAACTTAAAAAGACATGGCTTTTCCAACTTAACCCTGATCTTTGCAGAAATGGAATCATAATTAAAGAAGACTTCATCTGGGGATTATGACACACCATTGATCATCAGCATGAAGACAGAGTTTGTCTTTCATAGACTCAGAACAAGAGAACAAGAGTAATTTAGCAAGGTTTCAAGTTAGACAGAAACTGTAATGAATGGTCAAGAGCGCGTGTTCTCTCTTTTGTTGCTCAGATGCGGCCTCTCTCTCTAAGCCAACTCAGCAGGTAAACTCACTGCCCTTCCCCCTATGTGGGACATGACTCCCAGGGGGTGTAAATCTCCCTGGCAACGTGGGACATGACTTCTGGGGATGAACCTGGACCCAGCATTGTGGGATTGTGAAAGTCTTCTTGACCAAAAGGAGGAAGAAAAAGGAAACAAAATTTCAGTGGCTGAGAGATTTCAAATAGAGTTGAGAGGTCATTCTGGAGGTTATTCTTATGCATTATATAGATATCCCTTTTTAGTTTTTGGTGTATTGGAATAGCTAGAAGGAAATACTTGAAACTTGAACTGCAACCCAGTAGCCTTGATTTTTGAAGACGATTGTATAACTATGTAGCTCACAGGGTGTGACTGTGCAACTGTGTAAACCTTGTGGCTCATACCCCCTTTATCCAGTTTATGGACAGATGAGTAGAAAAATGGGAACAAAAATTAAATGAATAATAGGGAAATGAGGGGATGGAATGTTTTGGGTATACTTCTTTACCTGTATTTTTATTCTTGTTTTTATTTTTCATCTTTTTTTTTTTGGAGTAATGAAAATGTTCAAAATTGATTCTGGTGATGAATGCACAACTATATGATGGTACTGTGAAAAACTGATTGTACAACTGTGGATGACTGTAGGGTATGTGAATATATCTCAATAAAAATGAATTTAAAAAAAAAAGCACAGGTTCTGGAGTCAGCAGACCTGGATTCAAGCTCTGTCTCCTTCATTTAATGAACTCAATGACTCCCTCTCTGAGTCTCATTATCTCATCAGTAAAGGAGAGAGTATAATAATACTTATCTCACAGAATTGATTAAATGAAAAAGAATGACTTGCACCAAGTAAGCTCTCATTAACTGTTGATTATAATAATTATTAACATTTCTGTGTTCCCTTCATTGTAACATTTAAAAAAAAGTTTACATTTACATTTTTTTAAAATGTTTACATTTACACTTGAGGATATGAGATGTCCTAGAATATTCTAATCAAAAGTTAATATTTTCCTAGTGATTTTATGGTTGCCTTGTGTGACAAAAAAAAAATAATGCTTAAATGCAAAACATGTAAAAAGAAAAACAGAAAGTTTGTAACTCTTAGCCATATAAACACTGCCACCTCATTTTCAGGTAAAAGGCCAAGCTATTGCCTGGGTTGCCACATAAGCTCGAGTGCCACTTGGGTGAAAACAACACTGGTGGCAACAGGACTTTCTGCTGTGAAACAGATCCTACCAAGAACTTCTTGGACTTTGAGAACCAACAAGTGTGTAGACCCACTCTGACTGAAGGCCAGCACAGAAATATGGGGATCTGGATAAGACAGCTGGTTTGGAGTCTTAGGTCTGTCACATGTTAGCTATGGGACCTTGCAGTAAGCTCTCTCCAAGCCTCAGTTTTGTAAAATGGAGATGCCAATAACCTGTCTAACACTGATGCAATCATATTATCTAATATCCAGACCATATTCAGTTTTCCCCAACTATTCTGGTAAAGTCCATTACAGCTTTTTCTTCTGTCTCAAATCCAATCAATTATCATACTTGCATTTAGTTGTCATGCCACTTTAGTTTAATTTAGAACAGTCCCCCCACCTTGGTGTGTGGCTTTTATTATACTGATATTTTGAAAGCATTCAGATTATCTTTCTGGACTGTTGTGAGAGTCAAATGAGAAAATATTTTTAAAAAGTGTGCTGTATAGCCAAGACACTTAATAATCAGACTATCAAATGTCAAAGACAAAAAGAGAATCCTGAAAGCAGCAAGAGAAAAGCAATCCATCACATACAAAGGAAGCTTAATAAGACTATGTGCAGATCTCTCAGCAGAAACCATGGAGGCAAGAAGGAAGTGGTGTGATATATTTAAGACACTGAAAGAGAAAAACCTCCAACCAAGAATCCTATATCCAGCAAAGCTGTCTTTCAAATATGAGGGAGAGCTCAAAATATTTTCTGACAGACAGACAATGAGAGACTTTGTGAACAAGACACCTGCCCTACAGGAATTACTAAAGGGAGCAATGCAGAGAGTGATAGGAGAAGATGGGAGTGTGTGGTTCAAAATACAATTTTGGAAGATGGTAGCACAGCAATGTAAGTACACTGAACAAAGATAGCTATGTATACAGTTGAGAGAGGAAGGTTGGGAGCATGTGAGACACCAGAAGAAAGGAAGAAAGATAAAGAATGGGACTGTGTAACTTGGTGAAATCTAGTGTTCAACAATTGTGATAAAATGTACAAATATGTTCTTTTATGAGGGCAACAAGAAAATGTCAACCTTGCAAGGTGTTAAAAATGGGAAGGCATTGGGGGAGGGATGCAATCAATGTAAATTAGAGACTGTAACTAACAGAATCATTGTATTATGTTTCCTTTAATGTAACAAAGGTGATATACCAAGGTAAATGCAGATAAGAAGGGGGGATAGGGGAAGCATGATAGACACTTGACATTGGTGGTGGTGTCTGACTCTTTACCCTGCTTTGATTTAAGATTACTTTTCCTTTTGCTACTTCCTAGCTATCATTTTTTTCTCTTTCTTTTCCCTCTCTACCTTCTTTGATGCTCCCTCCTGCCTTGTGGAAGAAATGTAGATGTCCTTATATAGATAGTGGTGAAGGTGGTGAACACATAAATATGTGACCATATAGAGAACCATCAATTGTTTACTTAGGATGGAATGTATGGGGTGTGAACAAAACCATCTTAAAAAAAATGGGTTGATGTCAAAACCTAAAGGGCAATATACTGAGTGAAATAAGCCAGACACATATGGACAAATATTGCAAGGTCTCACTGATAAGAACTAATTATAATATGTAAACTCATAGACATGAAATATAAGGTACCAAGATATAGGACGAGGCTTAAGAATGGGGAGTGGTTGCTTAGTATGAGCAGAATGTTCAACTAGGATGAACTTAAATGTTTGGAAATAAACAGAGGTGTAGGTAGCAAGATGTGAGAATAACTAACAGTGCTGAATGGCATGTGAATGAGGTGGAAACGGGAAGCTCAGAGTCATATATGTCACCAGAAGGAAAGTTGGAGGTCAAAAGATGGGAATGTATAAAACTGAGTCCTATGGTGGGCAATATCCATGATTAACTGTACAAATATTAGAAAACTCTTCCATGAACCAGAACAAATGTATGACAATACAACTAGAAGTTAACAATAGAGGGACATATAGGGAAGAAATATATACCTATTGCAAACTATATACTACAGTTTGTAGTATTTCAACATTCTTTCATAAACAGTAACAAATGTACTATACCAACACTATGAGTCAGTAATTGAGGGGGGTTGGTTAGGGATACGGGAGGATTCGAGTTTCCTTTTCTTTTCCTTTTTTTTTCTTTCCCCATCTTTCACTTTATTTCTGGCCTGGAGTAATGAAAAGTTCCTAAAAATTGAACAAAAATTAAGTGTGGTGATGAATGCACAGCTGTAAGAGGGTACCAGGGGCAACTGATTGTACACTTCTGATCTTTGGATAATTGTATGGTATCTGAACAATCCCAATAAAAATTAAAAAAAAAAAAAAAAAAGTGTGCTGTATAGCCACTGAGGCATAGTAGTTAAGAACTTGGGCTATGGAGCCAAATTTTCCAGGTTCAAATCCCAGGTCTGCCACTTATTAGCTGTATATACTTAGTCACATTATTATACCTCTCTGTACCTCAATCTCATCTGTAAAATGAGGATAGTAATAGTACCTACCTATTATTCTGGAGATTTAATAAATCAATATATGTAAAGTATTCAGAACAGTACCTGCACAATAAGTGCTCAAAAACAGTTATTATGTAAGGTAAATTCTTGTTGTGGGATCTGAGTTTCAAAATTTGTGTTTAGTCTAAAAAAATTTCAATCGTATCTCAGTACTTATTAAATGTCTATAATTATGCCAGCTGCTACAGTAAGAATCAAATAAACAGTTCCTCCATGGAAAAAATAACCTTTGATCTCAAACAGCTTACTGGAGTGGAATTTCTAAAATAAGTGAAATAATCAAATAGAGTTAAGTGCTGCTAATCTGAGAAGCATGAAGTTCATGTTAGAAGAAGAGAGAAGGAAGTGTTCTGCTTGACCGAAATAGTTGAAGAATGGATAAAAATTGATTAGTCAAAATGCTTAATGGGGACAGAGTTTCTATTTGGGGTGATGGAAAAGTTTTGGTAAAGGATAGTGGGGATGGTAGCACGACATTGTGATTGTAATTAACACCACTGAATTGAACGTTTGGAAAGTCGTTAAAATAGGAAATATGTTGTATATATGTTACCATATTAAAAGTAAAAAAATAAAATATAAAATTGACTAGTCAGAGAAGAGGAGACAGGCATTGCAGGTAGACACCACCACTTGAGTAAAGGAATAACACAGGATGTAAAGTAGTAGCGGGAACTAAAGGTAACCAAGTGAAGTGGGACGGATTATAGCTGGCTTAAACTGCAGCGCGAAAAAACTGGTCTTCATGCAGGAGGTCAAGAGCCATTTTAGATTGCTGAACACGTGGTTTTAGCCAAGTAGAGCAAAATTACCGGCTCCGGTGGAGCGAAAACAACCACGAAGGCATAAGACTACTTATGGCACATATTTATATGAAAGTTCATTTAATGGTTGGGCTGTTAAGCAATAATAGGGGTGATCCAGAGACATTCCACTTCGTCCCAGGCACCAAGTTCCCCGAAGCCTAATACCAGTTTAGAATTTTACTGACTAGTTAACCAAGTTTAGCAACTTGGCAAAAGGAAGCTCCCTCACTAGATTGCTAAACTGATGACTGGGGCCTGGTTTCGCACAGATCGGAAAAGGGTGACAGGAGGGTGAGAAAGTGAAAGGAAAGGGTGAGAGGTGAGGAAAGGGTCAGGCGCCGGTGGGGGCGAAAGGTTCCGGGCGCCAGGGGTGGAGGTCGGGGGCGGCCCTCGGGGGGCCCCTTGGGGCCCACGCCTCGGGCGCGGCGCGTGTGCTCAGGGGCGGGGCGTCCAACGGCCGCCGGCGGCCAATCCGGGCGGGTGTCCGGGGAGGGGCGGGGCTTGCCGGCTCGGGCTCCGCGAGTCCTCCTTTTTGCACACACACGAATACAAAGAGCCATACGACCTTCGGGTATCCTTTTTCCATTTTTTTTTCCTCCTTAATCTTGTGTGTGCTTTCAAAATTTTTTAAAATAGTGATCTGTGGCAGTGCTGGGGTGAGGAAATTGTTAAGGGGGATTTACTCTTCCCCCATTTCTTTTTCTTTCTCTCTTCCTCTTTCTTTTTCCTGGTCAAGGTTTTAAATATACCAAGAAGTTGAGAAGCAGGATGGCTGTGTACAACTGTTTCCAGCCAAATCTATAGAGATTTTTTTCTTTTTGCTATCACATTTTGAGAACTGGTTAATTTTTGTGGTTGAGGAATTTAAAAAATTTTGCCGCGTGAGAAGTATGGATTTTTTTTTAAAGCGGGCCGAAGGAATAATGTCAGTTTCTGCCACGGGCAACGTCGAACGAAACGGAGATTTGAGGCTCTCTCACAAAAGCTGTTTGCGTGCGTTTTACACATTCCCCCCCAACCCCGCCCAGAACCAAAACCAAGTGGCTTGTATATGGCAATTGTCCAAGGCCAATAGGTTAAAAATATTAGGATATTAGAATTGAGACACTAATTTCCCTGGGGAGGGGGGGAGAGTCCCTTCTTACAGTCTCATAGTGTGTCTTGTACACATTCTCATGAGGCCATTTCTGTGAGTCTGTGTGTTTCCTGAAGCAAATAATTTCGTAAAGATTTATCTCGGGGGTTTGTTCTTTGTGTTTATGTACAGTGTGTGTGTGTATATGTGCCATATCAGATTTTATTTTCAAGAGTGACTACCTTTGGTTTTATGTGTGCAAAGTAGACCCTAAGATGTGAAATTTTTTTTCAGTTGTGGGTTCCCAAATGTGATAAAAACAGGATTTCATGTAAAGTAGATCTTTATAAGAAATCCTATGCTTAGCATACTTCGGCACTTTCGTTCTAGTGCATTTACTATATTTTTCTGCTCCTCTTCTGAGGGATCAGATTAGTGAATAATTAATAATTGCCAGGGAGTATATAGTCCATGTGGCAAATGGGGGTAGGCAATTTATTGAATCTGTGGTTTCAAAGCCTTCTTTATGAGTGTTTTGCCTAAGTGGTTTTGCTTTTTATTGTCTCGCGTTCTTAAATGTACAGCTGTGTATATTTTGGCCTTTATGTGTGGTTTGGTTGGTGTGTTCAGAACGGAAGTTCTCTCTTGGCCTTTTGACAAAATGGTCGTTTTATAGGTTGGAATTTGTTTAAAAAGCTCCACAGCTGGCAAAGTAACAAGAAAACAATCCGGTCAAGTTCAGTTCTCAACAGTTGCGCATGGTGGTGTTGATGGGGGCAGGGATTGGGGTGGGGGGGCAGCAGGAGAAAAAGGCCAAATAGGGATAAGAAATACATTTTGGCTATCAAGTTGCCTTTCGGAATGAAAAACCTCCCCTAGGTCAAAGAAAAGTTTGTTAATTAGAGGACAACAGAGTTAGAGCAGAGCCTCCCGTTATTGGAGCTGTATTCTCACTTAGAATGATCTGTTACAGAACTACTGTCTCCTCATTAACAGTGATACGGAGAACACTTGTATCCAGATCTGTATTTACAGATTGGAGTGCATGTGTAGGACGTATATGGGTTGATGAAGGAGAAACTGGAATGTTACAGGTGCAGTAGTAACCGGAGATTAAAAAGAGATCTACTCTCGAGTTCAAATTACATTACAACAAAACATCTCTGCATGATAATATATATTTCCATTCGTTAACTAGTGTTCTATTCAATTTCAAGCAATATTTAAGACACCTAAATAACAACTTCAATATAATTGTACAGGTCTTGAAACTCATTATAGTGAAATTGGACCTGTATGAGCTCTTTGGGTTTCTTACCTGTAGTAGGTGTATTTTTATTCCCTAACAATGCAAGTCAGATAGGTGCGTAGTAAATACCGTCTCAAACGTGGATCATTCCACAGGTCAGACCCGCATTTCTTTGAAATCTAGTCAGATTCTTGTGACTTTTGTGATTTCTGCAGTGATGGGAATTTTTAGCGGAGTTTTGCCCTTTCTAATTCGTTTCCGCATCACTGCAGGTCATCATGTATACTTTTTACTTCACTTTTTACACCCCTCAGAAAAGGGAGGGTTCTTCCCAGATCATGCCCCTGACTTTCCTAGGCTATTTTGATTTTGTATCTAATGTCCTCGCTTTCAGTTGTTTTCTTTATAAGAAAGGGGGGAATTCCTTCCACGAATATATTGCTGGTTTGGTCTTTCTACACAAAATAAAGGAAAACGAAATTTGGTTGCTTTTGCCTGGAAATCTGCTGAGACCCTAGAGATGAAAATTTACTTGAACTAAAGGGAACTGCCACTTCGCTATCGATCAAAGATCCGTAACCAGGGTCAGCAGGAAGTAAGTCTCCTACTATCAAATGTTTGAAACGTATTTGTGGCCACTGTTCTTATAATCATGTACACGCAGCTTTGTGAGCGGCAAAAAACAAAAGGGAGAAAACAAAAAACTAAAGATGGCGTCTGGCGGCCTTGAAAAAGCGTCGCAGTCGTGTCCCTCCCTGAGGAGGCCCCTCCCCTCCCTGGTTCTTTGAGTGACTGTGAATCGCAGCCCATAGCATCCTTGGCGTCGTTTCCCCCATCTTCCAATCACCAATCACCAGGAGCCAGAGAGCAAATGGGGCGGTACCTTCCGCGTGCGCGCGCTCGCGGAGTACACGGGTCGGTGCCGACATCTCCGTTGGCAGCTTGCTTACCGGCTTTGGCTTCGTGGAGTGGGCGGGCGTGACTGCGCGGGGCACACGCCGTGGAACATCCTAGGGCTTCTAATGCGAGACCGTGGTGCGAGTTCCCGCGGCCAACGGCGCTTTCAGCCCAAGTCCTGAGAGCTTTCGTGGTCACGTAGTCTGTCCGCGGTGACCCAACGAGATCCCCCACCGCGCCTCGGGCCACTACGCCCTCTGGCCGCCCTCTCCGAAATTACCCCCTCATTTCCCGAGACCCCCAGGACACACTTTGTGACTGGGCTCAGTGACGGTTCGCCCAGACCCCTGCGCCTGGAGGGCAGTGTCCAGGCTCTTCGCTTCCCCCGGCGTCGTCGCGATCTGCCAGCCGGTAGCTGAATCACACCCTGTCTTCCGAAACGGTTCTGCTGTCCCTGGTGCCCGCCTTGTCATCTTTGGCTAATATTTAATCAACCAACATTTACCGAGGGCTCCCTGGACTCGTGATACCGTTTTAGGAGTAGTTTTTGATTTTTCCGGAAAATGCAGTAAGGGTCCTTTATACCAGGCACATTTATGTGAAAATCTTAAACCAGAAATTTTAATATCACCAAGTTGTTGCATTTTTGCAAAGGTAAATAACAAGGGCTGTGCTGCACTGGGTTAAAAACTCTTGTACTACTGTATACGTATAATTGGAATTTTCAGAGTACAGGGAATCCCTTTTGTTGGCACCTCACCTCATTTTGCCACCAAGCACCGCCGTTTCTCTTTTTTAGCCCCCAAAATGAAGTCTTAAATTTTTGGAGATCACTGTACACTTGCTTTTAAAATGTAAGAAAACAGTGTTTTGCGGTATTTGCCTACCTGCTCTTGTGTGATAGAAGTGGGTTTTGAGAGAACTTGCTCACAAGAGAGCCATTTTGCACCTTGAAGTGGAGGGTCAGGGCTGACCAGCACAGCAGGAGCTTTAAGTGGTCATTCTCCTTTTTTTGTTCTTTAAAATGAAGATTATGATATGAATTGCTGTGCTTCTAGTAATCACATTTAAGGAAGTCCATTGCTAGCATGACCCTGAAGGAGTTAAGGACCCACTGTAAAAAATATATATCATCTGAGTGACACCTTATCATATGTATTAAATAGAAAACTTATTTTTCATAGTTTGGAGGTGAAGGTAGTCATGCAGAAAATTCAAACAGAATAGGGAGAAAGCAAGCAAGGGAGCTGCCAATGGTATGATATATTTAGTTTTAACAAAAATACATGTGACATGGAAGAAAGGGATAGTTAAGATTATTGGCAGTCTCACCCTGAACTGTGTCTAAAGGAGATTACTTTTCTTCCTTTTTTATCTAAATATTTGTGAAAGAAATCAAAATTATTGAACAGTACATTTTCTGGGCTTCACATGAATTAAAATTAGACCAATACTGGAATGAACACCAAACATACATTTTATGCAAACCTCAATTCTATATATACTGTCAGTTTGTGTTGGCAACTCATCATAAGATTGAAGATCTTTTTCTTAGTGCCAAATTCTAAAAGTTGATAGCATTTTGCAAAAGGCATGTATGTTATTCTATGGTGGTCACTTGTAGTTTATTCCTGTTTCTTCTTTCTAGAAGAAAAATATGGAACTCTTGGTTTTAAAATAATCTAGCCATCTGAAATTGCAAAAATTGACATTATTAATGCAAATAATAATGGTATAGATACTGCCTGGATAATTTACTAGTGTTAACCATTACGTTGTCAACACTCCATGGATTACTTCATGAATTACTAAGTAGCTATACCTTTTGAGAAGAAAACTAAAAATGTCTGAATAAAGTTTAGGTGGTGTTCATAATGTTGGTGGGGTTAAATGGGCTGGAGAAACTTAAACTAGTAATGAAAAAGCAGAGTAATTGTTTTAGGTCTGGAGTGTTAGTTAAGATGGCAGGAATAGAAAAGAAAAACTTACATGATAGCAGCCAATAATGCAGTCGTGTCAATAATAAAGTTCTGTTATCAATTTGTATTATTCATACTGAGGTAAATCTGTCTCCAAAGTAAAAAGGATATCTTTATGGTGTACAACTGTGTCTTCCTTCCACTTCAACAGATCTTTGCCCTTGCATCCATCTTTTTCTTCTCTGCAGTCTCGGGAAGAGCTCATCCTCCTCATATGGGATGATCCTTGCTAGAAGAAAACTTAAATCCTTTTCTAATGTTCTAATGTCTTCATCCTTTAATTTTTCACTGGCTTTTTCCTTTGTGCTTTTTAAATGTACTGAACCTTTCTGTGTCTTGAAAATACCTTAACCCTAAATCCCCTTTCTGACTTTATTTCATTCCTTTCATGGCTAAACTCTAAAAAACATGACTGTGTCGTTTCCATTTTTTCTCTATCTGATTCCTCTTTCATCTACCATATAGTATTACTTTTGCCAAAAAAAAAAAAAAAAAAGCCTCTCTGGTCCTCTCTGGTCATCACCAATGACCATCACAGACAAATAAAATGTATTTCCTTATTTTTCATCTTTCTTAACCACTCTGCTACACTTGTCACAGTTGATTAAATCCACTTCTTGACATTCTTTCTACCTTGGCTTCCAAACTGTTTTTTCTCCCACCTAACTGACCATTCTTTCTCAAGTTTTACTTTTATGCTTGATCTTAGCCAAAAGGCCGAGAAGCAATCAAATTTTCAAATTTCACTTTTAATGAAGCTTCTTCCTTGGTCCTCAGACTATGGATTTGGTTTGAAGTGTTGTCCTTGGCTCTTGCAGTTCTCACTTTATACTTAAAAGTATTCACTTTCTATGGTTCTCCTGTTAGAGATTCCAAACCTGGTTTCCAGCTCTGAGCATCCTCAAGTTTTGTTTTTCAGTCTAGTCATTTGCTTTCGGGATGGACATTCCACTTAAATATCTCTCCATCAGTTGAAACTTTAACATCTTAAATAAAAATATGTCTTCTCTCACATTTGGTACCTCCTCTTAACAGCCTCATTTCTGTCATTCTGTCAGTGGTACCATGTTCTCACTGTCAGGCTTACAATCTTGAAGTAGTCTTTAACCAGTATCTCTATCCTCATTTAATTTATCTAGACTTTTTTTATATTGTAAAATATACATGACATAAAATTTACCATTTTAATAATTTTTAAGTGGCATTAGGTGTATTCACAATATTGTGTGACTATCACCACTATCTATTTCCAGAACTTTTTCATCACCCCAAACAGAAACTGTACTCATTAAGCAATAATCCCTATTCCCTCTTCCCCCCAGTCCCTGGTAACTTCTAGACTACTTTCTGTCTCTATGAATTTGCCTATTCTAGATATTTCAAGTAAGGGGAATCATATAATATTTGACCTTTGGTGTCTGGCTTATTTCACTTAGAATAATGTTTTAAAGGTTCATTTATGTTGCGGCATGTATCAGAATTTCGTTGCTTTTTATGGTTGAATAATATTCCATTCCATACCACATTTTGTTTATTCATCTGTTGATGAATGGGTTGTTTCCACCTTTTGGCTATTGTGAATAATGCTTCTGTGAAATCTCTGTTTTCAATTATTTTGGGTATATATCTAGGAGTGGAATTGCTAGTTCATATGGTAGTTCTATGTTTAACTTTCTGAGGAACCATCAAACTATTTTCCACAGCAGTTATACCTTTTTAGATTCCTACCATCAATACATGAGGGTTCTGATTTCTTCACATCCTTGCCAACACTTATTTTCTGTTTTGTTTTTTTTTAATCATAGCCATCCTAGTAGGTGTGAAGTGGTATCACCTTGTGATTCTGATTTTCCTTTCCATAATGACTAATGATGTTGAACCTCTTTTCGTATGCTTATTGGCCATTTGTATATCTTATTTGGAGAAATGTCTATTCAAGTCCTTCACCCATATTTTCAATTGAATTGTCTTTTTGTTGTGGAGTTGTAGGGGTTCTTTGTATAGTCTAGATACTAAACCCTTACTAAATATATAGTTTCCAAATATTTTCTCCCATTCTGTGGGTTGTCTTTTTGCTTTCTTGATACTGCCCTTTTAAGCACAAAAATTTTTAATTTTAATGAAGTCTAGTGTATCAGTTTTTTCTTTTGTTGCCTGTGCTTTTGTGTCATATTTAAGAAACCATTGCGATATCCAAGGTCATGTAGATTTGCCCCTAGGTTTTTTATCTAAGAGTTTTGTAGTTTCCCTATGTTTATTAGATAAAGAAATATCAGTTTTTCCTGCAGGATGTAGAACCTCATTCTCATCAATTCATTCCTAGGTCACTTACACAGTCTCTCAATCTGTGACCGTCCACTTTAGGTATCTAAGACAGGTGTCAACAAACTACAGTCTGTAGGCTAAATCCTGACCAATTTTTGTATGGTTCACGAACTAAGAAGGGTTTTTACATTTTTATGTAAATATTAAATGTAGCATTTTATGCTGTGAAAATTATATGAAATTCACATTTCAGTGTCCATAAATAAAGTTTTATAGGAACACAGCCATATTGTTTACATATTGTCCATGACTGCTTTCACGCTACATTAGCAGAGTTGAGTAGTTGTGACAGAAACCATATGGCCTACAAAGCCTAAATTATTTATTTACTGTGTCTTTACAGAAAAAGTTTGCCAACCCCTGCTATAAGAGTTACTTTAAATTGGTTTTCAGAGCCCTCTATCACCTCTTCTCACCTTGCTCTGATCTTTCACACGAACCCTGTTAATTCCTGTGATATTTACATTTTTTCTCTCCTTCCGAGTGTCTTCTTACCACACTACCAATTCATCCTATACATTGCTCAAGGCTTGGTTGGATTCTTCTCTTCTATAAGAACCTTTTCTTGTATGATTTCATTTTATGTTGACTTCCATTATTTTGAAATAATTCCTCAGGAATTTTTCAGGTTATACCATATTTTTAGACACTTCTGTGTATTTGGCTTTGTTCTTTAGACATTCTCTATGTTATATCACATTCTTGATTAGACTATATGCTCCTTGATTGTAGGGACTTTATCTTCCCTTCGTTTGAGTACTCAGTAGGAGGTCATCCACTTGGTGACTCATCCTTTAACATGGTCTTACATATAGGGAATGTTTAGGGAGACTTTTTATTTGCTCCATTTCTCTAATTGATATATTTGTAGCTAATGCAATGAATGTTTTGCTTTTAATCACTTGTCCAGCATTTCAGTTATCTAGTTAGTAAAGGTTGTAATTTGAAATAATACTTTATTACCTATTGACCCTAATTTCTTCCCCTGCCTTGGAGTTTATGGCAGGAAGCAGGGAAATTAAGACAGCAATAGTGTCCATGGAAACCAAAACAAAAGTTACCCAAATGTCCATTGTGCATACTGCAGTACACCAGGTATTTATAGACAGGTTAATTTATAAAGAAAAGTATTTGTTGCTCTGAGTATGACATTCTAAAATGGACACAATGTGGTAATATATAAACTAGAAAAACAAGGAAATTTAGGAACAAAGGGAACTCACAATAGGAAAATACATTTAGCATTAAAACCTGGCAGAATTGAGTATTATCCTTAGTGTAAGCTAGGTTGCTATAGCAAGTAAATTGTAAACGCTGTTTTCTCAATTACCTAATTTGCATCATAGAAGGTTTTGCACCTAAATTCATTTTTGTAGACTTGAATTTGTTGTTTCTTAGAAATTTGATATGAAATTTAGAGGAAAAAAATCCCCTAATGCCGTTTCAAGCTATTGCATTTTATTCAAGATGAGGGATCAGGATGGGTGCCCCATGTAGGAACACAAAAGTTTTCAGGAATAATCATAATATCATCCAGCTGCTCTTTGTGGAGCACTAACTGTGTCAGCACTCTGTAGGTGCCTTACAAATATTATGTATATTCTTCACTCAGAGTAGGCATAGATGAGAAAACGGGGGCTCAGGAAAGTGAAATAATTCACATAAGTTCCCATAGCTCATAAGTAGACACCCTTTTTAAAAAACCTTTTTAAAAAGGAGAAGCCCTTTTTAAAAAAAATTTCTCATTTGGTGCTGTTTTGAAAAGATGATGTAGGAAAGACCATTTTAAGGGGGAAGGGAAAGGCTCAAGTCAGACAAGACTCACATAGATGAAAGCCTCTTGCAAGAAAGAGTAGGTGTATGGCACAAGAGAACCAAATATAGCAGTTGTCACTTTGGTACTAGAAAGGGTTAGACAACCCATCCAATGTCCCAACCTGATGCATCTTAATTTCTGAATTTAAAAATACTGGACCCAATTGGCAAGCATTTGTATACCATAGTCTTCTGTCTCCAAAACATGATTTTTTCTCACATCATCCATACCTAACATTACTCCTTATACGATGTTGGTAAAAAACAAAACAAAACAAAGCAAAACAAAACCTGTAGAAGCAATGTAGACCCTTATTTAGGAAGGAAAAAGATATATAAATGATTCATCCATAAATTGACATAGAATCGGTCAGTGCTTTCCTTTAACCTTTAGTTTTAATATGGCTTTAACCTTTAGTTTTAGGTTTAGCTATGCCTTCCAGTGACTCTAATGAAAAGGAAGCTGTAAATGGATTTGAGTTAATTTCTTGCAAGAAGTGAGTATCTGGCACAGAAAAGTCATTTCTTCGATACAAAGGGTGGAAAGAACAAATTAAAGACTATATTTTAATAACCAAATTAATTAAAATGAATTGTCAGATTTAAGCTTTAATACCTCAGAGGCACTGATATTGCCTGTTTCTGAAATGAGATGGCAGATTCAAAAAAAAAAAGAAAGAAAAGAAAAAACGGCTCTCTATATTGAAAACTCTCCTAACCCACTCCTTTTAATTGTGAAGTTATGATATAATTTACAGGGTAAAATAGAAATGTATCTCTCAAGGATATTGTAAAAACATACTTAACATTTTGTCACTTATGGAGCTTCAGGCAGAAGGATTTTTCTTTTCTCTATAAACAAGTAACATTTAGAAAATGACAATATTTATTAAGTTCTTTGGAGTGTTATAGGTTGTACAAACCAGCCCCATCCGTGGCTCCTTTTTCTTTCCTGCAGTGGTTTAGCTGCTTAACTACAGTAATTCAAAAGAGCACCAGTTGGTTTATCATTGATATTCTGGTTTTTCCTTTCATACTGATCACCTAGTCAAAGCAGCAGCACTTAGATATGTAGCTGTTCCTGTTGAACTTTGGCTTCTCCCTGAAGGAGCAGAAGTGGAGATGAGGAGCCCCAGAAGTAATTTCTCTGGGCTACTGGCTGCAGGATCCAGAGTGGCTAGGGTCTTTTGCAGGGGCTGGAGGCACATGTAGACATCTTATTAAGAGCAAGCGGGAGGTGGAGTGCAGCCCCAGGTTATGCCAACTCAAGTCCCTCACCCAGCTTTTCATTTCATTTCCCAGCTCCCAGCTCCAAAGAATTAATGATGTAATAGTGGGAGGTTGGTGACATGTTGAGGGCTGCAATGATTTGTGTATTCTTTATTTAGGAGTCTTATTCTGACTGCATCTGTATGAAAATTATGGAGAGGGTAGAATCATGATTCTTCATGTCAACAAAATGTGGTATCAGTTCAGGAAAAAAAAAGCCAAGCCATAGAGTGAAAAGTAAAATAACCAGATTCTGCTGTTTTCTTCTGACCTTGAAAAAGACATATAACTTCTCTGCAGGTCTCCTTCCTGGATCTGAGGTAATATGTGCTTCCTAGAGCTATTGTACAGATGAGATAACTTGTGTGAGATGTTCTGAATTCCTTAAGGAATGGTGTTAAAGCAATAGAATGCAATAGTGTTATTACAGTAAAGATAGGAGGAAAAGACAGAGCTACATTTTCTTCCTTAATCTTCTAATCTTTCCAGATGCCGGTGGGTCCTTTCAAGTTCCCTCTCTGCTAGTTAAATTGGAGTGGTGAGGGATTTTATGCTTGAATGCAGGAAAATGCCCTCTGCCATCTGAAACTGTGTTCACGAGGAAGGACTTTGGTAGGCATCACCCTTTCATTAAGGGGTGAGTGTGACACCCAGTGTGTTTTGCTGAAGGAACACAATCTGCAAATAGAAGAAAGTTTCTTTCCTTTGCAGGCCAGGAGAGGCAGCCATGGACTGTGCATTCCTTCCCTGCCTGTCTATTCCTCCCTCACAGAGCCCACCGTTTGGTACCCTTTCTCCTCTGACCACCCTTGATGAGAAAGGAAAGTGAGTCCAAAGAGGCCAGTGCTTCCTACTAAACTTGTGAAGTCCAGTTTCACTCTTTGGAAAGGTCCAGCACTTGTGAGCTCAGTTGTTACTGCTTCAGTCAGCCATGTCCTTCAGTGCCACCATTCTCTTCTCCCCACCCAGTGGCAGTGAGGGCAAATGCTGTTGCTGTGCCTGCAAGAGCGAGACCAGTGGTGGCAGTGCGGGCTCTCAGGGTGGGAATCCTCCCCCCAGCACCCCGATCACAGTGACAGGACATGGCCTGGTAGTTCAGAGTTCAGAGCAGCTCCTGCATATTATCTACCAGAGGGTCGATAAGGCCGTGGGCCTGGCTGAGGCTGCTCTGGGTCTTGCCCGGGCCAACAATGAGCTGTTAAAGCATCTCCAGGAGGAAGTAGGTGAGCTAAGGCAAGGGAAGGTGTCCACCCTTGATGAAGATGGAGACGGCATGGCACACAGTTCCCCACCTGAGGAGACTGGGCCTCTCAAGGAGAGTCCTGGGGAAGCATGCAAGGCTTTGTCTGCTGTGGAAGAGGAGTGTGACAGCGTGGGCAGTGGCGTGCAGGTGGTGATCGAGGAGCTGCGGCAGCTGGGAGCAGCCTCAGCAGTGGGGCCTGGGCCTTTAGGCTTCCCAGCCACTCAGAGGGACATGCGGCTCCCAGGATGCACCCTGGCTGCCAGCGAAGGGGCCCCGCTGCTCAATCCGGTGAGTCTTGACAGAGAAGGCACACAAGTGTTGTTGCTTCTTAGTGCTCTTCCTCCCCTTTCTCTTTTTCTCCATTTTCTTTCCTGCCTTAAGCCTTTCTTTTGGTTGTATCTGTGATAGAACCGTTTTCTTTGCCTTCAGGGATAGTCAGCACTCCTGTTTTCTTCCTGAACCATCCGCCTCTTTGGCAGGAGGTCATTTTGGTGTGTGTGGTGATGGGGGTGCCCCTCCCTCCCTCTCAATAGCTCCGCATGGCACTTTCTCCTCCACAGCTGTCTCAGCTGCTCTATGGGCTCTGCCTCTCCTGGCAGGAATGCCTGCCATGCACAGACGGCTCATTCATATTTTATCAGGGCCCTCTGCTTGTCAAGAGCAGTTCAGTATAGAGAGAGATGGGAATGTAGAGGAGAGGGAGGCAGAAGTGTAGAGGGAGAGGGAGAGAGAGAGAGAAGGAAAAAGTGAGGAGGAGAAGACAAAGATAACAGAAGACAGGTGTGGGGAGGGAAAG
This sequence comes from Choloepus didactylus, assembly GCF_015220235.1. Lineage (NCBI taxonomy): Eukaryota > Metazoa > Chordata > Mammalia > Pilosa > Megalonychidae > Choloepus > Choloepus didactylus. The sequence goes on along the minus strand of NC_051310.1, from coordinate 157,264,089 downwards.
AGGCAAGTAGAAATGAAGGGGGTTGAGGAAGGAGAAAACATGAAAAAAGGAGGACAGAGAAAAGGTGAATCGATGTGAAACAAGAATTTATTTAGGAAAGAGAATGTGAAGTAAGGCCAGAGGGAGATAGAGAAAAGAAAATAAAATGAGGAAAAGAAATGGAAAAGTGAGCGTTAATAGCAAGAACAATAACATGTAGGGAGGAAGGAAGCAAAGAAGGAAGCAAGCGAACACATTTTGTAAACAGGAAAAGACAGATGTACATTGTTCAGTTTCTTTACTACTCAGGGCCATACGAGCAGGAAAATCCTGGCTGGGTAAAGTAAAAACTACAGAATGTCACACATGACAGTATGGAAAGGAGAAGAAGCAACTATAGAGATCATAAAGGCAGATAGATGTGTTGCCACTTGGGAGACAGTGGGAGGGAGGCCTATCAACTCTCCTCCACCTTATTCTCATCTGCCCTGTCTCTTTCCCTCCTCCCCCCAGAACAGGGCTTAGACACCCAGTGAAGAGTGCAGGAGCGAACACACAGGGTAAATGGGAGGGATGGAACTCCCAGCCCATCTGCTTGGTCTGAGAAATGAATATATAAACTCTCTCTATTCCCCTCCAGTGTCACACTGCAACTGGTCATTGCTCCCTGGAAGGCACAGAAGTATGGGTAATGGCCACTGCTGCTCACCCCAGTGTATGGCAGGTCAGGAATATCAGGGGTTAGGCACTAAGGAAGGAGGAACTGACAAGATGGGAGGCAGGAGGGTACCAGGCCCAGCAATGCCCTGAGCTGTGGGGAAGGCTTCCAAGCCGACAGAATGGAATTAGATTTCACAGTGCAGAAAGCAGCTCACAGGTCTATAAATCTCAGCCTCCTCCCCAGCTTCCTTCTCTCGCTCTCTCTCTCTTGCTCTCTCTCTCTCTCTCCCTCTGTTTCCCCACTTTCACTGTTTTGTTTTCTTGGCTACAGAAATCCCTCCTCCCTTCTTCTTCCCTCTCTCTTCCTTCTTCCCTCTTTCCTTTCCCTGCCCTAGATGTTTTTGAGTGAGAGCACAGGCAGTCAAGTAGATGCCAGGGCAGGGATGGGCAGATGCTTCCAGGGCAGGATCAGGGTGAGGAAACAGGACTGGTCTCACAGAGGGCATGGGGGGTAGGCGAGTGGAGCAGTCAGCAGCAACCTCCCTAGAGATTTCTGACCATATCTCCCTCCTTCACTCTCATTTTTCTTTTATTTCTCTTCTTTAGTGTCATTATCACTTTATTTTCTTGCTCTTCCTCATGTTGGGTTTCCCTTTCTTGTCATTATCTCCTCCCCCAGTCTCTTTTAGACAAAATATTTACCTATCTACATTTCTTATACCCAAGAGCAAACCATAAAGGACTACTCACAAATAGAGCATCAGAAACCTGCCTTGTCTTTGTAATCAGTCCTAATGAGTGATCAAACAAGACAGACCCTCTACACACAAGAAATATTTGCCCAGCATTCTCATAGGAGTCCTATAGAAACAAGCCATTGACCATTAAAGATTGTGCTAGATTCCCCCCTTGTTTCCACTCTCTGCTCACTAACCTTGACCAAGGAGTGATAGCTGACCATGTTCCCCTAAGCCTGCCTAGCTAATAGGCTTTTTTTTTTTTTTTTTTTTTTAATGTTTTTAGCTGGTGGATGATTATGTGGCCTCTGAGGGTGCAGTTCAGCGCATGCTGGTCCCTGCTTATGCCAAACAGCTTTCACCAGCTGCACAACTGGCTATCCAGCGCACAACCTCAGACACAGGGCCAGAAAATGGAACCAAGCTGCTACCGTCTCGCCCTGAGGATGCACTCAGCGCTGCTGCTGTGCTGGACAGTGCCTTGGAAGAGTCAGGCCCTGGAGGCACTGGAGAGCTGAGACACTCGCTAGGGTTTACTTCTTCTCCATGTAGGACCAGAGGGAGTGGGCAGAAGAATTCCAGGCGCAAGCGGGATCTGGTACTCTCTGTGAGTGAGCGCAATTTCTTTAAATTTTTCTTCAGTCTGGAGAGATACATGAAGATTGAAGGGTGGGTTGATTTTAAACCTCCCATGTTGAATCCTACTAGAGTGGAAAGAGCAAGGAGACCGACTTGTTCCACAGATTAGGGATAGGTGGTCTTCCTGCTATCAGTCAAGCTTTTTAAGGCTTTTCCAGATAGATTTATATCTTACTTTTAAAGAGAAAGGAATTGTTTTACATCTCCCAGCAATCTAATAGTTCTGGTAGGAAGATCTTTGATGGATTGCACAGATTGGCCACCAAATGGTAACACTGAAAACTTCCTGCAAATTTAACCAGTGTGTAGGGTAAGTGGCAGGTGACCCCTTAGGCAAAAAAAGCCAGGATGTCCTGATATCCCAAACCCGATGTAGAGAGTCACTATGCACTCAGTGCATTTATAAAGGTTTGGAGATTCTGGTCATTCCAAGACCACTTGGCAGGAAGGGGACTGGTCAGAACAAGTTCTGCCCAAAACGTTCTTGAAGTGGCTTGAAGCACTACAAACATCCTGCTGAGCTGGGAGCACTCCAGCTGACCCAAACCAATAGAACTTCTAGGGCAGTGCATCCCAACCAGGGGTAATTTTCTCCCCCAGGAGACATTTGAAAACATCTAGAGACATTTTTAATTGTTACAGCTGATGGTGGTGGTGTTGCTACTGACATCTAGTGGGTAGAGGCTAGGGATGCTGCTAAATATCCTACAATGCATAGGACACCTCCCACAATGAAGAACTATCCAGCCCCAGATGCCAATAGTGCCCAAGTTGAGAAACACTCCTCTAGGGTGACCATAGTCCTTCGGATCAACTCTGTCTTTAAACAGCATCTTTCTGGTATTCATGGGATGTTCTTTAGCCATCTAATGTTCATATTGATTGTAATGGGTTTCCATTCCCTGGATAATGGCTGCTCTGAAATCATGTGAAAGTACTGGTTGGAAGTGGAGGTAATCTCACGTCCAACCTAAATTTCATCACTATATAGCCTGTTTCTTTTTGCTACTGTCTTAGTAAAGATCAAAAACAGATGATTACCATTTATACATCCTTTGTTTATATTAAGTCTCTTCCCTCTCTCCAAACACACTCAATTAGCTTAACAGATTTAGTCCCTTTTCCTTTTTCTGAGAGATCTCATTCTTATACTTTCTCTCATTTGATGTGTTTTTGTCTTCTGAAATCTTTTCCATTTTATTTCCCTCAAGTTGAAGCACGTGGCATTGGGCCAAGGACCCAAACACTAACTTTCCTCAGAGTCTTCAATTTTACATTGAAGGATTGTTTTATCCCTGGGAAGAGGCCATTCATAATCAGTATCACCTCATCTCTAAACTTCACTTCATAATTTGGTTATGTTCAGGGACATTTCCTCACTTATCAAGAACAGGAGATGGGTTTAATTTCTCTGATATGGATTTCTGGCCCAGGATAGGCACTCTTGCTGCCAGTAATAGAAATGGAGGAATATATCTAGAAATGCATTTCAAGGCATTTCTCAAAACTTCATAGTGCTTAAATCATGAATTAATTTGTGATCATTATAATTTCCATAACATCAAGATTTTCAGTCAATCACTTCCATTCTGTTGCCTACTGCCTCTGGAAGAGAGGCGGAGTATAAAGGCCTGGCTTTTAATCCTGCCCCTTGGAGAGGTGGGTGGAACTGGGGATCTACTGTGGAGAACAGTATGCTCACTCACCATGCTCTCTATTACGGTATTTGAAAAGGGTCTAGAGGACCAGTCAGGGAAATTTGCTGCCCATGACAGAAGGTTTAAAATATTCTTATGGGCTCAACAGCCAGACTATGGGTTTAGAGAAGGAGGGATGGTTGCAGATCTTTACTATTCTAATCTTTTAACACTGGGAAGGAATCAAAGAGGCATCTCTCCAATCTGCTGGAGTTGCTGTGGATTGTTGCTAGGGTCCTGTGAACTAAAAGGACCACACAAGAACTCTCTAATTCCTTAGAATGCCGCCGACCCCAACCACCCATTGGGGAAGTGTATTTATTTTTATCTCACTCAGGAGGTAGGTGAGCCAGCAGCCTTTACAGTCTTAACAGTTATTATTGTCTAGAGTATTTTCCCTTTCCACGTCAAGCCTGGTCTGATCTCTTCCAAGCCACTTGAGTTGGAAGCTATGCAACTCCCTTTTTTTTTTTTTTTGCAACTCTCCCAAATTCTTTCTGAAGCATTCACCCATCCCCTGTGATTCCTTAGGTTTGGACTTCTAAGTGGTAAAATAACTATATCAAATATGAAGCTAGAATAATAATCATCCTTTTTATAGAGCAAAGCCCCTAGCCATAAAGAGTAGACAGTGGTTTCCTAAGTTGACGTGGTCATTCAGCCACAGAGGTAGACAGATAAATTGGAGATTTCTAAATATGGAGCTAAAGCCCTTAAATCAGGATGTGAGCTCAAGATGGTATCTGGGTAACTTCCACTGACTGAGGGAGTTGAAATGAAAATATAATCAGAAGAAGCAAAACTAAATTTAATAGGCAGAAATGTAAAGTTCTACACTGAAGTTTAAAAAGTCAGTTGTGGGATGATGGAGAGAGTAACTCACATGAAAAATGTCTGAGGACTTGAGTTGACTATGAACTCATTGTGAATGAACCCTGTGGGGGTGGAATTGCTAAGAAAGATAACACCACCCTGTGTTTGATTGCTAGAAGCGTAGTGTTCTGTTCAGGGAAGTAATGCTCCCATTGGCCAGTGATAAGTTACACTGAGTTCCAAGTGCCACTCCGTAAGAGGGACACCAGCAAACCAGAGAGCTTCAGAGTTTGGTTGAAGAGTCTGTCTGGGAACTATGTCATGAGGAATGGCTAAAGGACTTAGGGTTGTTTTGACTGGATAAGAAAAGACTTGGGGAGTACATGAAGGCTATCTTCACGTATTTCAGGAACTATTATGGGCAAAGCAGGGATCAGATTTTAGAGCATTTAAGGCAAAACTTTTTAGCAATCAGAGATGTGCAAGGGGAGGGTAAGTTGCCTCTAAAAGCAGTGAGAACCCATCACTAGAGGTGGGAAAGGCAGCCTGTTTGATGATGTGAAGGGGAGGTTGTGTGATTTAGTCTCCAAGGTCCTTTCCAAATCACATTTCTATAATTTTAGGTTTGTGGTTTTTTAGACCATGGTGTGTGTACCCCTGGGATTTGTGGTAGTATGTAAAGGAATTTATAAAGCCATGGATAAACCTGGGATATTTTTCTGAATCATCAATTTTACTAGAAGGTTTTAGAAGCCACTTTTATATTAAAAGAAATACAGATATATTTTGAAGAAAATTTAAAAATTTACAAGATATATCTACTTGCAGTGGCCCTGGTGTGTATTTGCTCTCTCCTTGTCATCAGGGGTATGTCTGTGGAAATGTTTAAGAACCTCTGCTCTAGTGATCTCATTCCCCAGGAGCAAAAGTAAGAGCAGGGATGGTCCTGGAGTCTTGATACAAATTAATTAAAAGGAAAAAAAAAAGGTCCCATTAGAAATATTAATTTAGATAGGCTTTCTGAAAAGGGCATTTATAGGAATGGTACTCAGACAATGGGACGGTTTCAGGCAGAGAACCCCATAGGATAAAACCTATGGACTTGATATCTCTCATGGCTTGATTTCGTTTATTTGTTTGTTTTTTTCCTAGAAATTGGTCCATAATGTGCATAACCACATCACCAATGACAAGAGATTCAATGGGTCTGAAAGGTACGGTCCTCTAGATGGAACAGAATCATAAGGTACTTTGCTAAGGAGACGGAGTATAGGGGAATGAGCCAATCCAACAGTGAGGCTAGGGCTTTGATCTCACCATAGTCCCTTGTATCCTGTCTTGGGCCATGGAGGACTTTACCAATAAGTTGATTAGTGGTGAGTGTCTCTGTCTGGTTCTTAAAAAGCTGACTGCCTTATGCACTCTCTTCTTTTTGTGGCAGCATCAAGTCCTCATGGAATATTTCAGTAGTGAAATTCCTTCTGGAAAAGCTCAAGCAGGAGCTGGTGACCAGTCCCCACAATTACACTGATAAGGAGCTAAAAGGTAAGAAAATTTGAATTAACTCTCATCCCATCCTTTCTGCTCTCCCTACCCCCATGTTCTTGATCAGATGACAGGAGGCATAATGGAGATGATTTAGGTGATTTTAAAAGTATGTTTTGGCTATTCTTTTCACCTACAATATTCACAAGATTAGTGCTAATTGCCTTTTTATTCTCTTTGGTCTAAAATAAGAATGAGAAAGAAAGGGCTAGAATACCATCATATGGGGTCTTGTGTTATTTGTCTGTAGCTAGCACGGAAGCATGATGAACTAGAAAGTTTCTGCTGAAAATGTACTCATAATCTGCTATCAGCAGAGTAGCAGCAGGGGTAGATTTAATGGGGGGAACATGGAAGCAATTTGAGTTGTCTTTTTCTAATAGGAGATATGGGAGGAGTTAGTGTTGGAGATGGAGGTGGGAAAAGAGAGCTACATCAAAGAGAAGTGAATAGTGTTCATTGTACACCAAGAAATCTCATCTTCTAAATAGTGATTCTCAATCTTCCATTCAGTGTCAGGGCAGGAAAAAAAGGGCTGAGGACCACCTGCTTTTTGCTCCTTCCCCTTTCTCTCCCAGGAGCCTGTGTGGCCTACTTCCTTACTAAGAGGCGTGAGTACCGCAACTCTCTGAACCCTTTTAAAGGCCTGAAGGAAAAAGAAGAGAAGAAACTTCGAAGTCGCCGATACCGGGTAGGAGGTTTCTAGGTCTTACTTTTCAAGATGCTAAACTCGAAACTCTAATTAGCCACAATAGGAAGGGCCAGAGGACATGGCATTGAGAATAGAACTGAGAGCCAGGAATGTAAGCAACCAGAGAAGGAGGATGAGCTAGTTCTAAGATTTGATTTGGGGACTGGGTTCCCTCAGGCACAGATTTTACACAGCCTTCTCTCTCACCCAAACCTTTCCCCAAATCTAATCCCTAGTCTCTTTCTCTTCCTCATCTCTGTCCTGGACTTCTACCATAGCTTTTTGCCAACCGATCCAGTATCATGAGGCACTTTGGACCTGAGGACCAACTCCTGTGGAAGGATGTGACAGAAGAGCTGATGTCAGATGAAGAGGACAGTCTTAACGAGCCAGGTGTCTGGGTGGCCCGCCCTCCCCGTTTCCGGGCCCAGCGCCTCACAGAGCTCTGCTATCACCTGGATGCTAACTCTAAGCATGGCACCAAAGCTAATCGTGTGTATGGGCCTCCCTCAGACAGATTACCTTCTGCGGAGGTCCAGCTGCTTCCACCAGAACTTTACAATCCTAATTTCCAAGAAGAGGAAGATGATGGAGGTGATGAGAATGGACCTGTGTCCCCATCTTTTGACCAATCCCACAAAACCTTCTGTCCTGACTTGAACTCATTCATTGAAATCAAGGTGGAAAAGGATGAGTGAAATCTATAGCCAAGAATAACTCGGGCTTCTGCCACTCCCCCATATCCCAGAAATGGGCAGTGTGGGGCTTCCCAGAATAATGAAATGCCCTCTGCAGTCTGAGAAAGCAAATTTGTCTCTCTTCTTAACACAGTCTCCACTGGTAGTGGAAGCTACCAGCTCTGATGGGATAAAATAACTTAATATAGTGAGGGGAAAACCCATTATGAATGGCAAGCCAGTAAATGTTTATTCCTAAGTATAAACAATGGGACTGAGGAAAAAAAGAGGATGGGGCTAAGAAACATGAAGTCTTCTTGTTTCTTATATCCTGGTCTCCAAGTTTCTTTTGGTTTCATCCTCATCTCTGGGGAAGCAGTCTGGTTGTACCTACTGCTTCCCCACGACTGCTGGTCTAGCTCTGCAGTGGAAGCAAAACGGGACCATCCCAGGGTAACACTGCCACCTGGTGGCAGCTTCAGTCATGGGTCTGATTGTTCTGAGCAGGAGGACGGGGGCTCCATTCCTATTTAGGAATGGGGATCTAGCTATAATAGCTACTGTTATCGAATTATATGAGGCAGATTTTATTATTCCCATTTTATAGATGAAGATATTAAGGCTTAAAGAGCTCCTGTCTCATCAGCAGCCACTCTCCTCCACTGTGTGGCTAAGCAACATACAAGCAAGCTGTATTTTGGGGGAAGGGATGTGCGTGTGTGTGCACATGTGCCTGCACACACAATTTGTGCATCTTGAATGGACTGAAAAAATGGCTTTCTATTCCTTCAGTCAGTCATTCAACAAATATCGATTGCTTACTAGCTGTCAGGCACAGCGCTAGATACTACAGATACAATGTTCATCAGGTTTGGCATTGATCAGAGAAACCAGGCAAGTAAGCAATGAAATGAATTGTGATAAGGGTGATGATATAGAGGGAATGCTGGGTGCAATGGAAGCATACAGCAGAGGTATCTAACCTACTGTGGTGGTCAGGAAAGGCTTCTCAGAGGGAGTGGTGTTTAAACTAATACCTGAAAGATGGGTAAACTAACCAGAAGTGAAGGGGAGGGTAGGAAAGTGTTCCAGAAATAGGGAACAGCAGGTGCAAAAGCCTGAGGCAAGAGAGAACACAGACAAGTTTCAATTCTGCTGCAGAACTGTTTGGGGAGGGAATAATGCTGAGAGATGAGGCCAGAGAGGTAGAGAGACCTTATAAACCATCTTAAGGAGTATAGTCTTTAGCTCAAGGTCAATAAGAAATCATTGAAAAGTTTTAAGCAGGACAATGAGATGATCAGTTTTGTGTTTTAGAAGAATCACTTGACCTCAGAGTATATAAAATTGGAGGAAGGAAGCCTCAGTAGGGAGACTTTTGCAGTGGTTCAGCAGAGAAAAGATGGTAGCCTGACATATGTAGTAGTGGAGGAGGACAGATGTGAAAGATATTCAGGAAGCAGACTTGGTGATTAGTTGGAATCGAGGGTTAAGGGAGAGGGAGAACAAAGGGTTGACCCTCCGGTTTTTGCTTAAGCAGCGAAGTGGTTAATGGTGCCATTTACTCAGAGAATGCTAGAGAAGGAGCCAGTTTCAGGGAGGCAAGGATGAGCTCAGTTTAAGGCATGGGGTGCTTCTGAGACAACAAAATTGGAAATGCTAGTAGTCAATTGAATTTATAAGACCAAAAGTGTCCAGGCTAGAGACAGAGATTTAGGAGTCATTCATATATAGATGGTAATTAAAGCCCTTGGGGCAGACAAGAGGGCTTGTGGAGGCCCCAGCTCCAGTTCAGATTGCCGCTCTTAGGTCATAAGTAGTATTGGAGCATGCCCTATCAGTGCACCCCTCTCCCCCCTTCATTTATCCCTGCTTCCTGTTATCCCCCGAGAGCATAAGTTGTTGAACCCATTGTGCCCATTGCTGCCAACACCAACTCCTTGTTGGGCCTCCTTTAATGTCTTCTAACTTTTCATTAGATTTACTTTTTCAAAGGATCAAAGCATTCAAACATTAGAGGCTGTGTGGCTATTTTGTATGTAAGTAATTCAGAGAACAATCCAAGTTCCCCATCCCGCTCCCCCCAAAACACGTGGAGACAGGAAAAGAGGGAGAGCCTTAGGGTTAATTCTGAAGAAGTTGCTCACAGCACACTCTGGCTCCAACCTGCCAACGCCATAATTCTGAAGAAGTTGCTCACAGCACACTCTGGCTCCAACCTGCCAACGCCCCTCTGTTACTAAGGCTTTCAGTCCTCCCAATTTTCAGTCAGATAGTAAACTTCCTCAGGATCATAGGCCTGACTGGGGAAACAGAGAAGCTGATTCTCAGGAGAGATGTGGTCAGAGAAACTCTGTGGCTAGGACAAAAAAAAAAAAAAAAAAAAAGCCAAATAGTTTGTGCCAAATTAATTTCCCAAAGGATATCAGTTTCTTTGCCTTCCCCATTCCCTAAGGATACACTAAAATTATAAAAGGTGTCCAAAATGTTGACATGAAAGTAATATGCCCCCATGTGCTAGTCTGGGCAAAATCAATTGGCTGGTATTTAATTAGGTTTGTTCAGCCTGAGCTGCTATTAATTTCCCCCCTATTCTTGATCCTTCTACTACTATGGCCAATAACAGCCTCTTTTTCATTTCCACCCTGATCATTTTCACTGGCTATCTCCTGTAAATGACATTTCTTTTGTTCCTCTTAAGTTAGTACTCTTTATCGCCAATCTCCTGTGAGCTAACCTAGGAGAAGACGTTCGCTAGCCCTAAAGCCAAGCCCTTCTATTCCCAGTCACCTGAAATATTTGTTAAAAATCTTATTTCCCAACACCAGGGGGTGTCTGTCTATCCCTCTATCTGAAAGTAGAGATTAGTCCCAAACCTTTTCCCCTCTTTCCCATACATATTAACGCGCTCCTGCTCACTTAGCACCGTCACAGAACTTTGGGTCCAGAGTGCCGTGTCTTTTTATTGCAGTTTATGTGCTTGTCTTTCGTCATCTCTGGACTTACACGTATTTTCCGAAGTCTATTCATCTTTTGGTCTCCGCGCCGAGGCTTTCCTTAGCTCTTGCTCTCCCTTTTTTTCCCCTACCTGTCTTCCACAACCTCTCCATCCGGGCTTCCTTGCCCTTCAGGGGTATCTTCACATACGAGTTTCTGAGCCGCCCCCACCGCCCCATTTTTTTTTGTATCTACGTTTCTTTCTTCCTGCCTTCCTCTTTATGTCCCTCTCGCGGTCTCACAACTATGTATCACCTCTACATCTCTCCCACAGTCCCCACAGTAGGAACAAAGTCACGGTATTTCCGCAGAGAATTCCCCTCGGCCGCCAGAAACGACGCGACATTCCACCGTGACCCTCCGCGCATTCCAACTACAAAGAGTCCGTCTCCCCTCTCCCCCGGCCCCTTTCCTGGTCCATTTCTTGAGTGATGTATTAGCAGCTGCCCAAGTCGCCCCTCGCTCTCCTCTCACTTCCAGTCGGCGGATTTTCACCTCAAGATAGTAACTACCGGTGCCCTTACCCCCTTACGGGCACACCAGAGATCCCTGCGCAGACACCTCAGTCGCTCCCTCTCGCACACGCCGCGCTCCGCCCTTCCTGGAAAGTAGATCCGGCCAGGCAGACAAAAGTTTGGGAGAGAAGTTCGGTCCTTGCCGAGTGTGAGAGCGAGGGGGGCGGGGGTCGGGGCCGGGAAAGTGGGGTGGTGGGGCGAGTCGACGCGTGAACAGTTAGACTGGCGGACGGGGCAACCGCGGCCGTAGGTCCTTCTAAACACCTCTATCCCCTGATGCGCGGGGGGACCCAGCTCCTCTCGCTGGGGGATGCTGCGGGATTCCTGGCGACGGGCATCCGGGCCGCCCGCTAAGCCCCTGTGCCAGCCCTGTGCCCCTGGGGAAGCGGAGTCCGGCGGCCGAGACGCTGCGGGGTGCCCGGCGGGGAGGGGGCTGGAAGCCCCAGACCCGAGGGCATGGAGCGGTTAGGAGAGAAAGCCAGTCGCCTCCTGGAGAAGTTAAGACTCTCGGACTCAGGCAGCGCCAGGTTCGGCCGCAGAAAGGGTGAATCAAGCCGGTCTGGGTCCGATGGGACTTCCGGACCCGGCAAGGGGCGACTGAGTGGATCGGGGGAACCTAGGAAATCAGGGCCCCGGGGAGCTACCGGGGGATCTGGGGATGAGTCGTTGGAACCTGCCCGGGAACAAGGCTCCCTGGACGTTGAGCGGAACCCGCGCGGGTCCTTTGAGGCGCAGCGCTACGAAGGCGCCTTTCCCGGGGGACCGCCGCCCACTCGGGCCTTGCCTCTACCTCAGTCATTGCCCCCCGATTTTCGGCTGGAGACCACGGCCCCTGCCCTAAGTCCTCGCTCCAGCTTCGCAAGTAGCTCGGCCAGCGATGCGAGCAAGCCGTCCAGCCCTCGGGGTAGCCTACTGCTGGACGGGGCGGGGGCTGGCGGAGCCGGAGGTAGCCGGCCCTGCAGCAATCGTACCAGCGGCATCAGCATGGGCTACGACCAGCGCCACGGGAGCCCCCTGCCCGTCGGGCCGTGCCTGTTTGGCCCGTCCCTGGCTGGGGCTCCGGCGGGCTGTTCCCCCGGTGGGATCCCTTCTGCCTATCCGGATCTCCACGCCGCCCTGGACCGACTGTGCGCTCATCGGCCCGTAGGGTTCGGCTGCCAGGAGAGCCGCCACTCGTATCCCCCGGCCCTGGGCAGCCCCGGAGCGCTAGTCGGGGCTGGAGTGGGAGCGGCGAGGCCCTTGGAGAGACGGGGAGCTCAACCTGGACGACACTCGGTGACCGGCTACGGGGACTGCGCCGCTGGCTCCCGCTACCAGGATGAGCTAACAGCGTTGCTGCGCCTGGCGGTGGGCACCGGGGGGCGAGAAGCCGGCGCCCGGAGGGAACCCTCCGGGATTGAGCCGTCTGGTCCCGAGGAGCCGCCGAGTCCGTTCGCTGCAGAGGCCGCCCGGGCCCGGATGCGGGAGCAGGAGGCCAGGGAGGACTACTTCGGTGAGTGAAAGAGAAGTAGTTAGGGATGGGAAAGGACCCATCTCCACACTTCCCCGACGGCCGAAATTACCAGCCCGCGGGGTCAGAAAAAATGCAAGAGGGTGGGGGCGGACCCCAGAGCGCTCTCTCTTTCCCACTGGGTTTCAAAGGGACTAGGACTCCTCATTCCTGCCAAACTCAAACCTCCTGATTATCTCGTGAGTCCCAATTTTTCAAGCATTAGAGCTTTTGTTTTTCGCGGTAGGAGTCCTCTCGTAGGACTTGGTCTCAACAGACCAAGTGGCAGCGAGAACATCCATCACTTTACCCCCAACCCCCACAGCGGCGGTGCCCCTGCGGGCTTCTGCGCGCCGCTCCCCAACCCCGGCCCAGGCTCCGCCCGTAGGAATTCAGGGAATGCGCGGGTGGGGGAGGCGGGGCGGGCAGGCCGCGTGCGTGCCGGCTCCTGCCCGGGCGCTCCAGGTGCCCGTGGGCGGGGCCGGCCTCGGCGGCGCTGTGCTGTGCAGAGATGGGAGGCGGGGAATGCGCTTCCTCACCCACGCAGAGCCGTAGCCGCTGTTGGGGAAGTGGAGCCGGGGAATGAGGATGGAGCACCCCGGGACGGGAAACCGGGACCGAGCTGCTGTCCCGCACAGTCCTGTTGGCTCGCTGCGTTCGTGGGTATTTAAGGGAAGAAGGCCGGGTAGGCCAGTTTCTATTTTCCCCATCTTCTGGAAGTCAGGACAAAAGCGATTACCTCTGGGATAGCACTCCTAGATGGATGACGACCCTGTCTAACTGCCAGAAATAACCCGATCTTGAGTTCTGGCCATAACCTCCTCAGAACTCAGGCTAGAAGTCGCCCCTTATTTTCTGCTGCTGTTAAGGAAAACTGGTCGTTGCTGTTTTCTCCCACTCAGTTACCTTCAGGAAGTATTAGTTGATTATATGCCTTAGCGCTATGGGGATATTGGGGTTTTGAACGATCTTTTGGCCAAAACTCACAGGCAGCACTGGACTTTGTAAAGAAATGCCAAACTGATCGTGTTAAGAAGTACAGAAGGGAGCGGAGGGCCTCTTGAGCTCTCCAAGCATCTCCTTTCCACTTTCTTTCTCACCTCCCCTGTACTTGCTCTGGACCCCACGGTCTAGAATTCTATGGCTAGAAATGTGAATAGGAAGAGGAACACAGAGAGGGATGGATGGGGAGGAGGTTCAAAGGAAGCAGGGCTGCAGGTTGTAAAGACGCTGCCTCATTCAAACCTAGGCCTCTCTAATCCTCCCATCCCTTTACCCCACCCCACCCCCACCTTGCAAGAAAAAGCCAGAGCAGTTGATGCTAAAAGACTTTTGAGGGAAAGGGGCCTTTTAGCAGTTTCCTATTGAAGCCCAGGAGAGGTGGCTGTAGGGTAGAAAGAAGTCTCTTTGGTTAAACTTAGAGCCAGGAGGAAGAGAGGAACTCAGAGTACAATAAAATGGTAGGCAAAACCTAGGTGTGGATATGTTAAGTTAGGGGAGGTGAGTGGTTTCCCCATGTCTTCCCTTAATGTCCAAGGCTTCCCAATTTGGTGGCTGTGACAGTCCCTGGCATAGCAGTCTTGGGACAAATCTTCCCTCCCATGGGGAGGCCACATTTAGAAACCAGAGGTGTGGGCGGGGGTCTCCTCCCTGGAGGTCAGATCATTGCCTCTCTGAACAGAACCCCTACAAATTCCTTGTGCCTCCAGCCCCAACCTGATTGCATCCTCCTATTCCTGCCCCTAGTAGGGGCCCTATTCCTCGGCTACAGCCTTGTCCAGCTGCCAGAAGGTGGGAGCAGGACAGGCCTGGGCCCATCAGTTGCTGCAGCTGCTGCACAGGCTCCCAAGCCCCTGGGCAAAGACTGGGATGGGCCCCAACAAGCAAGGAGTGCAGCAGTGTGCTGAGGGGGAGAGGTGGGGTGGGTGAGGCAAACCCGTTGGGATCTGCTTCCCAAAGACAGGCTCTAGCCCTCACTCATGAGCCTGGAATTGGGGAGTGGAGGAGGCACACACCCAGGAAAGGAGGGTGCCAGAGCCAGGTGTATGTACTTTAGCGGGGGTGGGGATGAGGTGGGGTGGTGGTGGATATCAGGGAAGAGCAGTTCAGCTTTGTGTCCATCCCATGGTGGAAGGTGTAACAGGGAGGCATTCGGGTTTCTGTCCCCCTTCCCCCGCTTCCTGTTCAACCTTCATCCCTGCATTCTTAGCCACTTCCCTACAGGAGCCATGCTTACGTGGTCCCTTCTTCACAGGGCCCTCTGCTAAGCAGAGAGTAATTGTTACAGAGCTGAGCAGCAGCTCATTTTACAGATGGGGAAACAGGTCTCAGAGAGGCTTTCTTGGCCTGGCCTCCTTTCTCCAGGAAGTTTTCCAGAGTCTGCTGCTGGGCCCTTGCAGATTAGCATCTTTGACCGCTTGTCCCACACAGCGCAAAAGGCATCATACCTTGCCTGTTTAGTCTTTTCTCCCCAACAGAAACCTTAAGCATCTGAAAGCCAGGGACCATTTCTTTGACTTTCTCCAATTTTCTGTAGTATTTGGACACTGTGCTGGGCACAAAACAGGGGCTCAGAAAATATCTGTTGATTAATTAGTAAACAAGAGTGGATTCCCTGCCCAGCCAAGATCTTGCTGCCTTCTCTTCCCAGAAGAAAGACCATGAAATCACCTTCCCCCTGGTGGTCCTCTGGTACAGTCAGGAAAGAGTGAGAATCCCTGGTTTTGAGTTGGAGGAGTGGGATGTGATGCTGACAGCCTCTTCTCTCCCCTCAGGCACCTGTATCAAGTGCAACAAAGGCATCTATGGGCAGAGCAATGCCTGCCAGGCCCTGGACAGCCTCTACCACACCCAGTGCTTTGTCTGTTGCTCCTGTGGTGAGTGCAGTCCCACCAGGCCTTCTGGATCAAGGCCTGAGGCCTCAACCCCCTCCCCCTCAAACACACAGACACACATTCACATATAAGTGCTTAGGAAAACAGGAGGAGAGCTTTTGCCTCTTCTTTTTCTCGCCAAGCAGCTCGTCAAGTCCCCACCAAGTAGCTGGATGTCCACAGCTGCCCCACCTTCTCTCTTGCTTCTCCCCTCTGTGCTCTACCTGGCTCTCCCTTCCCCAGGTTGGATCTACTTTCTGGAGTCTCCCTCTCTTTGCCTTACTCCTTTAGCTGATCTTCCTTCTCCTTGCTCCTCCCTTTCTTCAGCCCCTTTCTCCTCCTCTTCCCCTCCCTCTTTCCTCTGCCTCCGTGCTTGCCCAGCCTGGACTCCCGCCCGCCTGCCCGCAGGCCTCCAGCCTCTCCGTGGTGGGGTTTGGTCTTGGGCAGCTGAGTTGCCTGGGGCAACAGTGAAAGACAGGAATGTGGGAAGGGTGGGGGTGGGCTAGGGGAGTGGGGAGCCGTGGGGGGCAGAGAGGGGGGTTTTCTCTTGGCTGGTCAGAGTTCAGCCACCTCAGTAGAGTGCAGGCCACTGGGCCATGCCAAGCTGATGACATCACGCTCCAGGAATGCCCACTGCTGGTCGCTCAGGAGGCCTGCTTTGGGGGTGGGGGGGTTTGCTCCCTGTGACCTTAACTTCCCCATCCCTCCCTCATCACCCCCTCCTCACTGCTTGCCCATTCTGATTCCTTTGCTAAATCTTTAATCTTCTATCTCTGCCTGTCTGACTCCAGCACTCAGCTTTTCTCTCACTCCTCCAGCCTCTGCCTGGTTCTCTTTCGGCTCATCTATCTGTCTGTCTGTGTTTCTGTTTATAGGACTTCTTCTGTATATATGTCTCTTTCCCTTTCTCTTCTTTTCTGTGTCTCATGAGTTTCTAAGGCAGCCGTTGTAAGTCACTGGGCAGAGCTGGAAGTGGAGATTCTGATGGGAAGAGGGCAAAGGTGGAACACCTCTCCATTCTCTGCTCTGTTCTCATTCCTACCCCATACCTGACAATTTAGACACCCTGTTTGTGGGTGTTGGTCACATAGGGGGATGGTCCTTCCTTGTCTGCTCACATAGGATCCTGGGCTGCCTCTGACCTTGGAGACTCTGGGTCCTGCTAAGCTTGGAGAAGCAGCCTGGTGTAGCAGGAAAGGAAATTAGTTTTACTCCCAAACAAAGCACTTTGTCTCTGGCAGTCACTGCAGTATCTCCTACCCTCTGTAGAGCCTGTCCCTGAAGGGAGAGAAACAGAGGTACAAGAGCAGGACAAATATGCTCAGGGGAAGAAAGGGCTCTAAGTTGAAAGGTCCCAAAAAGCAAGGCCTGCGATAATACAATTTCTCTGTGCAAATCATACAGCACCTTGTTCATAGAGCTTCTTTACCATGTATTCCAGCATGTGGTTGGTTTTGCTTCCCCCAGGTGGCTCCCATACACCCGGCACTGGAGAGTATGGCACTCCTTTAGGGGAAGGTCATGGAAAGCTGTTGAGGCAGGGGCTAGAAGAGCAGTGAACAGAGGAGAGAAGTGGACTGGAAGAGGCCAAAGCAAATTGGAATTGCATCAAATAGGATTTTTGTATGGGGAGGGAGGACAAACAGCAGGCAGGAGGAAAAAACACTAAATAAAGTCCAGATTTAAATACATCATGCAACACTGGGGAACAGTGACCCCAAAGTACAGGGAACCCTGCCCCTAGACCCAACTCCAGCCCCTTCTCTGCTGCTTCTAGGGCGAACTTTGCGTTGCAAGGCTTTCTACAGCGTCAACGGCTCTGTGTACTGTGAGGAAGATTACTTGGTGAGTGAGGGGTCCTTTGGACCTAGAATTGGCTCCCACACTAGGACTCCCTTCTTGGTGGCACATGGGGGTCCACCCATCAGGTCATTTTCAGCTTGGTAACATCCTTCCTTTGTCTTTTCTTCCCAGTTTTCAGGGTTTCAGGAGGCAGCTGAGAAGTGCTGTGTTTGTGGACACTTGATTTTGGAGAAGGTAAAGAAAGTGACTTCAACTGGGACTCTGTGAGGCTGAGGGGCCTCAGAGTGGGACTCAGGGACTAAGTGGTTGCTGAAAGAAGGTGGGGAGAGCAAACCTATCACCAGATGAATCATTTTCATCCTGGTCCTCTCCAGAGCAACTCTGTACATTGGCTTCCCTTTGCCTATGGGAATTAAGTCCGTGGCTCTTAATCCCACCATACCAGGTGATCTAGCCCCTCTGATTCTGCAGGCACAGCCAGGCTTTCCAGCCTGAAGTAGGAGTGAGGGGTTCTGGGTTTTAATTCCTTTTCTGCTTCTGGCTGGGATCAGTTGGAACCCAGTTTTCTCCTCCATAAAAAGGAAGGATCAGAATAGATGAGTGGTTCTCAAATCCAGACGCCTAGTAGATCACCTGAGAAGAAAATAAAATACAGATGCCTGGGTCCCATTGCCATAGATTGTATAGTTTAATAGGTCTGAAGTGGGTCCCAGGTATTGATGGTGTTTTAAAAGCTCCCCAGGTGTGACAATGGGATTGGGAATGCCATAAGGACCAAACTCCACTTTGTCTAGTTTATGGATGGATGTGTAGAAAAGTAGGGGAAGGAAACAAACAGACAAAGGTACCCAGTGTTCTTTTTTACTTCAATTGCTCTTTTTCACTCTAATTATTATTCTTGTTATTTTTGTGTGTGTGCTAATGAAGGTGTCAGGGATTGATTTAGGTGATGAATGTACAACTATGTAATGGTACTGTAAACAATCGAAAGTACAATTTGTTTTGTATGACTGCGTGGTATGTGAATATATCTCAATAAAATGATGATTAAAAAAAAAAAAAAAAAAAAGCTCCCCAGGTGATTTTAATGTACAGCCAGGGTTGAAAACCACTAGATTAGATGCTCTCAGAGACCTTTTTCAGGGTGTCTGCCTTCATTTTAAGATCCGTTGGCTCCCTCAAACTACATAGCATTGTTCTGGGAGAAAAATAGAGGATTAGATGAGGTTAGTTGGGGTAGCAGGGAACATAATGGGTAGCTGGAGAGCCAAGGAGACTGATTCCCCTCCCACCCCATGAGCCAGATCCTGCAGGCAATGGGGAAGTCCTATCACCCAGGCTGCTTCCGATGCATCGTTTGCAACAAGTGCCTGGATGGCATCCCCTTCACAGTGGACTTTTCCAACCAGGTGTACTGTGTGACGGACTACCACAAGTAAGTCTACCTCTTGGGGTGTGGTGTGGAGCTGGGCCCAGGGATTCCCCAACCTCAGCTCATCTTACCCTCTCTCTTTCAGAAATTATGCCCCCAAGTGTGCAGCCTGCGGCCAACCCATCCTCCCCTCAGAGGTCAGTATGTCTGGGTTCTCCTGCAGAGCAGCCAGTGCTGCTGCCTCTGGGGAGGGACTGGGGCCATGCTGCTTGGCCTCCTGCGGGAAGCGGTGGTGCTAAGGAATGTACTCTGCAAAAATTCCCGTGTGACTCTGCTCTCGGGGTCACCACCCTGACCCTAACTTCCGGGCCTGGACATGTCTGACAGCCTTCTGGGTCCAGGCTCCATCTCTTTTATCCCACTCCAAGGGAGGAGACTTTCTCTGAGGTCAGGATCACCAGATCCTATATGTAGGGGCTGGAAAAATGTGGGAAGAACCTCAGGGATGGAAGGACGGGATCAGAAATCATTTAAGCTGTCCGTGCTGGTGGTGTGCCTAGGAACAGAAGCCAAAAGCTAATGAGGAACCAGACTTTATAGGATCTCCTTGTCCCAAGCTTAGCCTACTTCATTTATGCCACTGGCCTTTTCTCCTCTCTGCTTCCCTGACAGCTGGGAGAGGTAGGTAAGATTCAGATGCCAGGTGAGAATATGCCCTGCTGGAGCAGAGCTTGGAAGGAGTGGGTTTCACCTCAAAGCTACAGATGATTACAGAGAGGCTCTGGAGGCTTTGCATGATCTTCCCTTTGGGGTGGGAGGCAACCTATATGGGGGAGGTCATGTTTCTCTCATCTCCATGGGAGTCTCTGTTTCAGGGGTGTGAGGACATTGTGAGGGTGATATCCATGGACCGGGATTACCATTTTGAGTGCTACCACTGTGAGGTGGGTATTGGGGACCAGGGCTGCTGGAGGTGATTTGGGATAGGGGGAGGGGGGGGAGAAAAAAGGCAAGTCCTAAAACAGCCAGGCATCTATGGGAGAGCTGTAGGGCATGGAAAACAGGAAGGTGCTCTTAACTTCAGTAATTCCTCATCCTCGAGCCACTTTCTCTGGTCCTAGTTGTTTATAGTCCTTTCTGAATCTGGCTTCCGAAGAGTCAAAACTCCCTAAGACTAGGGATTCCCTGTAACTAACAGAAATGGGGCCCTCATTATTTCTGCTGCTGCAGTGACACCTGGTGTCCAGCTGAGGCATTTTTCAGGTTTCTCCTGGAGTCTAATCCTGCCACCCCTCAACCGTTTCTGAGTCCTTAGGAGTCTGGTGTTGAGCCGGGCAGACTCCCAGGATGTCCTCTGTGTCCAGGGTGCCGGGTCTAGAGTGAACTAGGTGTTCTTCTTCCCTAGGACTGCCGGATGCAGCTGAGTGATGAGGAAGGCTGTTGCTGCTTCCCTCTGGATGGGCACTTGCTCTGCCACAGCTGTCACATACAACGGCTCACTGCCAGACAGCCTCCTGCCAACTATATCTGAACTGCTGTTGCTGCCACTGCTGCCACCACCACCGCTGGCAAACTCCTCTGGCCACTGGGCTCCTCTGAGGCCAGCCGAGGCAAGGCATGCACTCTGCAGGCCTGGGAGAAGAGTCCTCTGGGGAGGGCCCAAGGGCCGGAGACCCAAAGATCATGACATTCCAAATAGATTGTGGAGGAGGAGTGAGGCCTGTGCAGTAGCATACACTCAGGCACACACAAGTGAATGCTAATAATTCTGAAGGTGTGGTTCTAGTCTATATCTCCTGTATATGTTTGAAGATAAGTCAAGCAATGTTCTTGTTCTAAATTATAGGAAAAGAGAGAGGACATCTTGGGAGCTCCTCCTCCTCTTACATCCCACACAAAATGGTCAGATGTGGGTTAGTGGGTTTTTATTACAATATCTTATTTCTGTATATGGATGAAGAGATGGAAACTAGAGTGGACCTTACTGATGAGTTACGTCTTAGTTTTGCTCTCTCTAAGGAGTAGAAATGCTTCTCATTCTCCTGCTAAGAATTGGGATCATCTCTGGGTGGGCCTGCTGCTTGTATTGCCTGTTGCTCAGGGACTCATGTGGACCTGGGTGAGGACAGGTGGTTACCTGTACTTGGGTCCTTCTCTCCTCAGCCAGGGGAAATAATGAGTGGGACTCTGGGTGTGGAGTTTCAGGCTAGCCACACTCCCTGCTTCCTCACTCCCAGGTTTGGGTGCACTGAGCCCTCCAGCCCAGCCCAGTGTATGCACTCATGGGTGCCTTCTTACAAACATATGCTCTCACTTTTTCTCAGGCCTCCCTCCCTAGCAGTAAGTCACCACTCCAAACCTGCCACTTCTCAAAGAGATCTGAGGATTATATCCCCTAAACCTCAAAATTCTGGCTGGATCTGGGAAGCCAGAGGAAGCAGAACACTTTGATTCGGTTCTAGTCATCTTGGCTGAAACTAGTTCACCTAAAGCTAGATCTCTGAACACCAATTCAGTGAAAACTTGTTTGCTTAAGGTTCAGTTCACTTAATGACCAATTTGCCAAAAGCTTGATCCCCTTTTGGGTGTTGTTATATCCATTTAGGTATCTCAGCTTTTTTTTGTTGTGCTTTGGGTATTTCAAGGATTTATATCTACTCATCCAAGAGTACTTCTTTCTGAGTTATTATGAGCAACATAAATTTATCAAATTTGCAGCACTTTGTAAATGATGAAATTGATTCCTACCTTTGTAGATGTCTTTTTCTGTTATATACTTTTCAAACACTTTTTTTTAAGTTCAGAGTTTCTAGCAATAAATATAATTGGTACAGACATTTTGTGTATCATTTTGTGTTTCTTAATCCAATATTCCTTTACAAATTGGATGCCTTGAAAAATGTAATGGAGTGGTATATAATTTTGATGCCTTGGTCTAACTTATACATTCCTGCTATTAAAATGCCAGTATATTCTGAACAATGGGACAGGCATGTGGCATATTTGGTTCACTAACAAAGGTACAGACAACAACAGTAAGTAAAAGGGTGAATCTGCTAAATCCTTGTGAAATGCTGCAGATTTGATAAATATTTATTTTAGACTACTTGGATCTAGGTGAATTGGTTTTAGGCAAATTAATCTGATTATCTTTGATACTTAGTCTTCATTCTCTGTCACTTAGAGTTTCATGGTGGAAATGGCTCCTGAGGACAGAAATTCCACATCTGGGGGCTATTCTAAGATAACTATGGCAGCCAACATGGGAATTGCATAGCATGAGTTAGAATAAATGAGGAATTCTGAGTTCAGATTCGTGTAATGTCAAGGCAGAGGGGTGAAATGTACTGAGTTTTGTGAGAATAAATGTTCTGAAACTGAATTAATTATCTTACAAATGGGATTGCTTCTTTTGAACTATTATTATTAAATAAATGAATACAAAGATCCTGTGACTGGGAAATATTCTTATCAGGCTGCTCTAGGCCCAGGAAATCCAGAAGGAGCATGTGCAGCTTTGCATCCATCCCTTCAGTTCTGTCTTTTTATGCATAGGGATCTTGTCCTTTCTGTCACTTTGGTTCTTTTGTTTCTTAACTCTGATTTTGTCCCTCCACGTATTCCAGTCCTGAAGGACTCATTCCTTTCTGTTTCTATGCTGATTTGTCCCAGCCCTGGAACTGCTCTTCCAGAGGAAAAACCTGTGATAACATCTGATAAGGATAGGCCCAGGGAAGAGCAGGCAGACAGAAAAGCAGCCCCAACCATCCCTGGCAGGCTCCCAGTTGTACCTGATATTGCAAGAGCTCCCCTTCTTCCTGTTTGCTGGAAAGTTGCCCGTCCTTAATAGTCCCATCCTAATATTTACAGTTGACGGAAAGATTTGTTGGATGCTGCCAAGAACATAGTAAAATGTAGACCTCGTTTGGCCAATTTACCACCTGATTGTCATTGATAGCCAATAGTCCTGAGGTGGGGAAAGAAGAAAAATGGAAGAATTATGGGATCCATTTTGGGTCTCTTCACTTAAGAGTCACCTGACAGGGGTGAGGCTTCAACAGCAGACTTCAACTGTTCGCTCTGGCCAGCCTTGTTCCCCACAGGCTTTTACAGTGATTTATCAAGAACAAGGCTGGTGATGGTTCTCTCTCTGCCTTACTCCTTATAAGGAGGCTTGACTGTCCCCCTCTTCACCTGGATCTCTCAAGGCCTCAGGGAAATGGTAAAATGCTGTTTATAATCAGTCCAGCGACTGTCCTCACTCAAGGAGGGGGGAGAGAAAGAGCTATTTCCAAGCACATAAAGCCAATTGGATGAGATTTTACCTATAAAGAAGGGAATAAAAAATTAGAAAGGAGTCAATGGGACTGAGATAAAAAGATTGGAAACAAACAGTTGAACTAAAGGATTTTTGTTTTGTATTTTTTTAGCAATGGCCATACTTCAGAACTGGCCTGGGGTCATTCAGAGCCCTCCAGTTGAGGCTCCATAATGAGGGTCGAACTAATCCCAGTCCTCTCATTCTTCCCTCTCAGTGAGGAAAACCTAAGACTGGGTTTCTGCTGTGCAGATTGCTTGTGTAGGGGTCCTTGGAATGTTGGAATACCATATTTGACCCTGGTTGTGAAGAAGTAAGATTTGACCTTGGAAATATGGCAAAGTGTTACTAGAACAAGCTTGTGTTGTTGGAGAGTCATCAGAGGCAAACTCTGTCTACTGTGGGTGTTATTTTACCACTTGGAAAAGACAGTGCTAATGCATATGATGAGAGCCAGGGCACCATCCAAGCAGGAAGGGAGGAATACATACTGGTTAGGCTTGTATCCTAGAAGATTAGAGCCATGCTGGGTGCAATCTTAGAGAGCCCAGTCACCTCATTTCATTAAATGAAAAAACAAAAACTGAATGCTGAAGTGATTTACTCAAGTTCACGCAGCTAGGTAATGGAAATTTAAAACAAAATGACTTTCCCAACTTTCGAAGACTAATAAAGACCTTAACCCCACCTGCTCCCTATCACAGGGACCCCACAGCAATACTGGAGAGGTTCACTTAGTGTAAATGAGGTAAGCACTTCACTAAGGTAATTAGGGAAAGTTTTAGTGGGAAAGCCAAGGAACACAAGAGACAATAATCAAAACTTTTGGTTCATACATGTGCTTTTTTTAATTAGTTATAAGAATTAGTGGTCAAAGTACCTTTAAAAGCACATTAGAATTTACTAAAAATCATTGCTTTTCTACACTTAAAATGGTATGTAATTTTACTTCAATAAAGTTAAGGAAAAAAAAAAAAGGCACATTAGAAGCAAAGGAAATATACTGCAAGAGACTCCCTGTCCTTGAGGTCTCAGTCTAGCCAGGGAGACAAATACACACTTAAAATGCCTTGAGATTACAAGCAACAAGTCAACAAGTGCAAAGTAATTGACTGTTACAAACAAACGAGTTAATGCCTGCCTCAGGGTACAAAGTGATGACACAGGTGAGACCTTTTCCAATCGGAGGTCACAAGGTGGCAGCGCACAAGCTAAATCCTGACCACAAATGCTCTGAGTTTGGTCCACTGGGAACAATTTTTTGGAATACTAATTAGAACCCCAGTTGAGGAGGGACAGATATCTTGACAGAAAAATGCCAGCTAATAAATGTAGAAAGAATGACAGAATTTGGAAAAACAGCATTTTGTGAACTTTAATAAAATTATTGATTCTGGCAAGGACTACTAATTGGTGTTAAACTATAGTTAAAATGGTTGATGGAGAACTGGAAATTTATATAGTGGTGAGTAACACCATACAGTTTATGGTCTTGAATCCTGACATGTTGCAGGGATCAACTGTCATCACCCATTACATGGAATCAGTCTTAGCATCAGCACTTGTAGGCCAGTTCTGCTCTGTGACGCAAGGACATAACCCAACCCAGTATTTATTCTAGCTGCTCTCCACTACACCCCCAAACCCCCATCCCACCCCAGCCCACCCCAAAAAAAGAACTATTAGTTATGAACTCGCAGTTTGCAGGTAATACTGAGGTTAGAGAAAAAAAAGGGCACCAGGAAGAAGCAAGGAGACAAATCTAGGAGCTGAGGCATTCTGTAGGGCAGATTGGCCAGGTATCTTCAGCAAGTCAGTATGATTTTTAAAAAGTCAAAACTGCTAGATTAAAGAGACTTAAGGGATGCAATAACTGAATGCAATGCATGGACTGGATTCCTTATTGGTTTGGGCAAATTGGTGTAAAGGACATTTGGGGTCAATTGGGAAAATTTGAATAAGGACAGGTGATTTGATGAGGTGAAATTTTACCAAGCTGGAAAGGTCAAGTCAAGAGCATTATATTTTAAAAAGTAAGTTATAAAATCATATATACAGGATGATCATATTTTGTTTAAAAAAAGTCTATATTTATGAGAAAAAAAAAAAAATCCAGAAGGGTGTGTACTAGGTGTTAACACTGGTGATCTCTGAGTGATGAGAATATATTTAGTTGTTGCTGGCCTACATTTTCAATTTTTATACAATGCCTGTGTACTGCCTCTGTATTAATAATAAATTATTACAAATAAAATACCTGGTTGCCAACATTTACAGTTCAGGAGATTTCACATAAAAATCTGGATATTGTATACAAAGAGCTGGGTTTCTAAGGTTTCTTGAATAATTAGAAGATCTGTCACCCCTGAGTTTCCATTCCCATATGGCAGCTATTGACTGGAACTGAGTGAGGGCTGCCCCTTTATTTGTAGCATTCCCTCCTTAGTTCATCACAGTCCCCACTACTCTTACACCTGTATTCTTCGCACATTGCTTACCTGTCTGGCTTCCGCAGACTTTAGGGTTAGTAACCTTTGATTTGGATGATCCTGATGGGCTGCTCCCATTCATAGAGCCTTCCGTTACTAATCATTAGAAGGAACAAACAATTTAGTTTTGAAATGCTGCCCAAGAAAAGCATCCATTCTAGAATTATCTATCCTGTGTTTAACATTATGAGGCAACCTACACATGGGAAACCCAGATGTGATACTTAATCCACTTAGCTACTATGGTCACATACCATAAACTAGTTTAGCAAATTTTCTCTTCAGTAAATGGAACACAGAAAGTATTAACTAAGTTCTAAGTTCTTCAAGGTTTTGCCTTTTTCTTTTTGCTATAATGCCTCAATCATAGGAGGCATTTCAAAATTCACAATGTGTCTTCATCCCAAGCATGAAACTCCAAATGCCTTTGGTTGGGCTATTTCTCACACGGCTGTGAAACACTTTTTAAAGGGGAACTCACTATAACACTATCAGTTTAAAATCCAGGGAAATACTTTTATCAGCCTGGCACATATTTTCACATTACATAACGCAGCTGTTAGAACAAGAACTGTACACTTTGTGCTTAATGTCCAGTTTTCAAAATGATGCTAGTCTTCCTCTTCTGAATCAATTTCCTTTACTGTCTCATATTCCTTTGGTAAAGTTTGTTTCCCATTTTTGAGCCAAATTTCTCAGTTTTTCTTTGAGACCAAAATTTCCTATCAGGCTTTATTTGTATACTAGTTTCAAAGTGAAACCAGGCTTATTCCAGTTTGTATAATAAAAGTTTCTGTGAATAGACAGGCAACCCTTGAAGCCACAAGGGGCTGGGTTTGAAATACCCTTGGAAATGTTAAGCAATTGCAAAAATGGCACATTATGAACATTTGTTCTGAAATTTTCATTTGATGTCACAGGTTGATTATGTATTTTTTAATCCACTTGTTTTCTTCTTAAATCATGTACTGACAATGGGCATGAAATTTTCTAGCTTAATCATCAATAGTTATGAATCTGAATACCTTCATTTTCCAGTAAGCATCCTTAAAAATAATTCTAAAATCTCTTGACTGCTTGTAAAAATTTTATTCTAGAAACTAGTTTCTGGGTCCATAATGCCATAATATATTCCTGCTTACTTGTCTTCCAATATTTTGTAGGTGGCATGGCTTATTTTTCAAGTTTTCTAAATGCTTGCTCAGTTAAGTGGTTATAAGTTCTAATGGCCATTTTAATGTCCTAGCTTTGAAACTGGTTATTTAAACCCAAATTTTCAGTGTGAGAATATATCCTACTCAAAGGCTTCCACTTAGTATTATACATAAAATACCAAATACTCACTTGGAACCTCTCTCTTTGGAGTACCACTTTGTTTCCTAGCTAGAGTGTGGGAGACAAAATGCCTGCAGTGTTCTCAGCAAACTTCCATTCTCTGTAACTCTAGACAGTGCAGCAAAGGAATGTCCAAGTCCAAAAGATCAAGTGAACTTTTCTGAGACTCCCATTTGCATTCATCAAGTTCAAAAAGTACACATGAATATTTTTGAAGACTTTATCAAGAACAATGTCTTCAAGAAGGTAGAGCCAGATCATTGGTAGGAGCTCCACCCCTGGCCCGAAGGAGGGAATACTTGAGCTTACTCATAGTTTTATCATTAAAGAGCATTTAATAAGTGAATGATTGTATTTTACATATGGCATAGCAGAAGGTGAGATGAAAAACACTGATGAAGAGATAGGCCTATAAAGGCCAAGTATTTCACAGAACAAACAAAATTATATAAAGTATTGGCACTGTGGGGCTGGCCAAAAATTCATTCTTTCAACAAATATCTGCCCTCTGTATGCTAATTAAATACAAACCCAAACATATTAAGGTTTTAAAGAGGATTCTATACTTTTTAGCAATTAAAATTAATGAACTAAAAAAAAAGAATTATTTACATTATTTATACAAACAACAACATAACATGGATGAATCTCAAAATAATTAGGTATATACCCAAAAGAGTTAAAAGCAGGGACTTGGACCGATATCTATATACAAAATTTCATAGCAGCATTATTCATGATAGCAAAAAGATGAAAAAACCCAGGTGTCCATGAACAGATGAATGGATAGAAATATTGTGTTATTACATAAAATGGAATATTACTCTGTTATAAAAAGGAATAAAGTTATGATACATGTATG
The DNA here is from genome assembly GCF_015220235.1 of Choloepus didactylus. Lineage (NCBI taxonomy): Eukaryota > Metazoa > Chordata > Mammalia > Pilosa > Megalonychidae > Choloepus > Choloepus didactylus. Next base: position 157,236,598 of record NC_051310.1, on the reverse strand, counting down.
AACCTTGAAGATATCACATTGTATGATAAGCCAGACACAAAATAACAAATATTGTATGATCTTACTTGTATGAAACCACTAGAACATACAAATTCATAGAAACAGAAAGAAGATTACAGAGTACCAGGGGTGGTGTTGGGGATGGGAGTTAATGATGGGTACAGAAATCTGTTTAGGTTGATGAAAAGATTTTGGTAATGGATGGTGGTGATGGTAGCATAACCTTGGAAATGTAATTAATACTACTGAATTGTATACTCAAAAGTGGTTGGAATGGGAAATTTTATGTTGTATATATGTTATAATAAACATTAAAAAAAAGTGCTGGGTGAAAAGGCACACACACACACACACACACACACAGATTATATTTGTATTTGATTCCATTTAGTTAAAATCCAGAAAGTGAAAACTAATCGATAGTGACAGAGAGCAGATCAGTGGTTGGCTGGGACAAGGCAGCGTGAGAAAGAGAGACACAAGGAAACTTTTGGGGATGATACACACGTTCACTCTCTTGCTTGTGGTGATGCTTTCATGGATGTATACATATGTATACATATGTCAAAACTTATCAAATTGTACACTAAAAATATTGTTTGCCAATGAAACTTCAATAAAGCTGTTTTTTAAAGCATCAGAAAATAAACTTATTGGAGAGAGACTGAGAGAGACTGAATTCCATGGCCTCTCGCGATTCTTTCTTGCTCAAGAACACCAGATGGTGTCTGATTGTACAATCCTTTTTTCGGTATTTTGCTACATTTTTAAGTGCCAAGATGGTCTATTAGATTAGCTCAATGATTAGCTCAACTTTCTAGTCTTATGTATAGATGGCTTAGAAAATCCTCTTCAATTGGCCCATTCTCCTCTTGGATCCCAGAATTCTGCTTTCTGTCTGCCTCCATTTGCTGGAGTGTTTCCTCCATTCTAAATGATCTAAATTTTCTCTCCCCTTTCAGACTCAGCTAAAGTAAGATTTATTACATAAAATCTTTCCTATCTATTCCTGCAGAAAGAGTTCTTACCTTCTTCAATTTCTCTAGTATGTATAATCTAAACCGCTTTTTTTTTGACACCCATTTGCTGCCTTGTATTATTTTCTTTTCATGTGTATATGTCGTACCTTCTCAACTAGATTATGAACTTCAGGGCAGGGACTGGATCATATTTATCTTTCTGTCTCCTCCAAGGCACTTAAAAAGTACTTAATAAGTGTCCATTTAAAACACGTCACTTTCATAGTCTTTCCAAAGCATTTTCTCAGCCATTATCTCATTTCATCATTACCTCAACACTCTGAGATTGGAAGAGTTAGAAATGTTATTTCCTCCTTTTGACAGATGAGAAAGCTGAAGCTCCCAGCGGTTTGTGATCTGCCCAAGGTCACACAGCTTGTTATAGACAGACTGGGAACAGATAATTGCATATCAAGATCTGATCCAATTCAAAGCTTTCCAACTCCTCTATTCTCCCACCTAAAGACAGATCTCTGCACCCATCGCCTCCTTATTCCCAAGTACTTTAGACCTGCTTAGCCAAAGGTTTGTACTTCCATATTAGAGAACTCGACAAATCTGGGAGACAAGATTTCAGTAAATTTCTGATCAGCTCTGAGTTACTAAAGCATTCTTGCTATTTTGTTCCAAGCGCCATTTCTTAGGGACATTATGCCTGATATTTAATGATGCTGCACTAGAGCTGAGGAAGCATAAATGATTTTTAAAAGCCTTAAAATATGACAGCATTTCAATATTAAGCATGAAAGGAGGCAGCTGACAAGATGACCAGGAATATTAAATTTCTGTTCTGGATCACACCATTCCTCTATCTATCGCTGGCAGAATTCTCTAGCTGGTACTAAAGGAAAAGGTGAAATTCTCAACCTCCCAGCACTCCCAACCCTGAGATTCATTCCCCACCACCCCAGGCTATCAGCTTCTCTGATGCATGAGAATTGATACCTTTAGTGCGGTTAAATTAGCACTAAATAGTCTTCACTTTTCAAAATAATTCACCTTTTTACCAATTCTAGTCAGCCTGGAAAACAAAATAGTGTGGGTGCAGGTGGGGTTGGGTTTAAGTTTGAGAAAGACGAGAGAGGTGAACGAAAGATGAGAGATAAACGGGAGGGCAGAGGAGCCCGGGGTGAGGGGTTGGGGGAAGGACAAGAGGAAGAAGACCCAGCGGGCAGCTTCACGCGCGGCTGGGCTGGGCTTGCAACATAGAGTCAAGCCCAGGTGCAGACACTCGCAAGGTAGGGGTCGAGGAAGTTCAGAGGGCCATTGGGACATGTCCATCAACAGTGCCCCTCAAGGCCCCTCACCAAGGCGGTAGACAAGCTCTATCAAAGCAGTGTCGCTGGCACATTTAGATGCGCCATTCGCGACCCTGAACAAGTCTTTACCGCTTTGTTCCTCAGTTTTCCCCGCTGCCACCTATACAATGGGTATGATAGTGACTTCCTCGTCAGACACTGCAAGAACTAAAATGAGGTGAGGGAAGGCAAGCAAAACGCTTGGCGTAGTGCCTGACTCATCGTAGGCTTTCAATAAATGTTAGCAGTTATTATTATCATTTCCTCAACATCTGCCCTTGAGGAGAGGAACCCAGGAGAAAGGGCAAAACAGCTATCCCGAGACGCCGCCTTTCTCAGCCAGGGCGCGGGAATGCTGAAATGCTGACCGTTGGGGCCCACGGGCGCACACCCGGCGTAGGGCGGGGCCTTTTGTTCCCGCCTCAAGGGTTGGCCCCGCCCCTCCCTCCCTCCCACATGACCTCTCGCGCTCTTTGGGCCTCCTCCCCGTCCTTGGCCTTTTCCCGCTGTGCTACCAGGCCTCGCTTCCCCCAGCCCCTGTGCGGGGGCTCGGCCCAAGTGAGAGGTTCCGGAGCCCCGGCGCGGGCGGGGTCCCCGGGTGTTGACGCCGCGGGCCGGCCCGCCCCAGCCTCCTCGGCACTGCCTCGGGGACTTCAGCTGCCACTTGGTGCGCAGGTTTGCCTCGGAGGGTCTGTGGCGACGCTGCGGGGAGGAGGAGCGCTGGGAGGGTCAATCTGGCCAGTCCCCGGCCTCCGGCCGCGGATGCCGCCCTCGCCCTTGGGAATCCTTGGCCGCCCAGACTGAAGGGAAGTCGGCGCCGGAGAGCCCGCTCCGCATTTTGATTCATCTCGGGCCCTGTAAGCGTCACGTCTTGTGAAAATACCTGTAAAATCAATTTAACGTTCAGTGCAGCGTGTAAAGACAGCTCTAAGAATTTAAAAGACGCCTGAGTCAGAGCATGTAAATGCTTGGGTCCCTGTAGCAGCGTTTTAACACGTCTGAGTGCAGAGGGTGGAGAATCGAGCCTGATTGCCGCCACTGTTCACGCTTTGTAACATTTTAAAAGGGTAAAGAAAAGCACCCTAAAAAAACACTAAGTGGACAGTTCCTCTAGGAGGGAGGAACAGCTGACATTTTAAAACTTTGGGTTGGTCCCCATTTCCCTGTGCGAGATTTGCCTACAAAACTTTTGTTTGCCGGCTTAGATCAATGATAAACTGAATTATTAAAAACAAACAAAACAAAAAAGCCACACCACGCTTAACTAAATAGTGGCTTTTGTTGACAAGTCGATTGTGTTATTAATTCTCAATGTCTCATCCAAGGCAGGAATCGTTATCTTAGTTTTGCAGGTGGGAAAAAGTTTGGCACATTAAAGCATTTCCCTTGAATTCACACAGAAGCAATGACCTAGCTGCAAATTAAGTCCAGCATTTTGACTCCTCAGCTGCTTCCCCCTTTAGACTATGTTGCAAAACAAATGAGTAGTTACTTTGATGTTACTCATAAAATGAGGGAGTAAACCAAATGTTCTGTGAACATGAAGTGTTAAATCATAATAACCTTCAATGTCTGTTCTGCTTTGGGAGGTTCAGTTGTCCTTTGGAGTTTGATACCTTGCAGAAAGAAGGAGGGGTGGAGCAAAGAAATAGAAAATAACATCAAGGGAAAAATTGTGTGTCCTGAATCCAAACTATGCCTATCTTTACTGCTCCCCTGTGTGGATGTCATTCTTTGCAGTGTACTCAACGTTCTGGCAAAATACTGACAGCTCACATCCCAACTTCAGCCACATTAACTACACCTCTGAGTTACTCTGGGTGCACTGACCTCACTGTCAGTCTTCTTGTCATGCTCTTTCCTCCAGGTGCTCTTTACTAATGCTGTTATGTGAAAAATGGTTGTTGGTTGTTCAAGTGTGGAATGATTTGTCACTCCTGGAGGGTGCTTCTAGAGTTAATGATCAAAAACTACCAACAGATCTTAGATGGACGGACAAGTTAAAGAAGCACAAAAGACTATTGTGGAATTTGAAGTTTAGCTGAGTTATTTGGGGAAAAAGCATACTTTGATTTTGTTTTTCCTTTCCCCAGTCCAGTCATAAGTGGGAAATAGCAGCCCAGTTTTAACTTAGATGTAATTGGGGAGCGGAAGGAATTTTCCTGTTTAGTGAATTGGAAGTTTGCGTTTCCTAAGGAGGCTCCTTTTCAGAATGCTTGGAACAAATGGAAACATTTATGTGCTTAGAATGCAAAATGTAAGATAATGAACGCAAGATGTTTTGCTACTCCTAAGCCTGTTTGTCCATAAAACTTGTATAATAGCTTGGGACCCAAGATGTGTGAGATAGCTCTCTCTGTAAGAGACACCTCTGAGGTTGCTCTCCAGCTTGTGGAGAACAGAGATTGAAATCCACTGTAGTGTCCTTTGGAGCAGCCAGCCAGTTGATTGATTCTTTTGTTTTCTCTCACTCAGTTCCACAGATAAGAATCCCAAGAAAATCAAATGGCATCTGGGGATTTCTGCTCACCTGGAGAAGGGATGGAAATACTCCAACAGGGTAAGGACAGTCATTTGCTAGAAGTTTGTTGATGACTTATCCAGAGAGACCTTATCCAGGTTCTCATCTTCTGTAATAAAAAGATTTATAATGTTCACCAGTATGGTTTCCTCTCACAGAAGCCTATGTTTCTAGGGAAACTAGAATAACACGGAGATTCTTCAACACTCTCTTACTGGAAAACAGATTGCACCAATTGCATCTGTTCAGTATCTGCTTGTGTAGTGGAATAAAAACTCAAGATGCTCCCGTGGTGTGTTAGCAAGCAAATGATAGAGATAAGGGTGACTAGAAAATTCCTTGAAGGCTTCCTTTCTACCTGTCTTGAATCTTTTCATATCTTGTTCTCGAAATCTCAGATCCTTACATTTCTTGAATTTTTTCTGTATTACAAATTCTTTCTGTATCTTGACTACTTCAAGGATTTGAATCTTCTGTATTCTGACCATTTCCAAATTGAATTCATCAATACGTTAGGGGAAAAAAAGAGATTTCTTATTTTCCCAAAGGATTTTGGATATGATGGAAATTTGAGTGTTTGCTAAGTAGGAGTAAAACAGAAGACCCCAGCAGACAGCACATAGGAGAAGAGATGGAAAGAAAGCTCCTTGGGCATAAGGAATAACTGAAGGATCCCAATTTTTCTCACCTTTTTTCTCATGCATGGACTCATTCTATTGCATTCACATGGGTTAGTCCACTATACTTACAATGATGAGACTTTGGTTAGTTAATTTTTTGCTTCCTCTGACAGTACACCTTCTCTCAGTCTTGCTTCTGTGATTAGAGATTACATCCAAGGTGTGAACTTTACATTACTTTTTTCTTCCTTAGGAACTCCAGTTATTCTGTGTCAGTGAGCTATTTTGGGTTTTATGGTGATCTCTCCTTAAGGGTCCCTTATTCTCAATTTCAGTTGTTACTTTGCAACTGTGTTTCCATTTTCTAAGATACTAGTTTTATTAGAGTCATTCTGTAATTCCTGATCAATATCCTTTGTATGTGACATAAATGCTTGTTACTTTAAGTATTTCCTCTGTTTATTTGTGGATTAAAAAAAAGCTATCTCATTTGATTTAGAAATCTTCCAAGCTAAACACATAGGACTTTTTGGAGATGAGCATAAATTAGTGTTCTGCTCAATTATATAAAGAGCCCATACCGCCTTTGCTTTTTTTTTTGTCCCTGTGGGGGACATGCCATTAAGTGTGCAGCAGACAGCTTCCTCCTTGTAACCTGAGTGAAGAGGACCTGTTACAGAACCCATACTTCAGCAAGCTGCTGCTGAGTCTCTTACAGCATGTGGACAAAAGTGGCTTAAGCCTCACCCTGGCAAAGGAGCAGGCTCAGGTAAGGGCCCTGGGAGAAGGGATGATAGGAGGAAGCAAAAATCCTCTTGAGAGCAAGGTTCACTACCTGGGATTTTTTGGTTTTCTAGGCATGGAAGGAAGTTCGACTGCATAAGACAGTATGGTTGAGGTCTGAGATTTTACAGAGGGTCATCCAAGAGCTGCTTGTGGACTATTATGTGAAGACCCAAGATACAAATTTAACTTCTGAGGATAAAAAGGTGAGGCAGAATGTAAAAAGGAATGAATTTCTGACACATGCAACAACGTGGATGAATCTTGAAGACATCACGTTGAATGAAATAAGCCAGAGACAAAAGGACAAAATCTATATAATCTCACTGATATGAAGTAATTAGAATAAGACAATTCATAGAGTCAGAAACTAGAATACAGGTTACCAGTGGCCATGGTAGGGGTAGGGATTGGGGTGTTAATGCTTAATTGTTATAGATTTTCTATTTGGGCTGATAGAAAAGTTTGGTAATGGATGGTAATAGCATAATATTGTGAATACAATTAACACCAATTAATTATACATTTGGGTATTGTTAAAATGGAAAATTTTAGGTTTGTATGTAAGTTACCAGAATAAAAAACAAAACAAAACAAAACAAAAAACCATAAGACTATACAACACAGAAAACCCTAATGTAAACTATGAATTTAGTTAATAGTACAATTATAATAATATTATTTTATTAACTTTAACAAAGGTACAACACCAATGCAAAGTGTTAACAATGGGATGGGTATATGGGAGCTTTGTACTCTCTGTATGATTTTTTTCTTAATAATAAAAAAAATTATAAAAAAAAAGAAAGATGAGGCAGAAGGAATGAGGTAGAGGTTGGTTACCAGCTATAGGAACGCCACGCCAACTGTGACTTTGTCTGATTATGTGATCTGGGGGAAATGGAGATTTGAGTAACGGGTTATCAAAAAAAGAAATGGACTGTAGTTATGGGGGGAGTGGGCATATTGTCAGAGATTTGAAGAGAAAGACTGAAAAGGAGGTGCTTGCAGCTGAGGAATTTATCTGAAGGGGATGACTTGTTTGAGGACTTTGAAAATCATGTAGAACTGATTTGTGAGGATGGAGGAGGTGGAGTGAGGGCAGTTTTATAGTAACCCCCTTTTGTTTTTTATTCTCTCTTAGTTTCATGAGACCCTTGAACAGCGGCTACTTGTGACTGAACTGACACAGCTCTTAAGTCCCAGCCAGGAGAGAGAGATGCCTCCACTGTCAGGGCTCCAGAAAGCAGATCTACTGGAGCTCATGCCACCCTCAGAGGTTGGGGATGGGCAGATATTGGGATCAAAGAAGTGATATGGTTTAATTTTCTCCATATCTTTATTTATTGCTTTTGTAAGAATGATAAACATTCAAGGTGGTCAAACTTGAATAAATAAGAAAAATGTTACATGTGAGAAAGCCAAAGCTCAAATCCTACATCTAGAACTAAATACAGTTAGTATTATATACAGCTTGACATAAATGGTACTATATCCTTCATGCTTGTATAGAGAATATACTCTGTTCTCACTTCATATATTTTGAGCTATTTTTCAAGTCAATAAATAAATGTAAATGAGACGATACCTCCTAAAGCACTCTTTGCACAGTGTCCAGACATACCAATGTCTGGTGTTCTTATATCATCAGTTTAAATCCCCACTAGTATTCCCTCCTATGGATGTAGTATAATTGCCTAATCTTATTGATGGATATTAAAGTTATTTCCAATTTTTTTTTTTGCTGTTAGGAAGCACACTGATATGAACATGCTAGATCATATATGCCTTAGTGTTAGAGGTTATACACACAACAACATATTGATGCATATTGCCAAACTGCTCTCCATAAAGGTGTTCCCAAGGCTTCTAGCTTCCCATGCTTTTATCAACGTGGCATCTTAACAGTCATTTAATCTTTACTAATTTGATAGATTAAAAATGAAACTCCCTGATGTCTCTTTATGCATTATCTTTGCTTATTATTGAAGTTGTCATTGTCATGTATTCATTAGCTGGATCTTCCTAGTTCTGAGAGTCTATTTTTGTTTCATTTTATTTCTGTGGCTGTAGGATTTTGTGTGGATGAGAGCGCGGCTCCAGTTAGAAGTGGAGGAACAGCTCAAGAAGAAGTGTTTCACTCTGCTCTGCTACCATGATCCCAATTCAGGTGAGTGCTGGCTCTCTGAGTTCTGGCTTTCTGTGTTCTGCTCACAGCTGGCCTTCAGGGGTCCCAGCCTGCTCTTTTAAGAATAGTGTGTTTACACGTTAAATTTGGGACAGAAGCTGGGAAACATTGGATATGCTTATTTATCTCCCTGCGTGTGGAATAAAAGTAAGGAATTTTGTAAGAATTCCTTTTATTCAGCAAGGTTCCAAGCAGGAGGATTCTGAACAAGGAAGGATTAGTTCTCTCTTCTTAGGGGATTCAGAATGGCACATGGAGGGAAGTTCAGGCTCATAGGTCCCTTATCTTTATTTCTATGACTTAAGAATTAAGGGTCAAATCTGGAATTAAAGGTGAGAATAAAAAATTTAATTTGAAAAAAGGACTATTTTTAACAGGACTGGAGAACCTAGAAGAAGGCAGAGTTTATAGGGCTAGATGTAGGATAGGGGCACTGAAAAATGGTCTTAGAAGGGCAGTAGCAATAGAATTTCCCTGTCCAATCCTCTGTCTCTTTGCCCAGATTCAGACAATGAAACTAGGAAGGCAGCAAAGGTATGGAAATTGGCGGAGATCCTGGCGTGTGAAAAGCAGCAATGCCAAGACACCAAGAGCCAGCAGAAGGAGCAGATGGTGCTCCTGGAGAAGCAGAGTGCCACCTACTCCCAGGTTTGTCAGGGCAGTGGGACTGCCTCCCCTCTCCTTTATCCTGACCCAGAGGGCCCTTTTGGGGATGCCAAGGATTTCTCATTTGCCACTCTTTTTCCTGTCTTTCATTTACACCCTCTTTCTCCTGCCCCTTGGGGATTCAGGTGCTTCTCCGATGCCTTGCCTTGCTACAAAGACTTCTTCAGGAGCACCGGCTGAAGACTCAGTCTGAGCTAGACCGCATCAATGCCCAGTACCTGGAGATCAAGTGCAGTGCCATGATCCTTAAGCTGAGGTGAGCTTTTGACCGCTGTGGGTCTAAGGGAATCTTTCTTATATATCACCAACCCCCCCAACCCCTGGCCTTATTTCTCTTTTCTTTCCATCATGCCTGCTACCTTTTGGGTATTCAGTAAATATCACACAGTAGTATTAGCCTTTGGGTCACCCAAAAGATTTCTTCTGAAGTCTTTTATTTTAAAGCCTTCTGAAATAGGTGCATTACTGTGAGACAAATTGCTCAAGGGTTCCAGGGGACCTTGTTTATCCTGTCACTGCTTAGCCTGCAGCTTCACCATGGCATGTGTCACGTTCCTAGCTTTACTGCTGTCAGAGATCTTCAACTTGACATTTCCTTCTTCCTTCTGTTAGGATGGAGGAACTAAAGATTTTGTCTGACACTTACACTGCTGAGAAAGTGGAAGTTCATCGTCTCATTAGGTGAGAACTCCCAAGACCCGAGTACAGCTATTCAGAGCTGATTCCCACATTCTTCTGACATGTTCATTTTAACATATTCTCATTCCTGTCTACTTTCTGAGGAGCCATATCTTTATACTGTTCCTTCTGCACCCGGCTTTTTAGGGACCGTTTGGAGGGGGCCATTCGCCTGCAAGAACAGGACATGGAGAAGTCCCGACAGGTCCTGAACACCTATGAGGTCCTCGGGGAGGAGTTTGACAGGCTGGTAAAAGAGTACACCCAACTCAAGCAGGCAACTGAGAACAAACGCTGGGCCCTCCAGGAGTTCAGCAAGGCCTACCGCTAAGCGCTGACGGACTAGGAAGCATGCCTTCCTCGTAGCCAGTGCCTCCTTCCCTTCCTGATAAAAGGACCACCAGGGGCTATACCATCATACTAGGGAGTATGGGGACACTTGGCTTGAAACACTGCAGTCATTTGCGTACTCTCCTGGTTTCCTTGTTTACAATGACTGAGCCTCTTCCGGGAAATGTAGCGGATTTATATAATTTTAAGCACAGCTGTTTGTGAGCATCAGCTGTGTATAGTATTTGATTATCTCCTGAATAAAGTTATATTATGTCTCAGGATCTTAGTCATTTTTCTTTGGGCAAAGATGCAAAAAGAAGATCAAAGGGTGTGTGGGTAAGGAGGGGGATCTGAGTGGATCCAAATAGAGACTGATTATATAATGCTTGTACAAAGAGTGGGCGGTAGAAGCACTAGCCTGCCCACATGGAGAATTAGAGGCATCATCCTAAGAGATCAGAGGTGGATTAAATCTGGGCTTGCTCTTGAAGAAACATATCTTCAGAGGAGTGCTAGGTACTAAGGCAGGTAAGGAACTATTCTGTCACTGTGGCTATCAGTGGGGTGGTTATAATAAATCAGCTGAGCATCCAGCTTTGTCACAGGAGAGGACATAAGCCACTTATGCTTGTGATTCCCTCTGGTGTGGTTGGAGGGTTACTTGTTTCTCCATTTGCAGAATCAAAGCAGAGGGTGGGAGGAGATTGTCCTGAGAAACCAAGTTCCAGGGTCCAGTTAAGTTAGAACAAAGCAGAGCCCTGGCTGATGTCGAGAACAGAAGCAGAGGGTCTCTACCCTAATTTAGATGAGCCCACTTAGCTTCTCAAACCACAGTTCCAGGGAAATTGTTTCAGCGCATTCTTCTGCTGGGATCAAATAATCATGGTCTTGGATTGACTTACAGAAAAAAATTAAGGCCTTTGACTTAACTTCAAATTTAAGTAAATTCTGTAATTGGTGCTTCCCACCACTTATCTATAAGCAAGCCTTAGCCCCCACAAAATGAATAAAAAGCAAATAGATTATTGGAAATATTCAGAAACCATCAATATTGCTTAGTTCTAGAGTGTTGTTGATTCAACTTTTTTGGGGGAAAATTTCCAAACCTATAGAAAAGTTGAATGAATAGTACAGTGAACACCAGTATTCTCTTAGCTTAGATAACAATTGCTAACATTTTTGCCTCTCTCTCCCCTTCTCTTTCTCTCACCTTGCCTCCCTCCTCACTCTTCACCCCTACCTCTGTCTCTCTCCCTTTCTGTATATGGGGATATACATACATACATACGTACATATACATACACACACACACAGAGATATGTAAATAACACACATAAAGACTTTTTCTGAAAAAATTTGAGGTAATTTGAATATGGACTATATAATATATATTATGGAATTGTTAATTTTCCTGGTCTAAGATCCAGTCAAGTTTCATGTATTACATTTGGAGGTTAGGTCTCTTTTAGTTTCTTTTAAAATAGAGCATTTCCTACCACTTTTTTTTTCCTTTTTTAATGAAATTGACTTTCTTATTAAACCAGGCCAATTAACCTTGTAGAATGTCCCATTGTCTAATTGTTTTCCTGGTTGTTGTTTCTCTCCTGTGCTAATACAGTTGCCACTAGACACATTTAGCTATTTAAATTCAAATTTAAGTTAAATAAAATTAAAGTTCTGGTAGGTTGGTGATACTGTATTAGACAGTACAGGTACAGGTACAGAACATTTACATTTACATTACTACAGAAAGTTCTATTGGACAGTGCTACCAGCCTATAATTCATGTAAACTGGAAGTTAGATCTAGAGGCTTGATTAGATTCTAGTTAAACAATTTTGCAAAGAATATTTAATAAATGACATTGTCCTTCATAGTACATCATACTGGAGCTATAATCAGATCAGAATATCCCACTATTAATTATGCTGAGTTTGATTGCTTGGTGACGGTGGTAACTGCCAGCTTTCTATGGTATGTGAAGGTACATTTTCCCATTGTAATTACTAACATCTGGAAGGGAACTTCAAAAATCTCAAAATAGTTCCTTCTGGTATTTATAATGGCATTCAGCATTCATCATTTAATTGGGTGGTCATCCTGAATCAGACTAGGTTTTGGTATTTGAAATAATGATAACAATAAAAAATAAATGGACTTCTTAATGTTTATAATCCATAGACAACAGTAGACAAAAAAAAAATCCAATCTAAGAATATAAAATAACAGGAAATGCAAATAAAAATGATTGTAAACAAGAGAAGTGAATCAGGAACTAGAAGGTAGAGCCTTAGTAGGGAAGGCAGATTTGGTTCATGCTTTCTAGAGCAGGTGAATTTGGGGTAGAATTTTGGGAAAAGTAACAAAGATAGACAGAGAAAGGGGAAGGAGCAGAGTGAATAAGAAAATCATGTACCAAGGCAAACCTTTATTTTAAACGGTCAAAAATTGAGAGGAAATATATACCATGGCCTCAGTCGAGACTCCTTTGGGGAGCTGGGGTCTGAGAAACCTTTAGGTTTCCAACTGCCTGCAAAGACAAAATGGCCTCCCAGGCAGTGGTACTCAGCCCTGACTCCGTAGGGCATGATGGCAGACAGTGAGCTATTTCTTGTATTTCCAAAAGACTAAAGGAAACTAATATTTGCCTGCAGCAGTACTGCACAAATTATTTTTTAAAAATCTTTATTGGCTTAATTTTTTTTAATGTGCTTTGTAAAAAAGTCAAAAACAGTAGTGTTTTTGTAGTAGCTGGAGGGGGCGTTGCCAGTCAAAATGCCAAAGAAGACGCGTGCATTTTCTGCAACATGACCTTTATTTGGGGCTTACTCACAGGGAGGCAGAAAGCAAACAGCTTTTCTCTCGCCGGGTGGGTACTTCTTTTGCAGGGAAGTTGGTGACACAATTGAAAGAGGACAGCAAGCCAGTTATAAGGGTTTAAAACAAAGACATTCCTGAGGGTGGGAGAGCATCCTGTGACATGGGGGTGGTGCAGGAAGGAAAGAATTATAGGATGGGGCTTTGTAAATAACCACAAGAGTGATAATACTTGGGGGCCAGGAAGCAGGTAGACTAGATTGACATTGTTGCTCTTTTGTGAGACCAAGAGTTTCTCACCTCCTGCTTACTTCCCGTTTAAAGTTAAAATTTACCCTTTTTCTCTTTACTAGCTTACAAAGATAGTAAGTTAAACATTAGCTGCCTAGGTCAGGCAGACTGCTGTGTGCCAAGGTTCAGAAGCCTGTTTTGTTCAGGCCAGGGGCTGCCACTAGAAGTAAGTAAAGAAAAATATAAAAGATTGGACCATGAACTGCTCCCCCACAACTGCCTCAACACATACATCATTGCCCCAATCCACCTACCCAGAATAAACAGTAATTTAGTGTGTGTAGTGCCAACTCTTTTCTATAAATATGCAAACTTATGCACATAAATATTAGTTAATATTATTATGAGTATGACTGTATTCCTAATCTAACCAATCCCTTTACGATAGACTAAATGTTTAGTTTGTTTCCAATTTGCTCTATTACAAAAATGCTTCATTGAATATCATTGCACATATAACTTTACTCAAGTGTCTTTGCTTTTGGCTGGTGGTGTAGCAAATCAGTATATTAATTCTAGTTATTCATGGAAAAAATTAATTACTGAATTTACAAATGCAGTTTGGTAGACAAAGTCTTTCAAAACGTTAGTTCCATGTTGCGGGGTGGGGAGATGACGACAAAGGGGGTATTCAGTGCTGTCTGAAGGAAGCGCTACAGAGTTTGTCTTGGTCGTTTCCTTCACACTGACAGAGATGGAGGATTTGCTGGAGGGGATCTTCATGTGCACTGTTCCCTATCATGGAATGGAAGGGAAGGGGACTTGGAGAGTGAACAGAAAGGGCAGTGTGACAGTGGGAACTGAGGGTTAGCACCTCTGACCTCTACTGCATCCCCCTCACTCTTTTTAGAAGGGCTCTATATTTACTGCCTCCCTTTCATTCTTTCACCTCTCTTTACCTGCCTCTTAACACATCTGTTAAGTCTTGCTGATTCCTTCTCTGTATTGAGAAGCAGAGAATAAGAACTTCCAGAATTTGGAATAAGATTGCTCTCAGTAAGAAAACTCTGGGGCTTTCAGACGAGCAAAAGCTGTTCCTCAATGTTCTCAAAGAAGGGCGAATATCAAGGAATAGGCAGAGTGACCCTGCATGCCTCCTTGACCACCACAAATAGGGACCCAGTGCCCCCTAGAGACCCAGAGGAGTGGGAAATCCCTGAGGTCCCGTTCTGCCCCTCACCACTTAGGAATCCTTCCACATTACCCATCTTGAAGGACCTGGGCTAGGTTTGGTTAAAGGAACTTTTGGTTAAAGGAACTGGCAGGTTTCCCTATACCTTCAGACAGTGAAAATATAGGAGTCAACTCAAAATGGATGAAATTAGCAATCTAGAAATCATTTAGCCTAAAACATGGTTTGTATTTTAGTGGCTGAGGTTCAGCCAAATAGAGTGAGTAAAGCCTGGTCTCAAAAAAATACAACTGAAGTTTAGAGAGACCTAAATGTGTTGAACCTGGCTGAAGAAAGAATGTGTAACCAAAAGCAAAGGATCTGCCTAGAGTTTGGAAAATTGTTTTTACAAAAAGCAAAATATCCCTATTTTCATCCAGCCCTGAACTGTTTGAAAGAAACACAGAACTGGAGGTTGAGGCAGGTCACTGGACAAAGGGATACAATGGGGGCAGGAACAAGGCCTAGGTACAAGCTCTCTCCATAAACCAAGAGCTTTGAAACTTACTAGGTAATAGGCAGGATTCTAAGCACTTTGCGTGTAATAAGTCATTTAATACTCACAGCAAACTTCTGAAGTGAGTACTATTACAATCTCGATGTAACAAATAGGGAAACCAAGGTGTGGAGAGGTCAGGTAACTTGGGCAATGCCACAAAGCTGATAAGATGAAGAGCCCTGGCATGAACCCAGGCTCTAGAACCTGCTGTCCTGAGACCCTCAGATGCCCTTGGTTCAAGTATATACACCCTCCAAGTAACATCATGCTTATTGATTTGGCCTCCCTGACTCTGGGAGGGGGATGCCCCATACATGAGACGAATATTCCCGCTGTGGGAAGCATTATCTTCCCATGTACCTTGGCAATGAAGTATAAACACTGGTGTTTGGTGAATGTTCCAGGGAGTTGGAGCTGTATGGATGGAGTCTGCTAACAAAATGGAGGCTCTGGGCCCTGAGCCAGAGAGACCTTACCAATGTCCTGCCACCCCATAAGACCAGCCAACTTGGCCATCGGGCGTCTTTCTCCTGCTCCTGCTTCCAGCCCTCATTCTGGACTTCTGCAACCGCTCCTCCTAACTGCCCTCCTCCCATCTAGCACATCACTGTCAGATCTATTTTCATGATAATTTTGATTTACTTTTCATAAGCATTTTGTAATTTTTACTTCACTTTGTCATTACTCTGTTCAAAACACTTCAGGGATCCCCACGGCATACCAAACACAGTCCACAAGGCACAGCTGTGGCTTCAAGCCCTCAAGGTGCAGCCCCACTTTCCAACCTTTTTCCCGCCACTTACACCCTCTACTCACCCGAAGCCACCCCCTGACTCACCCTGTCATGCTTTCCTGTGCTTGTTACTGTTCTATCTGTGGCAAGAGCTCTACTGCTCATAAAATCCTATCATCTTTGAGGCCCACTCAAATTCTGCTTCTGTCATCATCGCAGCTCGAAAAGTTCTCACTATCATTTAAATCCCCACAGCACTTTGTTACTTCTTTAAGACACTTGCCTTGTACTGCCTTGAATTGTCATCACAGTACTGGGAAGTACATTTGATCCCATCTATAACACCAGATGCTCTTGCAGGGCAGAGAGTTGAAAAGCAGGGTCTCAAACTTTTTGGTCTCAGGACCCCTTTACTCTCTTAACCACTTTTTAGGATTCCAAAGAGCTTTTGTTTATGTAAATTTTACCTATAAATATTTCCTATATTAAAAATTAAAACTGAGAAAGTTTTAAAACATTTATTTACTAGTTTTTAAAAACAATAAACCCACTGCATGTTAACATCAATAACACATTTTTAATGAAAAATAGCTGCATTTTCCAAAACAAAATAATTTAGTGAGAGTGGCATTGTTTTACATTTTTGTCAATCTCCTTAATGCCTGGCTTAGAGAAGACAGCTGACAAGTATGAGAATGTTCTTTAATGAATTATAATAAATGTCCAACACTTATACAAGGTGTTAATGATAGGATGGTATATGGGGAAAAATACACCTAATGTAAACTATGGACTATAGTTAATTGTGCAGTTTTTCATATTCTTTCATCAATTGTAACAAAGATACCACACTAATGCAAAGTGTCAACAATAGAGGAGTATATGGGAACACTGTGGTTTTTACACGACTTTTCTGCAAACCTACAACTTCTCTAATTAAAAAAATGATAATTTTTTAAAACCATTATGCCAAGTGAAAAAAAGGAGACACAAAGTCTTGACATATTGTATGATTCCATTTATATAAAATGCAAATATAAATAAATCTATAGAGACAGAAATAGAGTAGTGGTTATGTAGGGATGGGGAAGGTTATAGAGATTGAGCAGTGACTGCTGAGGGGTATGGGGTTTTTCTTTTTGGAGTAATGAAAATGTCTAAAATTGATTGCAGTGACAAACGCACAATTCTGAGTATACTAAAAGCCATTGATCTTATGCTTTGTGTGGATTGTATGGTATGTGAATATATCTCAATAAAACTGCTTTTTAAAAAAGACGATTGGATTCTCATATCTGCTTCTGTATTCTTTCTGCAGTGATATGTTGTTTTAGTTGAAATAAATGAAGAAAATCTAGCCTCACACAGACACAGAGGAGGTCCTCACACACCTCCTAGAAGGGTCTCAGGAATCCCCGAGAGTCCTGGACCACATTTTGGAAAATACTGTTGTAAAGGAAAAAGCAATGACTTGGAAATCAGAAGAAACGGAGTCTCATTCTGACTCTTCCATTTAATTGAACCATAACTTTGGTAAAAACACTTAACGTCGGTTTTCACATCTACAAAATGGGTATATCAATAATTCCTACCTTTCAAGGTTAAGTCCTGAGGATTAAAAGAGATAATATATATTTAAAGTGCCTAGCATGTGTTAGGGCTTAATGAATATTAGTCTGCCTAGGAGACTATTATGTCATTGCTATGAAGCAAGAGTGGTTGCTGGCATCATGGGATTGAGACTATCTTCTTGACCAAAAGGGGGATGCAAAATGAGATGAAATGGTTTCAGTGGCTGAGAGATTTCAAATGGAGTCGAGAGGTCACTCTGGTGGACATTCTCATGCACTATATAGATAACACCTCTTAGGTTTTAATGTATTGGAATAGCTAGAAGTAAATACCTGAAACTACCAAAGTCCAACCCAGTAGTCTGGACTCCTGAAGATGATTATATAATAATGTAGATTACAAGGGGTGACAGTGTGATTGTGAAAACCTTGTAGATCACACTCCCTTTATCTAGTATATGGATGGATGAATAGAAAAATGGGGATAAAAACTAAATGAAAAATAGGGTGGGATGGAGGGGATGGTTTGGGTGTTCTTTTTTTTCTTTATTTTTTTACTCTTATTCTGATTCTTTCTGATGTAAGGAAAATGTTCAGAAATAGATCGTGGTGATGAATACATAACCATATGATTGTACTGTGAACAGTTGATTGTATACCATGGATGACTGTATGGTATGTGAATATATTTCAGTAAAACTGCATTTAAAAAAAAAAAAAAGAGTGGTTGCTGAAGGTTGAACAGCTACAGGAGCCTATAGAGCTGAGGGGGCCTTGGCTAGGCCTTCAAAGGAAAGAAGGATGTTGTGCCGGTTTGAATGTATTATGTACCCTAGAAAAAGCCATGTTCTTTGATGCAATCTTGTGGGGCAGACATCTTAGTGGGGATTATGTTGGAACGTTTTGATTAGGTTGTTTCTATGGAAATGTGCCCCACCCAACTGTGGGTGATAACTGACTGGATAATTCCCATGAACGTGTGGCCCCACCCATGCAGCATTGGCCTTGATTAGTTCACTAAATCACTAATTAGTGATTAGTTCACTAAATAAGCTCAGACAGAAGGAGCAAGCTTGCCACAGCCAAGAGGGACACTTTGAAGAATGCACCGGAGCTGAGAGAGGGACTGCGGTTCACAGAGACATTTTGAAGATGGCCTTTGAAAGCAGACTTTTGCTCTGGAGAAGCTAAGAGAGGACAAATGCCCCAAAAGCAACTGAGAGTGACATTTTGGAGAGAAGCTGAAGCCTAGAGAGGAACATCCTTGGAGAAAGCCATTTGGAAATGAGAACTTGGAGCAGACGCCAGCCACGTGCCTTCCCAGCTAACAGAGGTTTTCTGGACACCATTGGCCATCCTCCAGTGAAGGTACCACCTTACCTTGGACAATTTATGGCCTTAAGACTGTAACTTTGTAACCAAATAAACCCCCTTTATAAAAGCCAATCCATCTCTGGTGTTTTGCATTCTGGCAGCATTAGCAAACTAGAACAGATGTTAACCAACAAAAGGCCAGGGAAAGATCATGGGTTTTATACACATTTTAAAAATATTTTCCATATAATATAAACATCTTGTAGCAAATTTGGAAAACATACTTCTTCCACATTGTTGAGGGCATGCTGTATGTACAATTTGTAATCTGTGTCACTAATGGCATATCATGAGCATTTCCCAATGTTATCCAATTTTCTCTGACAACATTGATTTTAATGGCTGCTTATGATTTCATTGCATGGATGATTTATTTAACCATTCCCCTATTGGACATCCAAGTTGTTGTTTTACATTTTTTGGTAATTATAAAAAAAATGCTACACTAAGCATTTCTCTTAATTAATATTTGTCCTAGTTTGTGAAGATTTTCTAGGATAGCTTTCTAGGAAGGAAAATTATGGATGATGTGCCGTAAGGTGAAGATCACAGACTCTGGTGTCAGATGACTTAGGTTTGTATCCCATTTAAAACCCTTCTTAGAAGGGCAAGGCACTTAACCTCTGTAAAGTTTCCTCAACCACATAAAGATAAACTTCCTACTTCACTAGGCTCTTGTGAAGATTCAAGATCATTCAATATAAAGCACTTTTCATAAAACCTGGCACAAAATAAGGGCTCGATAAATGTTAGCAGTTGTAATCACAAATTAAATTCATACATACATGTATGTGTGTGTATACATATATACATACATAAAATCACACACATGTACATGCATACAACTGGCCTATTTCTGGAGTATTGGTTTGTCTCTTTTATTCTCTATTCTTGTATCAACTGCATATTGTAGCTCTTTATTTATTTATATATTGCTTGTTTCATAAAGCCTTTGAGGTAAAGGGCTAAAAATAATATAACAGTTACCTCTAATTTCTCCCTCTTTTTTTTTTTTTTTTTTGCATTTTCTTTGTTTTTCTTGTCTGATTTTTATTACAGATGAATGGTAGAATCACTTTATTAAGTAACAAAAGATTCCATTAGATTTGTGATTGAATGTTATAAAAGCCAAAAATTAATGTGGTAAGAATTGACTTCTTTATAAGATTAATTTTTTCCATCTAAGATCATGATTTGTCTCTCCTTTCCCCCCCAATATTCTACTATATCTCTCAGTAAAATCCTGTAATTTTTCTTTATATAGGGTCCTCACTTTTTTCAGTAAAATTTCTGTTAAGTATTTTGTGGTAGTGTTATTGGTACCTCTCTCTATGGAGAAAATACTAATCACAGTAGCTAATGTATATTGAAGACTTACTATGTGCAAGGTAGGTTCTAAATATTTTACTACATTAATTTAATACTCACTACAGCTTTATGAGGTGAGAACTATTATTTACCTTCCCATTTTATGGATGAGGAAAAGAGGCCAGAGGGCTTAGGTTCACATGGTTAGTAAATAGGTGAGCAGGGCTTGACCTCTTGCTATCTGGCTCCACAGGCCATGCTCTTACTGTCATCTTATGATGATATCTTTATTATGTCTCCTAACTGCTTACACCCAGTATATAAGAAGGCTACAGATTTATTGTATTTGTCTTGTATAAGTGACTTCTCTGAATTCTATCATTAATTCTCATCATTTAAAAATTGGTTCTCATGGATTTTCTATGTTTACGATCATATCATCTGTAAACAATGATGAATTTACCTCTGGTCCAAAAGTTTTAACTCTTTTTATATTTTTTTGCATTGAATTTTTCAGAACAATACTAAATAACTCAGTGATGAGATTAGGCATTCCTATTTTATTTCATCTTTACATAAGTTGTTGACTTCATATATAAGAAAATTGAGACTATTAAGAATGTTTCTAGAAAGTGGAAATTGACTTACAATTATGATGTTTTCTTCAGTAACTATTAAAAATGACCAATATTTTTCTTTTTTGGTTTATTTGTGACTTATATAAATAAATTTCCTAATACCTAACCTTGTGTTAATTCCTGGTGGTTTTAATTGTGGTATAATTACTAGGTCAATATATTATTGAATTTTATTTTTTAATCTTAAATATTTTAGGATTTTAAAATTTATATTCATAAGTGAGATTGTTCAGTAGTTTTCTGTGTGAGTTTGTGTGTTTGGTGCTATTTCTGACAAGTTTTGATATTAGGCTTATTCTGGCTTCATGAATAAATTGGACAGTTTTCCATTTTTTTCTACGTTCCAGAACAGTTTCTACTTTCTATTCATTTTGACAGATAAACACTGTATAATAGAGATGACAAGGAAGAGAATGCAAATCGGCACAGATTATTTTGCCTCAGTAAGTCTGACACTTTTGTAGCTGGAGGACAGTGTTGATTGTGAAGAAGCAATTTGGAGCAGTAAGAGGGTCAAACGGCCATTATTTTGGCAGTGAAGATTGCGGCTGGCTGGGCAGGCACAGAGGTGAGTGAGGGTGAACTTGGGGAGGGAAGGCAGGTGCTGCGGGAGGAGGGGAGCACTAGAGAAGATGAAAGGAGGGTTTACAACAAGGACCAGACCCCGGATCAGGGCCTGGCAGTGGGGAATGCTGTTTTGCCCTTCTCTCCCACCATCTCCCTACCTCCATTGCAGCAGAGGCCTGCATCCCAAAGTACAACAGTGGTTCCTGAGCCTCTGAATTCAAGGCGTCAGTGTGCAGGGCCAAACAGAGAGAAGTGGAGCATAAGATAGATTTCACCAACTTGAAAGTTTTGCCTGGGGCCAAGTCCTGTACAAGGCTTTCTATTTCTTTTTCAGTCTTTACCTTCTTGCTCCTACCCTGCTCAGAGAGGTAGACTCACAATTACATGCTGGTATCTTTTTTTTTTTTTTTTTTCAATGGCACAGACAAGTGCTGTAAGAAAGGCAAAGAGCAATGTGGTATGGAATTATGGCGAACTGTTTGACATCATACTTACCACACATCTGAGGCTATTTTGAATGAAAAAACGAAGACAACATAGACAAATGACATTCACCCCATCTAAATTCACTTTAAGATCAGCCAGATATCTTCTTGACCAAAAGGGGGATGTGAATGAAACAAAGTAAAGTTTTAGTGACTAAGGGATTTCAAATGAAGTCGCGAGGTCACTCTGGTGGACATTCTTACGCACTATATAGATAACATTTTTTAGATTTTAATGCATTAATAGCTATACCTGAAACTATCAAACTCCAACCCAGTAGCCTTGACTCTGGAAGATGATTGTATAACAATGTAGCTTACAAGGGGTGACAGTGTGATTGTGTGATTGTGAAAGCCTAGTGGATCGCCCTCCCTTAGTCCAGTATATGAATGGTTGAGTACAAAAATGGGGACAAAAACTAAATGAAAAATAGAGTGGTATGGAGGGATGATTTGGGTATTCTTTTTTACTTTTATTTTTTATTCTTATTCTTTCTGGTGTAAGGGAAATGTTCAAAAATAGATTGGGGTGATGAATGCACAATTATATGATGGTGCTGTGAACAGCTGATTGTACACCACGGATGACTGAATGATATGTGAATGTATCTCAATAAAACTGAATTTAATAATAAAAAATTCAGCCAGGAACTCTAGGCTCTTTTTACACAAGTCCTTTTGAAAATTATTTCAACTGATGGCAAAACTGACATTACTGTTTCACAGATTTTCTTCTCTCCCTATCACCCATGGATGGGTTAGTTAACAACCAACAGAGCAGCTGCCAGCTTGCATTAGGTGTGAGATGACAGGAACACAGATGGTCCACAACCCAGATAATTAGCTTTTGAAGAAGAAACATCTAATAAGTCTTCTGCAGAAGTAGAGTTTGGTTGGGCATAGCTGGGGCAGAGAATGAGCAAGCATCTACAAGAACTTTTTTTTACCTCTTAAAATGTCCGGAGAGCCTTCACCCACTTCCTGTGGACAAGGACCCATTGCAAAGACCTTCTAAATTATGTAGACACTCCACCCTAAGGAGGGGGACCTTAGATACCCACTCCTTAATTGTGGGCTGACATAACAACTTCCTTCCAAACAGTACAGTATGGAAAGGGGGATAAAGAGTAACTTTACAGTGGAGAAACAGCATTACAACGCTCATCAACAGACATAAATCATGTTGCTAGAATGTACCCTTGATAAGGAAAAAGGCTCTTTCCCTTTGAGATATTCCTCTCCAAATCCCATAGCCTCAGTCTAATCATGAGAAAAACATCAGACAAATTCCAACAGGAGGCCATCCTACAAGACACCCCACCAATACTCCACGAAACTATCAAGATCATCAAAAACAAGGAAGCTTGAAAAACTGGCACAGCCAAGAGAAGTCTAAGGAGACAAGACTACTAAATATAATGTGGGATCCTGGCCTGGATGGGATCCTAAAATAGAAAAAGGACATTAGCTAAAAACTAAGGAAATTTGAAATAACTATGGATTTTAGGTAATAGTAATGTATAATATTGGTACATTAATTGTAACAAATGTACAATACATAATATTAAGATGTTAATAAACGAGGAATAGAGGAATCTGTGTGCTGTGTGTATAGGAACTGTGTGCCATATGCTTAATTTTTCTGTAAAACTAAAACGGTTCTAAAAAATAAAGTATAATAATAATAATATCTGCAGGAATTAAATGAGGACTAAGAGGGGACAACAGCACCTCCAACCCCTTCAGGCTCTAGGGGTCATTTCCTTAGTTCTTTGGCTTTAGGACGCTCATCCTTTACTTTGCAGGCCCGACTCGTCATAGGAGAGCTCATCCTATGCACACCGTTTGCGTGTTTCCCAGGGCTCCATCTCCCACGGGTCATGGTGATCTCATTCCCTCTAACGTCTGCAGTCACTAACTCTCTACTGGTGACTTCCAAATCTTGTTTGGTTCAGGGCACTGTTCATCCAACTTTCTGTTACACAGCGCCCCCTAGACGCCCAATTCATAATGTCCAAACCCTGATTCTCCCTGAACTCGCTTTCTTGTCTCACTCAACGTTGGGTCTCACCCCTGACTTCTCTTTCTCACCGCCCCCTGCCAATTGGTCCCCAAAGTCTCTCAACGCCTCTTCTTTAGGGCCTCTATGCTGTGTTCTTTGTTTGCTGCCAGGCCCTCAACACTTCTGGACTCCCTTGCCTTTCCCTTCCTGTCTTCGTTCCTTTCGTTCTATTCCGTCCTCTAGCAGCCATCGACCTGGGGAAAGATAGAAATTCTCTGCGGCCTCACGTCGGGCACCTCTATGACTTCCCTCCAGTGTAATCACTCATAATGAATTCCTTTCCTCCTATTTTTTTGGGGGGGGATTCAGTTTTATTGTGATATATTCACATACCATACAATCATCCAAAGTGTACAATCAATTGTTCACAATAGCATTATATAGTTGTGCATTCATCATCACAATCGATTTTTGAACATTTTCCTTACTCAAAAAAAAAAAAAAAAGAATATATTTATTCTTTGAGTGTGTGTGTTTATTTACCTTTTGTGTTTGAGACACAGAATCACGGAGAATTAGTGGAGTTACTATGGTCTATTTAAAGATGTAACATACTAAGGAGACCGAGCCCACTTGAAGAGACCCAGCCATCAACAACGTTGTCTCAGTGTTCAAGTGGAGCTAGGTAGTGACACAAAAACCACCTCTAAAGGGGATAACGGGGAAAGGTTGACATAACATGGCTGCAGAACCTGATAGGATTAAGACCAAAAATGAGGGAACCTAAAAATGAACAAGTAAATTCTGAAGAGGAACTAAAGGCTCATTACGGCCACCTCTGGGCCTAGTACAAGTGAAATAAGAAGAAACCAGTCCTACCGAGCCAGCCAGGAGTCGAACCTGGAATCTTCTGATCCGTAGTCAGACGCGTTATCCATTGCGCCACTGGCCCTCAGACGACAGCAGTGGCCCCAGTGATGATACTTCCAGCTTATACTGCAAGGTTTCATGGGACGTGTAGTCTACTAACGGAATCCTGCAACTACCCGAAGCATTATGGGAAGTAGACGTTCGTCACGATTCAGGCCTTGACATTGGTGGAATTTTGGAAGCCACGCCTTACGTCACGGTGCCGGCCGCGGATTGGCACTTTGCACCTATCCGCTTCTGCTCTCGCGCGGTGGGAGAGGCGCTGGTTGTTAAGGAAATTCGTCCCGCCTTCTGGCGGCTTTTTCTCGTCTTTGTGATTGGCTGCTAGTATCAAGGAATCCCGGCGTGGATAGCGCGAAGGGAAAGATGGCGGCGATGGCGGTCGGAGGTTCCGGTGGGAGCCGCGTGTCCAGCGGGAGGGACCTGAACTGCGTCCCCGAAATAGCTGATACGTTGGGGGCTGTGGCCAAGCAGGGGTGAGGGCCCGCACCTCTGCGAGCGGAATGCGGGGTCCGAACTCGTGTACGGAGAGGGGCAGACTAGTCATCTCTGAGAGGCAGGAGTGATGGGGTCGGAGTGGATGGGTTATGGGCGGGAGAAACCATCACTTCTTGCCGGGAGAAGCCTTGACCCTAGGAGCGTGAGAAAGAAAACTTATTGAGGAGAGGGTTCGTGTTGTCACTGAGCCCAAACGTTGAGGGAATTGTTGGATGAAGCCAAAAAGGGCGAGTACAGTCGATCCTCCAGGACCCTACTGGTCGAGATTATTTTGTGGGCGTGGGAGGAATTGTTACCTGGCAAGGGAGAGGAGAAAACTTAACCCTGAGAGGGGAGGCATGAGCAGTATTGGGACAGATTACGATATGAAGGTCCTGAAAGGTCAGTAACAGCAGAGCAAGAATTCTACTTGGCTTGGATTTCCAACTCTTCTCCTTACTAATATTTTCCATGGCTGTATTTTTTGGGGGAAATTGAGGCATTGTGCAGCAGAAGTGATATGTTCCAAGATGGACAGTAGCCCAGGATCATGACTGATGGTAGCTGAGAAGGGCTGTACAGAGTGGAGATAGTGTAAATCCAGTTCCTTGGACTTCTGGGCACTGCTGCTTTACATGATGACTCTGGGTCTGTCGCGGTTGTAGGTTTGATTTCCTCTGCATGCCTGTCTTCCACCCGCGTTTCAAGAGGGAGTTCACTCAGGAACCTGCTAAGAATCGGCCTGGCCCCCAGACACGATCTGACCTACTGCTGTCGGGAAGGGGTAGGGACCATCCCCTATGCCCCTTAATTATCAGAGGCTGTAACAACTTCTGCTTTATCAAGGCTCCCATTCTCCTCTATTTCTAACTTGAAAATATTGGTTAGTCCCCTGGGGTAAAGATATTCTTGCTTTCTCCTTCTTGATTGCTAAAAGCCTTAGTTCCCTATTCTGGATCAGGCTATCCTTTATCTGTGATAGAAAAAGTCCTTGTTTCTCACCTCTACTTTATTCCTTGCTAAGAACTAGAAATTGAGTATGAGTAAAGTGCTGAACCTCATTCATTCCTTGTCTTTCTTGGATGGGGTTGTGCAGACTGGAATACTCTAATTGTGGGAAAGCTTTCTCCATGGATTCGTCCAGACTCAAAAGTGGAGAAAATCCGCAGGAATTCGGAGGCGGTAAGACTGACATCTCTCCACTAGATCTTTTTTTTTCTTGAAGATTATGTCTGTAACCATGCTGGGTGGGGAGAGCTGATTTAACTTGGTGAATCAAGTGTCTTATGTAATAGAGTTAAGCTGTTTGTGGTGCTAGCTCTTAACCTTTTCCTCTTGATCTCCATCTCAGGCCATGTTACAGGAGCTGAATTTTGGGGCATATCTGGGTCTTCCAGCTTTCCTGTTGCCTCTCAATCAGGATGATAACACTAACCTGGCCAGAGTTTTGACCAACCATATCCACACTGGTCACCACTCCTCCATGGTATGGCCAAGGGGCTCCTTTCTAGCTGCATATAATGGTAGTCAGGCTGTGCTAAGTACTTCTTGTGCCTAGCCATTCAGTGTAGGATGCATTTTGCAGAATGTTGGTATTGCTCACTCCCACCCCCCATCTAAAAGTGGTATGCAGAAAGTTATAAAGCATATAGAATATAGAATTCTTTATTTCCATATATTTAAGTTGAATAAATGACAAGGCATATATTTACATAGGACATGTATCTGATACACATGCATGTACATAGTAAGAAATTGGGAAAAGCACATAAAGAATTGACTTGAGGTCTGGATCAAGATCTTTTTAATTGGGGAAGTTTTCTGTACACAGTGAGTTCAAAGTGGAATTCTAAATAGGGTCCTTGTTCATGTGCAGTTCTGGATGCGAGTACCCTTGGTGGCACCGGAGGACCTGCGGGATGATATAATCGAGAATGTACCAACTGCACACACAGAGGACTACAGTGGGGAAGAGAAGACATGGATGTGGTATGTCTCCCTTTGCTGCTGCTTTATAAGGGCAAAGGGTGAAGGGAACTACAGGTAGAACTTGTAGGGAAGTCTCCTTGAGCTGTGGTGACTGGTGGCCATATGAATTTGACTGTATTTTTCTGTATTTGATTCTGGGCAGGTGGCACAACTTCCGGACCTTGTGTGACTATAGTAAGAGGATTGCAGTGGGTAAGTCCATGAGAGTAGTTAAAGTTTCATGTATTGTTGCTGGGCAATTCTGCTACTATCCCTGTGCCTCAGTCTGCCCTGCTCTTAAGAGGAGTAAACAGGTCTTGCACAAAGGAACAAGGAAGGGCTTCTTCCTGGCAGTGTTAACAGGTCTTTCTCTTCCCTCATATAGCTCTTGAAATTGGGGCTGATCTCCCATCTAATCATGTCATTGATCGTTGGCTTGGGGAGCCCATCAAAGCAGCCATTCTCCCCACCAGCATTTTCCTGACTAATAAGAAGGGATTTCCCGTTCTTTCTAAGATGCACCAGAGGCTGATCTTCCGACTCCTCAAGGTAGGTGGTAGAAGGATTCTAAAGATGATCCAGCTGATACTCTTGGGATCTTTTCTTGTGGGACTGACTCTTCCTCTCAGGTTTCTAGAGAGCAATTTTAGCAAAGTTGGAGTCTTGAGAGCCATAAGACAAATGGCCGTAGGAGCCTTAGAAAACTCATAAGGAACGAGACCTCAGGAGAATTTTGCACAAGCTTTCACCTAAGTTACAGCAAGGATCCACAGGGCTCCGTGAGCCTGAATGATGTTTATGTAGCATAAGAGGCAGTTCATTGAAATCTCATGCTGTTTTTGGTGGTGGAGGGGGCAAGGGGTGGAGAACTGCTGGCTGGACCTTATTTTATGCTAGGGCTCTTTGGCTATAAACCATAATGATACCCCAGAATCTTGGTTTGAGGGCTGTATCTGATGGTCTGACTTCTCTCACAGCTGGAAGTACAGTTCATCATCACAGGCACCAACCACCACTCAGAGAAGGAGTTCTGTTCCTACCTCCAGTACTTGGAATACTTGAGCCAGAACCGTCCTCCACCCAATGCCTATGAGCTCTTTGCCAAGGGCTATGAAGACTATCTGCAGTCCCCACTCCAGGTGGGTCTGGAGTACACTGAGAGGAGGGAGAGAGAGAGAGAAAATGTCTTTTGACAGTAGGTACCTGGAGTCCCTACCAGAACTCAGTGGAAAGGTTTTTGGTGTTCTGTTGCATTGTTCCTGCCAAAAACTAGCTAACTTACTTTGCTTTTTGCCTCTCATACATCAGCCACTGATGGACAATCTGGAATCTCAGACATATGAAGTTTTTGAAAAAGACCACATCAAATATTCTCAGTACCAGCAGGTACAGTGTGGGTCCCAGGTTGGGGCAAGCACAGGGCCATGGTGACCTTGGTGAGGATGGAATTATACCCAGGAATTCATTCCTGTTGAGGTCTCCTCTCCTTCCCTGCAGGCCATCTATAAATGTCTGCTGGACCGGGTGCCAGAAGAAGAGAAAGATACCAATGTCCAGTGAGTACTCTCCTGTGATTCTAGAAACTCGAATGTCTACCATTCTATATGTCAAGTCTGCTTGACTCTCCCTTCCTTTTCTAGGGTGCTGATGGTGCTGGGAGCAGGCCGGGGCCCTCTGGTGAATGCTTCCCTGCGGGCAGCCAAGCAGGCTGACCGGCGGATAAAGCTGTATGCTGTGGAGAAAAACCCAAATGCCGTGGTGACGTGAGTAGCATCCTGCTTGTTGGGAAGTTAGTCCCCGTTGCCTGTTTTCCTCAGCAGTGTCCTCACCTCTGTCTTCTCTGTTTCAGGCTAGAGAACTGGCAGTTTGAAGAATGGGGAAGTCAGGTGACAGTAGTCTCATCGGACATGCGGGAATGGGTGGCTCCAGAGAAAGCAGACATCATTGTCAGTGAACTTCTGGGTTCCTTTGCTGACAATGAACTGTCACCTGAGTGCCTGGATGGAGCCCAGCATTTCCTAAAAGGTGCCTCCAGGCTGGGGTATACTGCATGTGGGGAATGAATTATCAGGTGGGAAGGCTGAGGGGGTATGATGGGTGGGGCAATATCCTGGGAGGAGGTTACAGGTTTAGGGGAAAGTGGGTTGGACTTGGGGCCAGATCTTGAGATGCTGCTCTGCTGGCTCTGTGACCTTAGTAAATGAAGTGATCTTTTTGAACCTTGGTGTTCACATCTGAAAATGAGGAGAATGGACTAGAGCAGAGTCTTGACCTGAGTTATGAGGACTCCCTGCTTTGGGCTTAGCTTTCATCAGAATCTCAAAGGGCTTTTGGACCCCACAAAAATGAAAAATCAGAGAAGGAGTTCTTTAATATCTTTGGTTCCTTCCAGTTTTAATCTTGTATAACTCCATAAGTTAATCTAGAAGTAGAATCCCCCATGACAAGAACTGGGAGCAGGCCAGCCTGGGAATGTGACAACATTGTACTGTTTTTTCCTGCTATGCCTATGCCAGCCTGGGTCTGTTTTGATATGAGGGGTATGTGAACCTTCTGTTAGATACCTCATCTACATCCTTTGGGAACTAATTTGACCCCCTTGCTCTGCTGCTTTGCAGATGATGGTGTGAGCATCCCTGGGGAGTACACCTCCTTCCTGGCTCCCATCTCTTCCTCTAAGCTGTACAATGAGGTCCGAGCCTGTCGGGAAAAGGACCGTGACCCTGAGGTAAAGAGCTATTCTCTTGTGGAAGGAAGTGGTTCTCTTTAGTTCTTTTTCTGTAGTAGCAGCAACTATTTTCTTCCCCTAGAGGTGAAGAGGTGAAGGAGCAGATAGGGTCTAGGGACAAGAGTTGAAGTTAAACTATGTTTTTATCTTTTTCTGCATCCCTGAGGCATGCATTTCTTTCCCACAGAGAAGTAGGTATTCTCTTGCCTATCTTCTCTAGCTCATGCTCTCCATCTCTTGGGACAGGCCCAGTTTGAGATGCCCTATGTGGTGCGGCTGCACAACTTCCACCAGCTCTCTGCGCCCCAGCCCTGTTTCACTTTCAGCCATCCTAACAGAGGTAAGTTCCTGCATGACTACCTCCTGACTGGATGAGTGTGAGTTTATCCTCCTGATTTCTTCTCTTGCCGTCCCAGGTCTGCCCTGTCTAGGCTTCCCTTCCTGGTTCATGCTCATGCTTTGCCAAGATGCTAAGGGCCCTGGCCCCTCATGACCTATACATAACTCTTCCTTGACAGATCCTATGGTTGATAACAACCGCTACTGCACCTTGCAGTTTCCTGTGGAGGTGAACACAGTACTGCATGGCTTTGCAGGCTACTTTGAGACTGTGCTTTATCAGGACATCACTCTGAGTGAGTGTCTGGGGCAGTGGGTGGTGGAGTATATGGGGGTATAACCTGGGCAACTTATGAATCATTTGGATTCAAGGGGAATCCAAGGGTTAGTGACTATTTGTTCCTGTGATCTCAACTGAGACAGAAGGCAAGTCATGGAGACCTTTTTTTTTTTTTTTGTCCGCACAGGTATCCGTCCAGAGACTCACTCTCCTGGGATGTTCTCTTGGTTTCCCATTCTCTTCCCCATTAAGGTATGAAATGCCTTCAAGACTTTAGGTTAAAAATGAGTAACTTTTGCCATTGGTCTTCTGCCTTTTCCTTTTCTCCCAGAATGGTACTTGGCTATGACCCATGTTCTGCTCTCACATGCTTTTGGATCTTTGTTATAGGCATTTGGATATCTATAACAAGCTTTCTGTCTGGCCTCCCTACATCTCCTCTGGCTCTTCTGTCCATTCTCTGTCCATTGTCAAGAGCAGGAGTTCCTCTTTTAAAGCCTCTAATCTGATCTTGTCTCTCCTGCTTAAAATCTTACTTCAGTGCTTTCCCACTACCCTTAAATAAAGGTCACAATCTTGAACATTCTTGTAAAACTTGGCATGATCTAGTTCTTGTCTACCTTTTCAGTTACTGTCCCCTTAGATTAATTTTCTTCAGCCCTACAGACCTACTTTTGGCCCCTATGATACCCCATCTTTTCCTGTCTCAGGCTTTCACAGCCTTTTCCTCTGCCTAGAGAATTTTTTGCTCCTGTCTTCACCCAGCTAGTCTATCTTCTAGGTCTCTTATTACTGTCAGATAAACTTTTCCTGACTTCCTAGACTACTTTAGCATTAGCGGAAAGTTCCCTTTCATCGGTACTTTCACAGCACCCTGTACGTATTCACAGCATTCACCATGCATTTATTATTTTTTTAATGTCTGATTGCTCAGTGTTTTGATAGACTTCAAATAAATTTCAAGAGGGTTAGAATACTCAAGTTTATCATTTTACTCCTGCTTATCACTTTTTCTCTGCATGTAACTCAGTACATTACCACATAACTATTCATTATTCACATACTATTCATTATCTCCACCATGAACCTCTCTGTTTCTTCCTACAGCAGCCCATTACGGTGCGTGAAGGTCAGACCATCTGTTTGCGTTTCTGGCGATGCAGCAATTCCAAGAAGGTGTGGTATGAGTGGGCTGTGACAGCGCCAGTCTGTTCAGCTATCCACAACCCCACAGGCCGCTCATACACCATTGGCCTCTAGCCCTGCCTGCAAGTGTCCAGAGTCATGGAAACAACTTCCAGTTCTGCTCCTATAGCACAGAGGTGCAGTACATCAGTGGGCTGTGACTCCTCTTGCCCATCAGAGAGGAGTATTTCAATCTGCTTGCTGCCTTACATCAAGGTGGGCAAAGAATGGGAGTTAATTACAGGGCCTGAGCCACCAATCTGTGAAGACCTCAGGCCAGGGCATGAGGAATTAGTGCTGGATCTGAAGCTACACCAACCAGGCACTCAGCCTCAAGAGCTCCCTGGAATAATCCTGAGAACATTTGAGTTGAACACATTTTCAGCCCTTTCCCTCCCTATCTCTGTCCCCATTTTGATGGTTTTGTGTAGGAGGAAATACAAATAAAGTGAAGTTATGACCCTTCCTGTTCCAACCCTACTGCCCCCTGCCTTTGCTTTCCTGCACCTCACTTAGATCCAAGCATGTTCAGCTCTTTGCCCTTATGCTGTTCAAGATTCGAAGAGAGCCTAGCTTTATTCTCTTACTAGGAAGCTGAGTCATGATTCTCAGACTCCTGGGTATAAGTCTTAACAGCTAAAGTGAGGTCTTGTCCATCAGGACCTGTGATTAGGCTTTTCTCTGGGGAAGAGGCAGAGTTTGCAGCCTTGGGACAAAAGGGGGTAGTGATGAAACCCTAAAAGGCTAGTCCAACTCTATTTTATGGAGAAGGAAGTGGAAAGTGCTATAATGATATAATAGTATTCAAACAAAACTGGAACACAGGTCCTCTGTAGCTCAGCTATATTAGGCAGCTGAAGACAGGAAGCTCTGGAAGCCCTTGGAATGTGAGAGTGAACATCGATTATTTCCCTGGTTAGAGGGTTGAGTGCCGCTGCACCAAAGGAGACCTCAGAAACTGCCTCGTGTGCCCTTGCTGTAGGAGGTGTGGGGCACTGACTTGAACTGAAAGTGCTTAATAAGGTACAGTATAGAAGAGGACAAATCTGGTAAGACCTGTTGTTACCCAAATCCCAGGCGTTGAGAATAGGAGGTGCTGCTGTAAGGGTTGTGTTAGATAGCCAGCCATCAGAATGGGAACGTGAAGTCTGGCATCCTTCCCGCGGTGAAACAAAAGCAGTTGCTCTTCGCAAAGTTGTCCTAGGGAAGCCCGACGTGACCCCCTCAGGGGACTGCCAAGGACGTCTATTGTACCTTCTCATTGACTCCGCCCATCGCGTTGGCCCAGTCAACCCAAGCGCCTTCTTTGGAGAAGGTGGGTCCTTCACTCTTGTTCTCCTTGCTGTTCCTCCCCACACCCCGCCGCACCCCGCCGCCTTTAGCTAGTGAGAGTGATGGGCAACGCACTTCAGTTGGTCTACAAGAGATTAGCCAATCAATGGGAATTTGGTTGCTAAGAAACAGTTGTGCTTGGCTGCACCCCTGTTTAGGATTTCAGCCAATGAAAACCTGTATGCGGGACTGTTGCCACGAGACCAGTGAGATTATTTCCACCGCGGCCTGTGTTTCGGCGCATGCGCAGTTGGGGGAAAGTTCTGGAACAGACTGACGCTGCCGCCATTTTGCGGGAAGAAGAGCAGTTCCGGCCGCAGTGTTGCTTTTACTGCTGAGCCTTTGAGAAGTAGCCGGGCTTCGTGCCCCCACAACACTCCCAAAGGAACGGAGAGAACCGGGACCCCCCCCCTGCGGGGACCCGGAACTGGTGAGAAACCCCGCAATCCGGTCCCCCCCCACCCCGCGACTTCACTTAGTCGTGACGTTGCCACGTGGCGCCTCCCCCTGACGTCACGGGTAGAAAATGGCGTCATGAACGGACTCAGGCAAACTTTTAAAATTAAGAAATCATTTTGTTCATTTTTACCGGGAAGTGTTTGCTACCTATATGCAGTCCACTGACGTCATTTTAGGGATTGGCACTCTCGTGGCTCCCTCATGTACCGGTAAAGATGCTGTTTCAAGGATCCCAGTGACTTTGCTCTCTCTCTCTAGGTCCCGGCAGCCATGACTCTTAGGGTCGCCCATCCAGGAAGGTACATTGGCCTTCCGCAGTCCGAGAGGACACAAATGATCGGTTTTCAGCTTCTGGTGCCATCACTCAGAGAAAGATGAGGGGATTGATATTTCTTCATTCTCGGTTTCTTGGACTCATTAACCATGTTGACCTCTATGGGCTTTTCTTCTCCCCTTTTTTGAGCACACATTCAGTGGTAATAAAGGCGTGTAGTGTGGCCACACGTGAACTTTGAGTGCTGGGAACACTGATTCTCGTAGCAGTGGTACCAATCGGTTGTCTACGGGACCGCTTTTTAAAGCATAGCCATGGCTTGTTACACAAACATGGGAAAGGCAGCTCTTCAAGTAATGTTTTTATCTTTCTCATTGCTCCTGTTCTTAATTAAGCTTCTTTCAGTTTGGAGTGTTTACGCCACTCCAGTTCGGTAACTGGACCCAGGACATGGCACTATAGTCCATGTGAATTCTGCCTGAACTGGGCCGACAGTCTTCACTCTCTTCTGCTTCTTCAGCAGTGGGGCCTAAGTGCTGGCTTGCGTTTTGCCTGTGCTGTGACAGAGACCAGCCACTGCGGTGATTATGGGTCCTAATGCAGTTTTTGGAGCAGGGTGGAAGAAAGCAGTATAGTATGTACACGAATGACATTGAATGGACCTTGACCCAAAAGTTGGGGCACAGAGTTTGAAAACTACCAACCTGAAAATGCCTAGGGATTGGGACTTCAGAAGGATTACAAAAGATACACTAAACCCGGTGAAATTGCAAGTTTCAAAAAAGTGTGCTCATGTTGGTATGTCTGTGCTTAAATACTTTGGCTCATTTGTCCCTGAGTCTGAGCGAAAACTACTCCATGAATGGGGGTTCATTTCTAGAGGGTTGTCCACTTAAGTTGAAGTTTTTGTACATTTGTTAAGTTATTCCTACTCTGTGCTGACAGTCAACAAAGGAATTCTTGAAGTCAGAGGTGTTTCATTTGGAAAGGAAAAGGCAGATTGTAAAAAGTAAAGAGGAAAGGACCAAACTCCACTTTGTCTAGTTTATGGATCGATGTGTAGAAAAGTAGGGGAAGCAAACAAACAGACAAAGGTACCTAGTGTTCTTTTTTACTTCAATTGCTCTTTTTCACTCTAATTATTATTCTTGTTATTTTTGTGTGTGTGCTAATGAAGGTGTCAGGGATTGATTTAGGTGATGAATGTACAACTATGTAATGGTACTGTAAACAATCGAAAGTACAATTTGTTTTGTATGACTGCGTGGTATGTGAATATATCTCAATAAAATGATGATTAAAAAAAAAAAAAAAAAAAAAAAAAAAAAAAGTAAAGAGGAGTCTTATGACACTTAAGAAAAGTTGTTTACACTTGGCTGCTGAAATGACTGAAAGGAATAGAGTTTGAGGACCAAAGTCATTCTCCCACAATGGGTTATATTACAGTTAGCCTGGTTCCTGATATATATTTTTTAAATCATATTTTTTATTGTTGAATATAACATATATACATAGAAGTGATAACTTTCCAAGTGCAATTTAACAAGTAGTTAGCAAATTTCGAAGAATGTTATGGGTTACAGTTCCACAGTTGGAGTTAGTTCCTTATTGAAATACAACATATATGCAAAAAGATAATATCTTTCAAAGTATGATTTAACAGGTAATTATATAGGAAATTTCCAAAAATGTTATGAATTACAGCACCATAGTTTCAGTTATTTCCTTATTGTGAAATACATTTATACAAAAACGTGATAACTTTCAAATTACAATTTAGCAAATAGCTATAGAACAGATTTCAAAGGATGCAATAGGTTACAGTTCCACCATTTCAATTCTTTCTTTCTAGCTCTTCTAAGACCCTAGCAACCAGGAAAAAGAAAATTATGTAGAGATTCAGTATTCATAATCCTTTGTTAAATTCCATCTTGTCTGTTACTACTCCTTCCTCTAGTTTAATCGCTTTCCTGAACTTCGGGGATGTCTAGGTAGTGACCCTCCTAACTTGTTCATGTTGAAAAGGGATGTCAGCTTATGTGAAAAGGGGACACATCTGGTTGATGTTCTTGAAGAGGCTATTGCCTCTGGGTTTGGGGACTTAGCTGTCATAGGAGCCCTCTGGTTCCTGATATTTTGAAGTATACAGTGAATGTGCCTCAGTTCTAGGAGGCATACAGTAAGGTGTGACTAATGAGGCTGATTCTTTAGATAACCCTATCAGAACATTCATGTCAAGATAAGTGGCTATTTGAAAATAGACAACTTAGTATGCTTTATCCTTTCTTAAAAAATTATTTCCTGATATATCCTCTTTTTTTTCTTTCTTTTTTCTTTTTTTTTAAATTTCCTCTAAGGTTAAATTATAAGTCACATGAGGGAGGTAACCTGATATAGCAGACCAAACCTTAGAGTAAGAGGACCTATCTAATCAACATTCAACTTTTTCATTTGAGCTATGTGACTGGGTCGTTCACAAAACCTCAGTTTTTTCATCTGTGCATTGGATCAGATATTATCTGCCTGCTGTACGTAGCACCTTTGATTACTAAATAAAAATAAAGTGATATTATAAGAAATTGAGACGACTAGTTTTAAATGTTTTTTGATTTGCTTTCCATTTTAAGCCTTAAATTTGGCTCCAAATAATTTTTATTTTGTTTTTCGTTTCCATGAATCATTTCTTGGTGGCATACTTAGCACAATGCCTAGCACATAGTAGATATAATGAATGTATATATATAAATGATAGGGATTTTTATTATATTTAATTAAACCATCAAAATAGGTTTTGGGCTCTGAAGGCAGTCAGACCAGCATCATTAGGTGGCACTTTAATTACTTTGAAAAGGACAGAGCTCTTCTGATTATAATTAGCTTCTTGTCACAGAAATTCCCCAGATTGGTTTTTCTTTTTTACAGCTTCATTGAGGTATAATTGACTACAATAATTTGCACACATTAAAGGGTACAGTTTGATGGGTTTTGATGTGTATATATATATATGTGTGTGTGTGTGTATATATATATGCACACAAACCCCTGAAACTACCACAAGCAAGATAATGAACATACCCATCACCATCAAAAATTGCCTATTTTTATGATTTAAATTTAAACCAGTTATTTATGCAGAATTTGTAACAGTGGAATGGAGGCCTAGTCTGTTATAAAGTGAGTATTAATTTTTTGAGTACCAACATTTTCTCTTCTCAGGACAGGATGTATATTGTATTTTGTCTCTACCTAGATATTCCTTCTCGATTCTTGACCTTTTTAAGCCACAAAGCAGGACTAGTATAAGGCATAAAAATAAATCTAGGATGAGCGACAGCTGGTAAGGTCCTTTTGGAGTTGAAGAAGCAAAACTGTATCTCGAAGTCAGTTTCTTGGAGATGGAAGGGAATGTGGGATGCTGAAAGAGGAGAAAAATATGAGGTTCTTATATATTGATGTCCTCCTCTCAGGTTCTGGCACAGTGGCATCTGATGACTTTGATATAGTGATTGAAGCCATGTTGGAGGCTCCCTACAAAAAAGAGGAGGTAATATTCCCC
Organism: Choloepus didactylus; assembly: GCF_015220235.1. Classification (NCBI taxonomy): domain Eukaryota; kingdom Metazoa; phylum Chordata; class Mammalia; order Pilosa; family Megalonychidae; genus Choloepus; species Choloepus didactylus. The sequence continues at coordinate 157,199,508 of NC_051310.1, read as the reverse complement.
ACCCCAACTGTTGGAATTGGGTTGGTAAGAAAGAGCAGCTGTGGATTGTCAGTTTTAACATTTTATGACTCCTCTTTCCTTCTTGTTCATTATGTACAGCTATTCATAAAAGGTATAGGCTTTTGGCAAGCTCTCCTGAAGACCCCATACTCAAGGGCCAGGTTTTTAGAAAGGACCCCCAAACCAGGCGCAGGAACATAATGTGGCTGGTGGTGGGAACAAGTGTTTTGCTCATAACTTTCAGTGACACAGTAGAAAGTCAGTGTTCTTAGACCTATCTCTGAGGTCTTACTCTCATTGGAGCAGATGTTGAGTGGCTGAAGTTTTGACATCAGAATCTGCCACTCTGGTCTCTTCGTTTTGGACGGTATCCTCTCTCCCCATTAGGAGATCCAGGTCCTTAGAATCTGGCTAAATAATTGAAAGCTTTGATTTCATGGGCTTTCTTCCCTTTGTTCACCTTTGTTCTTTTTTTGCCCAATGGAATCACCTTTGTTCTTTTTTTGCCCAATGGAATCTGTGTGTCTGTCACCTTGTGCTTGTGGCATTTTCCTGGTGTACCCCTCAGGATGAGCAGCAAGGGAAAGAAGTTAAAAAGGACAACGCTAGCAATACCACTAACAGCACCAGCTGCACTGGCAACAATGGTAGTGGTACCAATGGAAGCAGCATCAATGGGGAGACAAGCAAGTGAGTGTGGAGCAAAGAAAATGGGGTGGTGATCTGGGAAAGGGAAATTGCATCCATTGGAGAGCCAGAACAGGGGAGGTAGTAACTCTTAAAACTGCTGACTTTTAGTAGTGGCTCCACTGGGTCATGGGAATAATGGTGATCTGGTTTAATGATCTTGCAGTCTTTCCAGTGGATCAGTTCTAGCATCAGTATATTTCATTTGAATAAAATAGCTAGAGGACCACTGATTTGGAAACACCAACTCTTGTTTGGCTTTGGGGGTAAAAATGGCTGCCTCAGATGTCTGACAGCATTCAGGGCCGTGTGTAAGTTGGTGTTGTGTGGTTTCTGTGAATTATTGCTGGATCATCTTCTGGGCTTTGGTCTTTTACTGCTTTCTGTTTCATCCTGGCCTTACTGTCATTCCTTTTCTTCGGAAGAGATAATGAAAACTTCCCGGTAGTAAGAATTCGCACTGTCTTTCACAGAAAGAAGAGGAGTCGGAGCCATAGTAGAAGCAGGGTTAGAAAGCACAGGTCAGTAATTCTGGAGGCTATTGAGCTATTGGATTTTGGGAATTATTCTAAATGGAAAGATACCAGGGAAAGCAGGCCAAAAGAGGCCTGTTTGTTTTTTAGCAAACTTAATAATCGTTTCTCTCTGTAGTCATAGTCGAGACCGAGATTGGCATAGACGGAGAAGCAGCCGAAGTCGGGATAGACAGCATCGCCACCGCAGCTGGAGCTGGGATCGTCGACGTAGTAGTGAGTCACGAAGTCGGGACTGGCGGCATGAGGATTGTGTGCACTACAGGAGTCTACCACTTGCCACTGGGTATCAGCTTTTGCTAATAAGAATCACTTGTGTTATAATCTGGGCAAAACACCAAATTGTATTCTGTACCATGCCCAAGAGTGCTTTTAACTCATTGGACAGGATACCCAGTTACTGGAGGGATCGTGTTAAGAGTTCACATATGAGGTGAGGTGCTGGAATCTGGTTTTCTCATGATGGAATAAGATCCATCATTGGACGGATGTGAATAAGGTTGCGTGATTGATTGTCTTTGCTCCTTAGGTGTAGGTATGGACACAGCAGGAGTCCTCATTTCAGAGAGAAGAGCCCCGTCAGGTGAGTTGATATGAATACTTTGCTAGGGATTGTGAGATGTGAATACAAGGTGGTTTGAGCAAAGCTATAGGAATGGGTAGTACTTGAGGGTTAGTTGGAGAATGATGACAAGTATTGAGTAGGTGGTCTCAATAAATTCTAATCACTCTTAGGGAGCCAGTAGATAACCTGAGTCCTGAGGAGCGTGATGCCCGCACAGTTTTTTGTATGCAATTGGCTGCCCGCATTCAGCCTCGAGACTTAGGGGACTTTTTCTCCGCTGTTGGCAAGGTAAACTCCCTCTCCACTTTAGTTTCTTCTCTTCAGGTTAACCTATTTTCTATCCCCTTTTATGCCCAACTCAGGATTTCTTTTTTGCCCTGGATAGGTCCGTGATGTACGTATCATCTCAGATCGGAACTCACGTCGTTCTAAAGGCATTGCCTATGTGGAATTTTGTGAAATTCAGTCTGTGCCTCTGGCCATTGGGCTGACTGGGCAGCGGCTACTGGGAGTGCCTATCATTGTACAGGCCTCACAGGTGAGCTGAGGAACTGAAGCACAAAAAATAGGATAGAAGTAGGGGTCAGGGGACATGACCCATTATTTCCTCCTTCTCCAGGCTGAGAAAAACCGACTGGCAGCCATGGCTAACAACCTGCAGAAGGGCAGTGGTGGGCCAGTGCGCCTCTACGTGGGCTCTCTGCACTTCAATATCACTGAGGACATGCTCCGGGGCATCTTTGAGCCCTTTGGCAAAGTGAGTAGAAAGTGAGGAAGACCTGAGAAGGGAACTGGGAAAAGCAGGAAGGGTGAATGCACCTCTCAGTTGTGTCTGGCCATGATTAGCTCAACTGTTGCATATGTCATAATGGGCATTTGGGGGCATGCTGTGAAAGTTAGCCTCCATGTCTGCATTCATGTCGTTCAGTAGACAAAGGAGTCAGCCACACAATGAAATCAAGCAGTGGAGTCCAGGTTAAGGTTAGTCAGAAAAAGTGTTTGAGGAAGAAATGGTCTTTACCTCTTTAAAACTATTTGGAGGGATGTGAGTTGTTGACTAGAAAGTTAGAGGGAAAATAGGAAAGATCAAAGGTGTGGGCTAACTAAAAGATGACCAGTAATTCCTTCCTATTCTACAGATTGATAATATTGTCCTGATGAAGGACTCAGATACGGGCCGCTCTAAAGGTTATGGTTTCATTACGGTGAGTCTCCAATCTTTTGCTTTTTATTTTAGTTTGGGTTTGTCCACCTGTCTGATTTTGCAGCTTAGCTTCATCCTCCTCCTTTAGGAACTGTCTAAATGGCTCATAAACACTGGTGCCTGAAGCTTGGACTAGCCTTTTGCCCCTTGAGATGAGTGCAGTGCTTGAGATCTTGGCTTTGTTCCTACACTCTGTCAGTGGCCCTGGTATGGGGGTGTCCAGGAGTTCAACCAGCTTTCCTGGTGCTGCGACTTGCTCTTTGGGTGATAGTAATGCTTCCAGGCTGCAGCTAAAAGAGGTTGGGGGTATGAGGGAGGTTAGATATGGGCTTTTGAAGATATGTCTTATAGAACTGGTGTATTGTTCTTGTGGTAGGGGTGGGAATAGGAAGTTACACTTCCCTCTGGCACTACCTTTTTTGGAGCAGTTTCTTCATTGATGAAGGTTTTTGTATCTAAATAGCACTATAGGGAAAATAGTGAGGCCACCTAGTAGTGGGAAAGTCTCACCATTTCCTGATGCTCTGGCAAAATTGTTTCTAATTCCCATGACTGGTTCTCCCAGCCCTCGCTGACTCCAGGCTGAGGATTGGCTGCCAGCCATGAAATCTGATAGAATAATTTCTGGACTCAGTCCAGGCAGCACACACCCCCACAACTGCCCACAGGGCAGAGGGGAAGTAGATAGTGTTTTGTTATGGGAATTGCTCACCTCAGAAGTATCTAGGAAAGGCAGGTCACCTCCACCACCTATCCAGGAACTGTCAGTACCGTATGCCAGGCTCTAGGGCAGGTAATGCCAGAACAAACAAAGCCAGGGCACGGTACTGACGATTCTATAGTGGCAAGTACCTTTTCTAGCTCCTTGTGTGCAGAAAGCCTTCTGTGGAGCATTTTGCCCTTGTGGCTGCTTTTTGGGTCAACAGTTTTCATGCTTGCACAAACAGCAGACTGGGAATCCTCTTTATGTACCAGGTGCTGCTGATGCTGTCATCCTGAAAGAGACTAGAGAGTAGAGGCGCTCTGGTCAGCAGGTCACTGAGTCAGCAGCACTGGTGTGTATGAGGGGGTGGGGTGTGTTCTTGCTCTAAACACCAGGGTGTGTTCCCTTTTTGACTGAGAACAAACATATTAGTCCTAAGAACTGAATAAAAAGCCCAGGAGCCTTGGCTCTTGGCCACCCTTCCTTTTCATTTTATGTGCCCTTTTGTGAAGTAGCCTTTCAGGTCACGGTCCATACAGATAGTAGACTTTTTGCATTGTTAGATCGGAAAGTGACTGCCATGTAGTCATTTGGGAAAGGTCCTTTTCAGAGACCCATTTTGGAGGGATGGACATTTTGGGTCACATTCCCTGGGAAATCAAAATTTGTGCTGCAGGGAGCATGCAGTTTTCCTGGGATGTAGGCAAGGAAGTGTTAGTAGGGCTTTGAGAGCATGTCTATGGCCAGAAGGAGACTGAGATGGCCCAATTTCTTGTAGTTTTTCGACTCTGAGTGTGCCCGGCGGGCCCTGGAACAGTTGAATGGCTTTGAGCTTGCTGGTCGGCCTATGAGGATTGGCCATGTGACTGAGCAATTGGATGGTGGCACAGACATCACTTTTCCTGAGGGGGACCAGGAGCTGGATCTAGGATCCGCAGGTGGACATTTGCAGCTCATGGCCAAACTGGCAGAAGGTAGTTTTAGGGAGAAGAACATGGGGTTGAATTTTAGATCAAGGGTTGGCACCTAACCCCAACTTTCTTCCCCTTTTAGGCTCTGGAATCCAGTTGCCGACCACAGCTGCTGCTGCTGCACTGTAACTGAATGGAGCAGTTCCCTTGGGGGCCTTGAATCCAGCGGCTCTGACTGGTAGACTTGGCTTGGGAAAGGGAGAGAAGGGTTGGGGTCTAGAACGAAAGAATTCTCTGTGCTCAGTTATTCTTTCTCCCTCTCTCTGCTCCAGCTCTGAGTCCAGCCCTGAACCTTGCCTCCCAGGCAATCTCCTCCCAGTGCTTCCAGCTCTGGAGCCTCTTTACCCCACAGACCATGTGAGTCTTAGGGTCTAGTCCATTTTAGTCTTTGGTTATACTCTTTCTCTTGGCTTTCCGTTGATCTTTCCTCTTCTCCTTGCCACAGGTAAATCAGTGACCCACACTGCATCCTTGGGCCTCTGGGTCCTGCCACTCCCTTCTCCACCTCTGCCCTTCCACAGCCCCTTCTCTCCATTTTATGGATCAGACCATCCTGAGGGCATGGACATTGATTCTGGGGTAACTGGAGCCACCTTTGGACACCAAGAAGAGCTCCTATCCATGGCCACTCTTGGAGTGGACTCTGCTGAGCAAAGCCCCCAATCGAAGATGGCAGAATCTATACCTACGTTGAATACATGTTTCTTCATGTGTGTTGCCTTCCAAGATGACCTTCATTGCCCTTTCCAACCACCCCTTAGTGATTCCTTGATTCCTCTCCTATTGGGAATGCCATAGGGCATCAACTGAAGAAACTAACCTCTCTCCTTTTCCTCCATCTTTGTGGACAGTCTGTCATGGAAAATCCTTAAAGGACCTCTGGGTCAAAAAGGACATTGGAATTTGGTGGGTGAACCTGGAAGGTGCTGGCTTGCTGCTACAAGGGCCCTGAATGATGGCATGGACATGTGCATTGTGAAGCCTGCCTTTCAACCTCAGCTTAGTACAGCTTGGGGCCAGAACTCCTGTAGGCTCGGTGTCTTGCTGGGAGATGTGGGAGTGATCTATCCTGCTAGGCATTTTGGATGCCTTAGGGACCTTCAGGAGTTTAGTGAAAGGTGGGGTACCTTTCCAGTATCTTCTGTCTTCCTGTGTACAGTTGTCCTTCCTCCCAGGTCCTCCTTTTGGCCCAGTGTGGGAGAATGGAGGGGAGGCTGCTACTTTTCACCTCTTCTCCTCAACCCTGGTTGTTAAAGCCGCTCCTAACCCTTACCTGGGCATATATGAGCCCTTCTCACTGGATTTTATACCCTTGTGTCTGTGTATATAAATATATATATATAAACTTTGTACAAAAGGCAGTCCTTCTGTTGTGGCGGCTACTGCCTGTATGTGTGGTATTGGTGTCTGTCTGATTTTAACTTCTCATGAGCCAAAACCATGAACGGTTCTAGGGATATAAAACATCTGTAATGCCATTGCATTTTCTTTATTTTGATTTTGATTTATTTAACATTTTTAGAAAGAAATAAAAATGGACAATGGTTCAAGCCTGGGCAGGGTTCCCCATATGTGTCTGCTTTACACTCCAGACCCCATGGTATATCCCTCTGCATCTATCTTCCTGTTAACCATCTCCATACCTACCTGCCCACTGGAGAGACTTCATGCTTGGCTCTACCTTAGGACAGCTCTTGTTTTTCCACCAGATGGCAGTGTGACAGTAGCACATTCTGCACCTTCCTCTAGGGGTGCTTCATGGTCTGCCTCGCTTAAGTACCAGAGAAGCCTCCTAAACCCATCATTTCTTCTTACCTGTTGGCCTCTGTACCCGCCTCTGGCCTTCTTTGTAGGGCCATGTATCCAAAGGGCTTTGGGCTTTGTTCATCATGGCTCCCCTGACCTAATGTCTACTATTGCTCCTGGCTCAGTTGCCGAACTCTTGCTTTCTGTATCGCTCTGGGGCATCACAGGCCTCTCAATGACTAATTCCAGAGAACTGAGTATACCAGGAACAACTCTTCTGAAGGGGAAGTGCACCTGCCTTTGACTGCTTTGAAAGGTTATAACAAGAGCAGGGAAGAGCTTGGCCTACCAAGCCTAGGGACTAACCAAAAGGAGACCAGAGGACCAGGGGCAGGGCTCTGTGGGGCGCCTCCATTCTTTACTGATCTCTATGGCAACAGAATGTTAAGGCTTTATTCTAAAAATATGGATAATTGCTGTTAGGTTTTAATTTGTCAGCTCTCAGACATCTTTTTAAGTGGTGTGATGGCTTTCTGATGAAGTTAGCCTCGGGTTGCTTTTAACACCAAATCATTAGGTACTTGAGGACTGCTTGTGGCATAAAAGGCCACTAGGAGCCAGGACTGGTTCCTGATTATTCTAGGCTGCTGCAGTCTCACCTGCTGCTGCCTTTCCCTTAGCAGCCATCCCCACCCCTTCCATTGCTATCCTAGTTTGCTCTCTGGACCTGGGGGAAGGGCAGGAGCAGGCACTATTTTTAGATAGGACCTGCTGGCTATGGCCCAGTTCTCCTGTAGTTATTGATTTGGTTGCTAATGCTTCCTGAGAAACGACTGGGGGGAACTGTCTTTATTAGTCCAGCCCTGGCACAGGGGACTGTCCTTGTTAATTCAGCCCTCCCCATGACTCGCTTGGACTCCTTCAGACTATTGTAAATACCCACAGGCCATGCCTGGCTGCCCTCCCCAGTTGGGCCCCAATCTCTGCTTGGTTTCCTTAAGTTCCCATTCCTAGCAACTTTTGCCTTCCTGTATGTTGGCCCTTACCTTCCACTCAGTTATTCCTCACATCCTGTTCTTAGTTCCTCTCATATAGCTTCTTGCTGGGAGGGGGACAGTGGTAGAAATGAGGAAACATCTGAGACAACTTCTAGTCTTAAGCCATATAAGGTGATGGTGTCTAGTGGTGACAGCCGTTGTCATTGTGTGTGACTCAGTTCTTGTTACTCATCTTTCTTATATGGGGTGTTTGGATGGAGAGAAGGGGGCATCAAGCAGCCTCCGGGCCCAGCCCAAGGTAAAGGAAACTTCCCTCAAACTTTCTTGCCTGAGCCTGGTGCTGGGATGGGGTAAAAGTAAGACTGACCCACAGCCTTTCCCAGCTGAGTTAGAATTTCCCCACCAGTTCTCATTTCTAAATGGGATTTCACCTGAGTTTTGGTTTATAGCCTATGCTGCCTTCTCTAAGGTGGTGACATTTCCTCTCTGTTTTTTAAGCTGCTTTGGCTTTGGTTGTGCAATTCCAACCTACTTCCTTCCCAGGCACCTACAACTCCCAGATGTGGGCTACTAGTGGAAGCAAGGCTTACCTGTGAACCTTTAGACCTGGTGCTTATGATGAAGGGAAATGAATAAAAACTTGAAGGGAGAAATTATTCAAGGACCCTCTTTTTCCTGTTAAGGAAAGGGTCTGGTGTGGATTGGAGTAGTAAGACTTGGGCCTGTGAAAAGAGGCAATCCTGGCTCTGAAAAGTGAAGTGGCAGGGGGTGGCATAATGATAATTGTTAACATTTTTGCAGGCTTTGTTGTGGGTTAGGCATGTTCTAATCATTTTATAGATATTAAACCACTTAATCCTTTCATCAGCTCTCTGAGGTAGATTCTTTTATTATCTTCACTTTGTAAATGAGAAAACTGATACCCAAAGAAGTTAAATAACTTGCCCATGCTCACATGGCAAGTTTGGGATTCTAATCCAGGCAGTCTGGCTTCAGATCCTATGATCTCAACCTTACCTGCCTCTCAGCACCACCGTGGAAGCCAAGCCCTGGTTTGGTGGAGAGGTATCACTTTTCCTATCGTCTTACCCATAGTTCTCAGTATACCCTGAATTTTTCCACTTCAGTGCTTTTGCTCATTCTGTTACCTCTTCCTTCCCCACATCTGCTGATCAAAATCCTGTCCTTAAGACCCCAAAGCTTTCTCAGTTGAAGTTAGTCTCTCTTTCAGGATTCTTTGTCCTATTGTAGGTCTTATTCTGCTTTATTTATAGCCCTTTGCAAACTCTGTTGCTAGATGGTTAGCCTGATGAGGCCAGTTATGGATCATGTCTTTTTCATTAATGCATTGTCTTGCACATATTACATGTCTGTTGAATTGAATTAATTCCCTTTGCTAAAGCCAGAGCTAGACTTTGCAAAGGCTGTCCTTTCAAGCCTGCTTTCCCTAGTAGCCCCATCCATTCTTTCCTCACTCTTCCAGGAGAGAAGATGCAGCTTTACTCTTTTGGTGTTACCATGGTAGCCTGTGATGCTTTCTGTCTAAAGTGCTGCTTGCTATCTACCAGAGACTGATGTTTCTATGGCAACCAGGTAAAGGCAATAGTCTTGAGCTGGATGCAGGAAAGGTCTGAGAAGCTGTGTATCTGAATCTTCTGGCTTTAGACATCCTTAGTCCTTCCCTTCCCTCCCCAGAACTGGTTTGCTCTCAAGGTGTCCTCTTGCTTGAGAGACCTCTGAGAGTGAGGCGAAGCAGACCAACCAATTTAGATCATATGAGGAGGTAGGGACAAAGAAAGAGCTGATCAAATATCATTTTAAAAAGTTGGATGAGTTCAGTTAGCTGTTCCAGTTGATCTGCTCCCAAGAGCCCTTAAGGAGTTGGCTGGAGTTACTGGAGAGCCATTAAGCAGTTATTTTTGAGAGCAATGGGTAGATGGATGAAGTTCCTGAAAACTGGAAAGGAGCCAGTCAGCACCTGATGTTCTGTAGAAGGGGAAACAATGACCTTGGAAATCACACTTGTCAAACTTTTGCCAATGTTCCAGAAAGGATGGAAGCTTCTTTTCAATCAGCTTTCAAGCATCATCAGACTGACTTGTTTAGAATAAGTGCTCTGAGAATTGGCCTCCTCCTAACCCCTGGGCCCACCCAAATCAGGGACCTCCATCCTGTAGCAAAATGGTCACACTCTGGAGCCAGACTGCAGGGTTCAGATCCCCTCTCTGTCACAAACTAGCTTGGGTAAGTTACTTCACTTCCTTGAGACAACTCATCTGTAAAATGGAAATAACAATAGCACCTATCTCACAGGGATGCTGCAAGGATTAAATGAGATATGTTGTTAGCTTGTTAATGTCATTACTCCCACTTCTCTGGATGCCAGACAGACTTGACTTTCCACCTGACTTCATTTTCCTCACCAACTTCAGTGAATGCTCAAGGTTTAAAGGGGGAGAAGTGAGCGCAGGGCAATGAAGAAAATAAACTTTGTTTCAGGGCTAAATCCTAGGCTCCCAAGGTTCTTGGTCACATATAACCAAACTAGCTTTCAGGAAAACAAATCCCACAGCCCAATCCTTTTAGGCCTGAGGCTCTGTCTATAGTCAGATTATACCCAGATGGCTTTGAAAAATCAAGGTGAGCCCCCAAGCTAGTGTCATGCAGACCTGGGACCCATTACTTTATTCATGCCTTGGAAAATCCCAGAGTACTCTCTGTTGCAGCCCTTTGCTTAGCATCCCTCCTAACTCCCCCCAAGCATTCCTATAGCACCTGCATCTGATGGTCTCCAGAGCTTAGACCTACTCCACCAATTTCCTTTCTGAACCAGTATTTCAAATCAGCACAAGTCCTCTGCCTAAAGACAAGTTATAATTTGAACAAAAAATGGAAAATTTTGCAGTAAAATACCATCACTTGTGTCAGTTGCCAATCCCCTCCCTCCTATCCCTCCCCCAAACAACAGTAATAACAGGTTACCTGGAGTCCTATGGGAGGCATATTGAAACTTGTGGACAATAAGTTAAGTTTGCATCTCCAGAGTGGTGCTATGCTTGGGGAGGTTAGCAAGCTGCTTGGGTGCCTAAATAGGCCAGGGAACAGGTTGCAAAAAGTATTCCTTCCCCTGCTCAAAGCTTCACTGACATTTGTGTAATGCTTGACAAAGCATAAGGATATCTGGATTTTACTGAGTCCTCACAACTATCCTACAAGTTAGATATTCCTATTATCTTCATTTTTTTCAGTTGGGATAGCTGAGGTTCAGAAAGGCAGAGGTTAAGAGTGATTTTGTCCCCAGACCACCATCCAGGAAGTCTTGGACCTGAGTGCTAACTAAAAAGCCTGCGAAGTGCCATCAAATTTGCATTTATGTCTAATGTTTACAAGGCTATCAAGCTGTGGAGGCATGACATCAAAATTCAAAATGAATGAAAAAGGGAACCTCTTGAGCATAAGATGATAAAGGACCGAGGAGCAGGATGCTCTTGTTCGGTTTTTGAGCACCTTGACAAATTTGCTGCACCATCCGTCCCAACTTTGCTGCCTTCTGTATAGGGAAGGTCTTTCCCTCACCATGTGGTGGGCTGCCCACCATTTCTCCTCTATGCGTTTGCATGTATAGTTTCACTGCAAGGAATGTCTTTCCTTCTTTACTCCATCTACCTACCGCCTACATATCCTTCAAGGTCCAGTTCCTAAAATATAAGTCTTCTAAATCTATTGTTTCTTCCATTCTGAATCCACAGAGTACATAATGTAGCCACCACTAGATGGTCAGGAAATGGTATAATTTGCTTCTCTTTTGGCTATGTAGCACTTTTACCCCATCTCCTCAGATCAACTGTAAGCTGCTTGAGGACAGGGAGTCTTATATGCATTTGTTTCCTCACAGGGCCTAGCATAGTGATTGGCATATACCAGGTGCTTAGTACTTGAGGGGAACTAAATGTTTTCAAACATTTGTGGATGAAAGATAAAAATGTCCAGGAAAAATTGACTTAGACTGATGTGCTTAGAGTTATGTTAAATTAATAAAAAGATGTGTGCATGGGTGGCCTTCCTGGGTATGTAGGTTTAATCCAGAGGACTATGAAATGCTCTTCCACAACTCTGGCGGCCTTTCAGGAGAGGAGAACCCCTGTTCCAGTCCCTCTTGACAGAGGGTTAGATGCAATAGGGCCTGAAGGCCCAATTGTAGGCAGAGGCCCAGAGTGGAGGGAGACCTTCCCAAACACAGGGCTGCCCCTAAGGGGAGAGCAAACACAATCTATGCTCTGGGACAATGAGGAGGCCGTGTGGGCAGGATGGAGAGGGAGTAGTAGGGGGAAGTGGGGATTGGTAAGGGTGCACCGGCAGGACACAGGCCGCAAGACAAAATTGCAGGTGTGAAGAGGAGCACAAGGGCAGGGAGACCTTACCTGGCACAGGTAGCTCATGCCCTGTCCAGATCAGTGGCCTTACTCTGCCATGATCAGAAGGAGGTGGAAGAATGGGCTTCTCAGAGAAGATCCCACCTCTCTCAAGTCTGACAAGAGCCTGGCTTCAGCTACTGTCTGTTCTGAGCTCTTCCCTGTAGGCGTCTGGCGAGAACACACAGATGGGTCGGGCTGATGGGACTGGCTGAGTTGGGGGTAGGGAGGCTTGTGGTGTGTGTAGCTCCCCCTTCATGGGGAAGGTCCTGCTGTCATCATCTTCAACAAATATTTAAGCTTCCACGACGTGCAAGGTTTTTCTTGATCTTCATCCTTCTCTCTGGCAACATTTGGCCCTATTGGTGATTCTCTCATTCTAGAAACTCCCTCCTCAGTCCTAGTTCTTCCACCACCACTTTGGCTGCCGCTTCTCTGCTGCCTTCATCTGTGTATCCCCAGGATTCTCTCTTTGGCTTCTCTACTTTCTCTCTGCAACAGTGAGGCTTTGTTTTGTTTTAAATTATCTTATTAAGTTTTTGAACAGGTAATTTATGCCCATAGTTCAAAATTCAAAAGTTACAAAAAGAGCATACAATGACATCTCCCACCCTTGTCTTCCACTCACCTGGATCTGCCTTCCTAGAATCAAGCAGTATCCTCAATGGTTTGTAATTTGTTGGATCACAGACCCATTTGGGAATCTAATGTAATTCATAAACCCTACTCTTAGACAAATGCATGACTGCACAAACACATCAGATGTATCATTTCTCAGAAATCACAGACCCTTAAAGCTCATCTAAGCTCTAGGGTTAAGGATCCCAGCTTGAACAGTGGCCTCTCCCTTAGTATCTCATTAAGACCAGCTATATAATTTGTGGATCACTGAGCAAAATGAAAATGCACAGCCCCTTATTTTAAAAGTATTAAGAATTTTAAGACAGCGACAGCAGTGACAACTAAGTTTGGGGCCTGTGTGACTGCAGTTACACACCCATAAAGCTGGCCCTGCATCTCATTCTTTCCCTTGGTTTCCACTACCATCTTTACAGTGATTATTCTCATATCTGTGTCTCTTGCCACAACATTTTCTGAATTTCAGACCCAGAAGTCCAGAGAGTTGCTGGAACTTTCCTTGTTCTTTCCTCCTACCTTCTCAAATTCAGTATCTCCAAAATGAAGCTCACCTACCCCCCATTCTTCGGCCCTTAAATTCCCCAATTCCTCACCATCTTTCCTCCATCTGTGACTCCTCCCTCTCTCTGTACCCATCCACTCAGTTGCCAAGTCCCATTGATTCTCTTCTGTCTCTCAAACCTATGCCTCTCCTTTCCCACTGCCATCCTCCTCAGCATGGTCTTTTATTATCCTCTGTTTGTATTACTGTAAGCCCTACCTCTGCTGCTCTAATCCATGCACACCTCTCCCAACCCAAAGGATCATCCTGACCATGTCGCCTCCACACTCAAAGACCTTCAGTGGCTCCCACTGCTTGCAGAATTGAGCACAACCTCCTTTGTCTGGCATTTAAGGCCCTTCACAGTAGGGCTCCAAACCTTCTTTTCCGTGCTTGTCCCTCCCCCCATCCCACCCCCTTCATGTCCCTGAGGTTTCAACCCAACTGTAGAACCATCTGGTCCCCGGATGGGCCCAATGTGTTTCCTGCATTTTAAATTTTGAACTGCCTTTGTCCACATACCCCCTCCCTCCCCACAAAGCTGCTTAAGAGCTTGCTTACTGCACTAGAGCCATGCAATCTCTCTGGCCCTTTCACCACAGCCACTGCCCATGGCCCTGCACATCATGTACCCTGCATCTCTTCTTTTGCCCAGCCTCTTCTTCCCCTGTCCCATCTTTCCTGGGAGAGGAACCTCGGGTGCACAGCTGGATAAAATAATCATTAAGTATCAGACAGACATGAATGGATTCCTCACTCTGTTGCTTACTGGGGGACCTCAGGCAAGTTACTTAAACCTTCTGTTTCTTTCACTGTAAAAGGGATAATAACACCTTATACAGTTGTTATACAGTTGTTAAAGAATTAACAGAGCTAAAGGTGTAAAGCCTTAAGGATCATGCCACATTCATATTATTTCATAACCACCAGTCCTAGGCCAGTTCCCCTAAGCTCATCCCCAGCTGCAAGGACCCAGGAGACATCTCACCCCTCTTCCCATCAAGTTCTGGGAGCCTGTGTGGAGTGACGTGGAGGCCCAACACTCAGGTACTCAGGTAGCTGTATTGTGTGTCTTGGGGTAAGAAGAGCTGTTGCTTCTGCTCTCTTTGTTCAAACTCAGGCAGCAGCAGGCGTGGGCGTCCCAATGGGAGGCACTGACAGCTTCAGCTCTCACACAGGCTTTGCAGGTGACGGCTGAGGTGGCAGGGCCCTGTCAGAGGAGGTGCAGGCAGTCCCCATCATGCTCCAGCTGTTGGGCCTCCCTGGTGGCTCCATCTTGAGCTATCACAGGTTAGAGCTAAGTGTAGCCCCCAGTCTACTCCATATAGGATAGAATGGGGTAAAGAGCTGGAGCCAGATTCTGGGGACTTGGCCCCACTGTGTCACTTAAGTTACTGAACAACTTATAGCAGGTCCCTGCTCCTCTCCAGGCCTCAGTTTTCTCATCTGTGAATGGAGAGGGAATGGAGAGGTTGGGCCGGATTATCTCTGAGAGCCTATGGCCGCTTGTCATGGACTATGCCAAGATCAAGTCAGTTCTGGAGCCTCCCTAGAGATTTAGGTTCCTCCTTCCCCTGGGCCAGTTTTCCTGTCTGTAACAGGTGTTTCTAGCCACATCCATTCCATCCCTGGGGACTCAGAGAACAGAGTCAGAGTAAGCAGATGAAGTAGAAAAATTCTTTATTGAAAAGAGAGGGGGTGGCCCCTTGCTGGTGCTACTGGGCCCTGACATCTGGCTCTGAAAGCAGAAAGTCTGTCCACACCTTACCTTTAATAACCTTAAAGGGGAAGTGCCATGGTGTAAGGGTAAATCACAGAATCAATTTTCAAATAGTGCTTCCAGGTCCTTGCCTTTAAGAATTTCTTAAAGGCAAAGTGGACAAGTGTGGCAGAAAAGTCAGAACTTCTGCCAGAAAGTCTGTGAGCAGGGTCTCAGTGTCTCTTTACCTTTAAGAATCTCTTTAAGGGGAGACATTTTCGCGCAGAGTACAAAGGAGGAAAACGCCATAAGGAAGTCTACAAATCACTTCTTCAGTTCTCGCTTTTAGAATCTCTTAACAGGAGAGGGGGCCAAGGGTGAATAAAAAAAAAAAAGAAAATACCTTGCAGAACTTTTTTCTTTCTTGATCCCCCATAACCCGCTCCGCCCACCGTCCGCAGCGCACCGCCCGCAGGTCCGCGTTCTCCGTTCTAGGAGCTCCGGGGCCCGGAGGTACTCAGAGAACGCGCCGTGGTGATGGGGGACGATGCCCACCGACCCGCCTCCCGCAGTCACACCAGGGAATCCTGGGAGTTTTTGGTTTCCTAGACGGCCTCCACAAAGGAAGCCGGACGGGGGCGGGGCGGGGCGAAGGGTGAGCGGAGGGCGCGGTGACCATGGCGACCGCGGTGGCCATGGCGACCGCGGCTCAAAGCACGGAGAGGTCGTGGCACGACCTGGAGCGCTGCTTGAAGAACTTGGCGTTGCGCGGCACCAGGTTGGCGAGGAAGCGCTTGGCCTTCTTGGTGAGGCTCTCGCGGCGCGCGGGCGGCGCGGGGCCCTCGGGACTGCCCTGTTCCGGCCGCTGGGCCCCGGTGCGGCTCCGGTCCCGCCGCAGCCGAATCTGGCGCACTGCGCCCTCGAAGAGCTCCCGCGTGTTGTGGTGCAGCGCGGCCGACGTCTCGATGTGCTTGCAGCTTAACGTCCCGGCGAGGTGGCGGCCCTCTGCGGGAAGAAATGCTCAGGCGCCCACCAGGCCGCACCTGGCCCGGGGCCAGGGTGGGCTTGGGGAAGCCCCGGTGTGCCTTGGAAGGGGATTTGCGGCAGGTGAATCCGCAACTAAGAACTAGGCAGAGATCACAGGGTGGGACGGTGGAGGTGCGGAGGGGAGGGCGAAAGAGGCCATGGAGAAGAGATGAGGCGGAGTGAAGAAAAGGATTCTGAAGGCCCTGGGAGTGGGACATCTGGGGCTCCCTTAGCCTGGGGCTGAGTTCTTGCCCAGCAAAGATAAAAAAAGGCTTTAGGGAGAAGATGTGGGAAGGGAGAGTGTGCTTCTGTAAGGATGCCGTTCAGTATACACACCCTCCAGTGAGACCTCCCGGGAGCGGGCCAGGTCGCTCTTGTTGCCGACAAGGATGACAGGCAAGTCGTGGTGGGGCCTTCCAGCCCGGAGCCTTAGTAGGGTCTCTGGAACTTTGGAGAAGCTTCGTCGGTCGGTGACTGAGAAGACGATGAGAAAGGCATCTCCGGTCTGAAGGCAGTGGTCCCGCAGCCACCCCCCTGCATCCCCCTGCAAACGGGCAGAGACAGAGAGTCGTGGAATGTTAGAGCTGCACACATCAGAGATACTGTCCCGCACCTGTATCTCAAGGATGAGGAATGGTGCTGTGAGGGAGAAGCCACCTGCTTAGGACAGCAGAGCTAGTTAAGGGCAGAACCTCCATGCATCAACTATGTTTGTGGAGGAGGGAGAAGTTAGTAATGTGAGCTCCACAGGGGAGAACTGTGGACATAGGATCCTAGACTAGGGTAACCATTCTACTTTTGCTTAAGGTGTTGATTCAAAAATGAATACTATTCAAGTGTATGCCATTTGACCTGTCATTTCTACATAGTAACCAGTTATGTCCAAATATTCAGAAGTCCTCACTTTTTTTTTTTACTTCCCTGGCACTCCAGAGCTCTGAGTTCTTGTGCTGTCTGAGCAAACTCTTCCAGGTTGAAAACTTTATGGATGGGGTCAATTTCAAGGTGCCCAGCCTGACTTGCAGCTGCAGTGTTTGTCAAATTCAGAGCCTAACTTTCTTCTGCATCAGAAGATCCTGGAAAGATGGTGGCTCTCACGGCCTGGTATGCTCACTAGTGTGGGCCTTTGTTCTCTGAGATGATACAAATGAAAGATCAGGTTCTAAACTAGGACCTGCAGTCCCACCAGGCTTCAGCCAGACTTCACCCTTCCCCAGCTCTCCCAGGCATCACCACTTGCTTGCAAACACATCTTTGTTCTCACCTGTTCCCAGATGTCATACACAACGAGAGTCACTTCTTCCTTATCCACCATGATGCGTCTCTCATAGGTGTCCTCTGTTAGAAAACAGGGAGAGGGAATAGAGCCAGTTAGGAGGATCCCCAGTTCTTGTGAGACCTTGTAACCAGGGACACCTCAGATCCCAGCATCAGGAACGCCCCTCCAGGGAGGTTGCCACAGAAAGCTCTGCAGAAGCATCTCTTAGGTTCTGGCCTCCAGGGTCTGCTTATGCCAAGAGCACTTCCATCCCTGACTAGGGCTCCAGGAGTCCCCTTCCACCCCTGCAGGGCTTCCCCAAATACCTGGGTTCTCGGGGTCATGAGTACTGTCTCCCTGGAGACCGCCGAAAGTGCCTGCCAGGGTACTCTTGCCCACGCCGCTCTCCCCTACCAGCATGACCTTGAAGATGCCATCCTTTGAGTTGGGGGCTGCCTCCCCTGAGCCCAGGGAGTCAGAGGAGCCAGAGGAGGAGGCCTGGGGTGGCCAGTCAAGCTCATCTACAGCCTGGGCCCGCCGCAGCAGGTGCTTGTAGGGAACAGGCATACTGCCTCTTCGTCTGGGGGCCCCTGGGATAAGGGGTGGCCCGCCCCGGTCCAGCCCTGCCAGCAGTTTCTCTGGCTTCTTCAGCAGAGTGGCATCTGTTTCTATGGGGGCAAAGAAAAGGACACTGCAAGTAGAGTATACCCAGACATCTGCAGAGGGCTCATTCCTGGTCAGACGATGACCACAGACCCAGAAAGAGCTGAAAACTCTTTGGTTGGACATCTTATATTGAACTTCTCCATAGGCCTTAACTGGTAGCGCTCTAAGGAGCTGAGCTGACAGTTTCCTCAATGTGGTCCCAGCACAAACCTGTTCAAAACATGCCCTATGCAGGGGTGGCACCTATGTGCAGACTCAAACACCCACTCACACTTCACGCTGACACAGATACACCCCCAGCCTAAGCCTCTGTCGCCAGGGCTGCCCCTCCTTCCACCAAGCCTCCCATGCTTCTTGTACCAGTGATCCCTAAACTGAGGTGGGGCAGAGCGGATGAGAAGCAGAAGCTGATGGCCACACTTTGTGGGGTGGATACCAGAGGAGTCTAAAACTTTGTGGGCAGCCCATTTCCAGGGAAGGGCCCTTGCTCTGAGATGATGTGAGTGTCCAGTCTCTGTGGATGTGTGTGTGAGAGGGGCTGCCCCTTGCTGTGGCCCCATAGGTGAGCATTTCCTAGGGATGGTTGTGTGAGAATTCCTCTGCATCCCTGGCTGGCCCTGTGAGTGGGAGAGAATATTGTGTTCGTGGAGAGGCAGAGGTAAAGAAAGGGGAGGGGAGGGGAGAGTCACACCGCATGGGTCAGGGTAACTGAAGGAGGAACAACAGACACAACAAAGGGGGATGGAGAGAGGCTGGAAATAGCCCAGGATCAATACCTGGCCAGCAGCCAGAGCCCTCAGGAGCCAGGAGAAACCCTTACAACAGGTCCCCAGAGTAGCCCCCTGCCTGTGTTTCCCCGGCTTGTGGGCTGCCCTGTCTCCACCCTGCCCTTCCCCTCTGCCCATCCCAGCCTCTTGGGAATGAGGTTGACCTGAGAGCTATGTACCGTTACTCAAGCAAAGCCCTAGGAGTAATGGTGGAGTAGGCATTTAGGCTGCCTCCCCCTACCCCGTTCTTCTCCCTGCCACCCTAACCCAGCTCCAATCCCTGGTTAAGCAGAGTCTTCCCAGCTTCCAGAGTTCCTCTTCCCCTCTTGCTGTTTAGGTTGAGGCTCCCTCAATGCCTACTTTAGACCTCCCCATCAAAGCTTCAGCTCCCACCCCCATGGTTTCAACAGGAACCTGCCCAGGTCAACCCTCACCTGGTGTGGGTGTCCCGGGAGGGGAGGCCCGGTGGCTGCCCGAGGGGCAGAGTGCTGCAGTCTCTGTGTCCGTGTCCATGTCAGTGTCGGGGTCCGTATGCATGGATGTGCGTGTGCGCGTGCAGCCCGTAGCTAGCAGCACCCGTTCCCTCAGCAGCACTGTCAGCTTTTCCCTTTAAATACCACCCCCCCCCACACACTCATACCCTCCCCCTAGACACCTGGGGAAATTGCCCCGCCCCCTGATGAGGTCACACATGCTAATAAGCAGTGATGTCAGCGGGATTCCCTCCTTTCTGCCCCCCCCTTCCTTTGTGTCGTTTCCCTCTGGGAGCGGGTGTGGACACACACACACACACACACACACACACACAAACACACACACGCTGAAGAGGCTGGTTAAGACACGAGCAAGACAAAATCAGAGGAACAGAGGAGATAGGGGTTCAGAGAGGTGTGGGAGGTGTCAGTGGGTAAGGGAGTTGAGGATGGCAGGAAGCAGGAGTCAGGGATCTGAGTACCAGAAGGTCCTTCTCGAGGAGCCAGGACTACATGTCGTTTGTCTCTGTATTCCTAGCTGCCTAGCCCAGTGTCCAGCCCAAAGTGGGTACCCAGTGGCTGCATGGAGGGGTGAGAGGCCAAAAGATTAAAAGCTAATCTGAAAGGCAGAGAAATAGAACAAAAGAGATGCAGGGACAGGGGGTGGTCCCATTCCTGAAGCTTCTCTGCCACCCTCTCTCTCCCCACCCTGCTCCGTCAGGGCTAAGATCCACAAAAGTGCCCATTTCCCAGCCTGGCCCCTAATGTGATGGGGGAACTGAGGGAATAGAGGAGGCTGCTTTGTTTGGGTAGCTTCATTTTGCCACTAGGTTCAGAGGGGTGCAAACCATCCTGGGGACTCCTCCCACTTCTCTCCCTTCCTTCCAAGCTCACTAAGCCAGCGTTAATCAGAAGAGGGAAGAAAAAAGAGACAAAGCTAGTCCTCCAGAAGCTCCCAATCTCAAGAGATGGGGGTGGGGGGAGGTAGTGAGTGCCAGTCCCCTCTCCCAGCATTCCCTGGGGCAGCCAGTAGGCTTTCTGGGCTGCAGAAGGCAGCCATGTGATGTCTTTTTCTTTGTGGGCAGTCAGGATGGAAGGCCTCCTTTACTGCTCCTTCTTTGCTCATTTCCCTTTCCCTTCTGGTTCCCACTCTTGTCCCTGTCCTTCCTGACTTCCCCAAGCACCCAAACACATATTCCAATTTATGTGGAATTTATTTCCCTCCTCACCCCATTTATGCCAGGTGCTATGCTAAGCACTTTCTTGTATATCTCCTTTCATTTTCATGACCCTAAGGCTTAGAGAGGTATGTGGGTGACCTGTCCCCCAAATTGATCATGCAGCTGGAAAACGGGGACACCAGGATTCCCATCCAGATATTTCCAGTGCTAAAGATTGTGTTTTTCATTTCTACACTATGCTACCTTCCTTGTCTTAAATATTCCAACCATCTCCTCTTACGGGAGCGACCTATATTACAATGTGAGGTGGCCTTGTCCAACAGAACAGGTAAATAGTAATTTTGGGAATAAACAATGTGCAGAGACATTTCACTTATCTAGAGGTCAACTACAGGGCAACACAGGAACAGAGTCCAGAGGGAGTAGAAAGGACTCCTCTAAAATAGCTAAAATATGTGTGTACTTTACTCATGTATGGCCCCTCCAGTACTCAGACACAGCCTATTTATCCTTACTTTATTCACACTTTTAATGTGTCTATGTGTACCAGTAGATTAAAAGCATATTTAGAGTAGCAAGTGACCTCTAATGGTTTGGTAGCAAGGGAAGCAACCCCACCAAAGAAACCTTTAAAGCAGTCATAAGCATTTTAAAGTGCTCTGAGGGTAATTTTGGCAGAGAATAAAAAAAGTATTTGCAAAGCCCCCTTGAGGGACTGGGGTAAAAGTGTGGAAATATTAAACTTACCCACCCCAGGAATTCCTTATATTCTCACAAACATTGGGGACTACCAATTTAACAGGCCGAGCTCTCAATCTTGGGGCTTGCCCTTATGAAGCTTGTTGCTGAAAAGGAGAGGCTAAGCCTACTTTTAACTGTGCCTAAGAGTCACCCCTAGAGAACCTCTTTTGTTTCTCAGATGTGGCCTCTCTCTAAGCCACCTCGGCAGGTGGGACTCATTGCCCTCCCCACTACATGGGACATGTCCTAGCAAGTGGGACATGACTCTTGAGAATGAACCTGGACCTAGTATTGTGAGATTGAGAAAGCATTCTTGACCAAAAGGGGGAAAAGAAATGAAACAAAATAGTTTCAGTGGCTGGGAGATTTCAAAGGGAGTTGAGAGTTCATTCTGGAGGTTATTCTTATGCATTATATAGATATTCCTTTTTAGTCTTAGTGTATTATAATAGCTAGAAGGAACTACCTGAAACTGTTGAACTGCAACCCAGTAGCCTTGATTCTTGAAGATGATTTTATAACTATATAGCTTATACAGTGTGACCGTGTGATTGTGAAAACCTTGTGGCTCCCACTCCCTTTATCCAGTGTATGGACAGATGAGTAGAAAAGTGAGGACAAAAATTAAACGAATAATGAGGCGATTGGGGGAATGGGAAGTTTTTGGTGTTTTTTATTTTTATTTATTATTTTTTGGAGTAATGAATGTGTTCAAAGATGGACTGTGGTGATGAATGCACATCTATATAATGATACCGTGAACAACTGATTGTACACTGTGGATGATTGTATGGTATGTGAATAAATCTCAATAAAATTGCAGGGGAAAAAAAAGATTACATAAATGGGGAAAAAAAGTGCATAAAGGCAAATGGCCAGGACACTGTCACAGCCTCTGAAGACATTGCTGCTGAGAAGCCATTGCTTTCTATGAATGATCTTCAACTATCAAGAAAATTTTCTGTCATTTGCAGATGTACTGAAGATGAGTGTAACATTTTAGAATAATTTCCTTCAAAAAACGAGTTTTTTAAAAGTTTCAAATTATAAAAGAGTGAGATTTATGTATCTGGAAAACTCACTTAAGGGGCTGGACTCATTTCTGTGATACCAGATAAGAGTGAATCAGGGGGTGCAGACCCCAGCATCCATTCTCTACCATGACTTCTGCCTGCCTTTGATCCAGTCTTGGACCACAGGAACAGGCTGGATTTCACTTTGAAGACTTGTCCTTGCTTTACTAGTAAGATGGGGCTGGAAATTGTCTTCTGCTGTCTGCTCACCCATGTCCAAGCTCCTTCAGGAATGGGAGGTGCTGTGGAAATATCGGGACAAGGTCTAAATCTGCCACTCAGTAGAGATTGTGCCAATCTCATAATTTATCTGAAGCTGCTCCCAAACCTGTAAAATGGGGCTAATTAACAATGCCCATGGCACAACCTTGTAATGAGGATTAATTGCATGTGATGAAGGGTCTGGCACTCAGCAGGTGCCCAGCTATTTAGCCTCCTTGGTGCTCTTGGAACCTCGGGCTGGGTGGCTAAAGGTCCTTCTCTCCTCCCAGCAGTGCAGATTTTGCTCCTTAAGGACTGAATTCTGGTATCTTCTGTTATCTCAGACTCCCTGATTCACAGCCTGATCCCCACCTCATGCTGAGAACACCCACCTCCCTGCCACCCAAGAGCCTCAATGTGGGTCCCACACTCCGCAGATATTGGACACCTTGGAGAGTGGTATTGATCCTGATGGGATGTGAAGTTACCTCATTTCTTTATCCTTAGGCCCTGGTGATAATGAACTTGAGTGACTGCTCCCCAAAGCCCCAAGGCCCTCTGCCTCCCTCCTTCTGATTGTGTGAGGTCAGTCCCCTCTTTCTACCACGCTGAGTTTCTGGCTGGGTCTTCATTGTGGCTGACAAAAGCAGTGTTACTGCTTGTACCTCCCAAAGCACACACCCAGCACCTAGAGAAAGTTCTGGCCTTTCCAGTGAACTCTGCTCTCAAGTTCTATCTCCAGTGGTCTGAAGCATTCCACCATGAGAGGGGCAAATTCGTTTACCTTAAATCTTTGTCTCCTTTCCAGCTGCAAATACACCTAGGAAGAAAAAGGTCTGGAACAGGGCAAGTTATGAGGACATCAGGGGGAAGAGAGGAGCAAGGGAGAGGGCAAAGACCAGGTGATGGAGAAGCAGGGGAGAAGAAATCAAGATTTCCTGCTTTGCTGTCTTACCTAGGCCTGACACTGGCTAGTGCCATGGGGTCTTCTGCTCTTGGGAGGGAATACCCAAAGGGAGAATAGTAACTAAGAATCAGGTTCCCTGGAGCCCTTTCTCCAATGTTGGAGAGGACATGGAATGAAAAGAGCTCAGGTCTTCCCAGAGCCATGATGCCAGGGCCCACATGCCCTCCCTGGCACCTTCCCAGGCTCTTGCTTACTAGGAGAGAAGAATCATTAAGAAATTAGGCTGGGTGTGAGGTAATCAACAGGGCCCCTCCACTAGAGCCGTGGGGTTAGGTGGCCAGGCAAGCAGGGAGAGCCTGGGTGGGGGCATCTTCCTCTGGGGACTGGCTCTCTTGGGGAATGCCTCAGCTGCCTTCTGCAGCATCACTCCCATCCCCAACGACTCTTATATCCTTTGCCCTGATTTCCCTTTCAAATTTTAGACCTTCTGTCACCTTGCCCACCAGACACTGGATTCCAGCATTACTTGCAGATTATTCCCTCTTCCATCAGTTCTTCACCTCTGGCCAAAGGCTTGCCCTCCAGTTAGCCTCCTTTACTTAGGAGGTTCTGTGGACTTTCCTGGCCCCTAGAATTCACAGTTCTATTCCAACTGCTGACAGCATTCTTTAGAATCCAGTTTGGACCCTCTTCTGGGAAGACCTTTTGGATTTGACCAAGGTGATGCCCCAGCATCATCACACCCTGAATATTTGTCCTTTTTCTCTTGACTTAACATTGCCTGTTTGAGGCATACTGGCTGAGAGTTCATCTGTCTTGCCTAGAACAGACCATAAGTGCCTGGTGGGGGTGGAGGGCAGGAGTCACGGCTTCTGTGTTCCACCAGGGACAGTCTGCTTCTGTGCTCTGTGCTCTGGGAGTACTCCAAAAACGGGAACCTTCCTGGCTGCAGGGCCCGGCTGACTCTCCAGACTTCCGGCCTAGTAGTGAGTAAAGGGGTTTGGTGCTCAACCCTGGCTCAGTCACTGCAGAGCTGTGCCCCAGGCAGTAAGTGGAGGTAGAGAGGGTTTGTCTTTAGGATTCCTAGAATTTTCTTACCCTCTGAGTAGCATAAGACTCAAAGGTGGAGTGACTGGAAGATAGATGGGAAGAAGGGCAGGAAGAGGGCAGAGTGAGGCCCTCTGTGGGGAGGAGTGAGGTGAGAATAAGCTGAGGAGGGTAGAGACACAGGGCTCAGGCTCACAGCTAATTTGCAAAATTTTAAAATTTATGTTTCCTTTATTTTCGACCTTGATTTCCCGGGGAACGACCCAGTAGTGGGACAAAAGCATTTGTTGTGCTCTTTCTATGAGCCAGGCCCTATAGGATGGTTGAGGCTGGCAAAACCTCAGGTCCTGCCTAGATCCTTCCCTTGGGGGCTGGAGGGTCTCCAGCCAATTGGCATCCTGGTGCTTAAGGCCACTTTTGGGTGGGGTTTGGCAAAGATGGAGTGTCCAGGTCTATGACCCTTTAAGAACTTTACTTTTTAAAAACGGCCACCTGCATGGTGGTAGTGTGGGATGAGGGTGGTGGTTGAGGGACTGTGGTCTCTGGACTGTGTGCAGAGGGGACTCTGCATGTGGCCTCTCCCTGCATGAGCTACACAGGGACAGTGGGAGGCCCACAAGACCTCTTAGACTGAGGCACAGGGAGGGAAGTGGTGGAGGAGGAAGCTGAGCTGCCCTCTAAAGGGTTGTTGCCCTTGTGACCAGAACCCCCAGGAGAGCCAGGTCTCCTCAGGCAAGCAGTGGCTCATCCTCCGCCTCAACCACCCAGACCTCCGGCTCTGACAGTGGCAGCAGAAGCACGTCGTCCTCATCCTCTGGGGACAGGACTGCAGTGTGGGGTCCAGGTGGGGTCCAGGATGGCCCTGGGGGCCGCAGGCCAGGCAGGAGGCGGCCCCGCAAGGCCTGCACCACTCCAGACAGCAGTGATGGCTCTAGGGGTACTGAGGGCAGGGACCCTGAGGCCTCGGGGAGAGCAGGGAGGGCTGGGGACGTGCTGGCAGATGAAAGGGGGGACTTGACGGGCAGTGGAGGTGCCTCCTCCCCATCCTGCCCACCTACCGCCCCACCCTCCCGGGCTGGACCTGTGCTACCATCCAGGGCCTCAAGGGGAGGAGAAGAAGGAGTGACCTGGGATCTGGTCTCAGGGGCCCGGGCTTGGGGGTTGGTTCGAGGAAGCAAGCCCCAGCGGCGGAGACGGCGTACCAAGCGGCGCACTGAGCGGCCCCGCTGGCGGCGGCGGGTGCCTGGATTACCCCCTGGAGTCATATCTTGGCGTAAGATCTGTAGCAGCGAACGCAGGTTGCCCAGTACTGAGTTCTGCAAAGAGGAGAGGCAGACATCAGAGCTGGAGGGGATGGGAAAGGCCAGAAGTCCCATAGGAGGAGGATGCAGTGGTGGGGCCACAGCGAGTTGGGACCAGGAGGTGCTAGGGTTGGGGGGAGGAGGTAACTTACATCATTTGGGTTCTCTGTAGGGAAGTCCTCTACAGGTGGAATGGCACCCTGGGCAATGAGCTGTCCATAGGAGGGGGGTGCCTGCTGTTGCACAATCTCGGCCTCCATCCGGGAGAGGGGAGCAAAGATGCTGGAAGGGGTGAGGGCTACTCAGTCACTGATGGTTCCTCCCTGTCCCGGCCTGGGCAGGCCTCTTCCTTCCACATCCAGGCCAGACCAGCTGGAGCTGGCTTTGGTTGGCCATGGCTTTCCCAAAAGTCATCTGAGGTCCCTCCTTCCTTGTGGTTGCTTTCAGAATCTACAGCTGTCCTTTCCTCAGCTGAGCACCCTTGCCCCCAAGCTAGACAACCCCAGGACCCACCATACAAGCTGGTCACCCAGAAGCTATCCCAAAGGTAGGCATGCCCATGATTTTCCTGCAGCTTCATGGGCCCTGTCTCACCTCAGTCCCTGCTCCTCTACAGCCAGCCCCACCCCACTGACCTGTACTCCTGGGTACGTATGGCATAGAGCTTGCAGGTGCAGCCCAGGGCGATGACCAGCAGGAGGCCACACACCAGGCTGCCAATGACGGCGGCTGTGATGACCTTGCGGGGCAGGGCATAGGAGCAGTCCCACTCATCACTGCCGTCGGCACAGTCTGGCTGTCCATCGCACACCCACGTCTCATACACACACTTCTCATCCCGGCATCGGAAATTGCCAGGCTGGCAGTGTCGGCAGCGTCTCTCATCTGCTCCATCTGCACAGAAGGTCTGGTAGTTGCAGCGGTCAGCAGGCAGGTAGCAGGCTGTGGCACCAGGGGTGCCAGCAGCCCCGCAGGGATAATGTCCAAGTGGGCAGCCGGGGCAGTTCTCCTCGTCTGTGCCATCAGCACAGTCCCATGAGCCATCACAGCGCTGCGCTTCGCTGTAGCAGCGCTCACCTGGGCCCTCACTGCCCCCCAGACTGGAGCCTGAGCCGCAGGGTCGGTCCCAAGGCAAGCAGTAGCCCCGCACGTGGTACGTGGCATTGAACCCCCGACCACTGCTCCAAGCGACTGTGTGGTAGGCCACAACAGCCTGGCCAGACAGCGTCTCCACAGTGACAGCCTTGCCATTGCTGAAGTAGGTGAGGCTGCGCAACAGCCGGGGGGTTTCAGGGGGACCAGCACCATCATATACATGCACTGCATCCCCATAGCCCAGATCCAGGGCTGTGAAGTGCACTGCCAGTCGCCGGCCATCATGAGGGTCCAGAAGCCAGAGGCAGGACTGGGGGTGGGAGGCTGAGGCCAGGTGTGAATATCCAGGGGAGGAAAAGACCCCATAGAAATCCTCCAAAGTGCAATTGCAGGGCAGAGTGGGGATAGGGGCTGGGGTCAGGCCAAGGAAGGGTTCTGAGCGGCAGCCTGCCTCATCGGAGCCATCCCCACATGCATCGACCCCATCGCAGCGCTGGGCCCAGGGCACACAGCGGTGGTTTAGGCACTGGAACTCTTCCTGCAGGCACATCAGCCAATCTGTAGAAAGGCACCATGGAAAGGAGCTATGAGGCACCAGAGCCATGGGATTCTCCCCTCCTCCCTGGGGCTGCCGTAGCCTGCTCAAATGGCCCTGCGGACACCCCTGTTCAGCCCACCTTGGCTGTAGGTGAGCAGGAAGCCCTGGCCCATGGGTGCTCTGCCCCCGGCATAGCTGTAAGTGATGGTGACGTTGCCCCCGGGCAGCTGCAGGGGGCTGGCAGGTGCCTCGCACAGGGAGATGAGTGGCTGGAGAGGGGAATGCAGGATTAGGCGCTCTGAACCACAGGCCAGGTGAAGCCTCTGGAACCTACAAGAGTAAAGAAGAGCAGGACATGAGATGTTCTTGATGCTTCGACTTTTCTCTTTTCTCAATGCACTAGGCCCTTTCTGTCCCAAGAAGTACAAACACCTGCTTATCTCCAATTCAAACAGCCAAATGAAAACACAGTTAACCCGAATACCTTGGTAGTCAATGGGGACAGTATCACAGAGGCCAGTGACACCATGAGACTATGAGGTATATCCTAGAGCCCCTCAGAAAAATGGACTTGTGAGTTAAGAGCAGATTTATTGCTTTCCAGTTCTTGGAGTACTGTCACCCAAGTCTGCTACCAGCCGTAACTGGCAATTGCCATATAGCTTAATGAACAGAACACACCATTCCCTCCCAGTGCCAGGTGGGGAGGCCTGAGATCCCTGAGGCATTTTGATCCCTCTCCCCAGACTGCCCTCTCCCCTCACCCACCTCTCCCACCCTTCTCTGGGTAAATTCACAGGATACGAACTGTGCACGGCACATAGCCAAGTATACTTAGCATGGGCCCCAAACCCACTGCCCCAGATCCAGAGGAGCCCGGGGAGATCTGGAATGTTTAAATGACTGAGGAGGCTGAGGATGGTTCTGAGCTGATCAACGAGTATCTCTGAATCCCAGGCAAGGACAGGCAGTGAATCAAAGGACTCAGAGAAATCACATCTGAGCCCAGGGATTGTTTCTGGAGTGATTGCTGTCCTTCAGAATGCCCAGGACCACGCTGGATGTCCCAGGGCCACCCCAGCCTAGTTCCAATTCATCTTGTCTGGTCAAAAACAGGACAGGCTTTTAGGGCAGACGAAGTCAAATCAAATTCTACTCCTCCCTTGGAGACATGGACTAAAATTCCATGGAGAAATGATCCTTGAAGACTTTACCACAGTGGAGCAGAGAGGGGCAGGGGAGAGGAATAGGGTCTTGCCTTACTTCTCACCTGACTGTTACAGTTTGTTCCTTGCTGCCCAGAATGAGCCAGGTGCAGCTGACAGGGGAACTGCGGCTGTCCCGGCCCAGGGGCCTCTGTAAGGTGCCCTGCACTTCCAAGAGCACTGCTGGGGGGTCCTCACAGGCTGCAGAGAGGAAGATGGGGACATTGGTTGAGAGTCCCTAGCATTTCTAGGCTTGAGGTCCCTAAAGATCTGGGCTTTTCAAGAAGGAGCAGAGCACCCCCTCCATACACACATTAGGGTCACAACCCTCTGACCCCTCCCTCTCTCCATCTTCTGCACACTCTTCACAGATTCACTTTAAATACTAAAGCCAGAAGCAATTCTGAGGCCTGCTTTGTGCCAGCCACCGGGCCAAGAGGGGTAGGAAGTACTGTCACTACCCTCAGGGAGGCTACATTCTAGCTAGGGTGATCAAACATGGATATTCGTTAAAAACAAAATGTAGTACATAAAATCTACCAGGTGAGGGCCCACATTAGGCCCCCGTTTCTCTGTAAAATAAAGGGCGGATGATCTTCAGTCCAAGATCGCAGTAGGTACGAGACGAGAGAGTCCTCCTTTTGAGTCCCCCATTATTCCCAAGCCCACTCCCCCCACTCACCACGATTTGGGAAAATGATCCGGTTTAGATGGGCCAGAGCGCCCCCTAGAGGAAGAGCAAGAAAGGGCAGGAGAGTGAGTCACCCTTAGTTTTTTTCACCTGAGCAATTACAGGAGCAAAGGAAGCCATCTGGGACTTCCGGGCAGTTTATGGATGGGGGTGGCGGAGCAGAGGGAGGCTGCGGAATGTGGCCTCGAAGGAGGGACCGGCAGCACTGCCTGTGGGGTTGGTACGGTGGTCTGGGGAAGCCTGAGAGAGGATGAGGGCTGAGCGGGGTGGTTGGGGACTTCCGGGGAGCTGCGGCAGGCAGCGCTGGGGGCAGCGGCAGGGGCTGGGGGCCCGGGCAGGAACGGTGGGGTGAGGGGTCGCGTAAGAGGAAGGCAATCGGAGCGCTTGGGCCCGGTGACAGTCTTGGGGGCGGGGTGCCGAGTGGGGGTAGTCTTGTTTGGGTTTCTTACCCAGAAGGAGGAAGATGAGGCTGGCCGGCAGCATCCTGGGCCGTCGGGAGGTGCAGGGAGCGTCCCGGAGCTTCGGCCGTCTAGCTGGTGGGGAGGCGGCGCTGCTCTGGGCGTCCGGGCCACCCGGTGCCGCCTCCCCGAGGGGGCCCTATGGCCCGGGCTCCTCTACCGGTGCTCTGCGTGCCAGGGCTGGGGGCTGGGGGCGGGGAGGCGGCGGCGGCGGCCAGGGAGCAGGGGCGGTGCCTGTTGCCAACTTCAGAGTTGTTTTCCTTGGCGGCCGCCGCGCTGTCTCTCCCCGGGCCGGCTTCCGAAGGCGCGAGATTCGGCGCGGGGCCCCGTGCTGGGGCGCCCCTCGCCTACACAGCCAGCCTGCAGGCCGCGAGCGCCGGGGTTCAGGCCTGACCGCCACCTGCCGGGGCTGAGGCCACTTCTTCTTCCGGCTAAACTTTGACGACTGTCAGCCTACAGGGCGGGCCCCGGCGCTGCTCAACTTCTCCAGCGCGTCGGGCCGGCGGAGCGCAGCGGGGGAGGCGGAGCGGCGGCTCGACCCGGCCCTCGCGAGCTAGCCCAGGCGGTACCTTCGCCGGCTAGGGGGAGGGAGGAGTCCGAGAGGAAGGAGGGGGCGGGTGACGAGCCTGGCCCCATCCCCTGCCAATCAACGCGCGAGCCCCGCCCACCGGCTCGCCTTACCCTCTATCCCGAGCTTCCAGGACTTGTCCGATTCGCCCTTGACAAGCCGCTTCAACCTCCCCTTTTACCCCTGCTTTGTTTAGTGCATTTGGTGTAACACGTTTGTTGTCTCAGGACACGTTTGTAACACGTGTGTCAGAAGACATCTGCTTATTCCATAACTGTCATGGGGAGTTCTCTCCTTTGGACCCTTGAGTTCTCAGTACAAGTCCCAGTGTCTGACATCCTGCAGCACTTTCTGTGGTGCGCCTCTATTATAGCAATTACCACTCGGTATTGTAATTATTTGTTTTCTCCTCATTCCCGCCCCCGCCCCTTCCCGCCCCTTCCCTGAAAACTGAAACTTCCCGCGGGTTGGGGCCTTTGTACCCACAAGATTCTCTCCTGCTGAAACACAGTAAGAACTCAATACATGGTAAATAAATAAATAAATGAATAAATATGTCTTCATCACTTGCTGGCTATGTGACCTTGAGAAGATTACTGCTTCCTTCTGTAGTTCTCAATTGCAAAATAGGGTTAATTGTGCAATGACCATTGTGAACATTTAGGAAGATAATTCAAATTGAACACTGAGCATGGTGCCTGACATACAAGGAAGCAACTTTCAGTATTATTCTTCACAGGAGACAATGCTAATTTATGTGGGCTTGGGGTTACTGATTCCTGACTCTGAAAAATATTTGAATTCTACCATGAGCTTCTACTGTGAAGTTGCTTAGCACTGAAAGGTAATAGTAATAAATAATAACAATTAGTAGCAAACACTTTTCTAGCTTTTCCCACATTTCAGGCCCAGGTCTAAGTACTTTACAAGTATTTGCTCATTTAATCCTCTCAACTATCCCATTAGAGGTAGATAATTTTGTTACTCCCATTTTATAAATAAGAAAACTCAGGCACAGAGAGATTAATTATTTTGCCCAAGATCATGGAACTAACAAATGGTGAAACTAGGGTTTGAAGATAGGTGCTCTGGCTCTCGACAGAACTGACATTTTAATCCTTATTACTCTCTCCCCTTCTACAAATGGTAAAAACAGCTGTTTTCTGTCAATGACATTTGGTGTTGGGACCTCAGCAGGGCCTGAAACCATAGAGCTGGCCATAAAAAGGCCTTTCTTCCCACTTGGATCTCAGTCTCATGCTGCAGCTCTCTCCATGTTCCCTACTGCAGCCCTTAGGGATTAATGAGGAGTGAGATACAACCTGAATGTGGACAGAAGAGTTGAGCAAAGGGAAGCAGGGCAAAGGGAGTGAATGGGGGCATTTCAAATGTTTAAGTCCTAAAGGAAGTCATGGAGGTGCTAGTTTAGGGCTGGCTGTGTTCTCTCTGCTGGGTATTGTGCGTGTCTGGTGTCCAGAACTCTTAAGACTTCACTTGAGCTTCAAGGAGCTTACAATCTACTTTGGAAGGGAGGGCAGATACATAAATTTAAAAACCAGACAGTCATGGGGATTGAGAGTGTTGGGGGAATTTGGAAAGAAGCAACAAAGGTGGTAGTGAGGTGGGAAGAGAGCCAGGACTTTGGTAGGGTGGGGTTAATCCTTAATGGCCTGGGATGCATGAAGGGGACAGTAGCAAAGGGGGTTGCTGAGGAAGGAAAGGAGAGAGACCTGAAGCAAGCAAAGTGGCTTCCTGGAAGAATGGATACCCAAGGAGGAACGAAGGACCCGGAATGTAAGTCAAAGAGTAAAAAGTAGCTGAATAAATGGAAATTAAAAAAATAATAATAATAAAAATAAAAAGCTATGATGTTGGAGCAATCATCATCCATTAGGAAGAAATGGCGCCACAGTAGAACAAACTTTCATTCCATAAATATTTATTAGAGTGCCTTCCAAGTGCAAGGCACTGTGCCAGGCACTGGAGTTAATATTTAAGAATGAATTCAAGCCAGAAAAAGTGAAGAAGGAATTAAAGAGGATGTAGGTGTTCTAAATGATTTTGAGCTTTAGCTAGTTTAGTGAGTTTAAGTGTTCAAACCCATATAAATCACATCCTCAACCATTAAGTACCTTTGGGAATGAGCCTGTTGAAATGTTTTTGGAAATCTTTGAGCAATTGTGGGAAATAGTGGAATGAGCGGAAGAAGGACAGATGTTTGGATTTTCAAAGTAATAGCTAACTTTTATAGAGTTTTTACTATATGCTCGGCACAGTTCTAAGCACTTCACACATATTATTTGATTTTCACCACACCTCTAGGAATTAGGTGCTATTTTTATCCTCATTTGACAGTTCAGGAAACTGAGTCATGGACAGGTTCGATAGCTTGCTCAAGATCACAATGCTAGCATGTGTAGGAGCTAGGGCTTGACTCAAGGTGTCTGGATCAGAGGCCTTGTTCTTAAACACAGTAGATTCTGAAA
Source organism: Choloepus didactylus (assembly GCF_015220235.1). NCBI lineage: Eukaryota > Metazoa > Chordata > Mammalia > Pilosa > Megalonychidae > Choloepus > Choloepus didactylus. Next base: position 157,167,128 of record NC_051310.1, on the reverse strand, counting down.
CTTTAGAGCAAGGAGGTTAGTTCAATACCTGGCTAATTTCTGGAATAGATGGTAAAACGTTTGGTTTGTGAATATGCGATGAGGGAAGAGCTAATGTGCAGGTCATTCACCTGTCTGCTCTGCACATTTATTCTGCTGCCTTTTCCCCTGTAAACTACATTTCCCAGGCTCCCTTGTTCTGTGACTTTGGTCTAGGTCTAGCCAGCTGGAGGCACTAGTGGGACTAAGGGGAGGAAGAAGGGAGAATCTAGGGTAGTCCCCATTCCCTCTGCTTCTGCTTTGTCCCCAGCAGAAGCTGTGCCTTTTCCATCGCTGGGGAGGCTAGGCCCTTAGGCTCTGGTAACACCACCTCTTCCCTCTGTTCCTCCAGCTTCCTGCTCTTGTTCATCTCTAGGCTGCCTTACTATCTCCTATTTTTGACTTTTTGGCGATTTCATCATCTTTTTGACTGGGCTGTTAGATTTCTTCTATTGGACTATTTGGCATGCATTGTTTTTCTAACCAGACCTTGACTGACATAGGTGATCATCACTAGTACCTGACATAGGTTAACTAGGAACTAGTCATGTCATTCCAAAATTATTCCCCCTTTTTGGGAGTGTTACTTAGGTGGTACTCAACATAGACTATCTGGGTTTAAGCCAGTAGGAAAATCTGGACTGAATGATAGTACAACTAGCGTCTTGTTGAAGTATATATTCACGGTGAACACATCCAAACTGATGTCAACCTGGAGATTCCCAGTCAATATATAAAGCATTAACTACATGAATGAAGATGTAGAAGATGAGTTAATCATATCTTCAGGTAACATGAATTGGAATTCAAAGCTAGAAGACAGAATAAGGAATCTAAAGATTTTGACAACCTAGAACCATGGATCTAAAGTGTCTATCTACAATGACATTAAGAAGAGATAAAAAAAACAAAATCCTACACTTAGGTTAAAAACCCCAACTTACAAGAAAGGATAGATGACTTAACTATGGATTGTGTGGAGAGGAATTAGAGATTTCAGTTGGTTTTAAGTGCCTGTTAATGATCAGTTTGATGTGGCTAACATACCTGAGAAGCAGTACTGAACTCTGGAGTCAGCCTGCCTGGATTCAAATCCCAGCTCTGCCACTTATCAGCTGAATGACACTGGGCAAGTTGTTTTACTTCTATGTACCTGAATGTCTCCATGTGTAAGATGAGGGTGATGATGATATTAATATATTGGTTATCTATTGCTGCATAATAATTTACCCCAAAACTTAGTGGCTTAAAATAATGAACATTTATTTTCTTACAGTTTCTGTGCATCAGTCATTTGGAAGCAGCTTATCTAGGTGGTTCCAGCCTGGGGGGTCTCTCACAAAGTTGCATTTATCTGAAGGCTTGACAAGGGCTGGAGATCCATTTCCAAGTGGCTTACTCATATGCCTGGCAAATGAGTGCAGCTGTTAGCTGTTGGTAGGTGGCCCATATGTGCCTTTCCACGAGCTACTTGAGTGTCCTCATGACATGGCTGCCGATCCCCCAGACATGATACAACTAAGCCCCAGAATGAGCAATCCCAGAGAAAACAAAGAAATGGCAATGTCATTTAAGACCTAGTCTTGGAAATCATACTCCATCATTTCTGCAGTATCTTTTTAGTTACACAGGTCAGCTCTTTTCATTGTGGGAGAAGACCTCACATGGGCAAAAAAACCAAGACATAAGGATCCTTGGGGGTCATCTTGGAGGCTGGCTATCATACGCTGCCCTCGGTTCCAATGATTGATGTCCCTCCCACATGCAAAATACACTCAATGCTCCCAAGGCTCCCAAAGTCTGATCCCATTACCACATCAGCTTGAAGTCCAGAATCATGTCATTTGAAACAGGTCCAGATACAGATGAAGCTCTTCTGGATTACTTCCTTAAATATAGCTCCTCGAGTACAGTTCTTCTTGACCTGAAGACCTCAAACTAAGGAGAGAAGTTATCTCCCTCTCCTCCAATCCCCACATACCCAAAATATAATGGTGGCACAAGCATAGGCTGATTGCTATAGATATTCCTATTCAAATAAGGAGAAAGTGGGAGGTACAAAGGAATAGTGACTAGTGCCCATAGCAATTCTAAACTCTAGCAGAGCACAGGTTGATAGTTCCTCGATTAGGACTTGAGGCCTGAGTATAGTTCCTCAGAGCTCTTGGCTCAAACCTCTGGACTCTTGGTTCCGCCCCCAGAGCCATCTTTCCTTTTCAATAAAAAGTACCCCATGTTTGCAGCTGGGTAGGTTTCTCAGCCTGCTTCCAGCCTGTAGAAATTCAGGGGTGCAAAGTCCTCCTCTGTCTCTTTCAGTCTGAGCTGGTGGTGTTTCTACCAATATCATTCTCTTAAAGTGCTTGTGGATCTTCTGTGAGTTTTATTGGGGTTCTCAGAAGTCATACCCACAAACCTCTTTGAGATAAACTCTACTTTGGGCTTCTGCTGAGACTGCTGAAGCAACACTCTTAAGCTTCTTTGAAGCACTATTTTTTTTTTTTTTTTTGACCAAATGGTTTTCTGAGGCACAACCGTAGATCCTTCTGAGATCTTAACAAAGGATTTTATAGCCAATCTTGGCTCCATCTTTACATCATCTTTTCCTGAGACTGCTCTGGATTTGATGTTTGCCCAAAAGCCTGTCCTAGTTTGCTAATGCTGCAGAATGCAAAACACCAGAGATGGATAGGCTTTTATAAAACGGGGGTTTATTTCACTACACAGTTACAGTCTTAAGGCCACAAAGCGTCCAAGACAACACATCAGCAACCGGGCACCTTCACCGGAGGATGGCCAATGGCATCCGGAAAACCTCTGTCAGCTGGGAAGGCAGCCAGCGTCTGCTCCAAAGCTCTGGCCTCAAAATGGCTTTCTCCCAGGACGTTCCTTTCTAGCAAGCTTGCTCCTCTTCAAAACATCACTCCCAGCTGCACTCTCTTTCCTCTTTGAGTCAGCTCATTTATATAGCTCCACCGATCAAGGCCCACCCCGAATGGGTGGGGCCAAGCCTCCATGGGAACATCTGATCAAAATTATCACCAACAGCTGGGTGGGGCACACTCCAAGCAAATCCAACCAGCACCCAAGGGTCTGCCCCACACAAGACCACAAAGATAATGGCATTTGGGGGACACAATACACTCAAACTGGCACAAGCCCCTTCTTATTTTTAACATCATTTGCTATCTGAAGAGGCTGAAAATTTTAAAATCCAATGGGTATTCTTGCTAACTTAGCCCCCTCCTTTATTATTTTACTGTAACCAGCAAAAAAAAAACCAGGTGTCACCTTTAATAGGATGCTTGGAAATCTCCTTAGCTAGATCTCGCAGTTCATTTTCTCCTTTCCGTGTTACTACAGGTGACTGTGTTGCTGCACTTGCTGTTGCTACATAATAAGGATCCTCTTTCCTTCAGTTTTGAAAAGAACATTTTCTTCACTTTCCTTTAAGCCTTCCTAGGCTGCCTCTTTCACAGGCCGTCATGGTTCTACTGTCACTTCAAGGCATTCTAGATTTTCACTAACATTCTTCCAGTTTCTTCCCACTGCCCAATTCCAAAGTCACTATTATATTAATAGTGTTTGTTACTGCAACATCCCACTTCTGGTGCCCATATCTATGTTGGCTATCTATTGCTGTGTGACATATTACCCCCAAACCTAGCAGCTCAACACGTAAAATAAACATTTGTTGTATCACGCAGTTTCTGGGAGTCTGGAATTTTAAAGTGGTTTTGATGGTCCGGGCTCAGAGTTGAACTCAAGATGATGCAAGGACGGCAGTCATGTGTAGACTTTTCTGGGGCCGGAGGATCTGCTTAAAACATCCCAAAGGCTTCCTATTTCAGTCAAAGTAAGAACCAAAGTCTTTACATTGACTTAGAAGGCCCTGTGAGAACTTTCCCTGTTACGTCTCTGATCTCTCTTACTTTCTGTTTCAGCTACACTGCCCTGCTCACAAAGGCTCCCGCATGGCAGGCCTGCTCTCATCTGAGGGTTTGGCATTTTCTGTTCCAACTGCCTAGAATGTGCTTGTTTCTGAGAACCACATGGCTTGTTCCCTCATATCCCCACTTAGACTATCCAAATTTACACCCCCAACACGTTCTATCCCTCTTCCTCAATTAATTTTTCTCCTTACCACTTATTACTACCTATCATACTATATATTTTACTCATTTATCAAGTTTATTGCTTGCTCCTCTCACAAGAATGTAGGTTCCTTGAGGGCAGGGGTCTATTTGTTTCCTGCTGTATCTCCAGTGTCAAAAACAATGCCTGGCACCTAGTAGGAACTAATAAATGCTTTTTAAACGAATGAATGAGCCAATAAATGTCAGTCACAGGCATCACATAGCTTATGTCCTTTAACCCACTCATCTATCCCTTGAATGCTTAGCGCCATTTTACAGACGAGGAAACCAAAACCCCAGGAGGACATATAACTTGCTGAAAGTCACCCAGCTAGTAAGTAGTAAGGGTTAGATTCAAACCCAGATCATCTAATTCCAAAGCCCTTCTTCCTAACTGCTTTGTGATATTGCCTCCCCGTGTACTGAAAGTCATGTTTTAAAAGAAACATTGATCAAATGAAATAATCTAGAGGAGGGTGACAGGAATGGTGAGGGTGTCTCAAGTCATGTCATAGAAAAGCTTTTCAACTGAAGAAAAGGCTTTGCTTAGGTGCGAGATTGAATACATGGAAACTAGATTTAAACATTTGAAGAGACAACAGGAAAAAGACAAACAATCCAATTTAAAAATGAGGGAAAACAGTTTGGTGGTTCCTCAGAAAATTAACTATAGAATTACCATATGACCTGGAAATTCCACTTCTAGGTATATACCAAAAGAATTGGGAGCAGGGACTTGGATGGATAGCTGTGCACCAGTGTTCAAAGCAGCATTATCACAACAGCCAAAAGGTGGAAGCCTCCCAAGTGTCCACCAACCAATGAATGGAAAAACAAAATATGGTAAACACACAATGGAATATTATACAGTGCTTAAAAAGAATGAAGTTCTGATGCATGCTACAACATGGATAAACCTTGAAGACATCATGTTGAGTGAAATAAGCCAGACACAAAAAGACAAATAAGTGAGATCGTTCTCACTGACAAGAAATAATTAGAATAAGCAACTTCAGAGTCGGAAACTAGAATACAGGTTACCAGGGTTGTCGGGGGAGAAGGGAAAATGGGGAGTTAGTGCATAATGGGTACATTTCTGTTTAGGTTGATGAAGGTAGTGCAACATTGTGAATGTGATTAATCCCACTGAACTGTATGTTTGGGAGTGGTTGAGATGGGAAAGTTTATGTTGAATATATGTTTCTACAGTTAAAAAAATAAAAGGAGACTAATGAGACAATTAAATGCAGTACATGATCCTGTGCTGGATCTAAAACGGAGGAGAAAATGCCCAAAACGATATTATTGGGACATACGAAAAAATTGGAATCTAGACTGTAAGTGTATATCAATGTTAAATTTCTTGAATTTGATAACTGGGCTTAAGGTTATTACATAAGTGGATATCTTTGTTCTTAGGAAGAATACATGAAAGAATTAAGTGTTCAAAGAGCATGATGTATACAACTGTACCGGTTTGTATATATTATGTCCCCCAGAAAAGGCCATGTTCTTTGATGCAGTCTTGTGAGGGCAGACATATTGGTGTTGATTAAGTTGTAATGTTTGGATTGGGTTGTTTCCATGGAGATGTGTCCCACCCAACTGTAGGTGATACAGTCTTGTGTGGGCAGGAAACGAATTGATGTTGATTGGGTTGGAGACTTTTGATTGGATATTTCCGTGGAGATGTGATCACTCAACTGTGGGTGAGATCTTTCATTGGATAATTTCCATGGAGGTGTGGCCCCGCCCATTCAGCATGGGCCTTGATTAGTTTACTGGAGCATTATATAAGCTCAGACAGAAGGAGCAAGCTTGCTACAGCCAAGAGGGACACTTCGAAGAATGCACAGAAGCTGAGAGAATAGCTGCAGATGAGAGACAGTTTGAAGATGGCTGCTGAAAGCAGACTTTTGCTCCGGAGAGGCTAAGAGAGGACAAATGCCCCAAGAGCAACTGAGAGTGACATTTTTGAGGAACTGCAGCCTAGAGAGGAAAGTCCTGGGAGAAAGCCATTTTGAACCCAGAACTTTGGAGCAGATGCCAGCCACGTGCCTTCCCAGCTAATAGAGGTTTTCTGGACACCATTGGCCATCCTCCAGTGAAGGTACTCGATTGCTGATGTGTTACCTTGGACACTTTATGGCCTTAAGACTGTAACTGTGTAACCAAATAAACCCCCTTTTATAAAATCCAATCCATCTCTAGTGTTTTGCATTCTGGCAGCATTAGCAAGCTAGAACAACCTATTCTCAAATGTTTAGAAAATAGATAGAAAGATAGATGACTAGATATATGAATAGATAGAATGATATGGAAAATATGAAAAACATTAAAAGTTGGTGGATCTGAGGTATCTAGGTAGAGGGAATGTTGGGGTTCTCTGTATGGGTTTTGTATTGTTTTTGCAACTGTTCTGTAAGTTTGAAATTATTTCAAAATAAAAAGCTACAAAATACTTGAACAGCTGTAGTGTGGAATGAGAATTTGTTTATTCTTTATGGTCTGGAGGGCAAAAACTGGAACTAATGGAGCAAAGAAAGTCAGTCTACTCCCTGCTAGAGGTACAGAAGCTGAGGGTGAGTATAGGGTTGGTGCAGAAGGATGCCTGGCCAGGGCCTTCAGGATTCTTGACAACTCTTTTTTTTTTTAAATTCATTTTTATTGAGATATAGTCACATACCATGCAGTCATACAAAACAAAGCGTACATTCAATTGTTTACAGTACCATTATATAGTTGTGCATTCATCAACACAATTAATTTTTAACATTTTCATTACCACACATGCAAAAATAATAAGAATAAAAATTAAAGTGAAAAAGAACAATTAAAGTAAAAAAGAATACTGGGTGCCTTTTTTTTTTTTTCTTCCCCCATTTTTCTACTCATCCATCCATAAACTAGACAAACAGGAGTGTGGTCCATATGGATTTCCCAATCACATTGTCACCCCTCATAAACTACATTTTTATACAATCGTCTTCAAGATTCATGGGTTCTGGGTTGTAGTTTGATAGTTTCAGGTATTTACTGCTAGCTTCTCCAATTCGTTAGAACCAACAAAGGGTTGTCTATATTGTGCATAAGAGTGCCCACCAGAGTGACCTCTCGGCTCTCTTGACAATTCTTAGACTCTTGGATTTCAGGTTGACATAATGTCAGAGAAGACAAGGGCAAAGGGAACTTCTAGAAACAAGCTGTGCTGGAGCTAACATGAGGGCAAAGAAAGTGAAGGCAGAGAAGACTGTGGGGTGGGAAAAAGGGGGTCACGAAGGCCTTCTAGAGAGTAGTTTCAGTAAATGTCTAGGTTGGGATACAAGATGTAGAGGTTGGGTTAAAAAGAAATGACCGGTGAAGGAATGCAGACAGCTTTTAAGAAACTTCAGCTTGAGAGGAAAGAGAAAGATGGGGGAAATCATTCCAGACTGCAGCATTATCCAGTAGAGAGCTTTTCAAGATGGGGAAACCTCTATATTTGAAGAGAGAGAGAGGTGAAGACTTTGCCATATAGGAGCAAGTTTCCTTGTGTGCTGAGAGACAATGAGATGCAGTTCAAGCTTTACTGTGGAGTGGGGACACCCCTCAGAGGTTTGAGAGCAACCTCAACCATGTCCAATTTTTGAGCATCTGGTATATTACAAAATCAAGAAGTATTAAGATGGTTTTGAAAATACTTGGTGTAGTTTAAATGAAAACTTTCAGCACAAAACAACACAAATATGATAGTGCTATTCACAAGACAGGATTTTTTTTTCAACTACAAAATTAGAAACGTAAGGACCTCTCTGAATGTGAGACTGGCACCAAAGGACTCTCCTGACCCCAGCGTGGGGATGAGGATGGGAGGATGGGTACAGGTTAGAGTCCCCAAGAGGTATGGGCATGCTGTCCTCAGGGACATGGCACTGAAATGTTCCACTCTTAGATAAAGGAGACACAGAGGCCCACTTGCCTTGGCCAGAGGGCGTTCTTCTACCACAGCATTCTGAGGTCCCAAGGGTGCAGATCCCACCTGGACTCCGTCTGACTCCGGGGCCCCGGGGACAGGCATCCTGGAGTCCTCAGTGCCTATGGCGTCCACACGGGGGCAGTGTGACAGCTCTGAGAAGGGCGCAGAAGTGCCTCCCCGCTTTCTTCCTGCAGACCCCGTGTCCCGCACCCCCTCCACTCCCGCTCCTTCCCGGAGTTATTCGAGGGCTGCCTGACAACCCCCGCACGGGGACTGAGGACGGAAAGTCTGACTTTTCCCTCTTTGCAGCTGGAAGTCTAAGAACGGCTTGTTTGCCTGTCTCGGCCACAGTCCCACCCCTTTAAGTGCAGGTGTCCAGAGAAGAAACATGGAGAGGGGGGAAGGGACAGGCAGGTGGTGTCCGTGACTTTTCGGCTTTGCCCCTGCCTCTCCGAGTTCCCTGGGCTCGGCTTGCAGTCCCATCGTTCAGCACAAGGGGGCGATACTAGACTGCAAACCCTGCCCTGTGGTGTCTGCTGCGAAGGGGGTGCTTCCAGGCCAAGAGTATGGAGTGGATGTTCCTCTGAGCCCCTTCCCGAACTTTCCTCCACCCAGCACTTGAGTGCAGACTTGTGCAGTGATGTGGGGGTGGACAGGCCAGTGGAGTGGAGAAGAGAGTTTGGAGCTTGGAGGCACCTGAAGGAAAGAGCAACCTCTCAGCTGGGCTTTCCTGGCTGGGCTAGGGGGTGCAACCCGAAGGTCTGGTTTCCCTGGAAAAGCTGGGTCAACACAACCTAATCCCAACCACTCCCAGATTAAGGGCTGGGCATGGGTGGAGTATTGGTACATGAGGAGGAGGGGGCTAGGGCCTTTAGGACAAAGCAGTGGTTCTGGGATAAAGCTCTTTATCTCAATATATTTTTCTTTTTTTAACCTTTTAAAAATGTAGGTAAAAATATACACTAAAGTTCATCAAATGCACGAAGTTTAAGTGTACAGTTCCATAATTTTTTTACTTATGTATTCACCCCTGTATTCCCCATCACGCTACCCAGATATTTGTGGTGGCCATTCAATTCAGCAAACTTCGATTGAGAGGCCTAGCACGGCGCCACACTTTTCTAAGAAAGGTGAGCACAGAATGCATTAGTCCAGTGGCTGGGAGGGGGACAGTATTATTAGGAATCATAGTAATTCCTTCATGGAACTATACCACCAGTGTCTTGGAGGGTAATGGCTATGTGATTTACTTGCTGTGGCCTTATTTTTGGAATCCAAAAATGGGATTGTCTGCAGTGTCTGAATCTGCGAACTCACAGCTCAAGGGGAATTATTGGATCCGGGCTATATGCTCAGGGAAGCCATGCTCCTTGCACAGAGTCAGGCACTGATGGGTGAGAAGTGCATTTTTGGGAATCCATCTTGCTCTCTGGCCTGGTGCCACATGTCTTCGGGGTGAAGGGTGACGTCTTTAACCACAGAACAGATCAAAGTGAGCTGGAGCCTGTCGCGTGTGTGTGAATCCGCCAGGCCTTCCGAGGCACCAGTCTTATTCCCGCTTTGTGGTCAGCCTGGCCTTGCCCCACCCGGACCCCATCCTGCCCCAAGTCAGGGAAGTGCTCCTCGCGGGAAATCCAGTGAGTGAGCAGGATGTGACCCATGGTGAGGCAGCTCCCAGGCTTCATTCTTGAATCATTGAGCTACCTTGGACACTCAGAGGAAGCCCTTCCGCCTGTCCACTGCAGTGCTGTTGCCTCTTCTGTCCCCAGGTGTGGGTCTGGGGGCAGGGAGCTGGTCTCCCTCTTGAAGCCAGGAAGGCCCCAGGGGGTGAGGAATGAGGGGGGACAGGCTTTGGCATGGAAGCAGAGGAAGCTGCTCCCTCGGGATGTGCTGACAGCTCTGGCCTGGGGTGCCCAGTCCTGTGGTGGAACCCCCAGGCCAGGACGGGTGTCAGGGAATGACAGAAGGGGTGGGCCTGGTTGGGGAAGGCTGGCTGGAAGGAGCTCAGCCCAAGGCCCTGGGCTTGGATGGAAAGTATGTGTGTGAGCTCATTTGGAAGGTGGCCGCTGGCCAGTTAGTCCTGTCTCTTTTCCAGGCCCTGGCTGCCCAGCCCCCTCACAGGCAGGCTCTGGGTCTCCCCAGCCTCCCAAGAATTTGGGGGAGGTAGTGAGGGCAGAAACCCCTGGGGGTGGGGCTTGGCATGTAGGATTTGGTCTCCTGAAGGAGGTGAAGTCAAATTTGGGGGGTGTGGTGTTGTGGGAGAGCGTACAGGGGCTGCAGGATAAGGGAGCGGCCTTGACTGGGGTTTCCTCCGGGCCTTAGGGAATGGATTCTGCCCCTGCAGCCTTACCCTCACCCTTAAGCCCAGGCACAGCGATTCACCACCCCCAGCCCTCCCCTTGCTGCTGCTATCGTCTTTCTTGGTCCCTCTGGCTTCTGAGTCATGCTGCTCCCTTCTTTCCCTCAGCATGCCAGTTTCTGACCCCCAAGAAGGGAGGTAAGGGGTGTGCCTGGAAAGGTAGATTCTTGAGGACGAGAGCCCTTCTCCTCCTCGCTCCCACCCCCCCAAGCTGCTGCCTGTAGCACCACAGGCAAGCTCAGGATGATGACAGGTTCCCAGAGTGCTCACTGCCATGCGGAGACCCAGGTTCACGGGGTCTACATGGGAGGAGACACTGCAGGGACACTGTCAGAATCTGCCTATACAGAAAAAAAATCAGTCGGAGCTGGGTTTGAATTTTGGACTTATGAGCTATGTGACCTTGGACAAGTCATTTACCTCTCTGGGCTTCAGTTTCCTCAAATATAAAAGGGGGGCAATGTTAGGGCCTGTGTCATTTGGGGTTGTGAGGACCTCAGTAAATGTTAGTTTCTTATCCTTTCTCCTCCCCTTCACTAGAAAGGGAAGTAGGGATACAGAGGGCAAAGAGAGGACTGGGAAATCAGGTTGTGGGGACAAGGGGCCCTGGGGGAGGGACAGTGAAGAACCAGCAGAGCCAGCCAGATTGGGGGTGGGTCACTCGCCCAGTCCTCTCTCCTCTCGAGGGCAGGGCTCCTCTTAGGTCTTCCCTTCCCTTCCCTTCCCTTCCCTTCCCATCCTGCTGACCCAGCCCCTGGCCGGCAGCCCTGGAGTCGTGGGCCCAGCTGGTGGCAAGATCCCTGGAGGAGAGGAATTGACAAGGGAGTCCATGGCTCCCCTCTGCAAGTGTGTGGGGTGCAGTGATGGGCAAAACACTGTCCTTCCTTATCCCTTGTCCCCAGTTTAGCTTTTCCTCAGTGCCCCACTTCCCTGAGTCCTGCCCAAACCTTCTCACAAATTCCCTTTGGCTCTCTCCTAGCTGCTCCAACTCACATTTGCTGCTTTCGAATAAAGGAACTTGGAACCATAGAAACTGGGTCAGGCCCAATGGGCCAAGCTGGGTAGGGCCAACAAAAGCAGAGCTTGCAGATCTGTCAGGAACCATAGGGCCCTCTGCTCTCCCTTCACCCCAGCCTGACCCTGGTGATTCACCCAGGTGGGACCTTTTGATTCCTGGGGGACCTCCCAGGGGCACCAGGCAGCTTCACTGGGGTGGATAGGGTAGGTTCAAGCATGTCAGAAGCACGAGACCAGTAGCCTCCACCCCTCAATTCTCCCTGCTTGTGGAGCCTGTCATCTACCTCTCCCCCCTTTGTCTCTTGTCCTGCATTTCCAGCTCTCCCCCTTGGCTTTGGAGAGCATCTTGTGATTCCAGAATCAGGGCCAAACAATTTCCTCGTGATGGGGAAACCGCACTCCAGCCGCGGGAGCCCTAGGCTCCCCCTCCTCTTCCCTCTGGCAGTCCCCCCTCCCCAGCCTCCTCCACTGGTTCCAGCTGTGTTTTGCAGAACTCCCACTGGATAACATCTGTAATTGCCTCCAGATGTGGACCACGAAAACACAAAGGGGCCATGAGCTCATCTTCGAGCTCCCTGCCACACGCGCGGGGCCCTACCACCCTCAGACGCCCCTGACTTCCTCGTGCTGACTTCTCGGGGTCCCCATCCCGTCCAGTCCAGTGGTGGAAAGGTGGTGCCCAACTCCACTAAGACACACAGGCCCTGCCAAACAGCTGTTGGCAGGGGAGGAGCAGGAGGCCAGGCAGAGGGTCAGGGTTCCTGGCTGGCAGGAAGGTGGGGGACCCCTCTGCCAAAGCAATCACACCAACCAGTCCTGAATAGCAGCTGGATAGACCGACTGGTATAGGTGGAGCCAGGGCTCCGAGAGGAGAGGACGGCTTGGAGGCAGCCTGGGCTGGAGCCCTGGTGGGCTGGGCTGAGGCAGGAAGGGGGGTGGGGAAAGGGGCTGCTCTCCTCCAGCTGAGCTGACTCAGCAACTGAGAGATTCCTCCCTCTGGGCTGGTTTCGGAGGAAGGGTGGGTCGGCAGCCTGGGAACCTGTCTGGGGCAGCAGTTTCTAGGGAAAGAGGAGACAAAGCCTTGTTCTGCCCTTCCAACCTGACCATCCTGGCTTTCCTGGACAATTGGGGTGAGGCCTTATTCTGCCAGAAACTGGCTGACCATGATTGTCTAAGGGGCAAACTCTTTCCCGCTTTCCCCTTTGGTTCCTTCTGCCCACCTTCTGCACCTGAGCCCCAGGCGTGCAAGAGGCCTGGGGCCTGGGACCTGGGGTAAAGGACCCGCCACCAGGTTGGAAGCTCAATATAATCGTGGGAATCCCCTGCAGCGGGTAGAGAAGCAGTAGGGAACTGAGGGTCTGTGGCCAGATCACGCGACAGGGTAATGCAATTTAGGATGAGTTTCCAAGTGGCCTCAGCTTGACCACTTCCTCTTGTTGGCAGTCTTGGGTCTCAAAGGTAGCCTTTTAAGCCAGGTTGGGGGGTGGGTGGGGGTGGGACACAGCAGCTGGGATCTGTCAGTCACTCCCCTGCCCTCATATGGGACAGTCCCTCCTTCCCAACTGTGGCACCTGAATCCTTTTGTCCACTAAGAATCAACGTATTCCTCTGGGAAAAGTACCAAAACCCCACCTCATGGAAAACACAGCTCACACTGCACGCCCCCTTCTTCCCCCCTTGTATTCCCCTCTTAACCACATTCCATTACCCCAGTGCAGAATTGCAACCACACAGAGTGTGAAACACAGTTTATTCTTTGTGGAAAGGTTGAACAAGGCCAAAAATGTCCTTAGAGGGCAATGACCCAGCCCCGCCCTGCAGGTTCCTGGGGTCAGATGCCTCTGCCCCCCACCCCCACCCCTTCCCATGCCCCTTGTTAACAAAAAAGGAACAATTTGAATGGAATTCATATATAATAATTATAATAAAAATATACATTAAACAAAACAAAAAAAAAAACAAACGACAGAAATTTAGCCGAACTGCCAGCACCGTTCACCCCGTTTCCCCCGCCCCCACGCCCTCCCCCCCGTGACATCCCTCTCCTCTCACTCCCTCCACAGGGTCTCTTCTTGCTCTCCCGAGTCTCTGGTACCATGACCACCTTAAGTGGCTGAAGGAGACTTCAAATAGGTGGGCTGGGTGGGGGGGAGGGAGGGCAGGACAGCGGTAGGATAGGTTGAGGGAAGTGAGGGGCTAACCAGGCGCCCGCCCCTGTCACTAGGTTGAGGCAGGCTGAGGGCACTGCCAGGCCTCTGGTACTCTCCTTGGCTCCCTAACTAGGTGGCCCCTCTTATCAAGGCTCCCGAGTCGCCAGTCCCTGTCGTGTGTGCCCTCTCTGCTCCTTTCTCTGGGCTTCTCGCCCTTCCCCTCCGTCAGTCTGGTCGGTGAGGAAGGGGACTAATGAGGAGCAAGCACGCCTTTCCCAGAGCTTTGATAAAATGTGCCTTTCCCCTGGGCACCACGGCGTGTCCTGAGGCACCTCTGCCAGCTTGGCCTGCCCGGGCCCCAGCCATCCACTCCCATTGCACCTTCCCATTTACCATTTTGGTCCCATCCTGTGCCCTCTGACTGCTCTGCCCCTGGTCCCAGCCCCAGCTGCCTGCATTGGAGCAACGTTCTTTCTCGGCCTCCGTGGCCTTCAGGCTCAACCCCAGGGCTCAGCACCCAGGTCTCTCCCCCTGGCCCCACCCCATCCCAGTAGCTGTGCTCCTGGGTCTCAGCTCTTCGAACCTTGAAATCCCCATCCAAGGCTAACGTTTGAGAGGAGCAGGGCTGCCAAGGGTTTCTCCAGCCCCACTTTAGTCCTTAATGGCTCAGGCTCCTTCCTTGGAAGCTCTCGAGGGTGGGCGGGGCAGAAGCAGGTCTTTGTGGAGAGGAGCTGGACTGCCCTAGCCAAAAAGACCCTCTTCGGAGTTTTGATCCCATGGTCTCAGGGTGGCCGGGCAGTCCCTATCCCTTCACACTCCCTCAGGGTCTCCCACAAACAAAATTAGATTCCTTTCGGCCAGAAAGAGTGATGGAAGGCTGCCAATTGGGTACATCTGGGGGCTTTTGGGGCTGGGGTGCCCAGAGCCTCCTGAGGTCAGAGTTCAGAGGTTAAAGGGAATGGAAAAGGAGCAGATGACCCCAATTTGACCTTTACCAGCGAGGTCTGAGGGTCCTGCCTTCAAGTGCAGAGCCCCCAAGACATTCAGTTGGGGCTGGACACACACCAAGCTACAGGGTTCCCCGAGGGGCAGGGGATGGGAAGGACCGCCCCTGCTCAGCCCCCGGGGAACCCACCTAGGAAGAAGCAATGCCAGGGGTGAGGGTGGGAGAGGCCAGTCAGGGGACAGAGAGAAGAAGGGGGTCAGGGGAAGGGGACTGATTTAGAGGGAGGCCGGGGGTGGGGATGAAGGGCTTGGGACAGGTAGGAACAGCCCACCCACCACCACCTGCTGCCACTGTCCTTCAGAGGCAAAGTCCTCGTGGTAGGAGTGGGCGAGCCGGCAGTGGGGGTCAGACCTTGTCCAGCAGGGAACGCTGGCAATACAGCAGTTGCTTGGGGGTCCCGTGGCGTCTGAAGAAGAAGATGGCAAGGCCCACTGCCAGCACCAGAAGCAGCAGCAGCACAGGCAGCACCACGGCGGCTGCACTCACTGCCCCGCTGCCCTCCTCATCCACCTCGATGATGATCACCTCCGTCTCCTCTTTGGTCCCCTCATCCGGCCGGCCCCCTGATGGGCAGCCCATCCAGTCCCGCAAGGCTGACTTGGGGTAGCCTGGCTCCACCTTCAGCTTCTGGTTGTTGAACTTCCAGTATTTGTTCCCCTTGTAGAAGTAAGTGAAGACTGCAGGGGGTCCGCAAGAAGGTGGCAAGGAAGGCAAGAATCGGGGGCAGGGTCCAGGAGTGGGCCCGAAGAGAGGGGAAGAACAGAAGGAAACTCTGTTAGTGGGACAACAGCTCAGCTGGTTTCCTCAGGCTGGAAGAGCGGTGGGGACGAAGGGCATGGTGCATGTAAGGCACGCAGCTCAGTGCCTGGCACCTGGTAAGGGCTCCACCATCCTATCAGCAGCATTATTTTCCACACGATACCCTCAGTCTTTCCCCCTGCTCTTTCTTAATCTTCATCCCTCCCTTTCCCTCATGGACGTCTTCCCTTGCCCTTCTCACCTTCATCGCTGCCCATGAATGACCCTCTGGGAGACTCAGGGATTCCTTCCCAGACTTTGATGTTTTTGGGGTACTCGCTGTCCACTGCCCGGAGTTCCTCATTGAAACGGTAGTACCTGGAGACAAAGGGAAGAGGCTGGCTGCTGGGCATATCCTCAGAGGGTAGTGGGACCCAGGATTGAAGTTGCCAGTGGGCAAACAGTGACTGTGGACAGGGTAGGGGGCACGGGTTTTGAGTAATGAGGGCCTGGAGCTGAAAGACACGGAAGGTGGAGGCGGGGAGGAGGGCCCAGGCTCTAAGGAGCCACCAGAAGCCCTTAATGACAGTGCCTGGCTGCTGGGGTGGAGGCACAGGGCTGGGGACAGGAGGCATCAAATGACCAGGTCTGAAATGGTGACCTGGTCTCAGCCCACTCACTCAGCACCCAATGTTGCTGCTAGGCAACAGCAGAGACTCTGCCAGCTCCTGCTCCAGGGAAACCCCTCAGGGGTGAAGTGGGGCTTCCTCCAGAATTGAGGGAATTGGTGGGAGTTTCTGAGGAGAGAAGCCTGGGGCTAAGGGGTTGAAGACTTACTTGTTTCCCCGGAAGAAGTAGGTCTTTCCATTGGGCATCCAGAAGAGAGCGGCGTCGATCTTGTCAGTAGGCAGTCCTCGGCCCAGCTCCTTAATGTGCTTGGGGTAGCCAGATTCCAGGGAAGCCTCGTCAAACACCCAGTACTTGTCCCCTGGGGAGGACAGAGAAGGGCAAGATCTGGGGTCAACTTGGGCTCTAGGATCTTTGGAGGAATCAACTAGAATCAGCTTCCCCAGGGAAACCCTCCCCACCTCTACAGACTGGGGCGGAATTCTTGGTTACCTTTGAAGAAGATGAACTTGCCATCCTTCCTCTCATAGGCAGTGTTGATGGACGCAGGCAGTCCCCGCCAAAACTGGCCAATGGGCATTGGGTATCCATCCATTACCTGGTTATTCCTCACCCGCCAAAACCAGCGTTCCTAGGAGCCAGCCAAGGTGGGAGGATACATTAGATCCCACATCCTAGTCCTCTGGCTCTGTCCCTAAAGTTCCCCCACTGCCCTTGTGCCTTGATTTTAGTTTTAGACCTCCTGTTACTCTAGTCACCCAGCCTGCCTGCCATAGAACCCTTTCGTCCCCCAAACTGGCCCACTTCTTCCTCCTCTTACCTTGAAGACAAACATCTCCCCTCGGAGCACGGCCACGGTGTCAAAGTTCCCGTCACAGATGTTGGGCCCGTAGGTGGGGTTTTTGGGTTTATCGGGGACAGAGGGCCGGGAGGTAGTCCTGGGTTGAGGAGGCATCTTGGTAGGGGACCCTGACTTACTCCCTGGGATGGAGAACACGAGGACCACTTCAGACTTGGTGGTGGAGGAGGGAAGGATAGACAGATGGACAGACAACAACCCTGGAAAGGTCTGGACGGGTTTCTGGGGGAGGCTGAGTCAATCAGCTGGGAGGGGACAGGAAAGGTGGGGTCAAAAGTGGGAGCTGAAGGAGGCAGGCTGGGGCAAGGAGGTTGGGGGAGTTTGGGAAGGCCTGGGTGAGAGTGTAGGGTGTGATGGAGGGGAAGAAATGGATAGATCAGAGAGACCAGGTGGGTAGAAGCAGCAGAGAGAAAGGAGCAGGTGTGGGGGTAGATTACTCGCCATAAAGCTGTTGGATGCCCCGGCGATCATCATCGGGCAGCACAAAGTTCTCTGTGTCCATCCACTGGTAAAAGGGCGCCATTATGGCCGAGGGGTCACTGGAATGCTCGAGGCCCAGGGCATGGCCCAGCTCGTGCACCGCCACCAAGAAAATATCGTTCCCTAGAGGAGATAGGGATGCTTCTGATGGCCTGGGCTGGGTCTTAGACTCCCTTCCCTCCTTTCCCACCAGAGGATTCAGTTTTACACCCAAGTATGCTTGCCATATTTTTTACCCAAAGTAATCAAATCATGAGATTTAGCCTCATATTTGTCAGATGAGGCAGAAAGCCAGAAAGCAACTTCCTCTGGGTGGAAGTGAGATAGTGCTCTAGGGCAGAATCCCAGGGAGACCTCTATTACAGGAAGTTGAGGCCCTCTTTGGGCCTCAGTTTCTCCCTGGAGCTAGATGTGACATTGGCCTGAAAAGTGCATAAAAATGCTTTGAAGTCTTCATTTGGGAAAGCAGTTAGCAGGCAAGAGAGAAGATCGGCTTTGATTAGCTCAAGCCAGGATTCCTGCTTTCTTTGCAAGTCAGACCTTTGCAGTCCCTTCTACTCCTGAGATTTTGGGGTTTGAGGATTTGGGAGGAGGGGGTAGACCCCCACCTACAAACGACCACTGACTTTCCCTGGAGTAAGAGTTCCAGGGCTACCTCGCTTACCATTGAGGTCCTCATTCCGGACAGTCCAGGGCTCAGCAGAGTCAAAGTGGGTATCCCCTCCAATGTTGGGGCCCGGGAAGTAGGCATGGGCCAGGAAGCCACCCTCGCCATCGAAGGGCGTGCTGTCACCATGGAAGCCCTCGGCAAAGAAGATCATGATGTCGGCCTGGTTCTCATGACCCTCACGGATGTAGGCATAAGGCACCTCGCGGAAGCGCAGCGGTGTGGCACTCTCCCACACACGGAATGCCTTGCGAATGGCCTCGAACGTGGCATACTCGCCCACCTTGGGGGTGTAATTCTGGATGCTGAGGTGCAGCCACGTGGGGAGAGGATGGGCATCGGTTAGGATAACCAGGGCAAAATTCTCCTTCCCTGCACTCTCCCAGCTCTGACCGAACTGCCCAGCCACCTCTGCCTGACCTGCCCTTCCTGCTGCCTCTTGATTCCCTTACCCCAAGAACTGAGGGCTTGGGGGTCCCTCAGGTTTTGGCTCTCTGGCACTGGGGTGCACCTGCTGCTGAGAGCAACTCTCTCCAGGATTACAGCCATTTTCTTCCCCATTCCCAAGGGTGCTTCCCAGGAATGCAGAGGAGAGAGGGGGTGGAGGGTCCCTGTGCCTCTGTATAGGCATGGCTAATGGGGAGAGGTAACTAGAATGAGAAAGGCTGCTTGCCTGTTGGACTCACCAGAAAGTGATCTCATTATGCTGCCATTTGAGGCCCTGGATGGCATAACGCTTCCTTCGAACATTGGCCTTGATTTCAGCCCCAAACTTGTCTGGAACACCACAGCGGGGGCGCCTCATGGCCCTGGAGTGGGTTGGAGTGTGAGGACTGGGGTCAGTACAGTTTATGAAAGAGAAGGGTCTCCAGGGGAGAGGGGGATGCCTGGGACTAGAGTCAGTGTAGAGTAAGGCTCGCTGTGTGTGTGTGGGTAGGGTCACTGTGGGAAAAGGCCTAGGTTACAAGGCCAGGGTGGATATGAGGGTCAGGATCAGGATGTGGGGATGGGGGGGGTGAAGAGGCAGGCGCCAGGCATTTAGGTAGCAATATCTCTGGTATGTCAGTGGGTACTGGGACAGAAGAGGTCCTGCCAGAGTCTAACACTTACTTCATGGTGTCTGCATCGGCCTTGCCTGTCACTTGTAAACCGTAGAACCTCTGCATGGCAGCAATGGCAGCTGAGAGTGACTGGGGTGAGCGCTGGGTGTGGGTACGCAGGTCCCCAGGGGGCAGGTAACCATACTGCTGCAGCCAGGCCTGTAGGGAAAGGAAAGCCCAGCCTGCCTTAGAGCGTTCCCCGCTTGGGCCATGGGAGCCTGTCTTGCCCATAGTACCTGGCATGCACCCTCTGCTTGGCGAGGAAAGAGCCATGGGCTCCCGGCCTGGCTCTGGCAGGGGACTAGGGGAACTCCCATGCTGGACCTAAGCTTTGGTCCCAGGCCAGGCATGGCTTGTCCCCTTGGAGCTGTGAGCTCAACAGGGGTGAGGAACCATAAGATCTGGACTTTGGCTCTAGCTCTCATGAGGAGGGGGGGTCTTCATGGTTTAATAGAGTTTAGGATGTCTTCTCAGAGCTGTGATTTCTCCCAGCACTTTTCTCCTCTGTATCAGTGTTCTTGAAAATACAGCAGCATGTCCCACCTGGGAAAAGGGTGTACCCATGATGGGTGGTGGGTGGGTGCAGGCTGAAGGGGCTCTGCTTTTGGGCCTGACATAAGGCCCTCCTGGGGCAGGACTGCCCATGCTCCAGGACCGTCAGGCTGAAATCTGTACAGAAAGGAGAGCAGCAAAAGAGCTGGGGCTGAGGCTAGGCCTTTGGAGGTGGTAAGATGGGTGATTTGGCCCAAGAGCCAGGATCCTGCCACTGTCCCCATCCAAGCAGCATCTGACCTAGAGCTGTTTAAAACAAGCCTTTAAAACTAAAGGCTTGTTTAAGGGTCTCAGTAGCCCAGAGAGGGAGTAGGAGATGGTGGAGGCTTGGTGACTATATTTTATTTCCTGTATATTGTGAATTGTTCATAATATAAAGGCTGGCATATTGCCTGAAATTAAAGTTAGGCTTTTGGTGTTTGTTTGAAAGGTACACACACTGCAAAGCCCTGTGGAGGAAAGTCAGCCTTTATTGTGAGAACAACTGACCATTTTCATAAGGCCTAGGAAGTAAAATGAGCCAAGTTATATGTGGAATATAAGGATATTTAAATTTTCCTACAGGGAGACACTACCCAGACTGCTCTGACCCCTGGTCCAGCTTTGTCTTCTTAAGTTGGGACTGCAGGGCGCTTAGGGTGGGAGCTTGGAGGGCCGAGAGGTACAGGCTGCTGTTGTGTGCTGCACCCCCCACTCTCCCCACTGCACGTCCCAAGGATAGGATCTCTGTGTGGCCCTTCACCTCCAGGCCCAGGCCCTGGGGGGCAGAGCAGGGCCTTTGCATTGGAGTTGGGGGTGATTCAGGAGCAGCTGACTAGGGACCTAAGCCCGCAGTGGCAGGAATTGCAACACGGTTCTGGGAAGTGATCCCCCAAGGCTGATGGGAGTTAGGGCCCTGAGATGTAAACAACCCAGCCTTTCCCCAGCCAACAGGCCTGGCCAGAACCACCCTAGCACCACCCAGCTCTGAGAGCCCCTCCTCAGGGGGTGAAGTTTAACCTCTGCTGTATCAGAGGGGAGCCAAGCAGGGTGCTCCAGTCTCTGTGGGAGCTGTGGGCTTGTCCTGACCTGTGCTGGCTGATGCGACAGCCAGTGCCCGACAGCCAGTGCCCGCAGGAGACCTGCTGTGGCCTGTGCCCAAGTATGCAGGAAACTCCCTTTGCCCCTAGCCTCACCTGTAGGGTAGACACACCCCAGGCTTATGACCCCTGGTGGGGAACAGCTGCTTCAGGCTTTGGGGAAGGATGGGAGTGGCCTGCTGCTGGAGCTGGAAGGCCGGGCCCCCTCAACCCTCAGAGAGCAAAGCTGAGGGGAATCTGCTAGGGCAGGACAACAGAAAGGAGGACAGCAGAGAGGTAGGGAGAATCCACACCCAGAGGCTCTCCCTGATGAGTCTTTCAAGACAGTAGGCAGGTCTAAATATTCACACCACAACTTTTACCCCCCACTCTACAGAGCAAGATGAAGCTTAGTCAAAAAAGGTACCTCCCTTGAGTCAAGAGAGTCACAAGGCCTGGAAGGGAAGTGCATCCATCCCTCTCCTCCTCCCAGGGCCAGACTTTCTTCCCTTCATCTCACAGGGGCAGCCTCTGAGCAAAGCGGGAACCACAGAGAAGACTATGTGGTCGGAACCGCAGAAGAGAGGACTCTTGTGTCTGCGGCTGGATGGGGGAAGGGGGCCGAGCGTCAGACAGGCCAAGGGGAGGCGAGGGCAGTCCTGGACTGGTGCAGGGCTGTGGGGGGCCTGGTGGGAGGGACCTGGCTGCCTGAGGCCTGGGGCCGTCCAGCTCTCTCTCCAGATTGGCCTGGAGAGGGAGCAACTATTTTGAATCAAAGAACTCAGTCTGCTGCTGGCTGTTTTGAGGAATGAGGGGTGCAAGGTATTCTCCTAGGGGAAAGTCAGGGGAACTCCTCCACCTCTGGCCCAGGGGTTCTGGCAGCGCTAGGGGTGGGGATCTCTGGCTCTTCAGCACACCCTGGATCCTAGCCTCTGGGCTTGCTCCTCCCTTCCTCTGCTTCCCACCCCTCTGTGGCCCAAAAGCAAATGGTGGTTCTGGCACTGGGACTGCCCATGACCCACTTAAAACAGAGCCAGGGCTGCTGCCCCTCCCCTAGGGGGCTTGGCAGGCAGGGGAGGAAAGGCAGGCAGGACCAGTGAAGTTGGCAGCGGGCAGCTCCTCAGACGTCCAGACTCCTTTTGTTAGGGGCTCTCCCTTTTAGGCCTCAGATGAGGACTCCAGGCCTAAGAAGAAGTTGCAACCACCGACACCCCAGTCAGGCTGAGCCCCCAGCCCTAGGGCAGATTTTCACTCTCCCAGCTCAGGTTCTCCACCCCCACTCCTTTGGGTCACACTTTTTCTTTCTGGTCAGATCCTTTCAGGGACTGGAAAGAGCTGTTCTTTCTACAGAGGTTTCCTCAGGGGGTGGGACCAGGGCAGAGGAAGCCAAATCCAGATCCCCTCCCCCTTCTCCGGCCCTTCCGGGCCCCTCCCAACCGCACCCAGGTCTTCAGCGGACTTGAGTGGGTTGGGATGGCCCAAAATAAGAAGCTGATTAAATCCGTCTCCTACCTTCACCCCAAAATAAAAGAGAGAGAGAGGGAAAACTTCCCTAGACAACTCCCACGCGGCTTCCTCCCCGACCCGGTGGGCCAGCACCGGGCAGTGGTGGGGGACGCTCAGGTTCGTCGAGGGATGTGCAGGAGCCTTGGGCCAGGCCTTCTCCCCACTCCCCGGGCATCGCCCCCAGCCTCTCCGCAATTAACACAGAAAAACAATTAACAACAAAAAAAGGGCTCGAAGGCGCCGACGGGGGCGGAGGAACAGACAGGCCGAGGGTCCAGCTAACAAGGAGAGCTTTGTGTGTACGGAAACGCGGCCAGAGCACCAGCCCCGCGACCCTCGCCGCCAGGGCTCCCGGCCCCCGAGCCCGGGCTCAGCGGGGTCCTCGAGGAGGCGGGGGTGAAGCGGCCGAGGCGTCGGGGGCCAGGAGCCTCTCCGCGCGCTCGGTTCAGACCGCCCTGGCCGGCGGGGGGCGCGCTGGCCCCGGCTCCCGGCGCGCCGGGGCGGGAGAGCGCTGGGTAGCTGGAAAGTTGAAGAAACAACAAACTCGCACATGACAAGAAACATGGACAGCGCGGGGTTTGAGCAGAGTCCAAGTATTTATCAGGCTCCCAACCGGTTCCAGAGCTGAGCTCAGAGCCCAGGGGAATTGGGGAGGAGAGGGGGAGGCTGCCCCAGCTGTAAATTTCTTCCAAGGCAAGGATGGAATGGGAAAGAAAGTCTGGGGGTGGGGGATGGAGTCGGACAAAAGTTGGACCGATTTAGAAGTTAGGAGATGAGGAGAGGAAGGAAAGGGAGGGGGGTCCTGCAGGCCGGAGCAGCTGAGACCCCGAGAGCCCTCCTCTCCGAATGGAGGCTGCCCCCTGGAGACCCCCGGACTCGTCCCCTCTTTGGGCGCGACTCCGGGAAGGACCGGAGGAGCTCACTTACTTCGGGGCTGAAGCTGCTGCTTTGGGCTGAGCCGAGGGAGGCGAGCGCGGTACCCAGCGTGAGCAGGGGAAGCAGCAGATTGCGGGCGGGTCGTGGGGCGGGAGACATGGTCCGCGACGGTCGGGACAGCCGACTCCGCGGCGGGGCCCAAGCCCTGGGGTCGCGCAGCCACTCCCTCGGGGGCCTTTGTTTTCAGTAGTCCTTGAAGTTGGGTTCCTAAAGCGCTGCCGGCTTGGAGATGAGGGGTTTGTTTTTGAAAGTGCCTCTCCTCTTTTCCGTTTTTTGATCTTTCTTCTGCTTAGTCGGCAATGGGTCGGGAATCTCTCTCACTCTCTTCTGGTCCCTCCCTTCTCCCGCAGCCTCTCCCCCGCCCCCGCCCCAATGCGCCCTCCTTTCCTGGTGGGGACGTGGTTGTTCAGCCTGAATCCAATTACAGCCAAGAGCTGGAAGAGGGAAAAGGAAAAAAAAAAAAAAAAAGAAAAAAAAAGAAACAACCTAAGTTGTCTTTCTGTGGTGCCGGCTGCTATCTGCAGGGGTTGAGGCCAGGGCTGGGAGCAAGGGGCTGTGGCGGGAGTGGGGACCCAGGGGACGGGATGTGGGAGGCTTTCTCCTCCTAAGCATATTTTGGGTGGCTTGATTCCTCTGGTATTCAGCGTTTGTCTCACCTCAGAGTGGGAAGTATGGGGAGGCTTGGCAGCTGAGGCTAACAAGGAGCTCAGGGTCTGGAATGGGAGGTAGTGGTGGGTGTCTCATCCATGCCAATGAGAGCTGGGTTAGGATGAGGGGCCAGTTTAGTAACAGTTGAGGGGCTGCTCTGTTGCCTGCTGGTACCTGTGACCTGCCCAAGTTGAAACTTTTGTCCCTTATTCTTGACAACTACCTCCCTCTGAAACAATAAAACCCAGCTATCCAATAACAAACCCGGTAATGACAATGGATGTGGGAGCTGGTCATTATTGAAAGAAAAATTGCACTGCCATTGTTGTTGTTTGCAACGTCTGCTCCTTAAACAATGTCCTTAGAACTGGCTGGGGAGGAAAAGAGTGAAAGCCCATAGAATATGGGGAAAAGCAAATCAAATTTGGTGAAATTGTTGGAAGAAAAGTATTGGGAGTTAGGATGGAGGTTTAGTCAGATCTCTACACTGGAAAAGGAAGCAATTCTTTAGAGTAAAAGCTCCCCCTTCAGGGACTGATTAGACTCGGAAACTAAAAGGTAGAGGTATGTAGGGAAGGGGGAGAGCTGGCTAAAGCTGACAGTGGGAAAGGGAGACAGATACGAGGTTGAGAACTAGATCTGGAAAAGCAGGACAATGGAAGCAGGAAAAGTGTGGGAGACAGAAAACTCGACCATCAGCGAAATCTAAGATCCGAGAATTGCACTTGGTCAGCGAGAGAGGAAGGAGGGAGTAGGGGGAGGAAGGGAGGGAAAGAAAGCAAGGGAAGGAATAAAAGAGGCTGGACAGAAATTAGGTCAGGTAGGAAGCTCCAGAAATATTAGGTGTTCTAGTTTGCTACTGCTACCTGAATGCAAAACACCAGAACTGGATTGGCTTTTATAAAGGGGGTTTATTTGGTTACAAATTTACAGTCCTACAGCCATAAAAGTGTCCAAACTAAAGCACCAACAAGAGAATGGCCAATGGTGTCCGGAACACCTGTCAGCTAGGAAATCATGTGGCTGGCGTCTGCTGGTCCTTTGCTCCTGGGTTGTATTTCAAAATGGCTTTCTCCAAAATGTCTCTGGGCTCCTGTTCTTCGCTCCTCTCTATCAGCTCCTGTGCATCTTTGCTTGTTCTCCCAGGGTGTTTCTCTCTAAGCATCTGGTGGTCCTCTCTTGGCTTCTCTGGGGGCAAACTCTGGGCTTCAACTCTTAGCTTAGCATCTCCAAATGTCCTTCTATCTGCATCTCCAAGTGTCTCCAAGCATCAGCAACTGTGTAGGCTCTCAGCTTCTCTTAAGTAGTCCAGTGAACTAATCGAGACCCACCCTGAATGGGCGGGGTCTACACCTCCATGGAAATAACCCAATCAAAAGTCTCACCCTAATCAAAAAGATTAATAAGTCTGTCTCCCCAAGATTGCATTCAAGAACATGGCTTTTCTGGGGGACATAATATATTCAAATCAGCACATTCCACCCCCTGGGCCCCCAAAAGACATGTTCTTTCCAAATGCAAAAAATACATTCATTCCATCACAATATAGATAAGTACAAAGTCCTAACATTCTCCTCTGGCTGTGAAACTCAGAACAAGTTATCCGCTTCCAATATACAAAGGAGGGACAGTCATAGGATAAACATTCCCATTGCCATAGGGAGAAACTGAAAGGAAAACGGGTATCATGGGACTGAAACAGTTCTGAAAACCCTCAGGGCAGACTTCAGTAGATTTCAAAGTCTGAGAGTCATTTACCGAATGACGTTTTATCCTTGGGGTTTGAGAAAACAGGAGTCCAACCGTTTCCAAGGGCCTTCGTGGCAGCCCTTTTCTCTCCAAATGCTGGGGTGAGTGCTCCAACATATTCATGCACTGGGGAGACCACCTTCTTTGTGGCCCCACCCTCCTCAAGCAGCAGGGTGCCACCAGGACTCTGCATCATGGGGGCAAAGGCTCTCCCCTCTCCGAACAGTGGGGTGGTGGCCACGCTCTCCCCAATCTCTGGGGAATGTACTCCACCCTCTCTGAGTCCTTTGGCAGGAGCACTCTTCCTGAGCATCAAGGTGGGCCTGCCCTCTGCCTCCAGTGCAAACTCACCCTTTCCACGTGCATGGGTTGCCCTGCTCTCCTTGCCCCAGATTTCTTGGCTTCAGACCTTGGCTTCCATTGTTCTGCCTTTGAAGTCATCCTACTCTCAATTTGTCCTTTCTCCATCTCAAGTTGAGACTGGCAGTGGTTCCATCTATACAGATCTCGCAAAAAATCTGTTGCCTTGGCAAGCAGGTTATAGGGGTTAAAACCATCAGACAATAGGACTTTCCACAGATCCTTTCTGGATAACTCCATATCCAATCCTGGCTTGTACTGAAATGGCTGGCTGTTCCAGGTTTTGTTAAATCCTCATGTGGGGCGGTAGCCTTTGGGGTTTCACTTTCTGGAAGCTCAGAGTTTTCCAGACCATCAATTTCTGGTTTCTCTGCAGCCAAGAGTTCACTTCTCAGCTTATCTCTTTCCTCTCACACTTGACTGTAAGCTGCAAGGAGAAGCCAGGCTGCATTTTCCACACTCAGTTTGGAGATGTCTTCCGCTAAGATTCCCAGTTTGTCACTTTCAAATTCTGCCTTCCATCAGACACCAGGACTCAATTTTACCAAATTCTCTGCCACTTTAAAACACAGATTGCCTTTCTTCCCTTTGCAATGACACATTCATCATTTCTGTTTAAGGCTTCACCAGAAGTATCTTTCGAGTCCTTATTTCTACTAACGGTCTCTTCAAAGCAATCTAGGCCTTTTCTATAAAGCTCCTCAAATTCTTCCACAATTTTCCCCATATCCACTTAAAAAGCCATTCCAACATGTTTGGTATTTGCAAACTCAGCAGCATCACACTTCTCTGGTACCAAAATCTGTTCCAGTTTACTAGAGCTGCTGTTATGCAAAATACCAAAAATGGATTGCCTTTTATAAAGGGGATTTATTAGATTATAAGTTTACAGCTCTAAGGCTATAGAAGTGTCAAAACTAAAGCATCAGCAAGAGAATACCTTCACTGAAGAATGGTCAATGGCATCTGGAACACCTCCATCAGCTGGGAAGGAATGTGGCTGGCGTCTGCTGCTCCTCTGCTCCTGGGCTGTGTTTCAAAACGGCTTTCTCCAAAATGTCTCTGGGCACTGTCTTTGCTCCTCTCTCTCAGCTCTTGTGCATTCTTGCTTATTCTCCCAGGGTGTTTCTCTCTAGTATCTGGGGGATCTCTGGGACAAACTCTGGGCTTCAACTCTTAGCATCTCCAAATGTCCTTCTATCTGCATCTTCAAGTGTCTCCAAGCATCAGCATCTGTGTTGGCTCTCAGCTTCTCTAAGGAGTACAGTGAACTAATGGAGACCCATCCTGAATGGGCAGAGTCTACACCTCCATGAAAACAACCCAATCAAACGTTTCACCCCAATCAAAAAGATTAATAAGTCTGTCCCCCCAAGACTGCATTAAAGAACATGGCTTTTCTGGGGGACATAATATATCCAAACTGGCGTACTAGGGATCCAGGAATGACTACCTATTTGTGGCAAAGTAATGGAATAAAAATCCAGTTCTCTGAACTGGAATGGGAGCAAAGGCCCTTTCTCTGCAGAATCCATGGGAAGAGCCATGATTAATAAAATGGTAGGCCCTCCAGATCCCCGGGCAGCTTCCAGGGTTGGAGGGTTGGGGGTGGTGGTGGTGTATATAGTGGATATTAGATCCCAATCCCATGGTGAGTATTTGGGGGCTGAGCATCTCCCTGCATAATCTGGAACTCCCCTCTCCAACCAACCTCTGGAGTTCAGTCAGAACCATGGAGAGGTAGGACCCAACTTTAGAGTACAACATGTAACCCCCAAGTCTAGGGTTTTCCACGTCATCCTTCCCAGTGGGAGTATCCTCCTGGGCCCATATATCTGAATCCTGTTTCTTGCCAAGAAAGAGACCTCAAGTGGAAAGCCTTTTTTATTAAAGCATTTATTAAATGCTTAATTGCACGTGGCTTGAGCTATGTGTGGGCTGTTAAGGGCTTTTGAGTGCCTGGCTAAAACCAGGAAAACTGCTGCCCCTTTTCATGTTTGCAGATCAGTCAATGCTCATAGTTGGGCCAGTCCTAGAGCATGAAAAAGAAGGAGGTAAAAATCCCAGAGCAAGATTCAGCTGAACTGGAATGGAGCCAGGGTTGATGGCAATAAGCCAATACTTGCAGGTAGGGATCTTATAGTTTATTCTTCCTTGTGGCCGAGTTCTTGCTCTGAAGACAGAAGGGGAACATAAAGATTACCTTCTGGTTGGGATGAGGCAGCTAGGTGACAGAAAAGAAAGTCAGAGAGAGGCTGGGGAATGAGGCAGGAATTGTTTTTTATTGACTTGGAAATGGACTCTGCAGTGAGACCCCTTTGGGTTTAAGAGCATTTTTCTGCTTCCTTTCCTCTTCCTGCAACTTCTCCTGCTGCCTTAGCTGCCATGCCTGTAATCCAGCATCCATTTCCTGTGACAGTAGTACAATTCGTCTCTGAAATAGACAGGAAAACTGTGGATAACATCTGGTCCTTGAGCTCTGCACCATATATCCTTTTACTCACAGATCAAAGTCAAAGGTTTCAGCTGGAAAATGACAATGCTAACTGGGGAAGGGATGAGACAAAGTCCTCGGTCTGGAAGCAGAAAGGAGGGAGCAAAATGTGGGGCAGAATGTTTACTACTGGGTCCTGCCCTAGGAGTGCCCCACTCTATTCCTTCCTTCTCACAGTGCGGTTACAATCTGGGTGTGAGGTACTTATGGTAGCTTAGGTGCTAACACAGCTCAAGACAAATTACGATTTAAATTTTCCTTCTCTGATTACACACAGGCCGCCCTGGTTGGGACTATAGCCACTCACTGCAAGCTTCTCCCTTTGGGCTTTTCTTCGAAGCTGGCCTTTCATTGGGGGTGCAGGGCGGCCATCTGCAGATTTAAGTGAGAGAAAAGGCAAGTGTTAGAGATGGCCTGCAGCATCTTGTACAAGCACTGATAGGAATGAGTGGAGATGCAATCTCTAGCCCCTTTCGTCTATTCACAACCATTGTAGTGTAATTCTCCTATAACATGTTCCTCATTTTCAAGGATGAGGTATAACAGACCCACCAAGAATAAGCTCCTAGGAAAATTCAAACTTTATTTTACTTAATCCTCTTTAGTCTGGAGGATTCAAAGTCCTCTGCAATGCTGAATTTCCTGTTTTATCTTCAGAAACCCTCCAATGATGCTTCCCTTAAGGCCAAGTCCTCATCTTTAGGCCTACCTCAAGCCCTAACTTTCTCAGAAACCCTTCTTTAACTTTTTCAATTCTTTCTGAAAGTATCTCTCTCTCTCTCTCTTTTCTTTTTTTTTAAGTAAAGGAAAGGGGCTTTTCTGAAGGGAGCCTGCCATCCTCAAACCTCATCGTTCTATACCTCTCTCTGAAAAGGCTCATTTAGGCAGCCTTTAAAAGACCCTACCCGGCATTTGGTACCAAACTGTCAACAAGATATTTACCACGCAGAAGGGCAATACTGCCCAACTTTTAAAAAACCTGTCCCTCTTTGAGAACCATAAAAATCTTTTCACCATCTCCCACCCCAGGGCGCTACAATTTAGAACAGTCTGCTTATCCCCCAAGCTAAGAAGATCCCGTCTAGCTTTACTTTCTGTAGTGGTAGTGGAATTTAAAAATAAACAACAGGGCCTCTTCCCCCAAACTCCATTTTCCAAATACAAAGTTACAATAAATTTTCCACTCTGCCACACCCCCACCTGGACACTCCCCCACCTCCAGGGGCGTTCCTTCTGGGTGAAAATCTCCAAAGGAGAGTTAACTGTCAGGTCAGTGCTCACCCGCATAAGACCAGTCTGGGAGCTCCGTAAGGGGTCCGTAGCCGGAAGGATTGGCAGCTAGGCCCTGACTTGGAGAAGAAAAACAGTCCGGTGAAGATCCGGCCCGGCTCTTGGACCCCCATCTCCCCGGCCCGCCCCGGCACTCACCCGAGCCGCCACTGGCTGCCAGCACGAGCCGCTGCGCAGCAGTGCAGCCTCCGGACACCTGCTGGGAAAACGGGGCAGAGTTGGGGTTAAGGCCTCACAGCCAGCTCGGGTGGGGGGAAGCAAACCCGCCACCCCGTTGGTTCCCGAGTTCACCCTACTCACTCGACAGCAAAACCCCTAAAGCAGCCATGCCTTTGCAGAGGAGTCGGAAGTGGGCGTGGCCTCGGGGCCACGCACAACGCTGCGAAAGAACCGGAAGCAGCCATCTTGAATTTGGTTTTCCAGTCGTGGGCTCCGCCATCTTGGACCCTCGTACGGAAGCGAGGGACAAAACTGCAATCCGGGTTTTTTGGTCTAGAGTGGTCGTTCTGCGCATGCGTTCTCAGGGGTGGTCCCATCTTCAGACTGCTCCGTGAACGAACCGTTCCCACGATATCCCTGCAGCGGCCTCTCCTTCTTTGAAATTCATAGTAACTTTTCTGTCAGAGGAGTAACATCCACATTACCTTATTCTACAATGTCCCTCATTCTACAATGTCCCATATTTTTCCCGGACTAAGAAGTGGTCAAATCTTGAGTAAATCAGATAACTGGACTTTCAATTCAGACTCATTTTTCCAAAAAATTTATTGAAGAAATTTTATGTGACAAGAACTATATTAGGCAAAGGAGAGTCTATGGAGAGCAAAAACAGACATTCTCCTATCCTACTAGAGCTATCAGTCTAGAGGAGAGAGGACAAGAATCAAATGATCACACAAATTAATGTAACATGATAGCTGAGATGAGTGTAGGGAACCGAAGATACCTGGTGCCTGTGAGCAGGTAATGGGGGCTTGATCTAGAGGAGGCTGCCAGAGAAGGGGTATTAGCAATGAGAACTGATTCCATTTTCAGGTGAGCTACCACCACATATTGCTAATATAATTCTTGCAACAACCCTGTGAGGTAGGTACTTGTCCTTCCCTCTTTTTTATCACTTGCTATTCAGTACTGCTTCGGGGAAGTCATTTATCCTTAATTTCTTTATTCAAAAGAAGAAAAGCTTAATAATATAGCACATTTGTGAAAATATTTTAAAGGTGATAATGAGAGTGAAAGTGCTTTATAAATGGTGAAGCTCCTATAGACGAAAGGGGCTATAGCTCCTATAGTACTGTGTGCTAGGCTAGACACTCAAACACTTGCTGAGTGGGGGAACCTGAGGGAATGGTTTAATCGTCTATCTGGAAATTTATCATTTCCTTCTCTAAGACTGGGAAGTTTTTCCATAGGAGGTGGCTCTAAGCTGTGGTTTGAAAGAGGGGAAGGGTGGATCCTGGTCTAAGAAGTAAAAGCTGCTATTCTGATAACAAAAAGAATGGTATAGACTGGGGCTGAACCAGAAGAGGAGATAGGAACAAAAGAAACTTGGCTAGAAGCCAACAGACACCCCCACCTCCAAAAAAGGGGGAGTAAAACAACAGAGTTCCACTACCATCTTACATCCATACATTTCAGTTTTACTTATCAAAACACTTGTGCATAAGTGATTTCATTTGATTTTCATAATAAACTTGTAAAATAGGTAGGACAGTCCAGGAAGCAATCATTTTACATATTACTTGCAGTCTTTTAGAGATCAGGAAAATGAACCAAAAAGTGACTGTTGATTTATTGTTTTACATTAGTGGAAAAATAAAGACTGAGTGACACCTTTCCCAAGCCTGGCTCCATGAGTCTTTGGTTTTGAGATAAGACAGCTGAGATAAACAGCACTGAAATCCCAGGAAATAGTTTACAGTTGGGGAATCAAGTTGTAGAAGCCAAGGGCTTGAACTAACCAAAGTGTCATTGTTCAGGATTGCCAGGAAAGAAAAGAGGTTGGCACTACCACTGACACTATACAAAGGAGTTGAACCAGCCCTATCTCCTAGTAGCTCACATGCTAGGGAGACACCACTGATTTGCAAAATCATAGAAAAGGGCACATGTATTAAAGTGAGCAAATAACACGGACAATATGAACTCCACATGCAGAAGTGAGCACATGTGATCATTTAGTAGCTGTGGGAGTCAAGGAGCCAGAGCTGGTGGATTTTGGAAACAGGATGGGAATTTTGATTGGAGTTGGGAAATCTGGGAGGGAAAGGTCTTTGGAAGGAAGACAAGTTCAGCCTCTGACGTGGTTAGTGTGATGTGGCAGGGGGACAATCTATGGGTTGTAAATAGCAGGAAATATGGGTTGGGATTTTGAGAGAGAGCGGACATGTAAGAGAGCAAGCTGACATCATCAGCATTCCAGGGGACCTCATGGAACACTATGGGAGGAGGGGTCAGGCACCTGGACAGCACTCCTCGATGATTTCATCAGTGCCAAAAACCACAGGAAAGCAGCTTCATTATCCCAGATTAGATTTCTTTCAACCTTTGGACTTCATCTGGTAAAGGCTGGAGTCAAGAGCAATGTGAAAAATTAGGAGTCTCAGCTTCACATCTTCCCTCTTGGATCCTGACATTCTGGGCAACAGAAGAGGAACTCTCTTCTGGTGTTTCTTTTGGCCACAAAACAGTTCTCCTTTTTAAACTCATTTTCTTCTCAAGGGTATTATGGCCTGTATTTGGCTTTAACATTTCTTTATACACTCATGTTTTTTTGTTAAGATGCTTATTCAAATATCCTCTGCACTAGCAAGTCTGTATTTTTAGAGTTACTTTTGTAAAAATGCTTTGCTCTGGGAAATTAGGTGCTTTTTAATGGTTGTGATGAATAATGATGACAGAGAACATAAGCTGATGCTGGGTAGTTGATTCCACCTCATTTTCCAACCGTTTCCCCTTTTTGCATGCTTGTGACCAGATTCTAAGGTTGAGGAAGTTGTGGAGAGAAGGGTAAACTGCTTGCAAAGTATTTTCACATTCTTTCATTGCCTTCCTCTTCGGGACATAAACCACCCATCCATATACACTGCTTTGCATATTATTTCCTTATTACTTACATAATTTATTGTTAGTAGACTCCTTTTCTTTTCCCAGGGCTGTCAATCCCTTCTTAATCAGTACTTGGTTAAATTCTTTATCAAATGACCCAGCTTCAAGATGGGTAAATTATGACCTTAAATTACATTGTTCTTTCTTACCTGGCAGCTGTGAAGTCGCTTAAGCTGTGCGTGCCTTTCTGCCAGTCTGGTCTTGAGGGTGGGTGGCTTTCTGTGCATCTCTGCAGAGCGTCAAACTTGACTTTAAAAAATGCCAAAGCTGGACTGTCCAAAAGCATAAAAAGGTAGTTGTATTATTTACAAGTCATCTTTTAGACCTGAAACGTAGTGAAGCATTTCCAGATCCCTCTTCTTGAACTAGCTCAGCAACTCCCTCTTTCGTTGGGTCCACGCTACCGCAACGCTTCTGCAGATGAAAGGTGCTTAGGGAAGTTCAGCCTCCAGGCTCCCTTGGCAGGGCCATTTTTGGTTGACTGCTGCCGCCTGGCGGTGGCTCTGCTGTCCAACAGCTCCTTCCCGGCCTGGTGGAGACCACTTTAATTTGGGATTTCGAGGCTGATGCAATAGCTTTTCCAAGGGGGCGGGGAATTGGGAACCCAGGGTGGAGGAGACGCCCCCCTGGGAGACCCCTCCCCCGGCGGCAAACTGGCACCGCCCCCCACCCCATGGGGCTTCCCAGTCCCGGGTCCCTTCTGAGTTTCAGCCAAGCATCCTGGTGCCGGAGACCGGGGTTGCCAGGGTTTGGGGCTCTCGCCGGTCCCGGTCGGGCCTCCAGCTAAAACTGGATTGGGAGAGAAGGAAGAGGCAGCAGAGCGTTCCTGGGGCGGAGGACGCGTCTCTAAGAGTGTCCGCTGTCATTTTCCCACCCCGCCGCAGCGCGGCTGTGCGGAGCGAGGAGGGCAGAGGAGCCTCTGGGTCGTGGGGCCTGTGGGTTCTCCGACCTTTGCGTCCTTCGCCAACACCCACCACAACCCCTTCTTCTAGTGCTTTCTGGAGCCCGGGGAGGGGAGGCGACTGCTTGGCCAGTGGAAGGGACGGAAGGGACTCCGGGTGGGGTTGGGTCCTTGTCCCCCACGGCACGGCCTGGTTCAGCCTGGCAGCCAGACTTGTCAGCAGGGGCCACCGAGCTCTTCAGAAGGGCGTCGAGGGCGGGCGGCGGCTGGGGTCGGGGTTTGGGAAGGGATGATACTGGGGCCGGATCCACGGAAGCGAGGGCCAAGAGATAGAGGGAAATATGGGAAGCGAGGGTGGGTGGAGGGAGGGAGCGGGGGAGAAAGGTGCAAAGGTGAGCGCGGCCGGCCAGCGGGGCGGGGGCGGGCCTGGGGGGACGGGAATTGGACCCGGGCGAGGGACAGGCCCACGGTGATCGCCAGGGAGAGTAGGAGAGGAAGCGGGAGGGGAGGGGGGAGGTTAGGGCGTCTGGGAAGGGTCCATGCTTAGGAGCTTGTGGTTCTGCTACGTGAACCCACCTGCTTTGCGTGAATCTGAGCGTTTGCCTCCCTCTGCCTTCTCCTCTGCCCTTTTACCCTTAGGCGGTGGTCGCACGTCGCTGTCGCTTTCACCTCCACAGCCGCGCCCAGACCCGTCCCCTGAGCCTGGGTGTGGGACAGAGCAGCCTAGGCGCCCCCAAGATCAGGGGAAGGAGCATTAAATGGGGAGGGGGGGAGCTTTCCACCCCCTCCCAACCCCGTTTACAACCCCGAGGATGCGAGATTTATGCTATTGTCTACATTTTTAAATCGTTTAACATGCCTACCAAGAAGTTGTCTACTTCAGGAAATTGCATATGCTGATTCAAACCATTCTCGACCTCCCAGTAAAACTGTGAAAATCTTACCTTCCTCCCTCCCTCCCTTCAATTCATTACCACCCAATAGAATACTCCTTGCTTAGGAGCCAGAGCAGAAGCGCTTTGGGGGCACTTTGGAAGGCAAGTTCAAGTACATTCTGGGGAGCCCATCCAGCTGGGAAATCAGTCTAGGAGGAACAGCATTGTTCCTTCATCCATTCACTTGCAATGAATGAATCCAGCAAATATTTCTTGACTGTGCACATGTGCTGGGCCCTGGGGATACAGTGGTAAACAGCTTTTGTGAGGCTATGTTCTGGTGGGGAGGCAGACAACAAACAAATAAGTAACCTCTAGGTGATACTAAGTGCCAAGGAAGAAAAGTGAAGCCTGGTGAAGGGATAGAGATTGACAGAGGGAAAGGGTGGTGTTTGAGCACAGCCGTGAATGGAGTGAGGGAATGAACACTAGGAATGCTCTTGGGAGACATAATAGCAATTGCAAAAGCTGTGAGGTGGGAGCATGCTTGATGCGTGGCAACAACAAGGAGGCCAGTGTGGTTGGCGTGGAGTGAGGGGCCAGTGCCAACAGGGGCAGCTTTAGGTCTGTCTTCATAGGACTCCCCTTACTTACAACTTAAACCTGACTCCAAAATGGGATTAAGGGGCAGCAGCCTGGTCTAAAGAGGCTAAATATTGTTGGAATAATTTAGACATTTAGTGCCAGTGAACTCTGATTTCTCTCTTTGACTCTTTGTGAGATGCAAATTGTCTCCTGCCCACTGACACACACAGAATCCTTGACAACTCCTTACTTACTCAGACTCCCTGTCTCTGGTGTAAATTTGCAACATGCAGGTGCAAGTTGCAGGGAAAACTCAGCTAAAGGCAGCAGTCACAGCTGGAATTCTGAAACTGTGTAATGCACTGTGAAATTACACTCCCTGAGGATGAGAGATTTATGCTATTGTCTACATTTTAGGTAGTTTAATATGCCTACCAAGAAGTTGTTTGCTTCAGAAAATTGTATATGAAGAATTCGTGTAATAATCCCTTGTTGTGAATATGAAGAGACTTATAGGTTTTATTCTCAGAAATAAACACTGAGCAAATATTTAAATAAATACTGGTTTGAAAGGGTGCCAGCTCAGCTTCCTAGGGTGCCCACCACTTGCTATGGCCCTGCTTGGCTTTTATCTGGTGACACATACATCATCTGAACCAGCTGGGAATCTGAGCTGTGAGTGGACTTGTTTAGTGTTCAGGTGTGTGCTTGGCTTTTCTTGGCATGTATTTACCTCACATGGAGGCTGAAATGGCACCACAACTCGGGATGGGACTGCAAAATCCCATTGCCCTATCCGTGGGATCATATGCCTTCTGCAGGTTAAAGGACAGCACTGAGTGGGAGATGAGTAGGAGATGGAATGAGGGGGAGAGGGAAGTTGTAAGGGCCGCCAGGGGCAAGTGCTCAGTAGATGTAGGTCAACAAGGAAGTACTGGGGCTGAGGTAAAGAAGAGGAGGAGCTGAGATTCCAGAGTGGAGAAGGTGCCTGGAGGCGGGCTGGCGTTGAGGTCCTCTGAGTCTGACCAGGCAGTCCCAGCTCCAGCCCATCCCCTGGCCCCTCCCCGCTGCCGGCCAGAGTCACACATGTGTTTTCCTGTTTTCCATTTCAGTCCCCGTCACCCTCTGCCTTTTCTGCTCCTCAGAGTCAACAACTGCTGTAGCTCGAGCCATACCCAGGTGCTACCTTCCTAGCACTCCCCCCTGACTCCCCACAGCGTGCTGGTAGCCCCTCTTCCCTGCACCTGCCCAAAGGTCACAGGACAGGTAAGAGGTGGGAGAGGAGGGACAACGGGCAAGAGGGGAAGTGCCGGAGAAGAAGGATGGAGAGAGAGTGCTGAAAATCGGCTGAAGGGTGCCCCAAGAGCCTCTTGTTTCCTGATCCCAGTCCCAGCCTCCCTAGGTAGAGCCCCTCTGCCCAGAGACCTCAGTTGTATATTAATTGAAGCCCTGGCCACGGGAGTAAACAATTTCTCTCCTGTTTCACTTTTTAAAAAAGGGAGACCATCTTAGCCACAGCGGAATATAGAAAAACAAAGTGGAGAACTGGGGAGGGAGGAGCTTTGCTTCCAGCTTTGGGTGATGGGGGAATCTAGCCGGATGGAGCGTGTCTGTTTTCTGTTTCTGTTGTTAGGGAGGCAGCTCAGACTAGTTGGAGCCTGGAGCCAGGGAGGCAGGACGTGGGGTCTCCGAGGGAGAAAGTGTGTTCGCACGGTAGTTCCCTTGGCAGGCTGAGGAGCTGACCCTGAACTGCGTGTTGGTTCTTGGAGGAAGTGTGTTTTGGTTTTGCCATCTGCAGGTGGGCTCAGGGTGAGGGGCTCCACTGGCTATTCTGCCAGGCAGTGTGTGCTGGGGGGACTTACAGCCTAAGTTCCTTGAACGTAGGATGAATGTGTTGTCCTGTAATCTCTGCTAGGACCTCAGAGGTGACTGCACCTCAGACAGGGGAAGAAGACTAAGGATGCTGTGTACCAGGAATGCTGCTATCTCACAGGGATTCACAGTCTGCAAGTTTCCTGTTAAGTCTTGGGTGGGAGAGCCCCTTCAGGAAAGCCCAGGGGTTGTGCTGGTCCAGGCTGCTTGAATGGTGGAAGCATTACCCCAAGAGCCAGGGCCCCAAAGAAGAATGTGAGCTGCCAAAGATGATGCTTTACCGCCCACAATGCTAGGCAGTGGTCAAGAAAAGAGGGGGACATCCTTTCAATGAATGACAGCTTCCCCTGTCCAGTTTGTGTAGGCAAGCTGACCGATTCCACTCTCTGCGCTTCCTGGTAAGACCACTAGGGGATGCTGTTTGCTGGCATGAGGGTTTCACCCCCCACTGGATTTCTTTCTCAAGATTTCATGAAGAGGACTAGTTTTCAGATACCACCAGTCAGGAATTAAACCTTGTGCACGTGTCTTCCTACATTCCCTCACAGTTTTCTCTTCCTTTGTTCTTTCTTTCTTCTTCCTTTTCTCTACATCATATTGGGGCACATGCCCATCCTTTGATGCCAGTGAATTTGGTTTTAAAAGGGCAGGCATGATCATGTGTTGCCATGTGTTTCTGTTTGCTTGAAAAGTGGGTACCCTGGCAATGGCAGCATGCCCAGAGGACTTGTAATCACCTCTCATCCCTGCAAAGGGTTGGGGAAGGGGAGGAGCAGCCTGGAAGGAGAATAAACTTTGTTAGAGCCTTTAGCCTAGTCCATAAACTTGAAGGATCGCAGAGGCCAGAGGCATTCCTTTTAATCTAATCACACACCCCCCCCCTCCCCGGGTTAGGGAGCCACCGATGTGCTTTCTTGTCTAAAACCAAGTGTTAGAAACTAGGGCAGGTTGGAGGGTGTTGGAAGGTTCTGGAGACAGTTCAGTTCAGTGGTTAAGAGGGTGTCCTGCCTCCCTTCCAAGTTTGGAACCCTGGCAAGTAACTTAGGTCCTGTCCAGAGACTGCTGGGAGGATTAAATTAAATAATGCACTTAAATGCTTAGTGGTGAGTCTCAATAAGTGTTAGGTTTTATTGTTACAGGAACATTTTGGGCAAGTTGGGAGAAAAGGACAGTCTACTTTGGACGGAATTCATACATGTGTGAGGCCGTGTCATGGAAGAAGCATAATCTCTGGGAAGGCCAATGCAAGGATTCTTTCTAGGTTCAAAAAAAAGTGTTCAAGGGGCTAGAATGCAAGGAAGTGGGGTAGCAATAAGTCTCCTTGGAATTTTTAGGTCTCTGTTCTCTGGTTGTAGAACTAACCAAAGAGAATTAGAAAGGGTATGAGAAGTACAGACATATGTTTAGACTTCTGAACGGATAGGGTGTATTTTTGTTGGTAAAGGAAACTTGGGATACCAGATTTAAAGTAGACTGTAAAGATAGAATAAACTATATGATTTCCAAAAAAAGAAGAACTTCTTTCTTCCTGTTCTGGGCCTGTCTGTCCAAGACAGATCAGTGAAATCTTATTTCCCCCATATTTATAGGAAATTGAAGTAAACTTGTATCCAGGGAAGGTGTTTATAGGAATTTATGCTTACCCCAAAGATCTTGGTATATTTTATTAAGGATGAAAAGGTGTGGGGCTGGGTGGGCAGGCAATCAGGGGTTGAGTCTCATTTCTTGAACATGTTTCCTTTGAAGCAGCTTGAGGTTCAGTCTTGTGACAAAGGCCCAAGCTTCGGGTCAGGCACTCCTCACCCTGCATGGGGAAGTGTGGGGAGTTCTCTCAAGATGCCTAATCACGGGATATAGGGTCCTCTCTTACACTTCCTCTAATCTCAGCATGTGAATAAGCTTTAGTGTCACACTGTGCAACCTTCCTGCCTTTCTTAACTGTTTGGAGTGAGAGAGAAGTGGGCTAGGGTGGGGCAAGGAGGACAGAGAGAGAAAGGGCTGTGCTTTCCTTCTCAGACATGGCCTGCCCAGTCTTCAGCTAATTTGCTGGAGGACGGCTTCTCCAGGGCTGCAGAAATGGCACCCAGCTGTGTGCTTTTTCTTCTGGGCCCCCAGCTCCAGAGTGGAGCTGACAAAGGAGATTCCTGAGCTAGGGACTTCTTATCTTAGAAAGTGCTGAGCCAAGAGCTCCTAACCGTCCCTTTTGCAGATGTGAAGGGCCAGTGAACCTTGGAACCAGACAGTTGCTTAACACTCCCCTCCCCTTCCCTCATCCCCTCCTTCACGCAGTCCCTTACCCCCTCCGCCCTTCTTGATTTAAATCCATAAGCCTTGCCCGGCCTTCCCTTTAACTGCTGGCTGAGAAGCAGTCTGACCACAGTTCCTTCAGGGCCCAGAGGGTGCATCTCCCTGACTGCCTTCCGCCGCCCTGAGAACCTGCTTATATCCAGGGCCAGGGAGTGAGTGTGTCTCCTACCCTCTTCCTTCACCCCTCTTCACCTTGCTCACCCTGCCTCTTTGCTGTTCTACAGTGTATCCAATCACTTCCTCTCTGAGTGCCCCTTGCCCCATAATCTCTCCACTTGCTTGACTAGCCTCTCTCTTCATCTCTCAGCTCTCTCCTGCCCTGGGTTTCCTCCAGCAGCTGTTGCCCTGCTTCAGCTGTCTCTGTGCCTTGGCTTTGGTTGGCATCCTTCCAGCCGCAGCTTCTGGGAGGGGAGCAGTCATCAGCTGCCTCCAATCATCTCTAGGTTTGGCTGTACATTTGGATCACCCTTCTCTCATTCAGACTTTTTTTGGGTGAGGCATCTGTGCTGATGTGTGGGGTTTGATGGCAGGAGGCCTGGAATCCTGGGGATGGGAAAGATACCTGGGAGAGGAAAAGCAAGGAAGACAGAATAGCTTTTCTTCTTCTAGAGTGGGAGGGGGGAGCAGCGTCTACACTTTGCTAAGTCTGACGACCCCAGCTGAGGGTTGTCAAGGGGTGCTCCCTGAGCAGGGAGAAGATTGTGGGTTCCAGCAGGATATCCCTGAAGTCTTTAGGTTTGCGAGAGCTAGAGTCCTTGGAGAAAAGGGCAGTGTTGTGAGGAGACCCCACAGATTAGCTGCTTGCAAGGTTGGTTCCTAATGCTGCATCTCAACACAGGTAGCAGGTGAGACTGAACTTGGAAGGAAGACAGACTTTTTGGATTAAGACTGAAAACTCAGGTTCAAACCACTATGATGACCTCTGGGAGTTGCCAAACTGCCCCCATTATTGCCTTGTTCTGTGTCACAGCAGGTTTCAGATAGAACCAGGATGTAGTTTTCTATGTTGTAAATCAGGTAGGTGATCCCATCTCAATGATGACAGACAAATTCTCTCTCTGGGGGTATGGATGCCTTCCCTTAAAAAATTCAAGTTGAGGTTGTTTTGTTGAGCCAGCTGGAGAAGAAGATGGGAGGTGGGAGGCAAGAGAGAGGTCTCTGAAATGGGGTGGGAGTGGTTTGCCCCTACTGGCCCTTACGTGCGAGGGCTTCTATGTGATTGCCAAACGCCCAGTCATATCGTCATCTTTCTTCCATAGAGGGCAATGCCAGGAAGCTGGTGAAGGCTTTTCTCTCCTCCTCTGCCATGGATGACAGCGTGAAGTATGAAGTGGCCCCCCAGCAAGATGGGGCTGTCTCCCCTTTGGCTGATGGAGCCGGCCCTGGGTCCCAGCAGGTAAAGCTGAAGAAGGAGATCTCACTGCTTAATGGCGTGTGCCTGATTGTGGGGAACATGATCGGCTCCGGCATCTTCGTCTCCCCGAAAGGCGTGCTCATGTACAGTGCCTCCTTTGGCCTCTCTCTGGTCATCTGGGCTGTCGGAGGCCTCTTCTCTGTCTTTGGGGCCCTCTGTTATGCAGAACTGGGCACCACCATTAAGAAATCTGGGGCCAGCTATGCCTATATCCTTGAGGCCTTCGGGGGACTCCTTGCCTTCATCCGACTCTGGACCTCCCTCCTCATCATCGAGCCCACCAGCCAGGCCATCATTGCCATCACTTTTGCCAACTACATGGTGCAGCCCCTCTTCCCGAGCTGCTTCGCCCCCTATGCTGCCGGCCGCCTGCTGGCTGCTGCCTGCATCTGTAAGTGGGGTGGGATGGGAGGTGGGAGGTGGTAGGGTGGAGGGCCTGGCAGAGGTGAGGATGTGAGCTCAATTCCAGGGTTAGGAGATTGAATGGAATGCCTCTAACAAGGCTTTATTTTATTTTGTTTTATTTTTTTGGTTTGTTAAATTAATGTATGCCTTATGTGAAAATTCAAACAATACCAAAGTATAAAAAAGAGAAAGCAACTCGCCCTTCCCCCATCCTCCCCATGGTAAGCACCTGTTATCAGTTTGCTTGCCCTTCCTGATTTTTTTCTGTGCTCATTCAATAGATGTAGTTTTGCTCTGTCTTTACAAACGTGGGATTGTATTATATATGTAATTCTATAGTTTGCTTTTCTTCCTAGCATTTATTAGTGGTATTCTTTTCTACCTGCAGATCTTCCTTTTTTAATGCTTCAGGTTATTCCATGTTAATTACTTTAAAGAAGTACTATAGTTTATTTAATCAGACTTTGGTTTATGGCCATTTAAGTTGGTTCTAGTTTTTCTAACTTATAGTTAATGCTTCAGTGAATATCCTTCTTTCACTTACCCAAGTGTTTCTATGGGCTTGATTCTTAAAACTGTCGTTTCAATCCATCTTGACTCTTTCTCCATCTTGCATAATATTGTTTAAATCTGTACATTTTGCAAATCCATATTGGAAGTGCGGAGAGGATGACCTAGTATGGCCCCAGCCTTCAGTTGTCTTTCCTCTAGAGATGCTCTCCTAGCCTTGGAAGGCCTGAGATCTTAGAGACTCCTCTCCTCTTCTCTCTCCTAACAACTGTGAAAAAGCTCAGAAATTCTGCTAGCTTAAAGGGCAGCTACCCAGTAGCAGCAACAATGGGGTGCAGGAATTTGCACCAGGTACGATTGCTCATTGGATCACTCTCTCCTTGGCTCCCCAATCAGCCTTATGTCCCTTTCTCTTTCAGTTTCTTCATCAGCCTGCCTTACCCCTCAGCTTCCTTTCAGCCTCTCTGTTTTTACTGCTGTGCAGAGAGCTGGCTGTCCTCTGTGGGGTCCTCTTGTGATCCGTGTGTTCGTGTGTATGGCTCGGACTCATCTCCGTGTATAGGGATGTTAGTCATACATGGCAACAGTCAGGGAGGGGTGGAAGGCACTGTCTTGTGTTGCAAGAAGGGTTTTTTCCCTTGAGGTCTTAAATGTGATCTGTAATTTCTCTTGCATCATTTACAGTTGACCTGTAGGTTGGCTTGCAGGCAAAACAAGTTTTAGGATCTGTTGGCCTTGGGGCCCTCAAATGTACATACCCATATCTTGTGTAGAGTAAGGATTTTTCCACCTAAGTAAAATTTCCAGATGTCTGTGTCCCTTTAAGCACTAGAATTTTATTATTTTAACCATTTTTGTTGGAAATCTCTTTAAAACCAATGACGTTTGCTTGCCTTCATAATTTTGACATTTCTTTTGGTGACTTGGGATTGCCATTTTACATCTCAATTCTTGTATGACTTTGAGGCCTTCCCAGACCACTAGGGTAGGGAAGAAATGTTTGCTTCCTCAGTGGCCCAAGACTGCTTGTCTGACTTCGGTTTTCCAGGTTTTATTCCTTAAGGTTTCTGTCTGTGTCATCCCTGACAGCTGTGGTTCCTGGATCCTGGCATAGTGCCTGCTTCCATCAGTCACTTCTTTCCAACTTGCTACTTCTATTTTGAGAATAGAGATATACTTAAATCCTTGTATAACAACGTACACATTCGCATACGGGCACACCCTTATAAGAATACTTTTAAAGTAGCCACAGCTAGGAATTAATCCGCCCAGCTCCCCTGTGAAGAAACAAAAAGGCACAGATTTTTATGCATGGATTTATGGCAATATATTTGAGACAATTCTGGTAGAGTGAAAAGTGCACCAGATTTGTGTTTGAGACTGTGCTCAAGGTGCAGTGACTGTTTACTTTGAGGCTATCACGAGAATGAAATTAGATTCAGAATGAAATTAGAAAGCCATAAACCATGACTCAAGTGTAAGGTATTGATAATTATGATTAAAATTTTGTCTCTCTTGACTACTTATAGGCCTTTTCCTCTTTCTGCTTCTTGGCTTTTTCTTGAGTGGTTATGGCTAGATAAATTAGATATTGCTGCATAGGTAGAATCTGGACTTTGTTCTATCTTTTATAACTTAAGAGAGACATTAGAGGTCTAGGAGAAGGTTCAGAAGGGCAGCCAAGATTGTTAGAATTTAGACATATGACTCATGGATTCATTCCTTCAGCCATTGTTGAATAAGCACCTAGCACAAGTCAGATGCTGAGATCTATGAGGATATTCTGTTTAGCCTAAGTGAGGACTTGGGCTAAATGGCCAGATTTAGCAAGAGAAGGGCTTCCATTTATTCACTCTTTATCCATTCAGGAAACATTTACTTGGGGTGCACTATGTGCTAAATATTTTACTTAGTGCTGGGAAACAAAGAAGAATAAAGTATAGCCTTTGCTGTCTAGGAACACAAGGTCCAGGAGGGAGACAGACATGAGAACAAAAAATAGTCACACATTATAATAAGTGCGGTGATAGAGGCACCTCAGGAGCAAGAGGGATAACTTTCTTCTTGTGGGGAGGAAGACTTAGGAGGACTTCGCAGAGAAGCTGACATCTGAACTGAATCTGAAAAAGATATCTAGCCTCTTTCTAGATTATTTCTCACAAAGGGAACTGATTGTACAAAGGTGAGGAGGTACAAAGAGGCAGATATTCTGAGAATTTCAGGTATTGGTATGACTGGAATGTGGGGTGGGAGTGGGTGAGGTGGC
Organism: Choloepus didactylus; assembly: GCF_015220235.1. NCBI lineage: Eukaryota > Metazoa > Chordata > Mammalia > Pilosa > Megalonychidae > Choloepus > Choloepus didactylus. The sequence goes on along the minus strand of NC_051310.1, from coordinate 157,123,183 downwards.
AGCAGAAACTGGAAATGTAGCCCAGGGCCAACACAAGGAGGGTTAAACAGGTTGGACTTTATCGTAAGGGTAGAAAGAAGCTAGTGTTTTTTTTTTCTTTTTTTTTAAAGCAGTTTTATTGAGATAAATTCACATACCATACAATCCTTCTGAAGTGTACAATCACTGACTTCTAGTATACTCACAGAAGTTGTATATTTATCACCACAAGCAATTCTGGAACATTTACATCCTGAAGAGGGTTCACTATGTTATACAGTTCCATGTTTCATCCTATGGCTTTCCTTCTAGTGACATACATGATTCTAAACTTTCCCTTTCAATCACAATTGCATCCACGTATCATTACTCTTAGTTATATTCACTATAATGTGCTTCTATTATCTCCATCCATTTCTAAACATTTATAGTCAACCTTATTATCTATTTTGCATAAATTGAGCATCAGCTCCCCATTCTCTGCCCTCATTCTATCTTCTGGTGACCTATATTCTAGATATTAAGACCGTGAGTTTGTTAGTTATATGTAGTTCATATTAGTTAGGTCGTATGTATGGAAGCTAGTGATTTTAAGCAGGCGAGTGAAACAATGTTTACTTAGAAGGAAAACACTAGTGGAGGGTGTTTTTGGAAAGACCCAGACAGAAGGTGGGGAGACTGGCAGAGGGAGCTAAAACCTGAATTCATGTGAAGGGTGCGGGAGTGGCCTAGGGAACAGAGGTGAGAGGGTAATTAAATAAACAGTTACAAGGTAGAATTTCTAGGACTTCTGGATGTGCGGGGTACAGGAGTTTCAGGGGTGATATTGAGGGTTCAAGCTTGGAGGTTGATGGGGCCACCATCTGAAATAGGGAAGGTGGGCTGTGTGATGAGGTAGGGGGGTATGTAGGGCTTCTGCTGGGCTGCTTATATGGTCCTTCCTTGTGCAGAGCCTTTCTGGGTCATCATGACGCAGAGTCCAGTCATTTTCCCACCAGCTGAGTCAAATTTACCTGAAAAAGAGACTGAGGTATAAATGAGAATTCCAGTTTACAGTGTGCAGTGGTGAGCAGATATGTGTAATTTCTAATGGCTAGAATGCATGTATCCATTATCAAGACACCACCCTCCTGGTATTGTCACTGGGGAACCCATCTAGTGATCAGAAAATTGCTTGCAGGAACTGGAATAAGAAAAAAGCTTTGACTATTTGAGAAAAATTTACTGGATGATTTTTTGATAGCTAGAACTTTGGTGAACTCTATAAAACATGGAGCCGAAAGGTACAGCCACTTCCTGCCAGGAACTTGCGTGGTGATGGAGGAGACAGGTAAGTAAATAGCCAATGAGAGAGTGTACACAGAAGTGCTAGGAGGGGGTGGAGAACAGCTTGTTCAGGAGATGGCATCTGCCCTCAACACTGAAGGATGAAAAAGAGCCATGGTGCAGATAAGCACCCAAGTCCTTGCCGCGGCCTACGAGCCCATGCTCCATCTGACGACTCTGACTCATCTCGGACCACTTTCGCCCTCTCTTTCGGCTTCTACCACACCAGCCTTTTTGCTTTTCCGCCAACATGCCTGGCATAGTCCCACTTCAGGGTTTGTTTTTATTTATTTATTAAAATCTTTCTGTTGTGGTGATACATATACAACATAACATTTCCTATTTTAACCACTTTCAAGTCTACAATTTAATGGTGTTAATTACATTCACAGTGGTGTGCTACCAAAGCCACCATTCATTACCAGAACTCTCCCATCACCCCAAATGGAAACTCTTTTCACATTAAGCATTAACTCCTCATTCTTTCCCCCACCAACCCCCACCTGTATGCTATTATCTGCTTTCTGTCTCTATGAATTTTCATATTCTAGTTATTTCATACAAGTGAAATCACACAATATTTGTCCTTTTGTGTCTGAATTATTTCACTCAACATGATGTCTTCAAGGCTCATACATGTTACCTCATGTATCAGGACTTCATTCCTTTTTAGGGCTGAATAATATTCCACTGTGTATATATACCACATTTTGTTTATCCACTCATCAGTTGGTGGACACTTGGGTTTCTTCCATTTTTTGGCAGTTGTCAATAATGCTGCTGTGAACGTTGATCTACAAATCTCTGCCTGGGTCCCTGTTTCCAGTTCTTTTGGGTTTATAGTTAGAAGTGGGATTGCAGGGTCATATGGTAATTCCATATTTAATTTTCTGAGGAACTTCCAAACTGTTTTCCACAGTGGCTGCTCTATTTACATTCCTACCAAGGATGCATGAGGGTTCCTTTTTCTCCACATCCTCGCCAATACCTGAAGAGTTTATACTTGTTCCATCTACCGGGAAGTTTCTTCCCCCAGATACCTGCAGAGCTTATTCTCTGACTTCATTCACATCTTTGCATGAATACTGCCTTACCAGAGACTTATCCTACTCTTAGTTCCCCATCTCATTTTGTTGTTTTTCTTTATAGCATTCATCATCACCTGACATATTAATTATCTGCTTGTTTATTGTTTGTCTTTCCTACTAGAATGTAAATATGAGGGCAAGGACTTTGATTTGCTCACTGAGGAATACTCAGCACCTAGAACAGTGTCTGGCTTATGCTAGGTGCTTAATAAGTTATCTGTTAAATGAAGAAAGGAACGACGTGGACACTGTAGGCATAGGGAAAGGTATTGTAAAGGCACACAGGTGAGAAAAGGATGAGGTGGGAGGTGTGCATGGGGATTGTGGGAAATAAGAGGGAAAAGAGAGGCAAGGGGCTAGTGCACGAGACATACCTTTCTAGGGGGTTGAGATTTTACCCTAAAGCATATGAGGAAACACTGAGGTATTTTAAGCAGGGAAGTGATATAGCCAGGGTGGGACACAGAGGGCAAGGCTGGAGGCAGAAACACCAATTAGGAAGCTCTCATAGCAATCCAGGCAGGAAATGAGAAAAGCCTGAAAGGACAGAGGTAGTGGGAGTGGAGAGGAAAGGATAGACCCGAGAGCAATTTAGAAGGTGTCAATCAGTACAACCAATAGGCCTGTTCTAGTTTGCTAATGCTGCGGAATGCAAAACACCAGAGATGGATTGGCTTTTGTAAAAAGGGGGTTTATTTGGCTACACAGTTACAGTCTTAAGGCCATAAAGTGTCCAAGGTAACACATCAGTAATTGGGTACCTTCACTGGAGGATGGCCGATGGCGTCCGGAAAACCTTTGTTAGCTGGGAAGGCACGTGGCTGGTGTCTGCTCCAAAATTCTGGTTTCAAAATGGCTTTCTCCCAGACGTTACTCTCTAGCAAGCTTGCTCCTCTTCAAAACGTCACTCACAGCTGCACTCCGTTCCATCTCTGAGTCAGCACGTTTATATGGCTCCACTGATAAAGGCCCACCCTGAATGGAGTTAAGGAATCCTCTGTAAGGAAGTTTAAACTGATACCCATCCTGTGAAGAAACACTTGAGAGGAAAATGGGAAGAGGAGGATTTCAGGAAAATAGAACAGAAGTGTGAAGTCTTGAAGGCAAGAAAGGAGGGCATCTCTGAGACCTAAAAGATGTTCAGGGTGGGCTGTAGTGTTGAGTTTAAGGCAGGAATGTTAAGAGTTGGGCCTGCCAAGGTAAATGGGAGTGGGGTGGTGGGAGGCTGATCAGGGCTTTATAAACTATTCTAGTTATTGCTGTGTGATAAATCATCCAAACTTAGTGGCTTAAAACTATAGTCTTTATTCTCTCCTGGTTTCTGTGGCTTAGGAGTTTGGGAACAGCTTGGTGGGGCAGTTCTGATTCAGGATCTCTCGTGTGGTTGCAGTCAGATGGTGGGAGTTGGAACAGTGGAGTGCTGAAAAAACTGGGGGCTAGCTGGGCATCTCTTTCTCTTCATGTAGTGTGAGGGCCTTTCCTTGTGGTCTCTCCAGAAAGGCTGGTTTGAGCTTCCTCACAGCATGGCAGCCTCAGAGCAGTCAAACTCTTACATGGCAGCTGAAGGCTTCAAGAATGAATATTCCAGCAAACAAAGTGGAAGCTGCATTGTCTTTTATGGTCTAGCCTCTGAAGTTACCAGGTATCTCGCCAGCCATATTTTATGGGTAGAAATGTTCACCAAAGACCACTGAGTTTCAGAGGGAGGGGAATGGACTACACCTCTTGATGGGAAGAGTGTCAAAGTCACACTGTAAGAAAAGCATGTGGGATGGGAGATACTGTTGAGGCATCTTTGGAAAATACAATCTGCTGCATGAATGTAATAGGGGGTTGGTGGATGTGCCAGTTTGAATGTATTATATCCCCCCAAATGCCATTATTTTTGATGTAGTCTTGTGTGGGCGGACCTATCAGTGTTGATTAGATTGTAATTCTTTGAGTGTTTCCATGGAGATGTGACCCACCGAACTGTGGGTGATGACTCTGGATAATTTCCATGGAGGTGTTGGCCCCCCTATTCAGGGTGGGTCTGAATTAAATTATTGGAGCACAATATAAGATCAGACAGAAGGGGCAAGCTGCCACAGCCAAGAGGGACACTTTGAAGAAAGCACAGGAGCTGCAGATGAGAGTCATTTTGAAGATGGCTGTTGAAAGCAGACTCTTGCTCTGGAGAAGCTAAGAGAGGACAAATACCCCAAGTGCAACTAAGAGTGACATTTTTGAGGAACTGTAGCCTAGAGAGGAACGTCCTGGGAGAAAGCCATTTTGAAACCAGAACTTTGGAGCAGACGCCAGCCATGTGCCTTCCCAGCTAACAGAGGTTTCCCGCCACCATTGACCATCCTCCAGTGAAGGTACCCGACTGCTAGTGTGTTACCTGGACACTTTATGGCCTTAAGACTGTAACTGTGTAAACAAATACACCTCCTTTTATAAAAGTCAATCCATCTCTAGTGTTTTGCATTCTGGCAGCATTAGCAAACTAAAACAGTGGACTTTCTCCTAAGGCAATGAAAAACTCTTAAGACTTTTTTTTTTTTTTTCTTTTTATCCTCTTTTTAAAGACTTTTAAAGCAGGAGAGTGACATGATCAGTTTTATGATGTTAGAAAGATTACTCTGGCTTCAGTATGCAGGACTGAAAGTAGGGAGACCAGTTAGGGAGCTATTGTCATTATCCCTGTGACCGATGATGGTGGCTTAGTCTAGAGTCATGTTTTGGGATTGAGGAGATTGTTTAACACTTGGACACTGATTGTGAATGGAGGCTGTTGACCATGATAAGGTATCCAGGTTTCTGGCTTGGGCAACTGGGTGGATTGTAATTACGGCTAGTTACTTATGTGGGAAACACTGGAGGAGAAGTAGGTTTGAGAGAAATTGATAGGATCAGTTTTGGATATTTTGAGCTTGTGCTTGGTGATGTCCAATAGGCAGTTGGATATTCATATGCATCTGGAATCATGAGAGAGAATTGAGCTGGTGACAGACTTTTGGGAATTATCGGAATATAGACGGTAATTGAAATCACAGAAGTAGATGAGATGACCTTGATAAGATGAAGAAAGGGAGGAGCAAAGGGCTTGGGACAGTCTTCTGAGGAATGCTAACATTTGAGAGATAGGTATCCTGGAAAAGAAACACACACACACACACACACACACACACACACACACACACACACACAAAACAGTCCAGAATACCAACAGTGTCCAATCTGCTAAGATGTCAATCTAGGTTCAATAACTGAATGGGGTTGTAAACATGGTGGTCACTGGTAACTTTGGAGAGGGAAATTTTGGGGCAGTGAGAGTGGAGTTAGATGATTTTGGAGATACTGTTCATTGACTCTGCAAAATTTATTGTCTTCTATGTGCCTCTCTGTGGGCTAGGTCCTGGGGATAAGAAGATGACCACCCAGTCTCTGCCCTCAAGAAGCTCATGGTCTATGGGGGAGACAGATATGTAAGCCGTTCTAATGCAGTGTGCTTAAAGTGGGGCTGAGCACAGAGGAAGGGCAGCTCACTCAGGGATGGTCTAGTTTACACTCAAGAGAAGACTTTCTGGAGGAACTGTCAAGTAAGATAAGGAATGGAACAGCCTCTGGAATTGGCATCTAGGAGGTCAGGGGTGCCTTTGGTGGAGTCATCTCAATGGAGGGTGGGGTGGACTGGGGTGGGTTGTAGAGATAAAGGAAGGGGAGGCAATGTAGAAATGATTTCTAAAAGATTAACTCTGAAGGGAAGGAAGATGGTTGAAAGAAAGAGACCAAAGTTGAAGGATTTTCTAGTTTTCTTTTTTTTTTGGGGGGGGGTTGTTATATTTCTAGAAAAGCTGGATGAAATATCCCTACCCTACAATGCAGACACCGCCTCGATGGTTGGAATGCTAGGACCCCCAAGTCAGCATTTCTCCTTCTTGAACAGTGTAGGGGACACCCTTATCGGTTTGGGAGGTAGCTGCATATGGTAGTTAAGAGCATGGAATCAAGCAGGCCTGGCTCAACCCCAGGTCAATTTATTAGCTTCAGTTTCCTCATCTGTAGAATGGGCTCTCTACGTCATAGGGGCATAATCTACATTTCCATCATACTTTCATCCTCTTCTATTTAAAGCAGTGACAATTTCAAGAGAGCAAACCCAGTTTCTGCTTATAGAGTGGTTTCCTGCCCCTTGAGAGGCAGAGTCCTTTAGAACTGTTGATGAACTGCAGCCTAGGCTAGTATTGCTAATAGACCTTTAAATCATTTACCGATTATGGCTCAGGTAAATTTTTTCTATGGATGGGTGGCTTCATTCGTTACTGACTTCACTGTCAGGGTAATCACATGCTGCCCTCTCTGCCAGGAATATCGCCTCCCCTGTCCCCATCCTCCCAGCACTTTCCTCTGTACAGTCAGTTCAGGCAACAGTAGTTCTGGTGCCCATCTCCCTTCACTCCCCCAGGCTGCGTGGGTTGCCTCTTTTTTCCCTTAGTGACTTCTGTAACACCTGATTCTCATAATTCTCCAATTTCACTTTTCTGTGAAGGCTAGGGATTGGATCTTAATTGCAGAACTTGGCACAGGGCTTGATACACAGTGGGTGCTTGATACATGCTTGTTAGATGAATAAATGAATGAATGAAAGAATTCTGAGTTCTGAAGGAACCTCTCTGTCTTGTCCAGTGTTACTAGATGAACGAAGCTTTTCGTGACCAGAGTGGTGTGTTGACAGCCCTTTCTAAACTGATTATTTTGATCTCCCAGAACTCTTTCTGGATTGCACCCATTTTCTGTGGCCGGAAGCTCCACAATCATAGGGGAAGATAATCCCACTCCCAGCCCCACATCCTTGCATACAAATAAAGAGGCACATAGTATGGTGGAATGTATACAGGCTTTGTAGCTGGCCACTGGCTGAGTTTTCTCAATTGTAAAATAAAGACAATAAATCCTACTTTATGTCAGATTACATTAGGTGATGAATATAAGTAACCTGGCAGGTAACTGTTGGCCAAAATGGTATCTACCACTGCTGCAAATTATATCCACAATCGTTTGCATCTTAACACTTTCTAAAACCTGTCTTTGGTTGATTTAAAAGCAGCTTTAATTTTATAATAGCTCAGAGATCAGAAAGGAGGTTTGAGACTTTTCTTCCTGTTTTGCAGGAGAGATGGAACTTTTCTCTTGGCAGAATCAGAGATAGGTATCCAAAAGTCTAGCTTCACTGGATCATCCTTTCTTCTGAGCCAAGGTGTTTTGGCCCATTGTTAGCATGGTTGGACATTTCTGCTCCTGTCTTTCCTTGTCTACATTTGCCCACACTGTGACTTTTTTTTTTTCTTTCATAAACAGGACATTTTACCTCCTGTATCTTTTTTTTTCTTTTTTTAAAGCAGTTTTATTCACATGCTGTAAAATCCATCCAATGTGTACAATCAGTGGCTCTCAGTGTAATCACAGAGTTGAGCTTTCATCACCACAATCAATTTTAGAACATTTTCATTGCTTCAAAAAAAAACCTCATACCCCTGAACCCCCTTATTCTTGACACTTAGCAATGGTGTGCTACCTTTGTTACAGTTGATAGAAGAATGTTAATATATTACTAACACTAGCCTGTAGTTTGCAATAGGTGTATTTTCCCCCCATATACCACCCTATTATTAACACCTTGTAATAGTGACATGCATTTGTTCTAGTTCATGGAAGAATATTCATATATTTGTAATATTAATCACCTTCATCATCCACAACAGGGTTTACTATGTTATTCAGTCCTGTTTTTCATCCTGTAACTTTCCTTCTAGTGACATACACAACCCTAAACATTCGCTTTCAACCACAATCATATGCACGATTCAGCATTGTTAATTACACTCACAGTAATGTGTTACCATCACCTCTATCCATTTGTAAACATTTACAGTCAACCTTATTTAAAAATTCTGCACACATTAAGCATCAGTTCTCCATTCTCTACCCTTACTCTGTCTTCTGGTAACCTATATTCTAGATATTAACTCCATGAATTTGCTCATTATATTTAGTTCATATTAGTGAGATGATACAATATTTGTCCTTTTGTGTATGGCTTAGTTCACTCCACATAATGTCCTCAAAGTTAATCTGTATTGTCAAATTCATCAGGACTTCATTCCTTCTTACTGCTGAATAATATTCCATTGTATGTATATATCACATTTTGTTTATCCACTCATCGTTTGATGGGTGTTTGGGTTGTTTCCATCTTTTGGCACTTGTGAATAATTGTGCAACTGTCTGTTCATGTCCCTGTTTTCCCTTCTTCTGGGTATATGCCTAGGAGCAGGATTGCCAGATCATATGGCAGTTCTATGGAACTTAGCTTTCTGAGGAACCGCCAAACTGTCTTCTACAGTGGCTGTACCATTTTATATTCCTACTGCAGTGAATGAGTGTTCCTATTTCTCCACAGTTCTTCAACACTTGTAATTTTCTGTTTGTTTAATAGTGGCCATTCTGTTGGTGGGAAATGATATCTCATCGTGGTATTGATTTGCATTGCCCTAATAGCTAGTGATGTTGAACATCTTTTCATGTGCTTTTTTTTTCTATTTAAAAAAATTTTTTTTAACTTTATCAAAAAATTAAATGAACAATAAAAAAACATTTAAAACAAAAGCAAAACAAAAGAATAAGAAAAAACAAATAATGTAAAATAACTACATAGCTTCCAACATGTTCCTACTATACTCCAAGAAAATTAACAAACCATAACTGAACAAAGGAATATGAAAAGCAAATAGCCTAAAATAACTACATTGCTTCCAACATGTTCTTACCATACCCTAAGAAAATAAACAAACTATAACCAAACAAAGGAATAAGAAAAACAAATAACCTAAAATAACTACATTGCTGCCAACTTGTTTCTACCATACCCCCCCAAAATTAACAAACCGTAGTCATTCCTGAGCACTCCCATAACATTAAGTTTACCCTCCAAAAAAAACTTATCTGTTTTTATTAGATTATCGCCCCCCTTCACCTGAGGAGTAAACAAACATGCCAAAACATTAGGACAGAAGAAACTACAAAATTCTCCTAGTTGAAATCAGTCTACAGAAAAGAAAAAGGGATCCTAAAACTAGTTACTGATTCACTAGTGTTGGAGTATATGGAAGACTATGAATGCCGTATATTGTGTGACATGCAATAAGGCAATTTGGGAGAAATCCCTTTAATAACAGAGCATCATAACTACTGACAGGAAGAATGTTCAAGTTAGTTAAATTGCTGCTTAAGATCACAGGCAGAAATACTCTCAGAACTTGTTTCTATGAGCCTTCTCTGCCTTTCGGGATTGTTTCCTACTCTACTTCTATACCTTCAAAAACCCTGCTTAAAAAAGCTGGGTTGCCCGCCTTGCTCTACTCCAAAATCTTATCCCAGTGGCTGGCACATAGTAGGCACACAGAGCCATTTATGAATGAAGAAAGAAAGAAAACGTCAATCACCCATTTAAAAAATATTTTTAAATTGATTTTTTGTTTCAAGAACTGGTAATTTAAGGATATAGATCAAAATATAGCTAAACCAATTTTTATATTAACTTATGCAATGCTCTCGTTTTTAAATAAAAGGCAATAAAAGATGGTGTGAAGTAAAAAAGAAATATTCCTGGATATTTGATTCTTTTAGTTCTGTTGTAAATGAAATTTTTTCTTGATTTCCTCCTAAGATTGCTCATTACTAGTATATAGGAACACTACTGATTTTTGTGTACTGATATTGTATCTACCACTTTGCTGAACTCATTTATTAGTTCTAGTAGCTTTGTCATAGGTTTTTCAGGACTTTCTAAATATAGGATCATGTCATCAGCAAATAGTGACAGTTTTATTTCTTCTTTTCCAATTTAGGTGACTTTTCTTTCTTTATCTTGCCTAATTGCCCTAGCTAGAGCTTCTAGCACAATGTTGAATAATGTTGGTGACAGTGGGCATCCTTGTCTTGTTCCTGATCTTAGAGGGAAAGCTTTCAGTCTTTCAGCATTTAGTACGATGTTAGCTGTGTGTTTTTCATATAGGCGCTTTATCATTTGAGAAAGTTTCCTTCTATTCTTGTCTTTCGAAGTGTTTTTGTTAAGAAAGGATGCTAGATTTTGTCAAATGCCTTTTCTCTGTCAATTGATATGCTCATGTGGTTTTTTTCCCCTTTGATTTGTTAATGTGTTGTATTACATTAATTGATTTTCTTGTGTTGAACCACAGTTGCATACCTGGAATAAAACTCACTTGGTCATGGTGTATAATTCTTTTACTGTGCTGTTGGATTCAATTTGCAAGTATTTTGTTGAGGATTTTTGCATCTATATTCATTCAAGAGATTTGTCTGTAATTTTTTTTTTTTTTTGTAGTATCTTTATCTGGCTTTTGTATTAGGGTGATGTTGCCTTCATAGAATGAGTTAGGTGACAGGGGCTGAGATCTGCTGTGGGAACTAGGCAGGATGTGTGTAGGGGTGTGGTAGACAGCTCATCCTAAGTCTTGTGGACTGTAAACGACTTGAGATGTCTGTGTGTCTGTCTGAGAGCTTCGGCCACATGACTTCAGTCAGCTTCTCCTGGTACCAGAATGACTGACCTCATGTACTTGTGGCTAATGAGGTAGAACAGCCAGATACTGGGCCTCAACTGATTTTTCGCCCTTTGAACTTTGTACTTGGAAGCTAGTTACCCCTCCTGGAGTGGGTTTCCCAAGAACCATCTTACAGTTGGAGTTAAAGAAGCATAACATCTCATGCTCTGCATTAACCTAAACAAATAGGCTAGTGTCCAGCCCATGGGCTCTTTCTTTGGGATCAGTGTGAACTTTGGAACAAACTCTTCACCAGCAGTGCAGGGTGTAGAGCTCTGTGCTGATCTGATCTTCAGGACTCTTTGGGGATTCACCCGTGGTCTCCTCCTTTCTCTGTTCCCTTTTTCTCTGCTTCAGAAGAAGTTGAGGAGATGAGTCTAGGGCAGTCTAGAGGAGGTTGGGGAAGGAGTTGGGGATTAGTGGATCCCAACCTTGGTTGCTCATTGGAATCATCTTGAGAGTTAAAAAAATTACTCATGTTTCTCTCTCCCTCTTGACAAAATAAATCTGAACCACTGGGTAGAAGAAAGGAAATTGGCTTGGTGAATGAGAATTGAGAGAGCTAAAGTATTGCTGTTAAGAGTAATTGACGGGGGCCCCGTATTTCAGGAGGTGGGAAGAGAGGTTGCTGATTGTCACCATGCTTCAGGATCACCTGGGAAGCTTAAAAAAATCATGCCAATTATTTCATTGGCCTGTGGTGAGTCCTGAGCAGTGGAATTTGTTAGAGCTTGTCAAATGTTGCCAATGTGCAGCCAGGGTAGAGGAGCCCTGAGTGAAGAGTTTTAAGAGTTTAGGCTCATTGTGATTAAGGTTGTTCTGTATGTGGTTATTTTGTTTAGTGCTTACCTACCCAAGGAAGCATGCTCAGAGCAGGGAAATCATCAGACTCCCCTGTGAAGTCCTATCTCAGACCTCCTGAATCATAACTTCTGAGGATGGAGGCCCGAAATTATAGGCTAACAGATTCTTTGGGTGATTCTGATGCTTTCTCAGGCTTGAGGCCTGTGTAGTTGAGCAAACCAATAAGGATCAGATTAGCAAGGACTAACAGGCTTTGAGAAGGGTGCAGATGGAGTTGTTTAATATCAGAGCTCGTGTACAAATTATCTGCTTGCTCCCTCAGTGTGGTGCACGGCTACAGGAGTGAAAGTGCTGACTGAGTTCCAGGAAGAAGAGTTGTTGGAATTGGATCCAGTGACCCATAGGGTTTGTGCTTAGTGTGTTGTCTTGCCAGAGGCTTTCACCCACGTTGCCCGAGTAAGCGAAATGGCTCTCTAGCCTGAAAAGGTGAGCGTTTGAGTACCATCTGCTACCTGAGAGAAAGAACAGAAACCTAGAAAGAATGGAAGAAATAATGCATCAAGGAAGCCGGGAAGAAAAAGTGATTTTAAGGTGGAGAGAGTATCCCAAACCAGCAGTAGACAAAACAAGCAAACAAACCAAAAATGGGGTACAGCAGAGAAAAGGAGGAAGAAGAAACCTGAAACCTCTGGGTTTAGCTAGTAGGCACGAGGTTTTCTTAGAAAGCATGAATCTGGACCTTCTGAGGAAACAGCAGCTGTCGAGTATTCTGGAGACGTCAGGGTGTCAGTAGGCTTGAACATACCAATTAGAAGTCTTGGCTGCTCCCCCTCAACTGTGTGACTCTAGGTAGACCCAGCCAAATGCAGAGATGTGTGGTTTTTTTGAGCAACATGTGACAAAGAGCTTGCTCACACCAATTAAACCCACAGACTGCTATACTTCTGCTGATTGCTGTGGAATGAATGACATCACCAGTCATCTCGAGAAGACACTCGAGATGTGTCACTGGTGACTTTGAAGTTAAAGGTAGCAAAATGTGCGACAGGTAGAATTTTCATCTCTGTCAGTTGAGAGCTGTGTATGTGAAAGAAAAATGAAAACAGAGGAGAGCACTTGACTGTAAATGCTAGGACACCAGAAAGGTAGACTCCTGGAAAAAATAGAGCACATGTCCTAGGAACTAGGAGGGAAGTGTATAAAAGGGTTTTAAGCTGAAATTTGAAAGGAAAGGAGAAAAATGCACAGATAAAAGTAGAAATCTGGATAGTTTAGAGGCTTTCAGGAATTATATAGAAAGGAGAATAAAGGTGGAAAAGTTGCTCAGTAATACATTTGGAGAAAATAGGATAGAAAGTTGAGAATGATGTTTTTGGGTTCATATCTTCAAACATTCAAAATAAAGTCAAACTCATTTGACATTTTACTACAAGAAGGAAACAATTTCTTAACTATCAATGATGTTTAATTGGAGTTTGGCAATGAAAGGATATATCTTGTTCAAAAGACACAGATTTACTATAAAGAGCTGGGGATTGATGTAGTGCTTCAAAGAGATATGCACTGGCATTAGGCTCTGCTATAATAAGGGATGCCTGCCCCTTCTGGGCAAGGTCACATTTTGATTCTCTGGATCACAGTAAGAGGGGAATTTTATTGTGCCAAGACAGAACTGTCAGAGGATTTTGTACTCCTTTCTTTATTTCCCACCAAATGTAATGGCCAGTTCTACCCAGGTACTGTTTCAGCCCTCTGCCTGTAGGTGGGTTTCTTTCCACAGTGAAGTATGTCTTTCCTCCCACTATAGATATGTAGCCCATCCCTTAGAAAGAGGTGAAGATGCTGGCCTCTGGTAATCCTATCTGCTTACCTTAGGAAGAAGAATCATTACATGGTGATGGTGTCAGAGAACTCTCAGGTTCCACTAATGGAATTTTTCTGAAGATCTCCCATTGTACTAATGCATGAAAATAAATCTCTATCCTGAAGGAAGAAGCATGGGGTGGAGAGAACAGGAGAGGATCAAAGTAGAAGGAAGTAGAAGGAATGTAATTGTCGGGATGTATTGCAGACTACCTGGTCAGAAAGATAATAAATATTTTGCTTTCCTAATAAAGGTTATAAAATTGGTACAAAGCTAAAATATGGTAGCAATGGCAGCCTCTATGAACATCTTTTGCTAAAGTTGGTTTCATTCTATTAAAAGCAGCATCTCTAACTTTTTAAAAGATGGCTTATTGTGGAAAATTCCAAGCACATACAAAAGTAGAAAGAATTAGTACAGTAAATTTCCATGGTCCAAACAGCAACTTGAACAGTTATCAACATAGATTCATCTATACCCCCACCCACTGCTCCTTCACCCTAGATTATTGAAAGCAAATTCAAGACATCATAACATTTAATCGTTGAAGTCTTCAATATGAATCTCTAAATGATAAAGACTTTTATATTTATTTTTTATTATTCAGGAAAAATGTGAAATCCTTGGGAGGAAGTGACTATGCCTGCTGAGTTTGTACCTCCTAGAAAAAGAAATGCTGTGTTTCCTTAGAAACACACTCAAACTTTTTTAGGCAAACAGGTTGCAAAAAAGAACATTGTAATCAGGAAAAAGAACATTGTTATCTCTTCATCAGCGATTCAAAAAAAAAAAAAAAAAAAAAAAAGAAGGCCAGGGGTTCTTAAAATTGAAATTCTGATAAAATAGTTGGAAACCATCTTGTTTAGGAGGAAAAGGAGAATTATCTGAAGAAACTAATGTGACTGAAATTGTTTTTTTTTTTTTTTTAATTATTGTGGTTATACAACATAAAATTTGCCATTTTAACCCTTTTTAAGTGTACAATTTAGTGGCGTTAATTACATTTGCAATGTTGTGCTACTGTTACCACCATTCACTACCAAAACTTTTTCATTATCCCACAGAGAAACTCTGTACACATTAAGCAATGACTTGCCATTCCTCTTACCCCATGGCCCCTACAAATTGTTTTTTTTTCCTTTAAAATTTTATTTTATTTTGAAATAAATTCAAAGTTATAGGAACAGTTGCAAAAACAATACAAACCCCATACACAGAACTCCAGCATACCCTGACCCCCCTCCCCTGATACCCCAATCCACCAACTTTAATATGCTGTCACACCAGTATTTCTTTCCCTCCTTCCCTCCCTCCCTATCTATCATCCATCATCTATTGCTCTGTCTTCTGAACATATGAGAGCTAGCTGCACCCATCCTTGAAGAAACACTATAATTCACATATACAATTCCCATGAACAAGAACATTCTTTTATGCAATCCCATTAAATGCAGCTAAGAAGTACTAGAGACTCAACATTGATACAAAGCATACATTCTATATTTCCTTTTTTTTTTTTTTCCCCTATGTCTCAGCTGTGTCCCTTTGAGCCTCCTGTCCTCCATCCTCAGATCCCATCCAGGGTCATTCTTGGCATTCAATTGTCATCTATTTAGACTGTCCTTTTTTTTTTTTTTCCTCAATTGTGGAAACATATATACAGCCTAAATCTTCCCATTCCACCCCCTCCCTAGCCTTCCATTAGTGGGATTAATCACATTTAGAATGTTGTAATGCTCTTTCCCACCATCCATTACTAGAAATTTCCCTTCACCTCAAACAGCAACCCTACACTCATTTCTTAACTCTCCATTGCCTCTTCCCCCATTTCTCTTAACCCATACTCTACTTTTCATCTCTATGGTCATATTCTCTGATAATTTCTTTGTGTTTACTGTGGGGCTTAAAATTAAACTCTTAAATTCATAACAATCTTGTTTTTCTTTGATACCAACTTAACTTCAATAGGACACATAAACTATGCTCCTATACTCCTCCATTCCCCCAACTTTATATAGTTCTTGTCAAAACTTACATATTTTACATTGAGTTCAAAACCACTGATTTGTCATTAGAGTTTGTGTATTTTATATCATGTAGGAAGTAAATAGAGTTACAAACAAATTGGTTTTTGATGAGCTTAGATTTTTAGAAACAAGATGCACAAGAGAGGGCAAGAAGTGACATAACCAAGACTAGATACATGAGTGGCCCAGAACTGCAAGAAGAGTGTCCTGAAGGTTAAGGCCAGAATGAAATGACTGAATAAATGACTGAGCATGATAGAAGACTCTGAGAAGAATGCTCAGTGTGAGAATAGCAAGGGTGGGGTTGGATGCTCTGGGGGCAGTTAGTTCTGTGAAAATAGATGACACAGAGAAAGGAGGACACAGTCCTATTTTCCTTCTAAACTTCTCTATCTAGTGGAAGGATTGCTAACTTAGAAAGCATTCAATAAATATAGTTAGGCCAAAAGAGAAACAAGGCCAAGCTAGTTGGGGAGATAGTAATAAAGCGTGTCAACAAGAATATCACATATAAACAAATTTCAGAGAGGCTCTTGGCAAACTCTTATGATATTCTTGTTGAACAAATGGAAAAAAAAGGTGGATCAGATAAAAGAATAGTTTGGTGGATTTTAGTTGGTTGAGTAATATTATAGATTGATAGTAACATAGTAGAAGGTCTATAGTGATAGAATATAGGGCTCTACCTATCCCAGTGAACATTTTAAATTAGTGACTTCAGTAAAGCCCCAGAAGGTAAGCTAATGAGATTTGCAGATTTCATAAAGTTGAAGAGGTTTGTACCAAACGATAAAATGAAGTGAATAAAATCCCATTTCCAATAAGTGGGAGTGATGCAGAAAAATTCATAGAGGAAATTTACTATAAATAAATCACTTTTACAGACCCAGAAAGTCTGGGAGGGAATTGCTTATCAGTTTGAGGTGGAAAAAAAGGAGTTCTAGTTGACAATGAGCTGACACTGAGACCCCATAGTCTGCAACAACCTCTGGAGTTTTTTGTATGGGTCTCACATTTCAAGGAAGACCCTGACAAACCTGAAGTAAATGCAGAGGAGAGTCCTGGGATGGTCAGTGTTCTAGAGGCCAGATTTGCCATATAAGAGGTTGAGGAAACTGGCTTGTAGCCTGAAGGAGGGAAAACTTGAGGGTGATAGGATCTTTAATTGATCTTTAATTATGCCAAGGGCCATTGTGTGGAGGAGGGTTTAGCTTGATTTGGTGTGGCTCCAAAGGAGTGGTCTAGGACCTCTGGGTGAAAGTTGTGGGAAAGTTTTTGTATCAGTGGGAGGAAGAACTGTAGATCTCTTAAAAAAAAAAAAAAAAATGGAATGAGTTGCCTACTAAGGTATTGATGTATTTATTTATTTATTTCTGGGAATTTGATGCAAAAAAATGGATTAAATAGTCTAAGTTTTTGTGTTCCATATACGTATTTACAACTAATAGTGCTGAGAGAATTGTGGGTTTAATATCTTTTTTTAAGGGACTGTTTAGTTTGGGTACAGATGAAACCTGGGCATCTGATCCAGAGTGGGCCTGCAAGCTTTGTTCTGTTCTGGATCAACTTAGCCCAGTGATTTCCTGGCTTTTACTCCTGGAGCTGATGCTGGGACTTAGTGCCAGAACCAGCCTCCCACTCCTGAGGAACCTAAAACACAGGGTTTGATTAGCCATCCGGTAATTCTTTAGGTGATTATAGGTATGCCTTGGCCTTGCAGCTTCTTCCTCCTCCTCCTGGGGTCAAGGTGAAAATAGAGCTGCACCTGAGTCAGGGATCGGTCAAAGTTAATTTCAGACCATCCTCCTGTGGACTTGGCCCAGTGTTGGGTGGGGACTGTATTGCACCTACAGATATGAGGGTAGGGCATCTCTATTCTTGAAGTTAACTTGGTAGGTGTCTTCATAGTAGTTTAACCTGACCATCCTCTCCTGTCCCAACTCTGCAGCTGGAGGTTGGGCTTCACTTCAGAGCAGTGCACTTGCCTGGGCTGGGAGACCCTGGGTCAGCTGTATCTGCTGGGGGTGGGGAGAAAGGGCCCAGCCAGCGCTGCTGCCCGCCAGACCCATTTCCTGCTCCCACAGGCAAGAGGCCCTGGAAGACGCTCGACCCTGGGGCTCTGGGGAGGGTGAGGGTCGGCTCTCTTCTGGCTGGTTGCCTCTGTTCCCTGGTTTCTTTCCACAGGATTCCTTTCTTTCAAAACTTGTGCTCAACATAGAAAACAGATCAGGGTATGAAGGCGGATCAGTGGCTGAGCAATAAAGCCTGGGAGTCAGGGAGGGAGGAATACAAATGGATGGATATGGAAGTAGAGCAGGGAAGCAGTAGGGATTAAAGTGTAAACAGTCCATGTATTTTCATTTCAGAATTTGCTGTAGAAAAGGGTGGTGAGTTTCCCTCCCCACCTACTGGGACAGAGCTGAGAACACCTGTGGCATACCACAACAGACACACTGAATGAACTCGTCCCTGAGCCTATTCCAGTGTGGTTTTGGGACGCATGGGTACCCTGAGGGCTCACCATGAATTTAGGGGATCCCATTCCTCTGTGGATATGGCAACATCAGTTGTCCCTGGTGTTTCTAGTCAGAAACCTGGCTTATATTCTATTTATTAGCTAGCAGGAGCCCGAGGGTAGGAGGTAGAGGTCACGAATGGCAGGGGATGAGCGCTGTTGAATGGCAGGAGGCAGAAGTCCAGCGGGGAGTCACGTCTGAGTGACTGGCTGAGGGATCCACAGATTTGAAAGGTACAGGCATTTTGGTCATTTTATGGGGTGCTTTTGAACACTGTGCACTTATATCTTTAATTATTAACTTAGCACTGGTGTGGCCTGGAGCTGTGGATGTATTTTTGCCCAGGTGTGAGGTAAAACTTTGTTGTTTCTTAGGCAGCAAGACAAGGTTTTGTGTAGGACAGTGATGCCCCTTCTCGGGAAGAAGAGAAAAGAACTTGGGTAATAAGTAGAATAGGATTACTTAAGAGAGGAGGAGAGAGAGAGAATATGGGACCACTGCCCTGACAGGATGGTTTCTCTAGCCTCTGGGCAGGAATGTGATAAGGGCAGGATGCAACAAAACAGGAGGACTCAGGACACTGAGATCCACGCCACTGCCAGGAGAACTCTGAGACGGGATACTGACTGTGCTGGTGGCCCAAAGCAGGCAAGTTCAGCATCAGTTTCTCTGCTAGTAAAGCAAGGTGACTCTAACCTTCCCCTTGGAGTCCTTGGAAGAAGGGCTGTTAAGCCATTCTGAGAGTGCTTCAGTTGCTGAGCTGGGAAAGAGGAAGCAATGAAGCAATTCATTATTCTGGCAGTAGGGAAGATGTGTTTTATGTGCCTGCCTGACTGTTTACGCTGTTGGTGGGGGATCCAAAGAACATTCTGCTGAGTTTTGGAATTGTTTCTTCTGACTTCCTTCCCTGCTACATTCTGGGGCTATTGGTCAACTTCACAGCATGTGTGGGCTTCTGTCTTGAATTTCTTCTTCTAAAGTAGCGGTTTCTAATGTTTTTTTGGGTAATGGATTTCTCTGAGACTTTGATGAAACTTATGTACCCCTTCTTAGAAAAGTGCATATACTCACATGGATGTAACACTTTGCAAAGAATTTCAGGGACTTGTAAGGCCCATGGACCTAGGTTAAGAACGCTGGCTCTAAAGTGTGATTCAGGAACTTTTCTGAATCTCATCCAGGTAGAGATTTCCTCTACCCCAGAGTATAAAGACTCGGGGAATGTTTTTACTTCTGCATTGTTTGGTCAGGAAAAATGCCCTGTTCCCATTCTGCAGGCCTCTCTCTCAGCTCCAAGAATCTTTCTAAGCATGAAAACAAGCAGCTGAGCTGGCAGGCAGTAGGCAGGAAGTCTGGCCCCCATCCTAATCCTTGGCCACATGGCCTGACCTGCTGGCCCAGACATTGGATCAGTCACAACATGACTTGTCAAGGTTAACAAAACTCAGCAGTAACACTGCAGAGTCAGAGTGCTGGGTCTTGGAGCTCATGTCCAGGGGAGGGGAGACTGACTTTTCAGAGCCAACACCCAGAACACATCACTAATCCTGTGCAGCTACCAGTTGCCTCCCTCTGGTGTGACTGGGAATTTGGGTGCACTTCTATATGCAAGCAAATCCAGTCACTGGGTTTTGCGCCCCTCCTATAAGTTACTAGAGGGTAGTGCTACCTACGTAGGCACTCATCACATGCCCCAGTGCACAGCAGGTCAGAGCCTGAACCCTTTTGCTCTCTTTGGCCAAAGGGTCTATCTTGGTGACCAGACATAGGAACAATTGCTTGGGAGTCTAAGACTCTCTGGGTGATAGGGTCAGTCACCAGTCAGTATTCTTTTTCTTTCAGGTCTCTTAACCTTCATCAACTGTGCCTATGTCAAGTGGGGAACGCTGGTACAAGATATTTTCACCTATGCTAAAGTATTGGCTCTGATTGCGGTCATCATTGCAGGCATCGTTAGACTTGGCCAGGGTAAGAAATAAGAATAATAGTAGTGATGCAGCTGACATTTGTTAAGCATTTTCTATGAGCCACTCATCTAAATGCTCTTTGTACATCATCTCATTTCATTCTCACTGTAGCCTTATGTGGGAGATATTCTTGTTATCCCCATTTTATAGATGAGAAAACAGCTTGCAGAGTAAATGATTTGCCCAAGGCCCTAGCTGGTAAGTGGTGGAACTGCAATTTTTTTAAAAATTCATTTTATTGAGATATATTCACATACCATGCAGTCATACAAAACAAAGTGTACATTTGATTGGAACTGAAATTTGTACCCAGGCAGACTGATCCCAAAGTCTGTCCTTTAACCTGTATGCATGCTGCCTCCCAGGCAGCTGATCTAGGGAAAGGGGTGACAGTGGATTGCTGAGATCAGTGCTGTGGCTATGGTTTTTCAACCCTCGGGAACGGGCAGGGTCAGAAATGAACTCCTGCATCCTCTCCTCACCAGTTTTCATGTGTGAACACCTACCTTACAGCCACTTTGCTGACCTGGGCATATTAAGCCCTGTCCTTTCTCTACCCTGTGTCAGCTCTGTTTGGTGTTGGAAATGGGGCAGAAGTCAGGAAGGATGCAGAGCAGAGCTGTGTCATTCCTATGTTGCAGGCTTTGTGCTCCATGGTAGCTTCTCGTCTTAGAAAGTGGCCCTGGACCCTTCCTGTCAAGAGCTCCATGTTGTTCCCTCTATTCTAGCCCATCTCTGTAGATGTTTCTCTTCTGTTCCCTGTCCCTTTTCTGGTACCCTTGCTGCCAAAGGTAGCAAGCCACCTACCTGTTCTTATTGTTGTATTTTTCCATTCCTTCACTGGATCTCCTTGAAGTTGGGGGGATGGGCCACTAATTCTTCTGATTTCTAATGTTCTCTGGGTTTTAGGAGACTCCACTCACTTTGAGAATTCATTTGCGGGTTCATCATTAGCAATGGGTGACATTGCCCTGGCACTCTACTCAGCCCTGTTCTCCTATTCTGGCTGGGACACCCTCAACTATGTCACTGAAGAGATCAAGAATCCTGAGAGGTAGGTACCTTGCCATCAACTTTCCAGGACAATCATGGTAGCTATCATTTATTGTGCTCCTACTGTGTGCCAGAAAGCATACCACAATTCCCATGAGGTTGATTTTATCAGCCCCATTTTTATAGATGAGGAACCTAAGTTTCAGGGAAATAACTTGTCCATGGTCTCTCAGTAATAGAGTCAAGGTCTGAACATTCTTGTGTATGCTTTTTTTTTTTTTTTTTTTTTTTAAATAGATCTTTTACCCACCCTTATCCCCATAGAAAACATTAGGTCACAGACTCCCAGAAATTTTTCTGTTGAACTGATCACTCCTTTGTTTTCCAAATCCACACTGACATGGTGGTATTTTCTCAGTGATTCAACTCTTTATCACTTCACCAATGTAACTCTAAATTACCCTATAGTCATGCACAGTGAAAGAGCACTGGACAGGGAGTCAAAAGGCATGGAGACTGTCTTTCCACTGATCTGCTGGATGACCTTGAGAGAGTCACCCACCATCCCTCTGCCTACTTCCTTACTGGTAATGGAGGAGGTTGAATTATATGATCTCCAGGGCCTTTCCTGGCTCTAAAATTTTATGATTCTGGGAACTAAGATTTGCAAGGAAGTGGAATTTCTGTAAATTTTCAAGTCAAAGGAATAACAGTTCTCATACCAACAAGCCCATTGTGGATCTGAAAAACAAAGAGTACTCTTGGCATACTTCCCGTGTTGCAGTCTTGGAGAGTAGAGAATAGAAGCAGGATCCAGGCCTGGAGGGTGCTTCCACCTACCGGCCAGAAGCTGAATGACTTGAGAGTTATTTCTCTTTCTCTCTTTATTGGGTTAGAGGAAACTTGAGAGATCTTTGTGTCTCTCTTGGCCACCAGATAGATGGCACCCAAGGGTCTCAAACTGAGGAAGGTTTGGAGTGGACATATTTCCCAGGTTGTTTGTTTCAGATACACACAGTGCTGTTCCTACTAAGGGCCTTTGCTATTCTCTGGGGATTTTAGATTTCCCAATATACCTTCATAATTTCTTCTTAAATTTCTCAATGTTAAGACAAATTTTCCAATGTGGACAATCCTAGAGAAGGAATCCTGATAACGGTAGGTCTTTGGATGTGAAAAACAAAACAAAACAAAACTCTGTCATCTTCCTGTGCTGTCATTATACTGTGACATAGCGCTCTGTAAATCCTTTTTCTTTTGAGCAGCACTTTCTCTGAATGTGATATTCCTTTCCCCTGATGCTCTTTTGTTTTTAGGAGTTCAGATCCTCAGGGCTTGAGCCAATATCCTAGGCAATCTCAAGAGGCAAAGGTACTGGAGAAACACAGCAAAAGTCCGCATCCCTAGAAAGATTGTTAGGGCAGGGGAAGAGTCAAAGGATTGAGGGAGAGAGGGATGGGACTGTGGAACTAATGTATCCTTTATTCTGTTTGGCATAGGAACCTGCCGCTCTCCATTGGCATTTCCATGCCCATTGTCACCATCATCTACATCTTGACCAATGTGGCCTATTACACTGTTCTGGACATGAGGGACATTCTGGCCAGTGATGCTGTTGCAGTGGTAAAGGGTTTTGACTAGCAGAAGACTGAGGGTGTGTCTGTGGGCTTCTGGGTATATCCTAGCTCTTGAAAGTCCTGGAAAGGGTACAGACAGCCTTGAAAGGTGTACACTTAGGATGTTGGGCTTGGAAGAAGGTCATTACTTCTACTGTGGAAGAAGGGCTGGATTCCTAGTAGCAAGAATCTGGGTGGGTGGGGGGACATGCATGTCTATACCTTTGATCCTTTCTAGGCGCTACCGATGATTCTTTCCCATTCCTTTCCCTTAGACTTTTGCAGACCGGATTTTTGGAATCTTCAACTGGACAATTCCACTGGCAGTTGCATTATCCTGTTTTGGTGGTCTTAATGCCTCCATTGTGGCTGCTTCTAGGTAAGAGCTGTATCTTTTACTGGGAGGTATTGTGAAGAGAATGGTAGGGGATGGTAGGAATTGCAGAACCCAGACTTTGTTATCTGCACCCCAAATGATATCCACAGTCTGTTTGCTCTTTTTATTCTCATTAGCAGCCTCCTGTCTTCACTAATTTTAATATTGAATTCTATTCTATATAATTCAGTCTTTTGAAGATGGGATGACGGAAGGGGAGGGCTGGGTTGCAGGTGAACCAGGCGGCACCCAGTGTCCTGTAATTTTATCTCAACTTCTATCTTACCTAAAATAGACTTTTCTTTGTGGGCTCAAGAGAAGGGCATCTCCCTGATGCCATCTGCATGATCCATGTTGAGCGGTTCACACCAGTGCCTTCTCTGCTCTTTAATGTAAGTTATCTCAAAGATGAGGGTGAAAGCCAGATAAAGCTTGTGGGGAAGACTTCAGTAACAGCAAATGTGATTGTTTAAGCTTCCTGAAAGCTTTAAAGGAGATTCTAGTAGAAAAACTATTGATGGAACACCCATGTTGGGCAGGGCTCTGCCAAAACTGCTGTAGTGGTTGCTAAGAATCTTTATCTTTTCTACTGAATGGTAAGCTCCCCTGGTCCAAGATAAGGCACAAAGAAGTACATGGAATAGATTGCCATGAAAGACAGTGAATGGTGTAGTGTTCAAGGAAAGAAGTGATCATTTCCATAGAGGTAGAGGGTGGATGAGGAATTTGAAGCAGATTTTTGAGGGTTGGGGGTTGCAAATGGTAGGGATGGACTTTAGGTAAGAGAAGCAGCATTGGCAAATCCTGAGGCGGTAAAGCTGTGTGGAGTTGGGTAGTGGGACAGAAAAGCTGGAAATGTAGGTTAGAGCTATTTGATCTTAGGCAAAAGGTTTTCAAGAGATTGTTTTGAGCTGTGCATTACAAAGGGTTAACTTGGCAGGTTTGAAGGATGGGCTATTATTGACTTTTCATAGAGGTACTGAAATTGGGTAGTAAAAGTGGGGGGTACAGAAAAGGAGTCTGGGGACTTGATAAGGGGATGGATTTGTCAGGGATAAAGGAGAGTGAAAAGTACCTTAAATAACAAAAGCCCTGACAGGAGCTGGTTTGGACTTGTGCCTACAGGGTGTCATGGCACTGATCTACTTGTGTGTGGAAGACATCTTCCAGCTCATTAACTACTACAGCTTCAGCTACTGGTTCTTTGTGGGGCTCTCTATTGTGGGTCAGCTTTATCTGCGTTGGAAAGAGCCTGATTGGCCACGTCCTCTCAAGGTAACCCACTTGCATCCAACCTCTGCTCCATCTGGAAGAGTGAGAGCTGCTGCTACAGGGAACTATTACAAGTTTATTCAGAAATCTTTGTTTAGGACTCGGTGGTGTGCTGAGATGGAGGGGATGGAACACTTAAGGCTCTGAGCTTCATGGGAGGTGGGGGTTATTTTGGCTGTGAAGAATCCCAAGTTGTCTAATCTCCAGTTGTTTCCTCTGTGCCCTTAGCTCAGCCTTTTCTTCCCCATTGTCTTCTGCCTCTGCACTATCTTCCTGGTGGCTGTTCCGCTTTACAGTGATACTATCAACTCCCTCATCGGCATTGGCATTGCCCTCTCAGGCTTGCCTTTTTACTTCCTCATCGTCAGAGTGCCAGAACACAAACGACCTCATTGCCTCCGAAGACTTGTGGGTAAGCCTTGGATCCTAAAGCGATCTCAGCTGTTGCGTAACTTTACCTTTTCTGCAAATCTAGGCTCCCAAGTCATTGTTGCCTTAGCCTCTTCCTGTTATCAACCCTACAGCTTAATTTAATTGCTCCCCCCAGCCCCAGCCCCATTCAGTGCCACCTGAACTGAACACAGCTGACTTCTTCCCAGTTTTGACCCAAACTTCTCTTTGCAGCGTCTGCCACATGGTACCTCCAGGTTGTATGTATGTCAGTTGCTGGAGAGATGGATTTGGAAGATGTGGGAGAGATGCCCAAGCAACAAGATCCCAAATCTAACTAAATACCACTTCGAGTCCTGGGATGTAGAAAGCAGGGGCTTCTTGTCTCCTACTGGCTGGAACCAAGGAAGTTAAAAGGATAGATCACTTCTTTGGAGGAACCTATCCAGAAACCTGGTCTAGGCAGCTTCAACAACCTCTGAACTTGCTTTTGAGATATGGAAAGTAATTTATTTGTTTTGCTACATATTGTTCAGGTTTTTTAAAAGGATGGTAATGCAGACTGGTGGGAAGTATGTCAGATGTGGGTTTGCTTGTTCTAGTAGCACATTTCCAGGTGTTAAGATAATCTTTCACTCTGGGTTGTGCCTACCCTCACGTTTTTCCCTTTAAAATGGCCAGTAATGCTCCAAACTTCCTGTCTCCTTTAGAGAGACATGAAACTGTCATAGGTGCTAAACAATAAAAGAGATACGTTCCTAAGCTTTGTGTGGCTTCATTTTATATAGGGCCTTTGGGACAGTTCCCATCAGCCTGGCAGAAACACTGAAACATCTTATGCCTGAAAGAATCTGAGCATTTTTTCCCTCACCAGCCAGTTACTGAAGACTAATGCAAACACCCTCTACACACGCAAGGCAGACAAAAGAACACTGAAACTGCTGTATTAAAATGTTAGGTCATTACATAAAAACGACATCAACTTCCCTTCTTCCTAATTATCACTAAGAATTTGAACACATCTATTTCTTGGAAGAGATTTTATAGGTAATCCTAAGATCAATAAATGGGGTGATTATATTTAGGTACAATCTCAACTTACTAGTCATACCTCTGTGACTACGTGAATGTGGATGGGAACAACACATCTATGGGGTGGGGGTTTAAGGTTATAATGCCAAGTTAAAAATAATTTAAGACACTTCCACCTTGCTGTCCATGGGACCTCAAGAACAATCACTACCTAATCCATTCTTTATTTTTCTGAGGCATACGACTCATTTCCCTGTTAATAAGTATCAGGAAACAGCATGTATACAAAGGTTTACTAACTCCGTGGATGGGATGATCACCTGGCTCCTAAGTGTTCTCTTTTACATTCAGGTGCAAGAGCCTGTAGCAGTTCCACTTTTAAAATGAACATTTCCATGTCCCACAGTTCCTAGACTGGGATAAGGACACACATTCAAGCTTTGTTCTGAGGATGAGTCTTTTGAGACAGAGTTCCTGCTGGTATAAGCAGGGACCACAAGTCAGCCAAGTGTGTCACGCCAGGGCTGCTTTGACTTTGGTTTGTTGCTGCTGCTGCTTTCAAGGGTGGTGGAAGGGTGATTCTTTCCATGCTGTAGCAGAGGGTTGTGAGTAAAGGTCTGTCGTAAAGGACCTGGAGGAAGAGAAAACAAATCTTGCTGAACAAAGAAAGGGAAGAAACAAAGGACAGGATTTAGCCTGAAAAAATTGTTTACCCTTGGCTGCTAGCTCCAAGTGATTCTGCATTCGTCGTTCACGCTCTCGTTGCTGATGTGCCATTTCGGCATTCTTCCAGCCTGTTTAAAGAGGAGGAAGACAATCAGTCCCACGCTCACTTTTAGGCCACATTCCCCTGGTCCTGTTCCACAGAAGATTAGCTCTTACCTCTTTTGAAGCTCTTTACGAAGCCTTCTCGTGGAAGCAATTTGTCAGGGTCATGTACAACACGCTGGGGGATTTTAAGTACAGTACGTACAGATGGTATCCGGAGGCAGGCCACCTGGCCCAGGGAAAACAAATTGGAGGAGAGCCAATACATGAACACTGCCTGGATGAGAATAAAGAGAAGGTACTCAGAAGCTGCATTCCTGATAAGCTTGCAAGGAAGCAGCTAGGTTAAGTGGAAGGATTTGGAGCCAGTCCCTATTCCATTACCTACCGAAGGGAAATGGATGGTTATGGGCAAGACAGCCAGGGGCATCACTCTGATAACATTTCTCATCCACTGGAGGTCAGAACTTTGCATACCTGTCTCAGCACCTAGCTGCCAGGACAAAAAAAAAAAAAGCAGAGGGAAAGACTAATAAATGTATGTGAATCTAACTTTAATTTCTTACCCATCAACTCTATTTCTCCAGGGAGGGAAGAGTGACCATTTTGCACAACTGCCTGCCACCCACATATGGTTCTCCAGAGCCACTAGCTTTGCAGGTCAGGTACCTGGCCAACTTGGGCTTACCTCAAGGACACACCACATTGTGGCAGTGACTACCAGTGGTAATACGTAGATGGGGTCAGATACTGTGAGATCCTGGAACCACCAGAGGCCGCCTGTCTGCAGGCTGGGCACAGGAAGGTTGGCCATCTCTCTCAAGGCAATGAAGAAGGAGATGAAGATTGGAGCCTATTACACAGGATAAACAGTGTCAGGACACTTCTTAACCCTGTGCTCACATTTGAACATCTATACTTCCTGAAGGGTAGGGGAAATATTTCACTACCCTACTGTTGAAAGCATGTGTGAAATCACCATCACCTACCTTTGGGAGAACTGGGGCACAAGAAGCACAGAGGAAGCAATTTGATGAGTTCAGGATAAAACAAGGAATGTTTTTGCTTACCTGAGTCAGAGGTAGAATGAGAGGCCTCAAGAGTTTCACATCATGCTTTTTCTGGTAAAGAGTCATCTCTGAGGAGGCCCTGTAAACTGTGAGGTGAGGGGTAGTTAATAGTTGGGCTAATAGGGTGATAGAGATGAACATACTCATCACCTGCTCATGACATTTCTAACTGACCCTGTCCAGTTACTGGAAGCATTAGGCCCAGGAAGCAGGTAAGTCTTTAGAACTTGCCCATCTGTAGCAACTCCTGATTTAGGTTGTTCCTTTCCCCCAGCAGAATGTCAGGAAAAGTGCAAATGTGGTCCTCTCCATGTTCATCCTGCAATTGACTCACACTCGGCCTGGTCTCCTGCCAACTTGGCCTCTCTGATTCGAGTGGAGAACTTCTGGATCTCTGGCAAGTGGTTGTGGATCTTGGCTGCCTCTCGTTGGCCCTTCACAATGAGAGGAAAAATCAGGCAGCGGATAAGGACTGTACCTGAAAGACACCAACCAGGATTGGAGCAAAATTAAAAGCAGTTCTCTACTGCTGAAGGCTGAAATTTTCAGGTTCTCCTGAGAGTCTCTCATTGCAGCCTTCACGTTGTGACTCATGTCCAAGGGGCCTAAAAGTTAAGTGCAGGGGGACAACTTAGTTCATTCAAGGCTCAGTTCTCTGCTTTGGCATCACAAAAGACTGGCACTGACTTTTTTAGGCAGGAATCCTGCCTGTTTCTTTGAACAGAAACATGACAGAAACTGCTTATTCAAATTAAGGATTTCAAACCTCTCTATTATCAATGGAACTTTTCGTTCAATTATAAGTGTAGATCCAATATACAAGAAGATAAAATCAAGCTGCTCTGGGGGAAGAAGATAACCTGGCTTAAGGATTGTGTATGCTTTGGCCTTTGCCTTACTCAGTTGTACCTTTACATAAATCTGGGACTCCCAGGAATGAAGTTTAAAATTCTGGAGTAGGAGGTCATCTGGTGACCTATTGCTTAAGTTCCTTCCTATTTCTTTTCTTTACTTCATACTTCCTGATCATTCCAACAACATTTATTTAGTTTATAGTATCTGTAGGACATGCAAGTAGGTCTGGGAAGAAACTAGGGTAGGAGAAATATGTTTAGGAAGAGAAAGGAAGTAAGGATGGAAGCTGGAGTGCCTGTATTAAAAGGGAAGACAGAGGATTGGGCAATGGAAAGACAGAAGGAAAACAAGGAAAAGATTGTAACAGAAGCCAAGGGTAGATTTCAAGGTCTAAAGTGTCTAATGCAGACAGGGCTAATATATAAGAAAGAAAAAATAGATTTAGTCACAATGCCACTGGTCGTCAGAATGAGGTGGTACTAGTAAAAGCCAGAATGCTAAGGGTCAAAGAGTGAATGGGAAGAAAGAAGTAGGATGCAGAACACTGTTTTAAATACAGATATGAACGGAAGGAGAAAGATAGGGGAACTACGGATCAAGAGAAAGAATTCTGCCCCAATATATGGTATGCTTGAGTATGTTTACATACTGAGGGTAGGGCAGTAATGAGGGAGAACTTAAAGAACTTAAAGACAGAAGTGAGAAGTCAAGGTATATGAAAAAACAGAAGGAAACAGAATCCAAAGCATAGTTGCAGCCTTTTACCAGGAGCAATGTGAGTGGCTTCCCAACTTGGGGGTTTAATTGCCTGATCTGACTCTCCATTCTCCTAAACCAGGGCAGCTTCATCTTGCACCCTGTGCTCACATTGAAACATCTATACTTCCTGAATCCTAGATTCTCATTATGTACTTTTAAGAAACACAAGTAGAATGCATCTAAGTATCATAAGCCTCTAACCCTTATTTGAATCATCTGCTTTTCTAAACCCGTAACTTTCCTTGATCCACTGACAGAATTGCCATCTTTAAGGTTCCAGCTCCCCATTTCTACTACCCTTGTCCAGGATATATGCCTCTTACATGCAGTAATGGCTCCCCACCATGGTAGGCCCAGGTCAACATGCATAAATTCCAGAAAGTTCTGGATGAGTCCCACTGGGGTGTATGACCCCAAGCCCAGTTCAGTGAAGGTTGGTTCTGCAGCAGCTTGGATTACATCTGCAAACTCTCCAGGAGCCACCTCAGTCACCACTGTGGGCGAAGGAGTTGCAGGAACAGCTGGAGAGGTCTGGACCTGTGTGAAAGGAAGCCATGTGTAATATTCAGTGGGGGAACATACAGAAAGGCCCAGGGTTCCAGAAAAGAACCAGTGCTGGGTTCTGTTCTCTCATCATCTTATTTCTCCCACTAGGTGAAAGTTGTTACTTGGAGTAAGACTGTATGACCTCCCTTCATAGTGGGTAGTTATTTCTTTTAATTGGGAAAATATTTTCTTCTCAGTATTACCCCAACTTCACTCATTTGAATACCACCTTCACGATTTTTGCCATATTGGAATCATTCTACTTACAATGCTTCTTTAAAATAACTCACTTTTCAAAACCCAAATACCTACTTGATCTCATCCTAAGAAATAATGTCCATGAAATCATGGATTTGAATAAAAATTATTTTTCTAATACACATAAACCTGGAATCACATCTCATATAATTCCTTGATTTTAACATAAATCTCCCTTTCCCCATTGAATTTAAAGTCCATCCCAAGCCAAGACGCTACCATTTTTGGGAGCTATGCAGAGTGTGGACAAGAAATGCTCTATATTCCCGACCCCCCCATTCATCCCCACGAACAAAACAAAATAAAAACAAAATAAAAACAAACCAACCAACAAGCACCACTCTTAAAGTTGCAGAAACGAGTCGCCTCTTACCTGGGCATCTGCAAACGAGATGGCAGAGGTACTGAGGCAGCGGGGACTGGGGGCCGCGAGGAGGATGTAGTGCGGGCGCCGGCCGCCGGCTGGGAACAGGGGTCCCGCGGTCAGAGGTTTCCGGGACCATTGCGAGGGCCTTGCGACGCTGTGGAACTGAGCAGGTAAGAGGATGATGGAACCACTTTATCGAGAGCAGAAGTCTCAGCATGGGGGCACAAGACATTCTTTATGCTCATTCTCCATGAAGCAGGCAGCCCGGCCTGCAACTGGTGAGTGCAGAGCGAAGCTCGAGCCCGGGTTTCCTGGATCTCAGTTACCACAGACCCATCCCGGGGCCCACAGGGCAAGAATGAGATGCCCTTGGCAGGGGGCAAAGCCAGAGATTCCCGGTAACAGACGTCGACACGCGGTCGCTGAGTCCGCTGGGCCGAGAACGTAACCCTCCCGAGGTCAGGAGACGCAGGTCCCAGTGAACAAGTCAGAGTCTGCTTTTATGTCCCCAGCACGAACTTCCCTGGGTTGCGGCTGTAGGGACGGGGGCTCAGCCCTGGGGCATTCTTACCTGACGCTGACGCCGTAACAACAGCAAAAGCTCCCGGCGTCGGCACATGAGGCCCATCGCCATTTTGCCAGGAAGAGACTTGCGTTCGCGCTTGCGCACTCAGAACCGCAATCCCACGGGAGGAGGCGGCCCTTTTGGAAATGGGTTTGAAGCCAGAGCTGTCGTCACGGATTAGGTGGCAAAGGAGAATCGAGTTTGGCGCCATATTTGAAGTGGGTAAGAAGATGCAGAGTTGCCATCGAACACGTAGAGGATCTTTGCCAGAGGCTGAAGCTTAAGAGCCATGTAAGTGGCTAGCGTCTTTGATGGCGTAAACCCGGAGAATGTTTTTCTCCTAGCCAAAGCTATTATCCTCAGATTTGTTTGTTAAAAATAGCCGCGGGACAGTTTTGGCTATGCTTGGCATTTTTTCCCCCTGCGTCAAAATGTTCGATTCTTATTGCTAGATAATACTGTATTCATAGACCCAGTGAAATTTGAGGGTAGTTTGGAGTTTGACGGACAAAGTAGGTCTGACAATCAAGAGGGCCTGGCCGGGTGTTAAAGTCGCTTGGGTTCAAATCCCAGCTCTACTGGCTTTACTACCTTGGACAAAGTTTCGAGCTTTCCTGGTGGGTAATTGTGAGGATTAAATGAAATGATACACATGGCGGTACTGTGCCCACGGTTAGTGTTAGGTAATTGTTGCCTGCAACCTTGAAGGGACTGTTTTAGTTTTTCAGTCTCTTAGTACATACAGGAAGGAGAAAAGTGAGCTGCCTTGTAAGCACGTTATTAACAACCAACCTAGAGGAAAAACAGAAGGAAAATGCCTAGAATGTTAGTGTTTCAAGAATGAGTATTTTTTTTTTAACTTTTTTTTTTTTTTTTTTTTACTTTTTAAATGTTTTCACGGACTCAGAATATCTGATGAATGCTGGGATCCCTTCTGCAGAAAACTGCATACATTTACCCATGCAAAATTCTGCACATAATTTAAGGGCTTAGATATTCTGAGGCTCATTCATGGCTTCTTTAACTAGGTTAAAAACTTCTGACCTGGACCAGTCCTTTCCTTTTGCAGATGGAGGGTCAGGACTCAATCTTACTTCATTGGACTACCCACAGTCTCCTCTGACCAAGTTGAAACGTGTTCGCAACTAAATTTATCATCTCCATCCACCTATCACCCTATTCTGCTGCCCCTCCCCTCCTTTTACTTCTTGTATTGGTATTCCTTATCCTGATAAATGGTACTGACATGCACTCTTTTGTTCAAGCCAGAAACCTGGGCTTCATCCTTCATCTTTCCTTTAGTACCCGCTATATCCACTGTATTTGAACAACAGTAAGACAACTTGACCTTAAAGTTTTTTTTAAGACCTCTTGACTTTATCTTTAAGTTTTGTCTATTATTTAAATATTTTTATGTCCCCTTCTTCCCCCTTTTTTCCTCTAGAACTCCAGTTACCAATATGTTGATATTGTCCCACAGGTTACAGAGTCTCTGTTAAAATATTTTAAGCCTTTTTTCTTTTCTGTATTTTAGTTTGGATAGTTTCTATTGTCCTGCCTTTAAGTTCACTGATTTTTTCTTCTACAGTGTTTAATCTGTTAATCCCATCCAGTATAGTGTTATTTTTTCATTTTTATAAATTGTGAACTTTAACATATATACATAACATCCAGTGTAGTTTTATTTTCAGACACTGTTTTTCATCTACAGAAGTTTTGTCTGTTTTCTTTTAAATGCCTTCCATTCCCTTTTCATTATGTTCCTGTTTTTCTTTATATTCATGAGCATATTTAGGAGATTTATAATAGCTGTTTTATATTCTTATCTGCTAATTCCAACATCCCTATCATTTCTGGGTCTCTATGAGGAATGACTTTTCTCCTAGTTATGGGTCATATTTTGTTGTTTTTTTGCATGCCTGGTAATTTTTTGTTGGGTGCTGGACATTGTGATTTTGTGTTGTTGAGTACTGGGTATTATATTCTCTTAGAGAATGTTAGATTTTGTTCTGGCACACAGTTAAATTATTTGTAGATCAGTTTGATCTAGTTTTTGAGACTAGCTTTTAAACTTTGTTATGGTTGGGGTCTAAAGTAGCCTTTAAAACTGGAACTAATTTGCTCCACTACTAAGGTGTGGCCCTTTTGATGACTCAACCTAATGCCCCATGTATTAGGAGTTCTCTCCACTTTGCCTTTTGGGAATGCAAGTTATTCTTAGCTGTATGTGAGCTTTGGTAATTTTCCAGTCTACTGATTTCTGATGGTTCATTTATTGGCGTTGGGAGTTTTACCTCACAAATGTGCAGATCAGTAATCAGCCAAAGACTCAAGGAGGCCCTCTGCAGATCCCTGGAACTCTGTTTTCAGGCAACTCTCTCTTCTTGGTACTTAGCCTTCCATATTCTAGCTGCCTCAGTTTCCTTGAATGCTAATCTCTGTCAGTTCCCCATCCGTGCACTGCATCCTCGAAACTGCTTCTAGGCAGTAAGCCCCAGGCAATTACAGGATTCAAGTTCATTTGTTTCTGTTATCCTAGGTAGCACAGTTCTGTCCTGCCTGTTGTCCAGCATCTGATACCTATTTTTCCATAACTTTTGTTTGGCTGTTTAATATGCAAGGCCAATTCCATAATAGTTAATCCTTCATGGGGTGAAGTGGAAGTTGATTTACCTTTAAATATAATTGCAATCTGTTTTCTTTTTGTCATATCTCTTGCCTTTTGGATTTCCCTCCTGCCTGGATTACTGTAAATACTAGTATATGCCTAAATATACAATGTGGTAGATATATTCCTTGCTTATCCAAAGGCTGTCCCATTTCCCCCTGGCTAACAGAATCACAATTTGTACAGTTAAGATTTAGAAGGCCTTTGCTTTTGGTAACTAGTTCCTCTCTCTGCCCCACTAAATAAATCATGATTGGTTTGAGGTAGTCATGTTAATCTCATTCTTCTTTGCCCTGATTGACCTAGAGGTGGAGGCATATGATCCAGTCCTGAGCAATGAGAAGTAAGTAGAAATGGGAGGAAGGCAGCTTTTAGGAAGTCTTTCCCCCCTGGATAAAATGACAAAACTTCAAGAGAAGGCTTCACCTTTCCCTTTTACCTTCCTTAAATGGGTTGTGTGAGGAATGTCTTGTGACTATGAGGGGTGTTCTGGTTTGCTAATGTTGCCCATTATGCAAAATACCAGAAAAGGGATTTATTTGGTTACAAAGTTAGTCTTAAGGCCAAAAAAGTGTCCAAGCTGTGGCATCAGCAAGTATATCTTCACCGAAGGAAGGCCAATGGTGTCTGGAAAACCTCTGTTAACTGGGAAGGCATGTGGCTGGCACCTGCTCCGGAGTTCTGGTTTCAAAAGGTCTTTCTCCCAGGACGTTCCTCTCTAGGCTGCAGCAGTGTCTTGACCTGTGTGACTCTTTTCAAAGTACTCCAGTGATCCAATTAAGACCCACCCTGAATGGGTGGGGCAACACCTCCATGGAAATTATCCAATGAAAGTTCTCGCCCACTGTTGATTGAATCACATCTCCATGGAAACACTGAGTCAATAGGTTTCAACTTAATCAACACTAATACGTCTGCCCCCACAAGATTGCATCAAAGATAATGGTGTTTTGGGCTACACAGTACATCCAAACTGGCACAAGGGACAAATCTAAAGATGAAAACCTAACATGCTGAAGATAGTTGAATGGAAAAAGAAAAAACCTGAATACTTGATGACGTCATTGAGTGGCTGCACCAAACCCAATCACCTATCTCTAGACTTTATTGTTTAAGGTAATTGAAGGTCTTAATTGTCTAGACTGTAGGTCTCTATTGCTCAGATACTGTTTCTTGAAGCTGAAAGCATTCCTAAAGATATATAAGGTGAACTCCTCCTCCAGAAGTAAAAATAATTACTGCTCAGAAAAGTAGGAGTTGATTAAATTTGGGCCTTTACAAATCTCTCAAACTTCATGGTGCTTTCTTAATTACTTTGTTTTGCATAACAAAGTATAGTTTAGGAAACAATATCCTGATATGATTTCAATCACTGCTAGTTTGGGTGGATTATGAATATACTTGACAGAAATGGTAAAAACAGGAGGTAAAGAAATATAAGATAGGTTTAGTAATAACTGGGGATATGACCTCTCAGTCTCATATATTGGATGCTATGGTAAACAAGCTGTTTAAAGATTACTTTAAAAATCAATACAGTTAGACATAATGATAAATATTCATCTGCAGGATACTTGGTGGAAAAAACTGTTTTATGGTAAACTTTCTAATGAACCAAGCCTCCTGGTATTTACACTGTGGGTAGTTACCTCCTCTTGAATCTGAGCTATCCCTGTGACTTGCTTTAATCAACCAAATGTGGTGGAAGGAATGCTGTAACAGTTCTGGGGAGTTCTTAAGAAGGTCTTGTAGCTTCTACTTTTGCATTCAGGGGGAAGCCAGTTGCCATGTTAGAAGTTTGACTGCTTAGACTTCCATTGTTTGAGAAGCATAACCTAGCCACATGGTGTTGCACTGAGGCCCTGGCTAACAGCCCCAGCTGAGTTCTTAGCCAACATTCAGCACTGATTTGCCAGCCATGTGAAGACAGCCATTTTGGAAGTGGAATCTACAGCCCAGTGGAGCCATGCTAGTTGTGGATTGTCTCCTCCCAGTTGTGCCCAGATTGCAAAATTACAAGCAAATAAATAAAATGGTTTTGGTTTAAAGCCACTAAATTTTGGAGAAGTTTGTTATGCAGCAATAGATAACTGAAATGAATTCTAATATTAAGTGAGTGGGTATTCATAATTTGGAAAATGAGCATTTCCATACCACCACAACTAACCAAGGTATGCCTTATATTAGTTTGCCCTTATTTCTGTTTGTCTTTATGCCTTTTTGTGGAAATTGGTCCTGTTTCCCCTTGAAACTGTACATTTCTAGATTCAGGGAACATGTCTTCTATTGTTTTTTTGCAGTTGCTTTTTATTCTCGTTAGGCAAATTAGTTTTTTTTTTTTAAATGACTGGCTGGCTTTCATTTAGTAAAGGGCAGAGGACCACAAATTAACAAAGTCAAGACTTTTGTGGTCACTTAGGTTAAAATTAGAGTTGATGTGACGTTGCTGTGTTTGCAGGGAATGTGTATATGTGCGTGCGTGTGTGTGTGTGTGTGTGTGTGTGTGTAGTTGTAGGTGGTATTTGGGAGTGGGGAGGTAAATAAAAACTGACATAGAGCTGCAGGGTTTAGGCAGGGGGAGAAAAGGGAGGGAGCAAAAAATAGCAGACAGCTATATGGGGCTCTTTTTTTTTTTTTCCATCCCTTCTCAATGAATGCCCCATGAAAGAGGTCAGGAAGGCAGCCTGTAAGAATATTTGTTTCTACCATAGTCCTCAATCTGAAGAGGTTAAGGTGACTATAGTTTCTGAAGACAGCAACCCGTGTAACCACTTTGAGAAAATGGGAACCATAATTGGTATGCTTAGAGGAACATGTAGCCCTCATACACTACAGATGGAAGACGTTGAAGCTGATACTGTGGAGGAATAGAAGACATTGAGGCTGATACTGTGGAGGAATAGGAACTTTAAAAAAGCTTATCTGATAGAATTTTTTAATGGCCCAGAATGTGATCTGTCATGGTGAATGTTCCATGTGAGCTTGAGAAGAATGTATATTGTGCTGTTTTTGGATGAAGTATTCCATAAATGTCAAATAGATACAGTTGATTGATGATACTGTTCAATTAAACTGTATTCTAGCTGATTTGATTCCTGCTAGGTTTCTATCAGTTACTGATAGAGGGGTGATGAAGTCTCCAACTGTAATAATGGACTTGTCTTTTGCTCCTTGTGCTTCTTTCGGTTTTTGCCTCATATATTTTGATGCTCTGTTGTTAAGTGCTGGGGTAGATTGAATCATGATCCCCTCTTTGAAGATTCTACTAAGATGAGGCCAAACTGAAGCAGGGTGGGCCTTAATCCAATATGACTGGAGTCCTTATAAGCAAAGGAATTTTGGACATGGAGTTAGAAGCCATAGGAGGAGACAGAAAGAGACAGATCACCATGTGATGGAGGCAGAAGTTGATTGTCAGAAAGCCACTACCAGAATGCTACAGACTTCAAAGAAAGCCTAATCATGGTGACACCTTGATTTTGGACTTCTAGTTTCCAAAACTGTGAGACAAATTCCTGTTGTTTAATCCAACCAATTTGTGGTATTTTGATATAGCAGCCCTGACAAACTAAGACAGGTACATATATATTAAGGATTGTTGTGTCTTCTTGGAGAATTGTCCCCTTTATCATTATGTAATGTCCCTCTTATCCTTGATAGTTTTCCCTGCTCTGAAGTATGCTTTGTCTGGAGTTATTATAGGTACCCCATATTTCTTTTGATTAGTGTTAACATGGTATATCTTTATTCATTCCTTTACTTTTAATCTCTCTGTTCCTTTATATTTAAATTGGGTTTCTTGTAGACAACATACATTGGTTCTTGTTTTTTATACACTCTGACAGTCTCTGTCTTTTAATTGATATATTTAGACCTTTTATATTTAATGTGATTATTGATATATTTGGATTAATATTGACCATAATTGTAACTGTTTTCTATTTGTTGTCCTTTTTTTTTTGTTTCTGTTTTGTCTTTCACTCTTTTTCTGCCTTCTCTCTCTCTCTTTTTTTTAAGTGTTCAGCATTCTTTATTTGGTATTATACATAAACCACACCAAAATGCCCATGTCTTTTGTTATTTAAAAGGCAACATTTCATATACAGGGAATTTTAATTAGATTGACACAGTTAAGACCAAAAAGGTAAAGTGGATATAGCTACCTTATTTTCAACACCTGACTTTAAACAGGCTCATGAACACAAATTGAAACTCAGGTGAGTCTTACTCTGTTCTGTGAGACAATGAAGGGATTTCTCTAATATTTAAATATATTCATAAAACCAGTTGTATAAATCTAAATATAAAACCAATCTCTTATAGGTTATGAGTTGGCATTCACCATCTTTGTGAAAAGGTGAAAATTATTAATTCCACCTATTCTCAAGTCCAGTTATCTCTTTAGAAGGGAGAAATAGTGATAGCACTTGCTGAACCAGAACTACTATCAAAATACAAAAAGCTTGAATTTTGAATAAGTTAAGTCTTCAAGATTCATCCGTTTTTTAGCATGTGTCAGAACTTTGTTCCCTTTTTACTGCTGAATAATATTTCATTGTATGTATATACAACATTTTGTTTCTCCACTCCTCTGTTGATTGACACTTGGGTTGCTTCCATCTTTTGGCAATTGTGAATAATACCACTATGAACATTGGTGTGCAAAAATCTGATTGAGTCCTTGCTTTCAATTCATTTGGGTATGTACCAAGAAGTGGGATTACAACATCATTTGGTAATTACATGCTTAACTATCTGAGGAATCACCAAGCTGTTTTTACGGTGGCTGCAACATTTTACATTCCCACCACCAATGTATGAGTGTTCCTATTTTTCCACATCTTCTCTAACACTTGTTATTCTCCATTTTAAAAAAACAGTGGCCATTCTAGTGGGTGTGAGATGATATCTCATAGTTTTGATTTGCAATTCTGTGATGGCTAATAACTTTGAGCACCTTTTTCATTTCCTTTTGATTCTTTCTTAGAGTTTCCATCTTTGTGATTACATTACCCATCTGTTCTTGCATGTTGTCCACTTTTTCCATTAGAGCCCCTAGCATATGAATCATAGTTATTTTAAATTCCCAGTCTGATAATTCCCAAATTTCTGCCATATCTGAATCTGGTTTGATGTTTGGTTGGTCTCTTCAGACTGTGTTTTTTGCTTTTTAGCATGCCTTTTAATTTTTGTTGAAGGCTGGA
This sequence comes from Choloepus didactylus, assembly GCF_015220235.1. NCBI lineage: Eukaryota > Metazoa > Chordata > Mammalia > Pilosa > Megalonychidae > Choloepus > Choloepus didactylus. The sequence continues at coordinate 157,084,264 of NC_051310.1, read as the reverse complement.
CGTGATGTATCAGGTAAAAGAAACAAAGATAAACAGGTCTTTAATGTGAGGTTTATATATATATGACTATATGACTAGGAATTCAGCTGTGTTTACTATTTGCTTTAGCTGCAAGTGTTAGAGGCTAAAATTTCCTTTACTGTCCTTGTTTTTGTCTTTCCTGCTACTTTTGGGTTTCCTTAGAAACTCCTCTCTAAGTGGAGTCTGAGCTTTAATGTTCTTCCAACTGTAATGCCTTATTATTATACAAGAACTCAGTTGATGTGGTGATAAGGTATAGGGGGAGGAGAAGCATTCTATATTTCTATGATTAATCTCAGTGTTTTAGTGGGACTGTGCCTGTGGGCAGTGATCTTCACAAGTGCTTTTCAGCTTTCTTTTTCCCCCCTCCTGAGGTGAGATAGGAAGGCTAGAGGTGACTGGAGTTGGATATTTCCCTTTCTCCACATTGGTTAGGCTCTGGTAAAGTAGTTTCCCTTGAGGGCAGGCCTTTGTTAATGAGAACAGAATGCTTTAGGTATATTTCAAAATGGTTACTTTCCCCCTCCCCTTGCCAGAAACATGTGGGGATTTTTCTCTCATCTTCACCTTGAGAACCTGGTGGGGCTCTTGGATGTAAAACTCAGAACTACTGTTAAGGGCAGGCCCCCAGGAGTTTCTCTCTCTCTCTCTCTCTTTTTTTTTTAGTATTTTCTTGATTTTTTAAAAAAAGTTATTGTCAATTATTGTCCTTTAAACTTTTTCAAGGATATTGTTACATTCCAGCAATTGCTCTTTAAGTATTCCTAACAGGCTCCAGCTGTGGTTTCTGCTCCCAGTATGCTATGATTCTCTGTATTTGCCTGTCTTTTCAGTTTTCAGGGTAGCAGTTGCCCTGCCACCTCAATTCTCTGATAGATCTAAGAAGAGTTTTTGATTTTTAGTTTATTCAATCTTTTTCTCTTGAGATTCCCATGTTCCCTATCTGGCTTCCGAATAGTTCCTGCCAATGGAAGTCATTGGCAGGAGAGGGTACAGCAGAAGGAGGGAAGAATATAGGGTATTTTCCCCCTCCCCTCTGTGCTTCTTATGGTATTCCTAGTAGCTGCATCTCTTCCTTCTAGTCCCTGCCAGACAGTCTCCCTCAATGGTCCTCCCTCTCTCCATGCAGACTTCACCATGATTCTGGCACCTTCCAGATGGCCTTAGTGTTTAGGCTCTACTAACACCGCCACCTTCCATTGTCCCTCAAGTCTAGGGGTGGTAGCAGCTTCTGATTCTTGCTGATTTCTGGATTGCCTCACTGTCCCGTTTGGCTTTTTAGCTCTTCTATTAGCCATGTATCAATTTCATGTAGTAAAATCCCTCTGAAATACTTAGTTTCTAGTTTCCTGGCTGGACCCTAACTAATATAGTTCAGACTTTGTGTTAGTTATTAATGTCTCTCAGCTCCAAACCCAGCTGCTTTGTGTTGCTGGGTCTGGTATTTTACAAATTGCTTTTCTGCTTCACCAGCTGGGGATCCCTGTTAGACTCTGCCAGTAGGGGGTGCTAGAGAGAGTGGGAGAGAGGAAGAGAGGGAGAGAGACACATATGCTCTGGAAGGCTGGAGGAGAGGGAAAGGACTTGCTCATCTTGCTTGTTCCATGTGGGCTTCTTATCTAATTTCAGTTCCTGTGAGCAGCACCCCAGCAGTGCTTCTCCACCTCAGCAGTGGTGGTTTGTCTCATAGTAGTAGCTGAATTCGGTTTTCAATTTTTCCAGCATTTGGAGAAACAGTCTTATCTTACACCCTCAGAGATAACGTTATCAGGTAACTGCCTCCCTCCTCAGATATCTGAATTCCAGTTCTGTGGGGCCCCTTCTCTAAGCTTCAAAGTTTTAATAATCATAGCCTCTTCCCTTTGTTCTCTCTGCCTTAGAAGTAGCTGCTTTCTGCAGTTGCTACTTCAGTGATACTTGAGAGTTCTATGCTTACCCTTTCATTTACCTAGTTAACAACTTTTTATCTAGTTACCAATTCTTTATATTCATTTTTCTCTGTTCAAATAACTGTTTTGGTTTCTGTCTTCCGACTGGAGTGGAAGTGGAACTGTTACAGAAGTGGAACTTAGTTTTCTTGGGAAAGTATTTGGTTTGGTTTTGAATAGATTCAATTTGCAGTGACAGTGAGCTATCCAAATGGAGAGATCTTAACTAGATGGAAATATGGGACTGGAGTTTGTGGGGGAGATGGGAGCTGAAAAGTATTTTATTGTCAAAACAGATGTGATGTTGGAAACTATGAGCCTGCTTGAATTCTCTGGGTGAGTGGTGTGGGGAGCCCAGATTCATGGTTGACAGTGGCCCCAGGTGTACTCGCAAAGATAAAACAGTAAAATAAAAGAAATCCCACAAATTTGAAGATACAATGATGATTTTATGAAAAATATTGATAAATGAAGCTCACACCAAGATTTTTTTCTGACTACTATTAACCTTTTGCCCAGCCTGTATTCCTGAGTCTATCTAAACGCTGAGGCTACCCTTTCTATAAAAGCCTGCATACCCTGGCCCCGGAGTGTCTGGCAGTCCTGTGGATCTGTCTCTTGCTTCAACAGTGTTTGAATGGAACATACTCTGGGACTATCTGCCTCATCTTTTTTTTTTTTTTTTTTTTTTTTTTTTTTATCATCATTTTATTGAGATATATTCACATACCACGCAGTCATACAAAACAAATTGTACTTTCGATTGTTTACAGTACCATTACATAGTTGTACATTCATCACCTAAATCAATCCCTGACACCTTCATTAGCACACACACAAAAATAACAAGAATAATAATTAGAGTGAAAAAAAGCAATTGAAGTAAAAAAGAACACTGGGTACCTTTGTCTGTTTGTTTGCTTCCCCTACTTTTCTACACATCGATCCATAAACTAGACAAAGTGGAGTTTGGTCCTTATGGCATTCCCAATCCCACTTTCACCCCTCATAAGCTACATTTTTATACAACTGTCTTCGAGATTCATGGGTTCTGGGTTGTAGTTTAATAGTTTCAGGTATCCACCACCAGCTACCCCAATTCTTTAGAACCTAAAAAAGGTTGTCTGAAGTGTGCGTAAGAGTGCCCACCAGAGTGATCTCTCGGCTCGTTTTGGAATCTCTCTGCCACTGAAGCTTATTTCATTTCCTTTCACATCCCCCTTTTGGTCAAGAAGATGTTCTCCATCCCACGATGCCGGGTCTACATTCCTCCCCGGGAGTCATATTCCACGTTGCCAGGGAGATTCACTTCCCTGGGTGTCTGATCCCACGTAGGGGGGAGGGCAGTGATTTCACCTTTCAAGTTGGCTTAGCCAGAGAGAGAGGGCCACATCTGAGCAACAAAGAGGCATTCAGGAGGAGACTCTTAGGCACAAATACAGGGAGGCCTAGCCTCTCCTTTGCAGCAACCGTCTTCCCAAGGGTAAAACTTATGGTAGAGGGCTCAACCCATCAAACCACCAGTCCCCTATGTCTGTGGTCATGTTAGCAACCATGGAGGTGGGGTAGGCGAATACCCCTGCATTCTCCACAGGCTCCTCAAGGGGGCACTACATCTTTTTTTTTTTTTTTTTCCTTGTTTGTCTTTTTTCTTTTTTCTTTTTTTTTTTTTTTTTAACTTTCCCTTCTTTTTTCAAATCAACTGTATGAAAAAAAAAGTTAAAAAGAAAACAAACATACAATACAAGAACATTTCAAAGAGACCATAGCAAGGGAGTAAGAAAAAGACAACTAACCTAAGATAACTGCTTAACTTCCAACGTGTTCCTACTTTACCCCAAGAAAGTTACATACTATAGCAACATTTCAGTGAACTTGTTCCTACTACATCCATCAGAAATTAACAGACCATAGTCATTTCTGGGCATCCCCAGAACGTTAAATAGCTTATCTGTTCTTCTTGGATTATTGTTCCCCCTTCCTTAATTGCTCTCTACTGCTAGTTCCCCTACATTCTACATTATAAACCATTTGTTTTACATTTTTCAAAGTTCACATTAGTGGTAGCATATAATATTTCTCTTTTTGTGCCTGGCTTATTTCGCTCAGCATTATGTCTTCAAGGTTCATCCATGTTGTCATATGTTTCACCAGATCGTTCCTTCTTACTGCCGCGTAGTATTCCATCGTGTGTATATACCACATTTTATTTATCCACTCATCTGTTGAAGGACATTTGGGTTGTTTCCATCTCTTGGCAATTGTGAATAATGCTGCTATGAACATTGGCGTGCAGATATCTGTTCGTGTCACTGCTTTCCGATCTTCCGGGTATATACCGAGAAGTGCAATCGCTGGATCGAATGGTAGCTCTATCTCTAGTTTTCTAAGGAACTGCCAGACTGACTTCCAGAGTGGCTGAACCATTATACAGTCCCACCAACAATGAATAAGAGTTCCAATTTCTCCACATCCCCTCCAGCATTTGTAGTTTCCTGTTTGTTTAATGGCAGCCATTCTAACCGGTGTTAGATGGTATCTCATTGTGGTCTTAATTTGCATCTCTCTAATAGCTAGTGAAGCTGAACATTTTTTCATGTGTTTCTTGGCCATTTGTATTTCCTCTTCAGAGAACTGTCTTTTCATATCTTTTGCCCATTTTATAATTGGGCTGTCTGTACTATTGTCATTGAGTTGTAGGATTTCTTTGTATATGCAAGATATCAGTCTTTTGTCAGATACATGGTTTCCAAAAATTTTTTCCCATTGAGTTGGCTGCCTCTTTACCTTTTTGAGAAATTCCTTTGAGGTGCAGAAACTTCTAAGCTTGAGGAGTTCCCATTTATCTATTTTCTCTTTTGTTGCTTGTGCTTTGGGTGTAAAGTCTAGGAAGTGGCCTCCTAATACAAGGTCTTGAAGATGTTTTCCTACATTATCTTCTAGGAGTTTAATGGTACTTTCTTTTATATTGAGATCTTTGGTCCATTTTGAGTTAATTTTTGTGTAGGGGGTGAGGTAGGGGTCCTCTTTCATTCTTTTGGATATGGATATCCAACTCTCCCAGCCCCATTTGTTGAAAAGACCATTATGGCTCAGTTCGGTGACTTTGGGGGCCTTATCAAAGATCAGTCGGCCATAGATCTGAGGGTCTATCTCTGAATTCTCAATTCGATTCCATTGATCTATATGTCTATCTTTGTGCCAGTACCATGCTGTTTTGGCAACTGTGGCTTTATAATAAGCTTCAAAGTCAGGGAGTGTAAGTCCTCCCACTTCGTTTTTCTTTTTTAGAGTGTCTTTAGCAATTCGAGGCATCTTCCCTTTCCAAATAAATTTGATAACTAGCTTTTCCAAGTCTGCAAAGTAGGTTGTTGGAATTTTGATTGGGATTGCATTGAATCTGTAGATGAGTTTGGGTAGAATTGACATCTTAATGACATTTAGCCTTCCTATCCATGAACATGGAATATTTTTCCATCTTTTAAGGTCCCCTTCTATTTCTTTTAGTAGAGTTATGTAGTTTTCTTTGTATAGGTCTTTTACATCTTTGGTTAAGTTTATTCCTAGGTACTTGATTTTTTAGTTGCTATTGAAAATGGTATCTTTTTCTTGAGTGTCTCTTCAGTTTGTTCATTTCTAGCATATAGAAACATTACTGACTTATGTGCATTAATCTTGTATCCCGCTACTTTGCTAAATTTGTTTATTAGCTCTAGTAGGTGTATCGTTGATTTCTCAGGGTTTTCTAGATATAAGATCATATCATCTGCAAACAATGACAGTTTTACTTCTTCTTTTCCAATTTGGATGCCTTTTATTTCTTTGTCTTGCCGGATTGCCCTGGCTAGCACTTCCAGCACAATGTTGAATAACAGTGGTGACAGCGGGCATCCTTGTCTTGTTCCTGATCTTAGAGGGAAGGCTTTCAGTCTCTCACCATTGAGTACTATGCTGGCTGTGGGTTTTTCATATATGCTCTTTATCATGTTGAGGAAGTTTCCTTCAATTCCTACCTTTTGAAGTGTTTTTATCAAAAACGGATGTTGGATTTTGTCAAATGCTTTTTCAGCATCTATTGAGATGATCAATTGATTTTTCCCTTTCGAGTTTTTAATGTGTTGTAATACATTGATTGTTTTTCTTATGTTGAACCATCCTTGCATGCCTGGAATGAACCCCACTTGGTCATGGTGTATGATTTTTTTAATGTGTCTTTGGATTCGATTTGCAAGTATTTTGTTGAGGATTTGTGCATCTATATTCATTAGGGAGATTGGCCGGTAGTTTTCCTTTTTGTAGCATCTTTGCCTGGTTTTGGTATTAGATTGATGTTAGCTTCATAAAATGAGTTAGGTAGTGTTCCATTTTTTTCAATGTTTTGAAAGAGTTTGAGTAAGATTGGTGTCAGTTCTTTCTGGAAAGTTTGGTAGAATTCCCCTGTGAAGCCATCTGGCCCTGGGCATTTATTTGTGGGAAGATTTTTGATGACTGATTGGATCTCTTTGCTTGTGATGGGTTGGTTGAGGTCTTCTGTTTCTTCTCTGGTCAGTCTAGGTTGTTCATATGTTTCCAGGAAATTGTCCATTTCTTCTACATTATCCAGTTTGTTGCCATACAGTTGTTCATAATATCCTCTTATAATTTTTTTAATTTCTTCAGGATCTGCAGTTATGTCACCTTTTTCATTCATTATTTTGTTTATATGGGTCTTCTCTCTTTTTGATTTTGTCAGTCTAGCTAGGGGCTTGTCAATCTTGTTGATCTTCTCAAAGAACCAACTTTTGGTGATATTTATCCTTTCTATTGTTTTTTTTGTTCTCTATGTCATTTATTTCTGCTTTAATCCTTGTTATTTCTTTTCTTGTACTTGGTTTAGGATTGGTTTGCTGTTCATTTTCTAGCTTCTTCAGTTGATCCATTAGTTCTTTGATTTTGGCTCTTTCTTCCTTTTTAATATATGCGTTTAGTGCTATAAATTTCCCCCTTAGCACTGCTTTTGCTGCATCCCATAGGTTTTGGTATGTTGTGTTCTCATTTTCATTCGTCTCTATATATTTAGCAATTTCTCTTGCTATTTCTTCTTTAACCCACTGATTGTTTAGGAGTGTGTTGTTTAACCTCCAGGTATTTGTGAATTTTCTAAATCTCTGATGGTTATTGACTTCTAATTGTATTCCATTGTGGTCAGAGAATGTGCTTTGAATAATTTCAATCTTTTTAAATTTATTGAGGCTTGTTTTATGTCCCAGCATATGATCTATTCTGGAGAAAGTTCCGTGAGCACTAGAAAAGTATGTGTATCCTGTTGATTTGGGATGTAATGTCCTGTAGATGTCTGTTAAATCTAATTCATTTATCAGATTGTTTAGGTTTTCAATTTCCTTATTGGTCTTCTGTCTGGTTGATCTATCTATAGGAGAGAGTGATGTGTTGAAGTCTCCCACAATTATTGTGGAAACATCAATTGCTTCCTTTAGTTTTGCCAATGTTTCTCTCCTGTATTTTGTGGCACCTTGATTGGGTGCATAGACATTTACGATTGTTATTTCTTCTTGCTGAATTGCCCCTTTTATTAGTATGTAGTGGCCTTCTTTGTCTCTCAAAACATCCCTGCATTTGAAGTCTATTTTATCTGAGATTAATATTGCTACACCTGCTTTCTTTTGGCTGTAGCTTGCATGAAATATTTTTTTCCATCCTTTCACTTTCAGTTTCTTTGTGTCCCTGTGTCTAAGATGAGTCTCTTGTATGCAACATATTGATGGTTCATTTTTTTTGATCCATTCTGCGAATCTATATCTTTTAATTGGGGAGTTTAATCCATTTACATTCAACGTTAAAACCGTGAAGGCATTTCTTGAATCGGCCATCTTATCCTTTGGATTATGTTTGCCATATTTTTCCCTCTCTCTATTAATATCCTTTATTGTACCCATACCGAATCTCTTTAGTACTGAACCTTTCTCCAAGTCTCTCTGTCCTGTCTTTGTTTCTCTGTCTGTAGGGCTCCCTTTAGTATCTCCAGTAGGGCAGGTCTCTTGTTAGCAAATTCTCTCAGCATTTCTTTGTCTGTGAAAATTTAAGCTCTCCCTCAAATTTGAAGGAGAGCTTTGCTGGATAAAGTATTCTTGGCTGGAAATTCCTCTCACTCAGAATTTTAAATATATCGTGCCACTGCCTTCTTGCCTCCATGGTGGCTGCTGAGTAGTCACTACTTAGTCTTATGCTGTTTCCTTTGTATGTGGTGAATTGCTTTTCTCTTGCTGCTTTCAGAACTTGCTCCTTCTCTTCTATGTTTGCCAGTGTGATCAGTATATGTCTCGGAGTGGGTTTATTTGGATTTATTCTATTTGGAGTTCGCTGAGCATTTATGATTTGTGTATTTATGTTGTTTAGAAGATTTGGGAAGTTTTCCCCAACAATTTCTTTGAATACTCTTCCTAGACCTTTACCCTTTTCTTCCCCTTCTGGGACACCAATGAGTCTTATATTCGGACGTTTCATATTATCTATCATATCCCTGAGGTCCATTTCGAGTTTTTCAATTTTTTTCCCCATTCTTTCTTTTATGCTTTCATTTTCCATTCTGTCATCTTCCAGGTCACTGATTCGTTGTTCAACTTCCTCTAGTCTTGTACTATGAGTGTCCAGAATCTTTTTAATTTGGTCAACAGTTTCTTTAATTTCCATAAGATCATCCATTTTTTTATTTAGTCTTGCAATGTCTTCTTTATGCTCTTCTAGGGTCTTCTTGATTTCCTTCATATCCCGTACTAGGGTCTCATTGTTCATCTTTAGTTCTTTGAGTAGCTGCTCTAGGTGTGTCTCTTCTGGTCTTTTGATTTGGGTGCTTGGGCTTGGGTTATCCATATCGTCTGGTTTTTTCATATGCTTTATAATTTTCTGTTGTTTTTGGCCTCGTGGCATTTGCTGACCTTGATAGGGTTCTTTTAGGGTTTGTAGACCAGTTGAAGTCCTTATCTCTAATTTATCAGAGCTACAGCTTCGTGGAGTACACTTTCTCTAACTAACCAGCAGGTGGTGTCCACGAGCCACCTGTTCTCCACCAGCCAGATCTCCCCTGCTTAGCCTTTTTGGTGAGTGGGGGAGTGAGTCTTGTGGGGCCCAATTGGTGTCCCAAGCTTGCGTGTGTAGTTGGTGTTGCCTGCCCTGTATGTGGGGCGTGTTTCTGGGCAGTCGGGGAGGGGGGGGTGGCCCTAACAATCAAATCTCCCTGATGATCCTAGAGTTTTAAAGCTACTGCAATAGTCTAATCCTTCAGTTCAGTCCTGCCACAGTTTGTCTCTGCCACTGACCCACAAGTCTTTGGTATTGGCGTATGGCTCCTGAGACTTGCAAGTGGGCCCCTCTTCCAGGCTGTGCACCCCAGGTCCTCTGTTGAGGGATGGCTGTGCTATGTCACAGGTGAGTGCCGTCCCCCCCAGGGCAGTTCTGGGCTGCTGGGCTGTGTTGGGAGGCTCCCAGTCTGCTCAAATGATGGCTGAATGGGGCTCTGTTAATTCACACTGCTCCACCTTCCCAGCTCTGGGACATTCAGCTGAGGTTGCAGGGAAGGCTAATGTCCACGCCCAGTTTTGTGGTGTGTGCCTGTTATTTGAAGCACTTCCGTCACACTGGGTTGTCTGGGGCAGCTCTGGGCTATGGGGCTGGCGATGGGCAGGAGTGTTTCCTGTCCACCAGGATGGTGGCTGTGAGCGGACACCCCCCTTTTCTTGGGAAGTTGTGTTGTTTAGTGAATTTTCTCAGCCACTGGATTATTGCCTTTTGTCTCAGAGCTCTCTTAGTTCTGCTCTTGACTTGACGTGCCCAAATTTCAATTCTTTGAAGCTTTCTGTATTGAGCTTCTTAGAGTAATTGTTTTAGAAAAAGCAAAAAGGATTTAAAAAAAAAAAAAAAAAAAAAAAAAAAAACGGCCCTCCTCAGAGATCTAATGGGTTATTGAAATGCTAATAGACAAATCAACCAGGGCCATTAAGGAAAAGTGCCCAGGGCAGAGAGATCAGCCTTGCTTCGGGATTTGCATATGCGCCTCAAGGCCTGATCTCCGCCCTTCCCCTTTCTGTGTTCACCAGAACTCCAAAAATCCTCTGCTTTTATTTTGGAGTTTTTCGTGTTGTTTTTTTTCTATGCCTGTCTCCTCTCTGCTGGGTTGGCTGCTCTCAGAGTCTCTGGTGTCTGGCCTCAGTCTGTCTATGGTTGGAGTTTGAATCAGTAGAATGAGTTTCCGATGAGAGCAACCACTGCAATTCTCCCTTCTCCTTCCCGGAGCTGACAGCCCCTCCTCCCCCGGGACTGAGCCTGGCAGGGAGGGGCGCGGGTCCCCTGGCCGCAAAAACTTACAGATTTCGCTGATCTCAGCAGTTCCACGTTTTCATGAGTGTTGTATGAAGTATGCCCAAAGACAGATTGCTCTGTGGTGTCCAGTCCACGCAGTTCCTGGCTTTTTACCTACTTTCCTGGAGGAGTAACTAAAACATACAGCTCACCAGTCCGCCATCTTGCCCCGCCTCCCTGCCTCATCTTTTTAGCCTCGATCTCCCTCCAGCTGCCTCTCAGTTGCAACATCCAGGACCATCTTCTCAGCCATCCCCCTGCTTCCGACCAACTTCTTGACCATCCCGTTTCTGGGACCAGCTAACACTGTTTTTTTTTTTTTTTTTTTTTGTTAGCTCCTCGTTGTTGACCAACCATGAGCTCCCAGATCTATCAGAATTGTATGCTAAAGTGGAGGCCTCTGTTAACCACCTGCCTCTGTGGGCCTCTGTTCTAGTTTGCTAATGCTGCTGGAATGCAAAACACCAGAAATGGATTGGGTTTTATAAAGGGTGTTATTTGGTTACAGAGTTACAGTCTTAAGGTCATAAGATGTACAAGGTAATACATCAACAATCAGATACCTTCACTGGAAGATGGCCAGTGATGTCCGGAAAACCTCTGTTAGCTGGGAAGGCAAGTGGCTGGCGTCTGCTCCAAAGTTCTGTTTTCAAAACGGCTTTCTCCCAGGACATTCTTCTGTAGGCTACAGTTCCTCAAAAATGTCACTCTTAGTTGCCCTTGGGGTGTTTGTCCTCTCTTAGCTTCTCCAGAGCAAGAGTCTGCTTTCAACGGCCATCTTCAAACTGTCTCTCATCTGCAGCTACTCTCTCAGCTTCTGTGCCTTCTTCAAAATGTCTCTCTTGGCTGTAGCTCCTCTTCAGATGTCACTCACAGATGCAGTGAGTCTCTTCTGTTTGTCTGCTCATTTATATGGCTCCAATGATTTAATTTAGACCCACCCTGAACGGGTGGGGTAACACCTCCATGGAAATTATCCAATCAAAGTGATCACCCACAGTTGGGTGGGTCATCTCTCCATGGATACATCCAATCAAAAGGTCACACCCTAATCAAAAAAATTAATCAATCTGCCCCACAAGACTGCATCAAAGATAATGGCATTTTGGGGGACATAATGCATCCAAACCAGCACAGCCTCCTACATCTACCTCTCTCTGTGCTTCTATTTCAGTTGCGAAGATGTGGTTCTGAAGGGTGTGGACTACTTCTGCAAGTTGATAAAGGAGAAATGCAAGGGCACCAAGAGTCTCTTGAAGATGCAAAACCAGTGAGGCAGCCATGATCTCTTCCAGGATGTGCAGAAGCCATCCCAGGATGAGTGGGGTAAAACCCTGGATGTTGTGGAAGCTGCAGTGGTCCTGGAGAAGAGCCAGAACCAGGTCCTTTTGGATCTGCATGCCCTGGGTTCTGCCAACACAGACTTGCATCTTTGTGACTCTTAGAGAATCATTTCCTAGAGGAGGAGGTGTAACTCATCAAGAAGTTGGGTGACCACCTGACCAATCTCTGCAGGCTGGCTGGCCTGTAGGCCAGGCTGGGTGAGGATTCCTTTGAAAGGCTCACCCTCAAGCAGAACTTGTGGGGAGCTCCTCTGCATTTCCTTGGTATCCTGGCTGCTGCCTGAGCTTCTTCTCCAGCCAGGAAGCATCTTTTTAACTAGCTACCTTGCAGCCCTCTAGCAAGCCATGAACCAAGTGGAAACAAAGTTTTTTTTTTTTCAGCCAAAAAATAAAAAAATAAAGAGAAATAAATAAAATCTACATACCCTGGAACTCTTGCTTTTCCTCAGAGACAATTGAGAACCACTCCCCGCCCCTCCCCCCCTGCCCACCAGGTCACAGGTCACATTGAAGGCAGTGAGTCATCCTTCCTTTTGTCTATTGGTACTGCTGGTCTGTCAGTCATTATACCGACACTATAGTGGTACAGGAGAAAGTTACAAAAATTATGATAACTTTTTATTACCTAATGAATGAGGATTCTCCGTTACTTGCTAATTATTCTTTTCATGCCTAGTAAATTTATCCAGACGTGCTCTGAGTTCCTACTTTGTGTCAGTAAACTACCTCTATAGTTTACTGCCCACATTCGATCTAACTCTCTCTCATTTAGTCCTCTCTCTCATGTCCCTCAGTGCCTGTACTTTATTCTTTGACAGGGCTCTTACTTCCTACTTCCCTGAGAAAAATAAAGACCTTTTGACAGAAGCCTTTTAATCCGTTCCAAAAGTACTCTGTATCTGTTTCTTTTTCTTCTCCCCATTGCAGAGGATGAGGTGAACTCTTGTTCTTTCAATCCTCTTTGTTTTCTCCCTTGTGGAATCGAAGATTTTCTCTCTTATCTCTCTCTTCTTTTTTTTTTTTTGTTTAGTGTAAGTACCATTAATTTCTTCTTCCCTTTGCCTGAGGACATACTTTTTCTTTCCATTGCTTTAAAAAAAACAAACCAAAAAACCAGAAACTTAACCACCTTTATATGTCCTTGCTGCAAGTCATCCTATTTTTGTCATGCTTTTATTGTTCCATGTTGAAGAACAGGCACTCCATTTTCTCAATGGAGTCCTTCTCTCTTGACTTCTCTTCCCTCATTGCCTGTCCCTGTCACTTGAACTGTTCACTGCAAGGCAATCCTGAGCTCATAATTCCAGAACACAATGGATTTTTCTCAGCTCTCATTCCCTTAGATTTTGCTTTGGTATTTGACACTGTTGATTACCCTTCTTTCTAAGACTCTCCTTCTTTGATTTTCATGGCACATGTGATTTTCTTCCCATATGTTTGTTCAAGCCTTTTAAAAATAGTTTGGATGACTGGAGCTTAATTTCCAACTTATCTACTGCTGTTTGAAGGGAGCAAGAAGAAATACTGGAGTGTCACCAAGCAGCTGAGTGGCTGCTCAGGTAGGCTTCCTATGATTTTGCCCACTGATGTTAACAGTGATGAGGGGGTGGTCCTCAGCTTGAGGAATCTAGATATTTGATTTTGTCAGAGTCTAATTAGAGTAACCAGTCCTACAAGAGACTGTTGTTCCCCATATACTTTCTTAACTGCACAATGCTAGCTAGGTAAACCCTGACAAATCTTTCCTTTCTGATCCCCTAATTTCTCCAATTTTCAACTTTTCTAAACTGTTAGATATATTAATTTCATTGTTAGGTTATGGTCAAGCTCTCTTTTCTGTCTTCTTACATTTTATTTCCTGCTGGTATGTGTTGATTTTATTTGTCAAACTTTTAGTGTTCTAGAGGTGTTTACTATCAACCCTGAGTGTCACACACAGTGCTTCTGTATAAGAAAAGGAAACAAAACACAACACTTCTTTTGACAGATTTTCTCTCTTCTTAAGTATAGGAGTTTTGAACATGATCTCGATTTTAAAAAGTGAGTGCTTCTTGGAGATTTTATGTTTATATTCAAGATGCAAAAAATAAGTTCGTTGTTATATGGAAAGATTTGTCTTTCTGAAAATAAGAAGCACTTACTTGAAAAAACGTTTTCATCCTATGAGACTGGATAAGAATAAGAAAAAAATACCCAGGTCTTATATTACAAACTATTTATTTTTGTATTGTGCAAAGTTATAGTTGAAACTATTGTTCTTATTGACACTTATCACAAAAACTTTAGGCCAAATAGAATGAGTACTGAGAATTGTGAGTTGAGGGAAAAAATTGCCTCTACAACAAAGGAAAAAAGAAGTCTTGAGTTGTTTTTCTGTGAACTTTAACTGTTATTTATTTGTTGTTTTAAACATGCAGATTTTAATAGAGCCATGAAATTCATCTCTGTTGCTGTCATTTACCTTTAATTAACAATTTGTTGATGAAACACAAAGTAGGGAGAATTTTCTACTTAAGGTTCATAGCCTTTTCCTAATTTTTCCTCTTTGTTCTCTTATTTTGGGAATATTTTTCCCGCTATATAATTGTTGTAAATGGGTATGTTGTATAGTTCAAATGTACAATCTATTTTTACTTCAGTATGAGGGAATTTCAGGGTCCAAGGTCACTCAGCTAGGAGTGAATACATCACGGCAGGAATGCATCCTGGATCTTCCATTAGCCAATTAGGCAATTTGAGGACCAAATTAATAATGATGGTAACCGATAATAACTCACTGACTAAAATAGGAATCCATGAGGCCATACTGATGTAAATGTGTGATGAATAAATATATAAATGGGGGAGAATGAATAGCTTCTCCTGAGAGCAGAATGCTGACTAATAAATGTGATAAAGGCAGAAGGAAGGATGAAGTTAGAAAATTACCATTTGGCAGTCACCATATTAATTATTTTAGTGGAAGCTGAAATTAGTGGGTGAGTTTGATGAGGAACATGATACTTACAGTCTCAAGTTATCTCCCTCAAGATTACTTATGGATTACAAAGAGAAAAAAAGTGATTGTACAATGGTGCAATCTGGTAGACACTGCCTTAAGTTAACATTACCAATAATGGAACCAAGTAACATCATGTGCTTCTGATGTGATGCATTGATAAAGACACAGCATCACTTTTGTGATATTCCTTTCCTGCCCCAAATGCCTAAGTTGACTTTAATCATGAGACATCAGACAAATATAAATTAAGGAATATTCTACAAATATCTGGTCTGTAGTCTTAAAAAAAGGTCAAGGTCATGAAAGGCTGATTAATTTTTCTAGAATAAAGAAGACTAAAGAGACATAACGACTAAATGTAACATGTTATCTTGGAATTGAAGACTGGACTGAAAAAAAAGGACACTTAAAACAATTGATAAAATTTGATTATGGACTGTGGATTAGTTAGTGTTATTATATCAGTGTTTAAGGGTCTGATTTTGATACTTGTAATATGGTTATGTAAGAGAATGTCTTTTATCGCAGGGTAATATCTCTACTGAAGAATCTGATAATGAGAATGCTGATTCTTTCTCTTTATGCTGCTGTCATATACCACCTGATGTTTTCTGTTCTGATAGAGAACAGCCAGTTATTCCTTCTGATATAGAAGCATATTAAACAGAACTTTTACCCAGAAACACTCAAGTACAATTTCCAAATGATAAAAAGTGGAAGGCCTTACTATAATAACTGGTACAGATGATTCATATCCTTCAAGTCCCGTATTAGATTATTGTTGCAGTTTGCTAATGCTGCACTTTTGCAAAACACCAGAAATGGATGGGCTTTTCTAAAGGGGGTTTATTTGGTTACACAGTTACAGTCTTAAGGCCATAAAATGTCCAAGGTAACGTATCAACAGTTGGGCACCTTCATTGGAGGATGGCCAATGGCATCCGGAAAACCTCTGTTAGCTGGGAAGGTGTGTGGCTGGCATCTGCTCGAAGTTCTGGTTTCAAAATGGCTTTCTCCCAGGACATTCCTCTCTAGGCCGCAGCTCCTCTTCAAAATGTCACTCTCCATTGCTCTTGGGGCATTTGTCCTCTCTTAGCTTCTCTGGTGCAAGAGTCTGCTTTCAACGGCTGTCTTCAAACTGTCTCTCATCTGCAGCTACTCTCTCAGCTCCTGCACATTCTTCAAAGTGTCTCTCTTGGCTGTAGCAAGCTTGCTCCTTTTGTCTGAATTTATGTAATGCTCTAGTAAACTAATCAAGGCCCATGCTGAATGGATGGGGCCACACCTCCATGGAAATGATCTAATCAGAGTTATCACCTACAGTTGAGTGGGTCACATTTCCATGGAAACACTCAATCAAAAAATTACAATCTAATCAACACTAATACGTTTGCCCACACAAGATTGTGTCAAAGATAATGGTGTTTTGGGGGACATAATACATTCAAACCGGCACAGTTACACTGAAAGAGAAGATAAACAGTTACAAAAGCTGTATTTTCAAGAAAGCAGAAAGGTCTTCTCAACTTTCTTAGATATAGATAACATGTAATTGCCTAGTCCTCCGTGAAAACAGGATGGGGCTGCAGCTGTTACTTTAATCACAAATAAGCTGTAAAGATGTAGCAAGGTTGAATACAGTCCTCATCAAATGTATGTTTATCAATAATTTAGCAATGGCTAAACTAATCATAGAATAAAATGAGAAAGCTATATTAACAAGTTAGAGACAAGTAATATAATAGTAATCACTTTTTCTAATATTTAGACTTTATACAAGTAAAAGTATATTATATTGCTCTTATAGAAGTCATGCTTAATTAGTAACAAATATTATCAGTAGAGTTTTACAGGTATTCAAGGCTAAGTCTCTGATAATTTGGATACCCTTCTTTGATCTTGAACCACTTGTGGATCAAGACACTTCACTTTATGAGTCATTCACGTTCATGAAGCATCATTTAATGTAAAAATAGAATATGGTTTGATTGAATGTAAATCAAAAGTGCTATAAATTCTCTGTAACTAAGACAAGGGGGAGCTCTCTGATCTTATGTCCAGCTGCGTCTGGAGGAGTGTGTCTCTGCTTGATAATGTATCAATTAATTTTTACATTGTAAACTTGTTCCTTTTACCTTAAGTGCTCTTTTAGTAAAAATGTGTTAAAGGTGAATTCTTGTCTTGAGTGCTCTTTACTTTTAAACTATTGTCTGTCCCTATACTCTTAATCGAGTGGGAGGTTACTTGATGAGGCCCAAATGCATCGAATCATGACCTGATAAGGCTTTTTTGTTTTTCTAATGGAGATCATAGTTTTGAGGTGTACAGAGATGAACCCATGACACTTTGTTAATAGAAAATGCACATTGAAGTATTTAGGGGAAAATAGGCATTATGTCTGCAACTTAATCTCAAATGGTTCAGAAAAATGTGTGTATACACACACACACACACACACACACACACATACAGAGTGAATGATAAAACAAATAGGGTGAACTGTAAACAACTGGTGAATTAGGTCAAAAGTATACAGGAGTATGATTCTTTTTTTTTTTTCCTTTATTTATTTATTTTTATCTTCATTTTATTGAGATATATTCACATACCACGCAGTCATACAAAACAAATCGTACTTTTGATTGTTCACAGTACCATTACATAGTTGTACATTCATCACCTAAATCAATCCCTGACACCTTCATTAGCACACACACAAAAATAACAAGAATAATAATTAGAGTGAAAAAGAGCAATTGAAGTAAAAAAGAACACTGGGTACCTTTGTCTGTTTGTTTCCTTCCCCTATTTTTCTACTCATCCATCCATAAACTAGACAAAGTGGAGTGTGGTCCTTATGGCTTTCCCAATCCCATTGTCACCCCTCATAAGCTACATTTTTATACAACTGTCTTCGAGATTCATGGGTTCTGGGTTGTAGTTTGATAGTTTCAGGTATCCACCACCAGCTACCCCAATTCTTTGGAACCTAAAAAGGGTTGTCTAAAGTGTGTGTAAGAGTGCCCACCAGAGTGACCTCCCGGCTCCTTTTGGAATCTCTTTCCTTTCACATACCCTTTTGGTCAAGAAGATGTTCTCCGTCCCACGATGCCAGGTCTACATTCCTCCCCAGGAGTCATATTCCACGTTGCCAGGGAGATTCACTCCCCTGGGTGTCTGATCCCACGTAGGGGGGAGGGCAGTGATTTCACCTTTCAAGTTGGCTTAGCCAGAGAGAGAGGGCCACATCTGAGCAACAAAGAGGCATTCGGGAGGAGGCTCTTAGGCACAACCATAGGGAGGCCTAGCCTGTCCTTTGCAGCAACAGTCTTCCCAAGGGTAAATCCTGTGGTAGAGGGCTCAACCCATCAAACCACCAGTCCCCTATGTCTGTGGTCATGTTAGCAACCATCGACGTGGGGTAGGCGAATACCCCTGCATTCTCCACAGGCTCCTCAAGGGGGCACTACATCTTTTTTTCCTTGTTTTTCTTTTTTTTGTTTTAACTTTCCCTTCTTTTTTAAATCAACTGTATGAAAAAAAAGTTAAAAAGAAAACAAACATACAATAAAAGAACATTTCAAAGAGACCACAACAAGGGAGTGAGAAAAAGACAACTAACCTAAGATAACTGCTTAACTTCCAACATGTTCCTACTTTACCCCAAGAAAGTTACCTAATATAGCAACATTTCTGTGAACTTGTTCCTACTATATCCATCAGAAATTAACAGACCATAGTCATTCCTGGGCATCCCCAGAACGTTAAATAGCTTATCTGTTCTTCTTGGATTATTGTTCCCCCTTCCTTAATTGCTCTCTATTGCTAGTTCCCCTACATTCTACATTATAAACCATTTGTTTTACATTTTTCAAAGTTCACATTAGTGGTAGCATATAATAGTTCTCTTTTTGTGCCTGGCTTATTTTGCTCAGCATTATGTCTTCAAGGTTCATCCATGTTGTCACATGTTTCACGAGATCATTCCTTCTTACTGCCGTGTAGTATTCCATCGTGTGTATATACCACATTTTATTTATCCACTCATCTGTTGAAGGACATTTGGGTTGTTTCCATCTCTTGGCAATTGTGAATAATGCTGCTATGAACATTGGCGTGCAGATATCTGTTTGTGTCACTGCTTTCCGACCTTCTGGGTATATACCGAGAAGTGCAATCGCTGGATCGAATGGTAACTCTATATCTAGTTTTCTAAGGAACTGCCAGACTGACTTCCAGAGTGGCTGAACCATTATACAGTCCCACCAACAATGAATAAGAGTTCCAATTTCTCCACATCCCCTCCAGCATTTGTAGTTTCCTATTTGTTTAATGGCAGCCATTCTAATCGGTGTTAGATGGTATCTCATTGTGGTCTTGATTTGCATCTCTCTAATAGCTAGTGAAGCTGAACATTTTTTCATGTGTTTCTTGGCCATTTGTATTTCCTCTTCAGAGAACTGTCTTTTCATATCTTTTGCCCATTTTATAATTGGGCTGTCTGTACTATTGTCATTGAGTTGTAGGATTTCTTTATATATGCAAGATATCAGTCTTTTGTCAGATACATGGTTTCCAAAAATTTTTTCCCATTGAGTTGGCTGCCTCTTTAACTTTTTGAGAAATTCCTTTGAGGTGCAGAAACTTCTAAGGTTGAGGAGTTCCCATTTATCTATTTTTTCTTTTGTTGCTTGTGCTTTGGGTGTAAAGTCTAGGAAGTGGCTGCCTAATACAAGGTCTTGAAGATGTTTTCCTACATTATCTTCTAGGAGTTTTATGGTACTTCCTTTTATATTGAGATCTTTCATCCATTTTGAGTTAATTTTTGTGTAGGGGGTGAGGTAGGAGTCCTCTTTCATTCTTTTGGATATGGATATCCAACTCTCCCAGCCCCATTTGTTGAAAAGACCATTATGACTCAGTTCAGTGACTTTGGGGGCCTTATCAAAGATCAGTCGGCCATAGATCTGAGGGTCTATCTCTGAATTCTCAATTCGATTCCATTGATCTATATGTCTATCTTTGTGCCAGTACCATGCTGTTTTGGCAACTGTGGCTTTATAATAAGCTTCAAAGTCAGGGAGTGTAAGTCCTCCCACTTCGTTTTTCTTTTTTAGAGTGTCTTTAGCAATTCGAGGCATCTTCCCTTTCCAAATAAATTTGATAACTAGCTTTTCCAAGTCTGCAAAGTAGGTTGTTGGAATTTTGATTGGGATTGCATTGAATCTGTAGATGAGTTTGGGTAGAATTGACATCTTAATGACATTTAGTCTTCCTATCCATGAACATGGGATATTTTTCCATCTTTTAAGGTCCCCTTCTATTTCTTTTAGTAGAGTTATGTAGTTTTCTTTGTATAGGTCTTTTACATCTTTGGTTAAGTTGATTCCTAAGTACTTGATTTTTTTAGTTGCTATTGAAAATGGTATCTTTTTCTTGAGTGTATCTTCAGTTTGTTCATTTCTAGCATATAGAAACATTACTGACTTATGTGCATTAATCTTGTATCCCGCTACTTTGCTAAATTTGTTTATTAGCTCTAGTAGCTGTATCATCGATTTCTCAGGGTTTTCTAGATATAAGATCATATTGTCTGCAAACAATGACAGTTTTACTTCTTCTTTTGCAATTTGGATGCCTTTTATTTCTTTGTCTTGCCGGATTGCCCTGGCTAGCACTTCCAGCACAATGTTGAATAACAGTGGTGACAGCGGGCATCCTTGTCTTGTTCCTGATCTTAGAGGGAAGGCTTTCAGTCTCTCACCATTGAGTACTATGCTGGCTGTGGGTTTTTCATATATGCTCTTTATCATGTTGAGGAAGTTTCCTTCAATTCCTACCTTTTGAAGTGTTTTTATCAAAAAGGGATGTTGGATTTTGTCAAATGCTTTTTCAGCATCTATTGAGATGATCAATTGATTTTTCCCTTTTGACTTGTTAATGTGTTGTAATACATTGATTGATTTTCTTATGTTGAACCATCCTTGCATGCCTGGAATGAACCCCACTTGGTCATGGTGTATGATTTTTTTAATGTGTCTTTGGATTCGATTTGCAAGTATTTTGTTGAGGATTTTTGCATCTATATTCATTAGGGAGATTGGCCGGTAGTTTTCCTTTTTTGTAGCATCTTTGCCTGGTTTGGGTATTAGATTGATGTTAGCTTCATAAAATGAGTTAGGTAGTGTTCCATTTTCTTCAATGTTTTGAAAGAGTTTGAGTAAGATTGGTGTCAGTTCTTTCTGGAAAGTTTGGTAGAATTCCCCTGTGAAGCCATCTGGCCCTGGGCATTTATTTGTGGGAAGATTTTTGATGACTGATTAGATCTCTTTGCTTGTGATGGGTTGGTTGAGGTCTTCTATTTCTTCTCTGGTCAGTCCAGGATGTTCATATGTTTCCAGGAAATTGTCCATTTCCTCTACATTATCCAGTTTGTTGCCATACAGTTTTTCATAGTATCCTCTTATAATTTTTTAAATTTCTTCAGGATCTGCAGTAATGTCACCTTTTTCATTCATTACTTTGTTTATATGGGTCTTCTCTCTTTTTGATTTTGTCAGTCTAGCTAGGGGCTTGTCAATCTTGTTGATCTTCTCAAAGAACCAACTTTTGGTGATATTTATCCTCTCTATTGTTTTTTTGTTCTCTATGTCATTTATTTCTGCTTTAATCCTTGTTATTTCTTTTCTTGTACTTGGTTTAGGATTGGTTTGCTGTTCATTTTCTAGCTTCTTCAGTTGATCCATTAGTTCTTTGATTTTGGCTCTTTCTTCCTTTTTAATATATGCGTTTAGTGCTATAAATTTCCCCCTTAGCACTGCTTTTGCTGCATCCCATAGGTTTTGGTATGTTGTGTTCTCATTTTCATTCGTCTCTATATATTTAGCAATTTCTCTTGCTATTTCTTCTTTAACCCACTGATTGTTTAGGAGTGTGTTGTTTAACCTCCAGGTATTTGTGAATTTTCTAAGTCTCTGATGGTTATTGACTTCTAATTGTATTCCATTGTGGTCAGAGAATGTGCAACATGTTGATGGTTCATTTTTTTGATCCATTCTGTAAATCTATATCTTTTAATTGGGGAGTTTAATCCATTTACATTCAACGTTATAACCGTGAAGGCATTTCTTGAATCAGCCATCTTATCCTTTGGTTTATGTTTGTCATATTTTTCCCCTCTCTCTATTAATATCCTTTATTGTACCCATACCGAATCTCTTTAGTACTGAACCTTTCTCCAAGTCTCTCTGTCCTTTCTTTGTTTCTCTGTCTGTAGGGCTCCTTTTAGTATCTCCAGTAGGGCAGGCCTCTTGTTAGCAAATTCTCTCAGCATTTGTTTGTCTGTGAAAAATTTAAGCTCTCCCTCAAATTTGAAGGAGAGCTTTGCTGGATAAAGTATTCTTGGCTGGAAATTTTTCTCACTCAGAATTTTAAATATATCGTGCCACTGCCTTCTTGCCTCCATGGTGGCTGCTGAGTAGTCACTACTTAGCCTTATGCTGTTTCCTTTGTATGTGGTGAATTGCTTTTCTCTTGCTGCTTTCAGAACTTGCTCCTTCTCTTCTGTGTTTGACAGTGTGATCAGAATATGTCTCGGAGTGGGTTTATTTGGATTTATTCTATTTGGAGTTCGCTGAGCATTTATGATTTGTGTATTTATGTTGTTTAGAAGATTTGGGATGTTTTCCCCAACAATTTCTTTGAATACTTTTCCTAGACCTTTACTCTTTTCTTCCCCTTCTGGAACACCAATGAGTCTTATATTCGGACGTTTCATATTATCTATCATATCCCTGAGGTCCATTTCGATTTTTTCAAAATTTTTCCCCATTTTTTCTTTTATGCTTTCATTTTCCATTCTGTCATCTTCCAGGTCACTGATTCGTTGTTCAACTTCCTCTAGTCTTGTACTATGAGTGTCCAGAATCTTTTTAATTTGGTCAACAGTTTCTTTAATTTCCATCAGATCATCCATTTTTTTATTTAGTCTTGCAATGTCTTCTTTATGCTCTTCTAGGGTCTTCTTGATCTCCTTTGTATCAAGTACTATGGTCTCATTGTTCATCTTTAGTTCTTTGAGTAGCTGCTCTAGGTGCTGTGTCTCTTCTGAGCTTTTGATTTGGGTGCTTGGGCTTGGGTTATCCATATCGTCTGGTTTTTTCATATGCTTTATAATTTTCTGTTGTTTTTGGCCTCTTGGCATTTGCTGAATTTGATAGGGTTCTTTTAGGATTTGTAGACCAATTGAAGTCCTTATCTCTAATTTATCAGATCTACAGCTTCGTGGAGTACACTTTCTCTAACTAACCAGCAGGTGGCGTCCACGAGCCACCTGTTCTCCACAAGCCAGTTCTCTCCTGCTTAGACTTTTTGGTGAGTGGGGGAGTGAGTCTTGTGGGGTCCAATTGGTGTACCAAGCTTGCGTGTGTAGTTGGTGTTGCCTGCCCTGTATATGGGGCGTGTTTCTGGGCAGTCAGGGAGGGGGGGTGGCCCTAACAATCAAATCTCCCTGGTGATCCTAAAGTTTTAAAGCTGCTGTAATAGTCTAATCCTTCAGTTCAGTCCTGCCACAGTTTGTCTCTGCCACTGACCCACAAGTCCTTGGTATTGGCGTTTGGCTCCTGAGACTTGCAAGTGGGCCCCTCTTCCAGGCTGTGCACCCCGGGTCCTCTGTTGAGGGATGACTGTGCTATGTCACAGGTGAGTGCCGTCCCCCCAGGGCAGTTCTGGGCTGCTGGGCTGTGTAGGGAGGCTCACAGTCTGCTGAAATGATGGCTGAATTGGGCTTTGTTAATTCACACTGCTCCACCTTCCCAACTCTGGGACAATCAGCTGAGGATGCAGGGAAGGCTAATGTCCACACCCAGTTTTGTGGTGTGTGCCTGTTATTTGAAGCGTTTCCATCACACTGGGTTGTCTGGGGCAGCTCTGGGCTATGGGGCTGGTGACGGGCAGGAGTGTTTCGTGTCCACCAGGATGATGGCTGTGAGCGGACACCCCCCTTTTCTTGGGAAGTTGTGGTGTTTAGTGAATTTTCTCAGCCACTGGATTATTGCCTTTTGTCTCAGAGCTCTCTTAGTTCTGCTCTTGTCTTGACCTGCCCAAATTGCAAGTCTTTGAAGCTTTCTGTATTGGGCTTCTTAGAGTAATTGTTTTAGAAAAAGAAAAAAGGATTAAAAAAAAGGCCCTCCTTAGAGATCTAACGGGTTATTGAAGTGCTAAGAGAGAAAGCAATTAGGGCCATTAGGGAAAGGTCCACAGCGCAGAGAGATCAGTTTTTCTTTGGGATTTGCATATGAGCCTCAGGGCCTGAGCTCTGCCCTTGCCCTTTCTATGTTCACCAGAACTCCAAAAATCCTCCGCTTTTATTTTGGAGTTTTTTGTGTTTTTTTTTTTCTATGCCTGTCTCCTCTCTGCTCGGCTGGCTGCTCTCAGATTCTCTGGTGTCTGGTCTCAGTCTATCTATGGTTGGAGTTTGGATCAGTAGAATGAGTTTCTGATAAGGGCTGCCACTGCAGTTCTCCTTTCTCCTTCCCGGAGCTGACAGCCCCTCCTCCCACGGGACTGAGCCTGGCAGGGAGGGGTGCAGGTCCCCTGGCTACAAAAACTTACCGATTTTGCTGATCTCAGCAGTTCCACGTTTTCATAAGTGTTGTATGAAGTATGCCCAAAGTCAGATTGCTCTGTGGTGTCCAGTCCACGCAGTTCCTGGCTTTCTACCTACTTTCCTGGAGGAGTAACTAAAACATACAGCTCACCAGTCCGCCATCTTGCCCCACCTTCACCCTCTGTTTATTTTTTAAACAGTTTTATTCACACCATACAATCCATCCTAAATAAACAATCAATGTTTCCCAGTATAATCACATAGTTATGCATTCACAATCACAATCTATATGAGGATATTTCCATTTCTCCTTGGTTTCTGCTGAGAAATCCGCACATAGTCTTATCAAGCTTCCCTTGCATGTGGTGGATGGCTTTTCTCTTGCTGTTTTCAGAATTCTCTCTTTGTCTTTGATGTTTGATAATCTGATTATTAAATGTCTGGGAATAGGTCTATTATGGATCTATTCTGTTTGGGGTATGCTGTGCTTCTTGGATTTATAATTTTATGTCTTTCAAAAGAGATGGGAAAATTTTGGTCATTATTTCCTCCATAATTCTTTCTGTCCCCTTTCCCTTCTCTTCTTCTTTTGGGATACCCATGACACACATATTCATGTGCTTTATGTTGTTCTTCAATTCCCTGGGACCCAGATCAATTTTTCCATTCTTTTCCCTGTCTTTTTGTGTGTAGGATTTCTGATGTTCTGTACTCTCTAGTTCATGAATCCTTTCTTCCATCTCTTCAAATCTCCTATTGTATATCTCCATTGTGTTTTTCATTTTCTATTTTTGCCTTTCCTTCCCATAAGTTCTGCCATTTGTGTGTGTGTGTGTATTATTGAGATTGTTCACATACCATACAACTATCCAAAGATCCAAAGTGCACAATCAGTTGCCTAGGGCACCATCATACAGCTGTGCATCCATCAACACATTTTTTTTTTAATTTTTAGAACATTTTCATTACTCCAGTAAAGAAGTAAAGACAAAAAAAAGGAGACTGAAATCCTCCCATACCCCTAACCATCCCTCCTCCATTATTGATTCATAGTATTGGTATGGTACATTAGTTACTGTTGATAAAAGAATGTTCAAATACCAACTGTAGTATATAGTTTGCAATAGGTATATATATTTTTTCCTATATGCCCCTCCATTATTAACTTCTAGTTATAGTGTCATATGTTTGTTCTAGTTCATGAGAGAGATTTCTGATATTTGTACAGTTAATCACAGACATCGTCCACCACAAGATTCACTGTTTTATACATTCCCGTCTTTTAACCTCCAACTTTCCTTCTGGTAACATATGTGACTCTGAGCTTACCTTTTCCACCACCTTCACACACCTTCAGCACTGTTAGTTATTCTCAAACACGCTACCATCACCCCTGTCTATTTCCAAACATTTAAGTTTACCCAGTTGAACATTCTGCTCATAATAAGAAAACACTACCCCTTCTTTAGCCTCACTGTATATCCTGGTAGCTTATATTTCATGTCTGTGAGTTTACATATTATAATTAGTTCATATCAGTGAGATCCTGCAATATTTGCCTTTATGTGTCTGTCTTATTTCATTCGATATAGTGCCCTCAAGGTTTCTTCATCAACCCCTTTATTTTAAGACGGTTTTGTTCATACACCATACTTTCCATCCTAAGTAAAGAATTGTTGGTTCCTTGTATAGTCACATATTTACGTATTCAGCACCATTGCCACTATCTATATAAAGACATCTCCATTTCTTCTCCAAAGAGGAGGAAGAGTCAAAGAAAAAGAAAAAAAGAGAGAGAGAAATAAAACAACAACAACAAAAACATGACAGCTAGAACACAACAAAAGGAAAGATAGCATTAACCTAAAGTAGGGTAAGTAGTCAGACAACCTCACCAATGCCAGGAGTCCCATATCCTTCCCCTATTCACCCCCCTATATGCATTTAGCTTTGGCATATTGCCTTTGTTATAGTAAAGGAAACATAATACAATGTTTACATTAATTATAGTTTCTAGTTTGCAATGATTGTATTTCCCCCCCAATCCCACCCTATTTTTAACACCTTGCAGTGTTGACATTCATTTGTGCTACCTCATGTAAAAACATATTTGTACCTTTTATTACAATCGTTGAGCACCCTAGGTTTCCCTGAGTTACACAGTCCCAATCTTTATCCTTTGTCTTTTGTTCTGGTGTCCCACATGGTCCCAACCTTCCTCTTTCAACCATACTCACAGTCATCTTTGTTCAGTGTACTTACATTGCTGTGCTACTATCTCCCAAAATTGTTTTCCAAACCTCTCACTCCTGTCTTTTCCTTCCTGTCTTCAGTGTTTCCTTTAGTGTTTCCTATAGAGCAGGTATCTTGTTCACAAACTCTGTCATTGTCTGTTTGTCAGAGAATATTTTAAGCTCTCCCTCATAATTTGAAGGACAGTTTTGCTGGATATAGGATTCTTGGTTGGTGGTTTTTCTCTTTCAGTATCTTAAATATATCAAGCTTACTTTGTATGTGATGGATCACTTTTCTCTTGCTGCTTTCAGGATCCTCTCTTTATCTTTGATGTTTGATAATCTATTATTCAGTGTCTTGGCTTGGGCCTATTCAGATTTATTCTGTTTGCGGTACGCTGCACTTCTTGGATCCTTAATTTTATGTTTTTCATAAGAGATGGGAAATTTTCATTCATTATTTCCTCTAATATTGCTTCTGCCCTTTTTCCCTTCTCTTCTCCTTCAGGGACACTAATGACATGTACATTCTGGATTTTGGTTTTGTCCTTAAGTTCCCGGAGGCATTGCTCATATTTTCCCATTCTTTTCTCTATATGTTCTTTTGTGTGTAGGCTTTCAGTTGCCTTGTTCTCCAGTTCCTGAGTGTTTTCTTCTGCCTCTTGAGATCTGCGGTTGTATGTTTCCATTGTGACTTTCATCGCTTGTGTTGTGCCTTTTATTTCCATAGATTCTGCCCGTTAGTATCTCAAACTTTCAATTTCTACCTTATGTTCACCCAGTGTTTTCATTATATGGTCCATCTCTTGCCATATCCTCCCTAAACTTTTTGAATTGACTTAGTATTAGTTGTTTAAGTTCCTGTATCTCAGTTGAGGTGTAAGTTTGTTCCTTGAACTGGGACATAACTTTGTTTCTCTTAGTGTAGGTTGTAGTTTTCTGTTGTCTAGGCTTGGTTCCTTGGTTACTGCAATCAGGTTTTCCCAGACCAGAACAGACTCCAGACCCAAAAGGAAGAACTATTCAGTGTCCATTTTCCCTGAGGGTGTGTCTTAGAAAATTGGTACACCCTGTGAGATCTCAAGTCACTGTGCTTTACTGCTCAGCAGGTGGTGCCTGCCAGCCTGTAGCTCCAGACTGGTGTATGGAGGTGTGTCCTGTGGCTGTTTTCCCCGAGTCTCTGGGGTCTGGTTCTGAATGGAAGGTGGGTAGTAGAGCTGGGTCACACCCCTTTCCTCTTAGGGAAGATGGACCCCTTAGGGAGAGGTCATTAGCATTTCAATGTTCTCTCTCTGCTTGTGCTGTCTCCACCCTTGTCTGGGTCAGAGAGCTGGGAACTGAAAATGGCTGAATCTTTCTCCAATGAGTTGAAACAGGAACAGAAAGCCCCTTTCAGGGCCAGTCCGGCTCTCCAAGATCAGTCTTCACCCAAAGCCTCTGTCTGCTTGTTGGAGATTTGTATGGAGCAGTCCACACTTGTTAATTAAAACCCCAGTTGGCGCTCAGCTGTGCTATATTCACTCGCTCGCAGAGAGCTGTTCTCTGGCTCCGTGAGGCTTTGCAGCTCAGGCCGTAGGGGGAGAGGACTCCAAGCTTGGATCCGCAGTTTTTACTTACAGATTTTTGCTGCGATCTCGGGCATTCCTCCCAGTTCAGGTTGGTGTATGATGAGTGGACATCACGTTTGTCCCCCCGCAGCTATTCCAGATTATTTACTAGCTGTTCCTGGTTGCTTGTTAGTTGTTCCAGGGGGACTAACTAGCTTCCACTCCTCTCTATGCTGCCATCTTAGATCTCTATCTGCCATTTGTTTTTTCAAGATTATGAATTCTTCTTTATAGTCATCCAGGGTCTTCTTTAAATCTGTCATCTTTTTTGCCACACTTCCCTTCAGCTCGTTGATTTGATTTAGAAGATTTGTTTGAACATCTTAAATTAGTTGTTTTAACTCATGTATTTCACTTGAAGTGTTAAGTTTATTCCTTTGATTGGGCCATATCTTCATTTTTCCTTGTGTGAATTGCAATGTTTTTTTGTCTAGGCATATGATTTTCTTGAGTAACCCAATCATATTTTCCCAGACTAGAGAGGCCTAGGTCACAGGAGTACAGTGTAATAAGTATAAAGTTTCCCTGAGGATGAGACCCAACAGATAGTCAGACTTTCCTGTGAGGCCTCTAGAGTCTGTTCTTTTCCTATCCTGCCCAGCGGCTCATGCTTGTCAGCCTGCAGCTCCCCACCAGTATAAAGAGGTGCAGTGTCTTTAATTTTCGGTGGACCCTGTCCCTCCTGCCAGGGGCCAAGGGTGAACCAGAAGCCAAGCTTAAACTGTTTCTTTTTTTTTTTTCTTTTTCCCCAGGCCCTGGGGTCTGAATTCTCTGAGGGAGGGCAGCCACTTGAGCTCGGCTGTGCTCTCCCTTTTCTTAGGGAAGATATGCTCTTTAGAGAATTATCTCCTTCCTTTGTCTCTCTAACTATCTTAACTCCACCCTTGCCTGGGTCAGTGCTGATAACTATAAATGCCCGAGGCTTTCTCTAATGAGCTACTTAGACTGAGAGAAAAAAAAAAAAAGAAAAAAGAAAGAAATCTTCTTTTCAGAGCCAGTCCCCAGACCCCCAGTTTTGCTGGTCAACTGGAGTTGTTGCCTGGTTCTGTGTGCCCCTTTTCTCGGGACACAGCCTTTTTCCAGTATTCTGAACTCAGCCAACTCCAAAAGCCTCTATTTTTATTTATTTATTGTTATTATTTTATTTTATTTTATTTTTTCCATCAGCCCCACCACTCTCTGCCGATAGGAGACCTCTGGGTTCCTTTCCTGCTTGTTCCGGTTTATCTGTGCTTGTAGCCTATATTCAGTACTCCAAATTTATTAATTAAAACAGCGATTAGAGCTTGGTTGAGTTACGTTCCCTTGCTCCCAGCAGATATCACTTCTTTTTCCCACAGGGATGTGTTCCACTTCAGCCTGCCGTGCTGTGGGGTGGCTTGCCAGCTCCGCAGTTTGAGGTGCTTTACTCACAGTTCGATGCTGCGGTATCAGC
Organism: Choloepus didactylus; assembly: GCF_015220235.1. NCBI lineage: Eukaryota > Metazoa > Chordata > Mammalia > Pilosa > Megalonychidae > Choloepus > Choloepus didactylus. The sequence continues at coordinate 157,054,733 of NC_051310.1, read as the reverse complement.
TATTCCACCCATTCCAGACTGGTTTACAGTGTGTTTCTGGTTATGGATGTCCCACCAACAGTTGTTCCAGACTATTTTCTAGTTATTCCTGGCTATTTACTAGTTGCTCTAGGGGACTAACTAATTTCCTCACCTCCTTATGCTACCATCTTGTCCTGCCTCCCCCATCATGGTACATTTTAATGTGGGCATGCTGTTGGTTTCACTGGGATCTTTTCTCCATCAGCCACCTTCCTTTTGTGTTTTTAGTTACTTCTGGGGGATGTGGGTTGGGGGAGGGTAGGTGAGAAGATGGTTGTGGTGGGAGTATGAGAAAGTTATGGGGTGAAGGAAAAGCAAGGTTCTGAAAAGAGCTAGAGCACAGGGATATATCCTGGAAAGAAAGTAGCATTGGAGCATCTCAACCCCTTGACTGCCCCCTTGTTATACATCTCTCCATCCAGATGTCTGGTAGTTCTGTGTGAGAGGAAGGTAAAAATCTGAAAAAGCTGAAACAAAAGTTCTAGAAGGTCCTGTTCAAGGTGATGGGGTAAAGGCAGTACTGGTCTGAAAGTCTGGGGTTTGGTGTGGTCTTGGGCCCACCATTTTACCTTTCTTTAAGTTTTTTTTTCCTTTCCTCTAAAGACTATATCCATAGCATTATAGCAAATAATTACTATTGAACCAGGCACTGTAAAGTGAAGGGATTGGAAAAGACTAAGGGTCTTAAGTTCATGGATAAGATTTAGGTGATCTGTGAACTTGTCAAGCATTTTTCAGGGGAAGGAGTCAAAGCTTTCATCACATTTCACAGGAATGAGTAAGCAAGAAAAGGTTGAAAACCACTGGGCTAAATGAGCTCTAAGGTCCTCCCAGCCTTGACCCTCTGAGTCTTCTCTTGTAGAACGAGTGAGGTGGCACCTGGCAGTGAGGTCCTCTATATCTGTCTGCCTTTGGGGAATGTTGGGTATGCTTTGGTTGTGGGTGCAGAATTGTGAGGAAGCCTGGGAATAGGTGCATGGAAGAATGTGGCAGAATCTGGTTTCTGGAGCCAGACTGCCTGGGTTTAAGCCCACTTTGTCACTTACTAATCAGATGATTTGAAGTAAGTTAAATCTATCTGAGTTTTTGTTTTTTTTCATTTGTAAAATGGGGATAATGCCATAATTAACTCCAATTGTTGTTAATTCTTTTAAAATGCTTCAAGCAGTGCCTCGCAAAGAGTAAACATTATTTAACTATTTCTTATTGCTATTATTTTAAGATGAATGTATATATGGATATATATATATATAAATGAAAATATTTGGGAGAGTGTTGGTGCTTGTGGTATGTATAGGGGAGAAGTGTGTATGAAACTGTACTTGAGTAGCAGGATATGAATCCTCAAGTCATTTTTTATGTGAAAGTTTGAATTCTCTCTTTCTCTCTCTTTTTCTTTCTTCTCAGAAATCATTTGAAGTAAATAATTTATTCTACCTTTGCAGGGTATAACTATATTCCCAATTCCTACCTTGCTCCCAGGATTGGCATGAGTCTAAGAACTCAGACACCTGGAGTCTGATCTTGGTGTCTGATGGTGATTTTTCTGTCTTGGAGATGTTTAGACAAGCCCTCCTAGGACAGTACTCCTTTGAGTATCATGATTTCAGAACTTCAGTTCTGGACTGGACCAGAGACCTCATCAGAGGATCCTTTGGTCTTTGCCTGATTCTTCTTCATTGGTCTGCTTCCATTGATGCTCACCTGGCATTACCTGTGGCCAGAACTCTTGAGCCAACCATCCAGTTTCCATGTGACCAGGAACATCTGCTTGTGTCTCTCTTGACTTTTGTAGGATAAAGGATACCCCTAGAAAACTTGGTGGAGTGGTGGGAGCTATGCCTGTGCCTATGCTTTGGGTTGCCCTGTGTGGCTGGAACACTGGAGGCTGGGACAGCAGATGCTCACACCACTGCTACATGTGCAGGCTGCAGTAAACTCTGTGGGTCCATCTTCTAAACCACACTGGTAGTCTTCTCTTTATTCCTTTTATAAATGGAGATAAATCACCCTTTGTCTTTGATCTTGTCCTCCAATACTCTGTATATTTTATGATTGGGTCAGGACATTTCTTTGTGCAAGAAAAGTTTCCCAACAATCACTGGGATCCTCCCTTTCTTTCCTTTTCTTAGTGAGAAATTGCCTACTATTCAGCACATATTAGTCATCATGGCCTCATTCCAGTTAGGGATGGGCCTAGAATTAGCAGCTTTACCCCTTTAGGGAACTCCACAGTGAAGAGATCAGAGTTAAAAAGAAGTTGAAAGCCACAAGAGAAGAATTAGATTTCATATTGAGGTATAGTTTACATATAGTAAAATTCATGAGTCTTAAATGTATAGTTGAATGTGTTTGGCAAATGTTATAGTTGTCTTATTCAACTACAATTAAGAAGAGTTCCATAACCCCCCCAAATTTCCCTCCTTCCTCTTTGCTTTGCAATCAACCCCCTTTCCCTTATCCTGTACTTCTGGCAATCAGTGATCTGATTTCTGTCCCTTTTGCCTTTTTCAGAATGTCACATAAATGGAATCATGCAGAATATAGCTGTTTTCGTTTGCTAAAGTTGCTGTTATATAAAATACCAGAAATGGATAGGCTTTTAAAAGGGGATTTATTCACTGCCCTCCCCACAACGTGGGATCAGACAACCAGAGGAGTGAATCTCCCTGGCAACATGGAATATGACTCCCGGGGAGGAATGTAGACCCCGCATCGTGGGAGGGAGAACATCTTCTTGACCAAAAGGGGGATGTGAAAGGAAATGAAATAAGCTTCAGTGGCAGAGAGATTCCAAAAGGAGCCGAGAGGTCACTCTGGTGGGCACTCTTACGCACAATTTAGATAACCCTTTTTAGGTTCTAATGAATTGGGGTAGCTGGTGGTGGATACCTGAAACTATCAAACTACAACCCAGAACCCATGTATCTCGAAGACAATTGTATAAAAATGTAGCTTATGAGGGGTGACAATGGGATTGGGAAAGCCATAAGGACCACACTCCCCTTTGTCTAGTTTATGGATGGATGAGTAGAAAAATAGGGGAACGAAACAAACAAACAAACAGACAAAGGCACCCAGTGTTCTTTTTTACTTTAATTGCTCTTTTTCACTTTAATTATTATTCTTGTTATTTTTGTGTGTGTGCTAATGAAGGTGTCAGGGCTTGGTTTAGGTGATGAATGTACAACTATGTAATGGTACTGTGAACAATCGAATGTACGATTTGTTTTGTATGACTGCGTGGTATGTGAATATATTTCAATAAAATGAAGGGGAAAAAAAAAGGACAGGGAAAAAAAAGGGGATTTATTAGGTCACAAATTTACAGTTCTGAGGCCATAAAAGTGTCCAAACTAAGGCATCAACAAGAGGATACCTTCACTGAAGAACCTCCGACGGTGTCTGAAAACCTCTCTTGGCTGGGAAGGCATGTGGCTGGCATCTGCTGATGCTCTGCTCCAGGGTTCTGGTTTTAAAATGGCTTTCTCCAAAATGTCTCTGGGCTAGCATCTACAAACATCTCCAAGTATCTCTAAGCATCTCTAAGCATCTCTGTCTGCTCCCAAGCATCTCTCCAAAAGTCTCTCTCAGCTGCTCTGGGGCATTTTGTCCCCTTTTAGCTCCTCCAGAGCAAACTCGGGCTAGCACCTGAAAGCATCAGCAAGCATCTGGGTCTGCTCCTTTTAAAGGACTACAGTAAACTAATCAAAAACCATGCTGAATGGGCGGGGCCACACCTCCATGGAAATAGTCTAATCAAAACTATCACCTACGGTTGGGTGAGTCACATCCCCATGGGAACAACCTAACCCAAATATCCCAGAAGATTGGATTAAAACATGGCCTTTGGGGGGACATAATATATCCAAACTGGCACAATAGCCTTTTGTGCCTGGCTTATTTCACTTAGCAGAATGCTTTTGAGATTCATCCATGTTGTTGCATTTATCACTGGTTTGTTCCTTTTTATTGCTGAATAGTATTCCATGGTAATGGGTATTCCACAATTTGTTTATCTGTTCATCGGTTGATGGACTTTTGGGCTGTTTCCTTTTTGTGCTGTTATGAACAATTGCATACGGAACTTTGAGTACACATATGATTTCATTTCTCTTGGGAAATTAAAGTGGGATTGCTGGGTCATTGTATGGTAAGTATATGTTTAACTTCATAAGAAACTGTCCAACTGTCTTCCAAAGTGGCTGTATCATTTTGCATTTCTATTAGCAGTGTATGAGAATTCCAGTCATACATAGAATTTTTACAGGCTCTTTGACGTATCTACACTCTTTTCCCCACGATAATGGGTCATTTTGGGAGGATCTTTTTGCTGTAAAAGCTCCAGTAAAGGTTTCAGTTACTCATTTTAGGGGTTAGCACAGCAGCTTCCTCTTTTGGGAAATTCTCTTATTTGGAAATAGAGAACTCCAAATCCCCATCCTCTATCTCTCATCTACCACTCCTCTGACTTCTCTTCTTCAGGCACAATAACATTGTTTCTCTTAATTTTTTCTTTATAGGTCTTCTTATTGGTCTTTTGTTGTCTCTGCATTTCCCTTCTGGACCTGCTCCCTGATTTCTATTTCCCAAGAAGAAGCAGAGTGCAGAAGTGACCCCAGTGGCTGAGGTGAGTATTAAGTTTCACAGACATGCTGGAAGACATCTGGCCTCTGCATGTTGTAGCCTACCTGGGCTGAGGTGCTGTGGGAATGCAAAGGTGTGTCAGGGGTCTCCAGGTAAGCGCTTATAGAGGTCAAGCTCCTAGGCTAAGTCAACTGAGTATATTCTAAAGATCTAGAAGACCCACCTGGGATGAGTGTCTTTGAGCTGCTTTACCTGTAATAGTGGAAACCATGCTGTTCCAGTTTGCTAATGCTGCCATTTTGCAAAATACCAGAACTGGATTGGCTTTTATAAAGGGGGTTTATTTGGTTACCAGGTTACAGTCTTAAGGCCATTAAGTGTCCAAGGTAAGGCATCAACAATAGGGTACCTTCACTGGAGAAAGGCCATTGGCACCTGGAAGACCTCTCTTAGCTGGGATGGCACGTGGCTGGCGTCTGCTTGATCCTAGGTTGCATTTCAGGTCCTCTCTTAGCTCCAGTGCATTCTTCAAAGTGTCCCTCTTGGCTGCAGCAGCATCTGGGCCTGCGTGGCTCTTTTTAAAGTACTACAGTAAATCAGTCAAGTCCCAAGCTGAATGGGCGGGGCCACACCTCCATGGAAATTATCAGAGTTATCACCTAGAGTTGGGTGGGTCACATCTCCATGGAAACAGCTTAATCCAATATCCCAACCTAATCAACACTAATACATCTGCCCCCACAAGATTGCATTGAAGCACATAGAGTTTTGTGGGACATAATACATCCAAACCAGCACACATGCCTAGGGACCTAGATGTTGCTTTACTCTGCAACTTTAGTTTTTTTTTTTTTTTTAATTCAGTTTTATTGAGATATAGTCACATACCATACAGTCATCCATGGTGTACAATCAGCTGTTCACAGTACCATCATATAGTTGTGCATTCGTTAGCCCAGTCTACTTTTGAACATTTTCCTTATACCAGAAAGAATCAAAATAAGGATAAAAAATAAAAATAAAAAAGAACACCCAAGTCATCCCCTCCATCCCACCCTATTTTTTATTTAGTTTTTATCCCCATTTTTCTACTCATCCATCCATACACTGGGTAAAGGGAGTGTGATCCGCAAGGTTTTCACAATCACACTGTCACCCCTTATAATCAACATTGTTATACAATCATCTTCCAGCATCAAGGTTACGGGGTTGGAGTTTGGTAGTTTCAGGTATTTACTTTTAGTTATTCCAATACATTAAAACCTAAAAAGCATTATCTGTATAGTACCTAAGAATGTCCACCAGAGTGACCTCTCAACTCCATTTGAAATCTCTCAGCCACTGAAGTTTTATTTCATTTCATTTTGCATCCCCCTTCCGGTCAAGAAGATGTTCTCAATCCCATGATGCCAGGTCCAGATTCATCCCCAGAAGTCATATCCTGTGTTGCCAGGGAGATTTACACCCCTGGGAGTCAGGTCCCATGTAGCGTGGAGGGCAGTGCGATCACCTGCCAAGGTGGCTTAGAGAGAGAGGGCCACATCTGAGTAACAAAGAGGCACTCAGGGGGAGACTCTTAGGCACAATTATGAGCAGGTTTAGCCTCTCCTTTGCAGTAACAAGCTTCATAGGGGCAAGCCCCAAGACAGAGGGCTCAGCGTGTCAAGCCGTCAGTCCTCAGTGTATGTGAGAACATCAGCAACAATCCACGTAAGGAAGTCCAACACCTCTGCATCCTCCCTCAGCTCCTCAGGGGGCCCCCGAATATATATTTTTATTCTCTGCCCAAATTACTTTGGGATGTGTTGCTATTTCATTCTAACTTATACAGACCAACCATATCTCACTTCCTATTCAAGGTTCATGTAATTGTGGTATTTGAACAAACTGACTGTAGAAGTTATATTGTTTAGAAAGTATAGATCCTAAACCAAATAAACATTTCTTCCCTTGGTCTCACATGGAAGTTGGAGTTTTAACACACAGTCAGTTTCAACCTTTACCCTTTGGCCTGATTTGCCCTAGTCTTAACCAGATCTGCTTTATTCATATCTCTGATTGAAGTCTGGGCTCTTTTTCAGCCTTTTTTTTTTTTTTTTTTTTTTTTTTAACAGTTGCTTTATGCGTTAGTACTGACATTCATATCTGCCAGGCTCTAGCTCTGAGTTTCAGGTGTCACACAGATACCGAGTGTTCCAGAGACCAATCAGGTTATACACCAAGGGATCAACATCTCAGAGTTTGGAGATAGCCATTACAATTCAGGAATAGATTTGCCTGCTGTAAGAGCTTATAATCTAGGGACCATTGCAATAATCATTTCCCTGTTAGGCTTTGCTCTTAAGATTCAATTCTGAGTTTACACATTATAGTTAGTCTGTGTTGGTGAGGCATTATAGTGTTTGCCTTTGTTACTGGTGTATTTCACTCAAAATGCTGTCTACAGGATCCATTCACCTCCTTGCATGTCACAACTTCACTCCTTCTCGTAGTTGCTCAATATTCCATTGCATGCATACACCACAGTTCACCACTCTGTTCCTCAGTCAGTGTACCCTTAGGCCACCTCCACCCACTGCGAATCATGAATACTGCCTCCATAAACACCAATTTGCAAATGTTGATATTCATGTCTCTGCTCTCAGATCGTCCAAGGACATACCCCATAATGAGGTTGCAGGACCTAATGGCCCCCACATACTTAGCTTCTTGTGGAACCACCACAGTGACCTTCAGAAGGGCTACACCATTCTGTCTCCTCATCAACAGTAAATAGGTACCCTCTCTCCATGTTTTCTCTAGCACTTTTACCCCATTTATATTTTTTCCTACAATTTTATAGAGATATATTCATCTAACACAATTATCCACAGTGTACAATCAGTTGTTCACAGTATCATCATATAGTTGTACATTTATCACCACAGTCAGCGCTTGAACATATTGATTACTATGAAAAAGTTTTTTTTGGTGAATGATAAAAAAGATAATAATAAGAATGAAGTGTCATACAATACAGCATATTAGTTAGGACAGAAAACACCACCACTACCAAGAATCCCATATCCCTCCTTTATATCACCCTCTCATACACATTTAACTTTGGTATATTGCCTTTGTTATGTTTAATGGAAGCATATTACAATGTTACTGTTGACCATAGAATCCAGTTTGCTTTGATTATTTTTTTTCCCAAATACCATCCCTTTTTCAACATTTTGTATGGTTGACATTCATTTGTCCTCCCACATGTGAGAACGTTTTTATATTTGTACATTTAGTAACAGTCATTGGCCACTCCAGTTTTCGGCAAGTTATACAGTCCCCGTCTTCATCATCTATCTTTACCTCTGGTATCATACATTCTCCTATCCCACTTCTTTCAGCCTTACTCACAGACATCTTTGTTCAGTGTACTTACAATATTGTGCTACCATCACACAGTATTATGCTATCTATTTCTGGATCTGTATAATTAATCTTGCTGAACATTCTGTAGTCCTTCAGCATCAAATGCCTGATCTCTACCCTCTTTCTATCTCCTGGTAGCCTATGTTATCAGCTTTTAACTCAAAGTTTGCTCACTAATGTTAGTTCATATTAGAGAGACCATACAGTATTTGTCCTTTTGTTTCTGGCTAACTGAACTCAACATAGTGTCCTCAAGGTTCATCCACCTTATTGTATGTTCCATGTCTTTGTTCTGTCTTACAGTTCCATAATATTTCATCATGTGTATATGCCACAGTTTGTTTATCCACTCATCCGTTGATGGACATTTGGGCTGCTTCCGTCTCCTGGCAATTGTGAATAATGCCGCAATAAACATTGGTTTACAAATGTCTGTTTGTGTCTTAACTTTCAGTTTGCAACTTTAGGTTTTCAAGCCACATCCTTTTCAGTGAACTTTGCTTGTCCCTCTGATGTAGTTTCAGTACTCTGCTGCAGGAGGTGGGTACTGAATCAAAAGGTCTGACCTATAAATATGTGTGTTGCTCAAAGGTTCAGATGGGATTTTCTATTCAAGGTTACCCAGATGTATCATGAGGTTTTGCAAATATATTTATATCGTTACACTGTCTTCATTAAAATGACCACACCTAACAATGGTGGCCAATTAATCAAGCATTAGTGTCAAAAATTTTATCTTTTATGTTTTAAACTAAAAAAATTAAGATACGTTACTGTGCCTTTCTTATTCTTTTTTTTTTTTGAAAGAACATTCTTATATTTGTACTATTATTCATAGTCATCATCCACAACAGGGTTCACTGTGTTATACAGTCCCATGTTTTATCCTCTAACTTTCCTTCTAGTAATGTACATGACCCAAAACTTTCAACCACATTCACACACATAATTCAGCGCCATTAATTACACCACAGTGATGTGCTACCATCACTTCTATCAACCTAATTAGAAATTCTGTACAAATTAAGCATCAGGTCCCCATTCTCTACCCCCATTCTATCTGTTGGTAACCCATATTCTAGTTTCCAACTCTAATCATAATAGTTTGCTTATTATAATTAGTTCATATCAGTGAGATGATACAATATTTGTCCTTTTGTGTCTGGCTTATTTTACTTCATATAATTTCCTCAAGGTTCATCCATGTAGTCAATGCATCAAGACTTCATTCCTTCATTCCTTCTTACAACTGAATAATCCTATGTATGTACCATACTTTGTTTATGCATTCATCGGTTGATGGGCACTTGGGTTGCTTTCAGTTTTTGGCAATTGTGAATAATGCTGCTATGAACATTGGTGTGCAAATGTTTTTCTAGTCCCTGCTTTCAGTTCTTCTGGGTATATACCTAGTAGTGGGATTGCCAGATCATATGGCAATTCTATCCTTAGTTCCTGAGGAACTGCCAAACTCTTCTTACACAGTGACTATACAATTTTACATTTTCACCAGCAGTGAATAAGTGTTCCTATTTCTCCACATCTTTCCAGCACTTGTAGTTTTCTGTTTGTTTATTAATGACTATTCTAGTAGGTGTGAAATGATATGTCACTGTGGTTTTGATTTGCGTTTCCCTAATAGCTAGTGATGTTGAACATCTTTTGATGTGCTTTTTAGCCATTTGTATTCCTCTGTGGAAAAGTGTCTATTCAAGTCTTTTGCCCATTTAAAAATTGGATTGTCTTTTTATTGTGTTGTAAGATTTCTTCATATATTCCGGATATTAAACCCTTCTTGGATACGTGGTGTTGCTCCCCAAGGGATCTTTGCCAGTTGAAAGACCAAAGAAGACACTGGGCATTTTCTGAGACATGAACTTTACTCAGTGCTTACCCACAGGGAGGCAGAAAATTAGATAGCTTTTCTCTTCACTGGGTGGGTACACCATTCAACAGGGATGTTGACTGCAATCAAGCTAGCTGGTCAAGCTGATTATAAGAGCTTTCTAGACAAAGGCATTCCTAAGGGTTTGAGGGCATGAGCATGGGAAAGGGGATCTCATGACAAGGGGTGGTGGTGGTAGTGGTCGATTATGTTGTACGGGAAGGGAGTAGAGATAACAACAAGAATGATAGCATCTTAAGAAGCTCAGGAAGGAGGTAGACTAACATTTGATGTAGGAAGTCTGGTTTCTATAGGTACAAAATTCAGCTACATATTCTTTCTAGGGAACAAAGATGGTAGATTAAACATTAACTGACTTAGGTCATGCAGGCTATTGAGCACACCCTCTCACAGGCCCCAAATCGGGACAGTGGCTCTTATATGTGGTTTCCAAATATTTTCTCCCATTGAGTAGGCTGCCTTTTCACTTTCTTGACAAAGTCTTTTGAAGCACAAAAATATTTAATATTGAGGAGGTCCCTGTTAGGTTGCAGTCGTTCAGGAATCCACACAATGCAGCGAGTTATGGTTTAAGTAGAGAGTTTAAGGTTTATTAGAGGAAGAAAGCAGGTGGGAGCCAGTGAAAAGAAACAAAGAAAATGGGTCCAGCTCTCTAATTGCGAGCAGCATTTTTTAAAGAAAAAACCCACGTTGGAATGGGAGGGTGTTGGGGGGGAAGGGTGCCTGCTGAGTGTGTCCTGTGCCTCGATTGGGTGAGTGCCTATCAATTTCTGGGCTTATTGTTTGCTAGGGTTCTGAGCATTATTCTTCTTTGAAATGTTGCTGTGTTATCTGTCTAGGGAGAGCAGACCTTTCTGGTTGTTCATCTTATGGGCATATCTGATCTTGCCTTATCTGCCCTCTGGGGGTCAAGGCGCCACCATGGCTGGAACAGCCTTGAACAGCCTTTATTCTTTAGTTTATGGCACACCTGGTTTTTCTGAGATAAGCTGCGGGGTCTCTAGGTCATAAATTCCTTCTATATACTAGATTCTTTTTCTGGAATCTGACAGTCCCATTTATCTATTTTTTTTTTCCTTTGGTTGTTTGTGTCTTGGGTGTAAAGTCTAAGAAACCACCACCTACCACAAGATCTTGAAGATGCTTCCCTACATTATCTTCTAGGAATTTTAAGGTACTGGCTCTTATATTAAGGTCTTTGATCCATTTTGAGTTAATTTTTGTATAAGGTATATGATAGGGGTCTTCTTTCATTCTTTTGCATATGGATATCCAGTTCTCCCAGCACCATTTATTAAAGAGACTGTTCTGTCCCTGTTGAGTGGACTTGGCAACCTTGTCAAATATCAATTGACCATAGATGTGAGGGTTCGCTTATCATTCTTAAGTTTTCCTTTATCTGTTCTCCCTGAATTTTAGTTTGTAGACAAAAGCACTTCTTGGCAATTTATGTTTCCCTTCAGTCTGGTTCTTGGTGGAAGCCCCTCCTCTTCTTTCCTGCCTCAGCAGCACCCTGTCTATTCTCTGCTTTCATGATTGGTGGTGGCATCTGCCTGCATTGGCTGCTTGCATGGCCTTGGCTTATTCTTAGGCTTCCATGCATGCAGAGCTTTTGCTTCCTTTCTCATGCTTTAGAAAGGAAAGAGAAACAATTACATGGTGCTCTGACCCTGTGTGTCTGGGGAAGGCTGATGAGATCACTGAATTACCCCACTCCCCCAATTTTTCTTATCCAACCAGACGTAAGCATTTCATTTCCACTTGAATAGAGGCACAAAGCTGTGCGTCTCTTCTTTTTGAGACTGGAGCTGGCTGTTTTGCATAAAACAAAGAAGTTATACATTAGCATGGGGTAAATGGCTCCTCTCAGGAGCTATCTAACAATGACTAGAGACAATGGTTTAATTATAAGCTTAGCACAGTTTAAAGACTCATAACATACACACAGCATCTGAACAAAATTCCACCATTTCTTTTGAAAGAGATTTAAACTGGTTTGCTCATCTAATGAAGAGCCTTCATTGTCCCTTCTATTTCCTCACTGCTTCCAAATTACTTCAGGCTTATTTCAACCTCTGGCCTTTGCCAAAGCAGGTCCCACTGTCTGGGGTGATTTCCTGCCTTTTTTTGCTTATCTATTGTTTACTATTCCTTCAAAGCCCAGTTCAGATACTCTTCTTTTTTCTTATTTGGCTTTTGCCTTTTTTTATAAGTTTAGTCCATTCTAAGCTCTACTGTCTGAGATGAATTATTGCTAGTACCATATGATTTAATGCTGTCGATCGTCTTGTCTTCTTTGCAAAAATGAGCTATTTGAGAGTAGAGACCACAACTTAATCATTTTTGCATTCTAGCACCTAACACAGATCCAGGCAACATAAAGTTTTGTTGAATGAGTAAATGGGTAAATGAATGTTAGGCACCTGGCAGGTACTCAATAAATAATTGTTGATTGATTGATGATGGGAGCACTGAAGGAAATGCTCCATAACCTGGCTCACAGCATCACCATCTTTCTGGTGGTCAGTACTATTTATAGAGCTTCTCTTAGAAACTACCCGTCCTTTCCACTCCTTCCTTCAGCATTGACTCCGGTCCCTCCTCCCCCCAGGATGACACATAAAAGAGGATTAGGAGTGATGAATAGACACCTGGAATATGCTTTCAAATATTTTATAATCTTGGTTATGACTTTTATACAGCCCCCAGATTGGGAATTATATTCCATAATGATTACATGAAAGAACGCAGGGCATATGCTGACTGAAGAGGCAAGGTTTTGTTCACATGTAGTAGTGAAAACCAGTGCTCACAGTGCCTATTTCCAAGGACAGCAGGGCGTTTTGAGCTGAAGTTTCTTCATGGCCCTCTGGAGTCAGGGACCCTTCACCTAGAGGGAAGTCTCCACCTGTATGTTATCCGTAGAAACAGGATTCAGGAATATACTTAGGGAGAGAACTCAGATTAGCTTCTCAGAGTGCCTTCTCAATGCCCAATTGTCACTGTCTCCTCCCTCCTGGGGTTAGTCCTATTCAGGCAACTATGAGCAGCTCAATGAGGAGAGTCCCCCTTTGGTTCCCCAGGTGCCTGCTTCCAGCCCCTAGAGGGTTGTCCTCCCAGCAGGGAAAGAGCTTTCCAGACACATGAGCTAGCAGACTCTTGACTCAAGATTTCCTCTCCAAGTATTCAGGTGATTAAGGCAGAAGTACAATTCAGGTGTTCTCCAGGGAATAAGTAATGATTCTGTTTAATTGTTAAAATTTTATAATGTGTTTTGAGAAAATAATAATAGGTAGTGGGAGATAAATACAGACTTAGGGGGACCTTACTGTTCTGTTTGTAGGCAGCAAGTGGATGATGAAATAATGATAAATGAATGAATACATGGGTAGCATGATACTCCACCATTCATTTATTTAAACATTTACTGAGCACCAACCATGTACTAGACTTGAAACACAAACATGTCTTCAGGGAGCTTATGGGGTGGGGGGGTTGGCTTTAAATTTTAAGTGCTGTAAGTGAAACAAATCGGTGTTCAGATAGAAAATTATGAGATGAGGGGACTGTTATAAATACAGTGGTCATGGAAGACTTCTCTTGGGAGTGACATTTAAGCTGATACCTAAAGAATAAGCTCAGCTTGTCATAAGCAGAGCTGGGGGAAACTGAAACTCTCCCAAGCAAAGAGCATGTACAAATACCCTAAGTGGAGGAAGAATGCAGAATGCTCCTGCATGGGAAAGGAGGTGTAATTCTTAAGTATCTAATGCAATGATGGGGAAAGGTAAAGGGAGGACACTTAAGGAAGTGTACAGGGCACTGAGGCTAGACATCTACAGTAGGAAAATGATTTATCATTTATAGCCCCTTATTCCTCTGTAAGGAAGGAATATCTTTAGAAGGTCCTTTGCTGGGTGTAGGAATATAAGATTGGAGAAGCTGGGAGAGGATTGAATCCTCTTTTTAAGATGCTGGTAGTAGTGGGGGATGTAGGGAGAAAAACGGGGGAAGAAAATACCGCAACAAGTGGTTCCGGGGCGGAGTCATGGGGAATGCAGAGGGTATTGCAGAGACTGAGGATGACAACCAGGACAGCCAAGAGGGATTTCTGTTCTGCTATGCTGTGCTCTGTGTGATGTAACCCTGCTTTTCCTCTCTTGGGAACACCCAGTCTAATCTCGTTTCTTATCAATGCCCCATGGACTGGGTTTTCTTTTGGGGAGTGAAGAGAAGTGTTGAGTTCTGCTCCAAGGTTGGCATAAGGTGAGGGCAGAAGTTCCTGTGGTAGAGTGGTGACCTGGGGGTTTCATTTTGGGTCCTATCAGGGATTTTTAGTCTAAGTTGCAGTCCCTAGCTACATCTGAGATTAATTCATTATCTGAGAACTGAATAAAGAGTGAACTAACACCAAGACAGCAAACTTTAGGACTTACAGAGTCTTCTCTTAAGGACCCTGTCTATTACGTTCTTCTTCTGGTCCCCTCTTATGAGTCCAGGTTTCTGCCTTAAAGCCAGGAGGAATCTAGAAAGTGCTTAATGGACAGCATTATAGCAACTGGTGGTATGCACTGTTTGAGCAGATGTGTGCAAAAGCTGAACTAGTTAGGGTTCTAGGTTGCAAGCACCGTTGCCGACTCTGGTTAATGTAAGGATAAAGGGACTGATGGAGGTATCTTGACTGTACAATAACGTATTAACTCAGTGTGCCAGTTTGAATGTATTGTGTCCCCCAAATGCCATTATCTTTGTGGTCTTGTGTGGGGCAGACGTTTTTGGTGTTGGTTAGATTTGCTTGGAGTGTGCCCCACCCAGCTGTGGGAGATAATTTTGATGAGATGTTCCCATGGAGGCGTGGTCCCACCCATTCGGGGTGGGCCTTGATCGGTGGAGCTATATAAATGAGCTGACTCAAAGAGAGAAAATAGAGTGCAGCTGGGAGTGATGTTTTGAAGAGGAGCAAGCTTGCTAGAGAGGAACGTCCTGGGAGAAAGCCGTTTTGAGGCTGGAGCTTTGGAGCAGAAGCCAGCTGCCTTTCTAGCTAACAGAGGTTTTCCGGACACCACTGGCCGTCCTCCGGTGAAGGTACCCGATTGCTGAGGTGTTACCTTGGACGCTTTGTGGCCTTAAGACTGTAACTGTGTAGCGAAATAAATCCCTGTTTTATAAAAGCCAATCCATCTCTGGTGTTTTGCATTCTGCAGCATTAGCAAACTAGGACAGATTTTGGTACCAGAGAAGTGGGGTGCTTTTGCTGCTGAGTCTGCAAATACCAAACATGTTGGAACGGCTTTTTAAGTGGATAAGGGGAAGATTCTGGAAGAGTTGTGAGGAGCTTGATAGAAAAGGCCAAAACTGCTTTAAAGAGACTGTTTGTGGATATATGGACTCTAAAGATACTTCTGATGAGGACTTGAGCAGAAATGATGAATGTGTTGTTGCAAACTGGAAGAAAGGTGATCCTTGTTTTAAAGTGGCACAAAATTTGGCAAAATTGAGTCCTGGTGTCAGATGGAAGGAAGAATCTGGAAGCAACAACCTGGAATACTTAGCTGAGGAGATCTCCAGACTACGTGTGGAGGACATATCCTGGCTTCTCCTTGCAGCTTATAGTAAAATGCGACCAGAGAGAGATAAACTTAGAACTGAACTCTTGGGTTCAAAGAAACCAGAAGTTGATGGCTTGGAAAATTACAGGCTTCCAGGGGGTGGAATCCCAGAAGCTACAGCCCAACGTGAGGATGTAACCAAACATGGAACCCAGCCGCCATTTCAGTACAAGCCAAGAGTGGAAAAGGAGTTAAGAAGAAAGGATTTGTGGAAAATCCTATTGTCTGATGGCTTTGACCCCTGTGTGCTTCATGCAAAGCCAACAGAATTTTTGCGAGATCTTTATAGACGGAGCCATTGCCGGTCTGGACTGGAGGAGACAGACAAGGAAAAAATTAAAGGAAAAATCTCTTCAAAGACAGAGCCATGGAGGTTGAGGTCTGGAGTCAGGAAGTCTAGGGCTGAGAGAGCGGAGCAGCCCACACGCAGGGAAAGGGTGAGTTTGCCCTGGAGGTCGAGGGCGGGCCTTCCGCCTCGTTGCTCAGGAAATGTCCTTCCACCCCAAGCCCCAAAGAGGGTGGAGCACATTCCTAGGGAATTGGGGAGAGCCTGGCTGCCACCATGCTGTTCTGAAGGGTTTGAGCGTGTGCCCCGGAGATGGAAGGGAATCTGGGAGCTGCCCCAAGGTTTGAGGAGGGTGGGGCCGAGAAGGTGGTCTCCCCAATGTGTGGATATATTGGAGCACTCACCTAAGTGTTTGGAGAGGAAAGGGCTGCCGAAAAGGCCCTTAGGAAGGGTTAGGCTCCCGCTCTCTCAAGCCCCAAGGATGCAACGTTGTTTTGTTAATGACTCTCAGACTTTGAAATCTAATGGAGTTTGTCCTGCAGGTTTTAGGAACTGTTTTGCTCCTGTTAACCCTGTTTTCCTTACTGTTTCTCCTTATGGCAATGGAAATGTTCATCCTATGAATGTCTCTCCTTTGTATATTGGAAGCACATAACTTGTTCTAGGTTCACAGATCCACAGCTAGAGGGGAATTATGCCTTAGGACTGACCAAGCCTAAACTGATTTTGAAGGGATTTTGTACTTAACTTTTGTTACTGAAATGATTTAAGTTTTTGTGATATTGTGATGAAATGAATGTATTTTGTATTTGGAAAGATAATGCCATTTTGGGTTCCAGGGGGTGGAATGTGCCAGTTTGAATGTATTGTGTCCCCCAAATGCCATTATCTTTGTGGTCTTGTGTGGGGCAGACGTTTTTGGTGTTGGTTAGATTTGCTTGGAGTGTGCCCCACCCAGCTGTGGGAGATAATTTTGATGAGATGTTCCCATGGAGGCGTGGTCCCACCCATTCGGGGTGGGCCTTGATCGGTGGAGCTATATAAATGAGCTGACTCAAAGAGAGAAAATAGAGTGCAGCTGGGAGTGATGTTTTGAAGAGGAGCAAGCTTGCTAGAGAGGAACGTCCTGGGAGAAAGCCGTTTTGAGGCTGGAGCTTTGGAGCAGAAGCCAGCTGCCTTTCTAGCTAACAGAGGTTTTCCGGACACCACTGGCCGTCCTCCGGTGAAGGTACCCGATTGCTGAGGTGTTACCTTGGACGCTTTGTGGCCTTAAGACTGTAACTGTGTAGTGAAATAAATCCCTGTTTTATAAAAGCCAATCCATCTCTGGTGTTTTGCATTCTGCAGCATTAGCAAACTAGGACACTCAGCATGTCTGGGTTGTCCAAACCCCACACATTCCAAAGAAAGTTTTGGCCCTTGCTCAGCTCCTGGGGGATAACCTCTAAGCCCTTGGAATATCCTACCTGTTAAGATTGTCTTTGTTTACCTGAGGCTTTGGGCCACACCAGGTAGTTTATGCTAACAATGTGATTTATGGTGAGGGCCTTGGGCCACCTGATATCAGCCTGACTTTTGGAGGGACTGGACACTGAGTAACTAAGGTCAGCCATGTGGGCAGTCAGCTACTCCTATGTGACTGACCTCCAGTAAAAACCCTGGACACTAAGGCTCAGATGAGCTTCCATGGTTGGCAATACTCTGTGATTTGTCACACGTCATTGCTGGAAGAATGCCATGACTCCATTGGGAGAGGACAGCTGGAAGCTTGTACTTGGTCTTTCGCAGACCCTGCCCTATATGACTTTTGCCATTGCTGATTTTAATCTGTATCTTTTTGCTGTAATAAATCATAACAACGAGTATAACAGCTTTGCTGATTTATGTGAGTCTTTCTAGCAAATCATTGAACCTTAGAGTTGTCTTGAGGACCCCCAAACACACTAGTCCACACAATTCACTGATGGTTCCAGAATGAAGCTCAGAAAAGAGCAGGATGCAAGAAAGTCTGGCTAGCTGGAACTACAAATCTTGTGCCAGGACCAGTCTAGTTAGGAGGCCACTGCTGCCTCTGCAGCTGCTGAATTCTAGATGCCACCATTACCTCCCATTGGGGTCTGAGTGAATTCTAAATTCTTCCCTGCTTGTTTGCCTCATCACTCTTTAGATGCAAAGTCCTGCACAGAAGCACCTTATTAGTGGAGCCGAGGTCGCACCTCCACTCCAACTGTAACTTTTAATATTAGAGACAGAATACTGTTTCCTACCTATCTTGGGATGATCCCCTGCCTGTCCCCGGCTCCTCAGACAGGAAATTGGGGGAGTTGAACTGCTAAGACCCTGCATTGCCATCTCAGGCAGTGGCAGTCTACACTGTCAGCACACAGGTGACATGCAAAGCTAAAGGAGCGGATGACATAAGGGTTGAGGTTAATTTTCTTTGTGTTTGGCTATCCAGTTGTTCCCAGGACCATTTGTTGAAAAGATTATCCTATCCAATTGAAATGCTTTGGTACTTTGTCAAAAGGCAATTGGTCGATTAAATGTGATTCTATTTTTGGTCTCTCTAGTCTGTTCTATTTTTCTAAATGTCTATTTTTACATCAATACTATATTGTCTTGATTACTGCAGCTTTATAGTGTCTTGAAGTCATAGTGTAAGGTCTTGCAATTTTGTTTTTTTCCAAAATTATTTTGTTTATTCTACTTTGCATTTATATTTTCCTTTTATAATCAGCTTGTTAATTTTTACAAAAAAGCCTGCTGAGATTTTGATTGGGATAGTGGTGAATCTACAGATCAATTTGGAGAGAAGTGACATCTTAATAATGTTACATCTTCCAATCCACAAGCTTAGTGTATTTCTCCATTTATTTTAAGGTCCTCTTTAATTTCTTAGTACTGTTTTGTAGTTTTCAGTGTCCAACAAGTCTGGCACTTCTTTGGTCAAATTTCCCTCTAAGCATTTCATATTTTTGATGCTATTGTAATGGTAATTTAAAAATATTTTAATTTCTGATGGTTTATTGCCAGTATATAGAAATAGAATTGATTTTTGTAAAACAATCTTGTATGCTGCAAATTTTCTACACTTATTTATTAATTCTAGGAACTTGTTTTTTGGTAGATTCCTTAGGATTTTCTGCATAGATAATCGTATCATTTGAGAATATTGGCAGTTTTATTTTTTCCCCCATCTGCCTGCATTTTATTTCTGTTCTTCCATATTGCACTGGCTAGTATCCTCCAGTATGATGTGGAATAGATGTAGTGAAAGCAGACTTGCTGCCTTGTTCCCAATCTTAGGGAGAAATTCAGTCTTTTGCCACGAAGTATGATGTTTGCTATAGATTTTTCATAGATGCCCTTTATCAACTTGAAGAAATTCTCTCCTATTCCTAGTTTGTTAAGAGTTTTTTTTAAATCATGAATGGATGTTGAATTTTGTCAAATGCTTTTTCTGTGTGCATTGAAGTGATCATATGTTTTTTTCCTTTATTCTTCTATGGTATATTATATGTTATTGAGTTTTACATGTTGAACCAATCTTTCATTTGTGGGATAAAACATATTTGGACAAAGATGTTTTATCTTTTTGCTATATCATTGGACATAATTTGCTAAAATTTTAAGAAATATTTGTGTCTATGTTCATGAAGGAAATTGTAGTTTTCTTTTCTTGTAATATCTTTGTCTGATTTGGTATCAGGGTAATGCTTGCCTTGTGATGAGGTGGGAAATATTTCCTTCTCTTCTGTTTTCTGAAAAGTTTGTAAATGTTGGTATTATTTCTTCCTTAAATATTTAGTGGAATTCACCAGTAAAGCAAGCTGGGCCTAGAGTTTTCTTTTTGGGAAAGTTTTAAACAGCAAATGCAATTTCTTTAAAATGTATAGGGCTACTGAGGTTATCTCTGATATTTTGAGTGAGCTTTGGTAGTTTGTGTCTTTCAGGGAGTTCGTCCATTTCATCTCAATAGTCAAATATATTGACAGAGTTGCTCATAATGTTCCCTTATTTCCTTTTGATGTCTGCAGAATCCATGGTGATGTCTACTCTCTTATTCCTGTTATGGGTAATTTGTGTCTTCTCTCTTTTTTTTTTTTTTTTTTTACTGATGACTTTGGCTAAAAGTTTTTACATTTTATTGAATTTCTCATCCATTAAAAAATTTTCATTGACTTTTTAATTTTTCTGTTTTCTATTCATTGATTTCTATTCTTAACTTTATTATGTCCTTTCTGATTACTTTGGGTTTGATTTTCTCTTTCTTTAGTTTCTAAAGGTGGATATTTAGGTAACTGATGTTAAACCTTTTTTACTTTTTCTAATGTAAGTGCTTAATATTAACAATTTCATTCTGTAGCACTCCTTTAGCTGTATCCCATAAATTTTATGTCATATTTTTATTTTCCTTCAGTTCAAAATATTTTCTAATTTTCCTTATGATTTCTTCTTTGACATTTAGGTTATTTAGAAGTGTGTTGTTTGGTTTCCAAATGTTTGAGGAGTTTATGTCTTTCTGTTATTGATTTTTAGTTTCTCTTGCATTTAGAAAACATGTTTTGTATGATTTCAGTCCTTTTAAATCCCCCATGTAGAGGGGATGACAGTATTCTTTATGTTTTAATTTTTTTTGTTTGTTTGACATTGAGGTCTAGTATATAAGGTTGCTCTTAGAATGCTGTTGAAAATCTGCAAAATTTTGAATCATGCCAATCTTGCTTAACCATTCCTAGCATCTCCTTTCTGTTCCTATCTGTGTGTCATGCCATTCAGGAGCAGGGTAAGGTGAGGGGACAAACTTTTGGTGTTATTAGGTGACCATCTTGGAGTGTCAAGGGTGGCCTGACTGCAAAAGATACTGTGTCAGTCTCCAAAGCATCTGTATTTGTGCTCTGCTCTTAGAGAAATGCAAAATCTAAAAGACCTCCTGAGGTGACTGAGCAGTCCAGATAAAAACAAAAGAGGCTGAGGGCAGTGAACTTGGCTGCATTATTAGGGAACTAGATAGTGTTTTATAACATGCACAGCAGAAAGTAACATAAGTTCCATTAACAATTTTAGTTCTTCCCAAACTAAGAAATCCTTATTATTTTTACTGTTTTCTAGTCATAAAATATCCAAAAGCACAATGAGAGTTAATATGATGTTAATGGACTTAAAGAAAAACTTCTTGGATATTTAGGATGTTATAAGTTTAAAAATAAACTTTTTTTAAAGTATAAAATTCATTCAGAAAAGTGAATAAATCATAAATATGTATTTAATGAATTATCACAAAGTGAACACATTCATGTACTCTTTGACCATGGCAAGAAAGAGAGTATTATCAGCAACCTAGAAACTCTCTTGTGCATCCTCTCAATTAATAATCCTTCTCTCCTCTCCAAATGAAGCACTATTCTGACTTCTAACACATATATTAGTTTTGTCTGTACTTGAGCTTTATGTAAATGGAATCATACAGTGTGTAATCTTTTGTTTCTAGCTTCTTTTGCTAACCTTATGTTTGTGAGATTCATCCATATTGTTGCTTATAGAAGTAGTTAGCTCATTCTATTGCAGAATAATGTTCCATTTTATGTATATACCACAATTTATTTATCCATTTTCCTGTTGATTGACATTTGGATTGTTTCTACTTTTCAGCTGTTTTGAATAGTGTCTTTTGGGGACACATTTGTGTATATTCCTTTTAAGAATATACCTAGGAGTGGAATTGATGGATCATAGGTTCTAAGTGTAAGTGGAGATTTCCAAATAATCTTCTTAAATGATTATACCAGTTTATACCCCTTCAACAATGTATGAAAGTTCCAATTGCTCCAATCCTTGCTAACACTTGGTATTGTCAATCTTTTTATTTTAGCTATTCTGGTGAGTTTTAATGTGTAGTTCCCTGATTACTAATGAGGTTAAGCAACTTTTCATGTATTTATTGCCATGTGCCTGTTCAAATCTCTTGCCCATTTTTTCTATTGGGTTGCCTGTATTTTTCTTTTTGATATTTAGGAATCCTTTATATATTCTGAATATGATCTCTTTGTTAGTTACATGTGTTGCAAAAATCATTTCAACTTTGTGATTGCCTTTTCAACTTTGAAATGGTGTCTTTTGATGAATCAAATTTTCAACATTTAAGGTAGTTTAAATTATTAGTTTTTTCTTTACATAATTACTGCTGTTTGCATAAATTTTAAAAATCTTTTCATTCCTAAGGTCATAAAAGTCATATATTTATGTTTATGTTACCTTCTAGAAACTTCATTGTTTTATCTTTTATATCTGGATGCACTATCTACCTGGGATGTATTTTATAAATAGTGTGAGACAGGGATCAAGTTTTATTTTTTTCCTAATTGACCAAGCACTATTTATGGAAAAGACTGTCTTAATCAAGTATTCATATGTACATGGATCTGTTTCTGAACTCTCTTTTCTATTCCATTGTTCTATTTATCTTTGTATAATACCATACCATCTCAATTACTGTAGCTTTGTAATACAATTTGATATATGGTAGAATAAGTCCTCCAACTTTGTACTTCTTCAAGATTGTCTTGACTATTCTTGTGTCTTTGCATTTTTATATAAATTTTAGGATCAATGTATCAATTTCTACAAAAACCTGTCTGGATTTTGATTCAGATTATTTGAATATGTAGATCAATTTAAGGAATAGTATTGAGTCTTCTAATCTATGAATATGGTATATCCTTCCATTATTTAGGTCTTTTTTTCATTTTCTTAATAATAGTTTTATAGTTTTTGAGTAGAGGATTTGTACATCTTTGTTGGATTTATTCTAGGTATTTGATAATTTTTGATATTGAAAATCATATTAATTTTTAAAATTTTCTGACTATTGCTGGTGTATAAAAATAAAACTATTTTTTTGTGGATTGAACTCATATAAATTGAATTGATTAATTCCAAGAGCATGTCAATGGTGATAATGATAGTGTTATTTTTTCCTTTCTCAATACTTTGAACTTTTATTTCTTTTTCTTGCTGTATTGCAATGGCTAGGAACTCTAGTACAATAGAAATGGTGATAAGGGGTATCCTTGGTTCATTCCTGGTCTCAAAGGGTAATCATTCGACAGTTTATTATTAAGTTTGATATTTGCTATAGGTTTCTATAGTTACTCTTTAATAGGTTACAGTATTTCTTTAATTTAAGGGTGTACTAAAGAGCTATTTTTTAAAAAAATGAATATTTGCTGAATTTTATCAAATCTGTTTTCCTGTACCTACTGAGATGATCATATGGTTTTTCTTCTTTGTTCTGTTGATGTGATGAATTATGTTGATTGATTTTCAAACATTAAACCAGTCTTGAATTCCTGGAATAGGTTCCACTTGATCATGATATATTATCCTTCTTATGTGTCATTTCATTCAGTTTGCTGATGTTTAGGATATTTGACTCTGTGTTTGTGAGAAAAATTTATTTGTAATTTTCCCTTGTTGTGATGTCCTTCTCAGTTTTTGTATCAATGCTTTGTTAGCCTCAGAAATGATTTGGAAAGTGATTTATACTTTTCTCAGACTTATTCTCCCAGCATCAAGTCTAGCAGAGAAATCCCCTCTTCCATCAGTTCCCATAAGTATCTTTGAACTGAGACTCATGGGTCTCACTGGTGTGATTTTAGTCAAGTGGCTCTCCCTGCACCAATAACCATGGCCATGTTCTGTTTAATCAGAAATGGACTCAGTACCCTCCTAGCTGCATGGACTGAGCATGGGAGAATTCCTGAGAAAAATTAGGGTCCTGTTACTCTAAAGATGGGGAATGGATGCCAGGCAGGTAGAAACTACATATGACCATTACCTCATTTATTTTTATATTCAGACATAAAGAAGTCAGAAAATTTTACATAGCCAAATTCATAATTTGGTCTTTATATTTATTCAGTCAGCTAAAGAAACACTCTACACATCTATGATCAGATAAATATTACTTACATTTTATTCTTTTTTATGTTTTCATGAAACATATGAGGTGAGGATCTATTTTAACTTTTTTTCCCAAGATAGTGGAAGATCTCTTATTTCACCTTTTGTAATACCTACACTTAGCATGGTGCTTCTTACCTTTTGTAATACCTACACTTAGCATGGTGCTTCCTATGTACCAAGCCATATTGTAAGCATTCTCACATATATTAACTCATTTGATGTTTATAAGGATCTTTTGAGGTAGGTACTATTATCATCTCCATATGTATAACTGAGATAAAGAGAAATCTTGCTTGCCTAGGATCAAATGGATAGGTGTGTGAGCTAGGATATGAATCAGGTAGTTGTGCTCTCAGTCTCTGTGCTCTACTGCCTCCCAAATGGATCACAATACTGGGCTGAGCCTTTGCAGCTAATAGGATTCTGTAGTAACCATGTATACTTTCACTCCCACCAATTGATGTGTACCAAGAATCAGTTGTGTTTATTTCTAAACTTCTGTTTGATATTGGACTTGTTATTGTAATTACATATTTTAACTAAATAAAGAAAATAAAATAAATACAAGTGTAAAAATAAAGTTGTTCCCATGAAAGCTAAGTTGATTCCTTTCAATAGATGCCGTAAAGGCAAATAGTGAAAAAAATTGTTGTTGAGTTAGGTGTGAGCAAAAACTCTAAAGACTGGCAAACACATGCACACACACAAAAATAAAAATTCTAGGATTCTGCTCACAGATAATTTCTCAATCATCTTTTGCACTACTGAAACAAATCCTGAAAATTATGGAGGGTACAATATGGTTGTGGTTTAAATAAGGACTACAAAAATCATCAGATTCATTTTCAAAAAAAGGACATTTATAGATTACTGAATGAATATATGTTTATTGGTTTTAATTAAAATAAATATTTAGGGCTTGCATCACTTTTTTAAAAGAAATCATTTTTGTATTCATTTTTTTTTTTGTTCATCTGTCCGTACACTGGATAAAGGGAGTGTCAGTCACAAGGTTTTCACAATTATATAGTCACACCATGAAAGCTATATGGTTATACAATCATCTTTAAGAATCAAGGCTACTGGATTACGGTTCAGCAGTTTCAGGTATTTCTTTCTAGTTATTCTAATACACTAAAAACTAAAAAGGGATATCTTTACAATGCATAAGAATAACCTCCAGAATGACCTCTTGACTCTATTGGAAATCTCTCAGCCACTGAAATTTTATTTTGTTTCATTTCTCTTCCCCCTGTTGGTCCAAGAAGGCTTTCACAATCCCATGATGCCAGGGCCAGACTTATCCCCAGGAGTCATGTTCCACATTGCCAGGGAGACTTACACCCCTGGGAGTCATGACCCACATAGTGGAGAGGGCAATGATTTTGCCTGCAGAGTTGGCTTAGAGAGAGAGGCCACATGTAAGCAACAAAAAAGATTCTCTGGGGGTGATTCTTAGACATAATTATAGGTAGGCTTAGCTTCTCCTTTGCAGGAATCAGCTTCTTAAGGGCAAGCCCCAAGATCAAGGGCTTGGCCTATTAAATTGGTAGCCCCCAATGCTTGCAAAAGTAGCAGGAATTTCCCAGGTGGGGAAGTTTAACATACCCACATTTTCCCCAGTCCCTCAAGGGGGCTTTGAAAATACTTTTTTTTCTCTGCCCAAATAACTCTGGGATATATCAGGGCATCACATTAACCTGTACAAACCAACCTGATCTCGCTCCCTATTCAAGTTTCCATTAATTATGGTGTTTGAGTATACTGCTCATACAAGTTAAATTAGTGTACTTCAGAAAATATAAATTTTGCACCAAATAAACATCTCTATCTTTGGTTTCACACAGAAGTTTAAGTTTTAAAACACAGTCGAGACTGGAGGCGGGGCAAGATGGCAGACTGGTGAGCTGTATGTTTTAGTTACTCCTCCAGGAAAGTAGGTAAAAAGCCAGGAACTGCGTGGACTGGACACCACAGAGCAATCTGTCTTTGGGCATACTTCATACAACACTCATGAAAACGTGGAACTGCTGAGATCAGCGAAATCTGTAAGTTTTTGCGGCCAGGGGACCCGCGCCCCTCCCTGCCAGGCTCAGTCCCGGGGGAGGAGGGGCTGTCAGCTCCAGGAAGGAGAAGGGAGAATTGCAGTGGCTGCTCTTACCGGAAACTCATTCTACTGATTCAAACTCCAACCATAGATAGACTGAGGCCAGACACCAGAGACTCTGAGAGCAGCCAGCCCAGCAGAGAGGAGACAGGCATAGAAAAAAAAACAACACGAAAAACTCCAAAATAAAAGCAGAGGATTTTTGGAGTTCTGGTGAACACAGAAAGGGGAAGGGCGGAGATCAGGCCTTGAGGCGCATATGCAAATCCCGAAGCAAGGCTGATCTCTCTGCCCTGGGCACTTTTCCTTAATGGCCCTGGTTGCTTTGTCTATTAGCATTTCAATAACCCATTAGATCTCTGAGGAGGGCCGTTTTTTTTTTTTTTTTTTTTTTTTTTTTTTTTTTTTTTTAAATCCTTTTTGCTTTTTCTAAAACAATTACTCTAAGAAGCTCAATACAGAAAGCTTCAAAGAATTGAAATTTGGGCACGTCAAGTCAAGAGCAGAACTATGAGAGCTCTGAGACAAAAGGCAATAATCCAGTGGCTGAGAAAATTCACTAAACAACACAACTTCCCAAGAAAAGGGGGGGTGTCCGCTCACAGCCACCATCCTGGTGGACAGGAAACACTCCTGCCCATCGCCAGCCCCATAGCCCAGAGCTGCCCCAGACAACCCAGTGTGACGGAAGTGCTTCAAATAACAGGCACACACCACAAAACTGGGCGTGGACATTAGCCTTCCCTGCAACCTCAGCTGAATGTCCCAGAGCTGGGAAGGGGGAGCAGTGTGAATTAACAGAGCCCCATTCAGCCATCATTTGAGCAGACTGGGAGCCTCCCAACACAGCCCAGCAGCCCAGAACTGCCCTGGGGGGACGGCACTCACCTGCGACATAGCACAGTCATCCCTCAACAGAGGACCCGGGGTGCACAGCCTGGAAGAGGGGCCCACTTGCAAGTCTCAGGAGCCATACGCCAATACCAAAGACTTGTGGGGCAGTGGCAGAGACAAACTGTGGCAGGACTGAACTGAAGGATTAGACTATTGCAGTAGCTTTAAAACTCTAGGATCATCAGGGAGATTTGATTGTTAGGGCCACCCCCCCTCCCCGACTGCCCAGAAACACGCCCCACATACAGGGCAGGCAACACCAACTACACACGCAAGCTTGGGACACCAATTGGGCCCCACAAGACTCACTCCCCCACTCACCAAAAAGGCTAAGCAGGGGAGATCTGGCTTGTGGAGAACAGGTGGCTCGTGGACGCCACCTGCTGGTTAGTTAGAGAAAGTGTACTCCACGAAGCTGTAGATCTGATAAATTAGAGATAAGGACTTCAACTGGTCTACAAACCCTAAAAGAACCCTATCAAGGTCAGCAAATGCCACGAGGCCAAAAACAACAGAAAATTATAAAGCATATGAAAAAACCAGACGATAT
Source organism: Choloepus didactylus (assembly GCF_015220235.1). Taxonomy (NCBI): domain Eukaryota; kingdom Metazoa; phylum Chordata; class Mammalia; order Pilosa; family Megalonychidae; genus Choloepus; species Choloepus didactylus. Next base: position 157,027,397 of record NC_051310.1, on the reverse strand, counting down.
GGATAACCCAAGCCCAAGCACCCAAATCAAAAGACCAGAAGAGACACACCTAGAGCAGCTACTCAAAGAACTAAAGATGAACAATGAGACCCTAGTACGGGATATGAAGGAAATCAAGAAGACCCTAGAAGAGTGTCCGGCGCTCTCTCCGCCCCGCCTCGAGTCCTCGGTCGGCCGGCGATGGGGACCAGAGAGATAAGGGGAGAGAGGGTGCGGACAATGTCTTACCCGGAGCACTTGTGATCACTCAGGACTCGCGGTGGTAAAGCAGATAAACTTTTAATGGGACTAGGCAATCATCATCTTTACAGGTTCCACCCGGGGCGAGACACCTCGGGGGAGAACAACCTCGATGCGGCCGTCAGGTACGGCTCCTTGTGGGCTGTCTCCCCGAGCTTTGCCCGGGAACTTTCTTATAAACCTTGCGTGTATCCAATGGGCTAACGCCACGCACACAAGCATGATTGGTGAATACAGCGGGTGGTTACATACATCAGAAGCCGGAAGCAGGATGTGGGCGCCATCTTGGCACCACTCGATGGGCGGGGGGACTTTGGAGCAGGTTTACAGCGCATGCGCTATGCCCGTCCCGGGAGACGGCTCTCCACATCTCCCCCTTTATTATTTATATCGACCCAGTGTCCCCAGTGATGAGTGTGCTCCCGTGAACCCAGATGGCTCACAATTTGTTCCGGTGCTTTGGGGAGTCTGGACTAGGTCTCAGCCATTTAGCGGCGGAGCCTCTAGCACCGACCAGAATGCTCACCTCATATGGAGACAGGAGAGTCCGTGAGCTGGAAACAACATGACTCTCCCTGCAGTGCTTTGCCTTGCAACTGGGGGACAAAGGCGGGGGCAGGGATAGCATTAACCAGAGTCGGAGGCGTCACTAGGCGTCCCTATGCATTGGCTAGAGTCAAGTCTGGCCACAACTATGACTCTGCCTTAGGGACCTACCTGAGACAAAAATTATGACTGCTGGCGTCGCCCGTTATACCCGGGACATAGCTGCGCGCTTAGCTACAAACCTCGCTCCCGAGTGCCCCGCCCGAGGCGGCCAGGATGGGGTATGGCCATCAGAATGGTCGCTGTTGGGGGTATAACACGGTACTGCCGCGCTTGAAACAGGCGTTCTAGCAAAGATTTAACAATGACTAATCCCACCAATAGTCCCACCATCAAGAGAATCCAATTAGTCAAATTGGGCCAAGAGAACCAAGAGGTGACTTGGTCCCACAGATTTTTTACAGTCTCGCCCAGTGTGGAAAGGTCGAAACTAACAGGCTTCAATTTCCTAATGTTCTCAAGTCCCTGAAGGCCGGAGGCTTGGTCCAATGGCCCAGGCCGTATATTCGTTGGCGTTTCTGACAGCTGCTCCCCGGCCTCCCCAGGTGATGCCACGGTTCCCACCAGTCTTTCCGGAACCCACACTGGTTGACGTCCTGGTTCCTGGGGATAAACACAAACAGAGCCTCCGGCCCAGCCGAGCACCGGGTCAGGGCCTTTCCACTGTGACGTGGAGGGAGCGATATGGCCCTTAACAGTCTCCCATATAAGGACTAGAATCGGGTCCAAACAGACACCCGTTTGGCGCGCTCGGTCTATATCACGACCAAGTTTCAAGAAATCGCTGGAGAGAACTTCTAAACCAGGGGGCAAAAGTGGCCACATCATCTTAATTGAGATACCCCGCTGTTTCAAAAGGGTCTTTAAGGGGGTTAATAGGGGTGAACTCCCAGACTGCCCCATGCTTGCAGTCGGCACTGTCTTGTAATCACTCGGAGAGCTCTTCCGAGTCCCCGGGGCTACCTGAACGCCCACGGGCCCTAGTCCTCGTATGGAAAGGGGGTGCTTACCTTCTCGCGGTGATCAGTCGCAGAGGTCAAACCACGGATCCCGGGAGCACGTCTCCGTCGGGTCGAGGGGAACGCGAATGAGGTTCCCCGTACGGGCCACCACTTGTCCGGCGCTCTCTCCGCCCCGCCTCGAGTCCTCGGTCGGCCGGCGATGGGGACCAGAGAGATAAGGGGAGAGAGGGTGCGGACAATGTCTTACCCGGAGCACTTGTGATCACTCAGGACTCGCGGTGGTAAAGCAGATAAACTTTTAATGGGACTAGGCAATCATCATCTTTACAGGTTCCACCCGGGGCGAGACACCTCGGGGGAGAACAACCTCGATGCGGCCGTCAGGTACGGCTCCTTGTGGGCTGTCTCCCCGAGCTTTGCCCGGGAACTTTCTTATAAACCTTGCGTGTATCCAATGGGCTAACGCCACGCACACAAGCATGATTGGTGAATACAGCGGGTGGTTACATACATCAGAAGCCGGAAGCAGGATGTGGGCGCCATCTTGGCACCACTCGATGGGCGGGGGGACTTTGGAGCAGGTTTACAGCGCATGCGCTATGCCCGTCCCGGGAGACGGCTCTCCACAGAAGAGCATAAAGAAGACATTGCAAGACTAAATAAAAAAATGGATGATCTTATGGAAATTAAAGAAACTGTTGACCAAATTAAAAAGATTCTGGACACTCATAGTACAAGACTAGAGGAAGTTGAACAACGAATCAGTGACCTGGAAGATGACAGAATGGAAAATGAAAACATAAAAGAAAGAATGGGGAAAAAAATTGAAAAACTCGAAATGGACCTCAGGGATATGATAGATAATATGAAACGTCCGAATATAAGACTCATTGGTGTCCCAGAAGGGGAAGAAAAGGGTAAAGGTCTAGGAAGAGTATTCAAAGAAATTGTTGGGGAAAACTTCCCAAATCTAAACAACATAAATACACAAATCATAAATGCTCAGCGAACTCCAAATAGAATAAATCCAAAAAAACCCACTCCGAGACATATACTGATCACACTGCCAAACATAGAAGAGAAGGAGCAAGTTCTGAAAGCAGCAAGAGAAAAGCAATTCACCACATACAAAGGAAACAGCATAAGACTAAGTAGTGACTACTCAGCAGCCACCATGGAGGCGAGAAGGCAGTGGCACGATATATTTAAAATTCTGAGTGAGAGGAATTTCCAGCCAAGAATACTTTATCCAGCAAAGCTCTCCTTCAAATTTGAGGGAGAGCTTAAATTTTTCACAGACAAAGAAATGCTGAGAGAATTGTTAACAAGAGACCTGCCCTACTGGAGATACTAAAGGGAGCCCTACAGACAGAGAAACAAAGACAGGACAGAGAGACTTGGAGAAAGGTTCAGTACTAAAGAGATTCGGTATGGGTACAATAAAGGATATTAATAGAGAAAGGGGGAAAAATATGGCAAACATAATCCAAAGGATAAGATGGCCGATTCAAGAAATGCCTTCACGGTTTTAACGTTGAATGTAAATGGATTAAACTCCCCAATTAAAAGATATAGATTCGCAGAATGGATCAAAAAAAATGAACCATCAATATGTTGCATACAAGAGACTCATCTTAGACACAGGGACACAAAGAAACTGAAAGTGAAAGGATGGAAAAAAATATTTCATGCAAGCTACAGCCAAAAGAAAGCAGGTGTAGCAATATTAATCTCAGATAAAATAGACTTCAAATGCAGGGATGTTTTGAGAGACAAAGAAGGCCACTACATACTAATAAAAGGGGCAATTCAGCAAGAAGAAATAACAATCGTAAATGTCTATGCACCCAATCAAGGTGCCACAAAATACATGAGAGAAACATTGGCAAAACTAAAGGAAGCAATTGATGTTTCCACAATAATTGTGGGAGACTTCAACACATCACTCTCTCCTATAGATAGATCAACCAGACAGAAGACCAATAAGGAAATTGAAAACCTAAACAATCTGATAAATGAATTAGATTTAACAGACATCTACAGGACATTACATCCCAAATCAACAGGATACACATACTTTTCTAGTGTTCACGGAACTTTCTCCAGAATAGATCATATGCTGGGACATAAAACAAGCCTCAATAAATTTAAAAAGATTGAAATTATTCAAAGCACATTCTCTGACCACAATGGAATACAATTAGAAGTCAATAACCATCAGAGACTTAGAAAATTCACAAATACCTGGAGGTTAAACAACACACTCCTAAACAATCAGTGGGTTAAAGAAGAAATAGCAAGAGAAATTGCTAAATATATAGAGACGAATGAAAATGAGAACACAACATACCAAAACCTATGGGATGCAGCAAAAGCAGTGCTAAGGGGAAAATTTATAGCACTAAACGCATATATTAAAAAGGAAGAAAGAGCCAAAATCAAAGAACTAATGGATCAACTGAAGAAGCTAGAAAATGAACAGCAAACCAATCCTAAACCAAGTACAAGAAAAGAAATAACAAGGATTAAAGCAGAAATAAATGACATAGAGAACAAAAAAACAATAGAAAGGATAAATATCACCAAAAGTTGGTTCTTTGAGAAGATCAACAAGATTGACAAGCCCCTAGCTAGACTGACAAAATCAAAAAGAGAGAAGACCCGTATAAACAAAATAATGAATGAAAAAGGTGACATAACTGCAGATCCTGAAGAAATTAAAAAAATTATAAGAGGATATTATGAACAACTGTATGGCAACAAACTGGATAATGTAGAAGAAATGGACAATTTCCTGGAAACATATGAACAACCTAGACTGACCAGAGAAGAAATAGAAGACCTCAACCAACCCATCACAAGCAAAGAGATCCAATCAGTCATCAAAAATCTTCCCACAAATAAATGCCCAGGGCCAGATGGCTTCACAGGGGAATTCTACCAAACTTTCCAGAAAGAACTGACACCAATCTTACTCAAACTCTTTCAAAACATTGAAAAAAATGGAACACTACCTAATTCATTTTATGAAGCTAACATCAATCTAATACCTAAACCAGGCAAAGATGCTACAAAAAAGGAAAACTACCGGCCAATCTCCCTAATGAATATAGATGCAAAAATCCTCAACAAAATACTTGCAAATCGAATCCAAAGACACATTAAAAAAATCATACACCATGACCAAGTGGGGTTCATTCCAGGCATGCAAGGATGGTTCAACATAAGAAAAACAATCAATGTATTACAACACATTAAAAACTCGAAAGGGAAAAATCAATTGATCATCTCAATAGATGCTGAAAAAGCATTTGACAAAATCCAACATCCGTTTTTGATAAAAACACTTCAAAAGGTAGGAATTGAAGGAAACTTCCTCAACATGATAAAGAGCATATATGAAAAACCCACAGCCAGCATAGTACTCAATGGTGAGAGACTGAAAGCCTTCCCTCTAAGATCAGGAACAAGACAAGGATGCCCGCTGTCACCACTGTTATTCAACATTGTGCTGGAAGTGCTAGCCAGGGCAATCCGGCAAGACAAAGAAATAAAAGGCATCCAAATTGGAAAAGAAGAAGTAAAACTGTCATTGTTTGCAGATGATATGATCTTATATCTAGAAAACCCTGAGAAATCAACGATACACCTACTAGAGCTAATAAACAAATTTAGCAAAGTAGCGGGATACAAGATTAATGCACATAAGTCAGTAATGTTTCTATATGCTAGAAATGAACAAACTGAAGAGACACTCAAGAAAAAGATACCATTTTCAATAGCAACTAAAAAAATCAAGTACCTAGGAATAAACTTAACCAAAGATGTAAAAGACCTATACAAAGAAAACTACATAACTCTACTAAAAGAAATAGAAGGGGACCTTAAAAGATGGAAAAATATTCCATGTTCATGGATAGGAAGGCTAAATGTCATTAAGATGTCAATTCTACCCAAACTCATCTACAGATTCAATGCAATCCCAATCAAAATTCCAACAACCTACTTTGCAGACTTGGAAAAGCTAGTTATCAAATTTATTTGGAAAGGGAAGATGCCTCGAATTGCTAAAGACACTTTAAAAAAGAAAAACGAAGTGGGAGGACTTACACTCCCTGACTTTGAAGCTTATTATAAAGCCACAGTTGCCAAAACAGCATGGTACTGGCACAAAGATAGACATATAGATCAATGGAATCGAATTGAGAATTCAGAGATAGACCCTCAGATCTATGGCCGACTGATCTTTGATAAGGCCCCCCAAAGTCACCGAACTGAGCCATAATGGTCTTTTCAACAAATGGGGCTGGGAGAGTTGGATATCCATATCCAAAAGAATGAAAGAGGACCCCTACCTCACCCCCTACACAAAAATTAACTCAAAATGGACCAAAGATCTCAATATAAAGAAAGTACCATTAAACTCCTAGAAGATAATGTAGGAAAACATCTTCAAGACCTTGTATTAGGAGGCCACTTCCTAGACTTTACACCCAAAGCACAAGCAACAAAAGAGAAAATAGATAAATGGGAACTCCTCAAGCTTAGAAGTTTCTGCACCTCAAAGGAATTTCTCAAAAAGGTAAAGAGGCAGCCAACTCAATGGGAAAAAATTTTTGGAAACCATGTATCTGACAAAAGACTGATATCTTGCATATATAAAGAAATCCTACAACTCAATGACAATAGTACAGACAGCCCAATTATAAAATGGGCAAAAGATATGAAAAGACAGTTCTCTGAAGAGGAAATACAAATGGCCAAGAAACACATGAAAAAATGTTCAGCTTCACTAGCTATTAGAGAGATGCAAATTAAGACCACAATGAGATACCATCTAACACCGGTTAGAATGGCTGCCATTAAACAAACAGGAAACTACAAATGCTGGAGGGGATGTGGAGAAATTGGAACTCTTATTCATTGTTGGTGGGACTGTATAATGGTTCAGCCACTCTGGAAGTCAGTCTGGCAGTTCCTTAGAAAACTAGAGATAGAGCTACCATTCGATCCAGCGATTGCACTTCTCGGTATATACCCGGAAGATCGGAAAGCAGTGACACGAACAGATATCTGCACGCCAATGTTCATAGCAGCATTATTCACAATTGCCAAGAGATGGAAACAACCCAAATGTCCATCAACAGATGAGTGGATAAATAAAATGTGGTATATACACACGATGGAATACTACGCGGCAGTAAGAAGGAACGATCTGGTGAAACATATGACAACATGGATGAACCTTGAAGACATAATGCTGAGCGAAATAAGCCAGGCACAAAAAGAGAAATATTATATGCTACCACTAATGTGAACTTTGAAAAATGTAAAACAAATGGTTTATAATGTAGAATGTAGGGGAACTAGCAGTAGAGAGCAATTAAGGAAGGGGGAACAATAATCCAAGAAGAACAGATAAGCTATTTAACGTTCTGGGGATGCCCAGAAATGACTATGGTCTGTTAATTTCTGATGGATGTAGTAGGAACAAGTTCACTGAAATGTTGCTATAGTATGTAACTTTCTTGGGGTAAAGTAGGAACATGTTGGAAGTTAAGCAGTTATCTTAGGTTAGTTGTCTTTTTCTTACTCCCTTGCTATGGTCTCTTTGAAATGTTCTTTTATTGTATGTTTGTTTTCTTTTTAACTTTTTTTTTTCATACAGTTGATTTGAAAAAAGAAGGGAAAGTTAAAAAAAAAAAAAAAAGAAAAAAGACAAACAAGGAAAAAAAAAAAAACAAAAAAAAAACGATGTAGTGCCCCCTTGAGGAGCCTGTGGAGAATGCAGGGGTATTCGCCTACCCCACCTCCATGGTTGCTAACATGACCACAGACATAGGGGACTGGTGGTTTGATGGGTTGAGCCCTCTACCATAAGTTTTACCCTTGGGAAGACGGTTTGCGGCAAAGGAGAGGCTAGGCCTCCCTGTATTTGTGCCTAAGAGTCTCCTCCTGAATGCCTCTTTGTTGCTCAGATGTGGCCCTCTCTCTCTGGCTAAGCCAACTTGAAAGGTGAAATCACTGCCCTCCCCCCTACGTGGGATCAGACACCCAGGGAAGTGAATCTCCCTGGCAACGTGGAATATGACTCCCGGGGAGGAATGTAGACCCGGCATCGTGGGATGGAGAACATCTTCTTGACCAAAAGGGGGATGTGAAAGGAAATGAAATAAGCTTCAGTGGCAGAGAGATTCCAAAACGAGCCGAGAGATCACTCTGGTGGGCACTCTTACGCACACTTTAGACAACCTTTTTTAGGTTCTAAAGAATTGGGGTAGCTGGTGGTGGATACCTGAAACTATTAAACTACAACCCAGAACCCATGAATCTCGAAGACAGTTGTATAAAAATGTAGCTTATGAGGGGTGACAGTGGGATTGGGAATGCCATAAGGACCAAACTCCACTTTGTCTAGTTTATGGATCGATGTGTAGAAAAGTAGGGGAAGCAAACAAACAGACAAAGGTACCTAGTGTTCTTTTTTACTTCAATTGCTCTTTTTCACTCTAATTATTATTCTTGTTATTTTTGTGTGTGTGCTAATGAAGGTGTCAGGGATTGATTTAGGTGATGAATGTACAACTATGTAATGGTACTGTAAACAATCGAAAGTACAATTTGTTTTGTATGACTGCGTGGTATGTGAATATATCTCAATAAAATGATGATTAAAAAAAAAAAAAAAAAAAAAAACACAGTCGATATTGTCCTTTACCTTTTAGTCTGATTTGCCTTAGTCCTAACCAGATCAGCTTCATTCATATCTCTAATTGAAGTTTGATCTCTTGTTCGTCTTTTTTAACAGTCATGCATCACTTTTAAATTGTTCTTCAACTTTATCCGTATCCCCTTCTCCCCGAAATAATCAACCAAGCACTCGTCCCAATGTCTTTGGAAGGAAGGTTTCTTCTGTGGTTAGCTAATGGTCTTATCATTTATTGAATTGACCTTCCTTTCTTTACTGATTAGAAAGTCTACTTTTACCTGTTAGATATTTATAGTATTTTTCAGATGATCTATTTGGTTTCACTGTTCTGTTATTATTCTAGGTCTAGTGTTTTTTTTTTTTTAAATTTAATTTTATTGAGATTGTTCACATGCTATACAGTTATCCAAAGATCCAAAGGGCAAAATCAGTTGCTCATGGTACCATCATACAGCTGTGCATCCATCGCCACAATTAAATTTTTTCAATTTTTATAACATTTTCATTACTCCAGAAAAGAAATAAAGACCAAAAAAAAAAAAAAAGAAAACTCAAATCCTCCTATACCCCAAAACCACCCCCTCCTCCATTATTGACTCATAGTATTGGTATAGCACATTTGTTACTGTTGATGAAAGAATGTTAAAATACTACTAACTGTAGTACATAGTTTGCAATAGGTATATTCCCCCCCCCTATATAACTCTCTATTATTAACTTCTAGTTATAGTGTCATGAAAGAGATTTCTAATATTTGTACAGTTAATAACGGACTTTGTCCACCACGAGATTCACTGTTTTACACATTCCCATCTTTTAACCTCCAGCTTTCCTTCTGGTGACATACATGACTCTGAGCTTCCCCTTTCTGCCACATTCACACTCCATTCAGCACTATTAGTTATTCTTATAATAATGTGTACCATCACCTCTGTCCATTTCCAAACACTTAAGTTCAACCTAGCTGAACATTCTGCTCATAATAAGCAACTGCTCCCCATTCTTTAGCCTCATTCTATATCCTGGTAACTTATGTTTCATGTCTATGAGTTTACATATTGTAATTAGTTCATATCAGTGAGACCATACAATATTTGTCCTTATGTGTCTGACTTATTTTACTCAATATAGTGCCCTCAAGGTTTCTTCATCAACCTGTTTTTTTTAAGACAATTTTGTCCACCCATCATACTTTCCATCCTAAGTAAACAATTGATGGTTCCCTGTATAGTCAGATATCTATCTATTCACCACCATCACCACTATCTATATAAGGACCTCCCATTTCTTCCACAAAGAAGGAGTAAGAGTCAAAGAAGGTAGAGAGACAAAAGAAAAGGAAAAAGAAAGAAAAAAATGGCAGCTAAAAAGCAACAAAAGGAAAGATAGAATTAAACTCCAGTAGAATAAAAGAGTCAGACAGTATTGCCAATGCCAAGAGTCCCATACCCCTCCCTTATGTCCCCCTCTTATAGGCATTTAGTTTTGGTATATTGCCTTTGTTACATTAAAGGAAGCATAATACAGTGTTTCTGTTAGCTACAGTCTCTAGTTTGCATTGATTGTATTTTTTTCCCCCAATACCACCCGATTTTTAACACCTTGCAAGGTTGATATTCATTTGTTCTCCCTCATGTAAAAACATATTTGTATGTATTATCACAATTGTTGAGCACTCTAGGTTTTACTGCACTATACAATCCCAGTCTTTATCTTTCCTCTCTCCTTCTGGTGTCTCACATGCTCCTAACCTTCCTCTTTCAACCATACTCACAGTCATCTTTGTTCAGTGTACTTACATTGTTGTGCTACCATCACCCCAAACTGTGTTCCAAACCTCCACTCCTGTCTTTTTCTATCTGTCTGTAGTGCTCCCTTTAGTATTTCCTGTAGATCAGGTATCTTGTTCACAAACTCTCAATGTCTGTTTGTCAGAGAGTATTTTAAATTCTCCCTTATATTTGAAGGAGAGTTTTGCCAGGTATAGGATTCTTGGTTGGTGGTTTTTCTCCTTCAGTATCTTAAATATATCATACCACTGTCTTCTCACCTCCATGGTTTCTACCAGAAATCCACACATACTCTTATCGAGCTTCCCTTGTATATGATGGATCGCTTTTTTCTTGCTGCTTTCAGGATTCTCTCTTTGTCTTTGACATTTGCTAATCTAATTATTAAGTGTCTTGGCATAGATCTATTTGGATCTATTCTGTTTGGCGCATGCTGCGCTTCTTGGATCTGTAATTTTATGTCTTTCATAAGGGATGGGAAATTTTCATTGAATATTTCCTCTCTTATTGCTTCTGCCCCCTTTCCTTCTCTTCTTCTGGGACACCAATGACATGTACATTCATGCACTTCATGTTATCATTCAATTCCTTGAGACATTGCTCATATTTTTCCATTCTTTTCCCTATCTGTTCTTGTGTGTGTAGGATTTCAGGTGTCTTGTTCTCCAGTTCCTGAGTGTTTTCTTCTGTCTCTTGAGATCTGCCATTTTATGTCTCCATTGTGTTTTTCATCTCTTGTGTTGTGCCTTTCATTTCCATAGATTCTGCCAGTTGTTTTTTCAAACTTTCAATTTCTACCTTATGTTCACCCAGTGTTTTCTTTATGGGTTTCATCTCTTTTGCCATATCTTCCCTGAACTCAGTGATTTGTTTTTTGATTTGATTTAGCATATTTCTTTGAAAATCTTTAGTAGATTTTTTCATTCAAGTGAAACAATATCTCAACTGTGTCTTGACTGAGGTGTAAGTTTGTTCCTTTGAGTGGGCCTTATCTTTGTTTTTCCTAGTGTAGATTGTAGTTTTCTGTTGTTTAGGCATCTGGTTTCCTTGGTTACCTCAGATTTTCCCAGACCAGAATGGGTTCAGATCTCAGAATGGGGTTATATTCAGTTTCAAGTCTCCCTGTGGGTGTGTCTTTGAGATTGACCGACTTTCCTATGAGGTCTCTAGGCATTGTGTTTTTCCTAACCTGCCTAGCAGGTGGCACCTGTCATCCTATTTCTCCTGACTGGTGTATGGAGGTGTGGCCCCTTTAATTTCTGTTTTTGCTGTTTTCCCCCAGGCTCTGGGGTTTGGTTCTGAAGGGAAGATGGGTAGTAGAACTGGACCCCACCTCCTTCCTCTTAGGGAAGATACACCCCCCACGGAGTTATCTTCTGCACTTGAATAGCTCCTTTGTCTCTCTAACTCTGTTATGTCCACCCCTGTCTGGGTCAGAGCACTGAGAACTGAAAATGGATAAGGCTGTCTCCACTGAGCCCCTCAGGTTGAGAGAGAGAAAAAGGGATAGAAAGTCCCCTTTTGGAGCCAGTACACGCCCCTCCCCCCACCCCCAATTTCACTCATTGGCCAGAGGTAACACCCAGTCTTCTGGGCTCCCCCTCCCAGGACAGATGAGTTCTCTGGTTCTTTAAGGACAGTCATCACTAAAGCCTCTGTCTGTTTGTTAGGGGTTTCTAGCTTGTATTCAGCAGTCCACATTTGTTAATTAACATCCCAGTTGGAGCTGGACTGAGCTACATTCGCTTGCTCGGAGAGCACTGCTTTCTACCACAGTGAGGTTTTGCAGCTCAGCCTGCTGTGGGGGTAGGGGGCTCCCAGCACAGTTCTGCAGCTTTCACTTACAGATTTTATGCTGCAATCTCAGGCATTCCTCCCAATCCAGTTTGGTGTATGATGTGTGGACAGTCATGGTTGTCCCTCAGCAGTTATTCCAAATTATTTGCTAGTTCCTGATTGTTCACTAGTTACTCCAGGGGTCTAACTAAATTCTACTCCTCTCTATGCCACCATCTTGCCCCTTCTCACTAGGCCTAGTGTTTTAATAAATGATAAATTTTAATTTTTCATTCATTTTTCCATACTAGATAATGTTACTGAAGTCTACCATAAATATATTCTTCTTGAGGATATTGTTTTATCAATTTTGAAAGGATCAAGCAATGGAGGAATGCTAAGTTTATTATTATAATTTGAAAATTGGGCAAGATTAGAAACTAAGTTGCAAGCCAGGGTCAGAAACATTAAGAAATAGCAGACATGGTAATGGTATACTTAATTTTCTGTACTTGCTGAACAAGATTGAACAAGCCAATAATGAGATATATATAAGAACCACTGTGCATTAGAATAAATGCCAAGAAACCGTCAATGAGAGGATGGTTCATAAAGATCAGTGTAGAAACTTCATTTGGAAGAGATTCAGGCAAGAGGCAACTTTATTGTTTCTCAGGTTCACGGTATCATTATGAGAGGAGCTTGCTCACCTGATCCCTAAAAACCTGCTTCAAACCTGTTTGTTCCCCAGGGTGTAGATGAAAGGGTTGAGCACTGGGGTCACCACAGTGTCGAGCAGGGCCATCACCTTGTTCCTGTCCTTGCCCTGGCTGCCCTTGCCCAACGAGACATACATGAAGATGCAGCTGCCAAAGAAGAAAGACACAACAACAATGTGGGAGGAGCAGGATGAGAAGGCTTTCTGCCTTTCCTTGGCTGAGGGGATGCTCAAGATGGTATGTAGGATGTAGCCATAGCAGGTGGCTGTCACAGAGTGCCCAATAAGCTGACATTGGCCACAACAAAACTCAGAAGATCTACCAGACTTGTGTCTGCTCACATGAGTTCCATGAGAGGAAAGCTGTCACAAAAGAAATTATTAATGACATTGGGGCCACAGAATGGCTGCTGAAATATGAAGAAACCTGGAATGGTAATGAGAAGTAATCCTGCCATCCATAAACAGAGGACTAGCTGAACACAGACTCTTTTTCTCATGATGGCAGCATAGTGCACAGGATGGCAGATGACCACATGCCTGTTAAAGGACATGACTGCCAATAAGAGGAACTCTTTGATGCCCAGGAATAAACAAAGGAAAAACTGGAGAAAACAGCCTGCTAGGGAGATTGTCTTATCTCCTGTCAGGATGTTGGTCAGCAACTTGGGGAAGATAACAGAGGTAAACCAGATCTCCATTTCAGGACAGCAAAATGGCAGAAGAAAGTAGTACATGGCGGTGTGGAGGCATCTGTCCATGAGGATGATGACCACGATAAGGAGGTTCCCCATGAGTGTGAGGAGGTAGGTCAGGAGGAGCCCTAGGAAGATCAACATCTGCAGCTCACAGGCATCTGTGAGCCCCAACAAGACAAAATCAGTGACACTATGCCGTTTCCCATGGCTCCTCATTCTCTGCTGGGGATGGCCAATCAGAGGTAGTTGGCATCAGGAGTCAGAATATCCTGGGGATCTGAGGACAACATGGAAGTGAAAGGAAAGAGGGATCATTCTCAGTTTGAGCTGAAAGAGCACTTTATATCTTTGAGCTCCAAGGTCGTCTCTTTGTTTCCCTTTTCAGGCTGGTTGAGGAGCATCAAATCATATGCTTCACCCAATTTAGGATTCAAGAAATTCTTGGGATTTTGTTGGAAAAGTTTTGCATCCACCAATTCTTTTTTTCCATAGCTCTTGTTTCTGTTAAGAAGCTATGTTAAATCCCTTTCCTCCTTTTCTTTTAGATCAGATGGTGTCTTTCCCCCTTTTCTTCCAAATGCTGGAAACAGTTACCCAAGTTCATTAAAATATTTCCTTTTCCAATTCCCACATCCAATGGTTCACAACCTTTATTGAAAGCATTGATGGAACTTAACTCTAAAGCTTATTACTGAAGGCATTTTAAACAGAGAGATCATGATTGCACCGAGCACCATCACACTGACTTATCTGGGGTTGCTTACCTCACCTTGGAGACTATTTCATTGATGAAAATAGTAACAGTCCCTATGTAAATGGTTCTTCCAATATAAAATGAGTGATGCATGCCAACATCTAGCCCAGGACTGTTCACAAAGCCATCACAATATTAGCTATTTTTGTTTCTCCCCACTTGACTGAAACTCTAGTAGGACAATGAGAATAAGTAACAGTAAAACTGGAGAAAAGATAGTGGGGTTTGTGGGCAATATGTATTTCAATAAAAAGTTTAAAAATTATTGAAATATTATCATCTCATTATAAAAAATTTAGGAAATATAGAGGAATAGAATAAAATCACCCTTTGTCCCACAGAGACAGCTGCTATTAACATTTTTATATATATCTACTATATTTTTAAAATTCTTATTTGCTATTTATTGGATTACATAGGTATAGCTGTGCTCAGAGATTATATTCTACACCCCTTCCCCCCACATATTACTATGATTTTTTTCTCATTATTACAAACTTTTTGTTAATATGTTGTTTGTTTGATGTATTTGAGAGATACATGTGTTATGATATGATTATAAAGAGGGAGGAGAGAGCATGCATTTGTAGGTTAGGTATCATGCTTAATACTTTTGGGTAATTGCAACAATAATAAATGTTGATATTCAGAGTTTTACATTGATTCAATTTCAGTTACAGAGAATATATTTTTGTTTTGAATGATTATTATTTATAGGCCTATTGTTGATTAATATTGTCTTCAGAGATCTGTATAAAGAACTAGACAACCTTGTCATATTTCTTTACAAAAATGAGAGATTAAGGCCAGGTTTCTGGAGGGGAGAACTGACTTTATCCAGGATTGGTGCAGGAACTAATGTGATAAGGTAAGATTAATTACCTTATTAAAGTAATAAGATTAATTACACACTACATTACAGCTATGTGAAATATGTATTTATTTGATGAAGGCCTGGATATGAACATGAAGAAATGAACATCTAAGAATAGAATTGTGGGTGATTTTTCATTCAGCTTATTATTATTATTTCTTGTTTTAAGAAATTAAATTCAAAGTCATAAAATAAAACCAATACATGAGCTTATTTGGGGTAAAACTTAGGTGGAACATTTCAGGAGCAAGAGAGGGGAAATAAGTGGTTCTCCATGGAAAGGATTGGAAAAGCCTTAGGGAGTGAGTCTACCTACTCAACAACTGAACATGAGTCAGAATATTGAAAGTGATAAAAAAGTCAAGGAAGTCAGCTGTTCCATACTGTGTCAGTGGTCACTTGAAAGCAGGTAGCAGGCTTCTAGGCAGGATGTCCGGAGGGAACTTCCTCTATTCTAAAAATTGCACCAGTACAGTTTACCTCTTCAGCTACGAGGGAAGGGCCTCTACTGCCTTCAAATGTGCTTCTGGTTATGGAGACTCCTGCTTTTCATGGGAAGCTTCTGTAGCTGCAGTGTTGCCTAAGGATTCCACTTCTTGGGGACTCAACAGAGTTTCAAAGTAAAGGAAATTCCCAAGCTATACATGGTCTGCAGGTCATGGACGGAGGCAGGTCCTGTCTTATTGTACTGCCCATGTCACCAGACCTCCATGTTGTCCAACAACCAATCTCTGTTTTCAGTGTACCTTGACTCTGCTTCCATAAGCACATTTCCTGTTCCCCTACTCGTGGACAGTTGTCAGTTAGCAGTTTCTCAGGAGGCTGCTATTGTTTTTGCCACAACTCAGTGTCACTCCTAGAGAAATGGTTGTGCAAATCTAATTAATTTTTCTTCCATCACTACTGGACTGAGAGACATCAATTGATGCAGACTCAGATGACTCATCTTCAGTTGGACTCAAGAGGCTTCTTGGCTGATGGTTCATGCTATCCAGAGATGTGATGCCCACAGAGGATTCTGGGTAAACTATTCCTGTCAGACTCCTTGTCTCTATGGAGCTGGCATGAGCTGGACTGCTAGGGATTCTGTTTGGGCTCCATGGAAACTCAGAGATACGCTAAGGTACACAGCTCAAAACAGTGAACCCACTCCTCTATTGCGATGGCTGCAGCTGTGCTTCCCCTGAGATTAATTACTGTTAGTGGTAATAAGGACCCAGACTCTTCCTAGGTCCCTTACCTTGTACTTTCTTCATCTTTGGGACTGAAAGTTTACTTTGTTCTGACTAAGAAGTACAGAACTCTAATAAATTTTAATAGTAAAAAGAAGCCCAATTATTAAAGCATTGAGCAAATATTTTTTGAGTGCTTATTGTTGACAGGTACTGGTGTAGATAACAGAGATACAGAGGCAAACAGAGTCTTGTGGGAAAGACTGACATTAAACAAACATGACAAAAATGATTAATTACCTATGTGAGTAGTGTTCTGAAGGAGATCTCTGCATTGTGAGGCTTGCATTTGCATGTGCTTCCTTTACTTTTTTTAACCTCACAGGGCCCCATAGACCTTGCCATTAGTTCAGCTACTTGCTCCATATATGCCCCCATCCAGTGGGAAAGGCTCTGCACCTGCCTAATGCCCCTCTCAGCTGGAGCAGCTGTACCCATTCCGGTCTTCAACCACCAGTTTCACTTCCTGGCCTGCCCGTGAAATTATTCCAAGAAGCCAGTCACATCCTCCCACAGGAATCACGGTTCACTCTACTATCTGGTCACTATAACGCATGCTTCCCACAATTCCTGCTGGTTCACTCTGCTTCCAAGTGCAACCCTGTGAATTCCAGCATGGCTTGTGAGTGTTCTTCTCTAAGCAGTGAATATATGTGAATAATAAACTGCTGCCATTCCCATCTGTCCAGTGTTGGTATCATGTGTTCAGCCATCTTATATTATTTGTGGCAGGGGATCCCTACTTCATCAACAAGGTAAGTCGGAGGAGGACAGAAAAAACATAGAAGAACATTCTGACCAAGACAGAAATATGAGGGAAGATGATCCTGATGAAATTATATAAAGCTGACACCTGAAGGATGAGATGGAGTGTGGGGGGTGAAAACCTCTCTTAAATAAATAATCACTGAATGTCTGTTTATTGAGCACCTTATGTTTATTGAGCACCTTATGTTTATTGAGCACTGTGTTTTCACTGATTCTATTACTATGAGTGCATGAGACAGACATGGTCTCCTGTCTCCATGGTGCTCACTTTCCATTAGGGGAATCTTGGTAAGGAACCTTGGGAAAGTGCCATTTTGGTCCTTGGCCCACAAGGTTTGTAATCCCACTTTCTTTTTTGGTCACTGAACTTTTTCCTTGACTGGATGCAACCTGTAGACCTCAGATTAAAAGGGTCTGCTCTATTCATGCAGTTAGCAATATATTAGGAGACAATGCTGTGTACTATATTTGAAAAGGCAAAGGAGTGACTGGCTTTGATTTATTTGTTTTAAAGGGATTAGTGTGTTAATTTGGCCAGGTAACTGTCCACCCCCAACCACTGATGTCTGGCTATCCTTTATGTGGTAGGATGCTCAGGGTTGGCAGCCTACCCCCTGTATAACTGGTCACTTCTTGTGAACTATTGTTTGGCCACATGTGTTGTTTTAATTTCTTTGTTGCTAAAGCAAATATTATGCAATGGGTAGGTTTAACCAGTGTGAATTTATTGTCTCATGGTTTTGAGGCTAGGAGAAGTCCAAAATCAAGGTGTCATCAAGACAATGCTTTCTTCCCAAAGACTGGCATTCTGGGGCTGGCTCCCAGTGAATGTTGATCCTTGGCTCCTCTGTCACATGGCAATGTACATTGTGGCCTCTACTGGCCTCTCCCTTCTCTTCTGTGTTCCATTGTCTTTGACTTCTTGCTTCCCTTGGCTTTCTCTCCATTTGTTTGAATTTCATTCTGCTTGTAAAGGACTCCAGTAATAAGGATTAAGACCCATCCCAATTGAATTAGGCCATACCTTAACTGTTGTATCCTCATAAAAATGTCCTGATTACAATGGATTCACACCTACAGGAATGGATTACGTTTAAGAACCTGTTTTCTGGGATATGTATCTCCAAACCTCCACACCTGGTAACTGTCATAACTATACCTGGGACCTACAAGTAGGAGGCTCTGATGGCTGGACAGCTGAGGATAAAGAGCATACATGACTCATGCCTGTTGTACCTGCTGGGATCGCCTTGTAGAAATATTATTCCTCCTCTAGCAGAGTAGAGAGGCCCTAGCCTTCTGAGCCCTGTGGCTCTCAGGCAGTGATCACTTACCCCATCAATGGGAACCTGCCAGGAATGGTGGTAGTGGAAACTTCAACTACTCTGTGTAATAAGGGTCCTTTCTTTTCTTTCCCACTGGGTCTTGAGAGGGTCCGGGGTAGAGCATTTAAGCTCGCTTATGATTTCATCCTTAGTATGTGGGATTTGGTTCTAGGTAAAGGACTCCTCATCTAAAGAAAAAAGGATCTGGTTTACTCCCTCACCCCCATAACTACCAAGTTAGTCTTTTGTCATACTAAAATTGAGGAAGAGAAACAAGCATAAATGAATATGTAATATAAGACACAATGAGGGCTATGAAGGAAAAGAACAGGATGATTTAGGAGAGAGTAATAGGCAAGATCTGCCTTAGGTGGTAGCCCGGAAAGGTTTCCCTAAGGAAATGTGATTTCAGTTGAGGTGTGAAGGCTGAGTAAGATTTATCAAGGTGGCTGGGGTGGGAGAGTTCCTGGCAAAGAGAAGAAGGTATGTCAAGGTCATGATGTGGGTAAAGAGCTGGTATTTTTTGGAGGAACAGCAAGAAGGCCAGGGAGTTAGGAAGTGAGCGGTGGTGGTTTGAAATTTGGCTGGAGAGGTAGGCTGGGTTCAGGACTTGGCAGGGTATTGAAGATCATGCCTGGCAAGAGGAATGGATATTATTCCAACTGAAATTGGAGGCTGTTGGAACACTTTCAGCAAAGAAGTGACATGATTTCATTTATATTTTTAAAAGAGGTTTTTCTAGGGACAGAGGGAGAAGAAACGAGCAGGTAAAAGGAGTAGGAAAACAGATCAGGGGATCATTGCAGGGACTGGGGAAGAGATGATGGTGCCAGAGAGAAAAAAATTGTCATTAAGTTTGATGAAGAGTTGATAGGTTAGGAGTTAAAAGTAGGGCTGACAAAGATAGGTTGAAGGCATGCCCAGGGTAACTGTGGCTGGAGGATAAGTCTGTGAGAGTGACAAGGCCTGGCCTGGCAGGCCAGGGAAGACAGGGCATCCTTGAGGAGGAAGTATTTGGTGATTGGTATGCTGCAGACATTTTATTATCTGGGATGTCTGTCTGCAGTGGGGAAAATATTTTGGCTAGTGTGGAGTTCAGATGTATGACTGGAAACTCTGGGCAGGTTGGGGGAGTGAGTGGCAAAATCTAAGTAGAAATATGATCTCAGTGGATGGAAGAATAGGCAGGTTGGTTTCAGGATCAGTGTGAGGCATTGAATATAAGGTAAAGGTCAAATTCCCAGCTGGCATGAGAGATTTTTTTTAGCAGAAACAGGGCAAAAGCTTAGTCACTATAAATGGAGCACAAGGTGGAATGTGGACTGCTAGCAAGTGAGACTGAGGCTGAATCTCACAAGGCTGTGCTGGATCTTTGAAAATCTCCTTGCCCAAAGACAGGGTCAACTTGTAGAGCAGGGTCTAATAAGGAAAGGACAACTGTTTCCATGAGGGAGCTGCCTGTGTGTCCATGCACAGTTGTCACCCCGCAACTCTCTTTTCCACACTTTGCCTGCCCTGTCTTCTCTTAGCTATTGGCTATGCTACTTAAATTTCATTCTACTCAGTTAAATCATTGTTCATTAAGTGTTCATCTTGTTTAAGTGCCTCCAGGAAGCCAGCAATGACAATGAAATGGGCCCTGCCCCTCCAGAACTCGTGATATAGTAGTTTCCTTAGGTGATTATCACACAGCCAGACTACACTCTAGACTGTTGGAGTCTCTGGGAAGGTGTTTGCTTCTAGTCATCAGAATTGAGGATAGCTAAAATGCAATATCTTTGCTGCTAGAGGACTTTTGTAATAATCAATGGGATATCAAACAGCACATATACCTGATGTTAGAGATTGGCCTTACAATGTTTTTGTAATGGTCGGCCTCCGGGATGGCCCCAATGATCACTGCCTCTTAGTATTCACTCCCTTGTGCAATCCCTTTTCCTTGCATGTAGCTGGACCTAGTGACTGGCTTCTAATGAATAGAATACAGTAAAAATGATGGGATGTCACATCTGAGAATGCTACAAAGAGACTGTGGCTTCTTATCTTGCATGTTTTCTCTTGCTCTCTTGTTCAAATGAAACCACCTGGCATGTTTTGTACTGCCCTATGGAGAGGCCCACTTGGCAAGGAACTGATATTTCCAGGCAACAGCCAGTTAGAACCTGAAGCCTTTCTACAGGCATATGAGTGAGCTTGGATCAGATCCTTCACCAGATGAGCCTTGAGATGTCTGCCACTCCAGCCCACACTTTCGCTGCAATCTTGTGAACGATCCTGAGCCAAAAGCATTCAGGCAAGCCATGTCCAAGTTCTTAAACCAAAGAAACCATGAGGTCATAATAGTTGTTTTAAGGTGCTAAGTAAAGGGTAATTTCTTGCACAGCATTAAATAACTTTTCTAGTTCTCTTCAGGATTCTAGCCTTTATTCTTGAGGTGTCACTGTGGGGCACTCAATGTGTATTGGACTGGTTGCAGAATATCCCATGTCCTCCTATAACTTTTGATCTTGCTCCCTTTGCTGATGAAGACTTCATTGACTCTCTCACACTTGGTGCCTTCAGTTCCATTTATTTCATTAATGTTTCTCATATAAACCTACAGAGAAGAGTATGTTCTACTTCCTGGATTTGGCATACAGAGACTTCAGTGTCTATGGGGTTAGTGAGAAGCCTACAAACATTAAAATCACAATTTTCTTCTGAGCTTTATGACAGTCCACTTTTTACAGAATCCTCTTTGGTGTAACTTATACAATGTGAGGGGAGATGAAGGACTTGCCATTGTAAACTGTTGTGAAGAGTTCTTTCCAAGACAATATGCATGTCCCATGCTTAGTGTGCCCACCATATAGAATTTCTAAACTAGTACTGTCCTGTTACCTCCCAAGCCAGCTTCTCCTCCAGATCCTCTATTTCTGTGTTATCAACATTTCTGTTTACCCAGACTTAATACATGGGGTTGTCCTTCATTTTCACTTTTTTCCCTCCAATCACTTTATCTCTTCAGTCTCCAAACTCTATCAGGTTCTACCTGTGCAAAACTCCTTACATCTTTTTTTCTTGTTCATTTGCCATGGATACCACCGAAGATCATACTCACATTCTCGTCTGAAGTATTTTCATTATCTTTTCATTTTAATATTTTATTATAGAAATTCCAAACATCTAGAAAACTAGACAAACTTTACAGTGAGCCTACATGTAGTCATCACCTGTTTTCAACAATAACCAACTCATAGCCATTCTTGTTTCACCTAGACCACACTTCTCCCTCCCTTCCCATATTATTTGGAATCAATCCCAGACCTAATAATATTTCATCTATAATTGTTTCAGTAAGGATTAAAGCAATAGTACTTTTAAAATATCAATATAATGTTATTATTATGTAAATAATTAAAATACTTCATCAGTCATTAAAAGGGTTGTTGGTTATTTTAATTTGAATTGTCCTGGCTTTTATAATGTGGCCAAATGTCTTTTATTTATTGGTCCTTTAGATTTGCTTTTCTGTGAAGAGTCTATACATATCCTTAGCTTATTTATCTTTTGGGTTTTTTGTGTATCTTATGGATTATAACTCTATTTGTTACATGCCTTCTCCACTCTATCCCTTTCCTGAATGCCCATTTATAATGGTCAATTTTATGTGTCAACTTGGCTATAGGCTATGTTGCCCAGTTGTTTGGTCAAAGACTAGTCTGGATGCTGCTGCAAAGATTATTTGTAGATGTGATTAACATCTATGATCAGTGGACATTAAGTAAAGGAGGCTACCCTCGGATTTCATATGTCCTGTAACTGTTGATCTTGAACTCTCTGCTGATGAAGGCTTCTGTGAACTCTCTCATACTCTGAGCCTTGAGTTCCATTTATTTCATTAATGTTTCTCATATAAACTTACAGAGAATAATATTTGCTATTTCCTGGATTTGGAATATAGAGACCTCATTGTCTATGTGATTAGAGAGAAGCTTATAAATAATAACTTAAAAATTTTTTTTTATTGAGATTGTACACAAACCATACAATTATCCAAAGATCCAAAATGTACAATCAATTGCCCATGGTACCATCATACAGCTGTGCATCCATCACCACAATTAATTTTTTTTTCAATTTTTAGGACATTTTCATTACTCCAGAAAAGAAATAAAGACAAAAAAAGGTAACTCAAATCCTCCCATATCCTTAACCACCCCCCTCCATTATTGATTTATAGTTTTGGTATAGTACATTTGTTACTGTTGATGAAAGAATGTTATACTACTAATTGTAGTATATAGTTTGCAATAATTATATATATTTTTTCCTATATGCCCCTCTATTATTAAACTTCTAGTTATAGTGCCATGCATTTGTTCTAGTTCATGAGAGAAATTTCTAATATTTGTACAGTTAATCACGGACATTGTCTATGACAAGATTCACTGTTTTATACATTCCCATCTTTTAACCTACAACTTTCCTTCTGGTGATATATGTGACTCTGAACTTTCCCTTTCCACCACCTTCACACATCACTCAGCACTGTTAGTTATTCTTACAACGTGCTACCATCACCTCTGTCCATTTCCAAACGTTTAAGTTCACCCTGGTTAAACATTCTGCTCATAATAAGCAACTACTCCCCATTCTTTAGTCTTGTTCTATATCCTGGTAACTTATATTTCATGTCTATGAGTTTACATATTATAATTAGTTCATATCAGTGAGACCCTGCAATATTTGTCCTTATATGTCTGTCTTATTTCACTCAATATAGTGCCCTCAAGGTTTCTTCATCAACCCACTTTTTAAAGACAGTTTTGTTCATACACCATACATTCCATTTAAGTAAACAATTGTTGGTTCCCTGTATAGTCACATATTTATGTATTCAGCACCATCGCCACTATCTATATAAGGACATCTCCATTTCTTCCACAAGGAAGGAGGAAGAGTCAAAGAAGGTAGAGAGACAAAAGCAAAAGAAAAAAGAAAGAAAAAATACATGACAGCTAGAAAGCAACAAAAGGAAAGATAGCATTAAACTAAAGTAGAATAAAGAGTCAGATGACATCACAATTGTCAGGAGTCTCATACCCTTCCTCTATGCCCCCCCCCATATGAATTTAGCTTTGGTATATTGCCTTTGTTATATTAAAGGAAGCATAATACAATATTTCTGTTAATTATAGTCTCTAGTTTGAATTTATTGTATTTCCTTCCAGTTCCACCCTATTTTTAACCCCTTGCAATGTTGACATTCATTTGTTCTCTCTTATGTAAAAACATATGTGTACCTTTTATTACAATTGTTGAGCACCCTAGGTTTCACTGAGTTATACAGTTCCAGTCTTTATCTTTCCTCTTTTGTTCTGGTGTCCCACATGGTCCTAACCTTCCTCTTTCAACCATGTTCACAGTCATCTTTGTTCAGTGTACTTAACATTGTTGTGCTACTATCTCCCCAAATTGTTTTCCAAACCTCTCACTCCTGTCTTTTCCTTTCTGTCTGCAGTACTTCCTTTAGTGTTTCCTGTAAAGCAGGTATCTTGTTCACAAACTCTGTCATTGTCTGTTTGTCAGAGTATATTTTAAGCTCTCCCTCATATTTGAAGGACAGTTTTGCTGGATATAGGATTCTTGTTTGGTGGTTTTTCTCTTTCAGTATTTTAAATTTATCACCCCACTTCCTTCTTGCCTCCATGGTTTCTATTGAGAAATCCACACATAGTCTTATCAAGCTTCCTTTGTATGTGATGGATCGCTTTTCTCTTGCTGCTTTCAGGATTCTTTCTTTATCTTTGACGTTTGATAATCTGATTATTAAGTGTCTTGGTGTAGGCCTATTCAGATCTATTCTGTTTGGGGTATGCTGTGTGTCTTGGGTTCATAATTTTATGTCTTTCATAAGAGATGGGAAATTTTCATTGATTATTTCCTCTAATATTGCTTCTGCCTCTTTTCCCTTCTCTTGTCCTTCTGGGGCACCAATGACACATACACTCCTGCATTTCATTTTGTCCTTAAATTCCCAGAGATGTTGCTTATATTTTTCCATTCTTATCTCTATCTGTTCTTTTGTGTGTAGGCTTTCAGGTGCCTTGTTCTCCAGTTCCTGAGTGTTTTCTTCTGCCTCTTGAGATCTGCTGTTGTATGTTTCCATTGTGTCTTTCATCTCTTGTGTTGTGCCTTTCATTTCCATAGATTCTGCTAGTTGGTTTTTGGAACTTTCGATTTCTACCTTATATACGCCCAGTGTTTTCATTATTCGCTTCATCTCTTTTGCCATATCTTCCCTAAACGTTTTGAATTGGTTTAGTATTAGTTGTTTAAATTCCTGTATCTCAGTTAAAGTGTAAGTTTGTTCCTTTGACTGGGCCATAACTTTGTTTTTTGTAGTGTAGGGTGTAGTTTTCTGTTGTCTAGACATCTGGTTTCCTTGGTTACCTAGAATGGGCTCAGGTCTTGGAAAGAGGGAATAGTATCCAGTTTCCCTGAGGGTGTCTTAGAAGATTGGTATACCCTCTGAGGTCTCAAGTCACTGCTTTCCCGCCCAGCAGGTGGAGCCTGTTGGCCTGTAGCTCCTGACTGGTGTAAGCAGGTGTGGCCCATGGCTGTTCTCCCCCATGCTCTGGGGTCAGGCTCTGAATGGAAGGCAGGTAGTAAAGCTGGGCTGCACCTCTTTCCTCTTAGGGAAGATAACCCCCTAGGGAGAGGTCATTAGCATTTGAATAGACTCTGCCTGTGCTATCTCCACCCTTGTCTGGGTCAGAGTGCTGAGGACTGAAAATGGCTGAGGCTTTCTCCACTGAGCTGAAAAAAGGGACAGAAAGTCCCCTTCAGGGCCAGTCTGCGGCCACCCTCCTGCTCTCCAAGGTCAGTCATCACCAAAAGCCTCTGTCTGATTGTTCGTGATTCATAGTTTATGTTGAGCATGCCAAGCTTGTTAATTAAAACCCCAGTTGCAGCTCAGCTGAGCTACTTTCACTTGTTCGGAGAGTGCTGCTCTCTAGCACCATGAAGCTCCATAGTTCAGGCCATGGGGGGAGGTGGCTCCCGGCTTGGATTTGCAGTGTTTACTTACAGATTTTATGCTGCAATTTCAGGCATTCCTCCCAATTCAGGTTGGTGTATGATGAGTGGACAAGTCATGTTTGTCCCCCCATGTTTATTCCAGATTATTTACTTGTTATTCCTGGTTGTTTATTAGTTGTTCCAGGGGGACAAACTAGCTTCCACTCCTCTCTATGCTGCCATCTTCTTCCATCTCCCGATAATAACTTTTTTAAAACCACAATTTTCTTCTAGCATTTATGATAGTCCACTTTTCAGAGTGGTTCTTGAGGAACAGAATCTTAAGGGTGAATTTCCTGAGTTGGTTCTGGGGTTTTTGTTCTCTAATCTGTTTAGATTTAAGGGCACTAATGACTCTATTTCCATGGTAAAGAGAGCATTGATAGTCCATGGCATGATGAGAACATAGAGATATGCGAAATATCACCATTGGATGCTGCTGTTTATATATTTATAAGAGGCAGGGTTCTGGATTACCATGTATATGATACCTGATAAAATTTTTGTCAAACTAATGAGTACAGTGAGATTGGCTGACTGCTTTGCTGACTGTTCTGGAAGAAATGGAGAAAGAAGAAGAAAAGCTCAGGATTTGATATTCTCAGTCAAGCCTTTAAACAGAATATTTTATTGTCTTTAGGTCAGCTGGGAGTAATTACCTGCATTTATATGGTAAGATATTTCACCTTATTGAAAAAAAAGATTGTTTTATTAGAGACTTTTGATGTTCCATTGTCTGCTGCTCTGGATTGAGAATATATTCAGCTCTCTCCTGTAATATATACTTCAGTATTACAACTCATCAACAAAAGGTTTATGCCCCAAATTTCCACTTTGCCATTGACTTCTTGCCAGAAACAAGCTTCTTTCCTTCATTTAGAACATCAGCAACAGCCATTGAGTCAATCTGCTGAAGGACTGCTGGCACATATGAACCAGCAACTACGGTCTGGGGTTTGACTTTATCCAGGAAACCCTCAGAACTCCACCAGCATTAGGTATACAGCTTTTAGCTGGTTCTTTTCAACTTGGACATTTATATTAGAAAGGTTTGCCTGAGTGATTGTTTTTGCTAGGTTATAGGAAGCCTTGATAACATCTCCAGCATCTGCAGCCTGCCAGACAGTATAAAAATCTCAAGAGTTCTGGATCCAAGTAACTGGCATTTAAAATGGAAATGTGAAATTGCTGGTGAATTCCCTTGGCAACAGCCTGGTATAGAGAGCTGGTGGAGTTAGTGCCCTTCTTGATGTGTGGTCTGGCCCTGAGGACATGCTGGAGAACACAGAATGCACTGGCTTCTGCATTTCCTGTAGTAGCACTTTCTGCTATAAGAGCAGCATGGAGACTGTCTTCATCCTGTTCTCAAATTTCACATCCATGGTATTTGGCCTTTGTGCCAGCTAACCCAGTCCCACCTATCCTGTTGAGAAACTGTTCAGCAAGTAGAACTGGATGACTCACACCAAGTCCAATCAAGGCCATTCTTGCACTTGTAAAATGATTCTGAACATAGTAATGTAACTCCTATGACGTTATTATTCCAGTCCTAAAATCAGGACAAGGAATTAGCGAAGATGTTCCAATAAGCTGCAGCATGTAAACTTTCAGTGACTTGAACCTGTGGATTCTGAAAAGCCACAGCTTTGTCGATCTTTATCTGTGACTGAAGGATAGATACTTCCCAAGATGAAATTCTGGTGCTGTAGAACCATCAAGCAGGACCCCATCAGAATCTCAACATCACCCCACAGGCCCTCCACAGTGTAAGCCATTTTTCCCCTTATTGCATTTACACTTAATTTACCACTATATGAGCAAAGGGGACACATCTAGTTGATGTTCTTGAAGAGGCTATTGCCTCTGGGTTTTAGGACTTAGCTGGCATAGGAACACTCTGAAGGATTTAAGTTTCTGAAGAATAAACTTAGTGAGTGAAACTTTTATAGATTCTCAGATAGGGATCTGGGTACTCTTTAAGGTTTTCAGGACTATTTTTGACTTGGGCTTATCATATTGTATTCAGAGCAGGTATCTCTTTCACAAACTCTCTCAGTGTCTGTTTGTCTGAAAATATTTTAAATTCTCCCTTATTTTTGAAGGACAGTTTTGCTGGATATAGAAATCTTGGTTGGCAGTTTTTCTCTTTCAGTATCTTAAATATGTCATGCCACTGCCTTCTCGCGTCCATGGTTTCTACGTGAGAAATCGCACATAGTCTTTCCACGCTTCCCTTGTATGTGACAGATCGCTTTTCTCTTGCTGCTTTCGGAATTCTCTCTTTGTCTTTGACATTTGATAATCTGATTATTAAGTGCCTTGGCATAGGTCTATTCAGATCTATTCTGTTTGGGGTATGCTGCACCTCTTGGATCTGTAATTTTATGTCTTTTATGAGAGATGGGAAATTTTCAGTGATTATTTCCTTCATTATTGTTTCTGGCCCTTTTCCCTTCTCTTCTTCTGAGACACCCATTACATATATATTCATGTGCTTCATGTTGTCATTCAGTTCTGTGAGATGCTGCTCATATTTTTCCATTCTTTTCCCTATCTGTTCTTTTGTGTGTAGGATTTCAGATGTCCTGTCCTCCAGTTCAAGAATCCTTTCTTCTACCTCTTCAAATATGCTGTTGTAAGTTTCCATTGTGTTTTTCATCTCTTCTGTTTTGCCTTTCATTTTCATAAGTTCTGCCATTTGTTTTTATAAGCTTACGAGTTCTTCTTTTTGGCCATCCAGTGTCTTCTTTATATCCTTCATCTCTTTTGACACATTTTTCTTCAACTTGTTGATTTGATTTAGCATATTTGTTTGAACATCTTTAATTAGTTGTTTCAACTGCTATATTTCATTTGAAGTGTAGGTTTATTCCTTTGGGCCATAGATTTGTTTTTTCTAGTGTGACTTATAATTTTTTGTTGTCTGGCATCTGATTTCTTTGACTACCCCAATCAGATTTTCCCAGACCAGATGCGCCCAGGTCTCAGGAGGAGGGTGTAATCAGTATTGATTTTCCCTGAGGATGAGCCTTGGCAGATTGTCATATTTTCCTGTTAGGCCTCTAGACTCTGTGCTTTTCCTATCCTGCCCAGCAGGTGGCACTTGTCAGCCCACAACTCCCCACTGGTAGAAAGATGTGTTGTGCCTTTAATTTTCAGCAGACCGTGTCCCTGCTTGGGAAGAGGGTGATCAGAAGCCAAGCTTAAGTGGTTTCTTTTTTTTTTTCCCCCTGGGGTCTGAATTCTCTGAGGGCTGTCACTTGAGCAGGGCCTTGTCCCCTCCTTTTCTTAGGGAAGCTATGCCCTTTAGGGAATTATCTCCTTCACTTGACTTCTTTTGTCTTTCTGATTATCCTAACTCCACCCTTGCCTGGGCCAGCACTGATAACTGAAAATGCCCAAGGCTTTCTCTAATGAACTACTTAGAATGAGAGAGAAAAAAAGAAAAAAGTAAGATATCCCTCTTCAGAGTCAGTTCCCAGACCCCCAGTTTCTCTAGTCAAGAGCTGGATTTGGTACTGTTAGGTTTTTCAATCAAGAAGAGAAGAGACGAAAACTTGATCAAAAGGAGTTTTATTGTCTGGCTGTGTGCAGGCAGGCTGAATCCTAAGAAAATGGCAACAGCCCTGAGCCAAGGGAACAGTATGGCTTATAAAGGATGGTTGGCAGGAAGTTCTTTGTCCAGGGAAGGGGAAGCTAGCAGATCTAGGTATGGCAGTTTCTCAGTGGCTACTTTTGGGAAAGGGGGTAGTTGGCAGGCTTCCATTGGCTGGTTTGAGAGCGGGGGCTTGGGAGCAGGAAAGTTTAAAATTTTAACATTCAGGATTCCTAAGGGTGGGGGCTGGTGGCTTATTACAGACCCGCAGGGTTCGTAGGACCAGGTGAGGGGTGGTGGCTCTATTGTAAAAGTCCTAAGGGTGGGGGTGGGGTGAGGGCCCAGGGCCTAAACCTAACAGGTACCTGGTTCTATGGACCCTTTTCTTGGGACACAGCCTTTTTCCAGTATTCTGAGCTCATCTGTCCCCAAAAGCCTCTGTTTTTATTTATTTATTATTTTTTCCATCAGCCCTGCCTCCTCTCTGCCAGGAGAGACCTCAGGTTCCTTTCCTGCTAGCTCCAGGTTTATTTTTGCTCATAGTTTGTACCCAGTAGTCCAGATTTGTTAATTAAAACTGCAGTTGTACCTTGGTTGAGTTACCTTCCCTTGTTCCTGGCAGAGACCACTTCTGATTTCCACAGGGAAGTGTTCCAACTCAGCCTGCCATGCCAGTGGGGGAGGGCCATCCTTCTGCAGTTTTGGGGGCTTTACTTACAGTTCTATGCTGTGGTCTTTGTTCTTTCACCCATTCCATAATGGTGTACAATGTGTGTCTAGTCACGGACATCCCCCAAACAGTTGTTCCAGGCTATTTACTGGTTGTTCCTATTTACTAGTTGCTCTAGAGGACTAACTAAATTCTACCAGGCTACATATATTTTTAAATGCTAAAATCCATAGAAATTTCTCATTCCTGTTGATAAAGGCTCTTTTACCTACTGGTTGTGTTGGATAAGTCATTGAACTTCTCCCAGTACCAGACTGTAAAATGGCAGCAATGTCCACCCCAAAGGATTATTATGAAAGTAAGATCAGATATTCTATGCATGTGTTTTAAAGAGAGATGCACACATAACATAGCCTCGATAAATGTTAGTTCCTGTCCTTAAACTCTCTTCCTATTTTCCTTCTACTCCACTTGGATCTCATTACCAGTTAGCAACAAAAGCATTTTTGAAGAGTTTATATTCAAAATGTTGTTACTAAATTCATATAAGATTAAATACAGTATTTAACCTATTGCAATTTATTACTAAGATGGTCACTGCTGATGCAGACTAAGGTAAACTCTGGTATATTAGTAAATGAATAAATGTTAAATAAGTAACCAAACTAATTGACATATTAATTCATTCCAAAATTGTCATTATTATAAAAACGCCATATCCAGGGAAATGTACTAGGTGGTATGGGGGATAATACATATTATCCATGCCTTTAAAGAAAGTGAAATCTAATAAAGAAGATAAAAAATATACAAAGAACTATAATTAAGGGTAGCAAATAAACTTTGTAAGAAAATATCACATATAACCCTTCAATGACAAATCTGAAAAGCAGGGGAAATGGATGATATCCCTATTTTACAAATAAGAAAACAGCTGCTGGGAGAGATTCAATGACTTATCCAACACAACCAGTTGGTGGAAGATCCTTTGTCAAAAGGAAGGAGGAATTTCTATAAATTTTAATGTTAAAAAA
Organism: Choloepus didactylus; assembly: GCF_015220235.1. Taxonomy (NCBI): domain Eukaryota; kingdom Metazoa; phylum Chordata; class Mammalia; order Pilosa; family Megalonychidae; genus Choloepus; species Choloepus didactylus. The sequence continues at coordinate 156,996,584 of NC_051310.1, read as the reverse complement.
TATAAGTAGCTTATGTGAAAAATAAAAGTAATTAACTTAGTGGGCTTTTGTATTCTTGCTAATATATTTTTATGACAGGACTATAGGTGTGATATGAGGATGCTCTCCTCTCCTCTCAGGGTGTTGGAGAAACAGATGCAAAGCCATTTATCTGCCAGTATTTATTGAGAATCCATGTGATCTATGTCAACAGACTGATGATTGGAGCTTCTGATAAATAACAAAGCCAATCCCTGTGCTCAAACAGCTTGAATTCTGCTGAGAATCCAGGCAACAGAAGTGCAAAGAACACAAAACTTCAAATATGATAACAAATGAAAAATGCCTTGAGAGATCAGAGAGCTTCTGAGTTTATGCTGAATTGCACAGTGGTTGTCACATTTTCTGCCACAGCAGAAACATATCATCTGTGCCGGTTTGAGTGTATTGTGTCCCCCAAATGCCATTATCTTTGTGGTCTTGTGTGGGGCAGGCGTTTTTGGTGATGGTTGGATTTGCTTGGAATGTGCCCCACCCAGCTGTGGGCAGTGATTCTGATGGGATGTTCTCATGGAGGCGTGGCCCCACCCATTCAGGGTGGGCCCTTATCGGTGGAGCTATATAAGTGAGCTGACTCGGGGGGAAGAAAGAGAGTGCAGCTGGGAGTGATGTTTTGAAGAGAAGCAAGCTTGCTAGAAAGGAACGTCCTGGGAGAAAGCCGTTTTGAGGCCGGAGCTTTGGAGCAGAAGCCAGCTGCCTTCCTAGCTAACACAGGTTTTCCGGACACCACTGGTCGTCCTCCGGTGAAGGTACCCGATTGCTGAGGTGTTACCTTGGATGCTTTGTGGCCTTAAGACTGTAACTGTGTAGTGAAATAAACCCCCGTTTTATAAAAGCCTGTCCATCTCTGGTGTTTTGCATTCTGCAGCATTAGCAAACTAAGACATCATCACAGCTTTTTCTGAAAGGGAAGAGAAAAATTCTTCATGGGGGTGCTGATTTTCCCTGACCTTGCCTGGGGATATTAACTCTAACCCCTTACTTCCACAGCTTTATAAGAAAGAGGAGCTTGCTCACCTGCTCCTTAAACACCTGCTTCACTTGTTTGTTCCTCAGAGTGTAGATGAAGGGGTTGAGCACTGGGGTCACAACAGTGTTGAGCAGAGCCACCACCTTGTTCCTGTCTTCCTCCTGGCCACCCTTGCTTGACCTGATGTACATGAAGATGCAGCTGCCATAGAAGAGAGATACAACAATGATGTGGGAGGAGCAGGTTGAGAAGGCTTTCTGTCTCTCCTTGGCTGAGGGTATGTGCAGGATGGTGTAGAGGATGTGGCCATAGCAAGTGGCTGTCATGGACAGAGTTCCCAGTAAGCTGAAGTTGGCTACAATAAAACCCAGAAGCTCTATCAGACTTGTGTCTGTGCATATGAGTTCCATGAGAGGAAAGTTGTCACAGAAGAAGTGATTAATGACATTGGGGCCACAGAATGGCTGCTGAAATATGAGAAAACCTGGAACAATGATGAGCAATAATCCCGCCATCCATGAACAAAGAACTAGCCGGACACAGACTCTTTTGCTCATTATGGTGACATAGTGCAAGGGATGACAGATGGCCATATACCTGTCAAAGGACATCACTGCCAGGAGATGAAACTCTGTTGTACCCAGGAAGAAATAGAGGAAACTCTGTAGGAAGCAGCCTGGAAGGGAGATTGTCTTACTTCCAGTCAGGATGTTGGTGAGCATCTTGGGGAAGATGACCGAGGTGAACCAGATCTCTAGGACAGCGAAATTGCGGAGGAAGTAGTACATGGGAGTGTGGAGGCGCCTGTCCAGGAGGGTGATGACCACGATGAGGAGGTTTCCCATGAGTGTGAGGAGGTAGGTCAGGAGGAGCCCCAGAAAGATCAGCATCTGCATCTCACAGGCATCTGTGAGCCCAAGCAGGACAAACTCAGTGACACTGGTGCTGTTTCCCATGGCTGCTTAGTCCTCCTTGGTGGAAGATCAATCAGAGGTGGTCAGCATCAGGATTCATTGTATCTGGGGATCTGAGGACAACCTAGAAGTGAAAGGAAAGAGGGATGAGTGTCAGTTTGAGCTAAAGGAGTCCTTTATTTTTGTGAAAGACATATCTTTCCACCACTAGCTACTCAGGCTGATTTTGCAGAGCCCCTAGGGGACTCATTTCAATTTTGGCTCTTTTATCTGCATGTTGGAAGAAGTGGTAATGTGCAGCATCTACTAAGATAGACTCAGAACCAAGAATTATCCTCGCTTAATTTTCTCAACTTTTATTTCTCATTACTCAATTAATTTCTTTTCCTTAATCATAAAACCTTCTTTCAATACCACTTATTCTTTATTCCCATATTGGGTCTTCATTCAGAAATAATTCACATTTGAGGATAGTACCCTTTCTGCTTTACATAGTCTTTCACATCTTCGTATCCTGAGGTAGATTGACTTAGAATGGATGGATACCTTATTGCAGTTTTAAGATTACCTGAATCAGATTCAAATTCAAGTAAATTCAAATAAACTAGTATTTGGATTAATAAAAAGGAAGGAGGAAATCTATAATGGAAGAGCATAAGTCTCACAAAATAGAAAAAAAGAAAAATCTGATATATGCATAAATCAACGTTCCTTTTTGTAAATTTGATATTCAAGGCTTTTAATTATCTCTTCCTAAATAATATTTCCAAGTTCTTATGTCTTTATATGCTCCCACAAACCCAGAGTTCTAGATAAAATGTACTCTTTACAGTTCTTTTATTCTTGATCTGTTTTCACATACTGTGCTTTCCATGTGGTAATTTTTGTCTTGGAAATATTAGCCTTTCAAATTTTACTTATCCTTTGAGACTCTCCTTAATAAATGCTGTCTCCTCCGTGAACCTACCTTTCTGAATGAATTATTCTTTCCTCTGTATCCCCATAATTTTATTATATGTCGTATTATTTTGAATGTATTTTTATAGTTGTTTTCATATGTTGCTCATTGAGTCATGCTTTTCTTTAGTAATCTTTGTATTTTCTACAGCCCTAGGACAAGTTTCTAGATAATAAACAGCTTTAATAAACATTCATTGAATAAGTGAATAAGCTCTCAAATGTCTGTGAGATGGAATTGTTGAGTCTTTGACACATAAGTGCTTGAGGACATGTCATTTATGTATTATTTCATGGGGGTTGATAGAAGCCTTGTGGAGCCAGTATGCTAAGTTGTATGAAGTTGGTTCCTCTGGAAAGTGTGCTTTTTCCTCATGAGGAGGTGGAGGTGTCTTCTACAATCATTCCCTGAAGGGAAGTTCTCCATCTTTAGGTGGTCTAGAATTTGATCACAACATAGACAGAGATATGGTTGGTTTTGCTGCAGGGCTCCTGGCAGCAAAACAACAATGACAACAACAACAACAGCAACAACAACAACAAACTTAAAAAGTTCTCTTTTTCAAAGTTAGCATCTCTGGAAATGTCCTTTCTTAAGCATTATCAGCTACTCTTTATTTTTTAGGTGAGCTGGAAAAATAATTTTTTTGCTAGTTTCTGGAGAGTAAGATTACTTCCCAGTTTAGGTACCTGGGAGGAAGGTGGTGCCTTGCGGAGATAGGGGCATCAGGGCAATGAAAGTGGTATTAAATGGGAGGATGATATGGTAAATTTTACAAACTTTCCCTTTTTATAGTTTTTCTACACTACTCAAAGTCATTCTATGGACTGTCATTACATACAGCATTTGTTGACAGCTATGAAAGAACACAAAACAGTTGATCAGCTTCTGGTATAACTAAGGTATTCCTCAGGGGTTATTTTGAGGCTCAACACTGATTCTTCAACAATAAGAAAGAGTGGTATCTGCAGTCTAATCATTTGGTTCAAGGGGGTGCCTACCTGGCTGAGAAAATTATCCATCTCTTTCTAGAATAGAAGCAGAATCCAACATGAATTGCAATACCCAGAAATATCAGCAGAAGCTAAGAGAAAGAGGATTATTTAACCCTGGTTGGGACGTATTTTGAGAAAGATAGGAATAACGACTGAGATGGGAAATAACTAGATGTGAGTGGGAGGGGAGGAAAAGGCTTAGGATTCATACCAGATCATGAGCTGGGTACCAGTGAACCATACAGAGACATTGTGTGCAGCCCAAGGATACAGCAATTAGACAGTGCTACTGATATACATCTATTTTTTTCCTACTTCATATGGGAAGTTACCAGCTCAGGGCTTTTCCAGATAAAAAGGGTAGTAGGCCACTTTATGAATCCAGGTTTTCTCCCCTGTATCCAACATGCTTGATGGGGCAAGGGGAAGACTTGCCCACAAACTGAGAACCTGGACTATGGCTGCACTCCTCCACATCAGATGATTTATAGTTTTAATGTACTGCCCAGTGGGAAACTCTCTGAGGATGCACTGGAGATTTTTCTGCCACTGCTGGAAGTGTGTGTTCTTCTGGACACTTCTAGTTCACTTAGAAGGAGGATGAGCTCTTTCCCCTTTAAGGAAAAGCCTTAAGAATTTCACCCACACTGCATTCAATGTTATCCAGATCTTTGGATTTTCCAATGGGACTGTTACACAAAGCCTAAGGTGGGACATGCTGTAAATCAGGTTAGGCAAATTTCTTCAATGCTAACAGTAACTTAAAGTCTCTGATTGAATGAACATTTACCTAGCCCCTGCTGTGTTCCAGGATAGATACGGATGGTGGTGCTGCAGTTACAAATGAGACCTGATGTCTGTCCTTGATGTGCCAGATCTTGTAAAGACATACAAAGAACATGTGCCTGCAAGAGGTGGTTTGAGGAAGCCACTTACCATCCTCTGAGGGTGTAAGGTGGAGATGACCTCACAGGACCTGGCACAGGTGTCTAGCAACCCGCTGGGGGAAGTTCCAGTCAGGCTATTCCAAATATGCTACTCACAGGATTGCAGAAGATACCTGGTTCTCATAGGTGTTTCTTTGGGTTGCAATATTGTCTGTGGGACCTAAATGCAGGTCTTATACTGTTGATGTGAGATCTTCAGCTTTCATGAGTTTGATGGCATTCTCTACACCTGTCTTTTTCCAAATGGGCAGCCATGTTCCCAGGTTCACTCAGTGTAGGAGAATGGTTTCCTTGTACTTTGTCATCTATTCAGACTAGAGTTTCTGATAAGTCTAGAATGTTTTGATATCTTCCATTTTCAGCCAGCGGATCCTGGGGAAGGCCTTGGAAAAGTACAGTTATCATTTGGAGCAATCCTTCATCCTCCTTCTGGAATAAAGGGGTGATTCTGACTTTTATTTTATCTTCACATGGCCAGGCTCTGTGAGGTGATGTTTCTTCTGTGGGAATTGGGGGTCTAGGAGACAATGGGTATGTTACCCTGGAATAAACATGTCTTTTTGTGGAAGTGACATCAGTGTTGAAAGCTTTAGGTTGCAGCTGTGTTTTCTAAAGGGATCTACTCGGCTTCCTAGTTTGATGGGGCTTGGGATCCCTAGAGAATGAGTATAATGAGCCTTACTTGGCCTCTTCCCAACTCTCTTGGCTGTTACTTACTACAATTTTGAAAACAAAAGTTTTTCTTGTTTGTTCAGATTCAGAGTACAGTTCCTTTCAGTTAAATAAGTGAATCCAATTATCCCTCTGAAATTGGGGGCTTCTATCTAATAATAGATGCAAGAAACCATCACAAGTATTAAAGAGCCTTGGCCAATCCTTTCCTGACCCCTAACCCATGGAGGCTGGGAGATGGTATGAATTGGGTGCTGGTGGAAAGATCAAATGGAAGGTAATGAAAAATTGGGATTAAAGTTTTTTCTTTGCTTAAAAATGCAAGACCAGTGATTCATACACTTAAAAAGGTTAAAATTTTAAGTTATATCTATGTTGACATAAAATTTTTTTGATGTAAAAGCATTTGGAAAAAAATCAGGCCCCTATGTTCAAGGCAAAGTCAAGAAAGACAAACAAAGAGTGAAGAATAGGCTTAGTTCTAAAATAAGGATATACAATTAGCCTCATCGAATAGTTTTTGGTTATTCAACTTTTAACTTTGTTTATAAGAAAATTAAAGCATATTATTTTAATGCCATTTCCCTCATTATAGAAGCATATACTTCTATAATATAGAAAATTTTCAAACTCTAGAAAAAACATTTTTGAAAATCCCTCATCCATGGTCCCAACTCAATACCATTAATAGTTTGTTACACTTTTATTTCAAGATTTTACCTTTGCATTTATTACAAAGGTGTGATGGATTCAATATACCATTTGCTAGTCAAAGAGTGGTCTGTAGATCAGCAGTATTGGCATCATTTCTGTTAGAAATGCAGTTTTTTTTTTTAATTAAATTCAGTTTTATTGAAATACATTCACACACCATACAATCATCCATGGTATACAATCCACTGTCCACAGTATGATAACATAGTTATGCGTTCATCACCACAATCTATCTCTGAACATTTTCCTTACATCAGAAAGAATCAGAACAAGAATAAAAAATGAAAGTGAAAAAAGAACACCCAAATCATCCCCCCATCCCACCCCATTTGTCCTTTAATTTTTATCCCCATTTTCCTACTCATCCATACACTAGATAAAGGGGGTGTGATCCACAAGGTCTTCACAATCACACTGTCACCCCTTGTAATCTACATTATTATATAATTGTCTTCAGGAGTCCAGACTGCTGGGTTGGAGTTTGGTAGTTTCAGGTATTTACCTCTAGCTATTCCAATACATTAAAACCTAAGAGGTGTTATCTATATAGTGCATAAGAATGTCCACCAGAGTGACCTCTCGACTCCATTTGAAATCTCTCAGCCACTGAAACTATTTCGTCTCATTTTGCATCCCCCTTTTGGTCAAGAAGATACTTCAGTCCCACGATGCCGGGTCCACATTCATCCCCGGGAGTCATATTCTGCATTGCCAGGGAGATTTACAACCCTGGGAGTCGGGTCCCATGTAGGGGGGAGGGCAGCGAGTTCACCTGTCGAGATGGCTCAGAGAGAGAGAGGGCCACATCTGAGCAACAAAGAGGTACTCAGGGGGAGACTCTTAGGCACAATTACATGCAAGTTTAGACTCTCCTTTGCGGTAACGCGCTTCATAAGGGCAAGTCCCATGATCGAGGGCTCAGCACATCAAACCGCCAGTCCCGATGTTTGTGACAACATCAACACCAGTCCAGGTGAGGATGTCCAACACATCCGCACCTTCCCCCAGATCCTTGGGGCTGGGGAGGGGGAGGCTATAAATATATTTTTTATTATCTGCTCAAATTACTCTGGGATGTGTCACTATTTCACTCCAACCTATACTAACCTACCGTATCTCACTTCCTATTCAAAGTTCCATGCAATTGTGGTGTTTGAACAAATTGACTGTAGAGTCGTACCGTTTAGAAAATTTAGATCCTGTACCAAATAGGTATCTCTTCCCTTGGTCTCATATGGAAGTTGAAGTTTTAAATCACAATCAGTTTCAACCTTTACCCTTTGGCCTGGCTTGCCCTGGTCTTAATCAGACCTGCTTCATTCATGTCACTAATTGAAGTCTGGGCTCTTTCTCAGCTTTTTTTTTTTTTTTTTTGACAGTGGCTGTATGCACTAATACTGACATTCATATCTGCCGAGCTCTAGCTCTGAGTTTCAGGTGTCTCAGAGATATGCATTGTTCCAGAGATCAGTCAGGTTATACGCTAGGGGATCAGCATCTCAAAGTTTAGAGATAGGCATTATAATTCAGGGACAGAGTTAACTGCTGTAATAGCTTACAATCTAGGGACTATTACAATTATTATGTCCACGTTAGGCTATGTTCTAAGATTCAATTCTGAGTTTACACATTGTAGTTAGTCCATATTGGTGAGGCATCATCCCTCTCACCATGTTTTCTCCAACATTTTTACTCCTATATATATTTTTCCTACAATTTTATAGAGTTATATTCACATACCATACATTTATCCACAGTGTACAATCAGTTGTTCATGGTATCATCATAAAGTTGTACATTTATCACCACAATCAGCGCTTGAACATATTGATTACTACAAGAAAAATTGTTTTTTTTTTAGCAATAAAAAAGTGATAAAAAGAAAAATAACATGTCATACAATACAATATACTAGTAAGGACAGCAAATAACACCACTACCAAGAATTCCATATTCCTCCCCTATATCCCCCTCTCATATACATTTAGCATTGGCATATTGCCTTTGTTACATTTAATGGAGGTATATTACAATGTTACTGTTGACCATAGACTCCAGTTTGCTTTGATTATGTTTTTTCCTGAATACCATCCCCTTTTCAACTCTCTACATGGTTGACATTCATTTGCTTTCCCACATGCAAAAACATTTTTATATTTGTATATTTAGTAACAGTCATTGGCCACTCCAGTTTTTGCCAAGTTATACAGTCCCAGTCTTTATCATCTATCTTTACCTCTGGTGTCATACATTCTCCTATCCCACCTCTTTCAGCTTTACTCACAGACATCTTTGTTCAGTGTGCTTACAATACTGTTCTGCCATCACACAGTATTATGCTATCTATTTCTGGATCTATGCAATCAATCCTAAACATTCTGTAGTCCTTCAGCATCAAATGGCTGGTCTCTGCCCTCTTTCTATCTCCTGGTCGCCTGTGTTGTCAACTTTTAACTCCCGAAGTTTGTTCATTAATGTCTGTTCATGTTAGTGAGACCATACAGAATCTGTCCTTTTGTTTGTGGCTGACTTCACTCAACATAATGTCCTCAAGGTTCATCCACATTATTACATGATCCATGTCTTTGTTCTGTCTTACAGCTGCATAATATTCCATCATGTGTATATACCACAGTTTGTTTATCCACTCATCCTTTGCTGGACATTTGGGCTGTTTCCATCTCTTGGCAATTGTGAATAATGCTGCAGTAAATATCGGCTTACAAATGTCTGTTTGTGTCTTAAGTTTCAGTTCCTCTGAGTATATGCCTAGCAATGGAATAGCTGGATCATATGGCAAATCTATATTTAGCTTCCTGAGTAATCTCCACACTGTCTTCCAGAGTGGTTGCACCATTCTACATTCCCAGCAACAATGAATAAGTGTGCCTCTCTCTCCACATCCTCTCCAGCACTTGTCATTTTCTGTTTTTTGGATAATGGCCATCCTGGTAGGTGTGAGATGATATCTCATTGTGGTTTTGATTTGCATTTCCTTAATAGCCAGTGAAGTTGAGCATTTTTTCATATGTTTTTGAGCCATTTGTATTTCCTCTTCAGAAAAATGTCTGTTCATGTCTTTTGCCCATTTTTAAATTGGATTGTTTGTCTTTCTGTTATTGAGATGCAGGATTCCTTTATATATTTGGGATATTAAGCCCTTATCTGATATGTGGTTTCCAAATATCATCTCCCATTGTGTAGGTTGCCTTTTTACTTTTCTGACAAAGTCCTTTGATGTACAAAAGTGTTTAATTTTGAGGAGATCCCATTTTTCTATTTGCTCTTTGGTTGCTCGGGCCTTGGGTGTGAGGTCTAAGAAACCACCTCCTTTCACAAGATCTTTAAGATATTGCCCTACATTTTCTTCTAAGAGTTAAATGGTCTTGGTGCTAACTTTTAGGTCTTTGATCCACTTTGAGTTAATTTTGGTATAAGGTGTGAGATGGACATCCTCTTTCATTCTTTTGGAAATGGATATCCAGTTCTCCAAACACCATTTATTGAACAGGCTGTCTTTCCCAGTTACTTCGGCTTCACTGCCTTATCAAAGATCAGTTGTCCGTAGATGTGAGGGTCTACTTCTGAACACTCAATTCAATTCCATTGATCAGTATATCTGTCCTTATGCCAGTACCATGCTGTTTTGAGTACTGTAGCTTTGTAATATGCTTCAAAGTCAGGTAGTGTGAGACTTCCCACTTCATTCCTCTTTCTCAAGATATTTTTGGCTATTCGGGGCACCTTACCCTTCCAAATAAATTTAGTTATTGGTTTTTCTATTTCTGTAAAGTAAGTTGTTGGGATTTGAATTGGTATTGCATTGAATCTGTAAATCAGTTTAGGTAAAATTGCCATCTTAACTATATTTAGTCTTCCAATCCATGAACATGGTATGTTCTTCCATATTTTTAGGTCTTGTTCAATTTATTTTAGCAGTTTCTTATAGTTTTCTATGTAAAGGTCTTTTGTGTCCTTGGTTAAGTTTATTCCTAAATACTTGATTCTTTTGGTTGCTATTGTAAATGGGATTTTTTTCGTGATTTCCTCCTCTTGTTGCACATTACTTGTGTATAGGAACACTACAGATTTTTGCGTGTTGATCTTGTAGCCTGCTACTTTGCTGTATTCATTGACTAGTTCTAGTAGCTTTGCTGTAGATTTTTCTGGATTTCCTACATACAGAATCATGTCATCTGCAAATAGTGAAAGTTTTACTTCTTCCTCTCCAATTTGGATGCCTTTTATTTCTTTTTCTTGCCTAATTGCTCTAGCTAGAACTTTCAGCACAATGTTGAATAACAATGGTGATAGTGGGCATCCCTGTCTTGTTCCTGATCTTAGAGGAAAAGCTTTCAGTCTCTCTCCATTGAGTGTGATGTTAGCTGTGGGTTTTTCATATATTGCCTTTATCATATTGAAAAAGTTCTCTTCTATTCCTATCCTCTGAAGTGTTTTCATCAGGAAAGGATGTTGAATTTTGTCAAATGCCTTTTCTGCATCAATCGAGATGATCATGTGGTTCTTCTGCTTTGATTTATTGATGTGGTGTATTGCATTAATTGATTTTCTTGTGTTGAACCAGCCTTGCATACCTGGAATAAATCCCACCTGGTCGTGGTGTATAATTCTTTTAATGTGCTGCTGGATTTGATTTGCGAGTATTTTGTTGAGGATTTTTGCATCTATATTCCTTAAAGAAATGGTCTATAATTTTCTTTTTTTGTAGTATCTTCATCTGGTTTTGGTATTAGGGTGATGTTGGCTTCATAGAAAGAGTTAGGTAGCTTTTCCCCTTCTTCAATTTTTTTGAAGAGTTTGAGCAGGATTGGTACTAATTCGTTCTTGAATGCTTGGTAGAATTCACATGTGAGACCATCTGGTCCTGGGCTTTTCCTTTTTGGGAGCTTTTTGATGACTGACTCAATCTCTTTACTTGTGATTGGTTTGTTGAGGTCATCTATTTCTTCTTGAGTTAATGTTGGTTGTTTATGCTTTTCTAGGAAGTTGTCCATTTCATCTAAGTTGTCTAGTTTATTAGCATATAGTTGCTCATACTATCTTCTCATTATCTTCTTAATTTCTGCAGGGTCGGTAGTTATATTTCCTTTCCCATTTCTGATAGCGTTTATTTACATCTGCTCTCTCTCTTTTTTTGTTAGCCTAGCCAGTGGTCCATCGATTTTATTGATTTTCTCAAAGAACCAACTTCTGGTTTTGTTGATTCTCTGTATTGTTTTCCTGTTCTCAATTGCATTTATTTCTGCTCTAATCTTTGTTATTTCTTCCCTTCTGCTTGCTTTGGGATGAGTTTGCTGTTCTTTCTCTAATTCCTCCAGGTGAGCAGTTAACTCTTCAGTTTTTGCTCTCTCTCCTTTTTTAATATAGGCATTTAGGGCAATAAATTTCCCTCTCAGCACCGCCTTTGCTGCATCCCATAAGTTTTGATAAGTTGTGTTTTCATTGTCCTTTGCCTCGAGGTATTTACTAATTTCTCTTGTAATTTCTTCCTTTACCCACTGGTTTTCTAAGAGGGTGTTGTTTAGCCTGCATATGTTTGTGAATTTTATGACCTTCTGCCTTTTATTTATTTCCAACTTCATTCCATTGTGGTCTGAGAAAGTGTTTTGTATAATATCAATATTTTTAAATTTGTTGAGACTTGCTTTGTGACCCAACATGTGGTCTATCCTAGAGAATGTTCCATGAGCACTTGAGAAAAAAGTGTATCCTGCTGTTGTTGGATGTAGTGTTCCATAGATGTCTGTCAAGTCTAGTTCATTCATTATACAATTGAACATCTCTTTCTTTAGTGATCCTCTGTCTAGATGTTCTATCCATTGATGAGAGTGGTGTATTGAAGTCTCCAACTATTATTGTAGAGGTATCTATTTCTCCTTTCAGTGATTGCAGTGTTTGCCTCATGAATTTTGGGGCATTCTGGCTTGGTGCATAAATATTTATGATTGTTATGTTTTCTTGATGAATTGACTCTTTTATTAATATATAGTGTCTTTCTTTGTCTCTTTTAATTGTTTTGCTTTTGAAGTCTAACTAGTCTGATATTAATATAACTACTCCCGCTTTTCTCTGGTTGTTGTTTGCATGAAATATCTTTTTCCAACCTTTCACTTTCAGTCTATGTTTGTCCTTGTGTCTAAAGTGAGTTTCTTGTAGACAGCATATAGATGGGTCATGTTTTTTAATCCATTCTGCCACTCTATGTCTTTTTATTGGGGAGTTTAATCCATTTACATTTAGTGTTATTACTGTAAGGGCAGTACTTTCTACTACCATTTTGTTTTTTGGAATTTATATGTCATATCTTATTTTTTCCTCTCCTTTTACCTTTCCTGATAATCTTCATTTCTGCACTCTTCTCCAACTCTCTCTCTCCTGTCTTTTCCTATCAGCCTGTAGCACTCCCTTTAGTATTTCTTGTAGTGCCGGTCTCTTATTCACAAACTCTCTCAGTGTCTGTTTGTCTGAAAATGTTTTAATCTCTCCCTCATTTTTGAAGGAAAGTTTTGCTGGATATAGAATTCTTGGTTGGCAGGTTTTCTCTTTCAGTATCTTAAATATATCATGCCACTGTCTTCTTGCCTCCATGGTTTCAATGCAGTGTGTTTTGCATTACTTTAGTCCTGTTGAATCAAAATTTTATTTTATGCAGATGCTCAGGTGGTTAGTATCACATTAAAATTTCACATATGTATACAAACATTTTTATTCTGCTTTTTCATTTAGACCAGCAGCAAGAGTATTTTCCAGTTTATTAAAAATTCTGTATAAACATAATTTAATGCTGCACATATCATTCCCTATTATTAGAGTTTTTTTTCCATGGTTAAAATAAGACTGGTATAAACATCTTTGTATAGAAAGAATTTTCCATATTTGAGAGATTTCCTTCAGACAAGTTCCTAGAACTTAAATTAGTAGCTAGAGGGATTAGAAGTTTTTAAGGCTCTTTTTTGCTGTTTATTTTTTATTGGTTCTTATTTAAAGGATAAACTATTTGACTCATTATTTAAATTACTTTCTATATTACAATATTAACCTCTGCTTCTATCATTATGGAGTTCTTCCTTATGATTCTTCTTTTTTTTTAATTAAAGAAGTTGTGGGTTTATAGAACAGTCATGTGTAAAATACAGTGTTCTCATACACCACCCCACCACCAACACCTGCACTGGTGTGGAAAATTTGTTACTTGATGATAGCACTTTTTTGTAATTCTACTATTTTTAACAGTGGTTACTTTTGTTACAATTGATGAAAGATTATTAAAGTAGTACTGTTAACTATTGTCCATGGTTTATGTAGGGTTTTCCCCCTATATTCCCAACCTTTTATCATTATTTTTATCATGTCTTTATTTTATTACTCACCTACCCATTCACTGGACAAAGGGTTGTCATTCACAAAGTTTTTATAATTACACAGTCACAAGATAAAAGCTATATAGTTATACAATCATTATAAAAGATCAAGGCTAGTGGACTACAGTTCAACAATTTCAGGTATTTCCTTTCTGGCTACTCTAATACACTACAAACTAAAACAATCTATATAATGAGTCAGTAGTCATACTCATTTGTTAAATCCTAACATCTCTGTTACAAGTCCTCTGTCTCCTTTGTCTCCTTTGATCAGTCTATCAATCTTCAGGGATATCTGGGCAATGACCATTCTAACTTCATGCTGTAAAGGGGTGTCAGCATTACAAGGCAGAGGAATGAAACTGGTTGATGTTCTTGAAGAGACTGGTACCTCTGGGTTTCAAGGCCTGTCTGGCATAGGAACAATCTGGAGGCTTTAAGTTTCTGGAAAAAATAAACTTAATAAGTAGAACTTTTATATATCTTCGATAGAGCCCAGGCTATTCTTTAGGGTTTTGAGGAATACTGTTGGTTGAGGCTTGGCATACTGTGGCAAATTGCAATATCTGGCTGAAGCTTGCATAAGAATAACCTCCAGAATGATCTCTCGACTCTATTTGAAGTCTCGTAGCCACTCAAACTTGATTTTGTTTCATTACTTTCCCCCCATTTTGGTCAAGAAGGCATTGTCAATCTCATGATGCCTGGGCTGTTCTCATCCCTGGGAGTCATGTCCCATGTTGCCAGGGAACTTACACGCCTGGGAGTCATGTCCTATATAAGGGGGAGGGTAGTGCAGAGTTTGGTTTAGAGAAAGAGGCCACATTTGAGCAGGAAAAGAGGTTCTCTGGGGGTGACTCTTAGGCATAATTATAAGTAAGCTTAGCTTTGCCATTATAGAAATAAGTTTCATAAGGGGCAAGCCTCAAGATTCAGGGCTTGGCTTATTAAATTGGGAGTTGCTAATGTTTGAGAGAATATCAGGAGTTCCCCAGGTAGTGAAGTTTAATAGTTCCATGTTTTTTTCTCCAGTCTCTCAAGGGACTTTACAGTTACTTTTTAATTTTCTGCCCAAAATATACTCTGAAATGTATCAGGGTATTACAATAACCTAAAAGAATAACAAGATCACATTCACTATTCTAGGTTCCATGTATTTAGATTGTTTAAATAAACTGATCAGACAGGTTGAATTAGATAGTGTGATACAGAGAATTTAAATTTTGGAAAAATAAACATCTCTTACTTTGGTCTCACACAGGTGCTGAAGTTTTAACATACAGACAATTTCATAGACCATACAATGTTTGTTTCTGGCTTATTTTGCTCAACATAATGTCCTCAGGGTTCATTCACCTTGTTGTATACCTCATGACTTCATTCCTTTCAGTAGCTGCATAGTATTCCACCGTATATAAATACTATGTTTTGCCCTTCCGCTCATCAGTTGATGTACCCTTGGGCCACCTCCATCCATTGGCAATCGTGGATAATGCCATCATAAACATTAGTGTGCAGATGCCTATTTGTGTCCCTGCTTTCAGTTCTTCTGGGCTTATACCTAGTAATGGGATTGCCAGATAATATGGCAACTCCATACCCAACTTCCTGAGGAACCACCACACTGCCCTTCAGAGGGGCTGCACAATTCCACTTCCCTACCAGCAGTGAATAGGTATAGCTCTTTCTCCACCTCTCCTCTAGCACTTGTAGTTTTCTCTTTATTATTTTTTAAACTGTTTTATTCAGACACCATACAAGCTATCCTAAGTGTACAGTCAATTGCTCCTCATGTAATCACATGGTTATGCATTCACCACCACAATCTATATGAGAACATTCCCATTTCTTCTGAAAAGAAAGAAGGAAAAAAAAAAGAAGAAAGAAAAACAATCCCATACCCCTCCCTTATATTCCCCTCTTATTTACATTTAGCTTTGGTGTATTGCCTTTGTTAAAATTAATGAAAGAATATTACAGTATTACTGTTAACTATAGACCTTAGTTTGCATTAATTGTATTTTTCCCATATACCTTCCCATTTTTAACACCTTGTAATAGTGACATACATTGTTCTAGTTCATGTAAAAACGTTCTTATATTTGTACAATTAGCCACTATCCTTGTTCACTCCAGGTTTCACTGAGTTGTACAGTCCAGTTTTTATCCTCTAGCTTGCCTTCTGGTGACATACATGACTCTAGCTTTACTGTTTTCAATCATACTCACACTCAGCTTTGTTAATTAAACCTACAGTATTGTGTTGCCATCATACAGTATTGTGAATCCATTTCAGAACCTTTACTATCAACCTTATTAAAAATTCTGTACTCCTTAAGCATTGATTGCCCAACCTCTGCCCTCTTTCTATATCCTGATCAGCTATGCTCTCTAATTTAACTCTCAGAGTTTGCTCATTAGAGTTAGTTCATATTGGTGAGACCATACAGTATTTGTCCTTTTGTTTCTGGCTTACTTCGCTCAACATAATGTCCTCAAGGTTCATCCACATTATTGCATGTGTCAGGACTTTATTCCATCTTACAGTTGCATAATATTCCATTGTATATATATATACACCACAGGTTGTTTATCCGCTCGTCAGTTGATGGACATTTGGGCTGTTTCCATCTACAGGCAATCATGAATCATGCCGCTATAAAAATTGGTGTGCAAATGTCTGTTTGTGACCCTGCTTTCAGTTCTTCTGAGTATATGCCCAGTAATGGGATTTCTAGATCATATGGCAATTGTATACGTAGCTTCCTGAGGAACCACCAAAATGCCTTCCAGAGTGGCTGCACCATTCTGCATTCCCACCAATAGTGAATAAAATGTAACTATTTCTCCATATCCTGTCCAGCACTTGTAGTTTTCTGTTTTTTTTTTTTTTTTCAAATAATGGCCATTCTAGTAGATGTGAAATATATTTCATTGTGGTTTTGATTGCATTTCCCTAACAACTAGTGAAGTTGAGCATCTTTTCTTATGCTTCTGAACCATTTGTATTTCCTTTTTGGAAATGTGGCTATTCATGTCTTTTGCCCATTTTAAAAATTGGGTTGTACAGATTTTTGTTATTGAGCTGTAGGATCTCGTTGTATATTCTCAATATTAAACTCTTATCTGATATGTGGTTTCCAAATATTGTCTCCCATCGAGTTGTCTGCCTTTTTATTTTCCTAATGAAGTCCTTTGATGCACAAAAGTATTCAATTTTGAGGAGATCCCATTTATCTGTTTCTTTTTTCATTGCTTGCACTTTAGGTGTGAGGCCTAGGAAACTAACTTCTACCACAAGACTTTTAAGATATTTCCCAACATTTTCTTCTAAAAGTTTTATGGTCTTAGCTCTAATGTTTAAGTCTTTGATCCATTTTGAGTTAATTTTTGTGTAGGTGTGAGATAGGGGTCCTCTTTCATTCTTTGGGATATGGGTATCCAATTCTCCAAGCACCATTTGTTGAAGAGGGTGCTCTGTCCCAGTTGAATGGATTTAGCTGTCTTATCAAAAATCAATTGTCTGTAGATGAAAGGGTCTATTTCTGAACACTCAATTTGTTTCCATTGGTCAGTTTTCCAGTTTGCTAATGCTGCTGGTATGCAAAATACCAGAAATGGACTGACTTTTTAAAAGGGGGTTTATTTGATTACAAAGTTATAGTCTGAAGGCCATGAAAATGTCCAAATGAAGGCATCAGCACAAGTATACCTTCACCGAAGGAAGGCCAATGGCATCTGGAAAACCTCTGTTAGCTGGGAAGGCATGTGGCTGGCATCTGCTGATCCCAGGTTGTGTTCCAGCTCCACTCTCAGCTCCTGTGCATTCTTTAAAGTGTCTCTCTTGGCTGCAGCATCTTCTTCTGTCTGTGAAAACTTTTTTAAGACTCCAGTGATTCAGTCAAGACCCACCCTGAATGGGTAGGGTAACACCTCCATGGAAATTATCCAATCAAAGTTCTTGCCCACAGTTGATTGAGTCACATCTCCATGGAAACACTCAATCAAAGGATTCCAACCTAATCAACACTAATATGTCTACCCCCACAAGCTTTCATCAAAGAACATGGCATTTTGGGGGACATAATGCATCCAAACTGGCACAATCGGTATATCTTTATGCCAGTACCAGGCTGTTTTGATCACTGTAGCTTTCTAATATATTTTAAAGTCAGGCAGTGTGAGACCTCCCACTTCATTTTTATTTCTCAAGATATTTTTGGCTATTCAGGGCACCCTGCCCTTCCAAATAAATTTGATTATTGGTTTTTCTATTTCTGCAAAGTAAGTTGTTGGTATTTTAATTAGTATTGCATTGAATCTATAAATCAATTTGGGTAGAATTGACATTTTAACTATATTTGGGCCACCAGTCCATGAACATGGTATATTCTTCAATTTATTTAGGTCTTCCTTGATTTCTTGTAGCACTGTTTTGTAGTTTTCTGTGTATAGGTCTTTTATATTCTTGGTTAAATTTATTCCTAAATATTTGCTTCTTTTGGTAGCTATTGAAAATGGATTTTCCCCTTGATTTCCTCCTCAGATTGCTCCTTATTAGTGTATAGAAACACTATTGATTTTTGTGTATTGATCTTGTATCCTGCCACTGCTGTACTCATTTATTAGCTTTGTAGCTTTGCTGTAGATTTTTCAGGATTTTCTACATATAGGATCATGGCATCTGCAAGCAGTGAAGGTTTTACTTCTTCCTTTCCAATTTGGATGCCTGTTATTTCTTTTTCTTGCCTAATTGCTTTAGCTAGAACTTCCAGCACAATGTTGAATAACTGGTGACAGTGGGCATCCTTATCTTGTTTCTGATCTTAGAGGGAAAGCTTTAGTCTTTCCCCATTGAGTATGATGTTAGCTATGGGCTTTTCATATATTCCATTTATCATGTTGAGAAAGTTTCCTCCTAATCCTATCCTTTGAGGTGGTTTCATCAAGAAAGGATGCTGAATTTTGTCAAATGCCTTTTCTTTATCGATTGAGATGATCATGCAGTGTTTTCCCCTTTGATTTATTGATGTATTGTATTACATTAGTTGATTTCCTTGTGTTGAACCAGCCTTGCATACCTGGAATAAATCCCACTTGGTCATGGTGTATAATTCTTTTAATGTGCTGGGGGATTTGATTTGCAACTATTTTGTTGAGGATTTTTGCATCTATATTCATTCAAGACATTGGCCTTTTTTTTTTTTTTTCCTTGTAGTATCTTTGTGTGGCTTTGGTATTAGAGTGATGTCGGCTTCATAGAATGAGTTAGGTAGCTTTCCTACCTCTTCAATTTGTTTTGAAGAGTTTGAATAGGATTGGTACTAATTCTTTCTTGAATGCTTGGTAGAATTCACATGTGAAGCCATCTGGTCCTAGACTTTTCTTTTCTGGGAGGTGTTTGATGTCTGATTCAATCTCTATACTTGTGATTGGTTTGTTGAGATCTTCTGTTTCTTGTTGAGTAAATGCTGGTTGTTTGTGCTTTCCTAGGAGGTTGTCCATCTCGTGTAAGTTGTCTAATTTGTTAGCTTATAGTTGCTCATAGTATCCTCTCATGACCATTATTTCCATGGGGTCAGTAGTTATGTCCCCCTTCCCATTTCTGATTTTATTTATTTGCATCCTCTTTTTTAATTTGTCAGTGTAAGTAAAGGTCCATTGATTTTATTGATTTTCTCAAAGAACCAACTTCTGGTTTTGTTGATTCTCTATTGTTTTCATGTTCTCAATTTCATTTATTTTTGCTCTAATCTTTGTTATTTCTTTCCATCTGTTTTCTTTGGGGTTGGTTTGCTGTTCTTTCTCTAGCTCCTCCAGGTGACCTGTTGATTTCTTGATTTTTGCTCTTTCTTCTTTTTAAATATAGGTGATAGGGCAATAAATTTCCCTCTCAGCACTGCCTTTGCTGCATCCCATATGTTTTGATATGTTCTGTTCTCATTTTCATTTGCCTTGAGATATTTACTAATTTCTCTTGTAATGTCTTCCTTGATCCACTGGTTGTTTAAGAGTGTGTTGCTCATCCTCCATGTATTTGTGAATTTTCCAGCTTTCTGCCTGTTATTTATTTCCAACTTCATTCCATTACAATTTGAGAAAGTGTTTTGTATATTATCAGTATTTTTAAATTTATTGAGACTTGCTTTGTGACCCAACATGTGATCTATCTGGAGAATGTTCCATATGCACTTGAGATAAATGTGTATCCTGCTGTTTTAGGATGTATTCTATATATATCTATTAAGTCTAATTCATTTATTGTACTATTCAAAATCTGTTTCTTTATTGATCCTCTGTCTAGGTGTTTTATCCATTGATGAGAGGGGTATATTGAGGTCTCCAACTATTATTGTAGAGGTGTCTATGTCTCACTTCAGTGTTGTCAGTATGTGTCTCATGTATTTTGGGATGCTCTGGCTTGGTGCATAAATATTTATGATTTTTATATCTTGATGAATTGTCCCTTTTATTAATATATAGTGCCCTTCTTTTTCTCTTTCATTGGTTTTACATTTGAAGTCTAATTTTTCTGATATTAGTATAGCTACCCCCATTCTTTTCTGGTTGTTGTTTGCATGAAATGCTTTTCCCAACCTTTCATTTTTGACCTATTTTTGTCCTTGTGTCTAAGATGAGTCTCTTGTAGACAGCATATATTTGTGTCCTGTTTTTTATTCCATTCTGTCAGTCTATGTCTTTTATTGTTAATCCATTAACATTTAATGTTATTACTGTAAAGGCAGTACTTTCTTCTACCACTTTGTCGTTTGGATTTTATATATCACATCTTATTTTTTTCTTTTTTTCCTTTTATCTTTCTCTATAGTCTTAATTTCTACACTCTTCTCCAAACCTCTCTCTCTTGTCTCCTCCTATCAGCCTGTAGCACTCCCTTTAGTATTTCTTGTAAAGCAGGTCTCTTGTTCACAAAAACTCTCATTATCTGTTTGTCTGAAAATATTTAAAATTCTGTCTCATTTTTGAAGGACAGTTTTGCTGGATATAGAATTCTCAGTTGGCAATTTTTCTCTTTCAGTATCTTAAATACATTATACCACTGCCTTCATGCCTCCATCGTTTCTGCTGAGAAATCCACACATATTCTTATCATCCTTCCCTTGTATGTGATGGATCACCTTTCTCTTGCTGCTTTCAGAATTCTCTCTTTGTCTTTGACATTTGACAGTTTGATTAGTACGTGTCTTGGAGAGGGTCCATTTGGATCTGTTCTGTTTGGGGGTACACTGTGCTTCTTGGATCTGTAATTTTATGTCTTTCATAAGAGATGGGAACCTTTCAGTGATTATTCCCTCCATTATTCTTTCTGCCCCTTTTCCCTTCTCTACTCCTCTGGGACACCCATGACACATATGTTCATGCACTTCTGCTGTCTTTCAATTCCCTGAGACCTTGCTCATATTTTTCTATTCTTTATATCTTCTTTTGTGTGTAGGATTTCGGATGGTCTACCCTCTAGTTCACTAATCCTTTCTTCTGCCCCTTCAAATCTGTGGTTGTAAGGCTTCATTGTGTTTTTCATCCCTTCTGTTGTGCTTTTCATTCCCATAAGTTCTGCAATTTTTTCAAACTTTGGAGTTCTTCCTTATGTTCACCCAATGTCTTCTTTATATCCTTCATCTCTTTTGCCATGTTTTTCCTCAACTTGATTTGATTTTTGAATTGATTTAGCATGTTTGTTTGAATACCTTTAATTGTTTCAACTCCTGTATCTCATTTGAAGTGTTTGTTCCTTTGACTGGACAATATCTTCATCTTTCCTGGTGTGACTCATAATTTTTTGTTGGTTTCTAGGCATTGGTTTCCTTGATTAGTTTATTCTAGAGGTCATTGTCACTCTTTACCTTGGGTTTTCTTGTTGGTTGGCTTCATTCTCTAGTTGTTCTTTGATGTTCAGTTCATCTTATTCTAGACCTCTAAGATAGCTTCTGTTTAACTGATCAGAATTTCTTAGCTCTTTTTATTCTGGTTCTTGCCCTGCGTATATGGTCTTTCACCAGCCAGTTGTCAGATCAGCTCTGCCCCCAGTATTCCCATATAACCAGGTGTTCACAGCAGCCTGCCTCTGGGGGGTAGACACTGGGCATCACAGAAAATTCTCTGTGTGTGGGTAAAACAAGTATGCTGGCTCTCAGTGGTGTTCCATTTTTCTCCAGCCAGCAAGCCCTGGGTTTGTTTTAGAGCACTGTTTTGACTGTTGGGTTGCCCATGTTTCTCAACTTAAACAGAGCCAGTTTCCTGGGTGGGGGATGTAGATCAGTTCTATTGGGCCTGGGATAAGGACTAGAGAAGTTCTGAGAAGTCCTAAAATTCCCTTGCACTTTCCGGTCTGCCCAGCAGATAGTGCTGTTTGGTGACTTAATTGTCCTCAGAAGGTTTTTACCTTCTGGGTCTGAGGCTGTGTATACAAGGATATACAATTGGCCTGATCAAAGATTTTTTGGTTATTCAATTTTTAATATTGTTTATAAGAAAATTAAAGCATATTAGTTTAATGCCAACTCCCTCATTACAGATGCATATACTCCTATATTATAGAAATCTATAAACCCAAGAAAAAATATTTTAAAAAATCCCTCATCCATGGTCCCAACTCAATACCATGAATAGTTTGTTACATTTTTTTCCAGATGTTTTTCTGTGCATTTCTTATAGAGGTTTGATGTATTCAATGTACCTTTGCTACTCAAAGAGTGGTATGTAGATCAGCAGTTTCAGCATAATTTCTCTTAGAATCAGCATCTTTTGCATCACGTTAATCCTACTGAATCAGAATTTGTATTTTATCAAGATCCTCAGGTAGTCAGTATCACATTAAAATTATGTATATATACACACATTTTTATTCTGCTTTCTTCGTTTAAATTAACA
The DNA here is from genome assembly GCF_015220235.1 of Choloepus didactylus. NCBI lineage: Eukaryota > Metazoa > Chordata > Mammalia > Pilosa > Megalonychidae > Choloepus > Choloepus didactylus. Next base: position 156,974,101 of record NC_051310.1, on the reverse strand, counting down.
AAAGTGTTTTCATTTCATTAAAACTTCATTTAAACATAATTTTAAATGCTGCATTTATCATCCCCTATTAGTAGGTTTTTTTTCATTGTTAAAATAGGAATGGGAGAAACATCTTTGTATAGAAATATTTTCCATATTTGCTATATTTCCTTCAGACAAATTCCTAGAGCTGGAATTACTAGCTCAGAGGGGTTAAAAATTTTTAAGGCTTTCAATACATTGTGAAATTGAAATAAACCATTTGAAATGTGCCTGTTATAGAATAGTGGTTTACATCTGGGGCTGGGTAGGGATCATTGGATCAGAGTCACCTGGCAAAATTTTTTAAGCCACATCTGTTACTCCCCACCACCTTGTTCTTGACATTGAGAATCACTGGTAAGGAATTAAAAATATGGGCTTTGGGGCAGTGGTATGCTGGTAAATGTTTAACATCAGGCATTTAGGGAAAAAAAAAAGATGGCCTCTTTTGTAGTTGTTCCAGTTTGCTAAAGCTGCCATTATGCAAAATACCACAAATGGATTGGCTTTTATAAAGGGGATTTATTAGGTTATAAATTTACAGTCCTAAGGCCATAAAAGTGTCCAAACTAAGGCATCAACAAGAATATACCTTCACTGAGGAAAGACCAATAGCATCCAGAACAGCTGTGTTAGCTGGGAATGCAAGTGACTTGTGTCTGCTGGTACTTTGCTCCCGGGCTGCATTTCAAAATGACTTTCTCCAAAATGTCTCTGGGCTTCTGTCATCGCTCCTCTCTCTCAGCTCCTGTGTGTCCTTGCTTCTTTCTTCCAGGGTGTTTCTCTCTTATCATCTGGGGGTCCTCTCTTAGCTTCTCCGGAGGAAACTCTGGGCTTCATCTCTTAGCTTAGCATCTCCAAATGTCCTTCTGTCCACATTTCCAAGCATCTGTAAGCATCTTTGTTGGCTCTTGTGGGTTCTCCTTGCTTCTCTCAGGGGCAAACTCTGGATTACATATATTAGCTTCTCTCCAAAATGTCCTGCTCAGCTTCTCTGAGCTCCTCTCTGTGAACTCTCTTAAAGGACTCCAGTGAACTGATCAAGCCCCACCCTGTATGGGTGGGGTAACATCTCCATGGAAATAATTTAATCAGAGGTCTCACCCACAGTTGGGTGAGTCACATCCCCATGGAAAAACTCAATCAAAGGTTTCCACCCAACAAATGGATTAAAAGATCATGGCTCTTCTGGGGTCCATAACAGTTTCAAACTGGCACAATAGTGTTTGCCAATTTCCCTCGAGTAAATACTCAATAGGGCCAATTTCAAGGTATCAATATGATGTCATTCAACACAGAGTTGGGAAGTGATATGCACAGTTGGTTCTCAAAAGCTGACGGGAGCTGACTTTGGCACATGACTGGCCCACCTCAGGCATGGCATGGCACATTATCATGTCTCTTACACATTTGTTTGAATGTGTTTAATCATTCCTTTCATCCACATTCTGAAGTCTCATTCACCTGCCCCATGGGAAGTCACTCCAATTGAATTTGTATGTATCCATGTAAAATATAAAATATATATAGTTTTTGGGTATATAATTGTATTTTACATAAGAGTTATTGTCCTTTCTCTTACTTTTTTTACCCTACAGTATATTCTAAAGATCTTTCCCTATGTGTACTTCTAGTTTTTTGCTTCTAACTGTTGCATAGTCTTCCATGCTGTGCATCACCATTTTTTATTGATCCATTCCCTCAATGATGGTCATCTGGATTGCCAACAACTTCCTTCTACCACAAATAATGTTGTGACAAACATGTTTATGTAAGTAGCTTTATGGATGTGTGAGAATTTCCCTGGAATATGTACATAGGAGTAGGATTGCTGGACTGTAGGGTATAAGCATAGTTAAAGTGATTAAGTACTCCTAAGCTTTATTTGTATCTCTGGGGTAGGGCTATACTCTTTACTGCCTTGCTAGTGTAGATCAGACTAGAACAGAATCTTAGCTGTATTAAAACTTATGGCCTTCATTCATTTTCAGTAGTCTATTGATGACATTGGTGGTATGATGCAGTTTTTAAAACCTCTATTTTACACTTTAACAATACAGTTGTTCTGGTTTGCAAAAGTTTCTCTGAAGAAAGGCCAATGGCATCTGGGTTCCTCTGTCACATGGGAAGGCACATGGCTGGAGTCTGGTGGGCCTCTCCCAGGTTTAGCTTCTGGTTTCCATTGTTTTCTCCAAAATGTCTCTGGGCTTCTGTCTTAGCTTCTCTCTCTCAGCCCCTGTGTGACTGTTCTGGTTTGCTAATGCTGCTGTTATGCAAAATACAAGAAATGGATTGGCTTTTATAAAGGGGGTTTATTTGGTTACAAAGTTACAGACTTAAGGCCATAAAGTGTCCAAGGTAAGGCATCAACAATAGGGTACCTTTACTGGAGAAAGGCCATGGGCATCTGGAAAACCTTTGTTAGTTAGGAAGGCATGTGGCTGGTGTTTGCTTGCTCCTAGGTTGCATTTCAAAACGGCGTTCTCCAAAAAATGTCAGTGTCAGCTTTCAATGGCCATCTTCAAAATGTGACTCTTACCTGCAGCTTCTCTGAAGTCCTTCTGTTTCTGAGCTTTTTTTAGGGCTTCAGTAATTAAATCAAGACCCAAGCTGAATGGGTGGGGCCACACCTCCATGGAAATAATCCCATCAACAGGTCACACTCTAATCAAAGGTGTTACTAGTCACATCTCCATGGAAGCAATCAAAAGGTTCCAACCTAATCAACACTAATACATCTGCCCCCACAAAACTGTACTAAAGAACATGGTGTTTTGGGGGACATAATACATCCAAACCAGCACAGTGACCTTGCTTGTTTCTCCCAGGGCATTTCTCTCTAAGCAGCTGGGCGTCCTCTCTTAGCTTCTCTGGGGCAAACTCTGGATTTCATTTTTTAGCTTCTTTCCTGGTTCTGGTTTCAATGGCTATCTCCAAAGTATCTCTGGGCATTTTCTCTCTAAGCGTCTCTGAGCTCTCTTCAAAATGTCTTCTTTGGAGACTGGCAAGATGGCGGCATAGAGAGGAGTGGAAGCTAAGTAGTCCCCCTGGAACAACTACAAAAAAACAGAAACAACTAGTAAATAATCCAGAATAACTGCAGGGGGACAACCGAGACCATCCACTGATCATACACCAACCTGAATTGGGAGGAATGCCCAAGCACACAGCATAAAGTCTGTAAGTAAAACCTGCGGAACCAAGTCGTGAGACCCCCCTCCCCCATAGCCCAAGCTGCAAAGCCTCGTGGTGCCAGAGAGAAGCTCTCTCCCAGCAAGTGAATATAGCTCAGCTGAGCTCCAACTGGGGTTTTAAGTAGCGAGTGTGAACTGCTCACTACAGGTATGCATCCCCAAAAAACAGAGGCTTTGGGTGACGACTGACCTTGGAGAGCCGGAGGGTCGCCTTGGACTGGGTCTGAAGGGGACTATCTGTTTCTTTTTTGGCTCAGTGGAGAAAGCCCCAGTCATATTCAGTTTCCAGGGCTGTGACTTGGGAAAGGGTGGAGACAGCATAAACAGAGCGTGAGACCATTGAAATGCTAATGACCTCCACCTGGGGGCTCTGTCTTCTCTAGGAGGAAAGGGGTGGGGCCCTTTCCATTCAGAACCAGACCCCAGAGCCTGGGGGAACATAGCCATACCTCCTCACACCAGTCAAGAATTATAGGCTAACAGGCATCACCTGCTGGGCAGATAAGCACAGTGACCTGAGGCATCAAAGGCTGGAGCAATTTTCTAAGACACACCCACAGGGAAACCAGATACTGAATATTTCTTCCCTCTGGGACCTGAGCCTGTTCTGGTCTGGGAAAACCTGATTTGGATAACCAAGGAAACCATGCCTAGACAACAGAAAATTACAACCTACACTAAGAAAAACAAAGTTATGGCCCAGTCAAAGGAACAAATGTACACTTCAACTGAGATACAGGAATTTAAACTAATGCTAAATCAAATAAAAAAGTTTAGAGAAGATATTGCAAAAGAGATAGAGGCTGTAAAGGAAGCACTGGGCATATATACGGCAGAAATCAAAAGTTCAAAAAAAAACAACCAGTAGAATATATGGAAATGAAAGGCACAACACAAGAGATGAAAGACACAATGGAAATATACAACAGCAGATCTCAAGAGGCAGAAGAAAACACTCAGGAACTGGGGAAAAAAACACCTGAAAGCCTACATGCAAAGGAGCAGATGGAGAAAAGAATGAAAAAATATGAGCAACGTCTCTGAGAACTCAAGGATGAAACAAAGTACAATAATGTATGTATCATTGGTGTCCCAGAAGGAAAAGAGAAGGGGAAGGGGGCAGAAGCAATAATAGAGGAAATAATTAATGAAAATTTCCCATCTCTTGTGAAAAACATAAAATTACAGATCCAAGAAGCGCAGCATACTCCAAACAGAAGAGATCTGAATAGGCCTACGCCAAGACACTTAATAATCAGATTATCAAATGTCAAAGACAAAGAGAGAATCCTGAAAGCAGCAAGAGAAAAGCAATCCATTACATACAAAGGTAGCTTAATAAGACTATGTGCGGATCTCTCAGCAGAAACCATGGAGGCAAGAAGGAAGTGGTGTGGTATATTTAAGATACTGAAAGAGAAAAACCACCAACCAAGAATCCTATATCCAGCAAAGCTGTCCTTCAAATATGAGGGAGAGCTCAAAATATTTTCTGACAAACAGGCAATGAGAGACTTTGTGAACAAGACACCTGCCCTACAGGAAATACTAAAGGTAGCACTACAGGGTGATAGAAGACAGGAGTGCGTGGTTTGGAACACAATTTTGGGAGATGGTAGCACAACAATGTAAGTACACTGAACAAAGATAACTATGAATATGGATGAGAGAGGAAGGTGAGGAGCATGTGAGACACCACAAGAAAGGAGGAAAGATGAAGACTGGGACTATGTAACTTGGTGAACTATAGAGTATTCAACAATTGTGATAAAATGTACAAATATGTTCTTTTACGAGGAAGAACAAGCAAATGTCAACCTTGCAAGGTGTTGAAAATGGGGAGGCACTGGGGGAGGGATGCAATCAGCATAAACTGGAGACTGTAACTAATAGAATCATTGTATCATGCTTCCTTTAATGTAACAAAGGTGATATACCAAGGTAAATGCAGATAAGAGGGGGGGATAGGGGAGGCATGTTAGACACTTGACATTGGTGGTATTGTCTGATTCTTTATTCTACTTTGATTTAAGGTTATTTTTCCTTTTGCTGCTTCCTAGCTGTCATTTTTTTTTCCTCTTTCTTTTGCCTCTCTACCTTCTTTGACTCTCCCTCCTGCCTTGTGGAAGAAATGTAGATGCCCTTATATAGATAGCGGTGAAGATGGTGAACACATAAATGTATGACCATGCAGAGAACCATTGATTATTTACTTGGGATGGAATGTATGGTGAGTGAACAAAACCATATTAAAAAAAAAATGGGTTGATGACAAAACCTCGAGGGCAATATACTGAGTGAAATAAGCCAGACACATAAGGACAATTATGGCAGGGTCTCACTGATAAGAATTAATTATAATATGTAAACTCATAGACATGAAATATAAGGTGCCAAGATATAGGACGAGGTTTAAGAATGGGGAGTGGTTGCTTAGTATGTGCAGAATGTTCAAGTAGAATGAACTTAAATGTTTGGAAATGAACAGGGGTGTTGGTAGCAAGATGTGAGAATAACTAACAGTGCCGAATGGTGTGTGAATGAGGTGGAAAGGGAAAGCTCAGAGTCATATATGTTACCAGAAGGAAAGTTGGAGGTCAAAAGATGGGAATGTATAAAACTGAATCCTATGGTGGGCAATGTCCATGATCAACTGTACAAATAGTAGAAATCACTTCCATGAACCAGAACAAATGTATGACAATACAATTAGAAGTTAATAATAGAGGGGCATATAGGGAAGAACTATATACCTATTACAAACTATATACTACAGTTAGTATTTCAACATTTTTTCATAAACAGTAACAAATGTACTATATCAATACTAGGAGTCAGCAATTGAGGGGGGTTGGTTAGGGATAGGGGAGGATTAGTTTCCTTTTCTTTTTTTCTTTTTTTATCTTTCACTTTATTTCTTGTCTGGAGTAATGAAAAGTTTCTAAAAATTGAACAAAAATTAAGTGTGATGGATGCACAGCTGTATGAGGGTACCCAGGGGCAAGTGATTGTACACTTTGGATCTTTGGATAATTGTATGGTATCTGAACAATCTCAATAAAAATGAAAAAAAAAAAAGTCTTCTTTGCCTTTTATCCTCTCATAGAGAACACCTTGAATAGGCAGGGTCACATCTCCATGGAAATAATCTAATCAAAAGGTCCCACCCACAATTGTGTGGGTCACATCTCTGTGGAAACAACCTAATTGAAAAATCCCACCCACAATAGGTCTGTCCCCACAAGATTGGATTAAAAGAACATGGCGTTTCTGGGGACATAACAGTTTCAAACCAGCACAACATCCCCCCAAATTATAGCAGGAAAGGCTAACAATATCTATATGGGAAAGAAACAATGAAAACATTCTGGAGTAATTCATAGCAGATAGATCTGCTGTGCATGACACTGTCAGGGATTTTTCAAGGAAGGACTCCAAATGGACTCTTCCATCTAATCCAAATCACATATGTTTGGAGCAACAAGTTTTGTGACATTTGCCTGCTTTATTGTCAATGGTAGGGCATTCTTTTGGTTCATAGCCTAGCAAAGAGAAGCTGCAAGGAAGGAGGGGTCCTGAGGACTGAGTTCTATGTTTTCCCTTCATTTTTCTTATTTCATCCTGCCACATCTGGGAGGAGTCTTAGATGCTCAGTATTCAAATGCTCTCTCTTTTTCAGTGCTTTTCATATGCACATAAAATCTTACTCTGATTCTGAATCTTCTAAAGGTTATTTCATTGTCTTATTTAAGAGTTCTTTATCTGACAGTTAGGTTTCAGACACCGTTAGACACTGCAACTAATGGTGGTTGAACATTGTGAACCACAGGTCTTTGCATCACAGTATCTCTTTTATGGAGAGAGATTTTTAAATTCATAGTCCTCAATTCACCTTCTATTCACTCCTCATCCTTTGTCTTTCCCAGAGTTTTGTTCTTGCTTTGTCATTCTCCATTGGAACCTTGTCCATGCTTATACCACAATTCTTACCCCTACCTTCATGACTCAATGTTTATAGTATTTATAATGAGCCCCAGTATCTGTCTTGAGCCCCAGAACTATTTATCCAACCATTTTCTGAAGATCTGCATCTGGATGCTTTAAAGCCAATGTGTTTCTGAATGGGAAATGCTTCCAGGGGTAGGTAGGGCCTCACACTCTGAAACATCCATACTCCCAGAGACACCCACACCCCATACACAAACCAACCCATCTTCTACACTACTCTTCACAGAAATGATCTAAGGACTATGCAAAGTCAGAAGGGATCACAGAGATATCTCTGGCCTAACCCCTTTACTTCTGGATGGCATGCCTGAGGCCCAGAAAGGGAAGGAAACTTCCCCAAGGATGCCCAGCACATTAGTGGCAGAACCAGAGCATGGACCCAGGAGTCCTGCATTTCAGGTCAGTGCACTATTACAAGGTCACCCTGCCTCCATATGAAGGGTATTCAGAAAAAGATGACATCAAGCCAGGCTTTTCATAGAAGATACTGCCTGGGGAAAGTGAGGTCAGAGACAGAGGCAAAGGGAAGGCCTGGGAGACAGCAGCTAGATCTTCCGGGAGAAAGATTCACAAACTTCCTTAAGGTGTCCCTTTCAGCCCCACCCACCCTGGGCAGTCCCGTGGCACACCTAAGTGCTATCATGAGGGGTGCTTCTCTCCTCACACCTCAGCTTCATCAGAGCAAGGAACTCTGTGGCCTGTGTTCTGTCCTCTTATCTTTCTTTCACCTCTCTTTTTTCTTTTTACTCCAATCAGATCAGTTTTCTGATGAATTAGGGCAACATGAATCTACAAGCATAATTCTCAAAAATAATGTGAATAAAATGAAAAAACAAATGGGGAAGAAGAGAAAGCTCTTCCTTACAGTAGAATTCCAACTAAAAAACGTGAAAGGAATGGTGGCATCAGAAAATTGCCATTTTTAACCTTCATTCAGCCAGCAATCCTCAAGGGATTCTGAAACTGATGGGTGAAAGTTTGATTAGGAGAGAGATATTCACAGTCTTAAGTATTTGTCCAGTAGATACTTATTAATTACAAAGAAGTTAAAATAGTAACATTACAGTGTAGAAATCTAGCAATACCAAGTAAGCAACATCAACAGTACCCACAATGGGAAACACCATCATCATGCGCCTTCTGCCTTCTGATAATACAATATCATTTGTGTGAAAATTTCCCCCAAATTGCAACCTAAATTTAATAATGAAGAAACGTCAGAAAAAAAAGGAACTGTTCCAGATTAAAAAGACATGACAACTAAATGTAATATTTAATTTTATATTAAATATTGGACCAGAAAAAAAAGCTATAAAGAACATTATTGGGATACATGGTGAAATTTGACTATGGGCTATGGATTAGATAAAAATATTATATTAATGTTAAATTTCCTGGTTGTGATAAATGCATTATGGTTAAAAAGAGATAGCCTTTATTCCTAGGAAATACAGACTAAAGTATTTATGGAAAAAGAAGAATGTCTTAAAATTGTATGCAAACTATTCTCAAATGGTTCAGGAAAAAAGAAAGTATGGAGGGTGAGTGGGGAGAGAGAAAAAGAGAGAATGCAAATGGTAAAGCTAAAATAAGGCAAAAATGTGACAATCGGTGAATTTAGGTAATGGAAGTTCTTTGTACTGTTCTTGCAACTTTTTTGTAAGTGTGAAATTATATCAACATAAAGTTAAAAAATAAAATTGAGTAAAAAAAAAAAAAAAATAAAGCCAATGTGTTCAAGTGAGTGGAAGTATATACCAGGTACTGAAAAAAGTGGTTATTTGTTTCAGGTAGTCATTCACGGTGGATTGGGAGAGGGTTGACAATGTGATTCCTTACCTTGCAGAATTTAGACTCAACACTGCAACCTCCATTCCAGCTTGAGTTCCCAGCCTTGCAAACTTCCCCATGCATTTCAGACTTTCCAGGCCACACAGTCATGTGGGCCAGTTGCTTAAAATAAATTTCATTATATGTACACACACATGCACACACATACACACCTATTTATTGGTTCCATTTCTCTGGAGTACCTTGACTGGTATACCAGTCAATCCTGTTTGTGGAGTTATTTATTTCTTGACCCTTGGACAGAATCATGGACTGGTCCATGTCTTTTTGGCCATGCATATAATTCAAAGAGTCCTCATTCACTGTCAGTCCAAAATAGGGTTATATAATTGACCAAATTATGTAATTGTTAAAAATTATGAACTTTAAAGTTAAAACTTACCAAACCTTCACCTGAAGATTTCAGGCATAAAATTTTCAGAGAGAATTGGGTGTATGTTTGGCTTCATGTTTCTTAACTCTGCAAAGCACCTTCCCTACCTGTGGCTTCCAGATCCTCCAAGGCCATGAGGAGGGGATGGGGTGGGGTGGCAGGTAGGGAATGGGGACCCTAGAGGAAATGGAACGAGGCCTGGACAAAGATTGTAGCAGTGGTGGTGTGAAGAAATGGTGCGGTCTGTATATTTTCGAAGGTGTAGTCCACAGAATTTGCTGATGGATTGGGTGTATGATTTTTAAGAAAAAGAGGAGTTCCAAGATGACATAGTTTTTGATTTTATGTAGATATTTGATTACAATGCAAGATCCTTCTATGTCAATTAGTCTAATGAATTTTTCTATTTCTTGTCAGGTGAACTTTTGGAAATCCTCTTTTTCTGGGACATGATACATTTCCTCCTCATTTTGAAATTTGTCATTGAAGGGTTGTACGTGGTATTTTCTTACAAATATCATTTTCTACCCTCAATTATAGTTATTTGTGCATTTTCTATCTTCTTTATTAGATTTCAATTTCTTCAAAGGTATGGATAATAATGTATTATCTCCATACCATCTAGTACATTTCCTTGAATATGGGTTTTTATAATAAAGATTTTGGCATGAATTAATATGTTAATTAATTTAGATACTTAACATTTATTCATTTACTGATAAGCCATTGTTTTCCTTAGCCTACATCAATAGTGACTGTCTTAGTAATAAAATGCAATAGGTTAAATACTGTATTTAAATTATATAAAATTATTAACAACATTTTGAATATAAACACTTCAGAATTGCTTTTGTTGATAACTGGTGTGAGATCCAGGTGGAAGAGAGGGAAAAATAGCAGGAGAGTTTGAGGAAAGGAACCAACATTTATTGAGGACATGTTATGTGTGAGTTTCTCTTAAAGGCACCTGCAGAGAATATCTTATTTGACTTTCTTGGTAATCCTTTGGGAATGACATTGTCATCCCCAGTTTACAGATGTCTGGTACTTGGAGAGATTCAGTAACTTATCCAATACGACTAGTATGTGGAAGAGCCTTTATCAACAGGAATGAGGAATTTGTACAAATTTAAAAACTAAAAGAGTATAAATAGCTTCTATGCAAAACAAGAAGCAATTAGACGTATGGTTTTTGAGTTCTTGCTGATACAAGTCCTGTGACAGGACTAGAGATGTGAAATGAGGATGGTGGTAGCAGAGTACTATTCTTTCCTCTTTGGGTGTTGGAAAAATAGATGCAAAGCCCACAATCTGCCAGTATTTATTGAGCATCCATGTGGTCCATGTTAATGGATTGATGATTTGAGCCTGTGAGAAATTACGAAGCTAGTCCCTGTGCTCTAAGAGCTTGTATTCTGTTGGGAATACAGGCAACAGAAGTGCAATGAACAGAAAAGTTCAAATAAGATAAATAATAAAAATGCCTGGAGAGGTTAGAGGGTTTCTGAGTTGATGCTGAGTTGCATAGTGGTGGTCACCTTTTGTATCACAGCTGAAAAATATCATCAGTTTTTTCTCAAAGGGAAAGTCTCAGTTTATTCTTTGGACCTGATATTCTCTGAACTTTGTCTGGAAATATTAGCTCTAGCCTCTTAATTCCACAGCTTTGTGAGATGAGCTTGCTCACCTGCTCCCTAAATACTTGCTTCACCAGTTTATTCCTCAGAGTGTAGATGAATGGGTTGAGCATTGGGGTCACCATAGTATTAAGCAAGGCCACCACCTTGTTCCTGTCCTTCCCCTGGCTGCCCTTGCCTGACCGGACATACATGAAGATGCAGCTGCCATAGACGAGAGACACAACAACGATGTGGGAGGAGCAGGTTGAGAAGGCTTTATGCCTATCCTTGGCTGAGGGGATGTGCTGGATGGTGTGGAGAATGTGGCCATAGCAGGTGGCTGTCACAGACAGAGTGCCCAATAAGCTGACATTGGCCACAACAAAACCCAGAAGTTCTATCAGACTTGTATCTGTGCATATGAGTTCCAGGAGAGGAAAACTGTCACAGAAGAAATGATTAATGGTATTGGGGCCACAGAATGGTTGCTGAACTGTGATGATACTTGGAACAATGATGAGAAGGAATCCTGCTATCCAGGAACAAAGAACTAGCTGTACACATATCCTTTGGCTTATGATGGTGGCATAACGCAAGGGATTACATATGGCCACATACCTGTCAAACGACATCACTGCCAGTAATAAGAACTCCGTGGTGCCCAGGAAGAAATAGAGGAAAAACTGGAGAAAACAACCTGCTAGGGAGATTGTGTTATCTCCTGTCAGGATGTTGGTCAGCATCTTGGGGAAGATGATTGAGGTGAACCAGATCTCCAGAATAGCAAAATGGCGGAGGAAGTAGTACATGGGGGTGTGGAGGCGCCTGTCCATGAGGGTGATGACCACGATGAGGAGGTTCCCCATGATAGTTAGGAGGTAGGTCAGGAGGAGCCCCAAGAAGATGAGCATCTGCATCTCACAGGCATCTGTGAGCCCCAGCAGGACAAATTCAGTGACACTGGTGCCGTTTCCCATGACTCCTTAGTCCTCTGCTGAGGAGGGCCAGTCAGAGGTCATCAGCATCAGGAGTCTTGATGTCTTAGGGAACTGAGGACAACCTGGAACTGAGAAGAAAGAGGGAAAAGTGTCAATTTAAGCTGTAAGAGTGCTTTATGTCTTTGAACTCCAAGCTCCTATCTCTCCTTCCGTAAAGGGCTGGTTTTCCAGATTGCTCATGGAGTCTGCATCCCAAGAGTCAGAGATGCTTGGGACTTTGTTGAGAAATTTTCATTCACCAATTCTCTTTCCACATTTTTTGTTTCTGTTAGGAAACTCTTTATTAAATCTAATTCCCCTTTAATTTAGATCAGATTATGTCTTTTCCCATATTCTTCCAAATGCTGGTAGGAAGCTCCTAAATGTGTTAAAATATTTCCCTCCCCAAATTCCCAATCCAATGGATCATAGATCTTTATTGAAAACATTGATGGAACTTACTCTAGAGCTTGTTACTGAAGGCATTTTAATCTGGGAGAATGTGATTGCACCTGAACATCATCACACTGTCTTATCTGGTATTGGGAGCCTCTATTTCCTTGGTGGGAATAATAACAGTCTCTAAGTAAACGGGTTTTCTGAGGACTTAAATCAATAATTCACATGGAAAACGTAGCCCAGAGCTGGTCAAAGAGTGAGCAGTCACATAATATTAACTATTTTAATTTCTCTCTTTGTGACTTTAACTCTAGTGGTATAATCAGAATAAGTAAGAGTAAAACTGGAGAAAAGAATTTGAATTTTGGGCAATATATATTTGTGTAGGTTGAATTATGTACCCCAGGGAAAAATATTCTTAAACTTAATCCATTCCTGTGAGTGTGAACCCATCTTTAATGGGGCCTTTTGAAAACATTATTTTTAGTTAAAGTGTGGCCCAACTGGAGGAGATTGGCTTTAATCCTATTGCTGGAGGAAAGGAAGAGGAATTTGGAAGTCAAAGGAACCCCCCCCCCCCAAAAAAAGGAGAAGACCTTGCCATTTGCTTTGCCAAGACAGTATTTAAATAAAATTATCAGCTCATTATGGAAAGATTAGGCAATACAGAAGAATAAAATAAAAAGAATCAGGCTTTGTCGTATAGAGATAATGGTTATTAACATTTTGGTGTATTTCTACTATATTTTTTCTATTCTTATTGTTCATTTATTGGTTTCCATAGCTATAGCTATGCTCACTGAGGAGTTCTGCATTCCTTTTTCCCCAAATTACTATAACAGATTTTTCTCATGTTATTCCAAATTTTTGTTTATTTATTATTTGTCTGATATGTTTTGAAAGATACATATGCTAAGAAATGAATATATAGAGGGAGGAGAGAGCATGCATTTGTAGATTAGGTATTATACAATGCTTTTGGATTATTTTGTTAATAATAGTAAAAAATAATAAAATTGCTGATATTCAGAGTTTCACATAGGTTCAATTTCAATTGCAGTAATATATTTTTGTTTTAAATGATTATTATTTCTAGACTTTCCTTTGATTAATACTGTCCTCAGAGATCTGTAATTAGTCAACCTTGTGATAGTTCTTTATAGAAATGACAGATTAAGGCCTGGTTTTTGGAGAGAAGAACTGACTCTATCCAAGGCAGGTGCAGAAGCTAATGGGATAAGGTTGAATCAGAAAAAAGGTAACACACTCATTAAAGGTATGTGAAATACGTATTTATATAATGAAGAACTGGATACAAACATGGAAAAATGAACACCTAAAGATGGGAGAATTTTAGGTGAGTTTTTGTTTCACTGTTTATTATTTTTATTATTGTTTGTACAATAAATTAAATTCAAGGTATTAAAATAAACCAATACAATAAGGTCATTTGGGTTAAATTTGGGTGGAATATTTTAGGCAAGATAAAGGGGAGATAAATGTCTCTCCATGAAAAGGGTTGAAAAAAGCTCTAGGGAGTCTCCTGACTCGACAGCTGAACGTGAGTCAGAATATTGAAAGTGATGAAAAGGTCAGGGAAGTCGGCTGTGCCATACCCTGTCAGTGGACACTTGAGAGCAGATAGCAGGCTTCTGGCAGAATGTCCAGAGGGATCAGAATCCCCTACTCCTAAAAGTTGTGGCAATACAGTTTACTTTCTAGCTGCTAGGAAATGTCCTCTGTTGCCTTCAGATGTATATCTGGTGACAGAAATTCCTGTTTTTCTTGGGAAGCTTCTGTAGCTGCAATAATGCCTAAAGATTCCACTTCTTGGGGACTCACCAGAGTTTCAAAGTGCAGGAAGTTCCTGGGCTGTACATACATAGTCTGCAGGTCATGGACATAGGTAGGTCCTGTCTTATTGTACTGCCCGTGTCACCAGACCTCCATGTTCTCCAACTGTACTCCCTTTTCAATGCAGCTTGACACTACTGTCACCAACACATCCCCAGACTCCTACTCCTGGATAGCCCTCAGTAACCAGTTCCTCAGGAGGCTGCTATTGCATCTGCCCCATCCCAGTGTCACTGTGAACCACTTTCCTGGGGATATGGATGTGCAAATCTAATTAATTATTCTTCCATCCCTCCTGGACTAACAGAGAGACATCAATTGATGCAGACTCAGGTGACTCATCTTCAGTTGGACTCAAGAGATTTCTTGGCTAACGGTACATGCCCATCCAAGGGCATGATGCCCATAGAGGATTCTAGGTAAACTATTCCTGTTAGACTCCTTGTCTCTGTGGAGCTGGTGCATGAGGCCTGGACTGTTAGGGTTTCTGTTTGGTCTCCATGGAAACACAAAGTTACACAGCTCAAATTTGCAAAGCCATCCAGAGATTTTCACACCTGTCTAGCTGGATGATTGTAGCTGTGCTTCTCCTGAGATTCATTACCGTCAGTGGTAATAGGGACCCAAACCCCTTCCTCAGTTCCTTTCCTCATACTTTCTTCAACTTTAGGACTGAGAGTTTACTTTGGTCTGACCAAGAAGCACAGAACTTCTAATGAGTTTTAATTGTTATAAGTCCAATTATTAAAGCATTAGCAAATATTTGTTGAGTGCTTATTGTTGATAGGTACTGGTGTAGATGGCAGAGATACAGAGGCAAACATAGTCTTTTGGGAAGGACCAACATTAAACAAACATCACACTAATAATTACAAATGTGACTGGTGTTCTGAAGATCTCTGTTATTGGGAGGCCTGAATTTCCATGTACTGTATGGACACTTTGAGCCTCACAGGGCCCCATAGTCTTCATCACCAAGGTGCCTACTTGCTCCACATATGCCCTGATCCAGCCGGAAAGGCTCCCCACCTGCCTAGTACTCCTCTCAGCTGCAGCAGCTGCACTCTTTCCAGTCTTTAACCTCTGATTTTGCCTCCTGGCCAGCCCATGAAATTATCCCAAGAACCCAGTCACATCCTCCTGCAGGAATCAAGGGTCACTCTGCCATCTGCTCAGCATAAAGCATGCCTCTCACAGTTCCTGCTGGTTCACTTTGTTCCAAAGTGCAACCCTGTGAATTCCAGCATGGCGTGTGAGTGTTCTCTTCAAAGCAATCAATAAATGTGAATAATAAACTGCTGTCAATCTCATCTGTCCAATATCAGCATCATTTGTTTGGCCATCTCATATTACTTAGGGCAGGGGATCCCTCCTTTGTCAAGAGGACAGAATAAACATAGAAGAACATTCTGACCCAGCCAGAAGAATAAGAGAAGATGATCCTCATGAAGGTATATAAAGCTGATACCTAAAAGATGAGATGGAGTGTGGGGCATGAAAATCTGTCTTAAATAATTCAATACTCACTGAACATCTGTTTATTGAGCACCTTATGTTTATTGTGCACTGTGCTATTCACTGATTCTATGACTATGAATGAATGGGACAGACATGGTCTCCTGTCCCCATGGTGCTCACTTTCCATTAGGGGAATCTTTATAAGAGACCTTGGGAAAGTGCCATTTTTGGTCCTTGGCCCTCAAGTTAAAACTGCTTTGTAATCCCACTTTATTTTTTGGTCACCAAACTTTTTCCTAGACTGGATGCAATCTGTAGACCTTAGATTAAAAGGGTCTGATCTATTCATGCAGTTAGTAGTATATTAGGAGAAAATGCTGTGTGCTATATTTGAAAAGGCAAAGGAGTGATCTATTTGAGCTATCTGTTTTAAAAGAATTAGTGAGTTAATTTGACCAAGTACCTCTTCCCCTCCCGCAGCCCTGATGTCTGGCTGTCCTTCATGTGTTAGGATGACTATGGTTGGCAGTCTACCCCCTATATAGCTGGTCTCCTCCTCTGAACTATTTTTGTGGCCACATCTGGTGTTTTAGTTTCCTTGTCACTTAAGGAAATACCATGCAGTGCATTGACTTAAACAATGAGAATTTATTGGCTCATGGTTTTGAGGCTAGGAGAATTCCAAAATCAAGGTGATAATTTCTTCCCGAAGACTAGTGTTCTGGGACTGGCTGCCAGTGATGCCTGATCCTTGTCTCCTCTGTCACATGACAATGTACACTGTGGCCTCTCTCTCTCTTTTGGGTTTCATTGTGAGTTCTTGCTTTCTGTGGCTTTTGCTCTATCCATCTGAATTTCATTCTGCTTTTAAAGGACTCCAGTAATAGAATTAAGACCCATTCCCATTGAGTTGGGCCGCACCTTAACTGAAGTATCCTCATCAGAAGGTCCTACTTACAATGGATGCATACCTACAGGTATGGATAAGATTTGAGAACTTGTTTTCCTGGGGTACATATCCCCAAACCTCCACATCTGGCAAGAGTCATGACTTTACCTGTGATTACAAGTAGGCGGCTCTGATGGCTGGACAGCTGAGGATAAGGAGCATACATGACACATGCCTGTTTGTTCCTGCTGGGACCTCCTTGTAAAAACTTTATTCCTCCTCTAGCAGAGTAGAGAGGCCCTGGCTTTCTGAGCCCTTTGACTCTCAGACAGTGATTACCCATCCCATCAGTGGGAACCTGTCAGGAATAGTGATAATGGAAACAACTCCCCTGTGTGAGTAAAGGTCCTCTCTTTTCTTCCCCACTGTGTCTTGAGAGGGCCTGGAGGGCATTAGCTTGCTTATGGTTTCATCCTTACTATGAGGATCTTTGTTTCTAGATAAAGGAACCCTCATCTTAAAAAAAAAACAAACTGGTTTACATTCCCAGAACTGCAAAATTTGTCTTTTGTCATATTAAAATTGAGGAAGAGGAATAGGCATAAAATATCTAATAACAAGAAATGATGAGCTCTAGGACTGGACAATTTAGGGGGAGAATAACAGGCAAGATCTGCCACAGATCAGTGGCCAGGAAAAGTTTCCCTGAGGAAAAGTGAATTCAGGTGAGGTTTGAAGGCAGAATAGGAGTTATCCAGGTGGCTGGTTGGTGGAGTTCCAGGCAAAGAGAAGACGGTATGTCAAGCCCATGATGTGGGCAAAGAACTGGTATTTTTTGGAGGAACAGCAAGGAGGCCAGGAAGTTAGGAAGAGAGTGGTGGTGATTTGAGATCTGGCTGGAGAGGTACACTGGTGTTTGAAGACCATGCTTGGCAAGAAGGATGGGTACCATTCCAACTGAAATTGGAGGCTATTGGAATGTTTTCAGCAGAGAAGTGATATGATTTCATTTTTGTTTTTAAAAGAGGTTCTCTGAGGACATATGGGGAAGAAACTTGAGCAGGTAAAAAGAATGGGAAAACAGATTAGGGGATCATTGCAGGGACTGGGAAGAGATGATGGTGCCAGAGAGAAAAAAAATTGTCATTACTTTTGATGAAGAGTTGCTAGGTTAGGAGTTAAAGTAAGGACTGACAAAGATAGGTTAAGGGCATGTCCAAGGTAACTGTGGCTGGAGGATAAGACTGAGTGTGAGAAGGCCTGGCCAGGCAGGCAAAGTGCAGAAAGGGCATCCTCAAGGAGGAAGTATTTGGTTATTGTTATGCTGTAGAGTTGATATCTGGGATGTCTGTCTGCAGTGGGGAAAGTATTTTAGCTAGTTTGGGGTTTAGGAGTATGACTGGAGGCTCTGGGGAGGTTGGGGGAAGAGAGTGGCAAAATCTAAGTAGAAATATGACCTCAGTGGATGGCAGGATAGGCAGGTCTCAGGACCAGGTATGAGGTACTGAATATAAAGTAGGGGTCCAATTCCGAGCAGGCACGAGAGACTTTCTATCAGAAACAGGGCAAAAGCTAGTCACTATAAATGGAGCACAAGGTTGAATGTGGACTGCTAGCATGTGAGACTGAGACCGAGTTTCTCAAGGTTGCACTGGATCTTCGATAATCTTGCCCAAAGGTGGGATTATCTCAATTTGTAAGGTAGCTATTTCCATGAGGGAACTGCTTCAACTGCAACTCTGTTGTTTGCACTTTGCCCTGTCCTCACTTAGCCATTGCTATGCTGCTTAAATTTCATTCTGCTCAATTCAATCAGTATTCACTGAGTATTCACCTTGTTTACATGCCTCTAGAAAGCCTGGAATGAGAAATAATTGGGCCCTGTTCCCCTAGAACTCACAACTGAGTATTTTCTCTAGATGATTATCAAATAACCAGACTTCACTATGATCTGTTGGTGCCTTGGGGTGGGGGTCGGGGGGTATGTTTGCTTCTAGGCAGCAGAAGTAAGTCTAGCTGTAATGCAGTATCTGTGCTGTTAGAGACTTTTGTAATATTCAGTGGGATATCAGACAGCATATGTACCTGGTGTCAGAGATTGAACTTGATTGAACTTACATAGTTCTTGTGATAGCCTCCAGGATGGCCCCAATGATCACCACCTCTTAGAATCATGCCTTTGTGTAATGCTTTCTCTTTGTATGTAGCTGGACCTAGTGACTACCTTTTAATAAAAGAATACAGTAAAAGTGATGGGATATCCCATCTGCATATGCTACAAAGTGACTGTGGCTTCTATCTTGCATGTCCTCTCTTGCTGTCTTGCTTGCTGGAATAAAGCTATCTGATATGTTGTGTGCTGCCCTTAGAGAGGCCCACTTTGCAAGGAACTGATGTTTCCAGGCAACAGACAGTGAGAACCAGAGGCCTATTTACAGGCATCTGAATGACCTTGGATCAGATCCTCCCCCAGGTGAGCTTTGAGATGTCCGTTACCCCAGCTCACACCTTTGCTGCAGTATTGTGAGAGATCCTGAGCTAGAGGCATTCAGGCAAGCCCCTGAAGTTCTTACCTCAAAGATCATACTTACTTTTTTTATTAAGATTCTAGGTTTAGGTTTGATGTGTTACACAGCAATACATAAAATACCTAGTTCTCCTCAGGATTGTAGCATTTATTCTTTCTTTTTTTTGATTTGACTAGCTGCTTGTCTATTTATATGCCTGGAATAATTCACCAATAAGACTAATTCATAAAGGAGTCCTTTGAAGAAAATCCAATGAATTAGAAGGAATAGATAATTCAAATATTTATAGTCTTTCAGAACAGTTTCCAAATCCTTTTATGAAGTCAACATAAACCTGTGTAGCATTTATTCTTGAGGTGTCATTGTGGGGCACTCAAAATATGTTGGACTGGTTACAGATATAATATGTCCTCCTATAGCTTTCTTTTTTGCATTGTTTTTCTTTATTAGAGATGTTTATTGTTTCTTTATTAAGACTATCATACATAAAATACAGGATTCCCATATACTGCCTGTTCTAGTTTGTTAAGCTGCCGAAAGCAGATAACACAATATATGTTGGCTTTAACGATGGGAATTTATTAGCTTCCAGGCTTACAGTTTTAAGACTGAGAAAACTGTCCAAGTGAAGGCATCATTAGGTGATGCTTTACCTGCAGACTGACTGCAGGTGATCATTGCCTCTTCTGTCACATGGCAAGGCACATGATGTTGCCTGCTGATTTCTCTCTTCTCTTCCGGGTTTCCTTGCTTTCAGCTTCTTGATTTTATTGCTTTCTCTCTGTCTGAATTTCATTCTGTTTTAAAGGACTTCACTAAGGATTAAGATTCACCCTGAATGAAGTGGGTCACATCTTAAGAGCCTACTCACCAAAAGATCATACTTAAAATGGGTCCACAACCACAGCAGTGGATTTACTGTAAGAACATACTTTTCTGGGGTACATACAGCTTCAAACCATCTGACTACCCTATTACTAACACCTTGCTTTGGTGTGCAATTACAATTGATGATAGCACATTTTTATAATTGTACTATTAACTATAGTCCATGGTTTTATTTAGGGTTAATACTTTGTGTAGTGTAGTTCCATAGATTTTTTTAAAAATTTTTATTCTGTTACCATATATACAATCTAATCTATCCCCGTTTAATCACATTCAGATATATATTTCAGTGTTGTTAATTATGTTCATAATGTTGTGCTGTCATCACCACTATCCATCACCAAAGCATTTCCAACATTCCAAACAGGAACCCTGTTAACCCTAAACTTCCCATCCCGCACCCAACCCATCCCTTGGTAACCTATATTTTAAATTCTGATTCTAAGACTTTGCTTATTCTAATTATTTCAAATAAGTGAGATCACATAGTATTTGTCCTTTGTGTCTGGCTTATTTCACTCAACATGGTGTTTTCAAGGTTCATCCATGTTGTCGCATGTATCAGAGCTTCATTCCTTTTTTACAGCTGGATAATTTTCCATTGTATGTATATACCACATTTTGTTTATCTATTCATTGGTTGATGGACACTTGGATTGCTTTAATCTTTTGGCAATTGTGAATAATGCCACTATGAACATTTGTGGCAAATATCTTTTTGAGTCCTTGCCTTCAATTCTTCTGGATATTTGTCTAGTGGTGGGATTGCCAGGTCATATGGTCTTTCCATATTTAGTTTTCTGAGGCACCGCCAAACTGTCTTCTACAGCGAGTGTACCATTTTACATTGCCACCAGCAATGAATGAATGTTCTCATTTTGCTGCATTCTCTCTAACACTTGTTATCTTCCCATTTTTTAGTAGCAGTCATTCTAATGTGTGTGAAATGGTATCTCATTGTGATTTTCACTTGCATTTCCTTTATGGCTGATGATGTTGAGATTCTTTTCATGTGTCCCGGCCATTTGTATATCTTCTTTGGAAGGTGTATATTAAAGTCTTTGCTGATTTTTAAATTGGGTTGTTTGTCTTTTTGATAAGTGGAAGGACTTCTTCATATATTCTAGATATTAAACCTTTATCGAATGTGTGGTTTCCAAATAGTTTTTCTTATTGTGAAGGTTATCGTTTTACTTTCATATAAAGTCTTTAGAGGCACAAACATTTTTAATTTTGATGAGGTCCCATTAATCTATTTTTTTGCTGTTGTTGCTTGTGCTTTGGTGGAAAGGCTGAGAAATCATTGCTTAACACGCAGTCTTGAAATGTTTCTCTACATTTTCTTCTAGGAATTTAATTGTTCTGGGTCTTATATTAGGTTTTCGATACATTTGGAGTTGATTTTTTTATAAGGTGTGAAGTAAGGGTCATCAGGCTTTTTGGTTGTTTGTTTGCTTTTTTTTTTTTTTTTTTTTTTGGCAAAAGGGGGTCCGGCTTTCCCAGCACCATTTGTTAAAGAGATTGTTTTTTCCCATTGAGTGGTGTTTGTCCCCTTGTCAAAAATCATTGACCATAAAGGTGAGAGTTGATTTCTGAATTCTCAGTTCAATTCCATTGATCTATATGTCTGTTCTTGTGCCAGTGCCATGCTATTTTGATTATTGTGGCTTTGAAATAAGTTTTAAGATTGGAAAATGTGAGTCTTCCTACTTCATTTTTCATTTTTGAGATGGCTTTACCTATTCAGGGCCACTTATTCCTTCCATATAAATTTGACAATTGACTTTTCCATTTCCGCAAAGCAGGTTTTTGGAATTTTGGTTGAGATTGCGTTGAACGTATAAATTGCCTCTGGTATGACTGGTGTGTTAATGATATTTAGTCTTCTAATCTGTGTACACACAGTGTCCTTCTATTTATTTAGGCCTTCTTTGATTTCTTTTATGAATGTTTTATAATTTTCTTTGTACAAGTCCTTTACATCCTTGGTTAGATTTTTTCATAGATATTTGACTCTAAATTTAGTTGATATTGTGAGTGGAATTTCCTTCTTGATGTCTTCTTCCAATTGTTCATTGTTTGTGTGTATAAACACTACTGAATTTTGGGTGTTTTTCTTGTATCCCACCACTTTTCTGAGTTCATTTATTAGCTCTAGGAGCTTTGCTGTGGATTTTTCAGTATTTTCTGTATATAGGATTATGGCACCTACAAATAGGGAAAGTTTGACTTCTTCCTTTCCATTTTGAATGCCTCATTTTTTTCTTGCTTAATTGTTATGGCAAGAAGTTCCAGTATAAGGTTGAATAACAGTGGTGACAGTGGGCATCCTTGTCTTGTACCTCATCTTAGAGGGAAAGCTTTCAGTCTTTCATCATTAGGTAGGCTGTTAGCTGTGGGCTTTTCATATGTGCCCTTTTTCATGTTTAGGAAGTTTCCTTCTATTCCTAGTGTTCTAAGTGTTTTTATCATGAAGTCATGTCATATTTTGTCAAATGCCTTTTCTGCATCAATTCTGATGATCATTTATATATTACACATTAATTGATTTTCTTACATTGAATCATCCTTGCATACCAGGGGTAAATCCCTCTTGATCATGGTGTATAATTCTTTTAATATGCTGTTGGATTCAGTTTGCTAGTATTTTGTTGAGGATTTTTGCATCTGTATTCATAAGAGATGTGGTCTGTAGTTTTCTTTTCCTGTAGTATCTTTTTTTTTTTTTTGAAGTAATTGACCATTTATTGCATATGCTCAAAAATTCAAGATACAAAGACGCAATAAAATGAGCATTTGTGTAATTACATTAGCTCTAAGACTCTTACTTATAGACAACTGTCATCTATCACATTGTCCTTTAATTCCTCAGTATTTATTTTGGTGATACAGTATTCCAAAACAAACGTGGGAGTGTTCTATTTGAAGTAGAAATGTGATGAATCCACATTTTTCTCCTTGCAGAAACAATGTGAATAGGAAAAAAAATGCTTAAAACTATCCCAGCTCTAAACAAAAATGACTCTAAAGTGTTATTCCTTAAAAATAAGAAAATAAGCTACTTTCCACTACAACACTGCTTAACAAGAGAGCCCATGTAGTCTGGTGAATAAAGATTGAAACAGGTAGATATAATTATACCTTAGTCTTTTCTACAGTGGTTAATTCCTGATTTAAACCATAAAGCCTCAAAATGTGCCTTTATTAAGTGACTCACCCTTGAAACTTTCAGATCAAAGAGCAGAAAAGAGAAATTCCAGCATTGCTAGTAGCTATCTGTGTCACTTTTGGTTGTCATTTAAACATTTCATTTCACATTTGTTTCATGGATTAAATTATCTTATATGACATGTGTGTATTTGTGCTACCATTTGCAAGAAGGATAAGGAAATATATGTGCTATATATAAAATGTATCCTGTTTTCTATATGTTAGCATTATGACTAATTTCCCCATATCTCTTTCAAATATACGTGGCAATACATTAGGGACATGGAATGGTAATGCTTAATGGGTGAAATTATCATTATGCAAGTTTAGAAAGTATGTAAAGTTTGCCAATTTATTTCTTTCTTCACATTTGTAACATCGTTCTTAATTCTAGCTGTCTTCCTGGTTCATCTATCCACATGTTCATTCATTCATTCCGAAATAGTAATATATCACTTCTAGGTATTAGGAATTCTGAGAGTGTGTCAATTGGTATTCAGACACCAAGAATGAGGAAGAATCACAAGAGATTTATTGATGGAAATGCCTGTGAAAGACAAGGAGAGACAGCAGGAGTGGGCAGCAAAAGCTTTCACACCATTGTGCTGATCTGACAACTGTGCAGGTAGAGGAGCAAGGAAGGAGGATTTAATAGGAAGAGCCTCAGTCTGTGAGGAGGACTCAGGAACACAAAGGTGAGGTCCAGTACAAAGATTTCCCACAGAGAAGTCATGGGGGGCAAAAACGACTGTGCCCTTATACCTCCATTGTGCTCAGCCTTTGCCTTGGGGAGCCTGGGAAAAGTGTGTGTGGCTTCACTCAAATATGGTGTTAAATCTTTTTTTTTTTTTTTTTTTTAATCTTCATTATATTGAGATATATTCACATACCACGCAGTCATACAAAACAAATCGTACTTTCGATTGTTTACAGTACCATTACATAGTGGTACATTCATCACCCAAATCAATCCCTGACACCTTCATTAGCACACACACAAAAATAACAAGAATAATAATTAGAGTGAAAAAGAGCAATTGAAGTAAAAAAGAACACTGGGTACCTTTGTCTGTTTGTTTCCTTCCCCTATTTTTCTACTCATCCATCCATAAACTAGACAAAGTGGAGTTTGGTCCTTATGGCTTTCCCAATCCCATTGTCACCCCTCATAAGCTACATTTTTATACAACTGTCTTCGAGATTCATGGGTTCTGGGTTGTAGTTTGATAGTTTCAGGTATCCACCACCAGCTACCCCAATTCTTTAGAACCTAAAAAGGGTTGTCTAAAGTGTGCATAAGAGTGCCCACCAGAGTGACCTCTCGGCTCGTTTTGGAATCTCTCTGCCACTGAAGCTTATTTCATTTCCTTTCACATCCCCCTTTTGGTCAAGAAGATGTTCTCCGTCCCACGATGCCAGGTCTACATTCCTCCCCGGGAGTCATATTCCACGTTGCCAGGGAGATTCACTCCCCTGGGTGTCTGATCCCACGTAGGGGGGAGGGCAGTGATTTCACCTTTCAAGTTGGCTTAGCTAGAGAGACAGGGCCACATCTGAGCAACAAAGAGGCATTCGGGAGGAGGCTCTTAGGCACAACCATAGGGAGGCCTAGCCTCTCCTTTGCAGCAACCGTCTTCCCAAGGGTAAAACCTGTGGTAGAGGGCTCAACCCATCAAACCACCAGTCCCCTATGTCTGTGGTCATGTTAGCAACCATGGAGGTGGGGTAGGCGAATACCCCTGCATTCTCCACAGGCTCCTCAAGGGGGCACTACATCTTTTTTTTTTTTCCTTGTTTTTCTTTTTTCTTTTTTTTTTTCTTTTTTAACTTTCCCTTCTTTTTTAAATGAACTGTATGAAAAAAAAGTTAAAAAGAAAACAAACATACAATAAAAGAACATTTCAAAGAGACCATAACAAGGCAGTGAGAAAAAGACAACTAACCTAAGATAACTGCTTAACTTCCAACATGTTCCTACTCTACCCCAAGAAAGTTACATAATATCGCAACATTTCTGTGAACTTGTTCCTACTACATCCATCAGAAATCAACAGACCACAGTCACTCCTGGGCATCCCCAGAACGTTAAATAGCTTATCTGTTCTTCCTGGATTATTGTTCCCCCTTCCTTAATTGCTCTCTATTGCTAGTTCCCCTACATTCTACATTATAAACCATTTGTTTTACATTTTTCAAAGTTCACATTAGTGGTAGCATATAATAGTTCTCTTTTTGTGCCTGGCTTATTTCGCTCAGCATTATGTCTTCAAGGTTCATCCATGTTATATGTTTCACGAGATCATTCCTTCTTACTGCTGTGTAGTATTCCATCATGTGTATATACCACATTTTATTTATCCACTCATCTGTTGAAGGACATTTGGGTTGTTTCCATCTCTTGGCAATTGTGAATAATGCTGCTATGAACATTGGTGTGCAGATATCTGTTCGTGTCACTGCTTTCCGATCTTCCGGGTATATACCGAGAAGTGCAATCGCTGGATCGAATGGTAACTCTATATCTAGTTTTCTAAGGAACTGCCAGACTGACTTCCAGAGTGGCTGAACCATTATACAGTCCCACCAACAATGAATAAGAGTTCCAATTTCTCCACATCCCCTCCAGCATTTGTAGTTTCCTGTTTGTTTAATGGCAGCCATTCTAATCGGTGTTAGATGGTATCTCATTGTGGTCTTAATTTGCATCTCTCTAATAGCTAGTGAAGCTGAACATTTTTGCATGTGTTTCTTGGCCATTTGTTTTTCTTCTTCAGAGAACTGTCTTTTCATATCTTTTGCCCATTTTATAATTGGGCTGTCTGTACTATTGTCATTGAGTTGTAGGATTTCTTTATATATGCAAGATATCAGTCTTTTGTCAGATGCATGGTTTCCAAAAATTTTTTCCCATTGAGTTGGCTGCCTCTTTACCTTTTTGAGAAATTCCTTTGAGGTGCAGAAACTTTTAAGCTTGAGGAGTTCCCATTTATCTATTTTCTCTTTTGTTGCTTGTGCTTTGGGTGTAAAGTCTAGGAAGTGGCCGCCTGATACAAGGTCTTGAAGATGTTTTCCTACATTATCTTCTAGGAGTTTTATGGTACTTTCTTTTATATTGAGATCTTTGGTCCATTTTGAGTTAATTTTTGTGTAGGGGGTGAGGTAGGGGTCCTCTTTCATTCTTTTGGATATGGATATCCAACTCTCCCAGCCCCATTTGTTGAAAAGACCATTATGACACAGTTCAGTGACTTTGGGGGCCTTATCACAGATCAGTCGGCCATAGATCTGAGGGTCTATCTCTGAATTCTCAATTCGATTCCATTGATCTATATGTCTATCTTTGTGCCAGTACCATGCTGTTTTGGCAACTGTGGCTTTATAATAAGCTTCAAAGTCAGGGAGTGTAAGTCCTCCCACTTCGTTTTTCTTTTTTAGAGTGTCTTTAGCAATTCGAGGCATCTTCCCTTTCCAAATAAATTTGATAACTAGCTTTTCCAAGTCTGCAAAGTAGGTTGTTGGAATTTTGATTGGGATTGCATTGAATCTGTAGATGAGTTTGGGTAGAACTGACATCTTAATGACATTTAGCCTTCCTATCCATGAACATGGAATATTTTTCCATCTTTTAAGGTCCCCTTCTATTTCTTTTAGTAGAGTTATGTAGTTTTCTTTGTATAGGTCTTTTACATCTTTGGTTAAGTTTATTCCTAGGTACTTGATTTTTTTAGTTGCTATTGAAAATGGTATCTTTTTCTTTAGTGTCTCTTCAGTTTGTTCATTTCTAGCATATAGAAACATTACTGACTTATGTGCATTAACCTTGTATCCCGCTACTTTGCTAAATTTGTTTATTAGCTCTAGTAGCCGTATCGTCGATTTCTCAGGGTTTTCTAGATATAAGATCATATCATCTGCAAACAATGACAGTTTTACTTCTTCTTTTCCAATTTGGATGCCTTTTATTTCTTTGTCTTGCCGGATTGCCCTGGCTAGCACTTCCAGCACAATGTTGAATAACAGTGGTGACAGCGGGCATCCTTGTCTTGTTCCTGATCTTAGAGGGAAGGCTTTCAGTCTCTCACCATTGAGTACTATGCTGGCTGTGGGTTTTTCATATATGCTTTTTATCATGTTGAGGAAGTTTCCTTCAATTCCTACCTTTTGAAGTGTTTTTATCAAAAAGGGATGTTGGATTTTGTCAAATGCTTTTTCAGCATCTATTGAGATGATCAATTGATTTTTCCCTTTCGAGTTTTTAATGTGTTGTAATACATTGATTGTTTTTCTTATGTTGAACCATCCTTGCATGCCTGGAATGAACCCCACTTGGTCATGGTGTATGATTTTTTTAATGTGTCTTTGGATTCGATTTGCAAGTATTTTGTTGAGGATTTTTGCATCTATATTCATTAGGGAGATTGGCCGGTAGTTTTCCTTTTTTGTAGCATCTTTGCCTGGTTTTGGTATTAGATTGATGTTAGCTTCATAAAATGAGTTAGGTAGTGTTCCCTTTTCTTCAATGTTTTGAAAGAGTTTGAGTAAGATTGGTGTCAGTTCTTTCTGGAAAGTTTGGTAGAATTCCCCTGTGAAGCCATCTGGCCCTGGGCATTTATTTGTGGGAAGATTTTTGATGACTGATTGGATCTCTTTGCTTGTGATGGGTTGGTTGAGGTCTTCTATTTCTTCTCTGGTCAGTCTAGGTTGTTCATATGTTTCCAGGAAATTGTCCATTTCCTCTACATTATCCAGTTTGTTGCCATACAGTTGTTCATAATATCCTCTTATAATTTTTTTAATTTCTTCAGGATCTGCAGTTATGTCACCTTTTTCATTCATTATTTTGTTTATATGGGTCTTCTCTCTTTTTGATTTTGTCAGTCTAGCTAGGGGCTTGTCAATCTTGTTGATCTTCTCAAAGAACCAACTTTTGGTGATATTTATCCTCTCTATTGTTTTTTTGTTCTCTATGTCATTTATTTCTGCTTTAATCCTTGTTATTTCTTTTCTTGTACTTGGTTTAGGATTGGTTTGCTGTTCATTTTCTAGCTTCTTCAGTTGATCCATTAGTTCTTTGATTTTGGCTCTTTCTTCCTTTTTAATATATGCGTTTAGTGCTATAAATTTCCCCCTTAGCACTGCTTTTGCTGCATCCCATAGGTTTTGGTATGTTGTGTTCTCATTTTCATTCATGTCTATATATTTAGCAATTTCTCTTGCTATTTCTTCTTTAACCCACTGATTGTTTAGGAGTGTGTTGTTTAACCTCCAGGTATTTGTGAATTTTCTAAGTCTCTGATGGTTATTGACTTCTAATTGTATTCTATTGTGGTCAGAGAATGTGCTTTGAATAATTTCAATCTTTTTAAATTTATTGAGGCTTGTTTTATGTCCCAGCATATGATCTGTTCTGGAGAAAGTTCCATGAGCACTAGAAAAGTATGTGTATCCTGGTGATTTGGGATGTAATGTCCTGTATATGTCTGTTAAATCTAATTCATTTATCAGATTGTTTAGGTTTTCAATTTCCTTATTGGTCTTCTGTCTGGTTGATCTATCTATAGGAGAGAGTGATGTGTTGAAGTCTCCCACAATTATTGTGGAAACATCAATTGCTTCCTTTAGTTTTGCCAGTGTTTCTCTCATGTATTTTGTGGCACCTTGATTGGGTGCATAGAGATTTACGATTGTTATTTCTTCTTGCTGAATTGCCCCTTTTATTAGTATGTAGTGGCCTTCTTTGTCTCTCAAAACATCCCTGCATTTGAAGTCTATTTTATCTGAGATTAATATTGCTACACCTGCTTTCTTTTGGCTGTAGCTTGCATGAAATATTTTTTTCCATCCTTTCACTTTCAGTTTCTTTGTGTCCCTGTGTCTAAGATGAGTCTCTTGTATGCAACATATTGATGGTTCATTTTTTTTGATCCATTCTGCGAATCTATATCTTTTAATTGGGGAGTTTAATCCATTTACATTCAACGTTAAAACCGTGAAGGCATTTCTTGAATCGGCCATCTTATCCTTTGGTTTATGTTTGCCATATTTTTCCCTCTCTCTATTAATATCCTTTATTGTACCCATACCGAATCTCTTTAGTACTGAACCTTTCTCCAAGTCTCTCTGTCCTTTCTTTGTTTCTCTGTCTGTAGGGCTCCCTTTAGTATCTCCAGTAGGGCAGGTCTCTTGTTAGCAAATTCTCTCAGCATTTGTTTGTCTGTGAAAAATTTAATCTCTCCCTCAAATTTGAAGGAGAGCTTTGCTGGATAAAGTATTCTTGGGTGGAAATTTTTCTCACTCAGAATTTTAAATATATCGTGCCACTGCCTTCTTGCCTCCATGGTGGCTGCTGAGTAGTCACTACTTAGTCTTATGCTTTTTCCTTTGTATGTGGTGAATTGCTTTTCTCTTGCTGCTTTCAGAACTTGCTCCTTCTCTTCTGTGTTTGACAGTGTGATCAGTATATGTCTCGGAGTGGGTTTATTTGGATTTATTCTATTTGGGGTTCGCTGAGCACTTATGATTTGTGTATTTATGTTGTTTAGAAGATTTGGGAAGTTTTCCCCAACCATTTCTTTGAATACTCTTCCTAGACCTTTACCCTTTTCTTCCCCTTCTGGGACACCAATGAGTCTTATATTTGGACGTTTCATATTATCTATCATATCCCTGAGGTCCATTTCGATTTTTTCAATTTTTTCCCCATTCTTTCTTTTATGCTTTCATTTTCCATTCTGTCATCTTCCAGGTCACTGATTCATTGTTCAACTTCCTCTAGTCTTGTACTATGAGTGTCCAGAATCTTTTTAATTTGGTCAACAGTTTCTTTAATTTCCATAAGATCATCCATTTTTTTATTTAGTCTTGCAATGTCTTCTTTATGCTCTTCTAGGGTCTTCTTGATTTCCTTTGTCTCCCGTACTATGGTCTCATTGTTCATCTTTAGTTCTTTGAGTAGGTGCTGTAGGTGCTGTGTCTCTTCTGGTCTTTTGATTTGGGTGTTTGGGCTTGGGTTATCCATATCGTCTAGTTTTTTCATATGCTTTATAATTTTCTGTTGTTTTTGGCCTCGTGGCATTTGCTGAACTTGATAGGGTTCTTTTAGGATTTGTAGACCAATTGAAGTCCTTATCTCTAATTTGTCAGATCTACAGCTTCGTGGAGTACACTTTCTCTAACTAACCAGCAGGTGGCGTCCACGAGCCACCTGTTCTCCACAAGCCAGTTCTCCCCTGCTTAGCCTTTTTGGTGAGTGGGGGAGTTAGTCTTGTGGGGTCCAGTTGGTGTACCAAGCTTGCGTGTGTAGTTGGTGTTGCCTGCCCTGTGTATGGGGCGTGTTTCTGGGCAGTCAGGGAGGGGGGGTGGCTCTAACAATCAAATCTCCCCGGTGATCCTAGAGTTTTAAAGCTGCTGCAATAGTCTAATCCTTCAGTTCAGTCCTGCCACAGTTTGTCTCTGCCACTGACCCACAAGTCCTTGGTATTGGTGTATGGCTCCTGAGACTTGCAAGTGGGCCCCTCTTCCAGGCTGTGCACCCTGGGTCCTCTGTTGAGGGATGACTGTGCTATGTCACAGGTGAGTGCCGTCCCCCCAGGGCAGTTCTGGGCTGCTGGGCTGTGTAGGGAGGCTCCCAGTCTGCTGAAATGATGGCTGAATGGGGCTTTGTTAATTCACACTGCTCTACTCCTGTAGTATCTTGATTTGGCTTTTGTATGAGGGTGATTTTGGCCTCATAGAATGAATTTAGGAGTTTTCCCTTCACTTCAATTTTTGGAAGAGTTTGAACAGAACTGGAGTTAAGTCTTCTTGACATGTTTGATAGAATTCCTCTGTGAAGTCACCTATTCCTGTGGTTTTCTTTCTTTGATTACCGATTCAATCTTTTTACTAGTAATTGGTTTGCTCAGATCTTCTATTTCTTCTTGAGTCAAGGTGGGTAGTTTGTGTGTTTCTAAGAATTTGTCAATTTCATCTAGATTATCTAATTTATTGGAATACAGTTGTTCATAGTATCCTCTTATAGGCATTTTGTTTGAATGGGGTTGGTAGTAAAGTCCCCCTATTCATTTTTTATTTTAGTTATTTGTATCCTCTATTTTTCCTTGTTAGTCTATCGAAAGGTTTATAAATTTCATTTATCTTTTCAAAAAACAACTTTTGGCTTTGTTGATTGTGTTTATTGTTTTTTCTTTTTTTATTCAATTATTTTGAGATATATTCACATACCAGATAATCTTCCAAAGTGTACAATCAGTGGTTCACAGTATCATCATATAGTTGTGCATTCACAACCACAATCAATTTTTGAATATTTTCATTACTTCAAAAAAATATAAAAATAAGAATGA
Organism: Choloepus didactylus; assembly: GCF_015220235.1. Taxonomy (NCBI): domain Eukaryota; kingdom Metazoa; phylum Chordata; class Mammalia; order Pilosa; family Megalonychidae; genus Choloepus; species Choloepus didactylus. The sequence continues at coordinate 156,942,487 of NC_051310.1, read as the reverse complement.
AAATAAAAATAAAAAAGAACTCTCAAAACATCCCACACCCCTTATCCCCCCTATTATTTATTTATTTTTTGTCTTTGTTTTCTTATTCATCTGTCCATACAGTGGATAAAGGGAATGTCCATTGCAAGGTTTTCACAATTACACTGTCATACCTGAAGAGGTATATAGTTATACAATCATCTTCAAGAATCAAGGCTACTGAATTACCGTTCAACAGTTCCAAGTATTTCCTTCTAGCTATTCCAATACACTAAAAACTACAAAGGGATATGTATATAATGCAAAAGAATAAACTCCAGAATGACTTTTCAACTGTATTGAAAATCTCTCAGCCACTGAAACTATATTTTGTTTCATCTCTCTTCCCTCTTTTGGTCCAAGAAAGCTTTCTCAATCCCACAGTGACAGGCCAGGCTCATCCCAAGAAGTCGTGTCCCATGTAGGGGGGAGAGCAGTGAGTTTACCTGCAGAGTTGAATTAGAGAGAGACCACATCTGAGCAACAAAAGAAGTTCTCTGGGGGTGACTCTTAGGCATAATTATAAATAGGCTTAGCTTCTCCTGTGCAGGAATACATTTCATAAGGATATGCCCCAAGATTGAGGGTTTGACTTATTAAATTGGTAATCTCCAATGTTTGTGAGACTATCAGGAATTCCCCAGATGGAGAAGTTTATATGTCCACATTTCCCCCCAGTCCCTCAAGGGGGCTATTCTGACTTGCTAATGCTGCCATCATGCAAAATACCAGAAATGGATTGACTTTTATATAGGTGGTTATTTGGTTACAGAGTTACAGTCTGAAGGCAATGAAAATGTCCAAATTAAGGCATCAGCAGTAGGGTACCTTCACTGAAGAACATCGATGGCATCTGGGAAACTTGTTAGCTGGGAAGATACATGGCTGGTGTCTGCTTGCTCCTAGGTTGTGTTTCAAAATAGCATTCTCCAAAATGTCTCTCTAAGCTGCAGCTGATCTGAGGTCCTTCTGTTTGTGAGTTCTTTTATAGGACTCCATTGATTAAATCAAGACCTACACTGAACAGGAGGAGTCCATATCTCCATGGAAATAATTTACTCAAATATTTCTTCCACAGTTGATTGAATCACATCTCCATGGGAACACTCAATCAAAAGATTCCAACCTAATCAACAATAATACATCTGTCCTCACAGGACTGCATCAAAGAACATGGTGTTTTGGGGGACATAATACATATAAACCAGCACAGGGGCTTTGCAAATACTTTTTAATTCTCTGCCCAAGTTACTCTGGGATGAATTGGGGCATCACACTAATCTGTACAAAGCAATAAGATCTCACTCCCTATTCAAAGTTCCATGTCATTATAGTGTTCAAATAAACTGACCATTCAAGTTAAATTAGATAGTGTGCTACAGAAGATATAAACTGTACAACAGATAAACATTTCTTCCATTGGTCTCAAACAGAAGTTGAAGTTTTTAAACACCATCAATATCATCCTTTACCCTTTGGTCTGATTTGCCTTAGTCCTAACCAGATCAGCTTCATTCATATCTTTAATTGAAGTCTGATCTCTTCTTCAGCTTTTTTTAACAGTTGCTATATGGGGTAATACTGACTTTCCTAGCTGCAGAACTCTAGCTCTGAGTCTCAGATACCGAAATATTCCGGTTTGCTAATGCTGCCATTATGCAAAATATGAGAAATGGATTGGCTTTTATAAAGGGGGTTTATTTGGTTACAAATTTACAGTGCTAAGGCCATAAAAGTGTCCAAACTAAGGCATCAACAAGATGATACCTTCGCTGAAGAACAGCCAATGGCATCCGGAACACCTCTGTTAGCTGGGAAGGCATATGGCTGTCTGCTATTCCTTTGCCCCTAGTTTGCATTTCAAAATGGCTTTCTACAAAATGTCTCTGGGTTTTTCTTAGCTTAGCATCTTCAAGCATCCTTCTGTCTGCATCTCCAAGCATCTCTAAGCAACAACTCCAAAGCATCTCTCCAAAAGTCTGTCTCACCTGCTCTTGGGGCACTTTGTCCTCTCTTAGCCTCTCTGGAGCAAACTCTGGACTAGCATCTCAAAAGCATCAGCGACTGTCTGGGCCTGTGTCAGCTCTTTTTAAAGGACTCCAGTAAACTAATCAAGACCTACCCTGAATGGGTGGGGTCAAATCTCCATGGAAACATTCAATCAGGAGGTCACACCCTAATAAAAAAGATTACTCAGTTTGCCCCCACAAGATTACACTGAAGAATATGGCTTTTTCTGGGGGACATGGTATATACAAATCAGCAAACCAAGTTGTAGGGAATGACCAGGTTGTACACAAAGAGCCCAGCACCTCAGAATTTAGAAATAATCATAACAACTCAGGAATAGATATGACTGCTGTAAGAGCTTACAATCTAGGAACCTTTACAGTAAGCCTTCCTCTGATAACCTATGCTCTCAAATTCAGTTCTCAGAGTTTGCTGTTATATATTGTCCATATTAGTGAAGCAAATATTTTATTAATCTTTTCATTTCTGGCTTATTTCACTTAACATACTGTCCTAAAGTTCATTCATCTAGTTGCATGCCATGCCAGTTTGGATGTATTTTGTCCCCCCAAACACCATCGTCTTTAAGGCAGTCTTGTGGGGGCAGACGTATTAGTGTTGATTAGGTTGGAATCCTTGGATTTGGTTGTTTCCATGGAGATGTAACCCATCCAACTGTGGGTAACACCTTTGATTAGATTATTTCCATGGCGGTGTAGCCCCACCCATTCAGTGTGGGTCTTAATTAAATCCCTGGAGTCCTATAAGAGCACACAGACAGAAGGAGCTTTCTGCTGCAGCCAAGAGATACATTTTGGAGAAGGCCACTGAAAGCAGACTTTTGCTGACACTTTGCTCTGGAGAAGGTAAGAGAGGAGAAAACACCCCAAGAGAACATTTCAAAGAAAGCACAGGAGCTGAGAGAGGAGCTGGAACATAACCCTGGATCAGCAGACTCCAGCCATGTGCCTTTCAGCTGACAGAGGTTTTCCGGACACCATTGGCCTTCTGTGATGGTTAGGTTCATGTGTCAACTTGGCCAGGTGATGGTACCCAGGTGTCTGGCCAAGCAAGCACTGGCCTAACCATTACTGCAAGGACATCTGTGGCTAGTTAATAAACTGGAAGGCTGGTTTATTAAATCTTCAGTCAACTGGCTACAGCTGTGACTGGTTACATCAACTAAGGGTGTGTCATCCACAATGAGAGAATTCAGTCAGATGGATTTAATCCAATCAGTTGAAGACTTTTAAGCAGGACAGATAGAGGACCTTCACATCTTCTTCAGCTAGCCAGTGAAGCATTTCCTGAGGAGTTTATTGGAGTTGCCAGTTCATTGCCTGAGGAGTTCATTGAAGATGTTCATTGGAGTTACCAGTCTGCTGCCTGCCGTATGGAATTTGGACTTGTGCATACCCACAGTTGCATGAGACACTTTTGTAAGTCTTATATTTATATTTATCTCTTGTTGATTCTGTGTCACTAGAGAACCGTAACTAATACACCTTCCTTCGGAGAAGTTATACTTGTGTTGATGTCTTAATTTGGACATTTTTATGGCCTTCAGACTGTGAATTTGTAACCAAATAAACCCCCTTTTAACAGCTAATCCATTTCTGGTATTTTGCATAACAGCAGCATTGGCAAACCAGAACACATGCCTTACAACTTCATTCCTTCTTATAGCCCCTCAGTATTCCATTGTATGTATACACCAAAGTTCAACCTTCCATTCATCAGTCAATGTACCCTTAGGTCACCTCTATTATTGCAAATCATTAATATTGCTGCCATAAATACCAGTGTGCAAATGTCCATTCAGTTCCCTGTCTTCAGTTCTTCCAAGTATATATCTAATAACAGGGTTGCAAGATCATATGGCAACCTGATACTTGGCCTCCTGTGGAACCTCCACACTGCTACTTCCCTACTAACAGTGAATGGGTACATCCCTCTTTTCACATTTCCCCTAGTCCTTATATCTTTCTGTCTTTTGAAAAACAGTTTTAGTCACACACCATATAATCCATCCTAAACAAACAATCAATGATTCCTGGTATAATCACATAGTTAGGCATTTACCACCACAGTCTATATGAGGACATTTCCATTTCTTCCACAAAGAAAGAAGAAGAGGAAAGAAAATGAAGAATAAAAAAATAAAAAATAAAATAAAATGAAAAGGAGAAACAACCACTCCAAGAATCCTGTACCTCTTCCTTATATTTTCCTCTTATTGACATTTAGCTTTTTTATATTTTCTTTGTTACATCTCATGGAACTATATTACAATGTTACTGTTAACTATAGACTTATTTGCATTGATTGTATTTTTCCATATACCATCCCATTTTTTTAACAACTTTCAATGGTGACATTCACTTGTTCTCCTTCATGTAAAATATTCTTTTATTTGTACCTTTAATCAATGTCATTGTTCACTGTAGGTTTTGCTAAGTTATATGGACCCAGTCCTTATCTTCTATCTTTCCTCTTGGTGTCATACATGCCCCTAGCCTTCCTCTTCCAACCTTACTTACACTCAGCTTTGTGCAGTGTACTTACAATATTGTGCTATGATCTGCCATTTTGTCTTTTCTTTTTCATATGTCCTATCTCATTTTATTTTTTTTCCTCTCTCTCTCTTTTTACCCTTACTGATAGTCTTCATTCCTATACTCTTCTCCAAACCTCTCTCTCCTGTCTTTTCCTATCTGCCTGTAGTGTTCCCTTTAGTATTTCTTGTAGAGCAGGTCTCTTGTTCACAAACTCTCTCAATCTGTTTGTCTGAAAATATTTTAAATTCTCCCTCATTTTTGAAGGACATTTTTGCCAGTTAGAGAATTCTTGGTTGGCAGTTTTTCTCTTTCAGTATCTTAAATATATCATACCACTGCCTTCTCACCTCCATGGTTTCTGCTGAGAAATCTGCACATAGTCTTATCAACCTTCCCTTGTATGTGATGGATTGCTTTTCTCCTGCTGCTTTCAGAATTCTCTTTTTGTCTTTGATATTTGACAATCTGATTAGTAAGTGTTTTAGAGTAGGTATATTTGGGTCCATTCTGTTCGGGGTATGATGTGCTTCTTGGATCTGTAAGTGATCTTTTGTAAGTGATGGGAAATTTTTCAGTGATTATTTCCTCCATTATTGTTTCTGCCCCTTTTCCCTTTCCTTCTCCTTTTGGGACACCCATGATACATATATTATTGCACTTCATGTTGTCATTCAATTCCCTGAGACCCTGCTCATATTTTTCCTTTCTTTTCCCTATCTGTTCTTTTGTGTGAAGGATTTCAGATGTCCTGTCCTCTAATTCACTAACACTTTCTTCTTCCTCTTCAAATCTGCTGTTTTAACTCTCCATTGTGTTTTTCATCTCTTCTGTTGTGCCTTTCATTACCATAAGTTCTGCCAATTGTTTTTTCAAACTTTTGAGTTCTTCCTCATGTTCACCCAGTATCTTTTTTATACCCGTCATCACTTTTCCCATGTTTTCCCTCAACTTGTTGATTTAATTTTTGAATTGATTTAGCATGTTTGTTTGAACATCTTTAATTAGTTGTTTCAACTCATGTATCTCATTTGAAGTGTTAGTTTTTCCTAGTGTGACTTGTAATTTTTTTGTTGGTGTCTAGGCATCTGGTTTCCTTGATTAGTTTATTCTAGAGGTCATTTTCACTCTTTTACCTAGGGTTTTCTTTTTCATTGGCTCTGTTCTCTATCTGTTCTTTGGAGTTCAGTGACGTCTAGCATAGCTTCAGTTTAACTGATCAGAATTTTTCAGCTCTTGTTATTCTGGTTCTTGCACTGCCTATATGGAACTTTTTTGGGGGGGGAGGGTAGGAGGGTCTACCCAGATATGATCGACCCCAAACACATTTTCCCAGACCAGACAGGGCCAGGTCTCAGGAGGAGGGTGTAATTAGTATCAATATTTCCTAAGGATGAGACTCACAGTTTATTCCTATGAGGCCTCTAGACTCTGTGCTTTTCCTATCCTGCCCAGCAGGTAGCACTTGTCAGCCTGCAGCTTCTCACAGAAGTAAAGAGGTGTGGTGCCTTTAATTCTTAGCAGACCCTGTCCCTGCCAGGGGTATAGTTGAGACCAAGGGTGAGTCAGAAGCCAAGCTTAAGCTCTTCCCATTTTTTTTTCCCAATCCCCTAAGGTCTGAATTCTCTGAAGGAGGGCTGCCACTTGAACTGGGCCCTGGCCCCTTTTCTTGGGGAAGATAAGCCCTTTAAGGAATTATCATCTTCACTTAACGCCTTACTTTTTCTCTCAGACTTATCTTAACCCCACCCTTGTCTGGGTCAGCGCTGACAATCGAAAATGCCTGAAACTTTCTCTAATGAGCTACTTAGAATAATTTAAAAAAAGAGAAGAAAAAAATCCCCTTTTCAAAGCCATCCCCTAGTTTTGCCAGTCAAGAGCCAGAGTTGGTACCCAGCTCTATGCGTCCCTTTTCTTGGGGCATAGTGCTTTTCCAGTATTCTGAGCTCAGCCAATTCCAAAAGGGCTTTTTATTTGCTTATTTTATTATTATTTTTTTCTATCAGCCTCACCTCTTCTCTGCTGAGAGAGACCTCAGGATTCCTTTCCTGCTTGCTTCGGGTTTATCTGTGCTCATAGCTTGTATTTGGTAGTCCAAACTTGTTAATTAAAACCATGATTGGAGCCTGGTTGAGCTGTCTTCCCTTGTTCCCAGCATAGACTGCTTCTTTTCCCCAGGGGGGAGTGTTCCAACTCAACCTTCCATGCCAGTGGAGGAGGGGTGCCAGCTTCACAGATTGGGGGGCTTTACTTAGAGTTCTACATTGTGGTCTCGGCCCATTCACCCATTCCAGATGTGTGTCCAGTCATGGATGTCCCCCAAACAGTTGTTCCACCAGACTATTTACTAGTTGTTCCTGGCTGTTTACTAGCTGCTCTAGAGGACTAACTCTCTCTCTATATATTCATATTTTAATTTCTATTTCATTTATCTCCACTCTAATATTTGTTATTTCCTTCCTTCTGCTCACTTTGTGTTAATTTACTCTTCTTTTTCTACTTCTTCCTGAGGTCAGGTCTCTGATTTGAAGTCTTTCTTCTTTTTAGGTAGGCATTAAGAGGTAAAAATTTCCCTCTCAACAGTGACTTCACTGCATCCTATGTTTTGCTATATTATATTTAATTTTCAGGCATCTCAAGATATTTCCTACTTTTGCTTCTGATACCCTCTTTAAGCTATTGGTTGTTTAACAGTATGTTGTTTGATTTCTCTGTATTTATGAATTTTCCATTTCACCCTGTATTATTGATTTCTAGCTTCATTTCATTGTGGTCAGAGAGTTTACATTGTATGATTTCAGTATTTTTGAATTTATTGTGAGTTGTTTTGTGATCCAACTTATGGTCTATGCTGGAGAATGTTCCATCTGCACTTGAGAAGAATGTGTATGCTGTTTTTGTTGGGTAACATGTTCTATATATATAACTATTAGGTGTGTTTGGATTAAAGTATCATTCAAGACCTGTACTTCCTGGTTGATCTTCTAACTAGACGGTCTATCCAAATTGAAAGTTGTGTATTAAAGTCTCTTACTATTAAGGTAGAACTGTCAATTTCTCCTTTCAAATCTGTCAGTATTTCTTGCATATGTTTTGGGACTCTGCTGTTAGGTGCTTATATATTTACAATTGTTACATCTTCTTGTGGAATTGTCCCCCTTATCAGTGTGTACTGACTGTTTTTATCCCTTGTAATTGTTTTTTACTTGAAGTCTGTTTTATCTGCTATTAGTATAGCCACTCCTTTTCTCTTTTGTTTTCTGCTTGCATGGTTTGAAACTGTATGTACCCCAGAAAAGCATGTTCTTAAGGTTAATCTGTTTTTGTGTCTGTTGACCCATTGTATGTAGAAACTTTTGATGAGGCTGTCAGTTAAGGTATGATCCATTTCAATCAGGATGTGTCTTTTTGAAAAAATATAATTTTATTGAGATATAGTCACACACCATACAATCCATCCAAAGTATACGATCAGTGGTTCACAGTATCATAACAAGTTGTGAATTCATCTCCATGAGCAATTTTAGAACATTTGCATTACTCCAGAAAAAGAAATAAAAAGAAAAAAGAAAACCCCAAACATCCCACACCCCTAGTATTGCACTTGACCCAATTTTAAAACTTACAATAAAGGTAGGTTAACTAAGACAGTGCAGTATTATCAGAGATAGATATATAGATCAGTGGAACAGGATAAAACACAGGATGTGTCTTCATTCTCTTATGAGTCCTTTATAAATGGAATGAATTTAGAGAAAAAGATAAAGCCACAGAAGCATGAAACTGAAATCAATGAAACCTGAAGACAAGGGAGAGACTAGCAGATGCTGCCATGTGCCCTGCCATGGGATTTCCAGCAGCCAGTTTTCAGGAAGAAAGTATTGTCTTGATGGTGCTGTGATGTGGACATTTTTATGGCCTCAAAACTGTAAGCTTGTAGGCATATCAATTCCCATTGTTAAAAGTGAACCCATTTCATGGTATCTGTTTTAAGCAGCATAAAAAACTGAAACACATGGTATATTTTTTCCATCCTTTCACTTTCATCCTAATTGAATCTTTGAATTTAAGTGAATTTCTTGCAGATAGCATATAGTTGGGTCATGCTTTTTTATCTGTTCTGCCAATCTCTGCCTTTTGACTGGAGAGTTTAATCCATTTAATTTAAAGTCACTCTGATAATGCAGGACTTTCTTCTACCTTTTTTTGTCCCTCAATTCTTCTGTTAATGCCTGCTGTTATATTTATTTGACTTTTTGTGTTGTACCATTTTAAGTGCCTTCTCTTTTCTATCTTGATGTATTTTTCAACTATTTGGGGCTAAAATTTAACACCCTAGATATATAATAACAATCATGTTTGTTTTGATACCAACTTAACTTTAATAGAATGCCACATACTTCTCCTATAGTTCTCTGTTCCTCCATCCTTTTTTTTTTTTTTTTTTTTTTGGTACTTGTTACCACTTTTATCTTTGTACCTTATATGTCCAAAACAATAGATTTATCATTACTTTTCATGAATTTGCATTTTAACACCTGCAGGAGGTAAGAAATGGAGTTACATACCAAACTAGACACAACATTTATATTGGCATTCATAATTTCCCAAATGGTTACCTTTACTGCAGTTTTTTATTTCCTTATGCAACTTTGAACCTTTCAGTCTGAAGTACTCCCTTTGAATTGCTTGTAGGGCAGGTCTTCTGTTGACAAACTCCCTCAGCTTTTGTTTACCTGGGAATGTCTTAATCTCATCTTCATTTTTTAAAAGAAAATCTCATTGGATGGAAAAATCGTGGTTGGCAGTTTTTTTCTTTCAGGAAATTATGTATTTTAATCCACTGTCTCCTTGTTTCCATGGTTTCTGATGAGAAATCAGAACTCAGCCTAACTGGCACTCCCTTGTACATAACAAGTTGCTTTCCTCTTTCAGCTTTCAGAATTCTTTCCTTGTCCTTTGCATTCAATAGTGTGATCAGTATATGAGGAGGTATATTTTTCTCCATGTTTATTCTGTTTAGTGTTCTCTGGACTTCTTGGATATATGCATTCAAGTGTTTTGCTAAGTTAAGGAAGTTCTCTGTCATTGTTTCTTTGAATATTCCTTCTGCCCCTTTTTTTATTTCTTCTCCTTCTGGGACTCCCACAATGTAAGTATTTGTGTGCTTGATTGTGTCCCAGGGGTTTCTATAACTTTGATGAGCTGCCTGCTGATGAAGGCTTCATTGATCTCTCTCTTTTGCTTTTTATAATTCTTTTTTCTTTCTGTTCCTCAGCCTGACTTATTTCAAGTGTCTTGTCTCTGAGTTCACTGATTCTTTCTTCTCCCATCTGCAGTCTGCTCTTGAAACACTTCTGGGCTTTTAAATTTTCAGTTAGTGTGGTCTTCTACTTCAGTAGTTCTGTTAGGTCCTTTTAAAAAATTCTATCTCTTATAAAACACTCATATCGCTCATTCATTGTTTCCCTGATACCGTTTATTTATTTCTCTGTATTTTCCTTCATCTCCTTGAGCATTTTTAAGATAATTTTTTAAAGATAATCTTTTGAAAGGCTTTGTTCAGTATGTCCACATTCTGGTCTTCTTTGTTGGTGATTTCTAGATTTTTATCCTCTTTCATTGGATGGGCCAACATTTCCAGTATTTTTGTTTGTCTTGAACTCTTTTGTTGCACACTGTACATTTTATTTTTTAAAAATAACTCTGGGATTTATTTCCTGAGATGTTTGTTTCTTGGTTTTGTAACAGCTGATAAGACTGAGATTTTCTTTAGCTTCAGCGCTTTTAACAGGAAGGTCTGCCCAAGGCACATGCAGTGTGCAGGGTTTTCCTTATCTTTCTGGGCCTGTGTCTTGTCTTAGTCTTTTGCTTGTTAGTTGTTTTGGAATTCACCTGTTTACAGGAGTTTTGTTGTCCCCTGAAGACAGACCTCTGTCTCCTGGGTGTTTGAAGCCAGCAAGCCTTTGCAGCAGATTGTCCTCTTCTACATTTCGTTGTCTTGAGCTGCTTTTGCTGGAGGACAAGTTCTGGGAGGAGGGGTATGCTGGAGAGGAGTTTCTCAAGTCAGTCTTTCCCATGCGAAACAGTGCCAGGGTCCCATGAAAGGGGCACAGACTGGCTCCAAAGTACCCTGCTGAGGAGACCAGGAAGGGTGCAGCTGAGCTATCTTGGTCAGACCAGGAAATGCAGCCCTTAAAACAACTGTTTCCTTCAGCTCTGAGGAACTGTTGTGTCCTTGAGTCTCCTCTGCCTGTCCCTGTCCATGATGTGCCACTACAATAGCCATTGCTGCCTTTTTCCAGCATAGGTTGAAATAATGGCTGTCCTCAGAGCCCAGCCCACAGTGATCCGAAGTCACTAATCAAAAACCATCATCAGTGATCAGCCGAGATCACCCCTGGTCTTGGGAAAGAGGATTTTTACATCCCTCTCTGTCACCAGCAAGTTAGCCAGGGCCTAAACTCTATGCAGAGTGGGGGATGTGGGGCAGTAGCTGCTACGGGGAGAGAGCTATGCACTGTTCTTTACCATAATTTATTATCCCCTTTCTCCTGCTCCTCCTTGGATGCTGTATAGTGTTCTTCTGGCCTCTGGTGTTTCACAATAGTTGCTTCCTACAGTTCCTGCCTGATTAATAGTTGTTCTGGTGGAAGGACAGAACACCATCTTCCTAAAATCCCTCTCCTGTAACTTTTGATCTTGAGCTGTCTGCTGATGAAGTCTTCATTGATCTCTCTCATACTATGTAATTTGAGCTCCATTTATTTCATTAATGTTTCTCATATAAACCTACAGATAATAGTATTTGCTACATTCTAGATTTGGAATAGAGACTTCATTGTTCATATGGCTAGAAAGAAGCTGACAAATAATAACATCATAATTTTCTTCTAAGCCTATGATGGTCCACTTTTCAGAGTGGTTCTTAAGGAACAGAATCTTAAGGATGAATTTTCTGAATTAATTCTGGGGTTTCTGGAATTGTTCTCTAATCTGGTTAGATTTAATAGCACGAATAACTCTATTTCCAGTGGTAAAGAGGGCAATGATAGTCTATGGCATGATGGGAAAATATCACCATATTTATATATTTTTAAGAGGTGAGATTCTGGATGACCAGAATCTGCATGTGATACCTGAGAATATTGTTGTCAAACTAATGAGTACAGTGAGACTGACTGGCTACTTCGTAGTTCTAGAGGAAGTGGAGAAAGAAAAGGAGGAGCTTAGGATTTGAAATTCCCAGCTTAAGACTTTAAACTGAGGTTTTTGTTTGTTTGTTTTTTTTTTTTTACTAGGTCAGCTGGGAGTAATTACCTTCATTCATACAGTAAGATGTTTCACCTTATTGAAAAAAAGGTTAATGTTTTATTAGAGACTATTGACTTTCAAGTGTCTGCTGCTCTGTATTGAGAAAATATTCAGCTCTCTCTTGTAATAAGTACTTCAGTATTACAACCATCAACAAAAGGTGGATGCCCTAAATTTCCACTTTTTGCCATTGACTTCTTACCATAAACAAACTCTTTCCTGCATTATGACATCAGTGACAGGCACTGAGTCAATCTGCTGAAGGACTGTTGGCACCTATGGACCAAAAATGAGAGCCTGCCATCCAATTCATCAGGAAACCCCTAGAACTCCACCATTAGGTATCTTTCAGCCAGTTCTTGTCAACTTGGACATCTGTATTGGAAAGGTTTCCCTGAGTGATTGTTTTTACTAGGTTATAGGAAGCCTTGATAACATCTCTGGCAGCTGCAGCCTGTGAAATAGGTGGTGGATTCCCTTGGCAATAGCCTGGCATAGAGAGCTGGTGGAGCTGGCCCCTCTTGATGTGTGGTCCAGTGCTGAGGACATGCTGGAGAACAGCGAATGCACTGGCTTCTGCACTTCCTGTGGCAGCACTTTCTGCTACAGGAACAGCATGGATGAGACTGTGTTCCTCCTGTTCTTGAATTTCACATCCATGGTACTTGGCCTTTATGCCAGCTAACCCAGTGCCACCCATCGTACTGAGAAATTGTTCAGCAGGTAGAACAGGATGACTCAGAGTAAGTCCAATCCAAGCCATTCTTGAGCTTAGAAAATGGTTCTGAACATAGTAAACTCATCTGATGTTACTTTTCTAATCCAATAGTCATGAAAATACAAGGAATTGGCCAAGGCATTCCAATAAGCTGCAGCATGTAAATTTTCAACAACTTAAACTTTTGAATTCTGAAAAGCCACAACTTTTCAGGTCCTAGAGCACTTCTTTCCATGTTTTTTAGAGATTACAATAGATTAGAGATATTTCTAACTTTCATTGTCTACTTACAATTAACATTGTACCATTTAATGTAATGTAAGAACCTTTCAATCATATAGATTAATTCCCTCTTCTTTATATACATTGTGTCTACATATGTTATCAACCCTACAATACACTATTATAATTTTACTTGAAATAGTTATATGTATTATAAGGAAATTAAAAGCAAATAAGTACTCTTTGTAAAAAAAGTCTTTTAGCTGAGACTGAAGGACAGATATTCCCAATGACGAAATTCTGGTGCTGTGATAACATTGAGCAGGAGCTCATTATAATCTCAGTATCACCCCACAGGCATTCCACAGTGTAAGGAATGTTTTCCCTTTTTGCAGTCACATGTAATTCACCACCAAGTCCTCCAATTCCACTGGTTTTCTTGAAAGATGACACGTCTTTGTAGTCAAACTGGTTGCAGGATGCACCAAAAGACAAGTTCTCAATTGTTATTGTCTTATTTGAAGATTAAGTATGGTTTAAGGAGATTTTTATGGATGTGAAGATGAGCATGGGTGGACTGTAATGGCTAATTTTGTGTGTTACCTTGTTTAAGCTGTCAGTCCAGTTGTTTGGTCAAACATTAGTCTAGGTGTTGCTGTGAAGGTATTTTGTAGATATGATTAACATATATAACCAGCTGACTTTTAAGTAGAGGAGATAACATGAGTGGACCTCATTCAGTGAACTGAAAATCTTAAGAGCAAAAACATGAGGTTTTCTGGAAAGAGTGGAATTCTGCCTCAACACATAACATCAAGTCTTGACTGTGTTTCCAACTTGCTGGCCTGCCATAAGATTTTGGACTTGCTATTCCCACAATTGCATGAGGTAATTCCTTAAATATATATCTTTATATCTTTAAACACACGAGCACATAATATGTGTATACACACATATTTTGTATTGGCTCTATATCTCTGGGGAACATTGATGGATACATCACCTGACCCATATGTGAAATTATTTCTTCCTGTACCATTATTGGATGGAATCTCAGACAAGTTCAGGACTTTTCTGGTGACTCTTACATAATTATAAATGAGGTCCTCCGTTTACTGTCAGTTCAAAAATAGGGCTATTTTATTGTCCAAATTACGTAATTCTAAAATTCTGAACTTTAAATTTAAAACTTACCCTTTACTCAACCTCAGGCCTGCTTTAGGTAGGAATATTCAGAAAGAAAGAGTAGGTGTTGTTAGCTTCATCTTTCCTAAAACTGCAATGTCTCTTTATATTCCTGTGGCTTCTAATTCCTCTAGGGCTATGAATCTCAATATCATCCCACAGGCATTCCTCATGTAAGCCATGTTTTCCCTTTTGGCAGTGTACTGGTTTTTATATATTATGTCCCCCAGAAAAAGCGATGTTCTTTGATGCAATCTTGTGGGGACAGACATATTGGTGGGATTAAGTTGAAATGTTTGGATTAGGTTGTTTCCATGGAGATACGCTCCACCCAACTTTGGGTGATGACTCTGATAGGATAATTTCCATGGAGGTGTTGCCCCCCCCATTCAGGGTGGGTCTAAATTAAAAAGTGACATTTTGGAGAGGAGCTACAGCCAAAAGGGACACTTTGAAGAATGCACTGGAACTGAAAGAGGAGCTTCAGCTTACAGAGACACTTTGGAGATGGCCTTTGAAAGCAGACTGTTGCTTCAGAGAAGCTAAGAGAGGGACAAATGCCCCAAGAGCAACTAAGAGTGACATTTTTGAGGAGCTGAAGCCTAGAGAGGAATGTCCTGGGAGAAAGCCATTTTGAAACCAGAACTTAGAGCAGACACTGGCCACATGCCTTCCCAGCTAACAGAGGTTTTCCAGACACCATTGGCCATCTTCCAGTGAAGGTACCTGTGCCAATTTGAATGTATTATGTCCCCCAAACACCATTATCTTTGATGTAATCTTGTGTGGGCAGACCTATCAGTGTTAATTAGATTGAAATTCTTTTGAGTGTTTCCATGGAGATGCGCCCCACCCAACTGTGGGTGATGACTCTGATTGGATAATTTCCATGGAAGTGTTGGCCCACCCATTGGGTGGGTCTGAATTAAATTACTGGAGCACTATATAAGATCAGACAGAAGGAACCAGCTTGCTACAGCCAAGAGGGACACTTTGAAGAAAGCACAGGAGCTGCAGATGAGAGACAGTTTGAAGATGGCTGTTGAAAGCAGACTCTTGCTCTGGAGAAGCTGAGAGAGGACAGATATCCCAAGTGCAACTAAGAGTGACATTTTTGAGGAACTGCAGCCTAGAGAGGAACATCCTGGGAGAAAGCCATTTTGAAACCAGAACTTTGGAGCAGTTGCTAGCCATGTGCCTTCCCAGCTAACAGAGGTTTGCCGGACACCATTGGCCATCCTCCAGTGAAAGTACCTGATTGCTGACGTGTTACCTTGGACACTTTATGGCCTTAAGACTGTAACTGTGTAACCAAATAAACCCCCTTTTATAAAAGCCAATCCATTTCAGGTGTTTTGCATTCTGGCAGCATTAACAAACTAGAACAGGTAGTCACACATAATTTACACCAAATGCTTCAATTCCACAGTTATTTTGAAATGAAGCTCCTTTGTAGTCAAACTGGAAGCACATGGCAGGTAGAGGATGGAGAATGGGTAAGATCTATATATATATATATTTTGAAGGTGTTATTCACAGAATTGCTGATACATTGGTTGTAGCATTTTGGAGAAAGAGGGAAATCAAATATGATGGTTTTGGGGTTTACAGTATGTAATCACATTTCAGGATCCTTCTGTGGCAATTTGGCTAATCAATTTTTTCTATTTCTTGTTAGGTGAACTTCAGAAACCTTTTTTCTGGGACAACATCAATTTCCTCCTGGTTTTCAAATTTTTTGTTAAAGGCCTGTACATGATATTATCTTACAAATACCATTTTCTACCCTAAATTGTAGTTCTTTATGTATTTTCTAACTTCATTAGATTTCAATTTCTACAAAGGGATGGATAATTATGTCTTATTGCCCTGACCACATAGTAAATTTCCTTGAATATGACATTTTTATAATAAAGATTTTGTAATAAATTAATATAACTAATTTAAATACGTAGTTAACATTGTACATTTATTGATATGCCTTGCTTTCTCCTTAGTCTTCATCATTAGAGACCATTTTCATCATAAATTGCAATAGGTTAAATACTGTATTAAACTTTGTATAAAATTTATAAAAACATTTAGAATGTAAACTCTTCAAAGATGCTTTTCTTCACAACTGGTGTGAGATCCAGGTGGAAGAGAGGGAAAATAAGAGGAGAGTTTGAGCAAAGGAACTAACATTTATTGAGGACCTATTATGTGTGAGTCTCTCTTTAAGACACCTGCATGGAATATCTGATTTGACTTTCTTAATAATCCTTTGGGATGAATATTGTTATCTCCATTTAGCAGATAAGTCTGCTTCAGGGAGAGGTTCAGTGACTTATGCAACACAACTAGTAGGTGAAAGAGCCTTTGTCAACAGGAATGAGGAATTTCTATGAATTTTAATGTTAAAAAATATATGTAGCTTATCTGAAAAAATGTGAAGCAATTGGCCTTAGTAGTTTTTGAGTTCTTGTTTATATATTTCTGTGACAGGACATTCATGTGAAATGAGGATTGTGGTAGCAGTGGAGTGTTCCCCTCTACTCTTAGGGTGTTGTAGAAACAGAAGTAAAGCAAAATCAATTTGCAAGTATTAATTGAGCATTCATGTAATCTATGTCAATAGATTGATGGTTGGGGCTTCAGGTAAATTACAAAGCTATCCCTGTACTCAAAGAGCTTGAATTCTGTTGGAAATCCAGGCAACAGAGATGCAATGATGTAATGTTCAAATATGATAGATAAAAAAAAGTGCCTTGTTGGGTCAGAGAGCTTTTGAGTTTATGGTGAGTTTTACAGTGGGTGTCATCTTTTCTGCACAGCAGAAACATATCATCACAGCTTTTTCTGAAAGGGAGAGGCAAAATTCTTCACAGGAGACTTATTCCCAGAGATTTTCTGGGAATATTAGCTCCTGAGTCTAAGTTTCATAGTTTTATGTTAGGAGCTTGCTTACCTGATCCCTAAACACCTGCCTCACCTGTTTGTTCCTCAGGGTGTAGATGAAGGGGTTGAGCATTGGGGTCACCATGGTGTTGAGTAGAGCCACCACCTTGTTCCTGTCCTCCCCCTGGCTGCCCTTGCCCGATCGGACATACATGAAGATGCAGCTGCCGTAGAAGAGAGACACTACAACAATGTGGGAGGAGCAGGTTGAGAAGGCTTTCTGTCTCTCCTTGGCTGAGGGGATGTGCAAGATGGTGTGGAGGATGTGGCCATAGCAAGTGGCTGTCATGGACAGAGTTCCCAATAAGCTGAAGTTGGCCACAACGAAACCCAGAAGCTCTATTAGACTTGTGTCTGTGCATATGAGTTCCATGAGAGGAAAGTTGTCACAGAAGAAGTGATTAATGATATTGGGGCCACAGAATGGCTGCTGAACTGTGAAGAAACTTGGAATAATGATGAGAAGGAATCCTGTCATCCATGAACAAAGGACTAACTGGGCACAGACCCTTTTACTCATGATGCTGGCATAGCGCAAGGGATTACATATAGCCACATACCTGTCAAAGGACATCACAGCCAGGATATAAAACTCTGTGGTGCCCAGGAAGAAATAGAGGAAACTCTGTAGGTAGCAGCCTGGAAGGGAGATTGTCTTACTTCAAGTCAGGATTGTTGGTGAGCATCTTGGGGAAGATGACCGAGGTGAACCAGATCTCCAGGAGAGCAAAATTGCGGAGGAAGTAGTACATGAGAGTGTGGAGGCGCCTGTCCAGGAGGGTGATGACCACGATGAGGAGGTTTCCCATGAGTGTGAGGAGGTAGGTCAGGAGGAGCCCCACAAAGATGAGCATCTGCATCTCACAGGCATCCGTGAGCCCCAGCGGGACAAACTCAGTGACACTGGTGCTGTTTCCCATGGCTGCTTAGTCCTCCTTGGTGGAAGGTCAATCAAATGTGGTCAGCATCAGGATTCATTATATTCTGGGGACCTGAGGACAACCTGGAAGTGAAAGGAAAGAGAGATCAGTGTCAGTTTCAGCTGAAGGAGTCCTTTATTCCTATGAAGGGCATATCTTCTCACCACTAACTACTCAGGCTACTTTTGCAGAGCCTCTGGGGGACCCGTTTCATGTCTGGTCTTTGTTGTATCTATGATAGAGGAGGAACGGGTAATTTTCAGGGTTAAATATGGTTAAATAAGGCTCAAAACTCCAAATTTTCCTCACTTATTTTCTCAACTTTTATTTCTGATTCTTCAAATAATTTCTTAGCCTTAATGATAAAACATGCTTTCAATACCTTTTATTCTTTATTCCCATTTTTGGTCTTCATCCCTAAATAGTTCACATTTGAGGGTAGTACATACCCTTTTTGCTTAACATACCTAGTCAGAGGTTCATATCTTGAGGTTCACTGACATAGAATGGATAGACAACACATTGCATTTTCAAGATTACCTGACTGTGATCCTTTTAAACCAGTATTTGGTTTAACAAAAAAGGAAAGAGGAAATCTATAAGGGTTGTGTGCAACTCTCACAAATTAGAAAATAAGAAAAATCTAATACATTCATGAGTATAAATTCCTATTTGGGAGTTTGGTATTCAAGGTTTATAATTATCTCTTTCCAAATAATGTCTTTATATGCTCCCACAAACCCAGAGTCTAGATAGAATAGGCTCTTTGCTGGTCTTTGATTCATGATGTATTTTCATGCACTGTGCTTTGCATATGTTATTCTTTCAGCTTTGAAAAATTAGCTGTTCAAATCTATTTATCCTTTAAGACTCTCCTTAATAAATTCTATTCCCTCTATGAAGGCTTCTCTTCTGGATGAATTATTCTTTCCTCTGTATCCCCCCTAATTTTATTTTATCTCATTTTATTTTGATTGTATTTTTATAGTTGTATCTCATATGTTGCTCATTGTGACAAACCTTTTAAAATTAATCTTTGTGTTTTCTATAGCACCTAGGACACATTTGTAGATAATAATGTGATTTAATAAACATTCATTGAATGAGCAAATAACCCCTGAAATGTCTGTGAGATGGATTTCTTGGACATTTAATACACAAATGCCTGAGGGTATAATATTTATGTATTATTTCCAAAGGGATAGAAGACTTACCGAGTCACTATGCCAAGTAGTCTTAAGTTGGTCCACCTGGAGACAGTTTGCCTTTATTCATTGTCTCCCCACAATCGTTCCCTGAAGGGAGGCTCTCCAACTTTAGGTGGTCTAGACTTTGATCTACTCAGTAGATAGAGGTCTGATTGGGTTCGCTGGAGGGTTTCTGGCAACAAAACAACAACAAAAAACTTAAAAAGTTCTCTCTTTCGAAGTCAGCATCCCTGGGCATGTACTTTCTTTCTTAAGCATTATCAGCTACTCTTTATTTATTAGGCAGAGCTGGAGAAAAAAATTTTGTCAGTCTCTGTAGAATATGTTTAGGTCCCAGTTTAGGTACCTGGGAGAAAGGAGGTACCTTGAGCAGATTGGGCACCAGGGCAATGAAAGTGGCATTAAAATGGTAAATTTTACAAACTTGGGCTCTTTAAATAGTTTTGCTACACTTCTCAGAGTCATTCCACACACTACCATTACGTCTAGCATTTGTTGACATTTATGAAAGAACACCGTTTTTCAGCCTCTGAGATAGCTAAGGCTATTTCTCAGGTGTTATTTTAGGCTCAACACAGTGTAATTCATCAGCAATGTGAAGAAGTGGTGTCTGCATCCTAATCGTTTGGTTCAAGTGGGTGCCTTGGTGGTCGAGAAAATTATCCAGCTCTTTCCAGAACAGAAGCAGAAAAACATGGATGTGATACCCAGAAGCCTCATCATAAGCTAAAAAGGCAAGGATTATTTAACCCTGGGTGGGACATATTTGGAGAAAGATGGGAATAGAGACTGAGATGGGATTGGGAGGTGTGGGAATGGCTTAGGGTTCATACCAGAACATGAGCTGTGTACCAATGAACCATGCAAAGATATTCTGAGCAGCCCATGAATACAACATTAAGACAGTGCTGCTGATATACTTTTTTTTTCCTACTTCAAATGAGAAGTCATCAGCTCAGGGCTCTTCTGGATACAAAGGGTAGTGGGCCGCTTCACGAATCCCAGGTATTCTCCCCTGTATCCAACATGCTAGTTGAAAGAAGGGGAAAACTTCCCCACAGCCTTAGAACTGGAGAAGGCTACATTCATCCACTTCAGATGATTCAGTTTTAATATACTGCCCAGTGAGAAAGTCTGTGAGGATGCCCTGGAGGTTTGTCCTGCCACTGCAGGAACATACGCTCTTTTGGACAGTTCTAGTTCACTTAGGAGTATGAGATCTTTCCTGTCTTTGGAAAAGCAAGAATTTCACTCACTCTGAATGTTGTCCAGATCTTTGGATTTTCCAAATGGACAGCTATACAAAGCACAGGGTGGGACATGTTGTAAATCAGTTCAGGCAAATTCCTCAGTGCTAATAGTAACTTAAAGGCTCTGATGAAATGAACATCAACTTAGCCCCTGCCGTGTTTCAGGATAGATATGGATGGTGGTGCTGAAGTTACAAATGAAACCTAATGCCTCTCCTTGATGTGCCAGATCTTATAAATAAATATAAAGAACAAGTGCCCATAAGGGGAGTTTTGAAGAACATACTTTCTATCCTCTGAAGTCTAAGGTGGAGATGACCCCTCAGGACCTGGGATAGGTGTCTAGCAACCCTCTGGAGAAGTCCCAATCAGGCCATTCCAAATATGCTACTCACAGGATTGCAGAAGATACCAGATTCTCTTAGGTGTTTCTTGGTGTTGCAATATTGTCTGTAGGCCTTAAATGCAGGCCTTATACTGTTGATGTGAGATCTTCAGCTCTCATGTGTTTGATGGCATTCTCTAAACACCTGTCTTTTTCCCAAATGGGCAGCCACATTCCCTGGTTCATTCAGAGTAGGAGAATAGTTGCCTTGCATTTTGTTGTCATTCAACCTAGAGTTTCTGATGAGTCTAGGTTGTTAAGAAGTCTTCCATTTTCAGCAGTCTCCTACTGGTGAATGCCTTGGAAAAGTAGTTATCATTTGGAGCAATCCTTCATCCTCATTCTGGAATAATGGGGTGAGTCTGACTTTTATTTTATCTTCACATGGCCAGGCTCAGTGAGGTGATGTTTCTTCTGTGGACATTGGGGGGTCTATGAGACAGTGGGTGAGTTACCCTTGAAGTAAACATTTCTCTTTGTGGAGGTGACATCAGGGCTGAAAGCTTTGGGCTACAGCATTGTTTTCTAAAGGGATCTACTCTTCTTCCTAGTTGGGGCTTGGGATCCCCAGAGAAAGAGTATAATGAACCTCACTTGGCCTCTTCACAATTCTCTTGGCTGTTACTTACTACAACTTTGCAAACAGAAGTTTCTCTTGTTTGTTCAGAATAACAGTTCCCTTTCAGTTACAGTAATGAATCCAATTATGCCTCTGAAATTCGGAGCTCCTATCTAATATTTGGATGTTGTATTGCTATGATGGCAAGGAGCCAACACAAGTATTAAACAGCCTTGTTCAATCCTATCCTGACCCCTAACCCACAGAGGCTGGAGATGGTACAAGTTGGGTGCTGTTAGAAAGGTCAAATGTAAGGAAATAAAAAAGTTGGGATTAAATTTTTTTCTTTGCTTAAAAATTTAATTGCATAACAATGACGCATACACTTACAAAAATTAAAAAAATGGGAACTTTTAAATCATATCTCTGTTAACATAAAAATTTTTTGAGTGTTAAAGCATTTAGAAAAAAATCAAATCTCTGTTCTCAAGGCATAGCCAAGAAAAGCAGAACAAAGAGTGAAGGGTTAGTTATCAACAAGGATATATAATTAGTCTCATCAAAAAGTTGTTGGTTATTCAATTTTTAACATTGTTTATGAGAAAATTAAAGCATATTATTTTAATTCCATTTCCCTCATTATAGAAGCATATACTCCTATGTTATATAATTTGCAAACTATAGAAAAAATATTTTTAAAAATACCTCATCCATGGGCCTAACTCAATGCCATCAATAGTTTGTTACACTTTTTTTCCAGATGTTTCCATGCATTTCTTAAAAAGGTATGATATATCCATATACCTTTGCTACTCAAACAATGGTCTGTATATCAGCAGAATCAGCATCATTTCTGTTAGAAATGCAGCAACTTTGGCATTCACTTTAGTCCTATTGAATCAGAATCTGTATTTTTTCAAGATGCTCAGGTGGTCAGTATCACATTAAAATTACACACATTTTTATTCTGCTTTTTCACTTTTTCAACAGAAGTGTTTTATATTTTATTAAAAACTTCACATACACATAATTTTAAATGTTGCATGTATCATTCCTATTGTTAGGATTTTTTCATTGTTAAAATAGGAATGGGATAAACATCTTTGTATATAAAGCATTTTCCATATTTGCAATGTTTCCTTCAGACTGATTCCTAGAACTGAAATTACTAATTCAGAGGGATTAAAAATGTTTGAGGCTTTTGATACATTGTTCAATTGACAAACTATTGGAAAGGCACTTATTATAGTGGTTTGCATCTGAAGCTAGGTAGGAATCATTGGATCAGATTCATCTGGCAAAAATTGTCAAGCCACTCATATTATTCCCTACCACCTTATTCCTGAGGTTGAGAATCACTGGTAAAGAAGGAAAAACATGAGCTTTGAGGCAGTGGTATGCTGGTAAATGTTTTAAAAACAGGCATTTAGGGGAGGAAAAAAAGGTGGCCTGTTTTGTAGTGTTTGCCAATTTCTATCGTGTAAGTACTCCCACTAGGGCCAATTTTAAGCTACCAATATGATATCATTGAACAAAGACTTGGGAAGAGATGTGTTTGATTGGCTCTCAAAAGGTGATGGGAGAAGAATGGATCTGAATTGGGGCCGGAAGAAGATGGCGGCATTGAGAGGAACGGAAGTTAGTTAGTTCCCCAGGAACAACTAATAAACAACCAGGAACAACTATTAAATAATCTGGAATAACTGCTGGTGGACAACCATGACTGTCCACACATTGTACACCAACTTGGACAGGAAGGAATGCCTGAGATCACAGCATAAAATCTGTAAGTAAAAACTGCGGATCCAGCCCAGAGACCCCTCCCCCCATGGCAGCCCAAACTGCAAAACCTCACTGTGGGAGGAAGCAGCACTCTCTGAACAAGTGAATACAGCTCAGTTCCGCTCCAGCTGTGGTTTTAATTAACAAATGTGGACTGCTCAATACAAGCTATGAATCCCCAACAAGCAGACAGAGTCTTTTGGTGATGACTGACCTTGGAGAGCTGGAAGACTTCTCTGTCCCAGGATAGGGATCCCAGAGGACCATGTGCTATCTCTGGCCGATGGGTTAAACTGGGGGGGGGGGATGGACTGTCCATGAAAGGGGGCTTTCTGTCCCTTTTTCTTTCTCTCAACCTGAGTGGCTCAGTGGAGAAAGCCTCAGCCATTTTTAGTTTGCAGCACTCTGACCCAGACAAGGGTGGAGATAACAGGGTCAGAGAGATAAAGAACCAATTTAAATGCAGATGATAACTCCCTAGGGAGTGTAGCTTCCCTAAGAGGAAGGAGATGGTGCTAAGCTCTACTACCTGCCTTCCATTCAGAACCAGACCCCAGAGCCTGGGGGAAAACAGCCAAAACAGAAACTAAAGGGGCCACACCTCCTTACACCAGTCAGGAGTGACAGGTTGATAGGCACCATCTCCTGGGCAGATTAGGAAGAGCACAGTGCTAGAGGACACACAGGTTGTGTCAATCTTCTAAGACACACCCTCAGGGAAACCTGATACTGAATATTTCCCCCTTCTGAGACCTGAGCCTGTTCTGGTCTGGGAAAACCTGATTGGGATAACTAAGGAAACCAGATGCCTAGACAACAGAAAACTACAACCTACACTAAGGAAAACGAAGTTATGGCCCAGTCAAATGAACAAACTTACACTTCAACTAAGATGCAGGAATTGAAACAACTAATGCTAAATCAATTCAAAAAATTTAAGGAAGATATGGCAAAAGAGATGAAGTGTATAAAGAAAACACTGGGTGAACATAAGGAAGAAATTGAAAGTTCCAAAAAGCAATTCTCAGAATCTATGGAAATGAAAGACACAACATAAGAGATGAAAGATACAATGGAGACATACAACAGTAGATCTCAAGAGGCAGAAGAAACCACTCAGAAACTGGATAACAAGACACCTGAAATCCTACACACAAAAGAACAGATAGGGAAAATAATGGAAAAATATGAGAAATGTCTCAGGGAATTGAATGACAACATGAAATGCATGAATGTATGTGTCATGGGTGTCCCAAAAGGAGAAGAGAAGGGAAAAGGGACAGGAGCAATAATAGAGGAAATAATCAATGAAAATTTCCCATCTCTTATGAAAGACATGAAATTACAGATCTAAGAAGCATAGCATACCCCAAACAGAATAGATCTGAATAGGCCTACAGCAAGACACTTAATAATCAGATTATCAAACCTCAAAGAGAAGGAGAGAATCCTGAAAGCAGCAAGTGAAAAGCGATCCATCACATACAAAGGAAGCTTGATAAGACTATTTGTGGATCTCCCAGTAGAAACCATGGAGGCAAGAAGGAAGTGGTGAGATATATTTAAGATACTGAAAGAGAAAAACCACCAACCAAGAATCCTATATCTGGCAAAACTATTTTTCAAATATGAAGGATTGCTTAAAATATTCTCTGACAAACAGACAATGACAGAGTTTGTGAAGAAGAGACCAGCTTTACAGGAAATACTAAAGGGAACACTACAGACTGATAGGAAAGACAGGAGTGAGAGGTTTGGAATGCAGTTTTGGGTGATGGTAGCACAGCAATGTAAGTACACTGAACAAAGATGACTGTGAGTATGGTTGAAAGAGGAAGGTTAGGAGCATGTGGGACACCAGAAGGAAAGAGGAAAGATAAAGACTGGGACTGTATAACTCAGTGAAACCTAGAGTGCTCAACAATTGTGATAAAATCTACAAATATGTTTTTGCATGAGGGAGAACAAATGAATATCAACCCTGCAATGTGTTAAAAATAGAGAGGTATTGGGGAAAAATACAGTCAATGCAAACTAGAGACTATAGTTAACAGAAACTTTGTATTATGCTTCCTTTAATGTAACAAAGGCAATATACCAAAGCTAAATTCATATAAGAGGGGAACATAAGGGAGGGGTATGGGACTCTTGGCATTGGTGATACTGTCTGGCTCTTTCATTCTACTTTAGTTTAATTCTATCTTTCCTTTCATTGCTTTTTAGCTGTCATGTTTTTTATTCTTTCTTTTTCTTTTTCTTTTTCTTTCATCTCTCTACCTTCTTTGGCTCTTCCTCCTTCTTTGTGGAAGAAATGGAGATGTCCTTATATAGATAACGGTGATGGTGGTGAATACATAAATATGTGACTATATAAGGAACCAGTGATTGTTTACTTAGGATGGGAAGTATTGTGGGTGAACAAAATCATCTTAAAAAAATGGGTTGATGAAGAAACCTTGAGGTCACTACATTGAGTGAAATAAGTCAGACACATAAGAACAAATATTGCATGGTCTCACTGATATGAACTAATTATAATATGTAAGCACATAGACATGAAATATAAGTTACCAGGATATAGAATGAGGCTAAAGCCTGAGGAGTGGTTGCTTATTGTGAGCAGAATGTTCAACTAGGTTGAACTTAAATGCTTGGAAATGGACAGAGGTAATGAGAGCACGTTGTGAGAATAACAGTGCTGAATGGTGTGTGAATGTGGTGGCAGGGGTAAGCTCAGAGTCACATATATGACCAGAAGGATAGTTGGAGATTAAAATATGGGAATGTATAAAACAGTCAATCTCGTGGTGGACAATGTCCGGATTAACTGTACAAATATTAGAAATCTCTTTCATGAACTGGAACAAATGTATGACACTGTAACTAGAAGTTAATAATAGAGGGGTATATGGGGAAAAATATATACCTATTGCAAACTATGTACTACAGTTAGCAGTATTTCAACATTCTTTCATCAACAGTAACAAATGTACTATACCAATACTATTAAGTCAAAAATGGAGGAGGCAGATGTGGCCCTCTCTCTCTGGCTAAGCCAACTTGAAAGGTGAAATCACTGCCCTCCCCCCTACGTGGGATCAGACACCCAGGGGAGTGAATCTCCCTGGCAACATGGAATATGACTCCCGGGGAGGAATGTAGACCCGGCATCGTGGAACGGAGAACATCTTCTTGACCAAAAGGGGGATGTGAAAGGAAATGAAATAAGCTTCAGTGGCAGAGAGATTCCAAAAGGAGCTGAGAGGTCACTCTGTTGGGCACTCTTACGCACACTTTAGACAACCCTTTTTAGGTTCCAAAGAATTGGGGTAGCTGGTGGTGGATACCTGAAACTGTCACACTACAACCCAGAACCCATGAATCTCGAAGACAGTTGTATAAAAATGTAGCTTATAAGGGGTGACAATGGGATTGGGAAAGCCATAAGGACCACACTCCACTTTGTCTAGTTTATGGATGGATGAGTAGAAAAATAGGGGAAGGAAACAGACAAAGGTACCCAGTGTTCTTTTTTACTTCAATTGCTCTTTTTCATCTAATTATTATTCTTGTTATTTTTGTGTGTGTGCTAATGAAGGTGTCAGGGATTGATTTAGGTGATGAATGTACAACTATGTAATGGTACTGTAAACAATCGAAAGTACGATTTGTTTTGTATGACTGCATGGTATGTGAATATATCTCAATAAAATGAAGATTAAAAAAAATGGAGGAGGGGTGGTTAGGGGTATGGGACAATTTGAGTTTCCTTTCTTTGTCTTTATTTCTTTTCTGGGGTAATGAAAATGTTCTAAAAATTGGAAAAAATTACTTGTGATGGAAAAAAAAAGGACATTATTGGGACAAAAATTGCAATTCAGTAAGATTTCTTCAACTTGATAACAGCAGTTAAGGTGATTACATAAGTGAATATCTTTGTTTGTAGGAAAGATACATGGAAGTGTTGTGTGTTAGGAGTTTGATGTGTGCAACCTGCTCTCCAGTGTTCAGAAAGTAGATAAATATAGAAAGGGAGAAAGAGACAGACAGAGACAGAGATAGAGACAGAGACAGAGACAGATGATAATAATGATAAATCAAAGTGGCAAAATGTTAAAATTGGTAGACCCAGGTATCTGGGGCTTTGGGGTTTGTTGGAGTTCTTCTGTATGGGATTTGTATTAGTTTTGCTGTTGTCCTGTAAGTTTGAAATTACTTCAAAATAAAAATTAAAAAAAAAAAAGCTGATGGGAGCTGGCTTTAGCATGGCACCACCATGTCTCTTGCATATTTACATGTGTTTATTCATTTCTTTCATCCACTCTCTGAACTGTCATTTCCCTGCCCCATGGGTATTCACTACAATTGAATTTGCAGGAATCCATGTAAAATATAAAAAATATACAGTTTTTGGTTTTATATTTTTGTTTTACATACGTCTTATTGTTATTTCTCTTACTGTTTTTACCCTGTGGTATATTCTAAGATCTAGCCCTATATG
This sequence comes from Choloepus didactylus, assembly GCF_015220235.1. Lineage (NCBI taxonomy): Eukaryota > Metazoa > Chordata > Mammalia > Pilosa > Megalonychidae > Choloepus > Choloepus didactylus. Next base: position 156,914,923 of record NC_051310.1, on the reverse strand, counting down.
TTCTTCTAGTTTTTTGCTTCTAACTGCTGCTTAGTATTCCATGGTGTGCATCACCACATTTTATTGATTTGCTACCCCAATGACGGTCATCTGGATTGTCAACAACTTCCCACTCCCACAAACAGTGTTGTGACAAACATGTTTATATGAGTAGCTTTATAGATGTGTGAGAATTTCCCTGGAATATGTATATGGGAGTAGGATGGCTGGGCTCTAGGGTATATGCATAGTGTAAGTAACTTAGTACTCCTAGGATTTATTTGTGTCTCTGGGGTAAGGCTATACTCTCTATAGCCTTGCTGTTGTAGACTAGACTAGAACAGAATCATAGCTGTATTAAAACTTATGGCCTTCATTAATTTTCAGTAGTCTGTTGATGACATTGGTGATCTGAGTGAATGCATTTATATAAACTAATATGCAGCTTTTAAAACCTATACTTTACATTTTACCAATACATTCCCCCAGATTTTAGCAGGGAAGGCTAGCAATATCTATATGGGAAAGAGAATGAAAACATTCTGCAGCAATTCATAGCAGGCTGAGCTGCTGTGCCTGATGCTCAGGGGTTTTTCAAGGAAGGACCTCAAATGGACTCTTCTTCCCAATCCAAATCAAATACATTTGGAGCAATGAGCTTTGTGACATTTGGCTGCTTTATTATCAATGGTAGGGCATCCTTTTGATTCACAAGCCAGCAAAGAGAAGTGCAAGGAAGGAGGAGCTGCAAGGAAGGAAAATTCCTTCACTTTCCCACTTTCCCTCCTTCTTTTTTTTTTTCCCTTCCACGTCTGGGAGGAGACTTAGATGCTGAATCTTCAAGTGCTCTCTCTTTCTCGATATGCACATAAATCTTACTCTGATCCTGAATCTTCTAAAGCTTTTTTCATCTCTCTTAAAAGTTCTTCCTCTGACAGTTATTTTGTATCCATTAGGTTTCAGACACTTTGTTAGGCATTACAACTAATGGTGCTTGAACATGGTGAACCACAGGTCTTTCCATCATAGTGCCTACCTTTTGGAAAGAGACTTTCAAACTCTTTGTCCTCACTTCTTCACCTTCTATTCATTCCTCATCCCTGGTGCTTGCTCCACAGAGTTTTGTTCTTGCTTTTCTCATTTTCCCTTGGGATCTTGTCCATGCTTACACCACAACTCTTCCCCCTACATTGATGACAACGTATACAATGAGCCCATGTTTCTCTCTTGAGTCCCAGAACCATTTATCCAACCATTTCCTGAAGATCTACACCTGGATGCTTTAAAGCCAATGTGTTCAAAGTGAGTGGAAGTATACCCCAGCAACCAAGAAAAGTGGTCTTTGTTATAGTTAGTTGTTCAGGGTGGATAGGGACAGGGTTGACAATGTGGTTCTTTATCATAGACATTTTTTTTTTTAATCATCATTTTATTGAGATATATTCACATACCACGCAGTCATACAAAACAAATTGTACTTTCGATTGTTTACAGTACCATTACATAGTTGTACATTCATCACCTAAATCAATCCCTGACACCTTCATTAGCACACACACACAAATAACAAGAATAATAATTAGAGTGAAAAAGAGCAATTGAAGTAAAAAAGAACACTGGGTACCTTTGTCTGTTTGTTTCCTTCCCCTACTTTTCTACACATCCATCCATAAACTAGACAAAGTGGAGTTTGGTCCTTATGGCTTTCCCAATCCCATTGTCACCCCTCATAAGCTACATTTTTATACAACCTAAAAAGGGTTGTCTAAAGTGTGCATAAGAGTGCCCACCAGAGTGATCTCTCGGCTCGTTTTGGAATCTCTCTGCCACTGAAGCTTATTTCATTTCCTTTCACATCCCCCTTTTGGTCAAGAAGATGTTCTCCGTCCCACGATGCCGGGTCTACATTCCTCCCCGGGAGTCATATTCCACGTTGCCAGGGAGATTCACTCCCCTGGGTGTCTGATCCCACGTAGGGGGGAGGGCAGTGATTTCACCTTTCAAGTTGGCTTAGCCAGAGAGAGAGGGCCACATCTGAACAACAAAGAGGCATTCAGGAGACTCTTAGGCACAAATATAGGGAGGCCTAGACTCTCCTTTGCAGCAATTGTCTTCCCAAGGGTAAAACTTATGGTAGAGGGCTCAACCCATCAAACCACCAGTCCCCTATGTCTGTGGTCATGTTAGCAACCATGGAGGTGGGGTAGGCGAATACCCCTGCATTCTCCACAGGCTCCTCAAGGGGGCACTACATCTTTTTTTTTTTTCCTTGTTTTTCTTTTTCTTTCTTTTTTTTTTTAACTTTCCCTTCTTTTTTAAATCAACTGTATGAAAAAAAAAGTTAAAAAGAAAACAAACATACAATAAAAGAACATTTCAAAGAGACCATAACAAGGGAGTGAGAAAAAGACAACTAACCTAAGATAACTGCTTAACTTCCAACATGTTCCTACTTTACCCCAAGAAAGTTACATAATATAGCAACATTTCTGTGAACTTGTTCCTACTATATCCATCAGAAATTAACAGACCATAGTCATTTCTGGGCATCCCCAGAACGTTAAATAGCTTATCTGTTCTTCTTGGATTATTGTTCCCCCTTCCTTAATTGCTCTCTATTGCTAGTTCCCCTACATTCTACATTATAAACCATTTGTTTTACATTTTTCAAAGTTCACATTAGTGGTAGCATATAATAGTTCTCTTTCTGTGCCTGGCTTATTTCGCTCAGCATTATGTCTTCAAGGTTCATCCATGTTGTCATATGTTTCACGAGATCGTTCCTTCTTACTGCCGTGTAGTATTCCATCGTGTGTATATACCACATTTTATTTATCCACTCATCTGTTGAAGGACATTTGGGTTGTTTCCATCTCTTGGCAATTGTGAATAATGCTGCTATGAACATTGGCGTGCAGATATCTGTTTGTGTCACTGCTTTCCGATCTTCCGGGTATATACCGAGAAGTGCAATCGCTGGATCGAATGGTAGCTCTATATCTAGTTTTCTAAGGAACTGCCAGACTGACTTCCAGAGTGGCTGAACCATTATACAGTCCCACCAACAATGAATAAGAGTTCCAATTTCTCCACATCCCCTCCAGCATTTGTAGTTTCCTGTTTGTTTAATGGCAGCCATTCTAACCGGTGTTAGATGGTATCTCATTGTGGTTTTAATTTGCATCTCTCTAATAGCTAGTGAAGCTGAACATTTTTTCATGTGTTTCTTGGCCATTTGTATTTCCTCTTCAGAGAACTGTCTTTTCATATCTTTTGCCCATTTTATAATTGAGCTGTCTGTACTATTGTCATTGAGTTATAGGATTTCTTTGTATATGTAAGATATCAGTCTTTTGTCAGATACATGGTTTCCAAAAATTTTTTCCCATTGAGTTGGCTGCCTCTTTACCTTTTTGAGAAATTCCTTTGAGGTGCAGAAACTTCTAAGCTTGAGGAGTTCCCATTTATCTATTTTCTCTTTTGTTGCTTGTGCTTTGGGTGTAAAGTCTAGGAAGTGGCCTCCTAATACAAGGTCTTGAAGATGTTTTCCTACATTATCTTCTAGGAGTTGTATGGTACTTTCTTTTATATTGAGATCTTTGGTCCATTTTGAGTTAATTTTTGTGTAGGGGGTGAGGTAGGGGTCCTCTTTCATTCTTTTGGATATGGATATCCAACTCTCCCAGCCCCATTTGTTGAAAAGACTATTATGGCTCAGTTCAGTGACTTTGGGGGCCTTATCAAAGATCAGTCGGCCATAGATCTGAGGGTCTATCTCTGAATTCTCAATTTGATTCCATTGATCTATATGTCTATCTTTGTGCCAGTACCATGCTGTTTTGGCAACTGTGGCTTTATAATAAGCTTCAAAGTCAGGGAGTGTAAGTCCTCCCACTTCGTTTTTCTTTTTTAGAGTGTCTTTAGCAATTAGAGGCATCTTCCCTTTGCAAATAAATTTGATAACTAGCTTTTCCAAGTCTGCAAAGTAGGTTGTTGGAATTTTGATTGGGATTGCATTGAATCTGTAGATGAGTTTGGGTAGAATTGACATCTTAATGACATTTAGCCTTCCTATCCATGAACATGGAATATTTTTCCATCTTTTAAGGTCCCCTTCTATTTCTTTTAGTAGAGTTATGTAGTTTTCTTTGTATAGGTCTTTTACATCTTTGGTTAAGTTTATTCCTAGGTACTTGATTTTTTTAGTTGCTATTGAAAATGGTATCTTTTTCTTGAGTGTCTCTTCAGTTTGTTCATTTCTAGCATATAGAAACATTACTGACTTATGTGCATTAATCTTGTATCCCGCTACTTTGCTAAATTTGTTTATTAGCTCTAGTAGGTGTATCGTCGATTTCTCAGGGTTTTCTAGATATAAGATCATATCATCTGCAAACAATGACAGTTTTACTTCTTCTTTTCCAATTTGGATGCCTTTTATTTCTTTGTCTTGCCGGATTGCCCTGGCTAGCACTTCCAGCACAATGTTGAATAACAGTGGTGACAGCGGGCATCCTTGTCTTGTTCCTGATCTTAGAGGGAAGGCTTTCAGTCTCTCACCATTGAGTACTATGCTGGCTGTGGGTTTTTCATATATGCTCTTTATCATGTTGAGGAAGTTTCCTTCAATTCCTACCTTTTGAAGTGTTTTTATCAAAAACGGATGTTGGATTTTGTCAAATGCTTTTTCAGCATCTATTGAGATGATCAATTGATTTTTCCCTTTCGAGTTTTTAATGTGTTGTAATACATTGATTGTTTTTCTTATGTTGAACCATCCTTGCATGCCTGGAATGAACCCCACTTGGTCATGGTGTATGATTTTTTTAATGTGTCTTTGGATTCGATTTGCAAGTATTTTGTTGAGGATTTGTGCATCTATATTCATTAGGGAGATTGGCCGGTAGTTTTCCTTTTTTGTAGCATCTTTGCCTGGTTTTGGTATTAGATTGATGTTAGCTTCATAAAATGAGTTAGGTAGTGTTCCATTTTTTTCAATGTTTTGAAAGAGTTTGAGTAAGATTGGTGTCAGTTCTTTCTGGAAAGTTTGGTAGAATTCCCCTGTGAAGCCATCTGGCCCTGGGCATTTATTTGTGGGAAGATTTTTGATGACTGATTGGATCTCTTTGCTTGTGATGGGTTGGTTGAGGTCTTCTGTTTCTTCTCTGGTCAGTCTAGGTTGTTCATATGTTTCCAGGAAATTGTCCATTTCTTCTACATTATCCAGTTTGTTGCCATACAGTTGTTCATAATATCCTCTTATAATTTTTTTAATTTCTTCAGGATCTGCAGTTATGTCACCTTTTTCATTCATTATTTTGTTTATATGGGTCTTCTCTCTTTTTGATTTTGTCAGTCTAGCTAGGGGCTTGTCAATCTTGTTGATCTTCTCAAAGAACCAACTTTTGGTGATATTTATCCTTTCTATTGTTTTTTTGTTCTCTATGTCATTTATTTCTGCTTTAATCCTTGTTATTTCTTTTCTTGTACTTGGTTTAGGATTGGTTTGCTGTTCATTTTCTAGCTTCTTCAGTTGATCCATTAGTTCTTTGATTTTGGCTCTTTCTTCCTTTTTAATATATGCGTTTAGTGCTATAAATTTCCCCCTTAGCACTGCTTTTGCTGCATCCCATAGGTTTTGGTATGTTGTGTTCTCATTTTCATTCGTCTCTATATATTTAGCAATTTCTCTTGCTATTTCTTCTTTAACCCACTGATTGTTTAGGAGTGTGTTGTTTAACCTCCAGGTATTTGTGAATTTTCTAAGTCTCTGATGGTTATTGACTTCTAATTGTATTCCATTGTGGTCAGAGAATGTGCTTTGAATAATTTCAATCTTTTTAAATTTATTGAGGCTTGTTTTATGTCTCAGCATATGATCTGTTCTGGAGAAAGTTCCGTGAGCACTAGAAAAGTATGTGTATCCTGGTGATTTGGGATGTAATGTCCTGTATATGTCTGTTAAATCTAATTCATTTATCAGATTGTTTAGGTTTTCAATTTCCTTATTGGTCTTCTGTCTGGTTGATCTATCTATAGGAGAGAGTGATGTGTTGAAGTCTCCCACAATTATTGTGGAAACATCAATTGCTTCCTTTAGTTTTGCCAGTGTTTCTCTCATGTATTTTGTGGCACCTTGATTGGGTGCATAGAGATTTACGATTGTTATTTCTTCTTGCTGAATTGCCCCTTTTATTAGTATGTAGTGGCCTTCTTTGTCTCTCAAAACATCCCTGCATTTGAAGTCTATTTTATCTGAGATTAATATTGCTACACCTGCTTTCTTTTGGCTGTAGCTTGCATGAAATATTTTTTTCCATCCTTTCACTTTCAGTTTCTTTGTGTCCCTGTGTCTAAGATGAGTCTCTTGTATGCAACATATTGATGGTTCATTTTTTTTGATCCATTCTGCGAATCTATATCTTTTAATTGGGGAGTTTAATCCATTTACATTCAACGTTAAAACCGTGAAGGCATTTCTTGAATCGGCCATCTTATCCTTTGGTTTATGTTTGCCATATTTTTCCCTCTCTCTATTAATATCCTTTATTGTACCCATACCGAATCTCTTTAGTACTGAACCTTTCTCCAAGTCTCTCTGTCCTTTCTTTGTTTCTCTGTCTGTAGGGCTCCCTTTAGTATCTCCAGTAGGGCAGGTCTGTTGTTAGCAAATTCTCTCAGCATTTGTTTGTCTGTGAAAAATTTAATCTCTCCCTCAAATTTGAAGGAGAGCTTTGCTGGATAAAGTATTCTTGGGTGGAAATTTTTCTCACTCAGAATTTTAAATATATCGTGCCACTGCCTTCTTGCCTCCATGGTGGCTGCTGAGTAGTCACTACTTAGTCTTATGCTGTTTCCTTTGTATGTGGTGAATTGCTTTTCTCTTGCTGCTTTCAGAACTTGCTCCTTCTCTTCTGTGTTTGACAGTGTGATCAGTATATGTCTCGGAGTGGGTTTATTTGGGTTTATTCTATTTGGAGTTCGCTGAGCATTTATGATTTGTGTATTTATGTTGTTTAGAAGATTTGGGAAGTTTTCCCCAACAATTTCTTTGAATACTCTTCCTAGACCTTTACCCTTTTCTTCCCCTTCTGGGACACCGATGAGTCTTATATTTGGACGTTTCATATTATCTATCATATCCCTGAGGTCCATTTCGAGTTTTTCAATTTTTTTCCCCATTCTTTCTTTTATGCTTTCATTTTCCATTCTGTCATCTTCCAGGTCACTGATTCGTTGTTCAACTTCCTCTAGTCTTGTACTATGAGTGTCCAGAATCTTTTTAATTTGGTCAACAGTTTCTTTAATTTCCATAAGATCATCCATTTTTTTATTTAGTCTTGCGATGTCTTCTTTATGCTCTTCTAGAGTCTTCTTGATTTCCTTCATATCCCGTAGTATGGTCTCATTGTTCATCTTTAGTTCTTTGAGTAGCTGCTCTAGGTGCTGTGTCTCTTCTGGTCTTTTCATTTGGGTGCTTGGGCTTGGGTTATCCATATTGTCTCGTTTTTTCATATGCTTTATAATTTTCTGTTGTTTTTGGCCTCGTGGCATTTGCTGAACTTGATAGGGTTCTTTTAGGGTTTGTAGACCTATTGAAGTCCTTATCTCTAATTTATCAGATCTACTGCTTCGTGGAGTACACTTTCTCTAACTAACCAGCAGGTGGCGTCCACGAGCCACCTGTTCTCCACAAGCCAGTTCTCCCCTGCTTAGCCTTTTTGGTGAGTGGGGGAGTGAGTCTTGTGGGGCCCAATTGGTGTACCAAGCTTGCGTGTGTAGTTGGTGTTGCCTGCCCTGTATGTGGGGCGTGTTTCTGGGCAGTCGGGGAGGGGGGGTGGCCCTAACAATCAAATCTCCCTGGTGATCCTAGAGTTTTAAAGCTGCTGCAATAGTCTAATCCTTCAGTTCAGTCCTGCCACAGTTTGTCTCTGCCACTGACCCACAAGTCTTTGGTATTGGCGTATGGCTCCTGAGACTTGCAAGTGGGCCCCTCTTCCAGGCTGTGCACCCCGGGTCCTCTGTTGAGGGATGACTGTGCTATGTCACAGGTGAGTGCCGTCCCCCCAGGGCAGTTCTGGGCTGCTGGGCTGTGTAGGGAGGCTCCCAGTCTGCTGAAATGATGGCTGAATGGGGCTTTGTTAATTCACACTGCTCCACCTTCCCAGCTCTGGGACAATCAGCTGAGGTTGCAGGGAAGGCTAATGTCCACGCCCAGTTTTGTGGTGTGTGCCTGTTATTTGAAGCACTTCCGTCACACTGGGTTGTCTGGGGCAGCTCTGGGCTATGGGGCTGGCGATGGGCAGGAGTGTTTCCTGTCCACCAGGATGGTGGCTGTGAGCGGACACCCCCCTTTTTTTGGGAAGTTGTTGTGTTTAGTGAATTTTCTCAGCCACTGGATTATTGCCTTTTGTCTCAGAGCTCTCTTAGTTCTGCTCTTGACTTGACGTGCCCAAATTGCAATTCTTTGAAGCTTTCTGTATTGGGCTTCTTAGAGTAATTGTTTTAGAAAAAGAAAAAAGGATTAAAAAAAAAAAGGGCCCTCCTCAGAGATCTAATGGGTTACTGAAATGCTAATAGACAAAGCAACCAGGGCCATTAAGGAAAGGTCCACAGGGCAGAGAGATCAGCTTTGCTTCGGGATTTGCATATGCGCCTCAAGGCCTGAGCTCCGCCCTTCCCCTTTCTGTGTTCAGCAGAACTCCAAAAATCCTCTGCTTTTATTTTGGAGTTTTTCCTGTTGTTTTTTTTCTATGTCTGTCTCCTCTCTGCTGGGCTGGCTGCTCTCAGAGTCTCTGGTGTCTGGTCTCAGTCTATCTATGGTTGGAGTTTGAATCAGTAGAATGAGTTTCCGATAAGAGCAGCCACTGCAGTTCTCCCTTCTCCTTCCGGGAGCTGACAGCCCCTCCTCCCCCGGGACTGAGCCTGGCAGGGAGGGGCGCGGGTCCCCTGGCCGCAAAAACTTACAGATTTCGCTGATCTCAGCAGTTCCACATTTTCATGAGTGTTGTATAAAGTATGCCGAAAGACAGATTGCTCTGTGGTGTCCAGCCCACGCAGTTCCTGGCTTTTTACCTACTTTCCTGGAGGAGTAACTAAAACTTACAGCTCACCAGTCTGCCATCTTGCCCCGCCTCTACCATAGACATTTAAATATATTATTTAAAAGTTTGATTCAAGTGAATGTACTACTTATTCGAATGAATTTTATGATAAAATGATTGAAGAATGAAAAAATATGAATGTGTCATTACTCTCAGCTCTTCCTCCCCCACCTCCCCACCCCCCGCCAATCTCTGCCCCTAATGGGCCACTCCTGCCCAAATTTGCCCTTCCTCATGAATTCCTGTCTATGTGAATCATATCACTGTTTCCTTGATCAGCCATGCCAGAAGTTTGGGTGTTTCCTAGGCTCCTTTCTCTCCTTCACCCTCTCACCACAAATCCTGTAATTATGCCTCAAAAGTATCTTGTGAATTAATTTCTTCCTTTTTTCCATTCCCACTCCCATTACGTAAACTTGTTTTTTTCCAATGTCTTTTCTGGATTTTAATATCTAACTTTAGTTCTCTACATTCTGGTAGAGTGATATTTGAAAAATGTAAAACAGAATATAATTTTTTCTATCTTAAATCATTTGATGCCTCCAAATAACCTTCAGGGTGAAAGGTAAGCATTACCTTCTCCCCAGTTTCTCTCCCATTATTCTTCCTTATATACCCTAGTCCAAATCAAACCTTTTGCTCCTCTTGAAAGCATCATGTTCTCCTGTACCTCCATGCCTTTGCATATGTTTTTCTTTTTACTTGAAATGCTTTTCCAACATTGGCAGCTTGGCTGCTGCTATTTGTATTTCAAAAATCGAATGTAGTGTCACCTTCATGTAAAAACTTTCCTGAGTAATCCTTCCCTTCCCCAAACACATTCCTCTCATGTATAAATAGTTCTGCTATTGCACTAAATTATTACATTATCGGTGATGTTGTTTTCCTCTGGCTCTCCTTACTAGTTGTGTTATCCTTGAGAAATTGTGAGATGAAGAATTGAATTGTATTTTTCTATGTATTTCAGCATTTGGCATAGTGCCATTGTGGAAGTATCTTATCTTTGAATGTTACCCATTGATTTTTATGGTTATTTCTTACCCCTCCTATGTATTTCATTCTTCCTGTTTGCGCAGGTAGACTGGAAAAGATATCTTATTTTTGAAGGCAGAGAAAAGCCTTTTAAATTTTATGATTTAGGGTGGAGAAAAAGGATGTGTCAGCACAAGTCTTCCTGTTTCCTGAGATTGTGTATAATAGGGTAAGAGGAAACTTGAAGGGGAAGGAAGGAGAACTCAGAGCTGGTCGATCCATGGGAAGGGACCTTGCTCTTTGTCTTTTCTGTCCCAGACTGGGTGTGAGAGGGGACGTGACAGAACCTTATATAGGGTTGTGGGTCCAAGAACAGAGGATGCTTGTGATTGGCTTTCTGGGAAGGACTTTGGAGCAGTGGTAACAACATAGAAAAAAGTGGCTGCTTAATGTTTATATGGTGGGATTTTCGGGAGCTTTTGAGTATCTCGCTCACGGTCTAGAGAGGTGCAAAAACAGTCATGAAGTCTAGAACACCCAAGAGGGATACTGAAGTAGCAGGGAGAACTGTCCAACCTGAAGGACCTTATTTATATATTTATTTTCCAAAGTGTACAATCAGTACAGTTGTGCATTTGTCACCACAACCAATTTTGAAACATTTCCATTATTCTAAGTAGAAAACCCCTGTACCACTCAGCAGTCAGCACTCAATCCCTCTGTTATTCCCCTTCCTTACATAATCACTAATCTATTTTGTCTCTATAGGTATATTTACTTTTCATATAAATGGAATCATATAATATGTAGCACTTTGTATATGCTTTCTTTCATTTAGCATAATGTTATTTAAAATTGTTTTTTAGAGAAGTTGTAGGTTTACAGAAAACTCGTGTAAAAACTTCATTGTTCCCATATACTCCCCTAGTGTTGACACTTTGCCTTCGTATTGTATCTTTGTTACAATCAAGGAAAGAATATTAAAATAGTGAAATCAACTATAGTGCATAGTATACATTAGTTGTATTTTTTCCCATTTACTATTTTATTATTAACATCTTGTATTAGTTATAATAATTTGTTATAATTCATGAAAGAACATTCTTATACTTGTACTATTATCCCCAGTCCCTTGTTCACACCAGAGTTAACTGTGTTATACCATCCCATGCTTTATCTTCTAACTTTCATTAACATATACAACCCCAAACTTCCTCTTTCAACCACATTCACATATGTGATTCAGTGCTGTTAATTACACTCACAATAATGTGCTACCATCACCACCATCCTTTTTCAAACCAGCCTAAATAGAAATTCTGTACAAATTATGCATCAGCCCCCCATTCTCTACCCCCAGTCTATCCCCTGGTAACCTACATTCTAGATTCTAACTCTGTGCATTTGTTTATTATAATTAGTTTATATCAGTGAGATCAAACAATATTTTTCCTGTTGTGCCTGGCTTATTTCACTCAGCATAATGCCTTCAAGGTTAATCCATATTGTTGCATGCATCAGAACTTCATTACTTTTTACGACTGAATAACGTTCCATTGTGTGTATATTTTGTGTGTCCGTTCATCAGTTGGTGGACACTTGGGTTGATTCCATCCTTTGGCAATATTGAGAAGAATGAAGAGTGATGCAGCAGCTACTTGTGTGGGCTGATGACCTGGGGCCAGATGGGATGATGATATGGGACTAGATGTGCAAAGGACTGGATGCCATGTTGCTTTCTTTCAGCCTCCTCAGAAGTTAGGCACAATCCTGAATCCTGTTGCTAGGAGCAGAAGTCAGCCAGGTTTGGTTTGGGAGGATAAAATAGGAAAAGAAATACCTGACTGGTGCTCTTACTTCTCTTCCACAGTTACACTGGGACAAACACTTGTTTGAACTCAGAGCTCTTGCCCAGCTGGCCTCAAGAGTAAAATTAGGGCAGTGCAGAAGTCCATTGCTTGTGAGGAGCTGAGATTGACAGAGACAGTCTTTGGACAGTGGCTTTTTCACCCCTTCCACTTCCAACTCTCAAGTTCATGCTGGCTGCTGGTCGTTTAGGGCTGCTTGAATTTCCTCATGTCATGACAGCTGGCTTCCTTCAGAGCAGGTTGGAAGCTGCAATGTCTTTTATGACCCAGGTTTGGAAGACACACCATCATTTCTGCAATATCCTATTGGTTGTACACGCCAGCCCCATTCAGTAAGAGAGAGGACTAGATGAGCATCAAATACCAGGAGGTAAGACTCTGCCAGGGAACTAAACCATTGGGACATTCTCAACATATGGTTGGCCTGTGAACTCTGAGCCTGCCTGTAGGTGGTCTGTCTGTGCTTTGAGAAATATCTGCTTTCTGTATTTTTAGTCTTTCCTCTTAAAGAGGTCATATTCCCCAGAGAAGAGTCCAACAATTTTGTAGCTGGAATCCAGTGGGGGAAGAGAGCTGGGGAGATCTGTGTATCCAGGATGCCCACATTCACTTAATCTCCAATATGGGACTCACACCTTCAACTCCCTGTGCCTAGTAGACCTGTTTGATAGACTCTGTGTTCTACCCTTTCTAGAGAATAAATCTCTCCCACTTTTTTGCCCAAGGTGGGTTTTGCCTAATGGACAGTTCCCTGCTGTGAAGAAATCATCTGAGGATCTGAATCTAATTTATCAGGCTTTCAACCAAATTTTTTCAGTAATTTTAGTGCCCCCTTTAACTCCATTCCATAGGTGCCAGTGCCACAAATTCCTGAGCCCTTGAGGAATTCTGTGTTGTAAATCATATTGGTTCTCAGTTTTTCCCAGTGCTTGGAGTAAATTTTCTTGTGTTTGCTAAGTTATTTACTGTTCAGTCGTATGTTTTCTGCCTTACTAAATTTTCTTTTTGTTATATCCTCCCATTTTCCATGTTTTTTTATTTAAGGTTTATTTTTTTAAAATCCCCCATTGTCATTTTTGAGGAGTTTTCAAGGGAAGTAAAAGTAAATGCATATTTTCTATATATGCTCTTTACCCAGTCTCTTCTCCATTATCTCTTTAAATATTGACTTCAAAACCACATTCCTTCACAAACATTGGGAGCTACCATTTAGAAGGCCGAGACCTCAATCTCGGGGTTTGCCCTTATGAAGTTTGTTACTGCAAAGGAGAGGCGAAGCCTACTTAAAATTGTACCTAAGAGTTACCCCCAGAGAACCTCTTTTGTTGCTCAGATGTGGCTTCTCTCTCTAAGCCAACTCTGCAGGTAAATTTACTGTCCTCTCCCCTAAGTGGGACATGATTCCCAGGGGTGTAAATCTCCCTGGCAACATGGGGCATGACTCCTGGGGATGAGCCTGGACCTGGCATTGTGGGATTGAGAAAACCTTCCTGACCAAAAGGGGGAAGAGAAATTAAACAAAATAAGTTTCAGTGGCTGAGAGATCTCAAGTGGAGTCGCGAGGTATTTCTGGAGGTTATTCTTATGCATTATATAGATAGCCTTTTTAGTTTCTAGAATAGCTAGAAGGAAATACCTGAGACTGTTGAACTTAAACCCAGTAGTCTTTATTCTTGAAGATGATTGTATATCTATATAGCTTACACTGTGTGACCATGTGATTGTGAAAACTTTGTGGCTCCCACTCCCTTTATACAGTGTATGGATAGATGCAAAGAAAAATGAGGACAAAAAGTAAATGAATATTGGGGAGAGATGGGGTGTATGGGATGATTTGGGTGTTCTTTTTCACTTTAACTTTTATTCTTATTCTTTTTTGTGTGTAGTAATGAAAATGTTCAAAAATTGATTGTGGTGAAGAATGCACAACTATATAATGGTACTGTGAACAATTGATTGTACACTGTGGATGATTGTATGGTATGTGATTATATCTCAATAAAATTGGATTAAAAAAAACGAAAACACATTCTTTCTATTTTCTCATTCTGAAATTTTTATTAGGCATAACTTGGACTTTTTCATTCTTACCCTCATGCCTTTAACCTGTCTTTTATATTTTCCATATCTTTATGTCTAAGTCACAGTCTGGGTAAATTCTTCAGTTCTATATTCCTGATCTCTAATTCTCTCTTTTTTTCTATTCTGTTGCTTCATTTGTTGAATTTAAATTCATTTACTATATTATTATTTTTATATGTACACTTTTGTTGTTTTCTTGACCTTCCCAGTAATTCCTTCTTAATGTCTTATGTTTTCTTATGGTTTCTGTTCCTTCATTTATCTCTTTAATAGTTTTAAAAATGTTTATTTTATACTCTCAAAGTACTCTGGCCAACACTTAGTATTGTCTGTCTTTTTGATGATATCTATTTTAGTGGATGGGTGTTATATCTCATTGAAGTTTTAATTTGTATTTTCCTAATGACTAGTGATATTGAGCATCTTTTAATGTGCTTATTAGCCCTTCCTATGTCTCCTTTGGTGAACTATCTGTTACAATCTTTTGTCCATTTTTTAATTGGATAGTCTGTGTTATTATTGTGTTTCATGTGTTCCTTATATATGTTATCTGGATACCAGTACTTTGTCAGATACATGATTTGAAAATATTTTCTCCCAGTCTATGGCTTATCTTGTAACTTTCATAATGGTATTTTTTGAAGTGGAAAAGTTTTAAATTTTGATTAAGTCCAATTTATCAATATATTTTTTATGGATCATGCTTTTAGTGTCATACCTAAGAAGTCTTTGATTTTCTCCAATGTTTTCTTCTAGTAATTTTATCATTTTAGAGCTTACACTTAGGCTTATGATCCACTTTGAATTAACTTTTGTACAGTGTGAAGTAAGAGTCATTTATTCTAGAGAATAAATCTCTGGCACATTTTTTTCCATGGTGGGTTTTCTCTAAGGGACAGGTTCCTGCTGGGAAGAAATCATCTGGGTACCTGAATCTAATTTATCAGGCTATTTTAATTTTTTACATTTAAAAATATGTTTTGTGCATTTAAAAACATATGGCTATCCAATTGTCTCAGCACCATTTATTGAAAAGCCTATGTGTTCCCCTGTGAATTGTCTTAGCACTTTTGTTGAAAATCAATTGACCATAAATGTAAAGGCTTTTTCTGGACTACCAATTTTGTTCCAGTGAACTATAAGTCTCTCCTTAGGCAGTTTTACATTGTCATGATTACTATTGCTTTATAGTCTATTTTGACACCTTAGAATATAATCCTTCACTGTATCTTCTTTTTCAAAATCATTTTGGCTCTTCTAGGTCTTTGCATTTACATATTAATTTTAGAATCAGCTCATGAATTTTTTTCATGAAAACTTCGGTATTTTGTTTAGGAATGTTGTGAATGTATAGATCAGTCTGGGGAGAGTTGCTATCATAAATGTCTCCCTTTATTTAGATTTTCTTTTTTTTTTTCTCTTGGCAATATTTCTTAGTTTTCAGTTTGTATTATGCACTTATTTTGTGTAATTTACTGCAAAATATTTTATCCTTTAGTTGCTCTTGTGAATAGAATTGTTGCCTTAATTTCATTTTCACATTGTTTGTTACTAGTGTGTATAAGTACAATTGATTTTTTACATTGATTTATATTTTTTTTGTATCCCACAATTGTGCTTAATTTGTTTAGTAGTTCTAGTAGGGTTTTAAATTTTAATTCCTTAGGATTTTATACTTACAGAATCATGTCTGTGAAATAAGGCAGTTTTATTTCTTCCTTTCCCTTATAGCATTTTTTAATTCTACTGTGCCCTGTGATTAAATCGCTGGAAAACTACAACCAGGCAGGACAACTAAGGGCCCAGACCTTTCAGGAATGAAGATTTGGGTCACCCTACCAGGCGAAGAACCACAGCCAGCTGAGGTGCTCACTCTGGGCAAAAAAGGGAATATGGAATGGATAGTGTGGCAAGGAAGTTATGAATTCCAGCTACATCTACATGACCAGTTGTAGAAACAATACTGTAATTGTTTTATTTCTTCCTTATTTTGTTATGAATATGTTTGTGTGTCTGTATCTCTATATCTCTATGTATATCAAATATCTTTATTTTCTTCCATATATTACCCCTTGTCATATACCATAAGATTTATTAACTTTTAATCATGGTATTTAAGTTATAGGATATCATGGAGAAAATGTGAATATCGTGCAAGGACTGTGCATCCTCTTCTGGGAAAGGGTTTGTGCTGGTTTGTATATATTATGTCCCCCAGAAAAAGCCATATTAATGATGCAATCTTGTGGGGCAGACATATTAGTGGGGATTAAGTTGGAATGTTTGGATTAGGTTGTTTGCAAGGAAATGTGCCCCACCCAACTGTAGGTGATAACTCTTGATGAGACAATTTCCATGGAGGCATGGCCCCACCCATTCAGGGTGGGCCTTGATCAGTGGAACCATATAAATGAGCTGACAAACAGAAGGAACTCAGTGCAGCTGTGAGTGATGTTTTGAAGAGGTGCTACAGCCAAGAGGGACAGTTTGAAGAAAGCACAGGAGTTGCAGATGAGACACGTTTTGAAGACGGCAATTGGAAGCAGACTTTTGCTCTGGAGAACCTAGGAGAGGACAAACACCCCAAGAGCAACTGAGAGTGACGTTTTTGAGGAACTGCAGCCTAGAGAGGAACATCCTGGGAGAAAGCTATTTTGAACCCAGAACTTTGGAGCAGACACCAGCCGCATGCCTTCCCAGCTAACAGAGGTTTTCTGGACACCATTGGCCATCCTCCAGTGAAGGTACCCTATTCATGATGTGTTACCTTGGACACTTTATGGCCTTAAGACTGTAACTGTGTAATCAAATAAACCCCCTTTTATAAAAGCCAATCCATCTCTGGTGTTTTGCATTCTGGCAGCATTAGCAAACTAGAACAGGGTTAGTGTGCTTGTGGTTGTATGCAGGAGACTGGTGTCATGTTAGGCAGAGTATGATTTTTTTTTAGTGTCTTTATTTGGAGATTAAGTATGGTTTAAGGAGATTGTTTATGAATGCCAAGGTGACAAGGGGTGGACTGATGGTTAATTTTTTATTTTTTTTTGGTCTACTTGGTTACACTATCTGCTGGGAAGTTTGGTCAAACACTAGTCTAGGTGTTGCTGTGAAGGTATTTTGTAGATGTGATCAACATTTATAATCTGTTAACTTTAAGAAAAGGAGATTGTCCTCTTTAAAGTAGCTTCACATTCTCCAATCATTTGAAGGCCTTAAGAACAAACAGCTGAGAGGCGGGGCAAGATGGCGGACTGGTGAGCTGTATGTTTTAGTTACTCCTCCAGGAAAGTAGGTAGAAAGCCAGGAACTGTGTGGACTGGACACCACAGAGCAATCTGACTTTGGGCATACTTCATACAACACTCATGAAAATGTGGAACTGCTGAGATCAGCGAAATCTGTAAGTTTTTGCGGCCAGGGGACCCGCGCCCCTCCCTGCCAGGCTCAGTCCCTTGGGAGGAGGGGCTGTCAGCTCCGGGAAGGAGAAGGGAGAACTGCAGTGGCAGCCCTTATCGGAAACTCATTCTACTGATCCAAACTCCAACCATAGATAGACTGAGAGCAGACACCAGAGAATCTGAGAGCAGCCAGCCCAGCAGAGAGGAGACAGGCATAGAAAAAAAACAACATGAAAAACTCCAAAATAAAAGCGGAGGATTTTTGGAGTTCTGGTGAACATAGAAAGGGGAAGGGCAGAGCTCAGGCCCTGAGGCGCATATGCAAATCCTGAAGAAAAGCTGATCTCTCTGCCCTGTGGACCTTTCCTTAATGGCCCTGGTTGCTTTGTGTCTTAGCATTTCAATAACCCATTAGATCTCTGAGGAGGGCCCTTTTTTTTTTTTAATCCTTTTTTCTTTTTCTAAAACAATTACTCTAAGAAGTCCAATACAGAAAGCTTCAAAGAATTGCAATTTGGGCAGGTCAAGTCAAGAGCAGAACTAAGAGAGCTCTGAGACAAAAGGCAATAATCCAGTGGCTGAGAAAATTCACTTAAACACCACAACTTCCCAAGAAAAGGGGGGTGTCCGCTCACAGCCATCATCCTGGTGGACAGGAAACACTCCTGCACATCGCCAGCCGCATAGCCCAGAGCTGCCCCAGACAACCCAGTGTGACGGAAGTGCTTCAAATAACAGGCACACACCACAAAACTGGGCGTGGACATTAGCCTTCCCTGCAACCTCAGCTGATTCTCCCAGAGTTGGGAAGGTGGAGCAGTGTGAATTAACAAAGCCCCATTCAGCCATCATTTCAGCAGACTGGGAGCCTCCCTACACAGCCCAGCAGCCCAGAACTGCCCTGGGGGGACGGCACTCACCTGTGACATAGCACAGTCATCCCTCAACAGAGGACCCGGGGTGCACAGCCTGGAAGAGGGACCCACTTGCAAGTCTCAGGAGCCATACGCCAATACCAAGGACTTGTGGGTCAGTGGCAGAGACAAACTGTGGCAGGACTGAACTGAAGGATTAGACTATTGCAGCAGCTTTAAAACTCTAGGATCACCAGGGAGATTTGATTGTTAGAGCCAACCCCCCTCCCTGACTGCCCAGAAACACGCCCTATATACAGGGCAGGCAACACCAACTACACACGCAAGCTTGGTACACCAATTGGACCCCACAAGACTCACTCCCCCACTCACCAAAAAGGCTAAGCAGGGGAGAACTGGCTTGTGGAGAACAGGTGGCTCGTGGACGCCACCTGCTGGTTAGTAAGAGAAAGTGTACTCCACGAAGCAGTAGATCTGATAAATTAGAGATAAGGACTTGAATTGGTCTACAGATCCTAAAAGAACCCTATTAAGTTCAGCAAATGCCACGAGGCCAAAAACAACAGAAAATTATAAAGCATATGAAAAAACCAGACGATATGGATAACCCAAGCCCAAGCACCCAAATGAAAAGACCAGAAGAGACACAGCACCTAGAGCAGCTACTCAAAGAACTAAAGATGAACAATGAGACCATAGTACGGGATACAAAGGAAATCAGAAGACCCTAGAAGAGCATAAAGAAGACATTGCAAGACTAAATAAAAAAATGGATGATCTTATGGAAATTAAAGAAACTGTTGACCAAATTAAAAAGATTCTGGACACTCATAGTACAAGACTAGAGGAAGTTGAACAACGAATCAGTGACCTGGAAGATGACAGAATGGAAAATGAAAGCATAAAAGAAAGAATGGGGAAAAAAATTGAAAAAATCGAAATGGACCTCAGGGATATGATAGATAATATGAAACGTCCAAATATAAGACTCATTGGTGTCCCAGAAGGGGAAGAAAAGGGTAAAGGTCTAGGAAGAGTATTCAAAGAAATTGTTGGGGAAAACTTCCCAAATCTTCTAAACAACATAAATACACAAATCATAAATGCTCAGCGAACTCCAAATAGAATAAACCCAAATAAACCCACTCCGAGACATATACTGATCACACTGTCAAACACAGAAGAGAAGGAGCAAGTTCTGAAAGCAGCAAGAGAAAAGCAATTCACCACATACAAAGGAAACAGCATAAGACTAAGTAGTGACTACTCAGCAGCCACCATGGAGGCGAGAAGGCAGTGGCACGATATATTTAAAATTCTGAGTGAGAAAAATTTCCAGCCAAGAATACTTTATCCAGCAAAGCTCTCCTTCAAATTTGAGGGAGAGCTTAAATTTTTCACAGACAAACAAATGCTGAGAGAATTTGCTAACAAGAGACCTGCCCTACTGGAGATACTCAAGGGAGCCCTACAGACAGAGAAACGAAGAAAGGACAGAGAGACTTGGAGAAAGGTTCAGTACTAAAGAGATTCGGTATGGGTACAATAAAGGATATTAATAGAGAGAGGGAAAAATATGGCAAACATAAACCAAAGGATAAGATGGCCGATTCAAGAAATGCCTTCACGGTTTTAACGTTGAATGTAAATGGATTAAACTCCCCAATTAAAAGATATAGATTCACAGAATGGATCAAAAAAAATGAACCATCAATATGTTGCATACAAGAGACTCATCTTAGACACAGGGACACAAAGAAACTGAAAGTGAAAGGATGGAAAAAAATATTTCATGCAAGCTACAGCCAAAAGAAAGCAGGTGTAGCAATATTAATCTCAGATAAAATAGACTTCAAATGCAGGGATGTTTTGAAAGACAAAGAAGGCCACTACATACTAATAAAAGGGGCAATTCAGCAAGAAGAAATAACAATCTTAAATCTCTATGCACCCAATCAAGGTGCCACAAAATACATGAGAGAAACACTGGCAAAACTAAAGGAAGCAATTGATGTTTCCACAATAATTGTGGGAGACTTCAACACATCACTCTCTCCTATAGATAGATCAACCAGACAGAAGACCAATAAGGAAATTGAAAACCTAAACAATCTGATAAATGAATTAGATTTAACAGACATATACAGGACATTACATCCCAAATCACCAGGATACACATACTTTTCTAGTGCTCACGGAACTTTCTCCAGAACAGATCATATGCTGGGACATAAAACAAGCCTCAATAAATTTAAAAAGATTGAAATTATTCAAAGCACATTCTCTGACTACAATGGAATACAATTAGAAGTCAATAACCATCAGAGACTTAGAAAATTCACAAATACCTGGAGGTTAAACAACACACTCCTAAACAATCAGTGGGTTAAAGAAGAAATAGCAAGAGAAATTGCTAAATATATAGAGACGAATGAAAATGAGAACACAACATACCAAAACCTATGGGATGCAGCAAAAGCAGTGCTAAGGGGGAAATTTATAGCACTAAACGCATGTATTAAAAAGGAAGAAAGAGCCAAAATCAAAGAACTAATGGATCAACTGAAGAAGCTAGAAAATGAACAGCAAACCAATCCTAAAACAAGTAGAAGAAAAGAAATAACAAGGATTAAAGCAGAAATAAGTGACATAGAGAACAAAAAAACAATAGAGAGGATAAATATCACCAAAAGTTGGTTCTTTGAGAAGATCAACAAGATTGACAAGCCCCTAGCTAGACTGACAAAATCAAAAAGAGAGAAGACCCATATAAACAAAATAATGAATGAAAAAGGTGACATAACTGCAGATCCTGAAGAAATTAAAAAAATTATAAGAGGATATTATGAACAACTGTATGGCAACAAACTGGACAATGTAGAAGAAATGGACAATTTCCTGGAAACATATGAACAACCTAGACTGACCAGAGAAGAAACAGAAGACCTCAACCAACCCATCACAAGCAAAGAGATCCAATCAGTCATCAAAAATCTTCCCACAAATAAATGCCCAGGGCCAGATGGCTTCACAGGGGAATTCTACCAAACTTTCCAGAAAGAACTGACACCAATCTTACTCAAACTCTTTCAAAACATTGAAGAAAATGGAACACTACCTAACTCATTTTATGAAGCTAACATCAATCTAATACCCAAACCAGGCAAAGATGCTACAAAAAAGGAAAACTACCGGCCAATCTCCCTAATGAATATAGATGCACAAATCCTCAACAAAATACTTGCAAATCGAATCCAAAGACACATTAAAAAAATCATACACCATGACCAAGTGGGGTTCATTCCAGGCATGCAAGGATGGTTCAACATAAGAAAATCAATGTATTACAACACATTAACAAGTCAAAAGGGAAAAATCAATTGATCATCTCAATAGATGCTGAAAAAGCATTTGACAAAATCCAACATCCCTTTTTGATAAAAACACTTCAAAAGGTAGGAATTGAAGGAAACTTCCTCAACATGATAAAGAGCATATATGAAAAACCCACAGCCAGCATAGTACTCAATGATGAGAGACTGAAACCTTCCCTCTAAGATCAGGAACAAGACAAGGATGCCCGCTGTCACCACTGTTATTCAACATTGTGCTGGAAGTGCTAGCCAGGACAATCTGGCAAGACAAAGAAAAGAAAGGCATCCAAATTGGAAAGGAAGAAGTAAAACTGTCATCGTTTGCAGATGACATGATCTTATATCTGGAAAACCCCGAGAAATCGATGATACAGCTACTAGAGCCAATAAACAAATTTAGCAAAGTAGCGGGATACAAGATTAATGCACAGAAGTCAGTGATGTTTCTATATGCTAGAAATGAACAAACTGAGGAGACACTGAAGAGAAAGATACCATTTTCAATAGCAACCAAAAAAAACAAGTACCTAGGAATAAACTTACCCAAAGATGTAAATGACCTATACAAAGAAAACTACATAACTCTACTAAAAGAAATAGAAGGGGACCTTAAAAGATGGAAAAATATTCCATGTTCATGGATAGGAAGGCTAAATGTCATTAAGATGTCAATTCTACCCAAACTCATCTACAGATTCAATGCAGTCCCAATCAAAATTCCAACAACCTACTTTGCAGACTTGGAAAAGCTAGTTATCAAATTTATTTGGAAAGGGAAGATGCCTCGAATTGCTAAAGACACTCTAAAAAAGAAAAACGAAGTGGGAGGACTTACACTCCCTGACTTTGAAGCTTATTATAAAGCCACAGTTGCCAAAACAGCATGGTACTGGCACAAAGATAGACATATAGATCAATGGAATCAAATTGAAAATTCAGAGATAGACCCTCAGATCTATGGCCGACTGATCTTTGATAAGGCCCCCAAAGTCACTGAACTGAGTCATAATGGTCTTTTCAACAAATGGGGCTGGGAGAGTTGGATATCCATATCCAAAAGAATGAAAGAGGACCCCTAACTCACCCCCTACACAAAAATTAACTCAAAATGGACCAAAGATCTCAATATAAAAGAAAGTACCATAAAACTCCTAGAAGATAATGTAGGAAAACATCTTCAAGACCTTGTATTAGGCGGCCACTTCCTAGACTTTACACCCAAAGCACAAGCAACAAAAGAGAAAATAGATAAATGGGAACTCCTCAAGCTTAGAAGTTTCTGCACCTCAAAGGAATTTCTCAAAAAGGTAAAGAGGCAGCCAACTCAATGGGAAAAAATTTTTTGAAACCATGTATCTGACAAAAGACTGATATCTTGCATATATAAAGAAATCCTACAACTCAATGATGATAGTACAGACAGCCCAATTATAAAATGGGCAAAAGATATGAAAAGACAGTTCTCTGAAGAGGAAATACAAATGGCCAAGAAACACATGAAAAAATGTTCAGCTTCACTAGCTATTAGAGAGATGCAAATTAAGACCACAATGAGATACCATCTAACACCGGTTAGAATGGCTGCCATTAAACAAACAGGAAACTACAAATGCTGGAGGGGATGTGGAGAAATTGGAACTCTTATTCATTGTTGGTGGGACTGTATAATGGTTCAGCCACTCTGGAAGTCAGTCTGGCAGTTCCTTAGAAAACTAGATATAGAGTTACCATTCGATCCAGCGATTGCACTTCTCGGTATATACCCGGAAGATCGGAAAGCAGTGACACGAACAGATATTTGCACGCCCATGTTCATAGCAGCATTATTCACAATTGCCAAGAGATGGAAACAACCCAAATGTCCTTCAACAGATGAGTGGATAAATAAAATGTGGTATATACACACGATGGAATGCTACGCGGCAGTAAGAAGGAACGGTCTTGTGAAACATATGACAACATGATGAACCTTGAAGACATAATGCTGAGCGAAATAAGCCAGGCACAAAAAGAGAAATATTATATGCTACCACTAATGTGAACTTTGAAAAATGTAAAACAAATGGTTTATAATGTAGAATGTAGGGGAACTAGCAATAGAGAGCAATTAAGGAAGGGGGAACAATAATCCAAGAAGAACAGATAAGCTATTTAACGTTCTGGGGATGCCCAGGAATGACTATGGTCTGTTAATTTCTGATGGATATAGTAGGAACAAGTTCACAGAAATGTTGCTATATTATGTAACTTTCTTGGGGTAAAGTAGGAACATGTTGGAAGTTAAGCAGTTATCTTAGGTTAGTTGTCTTTTTCTCACTCCCTTGTTATGGTCTCTTTGAAATGTTCTTTTATTGTATGTTTGTTTTCTTTTTAACTTTTTTTTCATACAGTTGATTTGAAAAAGAAGGGAAAGTTAAAAAAAAAAAAAGAAAAACAAGAAAAAAAAAAGATGTAGTGCCCCCTTGAGGAGCCTGTGGAGAATGCAGGGGTATTGGCCTACCCCACCTCGATGGTTGCTAACATGACCACAGACATAGGGGACTGGTGGTTTGATGGGTTGAGCCCTCTACCATAAATTTTACCCTTGGGAAGACGGTTGCTGCAACGGAGAGGCTAGGCCTCCCTATGGTTGTGCCTAAGAGCCTCCTCCCAAATGCCTCTTTGTTGCTCAGATGTGGCCCTCTCTGTCTACCTAAGCCAACTTGAAAGGTGAAATCACTGCCTTCCCCCCTACGTGGGATCAGACACCCAGGGGAGTGAATCTCCCTGGCAACATGGAATATGACTCCCGGGGAGGAATGTAGACCTGGCATCGTGGGATGGAGAACATCTTCTTGACCAAAAGGGGGATGTGAAAGGAAAGGAAATAAGCTTCAGTGGCAGAGAGATTCCAAAATGAGCCGAGAGGTCACTCTGTTGGGCACTCTTATGCACACTTTAGACAACCCTTTTTAGGTTCCAAAGAATTGGGGTAGCTGGTGGTGGATACCTGAAACTGTCAAACTACAACCCAGAACCCATGAATCTCGAAGACAGTTGTATGAAAATGTAGCTTATGAGGGGTGACAATGGGATTGGGAAAGCCATAAGGACCACACTCCACTTTGTCTAGTTTATGGATGGATGAGTAGAAAAATAGGGGAAGGAAACAAACAGACAAAGGTACCCAGTGTTCTTTTTTACTTCAGTTACTCTTTTTCACTCTAATTATTATTCTTGTTATTTTTGTGTGTGTGCTAATGAAGGTGTCAGGGATTGATTTAGGTGATGAATGTACCACTATGTAATGGTACTGTAAACAATCGAAAGTACGATTTGTTTTGTATGACTGCATGGTACGTGAATATATCTCAATAAAATGAAGATAAAAACAAAAAAAAGAACAAACAGCTGAGATTTCCCAGAGTTGAAGAAAATTCTGCTTTAAGACTGTAACATCAACTCCCATCTAATATTCCAGCTTGCCATCCTGGCTTGCAGAGTTTAGACTCAACACTGCAACCTCCGCTCTTGCTTGATTTTCCAGCCTGCTGAACTGTCCCATGAATTTCGGACTTGCCAGTCCCCTCACTCATCGGAGCGAATTCCTTAAATCTCTTTATGTGTATACACACACACACACACACACACACACACACAGACACACATCTATTGGTTCCATTTCTCTGGTTTACCATGACTGGTACACCACTCAATCCTGTTTGTGGAGGTATTCATTTCTTGATCCTTGGACAGAATCATGGACAGGTCCATTTTTTTTTGGCCACTCATTTAATTCAAAAAGTTCTCATTCACTATTTGTCCAAATTAGGCTTTTTTACTTCTCCAAGTTAGGCAATTGTTAAAAAATGATGAGCTTTAAAATTAAAGCTTACCCGTTCTACCTGTGTCCTGAAGATTTCAGTTAGGAAACTTTCAGAGAGAAAGGGTGTGTGTTGTTGGCTTCTCTTTCTGAACTTGGCAATGTATCTTCCCTGCCTGTGGCTTCCAATTCCTTTGGGGTTATGAGGGTGTGGGTGGCAGGTGGGAGACGGAGACCCTAGAGGAAATGGACAAAGATTGTAGTGGTGGTGGTGGTGGGAAGGAGGGGTGAGGTCTATATACATTTCAACTATATAATCCACAGAGTTTGCTGATGGATTGGTTGTATGGTTTTTGAGAAAAAGAGGAGCCCAAGATACCATGGTTTTATATTTTATAGTAGATATTTCATCAGAATTCAAGATCTTTCTATGGTAATTTGTCTTACTATTTTTTCTATTTCTTCTCATGTGAATTTCTGAAAATCCTCCTTTTCTGGGGCATCATCCGTTTCTTTCTGGTTTTCCTATTTACTGTTGAAGGATTGTACACAGTATTTTCTTACAAGTATCATTTTCTACCCTAAATTATAGTTCATTATGTATTTTCTATTTTATTAGATTTCAGTTTCTTCAAAAGTGTGGGCAATTATGTATTATCCCCCACACCACCTAGCGCATTTCCTGGAATATGACCTTTTTATCGTACTGATTTTAAATATGCTATTTAATTTAGATATTTAGTCAACATTTGTTCATTTATTGATATACCTTTGTTTACCTTATTCTTCATCATTAGAGATTGTCTTCATCATAATTTGCAATAGGTTAAATAGTGTATATAACTTTATATAAAATTAATAACATTTTAAATATAAACTTTTCAAAATTGCTTTTGTTGATACCTGGTGTGAGATGCAGGAGGAAGAGAAGGAAAATAGGAGGAGAGTTTGAGGAAAGAAACTAACATTTATTGAGGACCTATTATTTTCCAGTCTCTTTTTAAAGCACATGCATAGAATTTCTGATCTTACTTTCATAATAATCCTTAGGGATGGATAAGTCTGGTGCTGGGTGACAGTGACTGTTCAAAGACAACCAGTATGTGGAAGAGCCTTTGTCAACAGGAATAGGGAATTTGTACAAATTTAAAAACTAAAATAGTATAAATAGCTTATATGCAAAATAAGAAGCAATTAGCCTTAGTGGTTCTTGAGTTCTTGCTGATACATTTCTGTGGCATGACTAGAAGTGTGAAATGAGGATGGTGGTAACAGAGGACTGTTCTCCTCTCCAATTGGGGTAATGGAGAAACAGATACAAAGCAATCAATCTGCAAGTATGTACTGAGCGTCCATGTTATCTATGTCAATAGATTGATGGTTGGGGCTTCTGATAAATTACAAAGCTAGTCCCTGTGCTCTAAGAGCTTGAATTCTGTTGGGAATCCAGGCATCAGAAGTGCAATGAACAGAAAAGTTTAAATATGATAAGTAATAAAATTGCCTTGAGTGGTTAGAGAGCTCCTGAGTTTATGCTGAGTTGCATAGTGGCTGTCACCTCTCTATCACAGCTGAAAAATATCACCAGAGTTTTTTCTCAAGGGAAAGCCTCAATTTCTTGTTGGGACGTGATATTCCCCGACTTTGGGAATATTAGCTCAGCCCCTTAGTTCCAAAGCTTTATGATAGGAGGTTGCTCACCTACTCCCTAAACACTTGCCTCATCTGTTTGTTCCTCAGGGTATAGATGAAGGGGTTGAGAATTGGGGTCACCACAATGTTGACAAGGCCACCACCTTGTTCCTGTCTTCCCCCTGGCTACCCTTGTCCGACCTGACGTGCATGAAGATACAGCTGCCATAGAAGAGAAACATGACATTGATGTGGGAGGAATTGGTTGAGAAGAAGGCTTTCTGACTTTCTTTGGCTGAGGGGATGTGTAGGATGGTGTGGAAGATGTGGCCGTAGCGGGTAGCCATCATGGACAGAGTGCCCAATAAGCTGACATTGGCCACAACAAAAGCTAGAAGCTCTATCAGATGTGTATCTGTGCATATGATTTCCATGAGAAGAAAGTATTCAGGGAAGAAATGATTAATGATATTGGGGCCTCAGAATGGCTGGTGAAATATGAAGAAACCTGGAATGGTGATGAGAAGTAATCCTGCCATCCACTGACAAAGGACTAACTGGACACAGACTATTTTGCTCATGAGGCTGGCATAGTGCAAGAAATGACAGATGGCCACATACCTGTCAAAGGACATCACTGCCAGGAGATAAAACTCTGTGGTGCCCAGGAAGACACAGAGGAAAAACTGGAGAAAACAATCTGCTAGGGATATTTTCTTGTCTCCTCTCAG
Source organism: Choloepus didactylus (assembly GCF_015220235.1). Classification (NCBI taxonomy): domain Eukaryota; kingdom Metazoa; phylum Chordata; class Mammalia; order Pilosa; family Megalonychidae; genus Choloepus; species Choloepus didactylus. The sequence goes on along the minus strand of NC_051310.1, from coordinate 156,887,106 downwards.
GATGTTACTCAGCATCTTGGGGAAGATGATCAAGGTGAACCAGATTTCAGGACAGCGAAATTGCGGAGGAAGTAGTACATGGGGGTGTGGAGGTGCCTGTCCATGAGGTTGATGACCATGATGAGGAGGTTCCGCATAAGTGTGAGGAGGTAGGTCAGGAGAAGCTCCAGGAAGATGAGCATTTGCAGCTCACAGGCATCTGTGAGCCCCAACAAGAAAAACTCAGTGACACTGGTGCCATTTCCATGGCTCCTTAGTCCTCTGCTGAGGAAGGCCAGTCAGAGGTCATAAGCATCAGGAGTGTTGATGTCCTGGGGAGCTGAGGATGACCTGAAACTGAAAGGAAAGAGGTGTGAGTGCCAGTTTAAGCTCTAAGAGTTTTTCTCGGGTACGTATCTCCAATCAACCACACCTGGTAAGGGTATGACTACACTGGTTACCTGTAAGAAGGAGACTGATGGCTGGACAGCTGAGATAGAAAGCATACATGACTCATGCCTGTTGTACCTGCTGGAGTCTCCTTGTAGAAGTTTTATTCCTCCACTGGCCAACTAGAGAGGACCTGGCTTTCAGAGCCCTGTGGCTCTCAGGAAGTAATCTTCCACCCCCTCAGTGGGAATCTGCCAGGAATGGTGATAATGGAAACTTCATCTCTCCTATGTGAGTAAGGGTCCTTTTCCTCCACACTGGGTCTTGAGAGGGCCTGGACCTGGAGAATATTAACACTAGCTTTTGGTTTCCTCTTTACTATGTGACTCGACTAGTTTCTAAGTAGAGTACCCCTCATCTTAAGAAAAAAGAACCTGGTTCACACCCACCTCCAGAACTTCAAAATTAGTCTCTTGTCACACTAAAATTGAGGAAGAGAAACAAGCATAAATAAATAAATATCTAATAACAAAACACAGTGAGGGCTAGGAATTCATAGAACTGGATGATTTAGCAGGGAATAATAGGCAAGATCTGCCAAAGATGATAGCTAGGAAAGGTTTCCCTGAGGAAATGTGATTTCAGGTGAGGTTTAAAGGCAGAATAGGAGTTATCCAGGTAGCTGCTTGGTAGAGTTCCTGGCAAAGAGAAGAGGGTATGTCAAGACCATGACGTGGGCAAAGAGCTGGTATTTTTTTGGAGGAACATCAGGGAGACAGTATTTTAGCTAGTTTGGAGTTCCTGACCTCTTGAATCTATTTGAGATCTTTCAGCCACTGAAACTTTATTTTGTTTCATTTCAGGGTGGGTCTTAATCCTCTTACTGGAGTCCTTTATAAATGAGATGTATACAGAAAGAGAGAAAAAAAGCCCTGGAGGTAAGAAGCTGAAAGTGAAGAAATCTGGAAGAGAAGGGAAAGACCAGCAGACTTTGCTGTGTGCATTACCATGTGATAGAAGAGTCCAGGATCCCTAACAGCCAGTCTTCGGGAAGAAAGCATCATCTTGATGGTTTTGACATTTTCATGACCTCAAAATGGCATGCTTGTGAGCTAATAAATTCTCACCGTTAAAAGCAAACCCATTTAATAGTATCTGCTTTAAGCAGACTACAAAACTAAAACCGATTTTTGTTCAAGAAGGGTGGGTACTGCTATTGCAAATACCAAAAATGTGGACACAACTTTGTAATTGGTTAATAGGTAGAGGCTGGAAGAATTGTGAGGTATTTGATAGAAAAGGCCTAGATTGCTTTGAAGAGACCATTAGTAGAAAAATGGATGCTAAAGGTACTTCTAATGAGGCCTTAGTCAGAAATGATGAATGTGTCATTGCAAACTGAAAATAAGGTGATCCTTGTTTTAAAGTGGCAGAGAATTTGGCAAAATTGAATCTTGATGTCAGATGGAAGGCAGAATTTGAAAGTGATGAGCTTGGATATTTAGCTGAGGAGATTTCCAGACTAAATGTGGAAAGTTAACCAGTGGTGGACTGTAATGGTTAATTTTTTATGCTACTTTGTCTAGGCTATCAGTTCAGTTGTTTGGTAAAAAATTAGTCTAGGTGTTGCTGTGAAGGAATTTTGTAGATGTAATTAACATGTATAATCAGTTGACTTTAAGTAAAGGAGCTTACACTTGATAATGTGAGTGGACCTCATCTAATGAGTTGAAACCCTTAACAGCAAAAACCTGAGGTTTTCTGTAGAGATAGGAATTCTGCCTCAAGACTACAACAAGTCTTGATTGTGTTTCCAACTTATTGGACTCCTTACCCCATAATTGCATAAGGCTATTCCTTATAAATATATATATCTTTATACTTATGCAAGCACATAATATATGTATACACACACATATCTATATCCTATTGCCTCTGTATCTCTGAGGAACTTGATGGATAGATCACTCAAACAATATGTGGAGTTATTTCTTCCTTTACCATTGGATGGAGTCTCAGACAGGTTCCTGACTTTTCTGGTGACTCTTATATAATTAAAAATGATGTCCTGCATTCACTGTCAGTCCCCAAATAGGGATATTTTGTTGACCAAATTATGTAATTTTTAAAATTCTGAACTTTATTAAAAGTATAACTTACCCTTTACTCCATCTCAGGCCAGTTTCAGGTAGGAAGTATTCAGAAAGAAAGAGTATGTGTTGTTAGCTTTATTTTTCCTAAAACTGCAATGTCTCTCTCCAATACTGTGGCTTCTAACTCCTCCAGGGCGGAGGTGATTTAGGTGGCAGGTGGGGGATGGGGAATTGGTAAGGTCTAAATATATTTTGAAGGCATTATCCACAGGATTTGCTGATGGTTTGGTTATTGGGTTTTTGAGAAAGAGGGAAATAAAAGAAGACAATTTTTGGGTTTATAATATTTAATTATATTTCAAGATCTTTCTATGGTAATTTGGCTAATCAATTTTGCTATTTTTTTTGTTAGGTGAAATTTTGGAAATCCTCTTTTTCTGGGACATCACCCATTTCCTCCTTGTTTGCAAACATTTTTTTGAAGGGTTATAAATGATATTTTCTTAGAGATATAATTTTTTACCCTGAATTATAGTTCTTTGTGTATTTTCTATCTTCTTTATTAGATTTCAGTGTCTACAAAGGCATGGATAATTATATATTATCCTCCACACCACCTAGTACATTTCCTTGAATATAGCATTTTATAACCATGATTTTGGAATGAATTAATATATTAATTAATTTAGGTACTTAGGTAACATTTGTTCATTTATTGGAATGACGTTAACCTTAGTCTTCATCATTAGGGATCATCTTTGTAATAAATTGCAATAGCTTAAAAATATATTTAATTTTATTAAAATTTATAAAGATATTTTTAATATAACCTCTTCAAATATGCTTTTGTTGATAACTGGTGTGAGATCCAAGTGGAAGAGAGGGAAAATAAGCAGAGAGTTTGAGGAAAGAGACTTACTTTTATTGAGGATTTATAATGTGTCAGTCTCTCTTAAAGTCACCTGCATAGAAAATCTAATTTGATTTTCTTAATAATCCTTTGGAAATGACATTGTAATCCCCAGTTTACAGAGAAGTCTGGTTCTGGGAGAGGTTCAGTGATTTATCCAACACAACTAGTACGTGAAAGAGCCTTTGTCAACAGGAATGAGGAATTTCTATGAGTTTTAACATTAAAAAATATTTGTAGCATATATGAAAAATAAGAAGCAATAGCCTTTGTGGTTTTTTGGTTCTTATATATTTCTGTGGCAGGACTATAGGTGTGAAATGAGAATGGTGGTAACAGGATGGTTCTCCATCCTCTTAGGGTGTTGGAGAAACAGCTGCAAAGTCATCAACCTACAAGTATGTCTTGAACATCCATGTACCTAAATTAATGGAATCATGGCTGTGGTTTCATGTAAATTACAAAGGTATCTGTGCCAGTTTGAATGTATTATGTCCCCCAGAAAAAGCCATATTCTTTGAGGCAATCTTGTGGGGCAGACAGAATAGTGGGGGTTAAGTTGGAACATTTGAATTAGGTTGTTTGCATGGAGATGCGCCCCACCCAACTGTGGATGATAACTGATGGGATATTTCCATGAAGGCGTGGCCCCACCCATTCAGGGTGGGCCTTGATCAGTGGAGCCATATGAACGTGCTGGCTCAGGGAGATGGAACTCAGTGCAGCTGTGAGTGACGTTTTGAAGAGGAGCAAGCTTGCTAGAGAGGAACGTCCTGGGAGAAAGCCATTTTGAAACCGGAATTTTGGAGCAGACGCCAGCCACGTGCCTTCCCAGCTAACAGAGGTTTTCCGGACGCCATTTGCCATCCTCCAGTGAAGGTACCTGATTACTGATGTGTTACCTTGGACACTTTATGGCCTTAAGACTGTAACTGTATAGCCAAATAAACCCCCTTTTTATAAAAGCCAGTCCATCTCTGGTGTTTTGCATTCTGCAGCATTAGCAAACTAGGACAGTATCCCTGTCCTCAAAGAGCTTGGATTCTGTTGGGAATCCAGGCAACAAAGATGCAATGATGCAATGTTCAAATATGATAATCAAAAAAAGTGCCTTGTCGGGTCAGAGAGCTTTTGAGTTTATGGTGAGTTTTACAGTGGGTGTCTTCTTTTCTACCACAGCAGAAACATATCATCACAGCTTTTTCTGAAAGGGAAGGGCAAAATTCTTCACAGGGGACTGATATTCCCAGAGATTTCCTGAGAATATTGCCTCTAGACTCCAAGTGTGATAGTTTTATGAGAGGAGCTTGTTCACCTGCTCCCTACACACTTGCTTCACCTGTTTGTTCCTCAGGGTATAGATGAAGGGATTGAGCATTGGGGTCACCACGGTGTTGAGCAGAGCCACCACCTTGTTCCTGTCCTCCCCCTGACTGCCCTTGCCTGACCGGAAGTACATGAAGATGCAGCTGCCATAGACGAGAGACACGACAATGATGTGGGAAGAGCAGGTTGAGAAGCCTTTCTGTCTCTCCTTGGCTGAGGGGATGTGCAGGATGGTGTAGAGGATGTGGCCATAGCAGGTAGCTGTCACAGACAGAGTGCCCAATAAACTGAAGTTGGCAGCAAAAAAACCCAGAAGCTCTATTAGACTTGTGTCTGCACATATGAGTTCCATGAGAGGAAAATTGTCACAAAAGAAATGATTAATGATATTGGGGCCACAGAATGGCTGCTGAACTGTAATGAAACTTGGAATAGTGATGAGAAGGAATCCTGTCATCCACGAACAAAGGACTAACTGGACACAGACCCTTTTGCTCATGATGCTGGCATAGTGCAAGGGATTACATATGGCCACATACCTGTCAAAGGACATCACTGCCAGGAGATAAAACTCTGTGGTGCCCAGGAAGAAATAGAAGAAACTCTGTAGGAAGCAGCCTGGAAGGGAGATGGTCTTTCTTCCAGTCAGGATGTTGGTGAGCATCTTGGGGAAGATGACAGAGATGAACCAGATCTCTAGGATGGCTAAATTGCGGAGGAAGTAGTACATGGGGGTGTGGAGGCGCCTGTTCATGAGGGTGATGACCACGATGAGGAGGTTTCCCATGAGTGTGAGGAGGTAGGTCAGGAGGATCCCCAGAAAGATGAGCATCTGCATCTCACAGGCATCTGTGAGCCCCAGCAGGACGAATTCAGTGACACTGGTGCCGTTTCCCATGGCTCCTTAGTTCTCTGGGGATGGCCAGTCAGAGGTGGTCAGCATCAGGAGTTGTGATGTTCTGGAGATCTGAGGACAATCTGGAACAGAAAGGAAAGAGAGATGAGTGTCAGTTTGAGCTAAAGGAGTCCTTTATTTCTGCGAAGGACATATCTTCCCATCACTAACTACTCAGGCTGGTTTTGCAGAATCTCTGGGAGTCCCATTTCATATTTGGTCCTTGCTGTATCTGTGTATTAGAGGAGGAAGGAGTAATGTGCAGGGTGGGCTAAATAAGGCTCAACTCCAAAAATTTTACTTGTTTACATTCTCAACTTTTATTTCTGATTCTTCAAATAATTTCTTAGCCTTAGTGATAAAGCTTGCTTTAATACCTTTTATTCTTTATTCCCATTTTTGGTTTTCATCCATAAATAGTTCACATTTGAGTGTAATACCCTTCTGCTTAACATAGGCAGTCATAGATTCCTATCTTGAGGTAGACTGACTTAGAATCAGTCTTCTTATTGTGGTTTCAAGATTACCTGAATCTGAGCCTTTTAAACTAGTATTTGGATTAATAAAATAGGAAAGAAGGAAATCTGTAAGAGTAGAGTACAACTCTCACAAATTAGAAAATAAGAAAAATCTAATATATGCATAAATCAGAATTCCTATTTGGGAGTTTGGTATTCAAATTTCTTCTCCTTTTATATGCTTCTGCAGACCTAGAGTCTAGGTAAAATAGACTCTTTGCAATTCTTTGATTCATGATGCATTTTTCGTGTACTATGCTTTGCACATGGTATTGCTTCAGCTCTGAATCACTGGCCTTTCAAAATCTGTATATCCTTTAAGATTCTCCTTTATAATGCTATCTCCTCCATGAAGCTTTATCTTCTGAATGAATGATTCTTTCCTCTGTATCCCCATAATTTTATTATATCTCAATTTATTTTGATTGTATTTTATAGTTGTTTTTCATATGTTGCTCATTGTTTCAAACTTTTCTTTAATAGTCTTTGTATTTTCTACAGCACCTAGAACAAGTTTGTAGGAAATAATTAGCTTTAATAAACATTCATGGAATGAGTGAAAACTGCTCAAAGTTCTGTGGGATGGATTTCTTGGGTGTTTGACACACAAGTGACTGAGGACATGTCATTTATGTATTATTTCCAAGGGGATAGAAGACTTGCAGAGTCACTATGCCAAGTAGTATTAAGTTGGTCTGTCTGGAGACAGTTTGCTTTTATTTGTGAGGGGGTAGATGTGTCTCTTCACAATCATTCCCTGAAGGTTGACTCTCCATCTTTAGGTGGTCTAGAGTTTGATCTACTAAATAGACAGAGGTCTGGTTGGGTTCACTGGACGGCTTTTGGCAGCAAAACAACAACAACAACAAACTTAAAAAGTTCTCTCTTTCAAAGTTAGCATATGTGGAAATGCCCTTTCTTAAGCATTAACAGCTACTCTTTATTTATTAGGTGGAGCTGGAGAAAGAACTTTTGCCCATCTCTGGAGAAAAAGATTAGTTTAGGTACCTGGGAGGAAGGAGGTGCCTGGGGGTGGTGGTGGTGAAAGCACCAGTGCAATAAAAGTAGCATTAATGGAGAGGATGAAATGGTAAATTTTATGAACTTTTTCCTTTTTCATAATTTTTCCTTGTTTTTACACTACACTACTCAAAGTCTTGCACTCACTGCAATTACATCTAGCATTTGTTGACAGGCTGAAAGAACACAAAACAGTTGATAAGACTCTGATATATCTAAGGCTGTTCCTCAGGGGTTGTTTTGAGGCTCAACCTTGTCTGATTCATCAGCAGTATGAAAAAGTGGCATCTGCATCCTGATCGTTTGTTTCTAGAGTATGCCTTGGTAGCTGAGAAAATTGTCAAGCTCTTTCCAGGACAGAAGCAGAATCCAACATGAATGTGATACACAGAAACCTCATCATAGGCTAAAAGGGTGAGGATTATTTAATCCTGGGTAGGATATATTTGGAGAAGGATAGAAAGAGGAACTAAGATGTGAAACACCTAGATGTGAATGGGAGGGGTGGAAAAGTCTTAGGGTTCATACCGGATCCGGAGCTGTGTACCAGTGAACCATGCAAAGATAATGTGACCAACTAAAAGATACAGCACTTAGTGCTGCCAATACACTTCTATTTTTTTCTTACTTCATATGGGAAGTTACCAACTGACACTTCCTTTACCCAGTGTATGGGCAGAGAGTAATAAAATAAATATATATAATGGGGGGAGGATAATGGGTATGGGATGTTTTGGGTGTTCTTTTTTATTTTTATCTCTTTATTTTAGAGTAATGAAAATGTTCTAAAATTGATTGTGGTGATGATTGCACAACTATATGATGATACTGTGGGCCAATGAGTGAATGCTTTGGATGGATTATGTGGTCTGTGACTATATCTCAATAAAATTGCATTTTTAAAAAAAGGAAGTCACCAACTCAGGTACCTTCCAGATATAAAGGGTAGTAGGCTACTTCATGAAAATCAGACTTTCTCCCCTGTATATAACAGGTTTAATTAGTGAGAACCTGGACATGGCTGTATCTATCCACTTCCTACAATTCATTGTTTTAATGTACTGCCTGGTGGGATAGTCTCTATGGATGCCCTGGAGGATTGTCCTGCCACTGCTGGAACTGCATGCTCTTCTGGACAGTTCTCATTTGGAGTGGAATGAAATCTTTTGCCTCCAAGGAAAAGCCTTAAGAATTCCACCCACACTCAAAGTTAGCCGGATCTTTGGATTTTCCAAGGTGACAGTTACACAAAGCCTAGGGTCGGACATCTTGTTAATCAGGCTGGGCAAAGTTCCTCAATACTAATAGTAACTTAAAGGCTCTGACTGAATGAACACTGACCTAGCCCCTGCTGTGTTCCCAGATAGATATGGAGTTGGTGCTGAAGTTACAAATGAGACCTGATACCTGTTCTTTTTGTGCCAGATCTTATAAAGAAATATAAAGAACAAATTCCCATAAAAGGAGGTTTAAGGAAGCCCCTTGCCATCCTTTTAGGGTTCAAGTTGGAGATAACCCCATAGGATCTGGGATAGGTGTCTAGCAACCCTTTGCAGAAGTCCCAATCAGGCCATTCCAAATATGCTACTTACAGGATTGTAGAAGATGCCTGGTTCTCAAAGGTGTTTCATGAGGTTGTGATATTGTCTGTGGGACTTAAATGCAGGTCTTATACTGTTGATATGAGATCTTCAGCTCTCATGAGTTTGATGGCGTTCTCTAAATACCTGTCTTTTTCCAAACAGGCAGCTATGTCATTCAGCCTACAGTGTTTGATGAGATTAAATGTTTTGAAATCTTCCATTTTTCAGCAAGCTCCTCCTGTGAATGCCTTGGAAAAGTACAGTTATCATTTGGAGCAATCCTTCTTCATCCTCCTCTTGGAATAACGGGGTGATTCTGACTTTTATTTCATCTTCACATGTCCAAGTCTCAGTAAGGCGATGTTTTTCTGTGGGTATTGGGGATCTAGGAGACAGTGGATGAGTTAACCCTGGAATAAACTTGTCTCTTTGTGGAGCTGACATCATTGCTGAAAGTTTTGGGTTGCAGCTTTTTTTTTTGTAAAGGGATCTACTCTTCTTCCTAGTTTGATGGGGCTTGGGATCCCCAGAGAATGAGTATAATGAGCCTCAGTTGGCCTCTTCCCAACTCTCTTGGCTGTTACTGACTACAGCTTTCAAAATAAAAGTTTTCTTTGTTTGTTCAGATCCAGAATCACAGTTCCTTTTCAATTATAGTAATGATTTCAATTACGCTTCTGGAATTAGGGGCCCATATCTAATATTAGACAGTTGTATTGTTATGGGATACAAGGAACCATCACAAGTATTAAGAAGCCTTGTTCAATTCTATCCTGACCCTTATCCCACAGGAACTGGGATATGGTACAAGTTGGGTGCTGGGAAAAGGCCAAAAAGAAGGAAATGAAAAGTTGGGATTAAAATATTTTTCTTTGCTTAAAAATGTAATAGCATAATATCAGTGAATCATACAGTTAAAAAAAGGAAATTTTGAAGTATGTTACCATAATAAAATTTTTTTAAATGTAAAAACATTTGGCCAAAAAAAAAAAAAAATCAGGATCCAAGTACATGAAACTCTGAATAGGAAGTGAGATCTGGTAGGTATATACAAATTAAGGTGAAATCCCGATACATCCCAAAGTAGTTTGGGCAGAGAATAAAAACATATTTGCAGACCTCCCCTGAGGAACTGGGGAAAAATGCAGAAATGTTGGACATCCCCACCCGGGATATTGCTGATATTCTCACAAACATTGAGGACTACCAATTTAGTAGGCCGAACCCTTGATCTGGGGGCTTTCCTTTATGAAGCTTGACTGCAAAGGAGAGGCTAAGCCTACTTATAATTGTGTCTAAGAGTCACCCCAGAGAACCTCTTTGTGGCCTATCTCTCTCTAAGCCAACTCAGCAGGTAAACTAACTGCCCTCCCCACTACATGGGACGTGACTCCTAGGGATGTAAATCCCCCTGGCAATGTGGGACATGACTCCCAGGTATGAGCTTGGACCTGGCATCGTGGGGTTGAGAAAATCTTCTTGACCAAAAGGGGGAAGAGAAATGAAACAAAATAAAGTTTCAGTGGCTGAGATTTCAAATCGAGTCGAGAGTCACTCTGGAGGGTATTCTTATATGCCATATAGATACCCTTTCAGTTTTTATGTGTTGGAATGGCTAAAGGGAAATATCTGAAGCTGTCAAACTGCAACGCAGTAGCCTTGATTCTTGAAGACGATTGTATAACTATGGCTTACACGGTGTGACTGTGTGACTGTGAAAAACCTTGTGGCTCACATTCCCTTTATCCACTGTATGGACAGATGAGTAGAGAAATGGGGACAAAAATTAAATGAAAAATAGGGTGGGATGGGGAGATGGAATATTTTAGGTGTTCTTTTTTACTTTTACTTTAATTTTTTTGGAATAAGGAAGTGTTCAGAAATTTATTGTGATGAATGTACAACTATATGATGGTACTGTGAACAATTGTACACTGTGGATGATTGTAGGTTATATGAATATATCTCAATAAAACTATTAAGAAAATCAGAATCCCATGCTCAAGGCATAGTCAAGAAAGGCAGAACAAATAGTGGAGAATAGGTTTAGTTCTCAATAATGCTCAATAAGGATAATTGGAGTCATCAAAAAAATTTTTGTTATTCAATTTTCAATGTTGTTTACAAGAAACTTAAAGCAGATTATTTTATTGACATTTTCCCTCATTATAGAAGCAAATCCTTGTATATAGTAGTTTGGAGCTGTTATGTACCCCAGAAAATGCCATGTTCCTTTATTCTATTCCTCTGGGTGCAGACCTGTGGTGGGTGAGACCTTTTGGTTAGGTTATTTCAGTTGAGAGGTGACCACCCCATTCAAGGTGGGTCTTAAATCCTTTTACAGGAGTCCTTTATGAGAAGATAAAGGACAGCAAAAGCAGAGAGAGCAGAGAGAGAAAAGCCCCAGAGAAGCTCAGAGAGGACCCACAGAAGCTTAGAGAGGAGGCCACTGGAACCAGAAGCTGAAAGCAATGAAACCCAGTAGAGAAGGACAAGCAGACACCGGCCCTGTGCCTTCCCATGTGACAGAGGTGTCCCAGATGCTGGCAGCATTTTTTCAGAGTCCAGGTATCATCTTGTTTATGCCTTAATTTGGACATTTTCATGGCCTTAGAATTGTAAATTGTAAGTTAATGAATTCCCATTGTAAAAACCAACCCGTTTCTGGTATATTGCATTCCACTAGCTTTAGCAAACTGAAACACTTGTATAATATAGAAAATTTCAAACTCTAGAAAAAAATTTTTTTAAATCCCTCAATTTTCCCAACTCAATACCAATAATAGTTTGGTACATTTTTTTCCCAGATTTTTTCTATGCATTTCTTACAAAGGTGTGATGTATTCTATATAACTTTGCTACTCAAAGGGCCTTATTGATGAGAATGAGGAGTGATGCCCCAGCTATCTGTGTGGACCGATGACCTGGAGCCAGATGGGACGATGCCGGGGAACTAGATGAGCAAAGGACTGGGTTCTTCTTTGCCTCCTTTCATCCTCCTCAGAATGTAGGCACAACCCTGAAGAAACATGTGTTTGTGGGAAAACCCAGAATTGACTGAGATTTAGTTTCCACCCTCAGGTTAACAGGGTGTCTGAGGAAATAAAGGTGAGTTTTTTAAAAATCAAGAGAATTAAATTTGGAGCACACATGAATTATTAATTGAGATTAGTTTTTGCTTTACCTGGCATCAGATACTGCTATATATCAATTAATTAATGTTTTTGTAAAATGCATGAGAAGTGTAAGTACATATATCAAATTTCTGTAAACATTGCAATGTAATACATAATTTAGATTATTAATACTTTCTCTGTAAAAATGTGGCCATATTGAGTGAAATCAACCAGATACTAAAGAGCAAATATTGTATGATCTCACTGATATGAAATAATTAGAATAAGCAAACTCATAGGGTCATAATCTAGCATAAAGTTTACCAGGGAACAGGGTGGGGGTAAGGAATGGGAAGTTAAGGCTTAAAATGTACAGGTTCCTCTTTGGAATGATGGAAATGTTTGGTAATGGATGGTGGTGATTGTAGCACAACATTGTGAACATAATTAACAGCACTGAATTATATACTTGCATGTGGTTAAAAGGGGAAATTTTAGGTTATATATATATTACCAGAAGAAAATTTTTTTAAAAAATCCATGGAGCTACACAATGCAAACAGTGACCCGTAGGTTAAACCATGGACTATAGTTACTAGTACAATTATAAAAATATGCTTTCATTAATTGTAACAAATATACTGTACCAATGTAAGGTGTTAATAATAGGGTGATATAAGGGAACTCTGCATTTTATGCATGATTTTTTCTGTCAATTCAGAACTTCTCTAAAAAAGAATGCGGCGGCCTTCCACTACTTTGAGGGCTAGTGTGTCTTACTCCATTCACTATGTGCATAGTGGAAAAGACTTTGACCTTTGAGTCAGATAAACCAGGTATTAGTGGTATTTGTTGAGACTTGCTTTGTTGTCCTTTGGTGATCAATTTTTGTAAATGATCTATATGTGTTGAAAGGATTGTACATTTTCTAATTTTTAGATGCTGGGTTCTATATTTGTTCATGAGATCAAACTTGTTAATTTTGTACAGCCTTAAAAACATTTTGTCTGATTTGTATATCAGTTTCTGAGAAAGGTATGTTAAATCTCCTACTATGATTGTGATTTATTAGTTATTCCTTGTAGTTCTGTCATTTTTTGCTTTATATCTTTCAAGGCTATATGGATAGATGTGTATAGGTTCAAGATTCTTATATCTTCCTTCTATTGTTATATAACAAACCTCTTTATCCTTCATAGTGTTTTTTTAAAATTTTGCTTAAGATTCTATTTAGTCTGAAATTAATAGAGCAATACTATCTTTCTTCTATGTATCTTTCTATGTATATTCCCATCCCTTTACCTTATCAGCCTTTTTGGATCACTATGCATTAAGTGTATTTGCTTAAACAACTTGTACTTACTTTGTTTTAGATGTGTGTCCAATTTGGGGTAGTCTGTCTTTTAATTAGATGTAATATATTTATAACTGTATGTAACATATTTATTGTGATTATTTATATTTTAGGATATATTTGCACTATATTTTTTGTACTTTCTATTTACCTTGATTGCGGGATACTGATTACGTGCTTCAACCTGGCGGGCCTGGGCCGGGGGACCGGATCCACCCCTGGGGAGGGTAGTGGGTACGGGTGACAGCGCCCTCCACAGCCCCCCGGGCCTGAGAAGGTGAGGCCGGAGGCAGGCCCCAATTCCTCACCCAAAACCAACCGTTGAAGGAAGCTTGCCGGGTAAGACCGCCTCCCTCGTCTAACCACTCAACCCCTCCGTTACAATGCAACGTCCCCTACTGCCAGTGCGCATGCACCAATCATTGTGCAACACCCAACAACCAACCTCCGCGCCCTCTCAGAACCAATCCAAGCCTTTAACCTCTACAGCTACCCCGCCCTCTAGACCGCCCGTTATAAGCTTGTACTCTCCCCTAATAAACTCTCTTCGTTTCTTCACCCTAAAAAGAAACGTGTCCCGCCTGTTCCTTTCTCGCCACCCTCCATACTTTGCACGCCTCCGCCGGAGACCTGGCCAAGTCCCCCGCCTCGCCCTCGCCTCCGGAAAAGAGCCCCCGCCGCCGGTACCCTCCGAGCAATCCTGAGAGCCTAGGATTTAGCGACCGGCCGCCACCCCCCCCCCAGACGAATCAACTGCGACCGCACTTGATTTTTCTTTTTTCTCCTTTATTTTCTCTCCCCAATTTCTTGTATTCTCTTGGATTGATTGGGTTTTCTTTATTAATCTTCATTTCCTATTTTTATTTTGGAAGTTAAACATTTTGTTTCTCTTCTTTTAGTAGTTTTAGATTTTTTAAAGCATTTTTATTGAAATATACTCACATACCATACAATCCATCCAAAGTGTACTATCAATGGCTTTTCGTATACTCAGAGAGTTGTGTATTCATCACCACAATCAATTTTAGAACATTTTCATTATTCCAAAAAGAAATACCCCATACCCTTTAGCAGTCACCTCTCAATCCCTCTATCCTTCCCCATCCCTCCATAATCACTAATATGTTTCAGTCTCTATAGTTTTCTTTATATGTATATTTTATATAAATGAAGCTTACAATATGTAGTACATTGTGTCTGGTTCTTTCACTTAACATAATGTTTTTGTTTTTAAAAAATTATTATTTTTTTTAAATTAGAGAAAGTGTAGGTTTATGGAAAAGTCATGTAAAAAATACAGTAGTCCCATTTACTGCTCTGTTGACACTTTGCATTAGTGTGGTACCTTTGTTACAATTCGATGAAAGAATATTAAAATAGAACTATTAATTATAGTCATAGTTAACATGAGGTGTATTTTTCCCCAGATACCACCCTATTATTAACACCTTGTATTAGTTTCCTACATTTGTTATAATTCATGATAGAACATTCTTGTACTTGTGCTATTAACCCCAGTCCATCGTCCACAACAGGGCTGACTGTGTCATACAGTCCCCTGTATTATCTTCTAACTTACATTCTAGTAATATACATGACCCAAAACTTCTCCTTTCAAGCACATTTACATACTTAATTCAGCGCTGTTAATTTCACTCACAATAATGTGCTACCATCACCTGCATCCATTTCCAAACCTTTACAATCAACATAAATAGAAATTCTGTACAAATTAAGCATCAGCTCCCTATTCTCTACCCCAATTTATCCTCAGGTAACCTAAATTCTAGATTCTAACTCTATGAGTTTGTCAGTGAGACCATACAATATTTGTCCTTTTGTACCTGGCTTATTTTACTCAGCATAATGTCCTCAAGTTTCATCCATGTTGTCGCATACATCAGGACATTGTCATGAAAGTGAAAAGACAACCTACTCAACAGGAGAAAATGTTTGGAAATCACATTTCCATTAAGGGCTTAATATCCAGAATATATGAAGAAATCCTACAACTCAACAATAAAAAGACAAATAACCCAATTTAAAAATGGGCAAAAGACTTGAATAGCCTTTTTACAGCTAACTAATATTCCATCATGTGTGTGAGTATGTGTGTGTGTGTACCATGTTTTGTTCATCCTTTCATCAGTTAATGGGCATTTGGGTTGCTTCCATATTTTGGCAATTCTTAATAATGCCTCTATGAACATTGGTGTGCAAATGTTTGTTTGAATCTTTGCTTTCAAGTCTTCTGAGTGTATACCTAGTAGTGGATTGCTGGGTCATATGGTAATTCTATACTTAGCTTCCTTAAGATCTGCCAAACTGCCTTCCATAGCTGCTGCACCGTTTTATATTTCTACCAGCAATGAATTAGTGTTACTGTTTCTCCACATCCTCTCCAAACTTTTAATTTTTCTGTTTTTTAAAGAGTAGCCATTCTAGTGGGTGTGAAATAATTTAGATTGTGGTTTTGATATGCATTTCCCTAATAGTGATGTCAAGCATCTTTTCATTCATTTATATATCCTCTTTGGAGGCTATTCAAGGCTTTTGCCCATTTTAAAATTTTAAATGGGTTGTTTGTCTTTTTATTGTTGAGTTGTAGCATTTCTTAATATAGTCTGGATATAAACCCTTATTGGAAATGGGGTTTCCAAGTGTTTTCTCCTGTTAAGTAGGTTGTTTTTTCACTTTCATGACAACATCCTTTGATGCACCAAAGTATTTATTTTTTCTTTTGTTGCTTGTGCTTTGGGTGTAAGGTCAAAGAAACTATTACCTAACACAAGATCCTGAAGATGATTCCAAACATTTTCTTCTAGGAGTTTTATAGTCTTGGCTCTTATATTTAGGTCTTCGATCCATTTTCAGTTAATTTTTGTGAGATTAGGGTCCTCTTTCATTCTTTTGCATTTGGATATCCAACTCTCCCAACATTATTTGTTGAAGACTATTCTTTCCCAATTGAGTGTACTTGGCAGTCTTGTAAAAACTCAGTTGACTACAGGAGTGAGGGTCTATTTCTGAACCCTCAGTTTGATCCCATTGGTTGATACCTCTCCTTGTGCCAGTACCATGCTGTTATGGCCACTGTGGCTTTGAAATGTCCTTTAAAGCAAGGAAGTGTGTGTCCTCAAACTTTGTTCTTCTTTTTCAGGATGTTTTTGGTTATTCAGGGCCCCTTACCCTTCCAAATAAATTTGATAATTGGCTTTTCCATTTCTGCAAAGTAGGCTGTTGTAATTTTTTATTGGGATTGCATTGAAATTATAAATCATTTGGGTAAAGTTGAAATCTTAATGATACGTAGTCTTCCAACCCATGAACATGGAATGTCCTTCCGTTTATTTAGGTCTTTGATTTCTTTTAGTAATATTTTGTAGGTTTTTTTTTTAAAGTTTATAGATTTAATATAAAGTACAAAGTATAAGTATAATAATTAATCCTAGACCAAAAATGTAAACATAATTGAATCTGCTATACAAAGGAAGAGTATATTGTATTTGAAAGTAAATAAATCAATTCAGCCTTATTATGTCCTTTATGTCATTCAGATTATTGGAAACTTCTCCCTAAAACCTGTTACAGAAAGCAAGTCATCAGATGGGTTCTTCCCTCTTCCCTTTTTTTAAAAATTTTATTTATTTTTATTTTTATTTATTTTTTATTAAATTCAGTTTTATTGAAACACATTCACACACCATACAATCATCCATGGTATACAATCAACTGTCCACAGTATGATAACATAGTTATGCGTTCATCACCACAATCTGTCTCTGAACATTTTCCTTACATCAGAAAGAACCAGAACCAGAATAAAAAATAAAAGTGAAAAAAGAACACCCAAATCATCCCCCATCCCACTTCATTTGTCCTTTAGTTTTTATCCCCATTTTTCTACTCATCCATACACTAGATAAAGGGGGTGTGATCCACAAGGTCTTCACAATCACACCGTCACCCCTTGTAACCTACATTATTATATAATTGTTTTCAGGAGTCGAGACTGCTGGGTTGGAGTTTGGTAGTTTCAGGTATTTACTTCTAGCTATTCCAATACATTAAAACCTAAGAGGTGTTATCTATATAGTGCATAAGAATGTCCACCAGAGTGACCTCTCGACTCCATTTGAAATCTCTCAGCCACTGAAACTATTTCGTCTCATTTTGCATCCCCCTTTTGGTCAAGAAGATACTCTCAGTCCCACGATGACGGGTCCACATTCATCCCCGGGAGTCATATTCTGCATTGCCAGGGAGATTTACAACCCTGGGAGTTGGGTCCCACGTAGGAGGGAGGTCAGCGAATTCACCTGTCGAGATGGCTCAGTTAGAGAGAGAGAGGGCCACATCTGAGCAACAAAGAGGTACTCAGGGGGAGACTCTTAGGCACAATTACATGCAAGTTTAGACTCTCCTTTGCGGTAACGAGCTTCATAAGGGCAAGTCCCATGATCGAGGGCTCAGCACATCAAACCGCCAGTCCTGATGTTTGTGACAACATCAACACCAGTCCAGGTGAGGATGTCCAACACATCCACACCTTCCCCCAGATCCTTGGGGTTGGGGAGGGGGAGGCTGTAAATATATTTTTTATTATCTGCTCAAATTACTCTGGGATGTGTCACTATTTCACTCCAGGCTATACTAACCTACCGTATCTCACTTCCTATTCAAAGTTCCATGCAATTGTGGTGTTTGAACAAATTGACTGTAGAGTTGTACCATTTAGAAAATTTAGATCCTGTACCAAATAGATATCTCTTCCCTTGGTCTCATATGGAAGTTGAAGTTTTAAAACACAATCAATTTCAACCTTTACCCTTTGGCCTGGCTTGCCCTGGTCTTAACCAGACCTGCTTCATTCATATCACTATCACTAATTGAAGTCTGGGCTCTTTTTCAGCTTTTTTTTTTTTTTTTTGACAGTGGCTGTATGCACTAATACTGACATTCATATCTGCCGAGCTTTAGCTCTGAGTTTCAGGTGTCTTTGATTTCTTTTCGTAATATTTTGTAGGTTTTTAAGTACAAGTTCTTTTCATCCTTGGTTAAATTTATTCCT
This sequence comes from Choloepus didactylus, assembly GCF_015220235.1. Classification (NCBI taxonomy): domain Eukaryota; kingdom Metazoa; phylum Chordata; class Mammalia; order Pilosa; family Megalonychidae; genus Choloepus; species Choloepus didactylus. Next base: position 156,868,851 of record NC_051310.1, on the reverse strand, counting down.
AGATATTTGATTTTTTTTTAGTTACTATTGTGAATGCAATTTCTTCTTGATTTCCTCATCTTGCTCATTACTAGTGTATAGAAACACTACTGATTTTTGCATGTTGATCTTATTCCTCACCACTTTGCAGAATTCGTTTATTAGCTCTAGTGGCTTTGTTGTCAATTTTTCAGGACTTTCTATATATAGGATCATGTCATCTGCAAGTAGTGGATGTTTTATTTCTTCCTTTCCAATCTGGATGCCTGTTCTATTTGTTTTTCTTGCCTAATTACTCTGGCCAGAACTTCCAGTACAATTGAATAGCAGTGGTGACAGTGGGCATACTTGTCTTGTCTTAGAGGGACAGCTTTCAGTCTTTCATTATAAAGTAGGATGTTACCTGTGGGTTTTTCTTATATGCCTTTTATTATGTTGAGGAAGTTTCCTTCTATTCCTATCTTTCAATCTGTTTTTGTCAAGAAAAGATGCTGAATTTTGTCAAATGCCTTTTCTGCATGATTGAGGTGAGCATGTGGTTTTTCCTCTTCATTTTGTTCATGTGATGTATTACATTAATGGATTTTCTTATGTTGAACCACGCTTGCTTACATGGGATAAAACTCGCTTTTTGGTAGAATTCACCTGTGAAGCCATTTGGTCTTGGGCTTTTCTTTGTTGGGAGTTTTCAATGATTGATTTAATCTTTTTACTTGTAATTGTTCTGTTGAGATTTTCTATTTATTCTAGAGTCAGTGTAGGTTGTTTGTGTGTTTCTAGGAATTTGTCCATTTCATCTTAGTTGTCTAGTCTGTTGGCATACAGTTGTTCAAAGTATCCTCTTATGATTCTTTTTATTTCTGTGGTCAGTAGTAATGTCCCTCCCTCTCATTTATGATTTTATTTATTTGCATCTTCTCTCTTTTTTTCTTTGTCAGTCTAGCTAAATGTTTGTTAATTTGATTGATCTTTCCAAAGAACCAACTTTTGGTTGTTAATTCTCTCTATTGCTTTTTTATTCCCAGTTTCATTTATTTCTGCTCGAATCTTTGTTATTTCTTTCTTTCTGCTTGCTTTAGGATTAGTTTGCTGTTTTTTTTCTAGTTCCTCCTGGTGTGCAGTTAGGTCTTTTATTTTAGTTCTTTCTTTTTTTTTAATGTAAGTGCTTAGGGCTATAAATAGCCCTCTCAGCACTGCCTTTGCTGCATCCCATAAATTTTGATACGTTGTGTTCTTGTTTTCGCTTGTCTTAAGACATTTACTGATTTACTTTTCAATTTCTTCTTTTATCCACTGATTGTTTTCAAGAGTGTTATTTAACTTCCATATATTTTGGATTTTCCAGTTCTCTGCCTGTTATGATTCCCACCTTCATTCCATTAGAGTCAGAAAAGAGCTTTATATGATTTCAATGTTTCTAAATTTATTGAGACTTGTTTTGAGACCCTACATGTGGTCAATCTTGGAAAATGAGTCATTGCACATGAAAAGAAAGTATATCCTGCTGTGTTGGGGTGCAATGTTCTGTATGTGTCTGTGGGGAACTGAGTCTTCCATGTTGCCTGAGGCATATCTGGGGTGGTGGCTTAGAACGCTGAGCCGCAGGCCTGCATAGAATGCCATGCAGGCCCGCCCTGTAAAGATGTGTGTCTTGTGACTACCATTGTCTTAAACCTAGATTGTATTCACCTGATGTAAACCTAGATTGTATACACCTGATGTAAACATAGGTATCTGGTGGGCTCTCCCCCACCTGAGCACCTTTAGCATATACACCTGATCTTCTGAAATAAATAGCTGGAGCAAGGCTGCATTGTTGTCCACTTAGCACGAGATGCAAGTGGGCCCCCTGCTCCCTTAATTCTTAGCTTTGTGTCCATGTCTCATTCCTGCGTCGCCCTGTCAGCAATATGTGTCTGTTAGGTCCAGTTCATATATAATATTATTCAATTTCTCTGTTTCCTCTTTGGTCTTCTGTCTAGATACTCTGTTTATTGATGAGAGTAGTATATTGAAGTATCCAACTATTATTGTAGCGGTTCTATTTCTCCTTTCAATTTTGCCAGTGCTTGCCTCATGTATTTTGGGGCACTGTTATTAGATGCATAAATATTTATGGCTGTTATTTCTTCTTGGTGGATTGTCCCTTTTATTACTATACAGTGTCCTTCTTTGTCCCTTGTAACAGCTTTTGACTTAAAATCTATTTTGTCCAATGTTTGTATAGCTACCCCAGCTCTTTTTTGGTTACTATTTGCATGGAATATTTATTTCTGTATTTTCACTTGCAACCTATCTGTGTCTTTGTGTCTAAGGTGAATTTCTTGTTAACAATATATAGTTGGATCTTGCATTTTTGTCCATTCTGTCAACCTGTGTCTTTTGATTGAGAAGTTTAAAACATTAACATTCAGTGTTATTACTATAATAGCAGTACTTCAGCTATTTTGTCCTTTAGTTTTTATACGTTGTTCTGGTTTGCTAATGCTGCTGGAATGCAAAACACTGGAAATGGATCGGCTTTTATAAAAGGGGGTTTATTTGGTTACACAGTTAGAGTCTTAAAGCCATGAAAGTGTCCAAAATAACACATCAACATTTGAGAACCTTCACTGGAGGATGGCCAATGGAGTCTGGAAAACCTGTTAGCTGGGAAGGCACGTGGCAGGCATTTGCTCCAAGTTCTGATTTCAAAATGGCTATTTTAGTTTTTTAATTTGTACAAATTCCCCATTCCTGTTGACAAAGGCTCTTCCACATACTGGTTGTCTTTGAATAGTCACTGTCACCCAGCACCAGACTTATCCATCCCTAAGGATTATTATGAAAGTAAGATCAGAAATTCTATGCACATACTTTAAAAAGAGACTGGAAAATAATAGGTCCTCAATAAATGTTAGTTTCTTTCCTCAAACTCTCCTCCTATTTTCCTTCTCTTCCTCCTGGATCTCACACCAGGTATCAACAAAAGCAATTTTGAAGAGTTTATATTTAAAATGTTATTAATTTTATATAAAGTTACATACACTATTTAACCTATTGCAACTTATTATGAAGACGATCTCTAATGATAAAGAATAAGGTAAACAAAGGTATATCAATAAATGAACAAATATTGACTAAATATCTAAATTAAATAGCATATTTAAAATCATTACAATAAAAAGGTCATATTCCAGGAAATGCGTTAGGTGGTATGGGGGATAATACATCATTGCCCACACTTTTGAAGAAACTGAAATCTAATAAAATAGAAAATGCACAATGAACTATAATTTAGGGTAGAAAATGATACTTGTAAGAAAATACTGTATACAATCCTTCAACAGTAAATAGGAAAACCAGAAAGAAACAGATGATGCCCGGGAAAAGGAGGATTTTCAGAAATTCACATGAGAAGAAATAGAAAAAATAGTAAGATGAATTACCATAGAAAGATCTTGAATTCTGATGAAATATCTACTATAAAACAAAAAACCGTGGTATCTTGGACTCCTCTTTTTCTCAAAAACCATACAACCAATCCATCAGCAAATTCTGTGGATTATATAGTTGAAATGTATATAGACCTCACCCCTCCTTCCCACCACCACCACCACCACTACAATCTTTGTCTATTTCCTCTAGGGTCTCCATCTCCCACCTGCCACCCACACCCTCCTCATAACCCCAAAGGAATTGGAAGCCACAGGCAGGGAAGGTGCATTGCCGAGTTCAGAAAGAGAAGCCAACAACACACACCCTTTCTCTCTGAAAGTTTCCTAACTGAAATCTTCAGGACACAGGTAGAATGGGTAAGCTTTAACTTTAAAGCTCATCATTTTTAAACAATTGCCTAACTTGGAGAAGTAAAAAAGCCTAATTTGGACTAATAGTGAATGGGAACTTTTTGAATTAAATGAGTGGCTAAAAAAAATGGACCTGTCCACGATTCTGTCCAAGGATCAAGAAATGAATAACTCCACAAACAGGATTGAGTGGTGTACCAGTCAGGGTAAACCAGAGAATTGGAACCAATAGATTTGTGTGTGTGTGTGTGTGTGTGCGCACATAAAGAGGCACGCACATAAAGAGATTTAAGGAATTGGCTCCCATGAGTGAGGGGATTGGCAAGTCTGAAATTCATGGACAGTTCAGCAGGCTGGAAACTCAAGCAAGAGTGGAGATTGCGGTGTTGAGTCTAAACTCTGCAAGCCAGGATGGCAAGCTGGAATCTTAGATGGGAGTTGATGTTATAGTCTTAAAGCAGAATTTTCTTCAACTCTGGGAAATCTCAGCTGTTTGTTCTTAAGGCCTTAAAATGATTGGAGAATGTGAACTACTTTAACGAGGATAATCTTGTTTTATTAAAGTTAACAGATATAAATGTTGATCACATCTACAAAATACCTTCACAGCAATACCTAGACTAGTGTTTGACCAAACTTCCGAGCAAATAGTGTAACCACGTAGACAAAAAAAAAAAAACAAAAAAAAACCATCAGTTCATCCCTTGTCACCTTGGCATTCATAAACATCTCCTTAAAACATGCTTAATCTCCAAATAAAGACACTAAAAAAAATCATACTCTGCCTAACATGTCACCAGTCTCCTGCATACAACCACAAGCACACTAACCCTGTTCTAGTTTGCTAACGCTGTGGAATGCCAAACACCAGAGATGGATTGGCTTTTATAAAAGGGGGTTTATTTGGTTACACAGTTACAGTCTTAAGGCCATAAAGTGTCCAACGTAACACATCAGCCATCAGGTACTTTCACTGGAGGATGGCCAATGGTGTCTGGAAAACCTCTGTTAGCTGGGAAGGCACGTAGCTGGAGTCTGCTCCAATGTTCTGGTTTCTAAATGGCTTTCTCCCAGGATGTTCCTCTCTAGGCTGCAGTTCCTCAAAAATGTCACCCTTAGTCGCACTTGGGATATTTGCCCTCTCTCAGCTTCTCCGGAGCAAGAGTCTGCTTTCAACGGCCATCTTCAAACTGTCTCTCATCTGCAGCTCCTGTGCTTTCTTCAAAGTGTCCCTCTTGGCTGTAGCTCCTCTTCAAAACGTCACTCACAGCTGCAGCTCCACTGAGTTCCTTCTGTTTTTCAGCCCATTTATATGGCTCCACTGATCAAGGCCCACCCTGAATGGGTGGGGCCATGCCTCCATGGAAATATCTCATCAGAGTTATCACCTACAGTTGGGTGGGGCACATTTCCATGCAAACAACCTGATACAAACATTCCAACTTAATCCCCACTACTATGTCTGCCCCACAAGATTGCATCAAAGAATATGGCTTTTTCTGGCGGACATAATATATTCAAACCAGCACAAATCCCTACCCTCTTTCCTGTGTTATTATCAACCCTTTCCATCTTCCATGTCATTTTGTTTTAAATGATACTCACCAAATTAGTCATAATTATTATTGCTTTCTATAGTTAATATTGTTTAGATTTACAAACATGTACCAAGTTATTTGCTTACCATTACTTCTTGCATCTCTTTCCTTACACCTGGTTTCAGTTTTCTTCTACCTGAAGTAAATCCTTTAACAGTTCATTCAACAAGGGTTTGAAAGTGATAAACAGTCTTTGTCTGAAAATATCTTTCCTTCACATTCATTCTTTATTTTTTTTTTCACATTCACTCTTGAATGAATGTTCTGCTGGATATAGACTTAACTCAGAGTTGACAGTTTTGTTGTCTTGGCTTCTTGAATTTTAATTGTTTCTTTTCCTCTTTGTTGCTGTTCAGATTTCTGCTCTGTCAAATTGTTGTCCATTGATCTTTTATCCCTAGTAACTTTAAGATTTTCTTTTTATCTCTAGAGACTGGTAGTTTTACTTTGATAGTCTGAGGAAGATTTATAATTAATATATACTGCTTCTGATCCAATGTAGTTTTTTAGTCAGAATTATTGCCTTATAATTGAATCTGGGAATTTATTATCTATTATCCCTTTCTTTGAAGTTTATTTTTTTTTACCAAAGTTATACATATGCATATTTTTAAAATATCACAAAGTCCTACAAGATTTGTTATGAAAAACAGTTTTCTCCCCCCTCTCATTTCCCTAGTTTTTCCTTTCCCAGTGGCAACCACTCTTGGTACTTGATCATGTTTCTAAATAGCATGCTTGTATTGTTACTTCTTGATTTTTAAGTAAAAAGCAATATTGTTGAATTCTTACCATGGAAGATGAGAATTTTACTCTCTTTTTACTCTTGCCATCACCACACATATGTTCCCCATCCCTCCAATATATTTATATTGCAATTTTGGTTCAATTAATATTTGGTGTTTAAATGAATAATGCAAATACTATTCTTGACTCATTTCTTACACTTTTTTTATCTTTCATGAAATTAATAATTGTCTTGTTTTGAAATTTGATTAGTTTTTTACATATTTCCACTAAAACAACCCTTAACTCTTTGCAAATTATCTAGTATTCTTAAGAATTCACATGTTTTTATCAATTTTGTCATCCAGAAGAAGTCTCTCCTAGAGCCTTATGAACTGTTTCAATCTAGATGCTTGCCCAGCCCTCTATATTTGGTTTTTTAATATCACCAGCACCTGAGGATATCCCCATGCCATTATCCTGTGGATTCACTGAAACCAATTCCTGTTCCCATGCCTTCATATTTCTTGATTTACTCCTTCATTTTTTGTAGCACATCATCCAATAGCTTATTGAGAAAGGATGCATGAAGTGTAAATTTATTTGAGAATTTGTGTGAAAATATCTTTATAAATTTCCTGACAATAGATCAATGACTTGTCTGGGTGTAAAAATCTAGTTTGGTCTGATTTCTTGATGCTGAACTAATACTTCTGCAGTCTCCCTCCCTCATGATCAATCATGGAATAACTACAGAGAGAAAACACAAAAATTAGAAAATACCGTGAAATGTGCCCAAACTGAACGACAGTGTACCTTAATCCAATATGGATGAAGTGCTTATGAGCAAAGGAAATTGGATACAAAGAGAGAAGCCACTGGAAGAGCAAGAAACCATAAATCACTCGGACCCAGAGGAGAAGTGAGAAGATACCACCATGTGCATTACTGTGACAGAAAAGCCAAGGACCAAGGATCACTAACAGCCAGCCTCAGAACTCCATGATCTTCAGGGAGAAAACATTGCCTTGCTGGCGCCTCGATTTTTGCCTCAAAACTGTAAGCCAATGAATTCCCAGGTATAAGCAGAAAAAACAATACTGTGAAAAATCTCTGGGTTTCTGGGGATAATGTATGGGAGCTGTTTAGAACAGGTATGTGTGTGCATGCATGTATGTGTGTGCATGCACACATGGCTTTTTCTTGGAGCAAGCTGAGAACTCTGATGTAGGTTTTTGATGAATCCCCAAGAAGAAATTGGCTGACTGAACTAGAGATGGAAAGTCTGTCTTCTAAATGCTGAAATTACCACTTCTCCTTTTAAAGTCTTCACCTGATTGGATGAGACCTCACTCATCTTTAAAGGCAGTCTCCTCAGTTGATTATAGATGTAATATCAGCTGTAGATGCAATCAACTTACTGACAATTTAAATCCATGAAATATCCTCACAGTAACAATCAGGGCAGTGCTTGCTTGACCAGACAACTGGACACCATAACCTGAACAACTTGACACATGAGCTTAACCACCACATGTACCATTTTTCTTTTTTTAATTTAAGCTTTTAAAAAGAAATCCCTTTTTAAGTCATTTTTGAGGAGTTTACAAAGGAAGTAAAAGTAAATGCATATGTTCAATATATTGTATTTATCCAAACTCTTCTCTATTATTTTTTAAATATTGCATTTAAAACCACATTCTTTTTATTTTCTCCTTCTGAAATTTCCGTTAGAAATTTGGGCCTTTTCATTTTTTCCTCCATGTCCTTTAATCTATCTCTTATATTTTCCATCTGTTTATTTCTCTAAGTTACAGTCTGGGTAAATTCCTCAGTTCTGTATTCCTGCTCTCTAATTCTTTCTTTAGCTATGTCTATTCTGTTGTTTAATTTGTTGAATTTTAATTTCATTTACTCTATTATTATTTTTAGATGTACTCTCTGGTTGTTTTCCAAAACTACCTAATCTTTCTTCTTGTCTTTTTTTTCCTTTTATTTCTTTAATAGTTTAAAAATATTTTATACTCTCAAAGTATTCTGGCCAACACATAGTGTTTTCTAAATGGATTACATCCATTCCTAGTGGATGTGTAGTGGAATCTCAGATGCTTTAAACTGTATATTCCTAATGAATAATGATGTTGAACACTTTTTTAGGGTGCTTATTAGTCATTTATAGTTGTCTTCTTTGATGAAATGTCTATTAAAGTCTTTTGCCTTTTTTTAAATTGAATTGTTTGTCTTATTATTATGTCATATGTGTTCTTTATGTATGTTATCTAGATACAAGTTATTTCTCAGATGCATGATTTCAAATATTTTCTCTCAGTCTGTGGCTTCCCTTTTCATTTTCATAATTGTGGTTTTTGAAGTGGAAATTTTTAAATTTTGGTAAAGCCCAATTTAATTTTTCCTTTTACAGATCATGCTTTTGGTGTCATATCTAAGAAAGCTTTTTTGTTACTAGTGTGTATAAATACAATTGATTTTTGTATATTGATCTTACAGCCTGCAGCCTTGCTAAATTTATTGGTTCTAGTAGGTTTTTTAAAAAAAAATTCCTTAGATTTTCTACATACTGGACCATATTGTCTGTAGTAAGATAGTTTACTTCTTCTCTTCCATTCCCTAAGAATTAATTTAATTTAATTCATTTAATTTCTTTTTTCTTGCCTTATTGAACAGACTTTGGACTTTACTCTAAATGTGATGAGAAGAAATTGGAGAGTTTTGAGCCAGGCTGTGCCATTATCTGATTTACATCTTAAAAGGATCCTTCCGGCGTTTTTGGAGAATAGATGCTACAGAGACAAGTGGCAGTGGTGAGATGACATAAAAGGCTAATGCAGTGGTCCCTATTAAAGATGTGGAAAGGAATGGTCAAATTCATGACCTTAATTGAAGGTAGAAACAACAGGATTTGCTGATAGGTTGGATGTGGGATATGAGAGGAAAGAAGCATCAAGGATGACTTCTAGGTTTTGCCCTGAGCAACTAGGTAAATGGTAGTGCAATTTATTTGGGAGGAGCAAGTTTTGAGGGAATAGTCAAAAGTTGTCTTTTTGACATGTTAGTTTTGAGATACCTATTTGACAACATAATAATTAGGATTAGGTTCCACTGCTTATAAAAACAACAGAGACTCATTAGTGCCTTAAACAAATACAAATTTATTTCTTTCTTATATTAAAGAAGTCCGGGGCTGGAATGGCAGTCTAGAATGGCAGACTCATTATCACTTAAGACCTAGGATCTTTTCTTCTTGTTGTTCTGTCATCCTTAGCTTGCTGCTTCATGGCCCAAGATAGTGAATGGAGTTCCAATTATCATGCCCATATTCAAGCCCCCTTTTAAAAATACTTCCTGGAATCTGTAGTCAACACTTTTATCTCATTGATCAAAACCTAGTCGCATGGCTTATGATGGATATTATTCACCTTTTAATGGATATTGGAAGGCAACTAACACCTGCTGCCATGGTTATTCAAATGGAGATACTGAGTAGGCAATTGAATATATGATTTTGAGCTAAGGGAACAGATTGAGTCTGGAGATGTAAATTTTGAGGTCATAAGTATATAGCTGATTTTTTTTTGTGTGTGGGCATGTGTGTGTGTGTGTGTGTGTTTTAATGCAATTTTATTGAAATATATTCACATACCAGTCATCCGAAGTGTACTATCAGTTGTTCACAGTATCATCATATAGTTGGGCATTCATCACCACAATCAATTTTTGAAAGTTTTCATTACTCCAAAAAATAAAAATAAGAATAAAAAGTAAAAAGAACACCCAAAGCATCCCATGCCACTCCTCCCCCCATTATTCATTTACTTTTTGTCCCCATTTTTCTACTCATCTGTCCATACACTGGATAAAGGGAGTGTGAGCCACAAGGTTTTCACAATCACACAGTCACACCGTATAAGCCATATAGTTATACAGACACCTTCAGGAATCACGGATACTGGATTGCAGTTCCACAGTTTCAGGTATTTCCTTCTAGCTATTCTAATAACCCTTAACCTTTTTTTTTCTTTTTTTTTCCTTCATTTTATTGAGATATATTCACATACCATGCAGTCATACAAAACAAATCATACATTCAATTGTTCATAGTACCATTACATACTTGTACATTCATCACCTAAACAAATCCCTATAGTACCATTACATACTTGTACATTCATCACCTAAACAAATCCCTGACACCTTCATTAGCACACACACAAAAATAACAAGAATAATAATTAAAGTGAAAAAGAGCAATTAAAGTAAAAAAGAACACTGGGTGCCTTTGTCTGTTTGTTTCGTTACCCTATTTTTCTACTCATCCATCCATAAACTAGACAAAGGGGAGTGTGGTCCTTATGGCTTTCCCAATCCCATTGTCACCCCTCATAAGCTACATTTTTATACAAGTGTCTTTGAGATTCATGGGTTCTGGGTTGTAGTTTGATAGTTTCAGGTATCTACCACCAGCTACCCCAATTCATTAGAACCTAAAAAGGGTTGTCTAAATTGTGCGTAAGAGTGCCCACCAGAGTGACCTCTCGGCTCCTCTTGGAATCTCTCTGCCACTGAAGCTTATTTCATTTCCTTTCACATCCCCCTTTTGGTCAAGAAGATGTTCTCCATTCCATGATGCCGGGTCTACATTCCTCCCCGGGAGTCATATTCCACGTTGCCAGGGAGATTCACTCCTCTGGGTGTCTGATCCCACGTAGTGGGGAGGGCAGTGATTTCACCTTTCAAGTTGGCTTAGCTAGAGAGATAGGGCCACATCTGAGCAACAAAGAGGCATTCGGGAGGAGGCTCCTAGGTACAATTATAGGGAGGCCTAGCCTCTCCTTTGCAGCAACAGTCTTCCCAAGGGTAAATCCTGTGGTAGAGAGCTCAACTCATCAAACCACCAGTCCCCTATGTCTGTGGGCATGTTAGCAACCATCAAGGTGGGGTAGGCCAATACCCCTGCATTCTCCACAGGCTCCTCAAGGGGGCTCTACATATTTTTTCCTTGTTTTTTTTTTTTTTAAATCAACTGTATAAAAAAAATTAAAAAAAAATAATTAAAAAAAACACATACAATAAAAGAACATTTCAAAGAGACCATAACAAGGGAGTAAGAAAAAGACAACTAACCTAAGATAACTACTTTACTTCCAACATGTTCCTACTCTACCCCAAGAAAGTTACCTAATATAGCAACATTTCTGTGAACTTGTTCCTACTATACCCATCAGAAATTAACAGACCATAGTCATTCCTGGGCATTCCCAGAACGTTAAATTTACCCACGATAGCTTATCTGTTCTTCTTGGATTATTGTTCCCCCTTCCTTAATTGCTCTCTATTGCTAGTTCCCCTACATTCTACATTATAAACCATTTGTTTTACATTTTTCAAAGTTCACATTAGTGGTAGCATATAATATTTCTCTTTTTGTGCCTGGCTTATTTCGCTCAGCATTATGTCTTCAAGCTTCATCCATGTTGTCATATGTTTCACGAGATTGTTCCTTCTTACTGCCGTGTAGTATTCCATTGTGTGTATATACCACATTTTCTTTATCCACTCATCTGTTGAAGGACATTTGGGTTGTTTCCATCTCTTGGCAATTGTGAATAATGCTGCTATGAACACTGGCATGCAGGTATCTGTTCATGTCACTGCTTTCCAATCTTCCGGGTATATACTGAGAAGTGCAATCGCTGGATTGAAGGGTAACTCTATATCTAGTTTTCTAAGGAACTGCCAGACTGACTTCTAGAGTAGCTGAACCATTATACAGTCCCACCAACAATGAATAAGAGTTCCAATTTCTCCACATCCCCTCCAGCATTTGTAGTTTCCTGTTTGTTTAATGGCAGCCATTCTAATTGGTGTGAGATGGTATCTCGTTGTGGTCTTAATATACATCTCTCTAATAGCTAGTGAAGCTGAACATTTTTTCATGTGTTTCTTGGCCATTTGTATTTCCTCTTCAGAGAACTGTCTTTTCATATCTTTTTGCCCATTTTATAATTGGTCTGTCTGTACTATCGTCATTGAGTTGTAGGATTTCTTTATATATGCAAGATATCAGTCTTTTGTCAGATACATGGTTTCCAACAATTTTTTCCCATTGAGTTGGCTGCCTCTTTACCTTTTTGAGAAATTCCTTTGAGGTGCAGAAACTTCTAAGCTTGAGGAGTTCCCATTTATCTATTTTTTCTTTTGTTGTTTGTGCTTTGGGTGTAAAGTCTAGGAAGTGGCCACCTAATACAAGGTCTTGAAGATGTTTTCCTACATTATCTTCTAGGAGTTTTATGGTACTTTCTTTTATATTGAGATCTTTGGTCCATTTTGAGTTAATTTTTGTGTAGGGTGTGAGGTAGGGGTCCTCTTTCATTCTTTAGGATATGGATATCCAACTCTCCCAGCCCCATTTGTTGAAAAGACCATTATGACCCAGTTCAGTGACTTTGGGGGCCATATCAAAGATCAGTCGGCCAGAGATCTGGGGGTCTATCTCCAAATTCTCAATTCAATTCCATTGATCTATATGTCTATCTTTGTGCCAGTACCATGCTGTTTTGACAACTGTGGCTTTATGATAAGCTTCAAAGTCAGGGAGTGTAAGTCCTCCCACTTTGTTTTTCTTTTTAAGTGTCTTTAGCAATTCGAGGCATCTTCCCTTTCCAAATAAATTTGATAACTAGCTTTTCCTAGTCTGCAAAATAGGTTGTTGGAATTTTTTTTTTCCATTTTTATTGAGATTGTTCAGATACCATACAATTATGCAAAGATCCAAAGTGTACAATCACTTGACCCTGGGTACCCTCATACAGCTGTGCATCCATCACACTTAATTTTTGTTCAATTTTTAGAAACTTTTCATTACTCCAGACAAGAAATAAAGTGAAAGATGAAAAAAGAAAAAAAGAAAAGGAAACTCTAAACCTCCCCTATCCCTAACCAACCCCCTCAATTGTTGACTCCTAGTATTGATATAGTACGTTTGTTACTGTTTATGAAAAAATGTTGAAATACTACTAACTGTAGTACATCGTTTGTAATAGGTATATAGTTCTTCCCTATATGTCCCTCTATTATTAACTTCTAATTGTATTGTCATACATTTGTTCTGGTTCATGAAGTGATTTCTAGTATTTGTACAGTTGATCATGGACATTGCCCACCATAGGATTCAGTTTTCTACATTTCCATCTTTTGACCTCCAACTTTCCTTCTGGTGACATATATGACTCTGAGCTTCCCCTTTCCACCTCATTCACACACCATTTGGCGCTGTTAGTTATTCTCACATCTTGCTACCAACACCCCTGTTCATTTCCAAACATTTAAGTTCATCCTAATTGAACATTCTGCTCATACTAAGCAAGAGCTTCTACACTTCTTCCACAAGGCAGGAGGGAGAGTCAAAGAAGGTAGAGAGGCAAAAGAAAGAGGAAACAAAAAAAAAATGACAGCTAGGAAGCAGCAAAAGGAAAAATAACCTTAAATCAAAGTAGAATAAAGAATCAGACAATACCACCAATGTCAAGTGTCTAACATGCCTCCCCTATCCCCCCTCTTATCTGCATTTACCTTGGTATATCACCTTTGTTACATTAAAGGAAGCATAATACAATGATTCTATTAGTTACAGTCTCTAGTTTATGCTGATTGCATCCCTCCCCCAATGCCTCCCCATTTTTAACACCTTGCAAGGTTGACATTTGCTTGTTCTCCCTTGTAAAAGAACATATTTGTACATTTTATCACAATTGTTGAATACTCTAGATTTCACCAAGTTACACAGTCCCAGTCATTATCTTTCCTCCTTTCTTGTGGTGTCTCACATGCTCCCCATCTTTCTCTCTCAACCATATTCATAGTTACCTTTGTTTAGTGTACTTACATTGTTGTGCTACCATCTCCCAAAATTGTGTTCCAAACCACACACTCCTGTCTTCTATCACCCTGTAGTGCTCCCTTTAGTATTTCCTGTAGGGCAGGTGTCTTGTTCACAAAGTCTTTCATTGTCTGTTTGTCAGAAAATATTTTGAGCTCTCCCTCATATTTGAAGGACAGCTTTGCTGGATACAGGATTCTTGGTTGGCGGTTTTTCTCTTTCAGTATCTTAAATATATCACACCACTTCCTTCTTGCCTCCATGGTTTCTGCTGAGAGATCCGCACATAGTCTTATTAAGCTTCCTTTGTATGTAATGGATTGCTTTTCTCTTGCTGCTTTCAGGATTCTCTCTTTGTCTTTGACATTTGATAATCTGATTATTAAGTGTCTTGGCGTAGGCCTCTTCATATCTCTTCTGTTTGGAGTACGCTGCGCTTCTTGGATCTCTAATTTTATGTCTTTCATAAGAGATGGGAAATTTTCACTAATTATTTCCTCTATTATTGCTTCTGCCCCCTTTCCCTTCTCTTCTCCTTCTGGGACACCAATGATACGTACATTATTGTACTTTGTTTCATCCTTGAGTTCCCAGAGATGTTGCTCATATTTTTTCATTCTTTTCTCCATCTGCTCCTTTGTGTGTAGGCTTTCAGGTGTTTCGTTCTCCAGTTCCTGAGTGTTTTCTTCTGCCTCTTGAGATCTGCTGTTGTATGTTTCCATTGTGTCTTTCATCTCTTGTGTTGTGCCTTTCATTTCCATAGATTCTACTAGTAGGTTTTTTGAACTTTTGATTTCTGCCGTATACATGTCCAGTTCTTCCTTTACAGCCTCTATCTCTTTTGCAATATCTTCTCTAAACTTTTTGAATTGATTTAGCATTAGTTGTTTAAATTCCTGTATCTCAGTTGAAGTGTACGTTTGTTCCTTTGACTGGGCCATAACTTTGTTTTTCTTAGTGTAGGTTGTAATTTTCTGTCGTCTAGTCATGGTTTCCTTGGTTATCCAAATCAGGTTTTCTCAGACCAGAACAGGCTTAGGTCCCAAAGGGAAGAAATATTCAGTATCTGGTTTCCCTGCGGGTGTGTCTTAGAAAATTGCTCCACCCTTTGATGCCTCGGGTCACTGTGCTTTTCTGCCCAGCAGGTGATGCCTGTTAGCCTATAATTCTTGACTGGTGTGAGGAGGTGTGGCCGTGTTCCCCCAGGCTCTGGGGTCTGGTTCTGAATGGGAAGGGCCCCACCCCTTTCCTCCTAGAGAAGACAGGCCCTCAGGTGGAGGTCATTAGCATTTCAATGGTCTCACTCTCTGCTTGTGCTGTCTCCACCCTTCTCCGCTTCACAGCCCTGGAAACTGAAGATGACTGGGGCTTTCTCCAGTGAGCCGAAAAAGAATCAGATAGCCCCCTTCAGACCCAGTCCAAGGCTCTCCCAGGTCACTCATCACCCAAAGCCTCTGTCTGTTTTTTGGGGATGCGTACCTGTAGTGAGCAGTTCACACTCGCTACTTAAAACCCCAGCTGGAGCTCAGCTGAGCTATATTCGCTTGCTGGGAGAGAGCTTCTCTGTGGCACCACGCGGCTCCGCAGCTCGGGCTATGGGGGAGGGGGTCTCCCGACCTGGTTCCGTAGGTTTTACTTACAGATTTTATGCTGTGTTCTCAGGCATTCCTCCCAATTCGGGTTGGTGTATGATGAATGGATGGTCTCATTTGTCCCCCCGCAGTTATTCTGGATTATTTACTAGTTGTTTCTGTTTTTTTGTAGTTGTTCCAGGGGGACTACTTAGCTTCCACTCCTCTCTATGCTGCCATCTTGCCCGACTCCAGGTTGTTGGAATTTTGATTGGGATTGCATTGAATCTGTAGATGAGTTTGGGTAGAATTGACATCTTAATGACATTTAGCCTTCCTATCCATGAACATGGAATATTTTTCCATCTTTTAAGGTCCCCTTCTATTTCTTTTAGTAGAGTTATGTAGTTTTCTTTGTATAGGTCTTTTACGTCTTTGGTTAAGTGTATTCCTAGGTAATTGATTTTTTTAGTTTCCATTGAAAATGGTATCTTTTTCTTGAGTGTCTCTTCAGTTTGTTCATTTCTAGCATATAGAAACATTACTGACTTATGTGCATTAATCTTGTATCCCGCTACTTTGCTAAATTTGTTTATTAGCTCTAGTAGGTGTATCGTTGATTTCTCAGGGTTTTCCAGATGTAAGATCATATCATCTGCAAACAATGACAGTTTTACCTCTTCTTTTCCAATTTGGATGCCTTTTATTTCTTTGTCTTGCTGGATTGCCCTGGCTAGCACTTCCTTCACAATGTTGAATAACAGTGGTGATAGCAGGCATCCTTGTCTTGTTCCTGATCTTAGAGGGAAGGCTTTCAGTCTTTCACTATTGAGTACTATGCTGGCTGTGGGTTTTTCATATATGCTCTTTATCATGTTGAGGAAGTTTCCTTCAATTCCTACCTTTTGAAGTGTTTTTATCAAAAACGGATGTTGAATTTTGTCAAATGCTTTTTCAGCATCTATTGAGATGATCATTTGATTTTTCCCTTTCGAATTGTTAATGTGTTGTAATACATTGATTGATTTTCTTATGTTGAACCATCCTTTCATGCCTGGAATGAACCCCATTTCGTCATGGTGTATGATTTTTTTAATGTGTCTTTGGATTCGATTTGCAAGTATTTTGTTGAGGATTTATGCATCTATATTCATTAGGGAGATTGGCCGGTAGTTTTCCTTTTTTGTAGCATCTTTGCCTGGTTTTGGTATTAGATTGATGTTAGCTTCATAAAATGAGTTAGGTAGTGTTCCATTTTCTTCAATGTTTTGAAAGAGTTTAAGTAAGATCGGTATCAGTTCTTTTTGGAAAGTTTGGTAGAATTCCCCTGTGAAGCCATCTGTCCCTGGGCATTTATTTGTGGGAAGCTTTTTGATGACTGATTGGATCTCTTTGCTTGTAATGAGTTGGTTGAGGTCTTCTATTTCTTCTCTGGTCCGTCTAGGTTGTTCATATGTTTCCAGGAAATTGTCCATTTCCTCTACATTATCCAGTTTGTTGCCATACAGTTGTTCATAGTATCCTCTTACAATTTTTTTAATTTCTTCGGGATCTGCAGTTATGTCACCCTTTTCATTCATTATTTTGTTTATATGGGTCTTCCCTCTTTTTGATTTTGTCATTCTAGCTAGAGGCTTGTCAGTCTTGTTGATCTTCTCAAAGAACCAACTTTTGGTGATATTTATCCTCTCTATTGTTTTTTTTTGTTCTCTATGTCATTTATTTCTGCTTTAATCCTTGTTATTTCTTTTCTTGTACTTGGTTTAGGATTGGTTTGCTGTTCATTTTCTAGCTTCTTTAGTTGATCCATTAGTTCTTTGATTTTGGCTCTTTCTTCCTTTTTAATATATGTGTTCAGTGCTATAAATTTCCCCCTCATTACTGCTTTTGCTACATCCCATAGGTTTTGGTATGTTGTGTTCTCATTTTCATTCGTCTCTATATATTTAGCAATTTCTCTTGCTATTTCTTCTTTAACCCACTGATTGTTTAGGAGTGTGTTGTTTAACCTCCAGGTATTTATGAATTTTCTAAGTCTCTGATGGTTATTGACTTCTAATTGTATTCCATTGTGGTCAGAGAATGTGCTTTGAATAATTTCAAGCTCTTTAAATTTATTGAGCCTTGTTTTATGTCCCAGCATATGATCTATTCTGGAGAAAGTTCCATGAGCACTAGAGAAGTATGTGTATCCTGGTGATTTGGGATATAATGTTCTATATATATCTGTTAAATCCAATTCATTTATCAGATTGTTTAGGTTTTCAATTTCCTTATTGGTGTTCTGTCTGGTTGATCTATCTATAGGAAAGAGTGATGTGTTGAAGTCTCCTACAGTTATTGTGGAAACATTAACTGCTTCTTTAGTTTTGCCAGTGTTTGTCTCATGTATTTTGTTGCACCTTGATTGGGTGCATAAACATTTATGATTGCTATTTCTTCTTGTTGAATTGCCCCTTTTATTAGTATGTAGTGGCCTTCTTTGTCTCTCAAAACATCCCTGCATTTAAAGTCTATTTTATCTGAGATTAATATTGCTACACCTGCTTTCTTTTGGCTGTAGCTTGCATGAAATATTTTTTTCCATCCTTTCACTTTCAGTTTCTTTGTGTCCCTGTGTCTAAGATGAGTCTCTTGTATGCAACATATTGATGGTTCGTTTTTTTAAATCCATTCTACGAATCTATATCTTTTAATTGGGAAGTTTAATCCATTTACATTCAACGTTATAACCGTGAAGGCATTTCTTGAATCAGCCATCTTATCCTTTGGTTTATGTTTGTCATATATATTTTTCCCCTCTCTCTATTAATATCCTTTAATGTACCCATACTGAAGCTCTTTAGTACTGAACCTTTCTCCAAGTCTCTCTCTCCTTTCTTTGTTTCTCTGTCTGTAGGGCTCCTTTAGTATCTCCAGTAGGGCAGGTCTCTTGTTAGCAAATTCTCTCAGCATTTGTTTGTCTGTGAAAAATTTAAGCTCTCCCTCAAATTTGAAGGAGAGCTTTGCTGGATAAAATATTCTTGGTTGGAAATTTTCCTCACTCAGAATTTTAAATATATCGTGCCACTGCCTTCTCGCCTCCATGGTGGCTCCTGAATAGTCACTGCTTAGTCTTATGCTGTTTCCTTTGTATGTGGTGAATTGCTTTTGTCTTGCTGCTTTCAGAACTTGCTTCTTCTCTTCTGTTTTTGACAGTGTGATCAGAATATGTCTCAGAGTGGGTTTATTTGGATTTATTCTGTTTGTAGTTCGCTGGGCATTTATGATTTGTGTATTTATGTTGTTTAGAAGATTTGGGAAGTTTTCCCCAGCAATTTCTTTGAATACTCTTCCTAGACCTTTACCCTTTTCTTCCCCTTCTAGAACACCAATTAGTCTTATAATTGGACATTTTATATTATGTATCATATCCCTGAGGTCCATTTTCATTTTTTTGATTTTTTCCCCATTCTTTCTTTTGTGCTTTCATTTTCCATTCTGTCGTCTTCCAGGTCACTGATTCATTGTTCAGCTTCCTCTAGTCTTGTGCTATGAGTATCCAGAATCTTTTTAATTTGGTCAACAGTTTCTTTAATTTCCATAAGATCATCTATTTTTTTATTTAGTCTTGCAATGTCTTCTTTATGCTCTTCTAGGGTCTTCTTGATATCCTTTGTATCCCGTACTATGGTCTCATTGTTCATCTTTAGTTCTTTGATTAGTTGCTCTAGGGACTGTGTCTCTTCTGATCTTTTGATTTGGGTGTTTGGGCTTGGGTTATCCATATCGTCTGGTTTTTTCATATGCTTTATAATTTTCTGTTGTTTTTGGCCTCTTGGCATTTGCTGAACTTGATAGGGTTCTTTTAGGATTTGTACACCAGTTGAAATCCTTATCTCTAATTTGTCAGATCTACAGCTTCGTGGAGTACACTTTCTCTGACTAACCAGCAGGTGGCATCCATGAGCCACCTGTTCCCCTCAAGCCAGTTCTCCCCTGCTTTGCCTCTGTGGTGAGTGGGGGAGTGAGTCTTGTGGGGTCCAATTGGTGTACCAAGCTTGCGTATGTAGTTGGTGTTGCCTGCCCTGTATATGGGGCGTGTGTCTGGGCAGTCAGGGAGGGGACGTGGCTCTAACAATCAAATCTCCCTGGTGTTCCTGTAGTTTTAAAGCTGCTGCAATAGTCTAATCCTTCAGTTCAGTCCTGCCACAGTTTGTCTCTGCCACTGACCCACAAGTCCTTGTTATAGGCATATGGCCCCTGACACTTGCGAGTGGGTCCCTCTTCCAGGCCGTGCACCCCCTGGTCCTCTGTTGAGGGATGACTGTGCTATGTCACAGGTGAGTGCCATCCCCCCAGGGCGGTTCTGGGCTGCGTGTAGGGAAGCTCCCAGTCTGCTGAAATGATGGCTGAATGGGGCTTTGTTAATTCACACTGCTCCACCTTCCCAGCTCTGGGACAACCAGCTGAGGGTGCAGGGAAGGCTAATGTCCACACCCAGTTTTGTTGTGTGTGCATGTTATTTGAAGCACTTCCATCACACTGGGTTGTCTGTGGCAGCTCTGGGCTATGGGGCTGGTGACGGGCAGGAGTGTTTCCTGTCCACCAGGATGATGGCTATGAGCGGACACCCCCCTTTTCTTGGGAAGTTGTGGTGTTTAGTGAATTTTCTCAGCCACTGGATTATTGCCTTTTGTCTCAGAGATCTCTTAGTTCTGCTTTTGTCTTGACCTGCCCAAATTGCAAGTCTTTGAGGCTTTCTGTATTGGGCTTCTTAGAGTAATTGTTTTAGAAACAGAAAAAAAATGATAAAAAAAAAAAAGCCCTCCTCGCACATCTAATGGGTTATTGAAATGCTAAGAGACAAAGCAATTAGGGCCATTAAGGAAAGATCCAGGGGGCAGAGAGGTCAGTTTTTCTTCGGGATTTGCATATGAGCCTCAGGGCCTGAGCTCTGCCCTTCCCCTTTCTATGTTCACCAGAACTCCAAAAAGCCTCCGCTTTTATTTTGTAGTTTTTCTTGCTGTTTTTTTCTATACCTGTCTCCTTTCTGCTGGGCTGGCTGCTCTCAGATTCTCTGGTGTCTGGTCTTAGTCTATCTATGGTTGGAGTTTGGATCAATAGAATGAGTTTCCGATAAGAGCTGCCACTGCAATTCTCCCTTCTCCTTCCCAGCACTGATGGCCCCTCCTCCCGTGGGACTGAGCCTGGCAGGGAGGGGCGCGGGTCCCCTGGCCACAAAAACTTACAGATTTCGCTGATCTGAGCAGTTCGACATGTTCATGAGTGTTGTATGAAGTATGCCCTAAGTCAAATTGCTCTGCGGTGTCCAGTCCACACAGTTCCTGGGTTTCTACCTACTTTTCTGGAGGAGTAACTCTATAGTTGATTTTTAAAGCCTTTGGACAAGATGCACTCACCTAGATTGTTAGTTTAGAGAGAGAAGAGGAAAGTTCTGAAAACTGAGCACTAAAGCTTTCCTTTTATATTTTCATTCTGTCCAGGTGGTGGTCTTCCCTGGAAAGTCACGTATATTGTGGCATCACATAGTAACTATGTGGTCATGGATTATTTTTTGGTCCTTTAAATGTTTTTATAGCTGAGGAACTTTTACTCCTCTGGCACCCCCTTTACTCCCATTCCAGACGTGCCAGTGCTACTCTCCAAACATAATGTCTTAAAACAATAAATGCTTATCTCAGTTTCTGTGGGTCAGGGATTTAGGGTGGCTTTGCTGAGTGGTTCTCAGTCAGGATGTGTGATGGCCAGTTTCATGTGGTAACTTGGCCAGGTGATGGTGTCCAGGTGTCTGGTCAAGCAATGACTGGCCTAACCATAACTGGAAGGAAATTTGTGGCTGGTTAATAAACCAGAAGGTTGGTTTATCAAATCATCAGTCAGTTGACTGCAGCTGTGACTGATCATATCAATGAAGTGTGTGTCTTCTGCAATGAGAGAATTCAATCAGCTGGATTTAATCCAATCAGTTGAAGACTTTTAAGGAGGAGAGGGAGAGGACCTTCACTTCTTTGACTAGCCAGAAAAATATTTCCTGAGGAGTTCATCAAACACCTTCATTGGAATTGCCAGTTTCCTGCCTGCCCTATGGAATTTGGACTCATGCATCCCCACGGTTGTGTGAGACACTTTTATAAAATCTATTATTTAGATATCTCTTGTTGATTCTGTTTCCCTACAGAACCCTAACTAATACAACTTGGTCCCGGGAGTGGTCCTTGAGAAACAGAATCTTAAAATGGGCTTTTACAATTGGTTTTCTACTCTGATTAGATTCAAAGGCACTAATGACTCCATTTCCAATAATCAAGATGACACTGACAGCCCATGTGAGTTGGCAATGGAGATAAGCAAAATATCCCCGATTTGATTCTCCTAATCATACTCTTGTATGAAGCAACGTTCTGGGTGACAGTGTTTTTGACACCTTAATAGAGGTTTGCAAAGTTGAGTTATAATGATGTTGGCTGGTTGCTCTTAGATATGCTGGATAAAGTTATAAGAGAGAGGGATGAGCTAAAGGCTTCCAATTTGGAACTTAAGCACCATATGACAGATGTAAAGGTTTCTAGGTGCGCCCTGAAAGAAAATATTACTTCCTCACAGACTTGAGATTTCTGAAAACCAGACCAGAGTCTCATTGTATGAGTCACAGATTTACAAATTAAACTAAAATCTCAACCTCTCAGGATGTACACTGTTAAAATAAAGGCATTGATTGGAAAATAATGGGATCCTGAAACTTGGGTTGGGGACATATGGGTTGATAATAATGGCTGTGAGGACACTGGAACCTGGATTCTGCTGAGTCTTTGTTAGATATACCTGTAGGGGTCTGCCCTGACGAAACAGCCCCCCCCCCAACTCCAGTCTGCCCTGAGAAGACATCTACCCAACCTGCAGCTTGCTTTGAGGAAACAGCTTCCCAACCTCCAGTCTGCCCTGAGGAGCCTGCCATCCAGCCTTCACCTAAAGAGATTAACCCTTCAGTGCCTGCTAAACCTATCAACACCTCCCCTGAGGAAGCAACCCTCACTCCTCTGTCTGGAGAGATTAATACTTTTTCACGAGAGGAAACTGCAACAGAATGTCCTGAGGTAAAAGGCTTGTGGGATACTTCTAATTCTTTTCATGACCCACCCCCACCAACAGTCTTTGCTTCAAGACCTATAACTAGACTAAAGTCCCAAGAGGCCCTAAAGGATGAGGTACAAAGTGTGACCCATGAGGAAGTACACTATACTCCAAAAGAACTGTATGAGTTTTCCAACTTATACAGAAAGAAATCAGGGGAGTATATGTGGGAATGGATACTAACTGTGTGGGATAATGGTGTAAGGAATATAAAGTTGGATCAGGCTGAATTTACTGATATGGTCCCACTAAGCAGAGATTCTGCATTCAGTATTGTAGCTCAAGGGGTTAGAAAGGGTGTTAACAGTTTGTTTGGGTGGTTGGCTGAAACATGGCTGACATTACCTGAGGTTGAAATGCCAGAACTGCCCTGGTTTAATGTAGAGGAGGGGATTCAAAGGCTTAGAGAGACTGGAATGTTACGGTGAATTTATCATGGAATACCTGCTCTCACACTCCTGGAATGTCCAGAGGACACACCTTTTACCAGGACTGTGAGGAATAAATTTGTGAGACTAGCTCCATCATCTCTGAAGAGCTCTGTAGTCACCATTCTCTGTAGGTCAGATATTACTGTGGGAACTATCACTGACCTGGAATCCTTAAACAAAATGGGGATAATTGGATCCCAAGTCAGCAGAAGCCATGTGGAAGCATTTAATCAACAAAGACAAGGTGGGCATGGCTACCATAATGGACAGTGGGCTCAAAGCAGAATCAAAATAATCTGACTCACAGAGACTTACGGCATTGGCTGGTGGATCATGAAGTGCCTAGTAGTAAAATAGGGGGGCAGTCTACTAAATTCTTGTTTGATCTGTATAGGCAGAAGAATTCTAGGTCAAGTGAACAAAAGTCTACCTTGAATTACAAAATCAGAGAGTCACGGCCCCTTAATCAATTCCCAGACTTGAGACAGTTTACAGATCCAGAGCCCCTTGAATGAGAGGAAGGCCAGGTACCCTTGGAGAAGGACTCTGTTACACTGCCAAAAATTTATACCGTTAATCTTCCTCCCGGCCTTTCCCAGGGGGAACTACTGCTTTTTACCATGGTAACTGTGCATTGGGGAAAAGGTAATGATCAGAAATTTCAGGGATTCTTAGACACTGGTTAAGAAGTGACATTAATTCCAGGAGATCCAAAACACCACTCTGGTCCACCAGTCAGAGTTGGGGCTTATGGAAGGTGATTGATGGAGTTTTAGCTCATGCCCATCTCACAGTGGGTCTAGTGGGTCCCTGGACTTATTCTGTGGTTATTCCCTCAGTTTAAGAATGCATAATTGGTATAGACATACTCAGCAACTGACAGAATCCTCACATTGGTTCCCTGACTCATGGAGTGAGGGCTATTATGGTGGGAAATGCCAAGTGGAAGCCACTAGAACTACCCCTGCCTAGCAAAATAGTAAACCAGAAGCATTACCAGATTCTTGGAGGGATTGCAGAGATTATTGCCACCCTTAAGGACTTGAAAGATGCAGGGACGGTGATTCGCACCACATCCCCATTCAACTATCCTATTTGGTCTATGCAAAAACAGATGGGTCTTGGAGGATGACCATGGATTATTGTAAGCTTAACCAGGTGGTGACTCCAATTGTAGCTGCTGTTCTAGATGTGGTATCATTACTTGAGCAAATCAACACATCCCCTGGTACCTGGTATGCAGCTATTGACCTGGCAAATGCTTTTTTCTGAATAGCTTTTAGTAAGGACCACTAGAAATTTGCATTCAGCTGGTAAGGCCAGCAGTGTACATTCACTGTGCTCCCTCAGGGGTATATCAACTCTCTAGCCCTATGTCATAATATTGTCTTCAGGGATCTTGATCATTTCTCCCTCCCATGAAGACATCACACTTGTCCATTATATTGATGATATCATGTTGATTGGACCTAGTGAGCAAGAAGTAGCAACTACTCTAGATTTGTTGGTAATGTATTTGCCTGTCAGAGGATGGGATGTAAATCCACAAAAATGCAGGGGCCTTCCACCGCAGTAAAATTTCTAGATGTCCAATGGTGTGGGGCATGTTGAGATATCCCTTCTAAGGTGAAGGATAAGCTGTTGCATCTGACCCCTCTGACAACCAAAAAAAGAGGCACAATACTGAGTTGGCCTCTTTGTATTTTGGCTACCATAATGGACAGTGAGCATATTCCTCATTTGGGTGTGCTACTCTGGCCCATTTACCAAATGACCAGAAGAGCTTCTACTTTTGCGTGTGGACCTGAATGAGATGAGGCTCTGTAACAGGTCCAGGCTGCTGTGCCACCTGCTTTGCCATTTGAACCATATGATCCAGCTGATCCAGTGGTGCTGGAAGTGTCAGTGGCAAATAGAGATGCTGTTTGGAGCCTTTGGCAGGCTTCTATAGGAGAATCATAATGCAGTCCCTTAGGATTTTGAGTAAAGCTTTACCATCCTCTGCAGATAACTACTCTCTATTTGAGAAACAGCTCTTGGCCTGCTATTGGGCCTTAGTAGAGACAGAATGCTTAACCATGGGCTACTAAATTACCATGAGACCTGAGTTACCTGTCATGAGCTGGGTGTTGTCAACCAGCCAAGCCATAAAGTTGGGCATGCACAGTAGCACTCCACCATAAAATGGAAATGGTATATACAAGACAGAGCTTGAGCAGGTCCTGAAGGCACAAGTAAGTTACATGAGGAAGTGGCCCAAATGCCCATGGCCCCCACTCCTTCCACCTTATTGTCTCTTTCCCAGCCCACAGCTATGGCATTTTGGGGAGTTCCTTACAATCAGTTGACTGAGGAAGAGAAAACTCGGGCTTGGTTTACAGATGGTGCTGCACGATATGCAGGCATCACCCAAAAGTGGACAGCTGCAGCACTGCAGCCCCTTTCTGGGATATTCCTGAAGGACAGTGGTGAAAGAAAATCCTCCCAGTGAGTGAAACTTCAAGCAGTAACCTGGTTGTTCACTTTGCTGGGAAGGAGAACTGGCCAGAGGTGCATTTGTATACTCATTCATGGGCTATTGCTAACAGTTTGGCTGGATGGTCAGGGACTTGGAAGGAACATGATTGGAAAATTGGTGAGAAAGAATTCTAGGGAAGAGGTATGTGGCTAGGCCTTTCTGAGTGGACAAAAAACATGAACATATTTGTGTCCCATGTGAATGCTCACCAGAGGGTGACTTCAGCATAAGATTTTAATAATCAAGTGGATAAAATGACCTGTTTGGTGGATACCAATCAGCCTTTTCCCCAGCTACTCCTGTCATTGCCCAGTGGGCTCGTGAACAGTGTGGTCGTGGTGGTAGGGATGGAGGCTATGCATGGGCTCAGCAACATGGACTTCCAATCACCAAGGCTGACCTGGCCACAGCCACTGCTGAATGCCCAATCTGCCAGCAGCAGAGACCCACACTCATTCCCTGATATGGCACCATTCCCTGAAAAGATCAGCCTGCTACCTGGTGGCAGGTCAATTACGTTGGACCACTTCCATCATGGAAGGGCAGTGATTTGTTCTCACTGGAATAGACACATACTCTGGATATAGGTTTGCTTTCCCTGCATGCAATGCTTCTGCCAAAAGTATCATCTGTGGACTTATGGAATGCCTTATCCACCATCATGGTATTCCACACAGCATTGCTTCTGACCACAGAACCCACTTCACAGCAAACGAAGTGAGGGAATGGGCACATGTTCATGGAATTCTCTGGTCTTAACATGTTCCCCATCATCCTGAGGCAGCTGGATTGATAGAACAATGGAATGACCTGTTGAAGACTCAGTTATGGTGCTAACTAGGGAGCAATACCTTGCAGGGCTGGGGCAGTGTTCTCTGGAGGCTGTGTATGCTCTGAGTCAGCATCCACTCTATGGTGCTTGTTCTGGTTTGCTAATGTTTCATGGAAGAATGGCCAATGGCATCTGGAAAACCTCTGTTAGCTCAGAAGCCATGTGGCTGGCATCTGCTTGCTCCCAGGCTGCATTTCAAAATGGTGTTCTCCAAAATGTTACTCTTGGGGTGTTTTGTCCTTTTTTAGCTGCAGCTCCTCTTCAAAATGTCACTCTAAATGGCTCTAGCAGTGAGCTCCTCCTATCTGAGCTTTTATAGGGCTCCAGTGAACTAATCAAGGCCCACGCTGAATGGGTGGGGCCACAACTCCATGGAATCTGTCTAATCAGAGCTATCATCTACTGTTGGGTTGGTCACATCTCCAAAGGTCCAACTTAACACTAATACATCTGCCCCCACAGGACTGCATCAAATAACATGGCTTTTTTTCTGGGGGCCATAATATATACAAACTGGTACAGTGCTGTTTCTCCTATAGCCAGGATTCAAAGGTCCAGGAATCATGGGGTATAAAGAAGAGTGGCACCACTCACTGTCACTCCTAGTGATCCACTGGGAAAATTTTTGTTTCCTGTCCCTGCAAGCTTAAGCTCTGCTGATCTACAAGTCTTAGTTCCAAAAGGAGGAGTGCTTCCACCAGGAAACACAACAATTCCAGGGAGCTAGAAGTTAAGACTGCCACCTGGCCACTTTGGGCCTCTTATGCCTCTGAATCAACAGGCAAGGAAGGGGATTATTGTATTGGCTGGGGTGATTGATCCTATCAAGGGGAAATAGCACTGCAACTATACAATGGAAGTAAAGAAGAGTTTTCATGGAATACAGGAGATCTGCTAGGGCATCTCTTAGTACTACCATGCCCTGTGATTAAAATCAAAGGAAAACTGCAACAACCCAATACAGGCAGGACTACCAATGGCTTGCTGAGGGTAAAGGACATGGAATGGGTAGTGGAAGAAGGTAGTGATAAATATGAACTACGACCATGTGACCAGTTACAGAAACCAGGACTATGATGGCATGACTATTTCCCCCTTGTTTTGTTATGAGTATGTTTGTATTTGTCTGTAAAGCAAATATCGTTGTTTTATTCCTTATTATCCCCTTATCATATGACATAAGCTATATGGTTCATTTTGCAGTATTTAAGTTAAAGCTATATTGTTCATTTTGCAATTACAAGAGTCAATGTCACCCAAGAACTTGCACCTATTCTGGAGAGATTTACTGTGTTTCTGGTTGTATGCAGGACAGCTGAGTATTGTTAGGTGAAATATATGTCTGTTATTCTCTACTTAGAGATAAAGTATGGTTTAAGGTGATGTTTATAACTGCCCAGTTGACAAGGGATGCACTGTGATGGTTAGGTTCATGTGTCAACTTGGCCAGGTGATGGTGTCCAGGTGTCTGTGCAAGCAAGCATTGGCCTAACCATTACTAGAAGGACATTTGTGGCTGGTTAATAAACTAGAAGACTGGTTTACTAAATCAGCAGTCAATTGGCTGCAGCTGTGACTGATTATATCCATGAAGATCATGTCTTCCACAATGAGAGAGTTCAATCAGCTGGATTTAATCCAATCAGTTGAAGACTTTTAAGGAAGAGAGGGAGAGGACCTTCACTTCTTCTTTGGCATTTCCTGAGGAGTTCATCAAACACCTTCATTGGAGTTGCCAGTTTCCTGCCTGCCCTATGGAATTTGGACTCATGCATGCCACAGTCGCATGAGACACTTTTATAAAATCTTATATTTATAGATACCTCGTGTTGATTCTGTTTTCCTAGAGAACCATAACTAATACAGGATGTTTCATGAGAGTGCAGTCAAAATGTTGGTCCTGGCTGTTGTCATCTGGAAGTTTGACTGGAGCTGGTGGATGCACTTCCAAGATGGTACATTCATGGGCCTGGCAAGATAATGTTAGCTTTCCAGGTGGGCTTTGCTCAGAGTTAGCAGTTCAAGTGCAAGCAAAATGGAAGTTGCAATGACTTTTATAACCTAGTCTTGGATGTCACACAGCATCACTTCTTCAATATTTTTTTTATTACACAGGCCAGCCCTATTCAATGTGGTAGGGGACAGCATAGGGACAAACATATCTGGGTGAGAATCACTGGGGGCCAACTTGGAGGCTGGCTACTGTGGGGTACCAGAATATATCATAAACCCCAAAGGCAAGAGGTACAGGTAGCCTCACAAGAAGGCTGGAAGCCTGAAACTCCAAGAGCATAAAGTGTTTGCCTGTCTCTTTGCCTTTTCAATCTGTCTCATCTCTCTCTTTGTTTTTCTCTCTCCCTCTCCCTGCTTGATCTCTTGGTCCATTGTCTCTGCACTTTATTCTCTCCCCTCTTTGTGAACCAGCTTTTTGCTGCTTTGATTGCACCTCAGCAAACATAACTGTCCCACAATGGTAGGCTCATTTCCTGAGTTTTAATTACATCTATTGAAGTGAACATCACAGAATGGCTAGAATCAGTGAGTCCCAATTCCAAATTCTTAAGAATTCTTAGGAATTCTTGAACCAAATTCCTGGTTCAATTAACTAGGGGAAGGGGGTCAAGAAGTGAATAATAAAATCATGATCACAGTAGCCCAGAGAATGGGGGATGGATTGTGAACTGGTAAATATCCCTAAGTATCTATTATTGTGGTGGGCTGCAATGATATCTTTTCAATAGCACACACTGAACTGCATCATAAAGTTTTTCAAGGATTCAGCTCCTACAAGGGTTAATTTGTTATAAATTCTCTTATTAGATAAGTCTTTCATGCAATCATTTTTGACTCCATAAAAACTTAGAATTCTATCTTATTTCTTAATTATGTTTTGTGTAAATTCTGTTCTTCAAACCAAGTCATATATTTGTTTTGAACTTATCTCTAAATTCCCCAAGGTATTAGTCATATAGTTCATGCTTTGAGAAAATGCTGAAACAATTGACCTCTGAAATGTCAACACAGCCAGCTAGGAGGGATTTTAGAGAAAGAGAAATATTCAGACATCTCCTGGAAATTTCCCTTTTTAGAACACTTGCCTACAGTAGTTTGGGGCACTCATCCTTGCTGTAATACTATAAGGAATTTTTAAAAAGTTTCTAACATCTTAGTTAGCAGATCAATTGATGGAAACAGAAAACTACTTGGGCACAAAATGCAGTGAAATAGATTGCTTTTATTTCAATGAAGTCACAGTTTTCCCTCCATATTGTTTTCTGCTGAAGGATATACTTCTATTCAATTGAACATATGCCTTGAGAAGGATATCTTCTGCATGGTACAAAATTCATCATTTAGCAGCAGTATAAAATGATGGCTAAGACCTGCAGGCAAGTCATTCAATGTCTTAGTTTCCTCATTTGCAAAACAGGGTGTTCTAGTTATGGTTGCTGTGTAACAGACTGCCCTAAACTTAATGGTGTAAAATAGCCATTTTATCACGCTCAAGGATTCTCTGGGTCAGGAATTCAGAAGGGGCTTGGCTGGGAAACTCTTACTTTGTAGGGCAGTCCCTCATGCAATTGCAGTCAGATATTTCCAGGGACTGCAAGTCATCTGAAGGCTCAACTGGCCTGGATGTTCCAGATGGCTCACTGATATGACTGGCAGTGGATACTAGCTAGTGGCTGGAAGCTCAGCTGACACTATTGATTAGAATTGTCTATGTATGGTGTCTCCAGCTTGATGCTTAATGGTAATAGGACTTCTTAAATGGAGTCACCTTAAGAGAGACTGATGGAAATTGCAAGGTCTTTTCTGACCTAGCCTTGGAAGTTATATGACATCATTTTACCATACTCAATTGATCAAAGCCTGCCAGGCTCAAAGGGAGGTACCTAGAGCCCAACTTCTTGATGGGAGGAGTGGCAAATCACATTGCAGAAAAGCATTTTGGATGGGAGATATTATCATGGCCATCTTTGGAAAATATAACCTGCCACATGCAGATAATGTTAGTGCCTATTTCATTGGGTTTTGTAACTATAAAATGAGAAAAGTGAGTTTCAAATCAGAAAAGTACTTAATATATTGCTCGGCATGAAGGAAAATCTTCATAAATGTTACCATTCCTATTTTTTTTTTTTTTTTGCATTTTTTATATTGTGAAATGTAATATATAGACTATAGCTTCAACACTGCCCTTTGGAGAATGTTTCAGTTTGGAGTAAGGACTATTTTGATTTTCTGAATTACTTCTGGTTCTCAGAGAAACCTGATTAAATTTGCTAAATCTAGGGTAAAAAATACAAGTGAAATTGAATAGAAGTATATTGCGGTTACCTTTGAAATGTCGTTTTGTTACTTTAAAAATTCTGAAGTACAGAGCAGCCTTTTGTGTGAAAATAAAATATCCCAAATCAGGGGACAATGCTTTGTGGCCCTCTTGCTTACTTTGAGGTAATGAAAATCCTTTGGATTGGAACTTGCTCTAGCATTTTAGCACCCATTGTGTTTGCCTTTGTTTTTTCGCTATTAAATCTATTGTAATCATGAAATCAATGTAAACTTCCTTAAGATTTACAGGACTGTTCTTTATGACAGGAAAAGTCACAGATTTTAAGATTCTGTAAAATTTAGCAGCAGTGACTTTATCTTCCCAAAGTGATTTGAAATGTACATCCCAGACCTGAAACAATGTACCTGCCTCTGACAAACTCAGCTTGTGTTTTGCTGTCAAGCTGTGATGTTTTAGATTTTCCTCTCTTGAGCTTCAGACGTCGATGTCACAGCTACACTGGGTACTGGAAAAATGTTCTCTCTCTCTGCCTTTACATATGCAATTGTGTTCTTATCACTGTGGGCTGAAGGACATCTTTGTACTGGAGCACTTTGATTTGAGGGTGATGTCAAACAGATTTTGACTCAAATATTCAGCTGTGGCAAGAAAGACAAACAGAATCTTTGTGGCCTTGTTTTAATCAAGAGAATTGTGGAATGAATTAAATAAAGAAAAATATATGAAAATAACATTTTTGTTTTCTTTTTGCTGCAAAATAATTTATGTTTCTTATGGGAAATTTTAAAAAACCCAGACAAGAAAAAGAGCAAAATAAAAATCACCTGCATTTTTATTACTTGGCATCAATAATTTTCAACATTTTAGAATATGTATCTTCCACATACATACACACACCTCAGATATTTTTCAAAATGTCTATATGTTATTTAGTATCTGGATTTTTTTAAAATTAAAACTTAATAGAGTATGGAGATCTTTCCATGTAAGCAAATACATAAAATCAATTTAAACTATCTTAATTGATCTTCTATTATCTATTTGTGATTATTTAAATGGTTTCCAGTTCCTGCAATTATAAACAACACTATAAAGAATATCCCTGTATGTATATTGTTAAAATTTTTCTAAAAATTATAATAGTGCTTGCACAAAAAAAATTCAAATATTGCACAAATAAAAAATTCATTCATTGTAAAATGAAGAGTAAAATATTTCCTTCCCTTTCCCCCTAGTCCATCTCACCACAAGCATCCAGTGGTAATACTTTTTATTGGGATTCTTCTCATTGTTACTATTTTATCTTTAAATAATATTTCTGCCCTTTTCCTTGGTTTGTCGTCTTTAGACAGTGTCTGTGGCTGTATTGTGAAAGATAATTTATTGCTCTTACAGCCTCTCACTTTCCCTGACCCCTCTATCTCCAGACTTTAGGTAATTATAGACCTTTTGGTTCATAAAATCTCTATTCTTGCTGTCAACTTTAGATATTCCTAGATATCTCATTACCAAAGATTAATAAATTACTTATTCTTCCATCTCTCCTCTTATGCCCCGATATTTTTATTTATATTGCTATTTTATATTGTCGAGATTTATAACATTCACATATTGCTCTGTAGCTCTAATTATTCTTTGTACCTTGCCTATAGGTATAATTTTGAAAATGAAAACTCAATAATTGTTATCATATTATTGGGTAATATTATTTCTGTAGTTTGATTAGATCCAAAAAAGGAAATGTAATTCAATGTCATTAAAATGTCATTTAAACTTTTTTTCTTGAAGTAAATAAAAAATTCAAACATTGCACAAGGTCTAATCAGTGATGGATCCAGGTTTTGTGGGTCTTGAATACAATACAAGAGAAGAAAAGACAAATATACAAACAAATACAACATCGGTAGGGCCCATCCCTTGACCTTGGAAAGGGCTGCAGCAAGTGAGGGGCCCTTTGTTGGCTTCATAAGAAATCCACCTCTGAGTTAAATTTTTTTCTTTCTTTAGGTCATATTCAGTTGCTGCCATGCTTCTTGCATCTGTGTGTGGTTCGAAGCTGTGTGTGCCCCAGTAAGACATGTTATTAAATGTAATCCATTCTTGTGGATGTGAACCCATTGTAAGTAGGACCTTTTGATGAGGCTACTTCAGTTAAGGTGTGACCCACCTCAATCAGGATGGGTCTGAAACTTATTACTGGGGTCCTTTCTAAACAGAATGGAGAGAGAGAGATAGAGAGAGAGAGAATGAATGAATTACAAAAGCTGAAATAGAACCCAAAAGAGAAGGAAGAGACCAGGAGACACTGCCATGTGCCTTGCCATATGACAAGCTAAGGACCAAGGATCACCGGGAGTCAGCCCCAGAATGCTGCAGTCTTGGGGAGAAAGCATTGCTTGATGGTGCCTTGATTTGAACATTTTCCTGAGCTCAGAACTGTGAGTAAATGAATTCCCTTTGCTTAACCTGACCCATTTCATATTTGCTTTGAGCAACCTGGGAAACTAAAACACTGTGTATCTCAAAAAGGGAATCTCTGTATTCCCTTTTTGTTTTTTTTGGAGTCCCCTCTTTGCATTTTATTTCACAAAGGTTACATTGGTACTCTATACTCTGAGTGTTCGAATGTCAGATATGCATTTGTTTGGCCCAAACTTGATTGAGTGTTTGGCTTGGTTCAGAAATCTAAGTTCAGAACCTTTTCCTCACTGGAAGGATAAATAATAAATGAATAAAAATGGTTACCTGTGGAGACGAGTGGATGGGTAGAATGCAGGGAAGGGGGGACGAGAGTGAAAGCTCCTGTGAACATTTTTAATGTAGTTTACTTCTTTTATCAAATAAATGTGTTACTTGTTTAAAGATAAATTAAATAAATAAAAACACACAAACATTTTCCCATCCTCAAAAGTTTGAAAAACTTTGTTCTATTGTCTTTGAGTGTCAAACATTTTTGATAAAAAGCTTGGTGCCATTATTTATTCTTGTTTCCTTTGGTAACCAGTTTTCCCACCCTTTCTCTGGAAACTTTCAGAATTTTCTTTGCTCTTGGAGTTCTGAAATTTCATTAGTTTGATTCTAGGAGTGGGCCTTTTTTTTAAAAAAAAAATAATGTGGCTTAACTCTATGTGGATAATTTCAAAATGAACTCATGAAGTTCAGGAGATTTTCAGCTATCTTTGACTATTCACTGTCAATCTCTCAGTTAACTTCATTTGGAAATTCTTTTGGACAGATGTTTGACTTCCGGATCTGTCTCCATGTGTCTTAAATCTATTTTTATATTTTTGAATTCTTTACTTTCAAGTCTCCATTATGGGAGATTAATATTTAATTCTAATTTCTAACTAAATCTATGTGATCATTTTATTATTTGGACTATCCATTGAAATTTTTTGACAATCATATTTTTAATGTCCCGAAACATTTTTGTTCTCTAATTGCTCCTTTTTCCTCACAGCCTGTATGGTTTTATGGGTACCATATCAACTGAAATCACTAGATGATTATTTTATAAATTTTTAAAAAATTATTTTCACTTCCCTGAATCATCTCATATTTCGCCATTGTTAGTTGCCTGTTTGTTCATCTTTGTACTTCTTTCTTCATGCTATTGGTTTTTATTCAAATATCTGATGGTACTTGGGTAACCAGTTATATTTATGAATAAAGTCTTTGTTAAATGAGAGTAGCTAGGGCAGGTTTTTCTCCCAGGTTGGGTAGGTCTATTTCCATAAAAAGCCTCTCTTGAATGAAGGGTGACCACTGGCTCTGTGTAAAATGGCTGGTGTGTTGACAAGTAGACTTCTCTCTAGGGTGGGAGGGTATGAATTAGTCAGGGCACTGACCCACTGGCTGCACTTGGTGGTGAAAGACTTCAGCATATTTCACCCTCTGGGTGGAACGACCTCTCTGTGTCTAGAGGTTTTAATCTGTCTGTTTTGGAACTCAGCACTTAGTTAAACCCCAACACTGTTTTTCTCTGAAGGTTCAATATCTTCCTAAGGACCCTTTCCAGGTGGATCATCCATTCATTAGGGAACAGGTTTCCAACTTTAGTCTAAGGATAACAGCCCAAGCTACTAGCACTCAGCTCCTTGGGAAGTAAAGGGAGGAACTCAGCTGCCTCAACTATTCCTAATGCCTCAACTATGCCTGATGCTCTTTGCTTGCATGTCTGCTTAGGCTGCAGGAGGCAATGGGCAGATCGTTTCTCCTAGAATGGGATGTGTTTGGCAGCGCTGATTGAATGAGTTTAAATATCTTTAATTCGTTTACTGGCCACTTATATTTCTTATTCTATAAATTACTTCTGCTTGATTATTGCCTGTTTCTTGTTAAAATATTCACCTGTTGAAATATGTTGTTTTGATTCATGAGAACTCTTTATACAAAACTAGGAATCAGAAAGACATAAATATAGACTTCAGAGAAATTTAAAAAAACTATAAGAACTTACATGGAATGCTGTGGCAACAACATAAAACCCTTAAAAATGTTTTTCTTGCAAAATATAAATGATGAGTAATGGACATAAAAATGTTGAAGCTTGTGTAGACCACATAAATGGTAGAGATTGGAAAGATTATTACAGATTTAACATTGAAAAAGTTGCAGAACTAGATAGATTCACAGCTATATTGTATCTAATCTTTCAAGACCAGATCATTTCAATGTTATTTAAACTATTCTAGGTCATAGAAAAAGATAGAAAGCTCTCTGATTCATTTTGTGAATCAGACATAACTTTAACTTAAAACCTAAAAATAAAACAAACAGCTATAGACCAAGCTTGCTTTAGAATATATAGAAATTCTAAATTAAATACTAATAAATAGATCTAGTATTTATCAAAAGAATAATAAATCATGATCTAGAAACGCTTATTCCAGGAAGTACAAGTGTGTTCAATATGAGGTCCAGCATAGTCTATGACAGCAACTCATTAAATTTAAAAATAGTATGATCATATCAAGAGATGCTGAAAAGCCATTTGATAAAATTTGGCAGCCATTCTATTTTAAGACCTCTATAAAAATAGTAATACAATCAGACTTCTTAAATGTAATAACAGTTTGCCAAACACATGAGATAAGGATGGTTGCTGTCAGCATTGTTGTTGAACATTATCTTGTAAGTTTTCTAGCAAATACAGTAAAGCAAAATGAAAGAGTGAGTTGGAACATTGGGAAAGTAGAGATAAACACATTTCTTTGGTAATATAACTGTATAAAACTGAAGAGATTACAATAAAATACCACTAGAATTAATAAAGAAATAAGTAAATGGAAAAAATAATGCATTCCCAACAAGAACTATAGCAACAAGAACTAAAATGCTAATATATAAGTTTAACAAGAAATGTAAAAATCTATATGAAGAAAATTATTTTAAACAAAAACTTGAACAGATAACATATTCTTGGGAAGTCTTAATATTTAAAAAGTTGATGATCTCAAAAGGAAATCAAATGCAGTAACATTTCAAATACCAATCTCTTTTTGTTTGTCTATGGATAAAACTTGAAGTTTAAATAAAAGAAAAAACTTCCTAATAGCCAAGAAATTTTTAAGTAGTTTTATTGAGATATAGTCACCTACCATAAAATCCATCCGAAGTGTACAATCAATGGCTTTTAGCATAATTGTAGAGTTGCACATTCATTACCACAACCAATCTTAGAACATTTTCATTACTTCCCCCCAAAAAACCCTGTACTCCTTAGCAGTCACCTCTCAATATCGTTATCCTTCCCCAGCCCTACATAACCAGTAATCTATTTCTGTCCCTATAGATTTATTTATATTTACATTTATATAAATGGAATCATACAGTATGTAGTACTTTGTGTCTGGTTTCTTTCACTTAGCATAATGTTTTTTGAATTATTATTATTATTTTTAATTAGAGGAGTTGTAGGTATACAAAAAAATCATGTAAAAACTACAGTGTTCCCATATACCCCCTATTGCTGACACTTTCCATTTGTGTGGTACCTTTGTTACAGTTGATGAAAGAATATTGAGATAGTACTATTAACTATAGTCCATAGTTTACATTAGATGTATTGGTAGGTAAGTGTTTTTGACAAATCATTCAACTTCTGTGAGACCTCGTTTCCCCATCAGAGTTGTGATGTTCATAAAGAGCTGGTCAAAAAGTTCTATGGATATTTAAGATGTTGTTTTTTCCTTCAGATGAAACTATATTTTATATGCTATTTCCCTGAGAATCTGAAAGGTGTTACCATAATACACACACACACACACACACACACACACACACACACACACACACACACATATATATATTTAAAGCAGTTTTATTGAGATAAATTCACATACCATACAATCCATCTAAAGTGTACAATCAGTGTCTTCTAGTATATTCACAGAGTTGTGCATTCTCTACCACAATCAATGCTGGAACATTTCCACCCTGAAATGGGTTCACTATGTTATACAGTCTCATGTTTCATCCTATGGCTTTTCTTCTAGTGACATACAGGACCCTAAACTTTCCCTTTCAACCACAGTTGCACCCACATATCAATGCTGTTGGTTACACTCACCATAATGTGCTCCCATCATCTGTTATTTCTAAATCTTTACCATCAAACTTATTACATATTCTGCACAAATTAAGCATCAGCTACTCATTGTCTGCCCTCATTCTATCTTCTGGTGACCTGTGTTCCAGATATTAATACCATGAGTTTGCTAGTTATATTAGTGAGGCCAGTCAATATTTGTACTTTTGTGTCTGACTTGTTTCATTCAATATAAGGTCTTCAAGGTTCATTGATGTAATCATGTGTCATGACTTCATTTCTTCTTACAGCTGTATAATAGTCCATCATATGTATATATCACATTTTGTTATCCATTCATTGATTGATGGACACCCGGGTTGTTTCCATCTTTTGGCAATTGTAAATAATGCCTCTATGAACATGAGTGTGCATATGTCTGTTCACATCCCTGCTTTCAGTTCTTCTGAGAATATATCTAATAGCGAGATTGCCAGATCATATAGCAGGTCTGTACTTAGCTTCCTGAGGAACCACCAAACTGTCTTCCACAGTGGCTGTACCATTTTATATTCCCAACAACAGTGAATAAGTATTCCTCTTTCTCCACATCCTCTCCAACACTTGTAGTTTTCTGTTTTTTTAATAGTGGCCATTCTAGTGGGTGTGAAATGAGCATCTTCCTAATAGCTAGTCCTGTTGAACATCTTTTCATTTGCTTCTTAGCCACTTGTATATCCTCTTTGGAAAAATGTTTATTTATGTCTTTTGCCCATTTCTTAATTGGGTGGTTTGTCTTTTATCATTGCATTGTGGGATCCCTGTATATAATATATATTCTAAATATTGTCTTTCATTGAGTAGGCTGCCTTTTCACCCTCTTGACGAAGTCCTTTGAAGCACAAAAGTATTTAATTTTTAGGAGGTCCTATTTATCTGTTTTCCCTTTTGTTGCTTGTGCTTTGGGTGTAAGGTCTAAGAAACCATCAAGATAGACAAGATCTTGATGATGCTTCCCCACATTATCTTCTAGGAGTTATATGGTTCTGGCTTTTATATTCAGGTGTTTGATTCATTTCTAATTCATTTTTGTGTAAAGTGTAAGAAAGGAGTCCTCTTTCATTCTTTTGCATGTGGATATCCAGTTCTTCCAGCACCATTTATTGAAGATACTGCTCTGTTTGGTGGCCTTGGCAGCTTTGTCAAAAATCAATTGCCCATAGATGGGAAGGTCTATTCTGAACTCTCAATTAGATTCCATTGGTCAGTATGTCTATCTTTATGCCAATACTATAGCTTTGTAATGTGCTTTAAAGTAAGGAAGTGAGAGTCCTCCAACTTCATTTTTCTTTTTCAAAAAGTTTTTTGACTCTTCAGGGCCCCTTACCCTTCCAAATAAATTTGTTAATTAGCTTTTCCAATTCTGCAAAGTAGACTGTTGGAATTTTGATTGGGATTGTGTTGAATTTGTAAATGAATTTGGGTAGAATTGACATCTTAACAATATTTAGTGTTCCATGAACATGGAATGTCCTTCCATTTATTTAAGTATTCTTTGATTTTTTTCAGCAATGCTTCATAGTTTTCTGAATACAGGTCCTTTACATCCTTGGTTACATTTATTCCTAGGTATTTGATTCTTCTAGTTGCTATTGTAAATGGAATTTTTTCCCTATTTCCTTCCTCAGCTTGTTCATTACTAGTGTATAGAAACACTACTGATTTTTACATGTTGATCTGGTATTCTGCCACTTTGCTGAACTCATTTATTAGGTCTAGCAGCTTTGTTGTTGATTTTTGGGACTTTCTAGGTATAGGATCATATCATCTACAAATAGTGAAAATTTTACTTTTTACTTTCTGATTTGGATGCTGTTCATTTATTTATTTATTTTTGCCTAACTGCTCTAGCTAGAACTTCTAGTACAATGTTGAATAACAGTGGTGACAGTGGTCATTCTTGTCTTGTTCCTGGTGTCAACAGGAAAGCTTTCAGTCTCTCATCATCGAATACGATGTTAGCTTTGGGTTTTTCATATATGCCCTTTATCTTATTGAGAAAGTTTCCTTCTATTCCTATCTTTTGACATGTTTTACCAAGAAGGATGCTGGATTTTGTCAAATACCTTTTCTGCATCAACTGAGAAGATCATGTTGTTCTTCTCCTTCAATTTATTAATGTAGTATATTACACTGATTTTCTTGTATTGAGCAATGTTTGCATACCTGGGATAAAACCCACTTGATCATGGTGTATAATTCCTTTAATGTGCAGTTGGATTCAATTTGCTAGTATTTTGTTGAGAATTTTTGCATCTATATTTATAACAGAAATTTGCTGTAATTTTCTTTTCTTGTAGTATCTTTATTTGATGTTGATATTAGGTCATGTTGTCAAATACCTATAGGATGAGTTAGGTAGCATTCCCTCTTCTTCAATTTTCTGGAAGAGTTGGAACAGGATTCGTATTAATTCTTCTTGGAATGATTGGTTGAATTCACCTGTGAAGCTATCTGGTCCCGGGCTTTTCTCTTTTAGGAGATTTTTTAATGACTATTTCAGTCTCTTTTCTTGAGAGTGGTTTGTTGAGATCTATTTCTACTGGAGTCAGTGTGGGTTGTTTGTGTTTTCTAGAAAATTACTCATTTCATCTAAGTTATCTAGTCTGTTGGCATATGGTTGTTCCTAGTAGCCTCTTAAGATCTTTTTAATTTCTGTGGGGTCAGTGGTAATGTCCTCCCTCTCACTTCTGATTTTATTTATTTGCATCTTCTCTCTTTTTTTCTTTGTCAGTTTAGCTAAGGGATTATCAATTTTTTTGGTCTTCTCAAAGAATCAAATTTTTGTTTTGCTGATTCTCTCTTGTTTTTTGTTCTCAATTTCATTTATTTCTGCTCTAGTTGTTGTTATTTCTTTCTTTCTGCTTGCTTTGGGATTGGTTTGCTGTTCTTTTTCTAGTTCCTTATGGTGTGCAGTTAGGTCTTTTGATTTTGGCTCTTTCTTCCTTTTTAATGTAGGCATTTAGGACTATAAATATCCCTCTCAATACTGCCTTAGCTGCATCCCATAAGAGTTAATATGTTGTGTTTTTGTTTTTCATTTGTTTCAAGATATTTACACATTTCTCTTGCAATTTCTTCTTTGACCTACTAATTGATGATTGTTGTTTCTGCTTGGTGGATTGCCCCTTTTATTAATATATAATATCCTTTGTCTCTTATAACAGCTTTGCATTTAAAATCTATTTTGTCTGATGTTAGTATAGCTCTTCCAACGTTTTTTTTAACCCCCATAAATTTGTGCATTTTCTAGTCCTCCACTTGTTTTTGACTACCAACTTCATTTCATTGTGATTGGAGAAAGTGCTTTGTATAATTTCAATCTTTTATAATTTATTAAGGGCTGTTTTGTGACCCAACATGTGGTATATCCTGGAGAATGATCCATGAGCACTTGAGAAGAATGTATATCTTACTGTCTTGGGGTGCATTGTTCTGTCTATGTCTGTTTAGATGTAGTTAATTTATCAAATTATTTGAATTCTCTATTTCCTTATTGGTCCTCTCTCTGAATGTTCTATCTATTGATATGAATGGTGTGTTACTGTAGATACATTTATTTCTTCCTTCAGTTTTGCTAGTGTTTGCCTCATATATTTGAGGGCAACCTGGTTAGGTGCATATATATTGATGATTGTTATTTCTTCTTGGTGGATTGCCCCTTTTATTAATATATAATATCCTTCTTTGTCTCTTATAACAGCTTTGCATTTAAAGTCTATTTTGTCTGATACTAATATAGCTCTTCCAGCTTTTTTTTTATGCTGTTTGCATGGAATAACTTTTTCCAGTTTTTCACTTTCAAGCTATTTGTATCCTTGGGTCTGAGGTGAGTCTTTTGTATGCAGAATATAGATAGCTCATATTTATCCATTTTGCCTGTCTGTGTCTTTTGATTGGGGAGTTTAATCCATTAACATTCAATGTTATTACTATAAAGGCAGTACTTACTTCAACCATTTTATCCTTTGGCTTTTATTTGTGATATTTATTTTTTTTCTCCTCTTTTTAATCTTTTAGTTACACTTTATGATAATCTCTCTCCTGTCCTTTCCTTTCAGCCTGCAGGACTGCCTTTAGTATTTCTTGTAGTACAGGTCTCTTGTTAGTGAACTTTCTCAGCTTCTGCTTACTGTGAATACCTTAAACTCTCCCCTTTATTTTTTTTTAATATTCATTTTATTGAGATATATTCACATACCATGCAGTCATACAAAACAAATCATACATTCATTTGTTCACAGTACCATTACATAGTTGTACATTCATCACCAAAATCAATCACTGACACCTTCATTACCACACACACAAAAATAACAAGAATAATAATTAAAGTGAAAAAGAGCAATTAAAGTAAAAAAGAACATTGGGTGCCTTTGTCTGTTTGTTTGTTTGTTTATTTCCTCCTCCTATTTTTCTACTCATCCATCCATAAACTAGACAAAGGGGAGTGTGGTCCTTATGGCTTTCCCAATCCCATTGTCACCCCTCATAAGCTACATTTTTATACAACTGTCTTCAAGATGCATGGGTTCTGGGTTGTAGTTTGATAGTTTCAGGTATCTACCACCAGCTACCCCAATTCATTAGAACCTAAAAAGGGTTGTCTAAATTGTGCATAAGAGTGCCCACCAGAGTGACCTCTCGGCTCCTTTTGGAATCTCTCTGCCACTGAAGCTTATTTCATTTCCTTTCACATCCCCTTTTTGGTCAAGAAGATGTTCTCCATCCCATGATGCCAGGTCTACATTCCTCCCTGGGAGTCATATTCCACGTTGCCAGGGAGATTCACTCCCCTGGATGTCTGATCCCACGTAGGAGGGAAGGCAGTGATTTCACCTTTCAAGTTGGCTTAGGTAGAGAGAGAGGGCCACATCTGAGCAACAAAGAGGCATTTGGGAGGAGGCTCTTAGGCACAATTATAGGGAGGCCTAGCCTCTCCTTTGCAGCAGCAGTCTTCCCAAGGGCAAATCCTGTGGTAGAGGGCTCAACCCTTCAAACCACCAGTCCCCTATGTCTGTGGGCATGTTAGCAACCATCGAGGTGAGGCAGGCCAATACCCCTGCATTCTCTACCAGCTCCTCAAGGGGGCTCTGCATATTTTTCCCCTTGTTTTTTTTTTCTTAAAATTTTTAAAATCAACTGTGTGAAAAATAAAAAAAATTAAAAAAAAAAAACGTACAATAAAAGAACATTTCAAAGAGACCATAACAAGGGAGTAAGAAAAAGACAACTAACTTAAGATAACTACTTTACTTCCAACATGTTCCTACTCTATCCCAAGAAAGTAACCTAATATAGCAACATTTCTGTGAACTTCTTCCTACTATACCCATCAGAAATTAACAGACCATAGTCATTCCTGGGCATTCCCTGAATGTTAAATAGCTTATCTGTTCTTCTTGGATTATTGTTCCACCTTCCTTAATTGCTCTCTATTGATAGTTCCCCTACATTCTACATTATAAATCATTTGTTTTACATTTTTCAAAGTTCACATTAGTGGTAGCATATAATATTTCTCTTTTTGTGCCTGGCTTATTTCACTCAGCATTATGTCTTCAAGGTTCATCCATGTTGTCATATGTTTCACGAGATCGTTCCTTCTTACTGCCGCGTAGTATTCCATCGTGTGTATATACCA
Source organism: Choloepus didactylus (assembly GCF_015220235.1). Classification (NCBI taxonomy): domain Eukaryota; kingdom Metazoa; phylum Chordata; class Mammalia; order Pilosa; family Megalonychidae; genus Choloepus; species Choloepus didactylus. Next base: position 156,825,847 of record NC_051310.1, on the reverse strand, counting down.
CATTTTATTTATCCACTCATCTGTTGAAAGACATTTGGATTGTTTCCATCTCTTGGCAATTGTGAATAATGCTGCTATGAACACTGGCATGCAGATATCTGTTCATGTCACTGCTTTCCGATCTTCCGGGTATATACCGAGAAGTGCAATCGCTGGATCGAAGGGTAATCTGTATCTAGTTTTCTAAGGAACTGCCAGACTGACTTCCAGAGTGGCTGAACCATTATACAGTCCCACCAACAATGAATAAGAGTTCCAATTTCTCCACATCCCCTCCAGCATTTGTAGTTTCCTGTTTGTTTAATGGTAGCCATTCTAATCGGTGTGAGATGGTATCTCACTGTGGTCTTAATTTGCATCTCTCTAATAGCTAGTGGAGCTGAACATTTTTTCATGTGTTTCTTGGCCATTTGTATTTCCTCTTCAGAGAACTGTCTTTTCATATCTTTTGCCCATTTTATAATTGGGCTGTCTGTACTATCGCCATTGAGTTGTAGGATTTCTTTATATATGCAAGATATCAGTCTTTTGTCAGATACATGGTTTCCAACAATTTTTTCCCATTGAGTTGGCTGCCTCTTTACCTTTTTGAGAAATTCCTTTGAGGTACAGAAACTTCTAAGCTTGAGGAGTTCCCATTTATCTGTTTTTTCTTTTGCTGCTTGTGCTTTGGATGTAAAGTCTAGGAAGTGTCCGCCTAATACAAGGTCTTGAAGATGTTTTCCTACATTATCTTCTAGGAGTTTTATGGTACTTTCTTTTATATTGAGATCTTTGGTCCATTTTGAGTTAATTTTTGTGTAGGGTGTGAGGTAGGGGTCCTCTTTCATTCTTTTGGATATGGATATCCAACTCTCCCAGCCCCATTCGTTGAAAAGACCATTATGACACAGTTCAGTGACTTTGGGGGCTTTATCAAAGATCAGTCGGCCATAGATCTGGGGGTGTATCTTTGAATTCTCAATTCAATTCCATTGATCTATATGTCTATCTTTGTGCCAGTACCATGCAGTTTTGACAACTGTGACTTTATAATAAGCTTCAAAGTCAGGGAGTGTAAGTCCTCCCACTTCGTTTTTCTTTTTTTAGAGTGTCTTTAGCAATTCGAGGCATCTTCTCTTTCCAGATAAATTTGATAACTAGCTTTTCCAAGTCTGCAAAGTAGGTTGTTGGAATTTTGATTGGGATTGCATTGAATCTGTAGATGAGTTTGGGTAGAATTGACATCTTAATGACATTTAGCCTTCCTATCCATGAACATGGAATATTTTTCCATCTTTTAAGGTCCCCTTCTATTTCTTTTAGTAGAGTTATGTAGTTTTCTTTGTATAGGTCTTTTACATCTTTGGGTAAGTTTATTCCTAGGTACTTGTTTTTTTTGGTTGCTATTGAAAATGGTATCTTTCTCTTGAGTGTCTCCTCAGTTTGTTCATTTCTAGCATATAGAAACATCACTGACTTCTGTGCATTAATCTTGTATCCTGCTACTTTGCTAAATTTGTTTATTAGCTCTAGTAGCTGTATCATCGATTTCTCGGGGTTTTCCAGATATAAGATCATGTCATCTGCAAACAATGACAGTTTTACTTCTTCCTTTCCAATTTGGATGCCTTTCATTTCTTTGTCTTGCCAGATTGCCCTGGCTAGCACTTCCAGCACAATGTTGATTAATAGTGGTGATAGCTGGCATCCTTGTCTTGTTCCTAATCTTAGAAGGAAGGCTTTCAGTCTCTCACCATTGAGTACTATGCTGGCTGTGGGTTTTTCATATATGCTCTTTATCATATTGAGGAATTCCTACCTTTTGAAGTGTTTTTATCAAGAAGGGATGTTGGATTTTGTCGAATGCTTTTTCAGCATCTATTGAGATGATCATTTGATTTTTCCCTTTTGATTTGTTAATGTGTTATAATACATTGATTGATTTTCTTATGTTGAACCATCCTTGCATGCCTGGAATGAACCCCATTTCATCATGGTGTATGATTTTTTTAATGTGTCTTTGGATTCAGTTGGCAAGTATTTTGTTGAGGATTTGTGCATCTATATTCATTAGGGAAATTGGCTGGTAGTTTTCCTTTTTTGTAGCAAGTTTGCCTGGTTTTGGTATTAGATTGATGTTAGCTTCATAAAATGAGTTAGGTAGTGTTCTATTTTCTTTGTTGTTTTGAAAGAGTGTAAGTAAGATTGGTGTCAGTTCTTTTTGGAAAGTTTGGTGGAATTCCCCTGTGAAGCCATCTGGCCCTGGGCATTTATTTGTGGGAAGCTTTTTGGTGACTAATTGGATCTCTTTGCTTGTGATTGGTTGGTTGAGGTCTTCTGTTTCTTCTCTGGTCAGTCTAGGTTGTTCATATGTTTCCAGGAAATTGTCCATTTCCTCTACATTATCCAGTTTGTTGCCATACAGTTGTTCATAGTATCCTCTTATAATTTTTTTAATTTCCTCAGGATCTGCAGTAAGGTCAGCTTTCTCATTCATTATTTTGTTTATATGGGTCTTCTCTCTTTTTGATTTTGTCATTCTAGCTAGGGGCTTGTCAATCTTATTGATCTTCTCAAACAACCAACTTTTGGTGTCATTTATGCTCTCTGTTGTTTTTTTATTCTCTGTGTCATTTATTTCTTCTTTAATCCTTGTTATTTCTTTTCTTCTACTTGGTTTAGGATTGGTTTGCTGTTCATTTTCTAGCTTCTTCAGTTGATCCATTAGTTCTTTGATTTTGGCTCTTTCTTCCTTTTTAATATATGTGTTCAGTGCTATAAATTTCCCCCTCATTACTGCTTTTGCTACATCCCATAGGTTTTGGTATGTTGTGTTCTCATTTTCATTCGTCTCTATATATTTAGCAATATCTCTTGCTATTTCTTCTTTAACCCACTGATTGTTTAGGAGTGTGTTGTTTAACCTCCAGGTATTTGTGAATTTTCTAAGTCTCTGATGGTTATTGACTTCTAATTGTATTCCATTGTGGTCAGAGAATGTGCTTTGAATAATTTCAATCTTTTTAAATTTATTGAGGCTTGTTTTATGTCCCAGCATATGATCTATTCTGGAGAAAGTTCCATGAGCACTAGAGAAGAATGTGTATCCTGATGATTTGGGATGTAATGTTCTATATATGTCTGTTAAATCCAATTCATGTATCAGATTGTTTAGGTTTTCAATTTCTTTATTGGTCTTCTGTCTGGTTGATCTACCTATAGGAGAGAGTGATGTGTTGAAGTCTCCCACAATTATTGTGGAAACATCAGTTGCTTCCTTTAGTTTTGCCAGTGTTTCTGTCATGTATTTTGTGGCACTTTGATTGGGTGCGTAAACATTTATGATTGTTATTTCTTCTTTTTGAATTGCCCCTTTTATTAGTATGTAGTGGCCTTCTTTGTCTCTCAAAACATCCTTGCATTTAAAGTCTATTTTATCTGAGATTAATATTGCTACACCTGCTTTCTTTTGGCTGTAGCTTGCATGAAATATTTTTTCCCATCCTTTCACTTTCAATTTCTTTGTGTCCCTGTGTTTAAGGTGAGTCTCTTGTATGCAGCATATTGATGGTTCATTTTTTTTGATCCATTCTGCAAATCTATATCTTTTAATTGGGGAGTTTAATCCATTTACATTCAACATTATAACCATGAAGCCACTTCTTGAATCAGCAATCTTAACCTTTGGTTTATGTTTGTCATATATATTTTTCCCTCTCTCTATTAATATCCTTTAATGTACCCATACCAAATCTCTTTAGTGCTGAACCTTTCTCCAAGTCTCTCTCTCCTTTCTTTGTTTCTCTGTCTGTAGGGCCCCCTTTAGTATCTCCAGTAGGGCAGGTCTCTTGTTAGCAAATTCTCTCAGCATTTGTTTGTCTGTGAAAAATTTAAGCTGTCCCTCAAATTTGAAGGAAACCTTTGTGGATAAAGTATTCTTGGTTGGAAATTTTTCTCACTGAGAATTTTAAATATGTCATGCCACTGCCTTCTCGCCTCCATGGTGGTTGCTGAGTAGTCACTACTTAGTCTTATGCTGTTTCCTTTGTATGTGGTGAATTGCTTTTCTCTTGCTGCTTTCAGAACTTGCTCCTTCTCTTTCATATTTGACAGTGTGATCAGAATATATCTCGGAGTGGGTTTATTTGGATTTATTCTGTTTGGAATTCGCTGGGCATTTATGATTTTTGTATTTATGATGTTAAGAAGATTTGGGAAGTTTTCCCCAACAATTTGTTTGAATACTCTTCCTAGACTTTTACCCTTGTCTTCTCCTTCTGGAACACCAATGAGTCTTATATTTGGGCGTTTTATATTATCTATCACATCCCTGAGGTCCATTTCTATTTTTTATATTTTTTTCCCCATTCTTTCTTTTGTGCTTTCATTTTCTGTTCTGTCATCTTCCAGGTCACTGATTCATTGTTCACCTTCCTCTAGTCTTGTACTATGAGTATCCAGAATCTTTTTAATTTGGTCAACAGTTTCTTTAATTTCCATAAGATCATCTATTTCTTTATTTAGTCTTGCAATGTCTTCTTTATGCTCTTCTAGGGTCTTCTTGATGTCCTTTATATCCTGTTCCACACTCTTCTTCATGTCCTTTCTATCCCATGCCATGGTCTCGTCATTCATCTTTAGTTCTTTGATTAGTTGCTCTAGGTACTGTGTGTCTTCTGATCTTTTGAGTTGGGTGCTTGGCTTGGGTTATCCATATCGTCTGTTTTTTTCATGTGCTTTAAAATTTTCTGTTGTTTTTGGCCTCTTGACATTTGCTTAACTTGATAGGGTTCTTTTAGGATTTGTACACCAATTGAAATCCTTATCTCTAATTTGTCAGATCTACAGCTTCGTGGAGTACACTTTCTCTGACTAACCAGCAGGTGGCATCCACGAGCCACCTGTTCCCCTCAAGCCAGTTCTCCCCTGCTTTGCCTCCGTGGTGAGTGGGGGAGTGAGTCTTGTGGGGTCCAATTGTTATACCAAGCTTGCGTGTGTAGTTGGTGTTGCCCGCCCTGTATAAGGGGCGTGTGTCTGGGCGGTCAGGGAGAGGGGGTGGTTCTAACAATCAAATTTCCCTGGTGTTCCTGGAGTTTTAAAGCTGCTGCAATAGTCTAATCCTTCAGTTCAGTCCTGCCACAGTTTGTCTCTGCCACTGACCCACAAGTCCTTGGTATTGGCGTATGGCTCCTGACGCTTGCGAGTGGGCCCCTCTTCCAGGCTGTGCATCCCCTGGTCCTCTGTTGAGGGATGACTGTGCTATGTCACAGGTGAGTGCCATCCCCCCAGGGTGGTTCTGGGCTGCCGGTCTGTGTAGGGAGTCTCCTGATCTGCTGAAATGATATCTGAATGGGGCTTGTTAATTCACACCACTCCATCTTCCCAACTCTGGGACAACCAGCTGAGGGTGCAGGGAGGGCTAATGTCCATGCCCAATTTTGTGGTGTATGCATGTTATTGGAAGCACTTCCATCACACTGGGTTGTTTGGGGCAGCTCTGGGCTATGGGGCCGGCGATGGCAGGAGTGTTTCCTGTCCACCAGGATGATGGCTGTGAACGGATGCCCCCCTTTTCTTGGGAAGTTGTGCTGTTTAGTGAATTTTCTCAGCCACTGGATTATTGCCTTTTGTCTCAGAGCTCTCTTAGTTCTGCTCTTGTCTTGACCTGTCCAAATTGCAAGTCTTTGAGGCTTTCTGTATTGGGCTTCTTAGAGTAATTGTTTTAGAAAAAGATCAAAAGATAAGAAAAAAAAAAAGGGGCCCTCCTAGCAGATCTAATGGGTTATTGAAATGCTAAGAGACAAAGCAATTAGGGCCATTAAGGAAAGATCCAGGGGGCAGAGAGATCAGTTTTTCTTTGGGATTTGCATATGAGCCTCAGGGCCTGAGCTCTGCCCTTCCCCTTTCTGTGTTCACCAGAATTCCAAAAAGCCTCCACTTTTATTTTTGAGTTTTTCTTGCTGTTTTTTGCTATGCCTATCTCCTCTCTGCTGGGCTGGCTGCTCTCAGATTCTCTGGTGTCTGGTCTCAGTCTATCTATGGTTGGAGTTTGGATCAATAGAATGAGTTTCCGATAAGAGCTGCCACTGCAGTTCTCCCTTCTCCTTCCCAGTGCTGACGGCCCCTCCTCCCACGGGACTGAGCCTGGCAGGGAGGGGCGCGGGTCCCCTGGCCACAAAAACTTACAGATTTTGCTGATATCAGCAGTTCCACGTTTTCATGAGTGTTGTATGAAGTATGCCCAAAGTGAGATTGCTCTGCAGTGTTTAGTCCACACAGTTACTGGCTTTCTACCTACTTCCCTGGAGGAGTAACTAAAACATACACCTCGCCAATCCACCATCTTCCCACCATTCCAAGCAGAAATCTTTAGAGAGTTCACTGAAGACTACACTTATTGGAATTGATTCAATAAAATCATTTGTGTACTATGATTATCTCTTTGTGGTGGTTTGAAGCTATGTGCTACAGAAAAACATGTAATTAAACTTAATCCATTCCTGTGGATGTGAAGCCTTGTACCTAGGACTTTTGATGAGGTTACTTCAAATACAGTGTGGCCCAGTATGGCTCTTACTGAATTACATATAGGGAAGGTCAGAAAGACAGAAAAGGCATAGAGAGCAACCAGAAGCAGAATCATGGAGAGAAAGGAGAGACCAGAAGAGGCTGCAGTGTGCATTGCCATGTGAGAGAGGAGCCAAGGACCAAGAGTCAACAGCAGCCAGACCCAGAATGCCAGTCTTTGAGAAGAAAGCATCACCTTGATAATGCCTTGAGTTTTGGACTTCTCCTAGCCTCAAAACAGTGACCCAGTAAGTTCCCATTGTTTAAGCCAACCCATTGCATGGTATTTACTTTAGCAACAAGGAAACTAAAATACTCCTTCACTTAGCTGTGCTTTATGACTTCTTACATTTAAACTAAACCCATTTTATGATACTTGACAAAAATTAAAGTATTCATTTCAAATGAATAATAAAATAATTTAACTGTGAGGGAATCTTATTATTTATCTGTTTGTACATCAAAGGGCAGAAAAAACAACAGAGAAAGCTGTCACTTTTGTTTGAGAACACAATTAAACTTATTCTCCTTTGAAACTTTCACCCTGGTTGATTAATCAGCTAATCAAGACATCTTTGTTTAATTTGGAAGTCTGTAAAATTATGTTCTTTTCAACAAAGAATAAGGCATTTTAAACAAAGCATCTGAGTTTAAAAGTGCTGTTAGGTCCAGGGAGATTATTTTACAGTGACTGATTTTCTGTAACTAAAAACTTTGTTTATCAGATCATGTTTTAACTAGAATTCTGGATGAAATTTAGATCTTGCACTTGCAGGAATCTTGAATGTGAGACTGTGTTTATGTGGGGATAGTGACAGGGCATAAGACACCCATGCTCCCACATGGTTCATTGCAGACAGTGTGACTCTGTGGTCTGTCTCTTCGTGATTTAACAGCTCCCTGCAGCAGAAGTGACTGTGTGGCCATTCACAGCAGGGTGCTCTGACTAAAGTTTTTGGAAGTTCTACTTAGAGCCTGTTCTTTCAGCCCTTGCAATGACTTTGTAAACCACATAAAATAATCACCTTCTGCTTATGTTAGCATGAGTGATTTCCATTATCTGCAATCTATCACTCACTAATCAGATGGCTATTGATTAAAAAAAATTGTGCTTAGTCATCTCACTAAATTTACTTAATGGCTTGTAATAGGTGATTATTCCAGAAACTTCCAGTTAAAAATCATATAATTTTCATCTCTTCTTTGCTGTTTTTTCTTTATTTCTTTTGAATATTTTTATTGGTTAGTACCTCACAATGCAGATGATTATGATTATTTTTGTGCTTTTTCTGACTTTGATGGGAAAGTTAATCTTTCCTCATTTAGAATAATTCTGGCTTTTGAGATTGGAACTATATAATGTTAAGAAAGTATTCTTTGTTGTGATGGTAGCACAATATTGTGAATATAATTAATACCACTGAATTGTATAAGTAAAATGGTTGAAATGGGAAATTTTACATTGTATATATTATACCACAATAAAAACAAACAAACAAAAACCCCGTAGGATTGTACAATGCAGTGAACCCTAATGTAATCTATGGAATATAGTTGTTAATATAATTATAATAATATTGGTTTATCAGTTGTGTAACAAAGGAACCACACTAATGTGAAATGTTAATAATAGGGAAAACTGGTGTGTGTGTGTGTGGGGGGGGGGGGCATGATATGGAACCTGTATTTCCTGCATGATTTTTCTGTAAACCTCCAACTTCTCTAATAAAAAAATTAACAGGAAAATAAAAAAGAACATATTCATCTTTTCCCATTTTATTAAAAGCTTTCTTTCCTCTTTTAAAAATCTAGAATAGAAGTTGATTTTTTTTTTTTTGGAAGCTAATTTTTATCAAATGGCTTTTCAGCATTCTTGAAAAAGATTGTGAGATATTTCCCTTTTGATCTATTCAAATGGTGAATTATGTTAACAGATTTCCTAATACTGAAACATCTTTCATCACTCGAATAAGCCCTGCTTGGCCATGGTATGTATTTATTAATGCTTTACTGGATTTTTGTTGCTAATATTTTTATTATGATTTTTGCATTAATAGTAATAAGTGGGTAGTTTTCTTTTTTGTACCATCTTTGCTGAGTTTTGTAATATCATACTTGCTATATGAAAATAATTAGAAAAATTTCTTTCTTTTTCTGTGCTCAGTTCTTGTGAAATGATCTGGGCCTGGTGATTTTTTGGAATGAGAGGAATAGCTCTAACAATTTCCTTTCTTCTGTGCTACTTCTGTTCTACTTGGTCTATTTAGATTTTCTCTTTTCTGGGGTCAGTTTTGATAATGTATTTAGACAGAAGTGAACACACACACACACAAACATACACACACAGATATAATTTCCGTTGTGGTGTCTGCTATGGTTATTTACCTCTTTCTTATTTGGGGTATTTATGATTCCTCTTTTTAAAAATTAGGCAAGATAATAGTTCATCTGTTTAATTGGTTTTCAAAAACTCAGTCCTTTATTTGTTGTTTCTGTAGTTTTAAAATTCATTTCTTCCTGTTTTTGTCTTTATTAATTCCTTCCTCTGAATTTCCTTGGGCTTGTTAATTTTTTCTTCCTAAGTTATTGAATTGTATCCTCAATTTATTTATTTTTATTCTTTCTTTCTATTAATATAACCATTTTAGACTATGAATTTTTCTCTGATCATCATTTTAGAAGTATTTTCCACGTTTTGATATGTAGTGTTTTCATTATCATTATTTTCTAGATATTCTATATTTCAGTTGTATTTTTATCTTTGATCCAATAGTTCTTAAAAGTTCTAGGTAGTAGGAATTTTTTTCTGGTTTTATTTATATCATGTTTTATTGAATTGTACTCAGAGAATGTTATCTGTAAAATTTCCAATTTAAAATCTATTGAGATTTTCTTTATAGTCTAACACATAATCAATTTTTGTTAATGTTTCCTGGCCACTTGAAAAGAAGTGGTATTCTCTATTTGTAGGGTATAGAATTTGGCAAATATTAATCAGGATTAGGTTTGGCTACATTTTATAGTAAACCCCAAATAACAATGGCTTACACAAGAAATCCAGAAGTAAACCATCCAGGGTTGGTAAATCAGCTCCATGGTCCTCAGTGCATTGCCTCATTTTCCAAATGTCTGTTGGAGCTCTAGCCATTACATCTGCATTCCAGGCAGCAGGCAGAGCAAAGGAAACAAGGAGCAAAAGAGCATTTTTAGAGATGAATCATCTACCTTTCTTTTAGGAGATTTCCAAGAAGTTCCACACATTTCTGGTTATATCTCATTGTCTAAAACTTGGTTACACCTTGCTGTATGTTTCCTGGGTGTATTATCACTCTGAACAAAATTAAAGTTCTGTTACTAAGGAAGAAGGAAGAATAGTTATTGAATAGGCAACCGTTAGCAGTCATGCACACACACACACACACACACACACGTTATTTACACTCTGTATGTTACTATTTTTTCCATTTGATTTATCATGGGCTGAGAGATAGAAATTAAAGACTCTTATTACCAATGCATTTCTCTCTCTCCTTGTATTTTCTGTAGCTTTTGCATTAAGAACATTGATAATATGTTAGTTGGTGCATGGATAACTCATGGCTTTTTCTTCTATGTGGTACCTTTTATCAATATCATATATCTTCATTTACTATTTTAATGCTTGTTTTCCCTGAATTATTTGGTATTGGAACCTCTGATTTCTTTTGTTGTTATACCTTTTACATTTGTAATCTCAATCCAACTGGAATCAGTTTTGATTATAGTATGAAGTAGGAATCGTACTAATTTCCCTCCAAAAGTATAGATAATTGTCTTAACATTATATGTTAAATAACCCATCTATTTCCCACTGTTTAAAATGCCATTTATATCTTATATTAAATAATCAGATACATTGGGCTCTTTACCAATACCAGACTGATTCAGTTATTATTGTTTTATTGATATGTATTGATATCTAATAGTGAGTAAGTCACTTACTATTTTTATTTTACAAAAAGTAATTGAGTGTTATTTTTATTCTTCTGCAACAGGTTTAGAATAAACTTAAGTTGACTGAAACACAGTCTTTTGATTTTGGTTTATGTAGGGAAAATGGCCATCTTTACAGTGCAGAGACATCTTGTTGAGGAATATGGTATGTTTTTCCATTTATCCAGATACTCTTTACAGTCCTTCAGTTAAGTTTTCTAGATTTATTTGTGTAGATCTTACACATTTCTTGATAATGAATTTCTGATTATTAGAGTTTCTATGGTTATTTGTATCCATTATATTTTCTAATTGGTTGTTGCTGAATTTTGTTTGTTGATCTTGTAGCTAACTACATCACCAAACTATTTCTTTATTTTAATAAACTTTTTTTTTTTTAGGTCAGGACCTAGGTATTTGGGGGCCACTTTTGGTAAGTGCATGGCTTACTGTGGCCATTTGGGAAGTCTAGCTGGAGCTTGCATAAGAGAAATCTCCAGGATAGCCTCTCGACTATTTGGGATCTCTCGGCCACTGTGACCTCAGCTTGTTGCCTCTCCCCGCCACCCCACCTCCCTTTTGATCAAGTAGGCATTTTCAATCCCTCACTACCAGGGCCTGGCTCATTCCTGGGTGTCATGTCCCATGTTGCCAGGGAGATTCATTCCCCTGGGAGTCATGTCCCTCATGGAGGGGAGGTTAATGAATCTATTTGCTGAGTTGGGCTTAAAGAGAGAAGGGCCACATCTGAGCAACAGAAGAGGTTCCCTGGAGGTGCCTCTCAGGCACCCATTTACAACCCTACATGTCACAAGAGCGAGCCCCAAGTTGAGGGCTTGATTTATTAAGTAGTGGGTTCCTAATTTCACTTAATATATATTCTATCCCAAGATAAACAGCCAGTTTCTTTCATTATCTTCACTTAGTTATACAATATCCCAAGATAAATGGTTGGTTTCTTACTTTATCTTCACTTAGTTGTACAATCATCATCACTCTTACCTTTAAACAATTATCAGAACATAATATATCCCAGAGCTCTTATCAGCTGCTAATTAATCATCCCTAGTATTAGTGTAGTGTTGGTAAGTTATTTCTATTAAATATAGTCTTTAATATGTAATGGGTAGCTTTTCCATATACCTCTCTATTGTTAACCCTCTGGACTAGTGTCATACCTTGTAAGTATATTATGCTAACACTTATTTAGGTTTGTGGTGCCACTCTGTGGGTTACATGCCTTTAAACAACCATTTACAAGCATGCTTGCTTCAATGCATCACTGATACTTATAATCCCATTAAAGGACCATAGTCACACCTGACCATTCCCATACCGTTAAGTTCACTCTCATTATCATATCTGTACATATTACATTACCATTCCCCTTTCACTAACTTCTATTTATTTTAATAAACTTTTAATTTTGAAAGAATTTCAAACTTAAAGGACAGTTGCAAAAATAATACAAAATCCATACAGAGAACTCCAACATACCCCCACTCAGATACCCAGATCCACCAACTTGTAACATTTTGCCACATTTGCCATGTCGTATTCTCTCTCTTCTTTTTCCCCCTCTGTCTCACTCTCTCATCTATCTATATCTATCAACTATCTATCCATCTATACCTATCTATCTATTTATTCATCTATTTTCTAAACATTTGAGAGTAGGTTGTATACATCATTCTCCTTGAACACTTAATACGTCTATATACTTTTCCTAAGAACAAGAAGTTCATTTATGTGACCACCTTAAATATAGTTAGCAAGTTAAAGAAAATTTAACTTTGCTCTAAAGCTTACAGTCTACATTTCAATTTTTTCATATATTCCAATAATGTCTTTTTAGATGTTTTCTCTTCAATATTAGATCCAGTCCAGGGTCATGTATTACTTTTAGTTGTTATTGTCTCTTTAGTCTCTCTTTTTTCTAATTATAGAGACGTATATATATTATGACTTTCCTGTCTCAACCACTTCTAAGCATACAATTCAGTGGAATTAATCATATTTCACAATGTTATGCTACCCTCATCACCATCCATTACCAGAGCTTTCCCATCACCCCAAACAGAAACCCTGTACCCATTATGCATTAACTCCTCACTCTCCCATCCTCACTCCCCTGGTAACCTGTAGTCTACTTTCTGTCTCTATGAATTTGCATGTTCTAGCTATTTCATGTAAGTGGAATCATACAATATCTGTCCCTTTGTGTCTCAATTATGTCACTCAGCATGATGTCCTCAAGGTTCATCCATGTTGCAGCATGCATCAGAACATCGTCATTCCTTTTGGGGGCTGAATAATATTCCATTGTATGTATATAACACATTTTGTTTATCCATTCTTCTGCTGATGGACATTTGGGTTGGTTCAACCTTTTGGCTATTGTGAATAATGCTGTTATAAACATTGGTGTACAAATATCTGTCCAAGTCTCTGCTTTCAGTTCTTTTGGATATATAGCTAGATGTAGAATTGCCAGGTCATATGGTAGTTCTATGTTTAACCTTTGGAGGAACACTAAACTGTTTTCTACAGTGGCTGCACCATTTTACATTCCCACCAACAATCTACTAAAGTTCATATTTCTCTGCATCCATACCAGCACTTGTTATTTTCCTTTTTAAAAATAATAACCATTCTATTGGGTGTAGAAAACTGTTTCTTATTAACTTTAATAATTTTTCAGTATGTTGTCTTGTATTTTCAAGAAGGCTTATTTCAATTAGGGATGATTTTGTCTCTTTCTTTTTCAATATTTTTCTGCAATGTATTTGTCATCTCATACTTCACTGGCTAGGACTGAAAGTACAATGTTGAATAGTGGCAATGAGAGTTGGCCTTCTGCCTTATTCCTGGCCGTAATGGTGTACCAAGTCAACATTCTGCATTGTTTTAACATGAACCTGTTGGAGTCACTTTATTTCATTTTGCAAATAAAATAAGAAAGAAAAATACCTTTAGCTATGTTACTAATGTATTAAGACAATCTGCACTTAAAATCCGGTTGAACTACAGTAAAAAAAAAAAAACTAATTGAGTAAATCGGAATTAGATTAGTGATGTCATAGTGAGGTAATAATAATAATATGGTGAATAAATCAGCATTTCATGAAAATAGTCTACAACTTTAAGTGAACATATGTGATCTTCTGAAAATAAATATTTTTAACACGTACGGTTTCTTATAACAAATATTTTTTAGTTTTAAGTTTATAAGACCCTATCCTTGGCATTACTAACAATATCTTTCAATATTGTAAGGAAGCTCTTTGGCCTTTTTAGTTGATCAACTTGGACAAGTGCTCAGTTCTGTGAAGACAAGATGCAGAAAAGATATAGTGTTGACTAAAATTTTAGTAACTGCTATGTAAAAATTGTTGCTGTTCCCTTATCTCCCTAAGGTAAAATGGTCGATTCAGGGTTTTGTTTTCTTAAAGCATCCATGTCAGTGGTCTCCCCTTCTTTCAAGGCACTTTGTTAAATTGTTAACTAAGTTTTAGAGCTTCTGTCTTCAGTTACAATTTCTAACCAAGATCAAATTAATTAATGCAGAGCTTGTATTTTTTTTAATTTCTTAGTTAGAATTATTTTAACATTCCACTATTAAGTATAATGATTAAGTTTTGTGTGAATAGTTGAAATTTCTTCCTATCCTTAGCTTACTAAGCATTTAAAAAATTAGAGCAGATGACGAGTATATTGGTATTCATTGTATTATTCTTTAAGGTTTTTGGTATATTTGAACATTTCTTAATAAAAAGTTGGAAAAAAATGGATCTGTCCATATAATCACAAGGGACATCTAGGAATGCTACAGAAATGATAAAAGAAGAAAGGAGTTAGTTGTGGGAAAGGACACAGTGACTGAATTATAAGCAGAGAATTATTACCCTCTATTGTTTTTCCTCACGGAGAGCAGAAATGCTTGGGTGTGTGGCAGGAAATACTTAAATTTGAAATAACAAGGAACATCCTTCTATAGCAGATCATACAGCTGCTTCCCCTTGATTGTCTTTAAGAGCTTTATAGATGCCCACTTTGTAGGATGATGTAGGCCACCAAAGGGACTTGGCTATCCCTTTGATTGGAGAGAATAGGTAGTGAAATGGTTTTTCAAACAGATCCAGAGGCAGCTGCAACTCACATAGTTGCATAGAGATGGTCAGACAGTGTCCAGCAGCTCTGCAAGCAGCAGATGGAGCCAGGTAGGGATGCAGATTAGTTTCTGCTTGCAGTGAACCCACTGACCTCCATAGGTTCCCTCTGTAGGTTATTCTCTGCCTTGCATCTCACTCAGAACAGTCCCATGAAAACTGAGCACAAGGCAGGGAGACAGCCTGGAGTTCACTGAACCTAACTAATTATTCTTCCAGGAAGGAAGAGTTCATACCAACCTGGCACTTTACAGAAGTGTGGGATTTTTCAAGAAAAACACTCTTTACAGCATTGGTCTGTTAAATTTTCATGACAGTGAAAAGTAATTCATGCACAAGATTGGTTGCTGCCCACTTTATATCCAGAGCTATACTGACTATTAGACAATTTCCAGAGTGTTTTCCAGAAAACAAATGTTTTCTCATTCTTCTGTCCTATTTCCAAAGTACTTTGGGATAAAAAATAGAGAGGGAACCTTGGTGAAATGGGGAAAATTTGGGATATAGATGCAGAGGACCTCAGTTTAAATAATGATGCTGTTACTTACATGGTATGGGACCTTGTACAGAGTCAGTTTCATTATCTAAAGAAATGGAAAAAATAATGCCTTCCATCCTGGTTATTTTGAGGATTTCCTCCCCTCTGTTATTCTCTATGATTGCAGAATACACCTGCTCTTCTTTAGCAGTACTTGGGGGATGTAACATTGTCTTCAGGCCTTGACTTAACCTTGAACAAATGTCAACTCTAACAGAGCACAGTGGGATATGGGCTTTGAATTCCGGCCTGAATTTAAATCCTGACTCTTGCACTAATGAGCATGTAACTTTGGAAGCAAGTGCTTTAGTGTCTTTATGCCTCATAGGATTTTCTTTGAGGATTGAATGAGATAGCATGTGTAAAGTGCTTGGAATGGTGCCTGGCACATAGTAAGTGCTCAATAAATGTTAGCTGTTATTATTATTTTGTATGGATGTGTTGTATTCTCATTGACAAACCCCACATTCCTCATCTTCCAATGGCTCATCTGCCTCAACCAGATCCCAAATTATCTTAGTCCTGGGAAGAATACTTTTGTATTCTACTGGTCATCCTACTGAAGGGGGTTTCCAGGCTCCCAGGAGCTTCCTGCCTCTCTTGCTCCCTTGAGACATTAAATTCTTGTGTGAGAGAAGACTCTAGCCCTTGCTTTTGAGTCTTGTTGAGTGAAGGAACAAGTGGATCATTCTATAGAGACAGCCAAGGTGACTCCATATCCTCCTGTCCTTTCCTCTTAAGTTAAAGGTGTAACTGTGGGTGACAAGATTCATTTAGCTTGACCGTAGGCAATCCCAGGGGTCCTGCTGGAATATCATTCATCTACATTCAGGGATAACATACCTGATATAAGTCTTTTGTAGTGGGTAGAATTATGTCCCCTTGAAAAAATAAGTCCAAGTCTTAACACTCAGTATCTGTGAATATGACTTCATTTGGAAAACAGGATCTTTTAGATGTAATTAAGGTAAGCATTAAGATGAGCTCATACTGGATTAGGGTGGACCCTAAATCCAATGAGTGTCCTTAAAGAGAGAAGACACAGAGACCCAGAGAAGAAGGTAATGTGAAGATGGAAACAGAGATTGTAGTGATATGTCTATAAGCTAAAGTACACAGAGGATTGCTGGAAGCTACCAGAGACTAGAAGAGAAGCATGAGATGGTTTCTCCCTCAGAGCCTTTAGAAGAAACCAACCCTATTGACACCTTGACTTCAGACTTCTATCCTTCTATCCTAAACTGTAAGAGAATAAGTTTCTGTTGTTTTTGGCCACCCACTTTGTGATAATTTGTTTTAGCAGTCCTGGGAAACCAGTACACCATTCTTGGGAGACTTTGTGTCACTCTGCATCTAGTACAGGCCTGTTGTATTTGGATTGCTTCCCTGTTTCTATGGAATTTTGAAACTTGTAGCCCCAAGTATTGATCCACTGAGGGAAGCTTTTGCCTCTCTGGAGTGAAGTTGTGGGGCTTCTCTGGAGGCTTATTACAACACTGTGATAACAAGGCCCCAGTCACTTCCAAATCCCTTGGCTGTTGATTGCTCTAACTTTAGGACTAACAGTTTGCTTTTTTTCCCCTTGGTGCAGAGCGTGGTAACTTTGGATAAAGTTTAATGAGTTTGGTTGAAGGAAAGAGGAGGAAAAAAGGCAGGCAAGGCCCTTCCAAGGTCTGGCCCAGAGGGGTTAGGGCCATGGGCAGAGGCGGAATGCGCTGCGTGGCTGTGCTGGGCTGGGAGAGAACCTTGCTCCGGAATCCACAGGATTATTGCTTCTCTGTCCCTTTTGAGGAGTCTCTGACTCTTGACCTTCTCATTCTCCATACTCATGGAACTTTCCCCAGCCATGATAGCTTTCTTGTTCTTTAACCACACCAAACTCATGCCCAAGGCTTTGGCCTCTACCTGTGGCCTCTGTTCAGTGTCACCTCTTTAGACAGGCTTTTCCTGTCCATCTTATGTAAAATTGACACCCCTTTTCCCCCTTTACTCTCTGTCCTTTTACTCTGCTGTACTTTTATTCATAGCACTTATCATACCTGATATTTATGGAGTATATGGTCTGCCTTTCTCATTAGAAGGAAAACCATGAGGCAGAGATTTTGACCTATTCATTGCTGTAGCCCCTGTGCCTCGAACAGTGCTTGGCTTAGAGTAGATACTATATATATATATTTATGATAATGAAAAAAATATATATATACCTCTTGCCTAGAGGAGTCTTTGCCATGGAGTAGAGTAGCCTGTGGGGTAGGGGCAAAAGGGGAGACAGGAGCATTTCTTACAGCATTTTGCAGGAGTCTGGTGCCTGTTTTAGCTTCTTGACTGCTAAAATAAATATCATACAATGGGTTGTTCTAACAATAGGAATTTATTGGCTCCTGGTTTCAGAGGCCAGAAGGCTTGTTTCCTTCCAGGAGGTATTTTATGGCTGGGTGACAATCTTTGGCCTTTCTTGTCTTTTCCGTCACATGGCAACATCTTCTCCTTCCTTTTCTGTGTTCTTGTTGACTTCCAGCTTCTGCTTGCTCCCCCTGGCTTCTCTTTTGTGTCAAATTTCCTTTCCTTATAAGGACTTCAGCCACATTGGATTAAAGTCCACCCCCATTCGGTTTGGGCACACTTTAGTAACAACTTCAAAGATCCTATTTACAAGTGGGTTCCCACCCACAGGACCAGGAGTTGGGATCTGAGCATGCTTTCTGTGAGGGACATGATTCAGTCTCCAACAGGGCCCAGAGTGAAGGAGTGCCTTTTGAGATGGGGAAGTGAGGCATGAGAAAGCCAAGGGTGAGTTAGATAATAAATTCCTATTCTTTTGGGGTGATTGGCCTTTCTCTGAGAACCAATACCAGTTACCTCAAGACTAGTCTTCTTGGTTACTCCACTGAAACCAATTTAATATGCTCCCATCCCTGGGCTTTGAGGATGAGGCCTAAAGTAATATGAGGTATGGAGGATGGATACTCAAGAATATGCACTTGACTCTAGCCAGACAAGACCATTTTTCTTTTAAAACACATCTAATACTTGGTCATGCTTTTTCTCTTGCCATTTCTTCTAACAGGAGTACTCTTCCTCCTCCTCCTCTTTTCCAATTGCTACTCTTTAAGACATACTTCAAATTCTTCTTTGCAAAGCCTTCCCAGCTGTCATCGGAAGAGCAACCTTTCCTTCTTCTGAACTCCCTGAGTCTCACTGTTTATGAGATTTGGCCAGGAACTATTTTGGGACAGCTCAAACAACTAATTGTGAAGTCTTTGGCTACTCCAGGCTTCAAAGGTCACTGGAATTTCCCTTTAGTACTTAAATCACCAAAGGATCCGAGCCTCATCCTGATTGACCATTGCAAGTTTAGTCATTTACTAGAACATCTCCCACATGATTCCCAGAGAAATGTCTACATTTTCTGCAGATCTCTACTGGTTCTTGATTTCTGCTGGTCATCTTGTGATTGGTTTCTTCAACTGCTACTGCCTTTCCCATACTTCATTACCCCAAGTGCAGACACCAGCCCCTTTATCCTCTCAAGTACATAGAGACCAGCTGTAACACTTAAAGTCCCATCAAAGGCTTGGGATAACAGGGGGCATTTCTAGTGTAGAAAAGGGGGGAAAAACATAAAATGGGATATTGGAACTGATTTTCCTTAGAATCCACCAGCCATACACCTCCATGGGGTATTTTGTTTGTTTCCTTTTTTTCTCCTAACACTCTTCTTATCCCTCATCCTGCTGCCATATTGCCACAAAACCTACCTTCTGCCATGGATGCCCTTGCCTATATCTCCCCCTGCCGCTTTCACATGGTCTTAAGCCATTGAGAACAGGAAGCCATTGAAGTGTTTTCCTTAAAACAACAACAAAACAGTCTGCTCCCAAAATTGAATCAGAAATTTGCTGGTAATTTAATAATAACTTGTCCTAGCCTCTAGACATTATATTTCCAAAAATATTGAGGTTCAGGTTTATTAGAACACTCCCTTATATATTTCTTCTTCAAGTGTATTTTATATCTTATGGAAATCAGCTGAATAATAAAGCACCCAGAAAGAAAATGGTGGTGTCACCCAAAGGAAGGTCAGCAGAATCCATCCTTTCCTTTTTAAAGGCTCAAGGTGTATTAGGGTGGAAAGTTGGGTTTTGAGAGTGAGTCACACTAACAAAAATGTACCCAAGAATGATGAAGACTTCAGAATGACATTTTATTTATTTACATGAAGAATAGGATGGTTAGACCAGAAATGCTCTGCTCATCAGTGCATGCATTCCTTTTGTCTTTTTCCTCTCGGTCCAAACCATTTGCTGAGATCTTCTTGATCCTTTGTAAAAGAAAAGTTCATTCACCCATCTGTCAGTGGGTGTTTACTCTGGAGAAGTCTGAGGATTATTGCTCAGTACTTTAGAAAGGGATAAAAAAAGTTACTGCCTCTCAGAGTGTTCATTGCTCACCAGTTGAGCCCAAAGTCATCTGAAAGAGCAGGGACAGTCACTCCCTGGATAAGATTGTCCTTCCTGGGACAGAGTTACTGGAAATGATGAGACAATGACAATCATGAGGACTGCTTCACTCCTCTACCACCAGGAGTCTGCCATGAGCTAATGATGAAGGCAAGCCACAAACAGAGCACGAGGTTAGAGATACCCAAGAGGTGCTGGAGTGCTGGGTCAGCTGAAGGAGTACTTTGCCACAGGTGGAGCCCCATATCAAGCCAGATTTTGGACAGCAAAGTGAGGGCGTAGGAATCCTGCAGTTTCAGCCTTGCTGGATCAAACAAAACCTGTGCTCTGAGGCAAAGCAGCCTCCGAGGATGATTAAATTACCAAACATCGCCATCTGCTGGACAGTCCAGAAAATGCAAGGGAAGAAAATACTTTTTAAAAGATGCTTCAGGTCCTTAGGAGTACAGGAGCTGGTCTACATGCCCTCTAAGGAAACCCAGCCCTGTTTTGGTTGAGAAATAGGGAAGACCCAAATGTTAAGGCAGAGCACCAAAACAAACCCAGGTCTTGCTAGCCAGTGGAAAATAGAGCACCACTGGAAGCCAGCAGATTTGTATTACCACACACAGTGAACTTGCTGGGGTGCCCAGTGCCTACCTTCCAACTCTGTGGCAGGCCACAGTGGGTGCCTGATTTGGGGGGAAGGACTGGGGGGTAGAACCAATCTGACAACTGGACAGGGAGAGAAACACAGGAAAGATAGAGTGCAAACTAAACCAACAAGAAAACCTTAGGCAAAAGAGAGAAAACAACCTCCAGAATAAACCAGTCAAGAAAATCAGATGCCTATACACCACTAAAAAATCATGAGCCACATCAAGAAATGGGAAGATATCACTCAGTCAAAGGAAGAAACTAATACCTCAACTGAGATTCAGGAGTTGAAACAACTAATTAGAGATGTTTAAGCAAGTCTTTTAAATCAAATCAATGAATTGAGAGAGAATGTGACAAAAGAGATGACAGATATAAAGAAGACACTGTGTGATAATAAGGAAGAATTTGTAAGCTTGAAAAAACAAATGGCAGGACTTATGGGATTGAAAGGCACAATAGAAGAGATGAAAAACACAATGGACACATACAATAGCAGACTTGGAGAGGCAGAAGAAAGGATCAGTGAGATGGAGAACAGAACATCTGAAATCCTGCACACAAAGGAACAGATAGGGAAAAGAATGGAAAAATATGAGCAGGGTCTCAGGGCACTGAATGACAACATGAAACTTGTGAATATATGTTTTAAAGGCATCCCAGAAGGAGAAGAGAAGGGAAAAGAGGCATAAGGAATAATAGAGGAGATAATCAATGAAAATTTCCCAACTCTTATGAAAGGCATAAAATTACAGGTCCAAGAAGCACAGCATACCCCAAATATAATTGATCCAAATAGATCTACTCCAAGACACTTACTGATCAGATTATCAAATGTCAAAGACAAAGAGAATTCTGAAAGCAGCAAGAGAAAACCAATCCATCATATACAAGGGAAGCTCAATAAGACTAAGTGCAGATCTCTCAGCGGAAACCATGGAGGTGAGAAGGCAGTGGTATGATATATTCAAGATACTGAAAGAGAAAAACTGCCAACCAAGAATCTTATACCTGGCAAAACTGTCCTTCAAAAATGAGGGAGAGTTTAAAATATTTACAGTTAAATAGATACTGACAGAGTTTGTGAACAGGAGACCTCCTCTACAGGAAATACTAAAAGGAGTGCTACAGACAGATAGGAAAAGACAGGAGAGAGAGGTTTAGAGGAGAGTATAGAAATGAAGATATCAGGAGATAGAAAGAGGGCAGAGATCAGGCATTTGATGTTGAAGAAGTATAGAATGTTCTAGAGGATTGATTGTATAGATCCAGAAATGGATAGCACAATACTGTGTGATGGTAGCACAACATTGTAAGTAAGTACACTGAAAGAAGATGACTGTGAATACAGTTGAAAGAGGAAGGTTAGGGGTATGTATGACACCAGAAGGAAAGATAAAAGATAAAGACTGGGACTGTATAACTTAGTGAAACCTAGAGTGATCAATGAGTGTGATTAAATGTACAAATATAAGAGTGTTTTTTTTTTTATGAGGGACCAGCAAGAAGGAATGAAGTTGTGAGGTATGCAACTAGATGAATGGACCATGAGGACAGTAGGTGGAGTGAAATAAGCCAGAAATGAAAAGACAAACATTATAATGCCTCACTAATACGGACTAATAATAATGTGTGAACCCTGAGAACTGAATCTGGGAGCATGGGTGATCCGGGGAAGGCTTATGTAAAGGTTCCTAGATTGTAAGCTCTTGCAGCAGTCACATGTATTCATGAGTTGTAACAGGTATTTCTAAAGCTTGAGATTCTCAGCTGTTTGTGTGTGCTGTGGTCTGTCCCTGGAGCCTTGGTGTCTGTGTGGTGCCTGGGACTTGGAGCCAGAGTTTGGCAGCTGTGAGTGTTGGCATTGCCCCATGAATCAACTGTTAAAGAGGCTGAAAAGGAGATCAGACTTCGATTGGAGATATGAACGAAATGGACTTGATTGAAATTAGGGTAAATCAGACTAAAGGGTAGAGGTTGATATTGTCTTTTGAAACTTTGGCTTCTGTGTGAGAACAAAGGAAGAGATGTTTACTTGGTGCAACATCTGTATTTTCTGTAGCGCACTATCTAATTTAACTTGTATAGTCAGTTTACTCAAATACCATAATTACGTGGAACCTTGACTAGAGCATGAGATCTTGTTGGTTTGTACAGGTTAGCATGTGGAAGGATGGGGCTGAACATGGCTACTGACAACATCAGGATTACCAGTTTAGCTTTTGAGCCCAGAGTTAAAGAGAGCTATTCCTTTCTATGTTTCAGCATATAGATTCTAAAGGAATGACTCTTGAATTGGCTTTGGTTAAATGGTTCGGGTTTAATGGTCACTATTTGGATCAGTCAGTGTGATTAGGAGATGGTATACTATGAGTGACCACAGTAGCTTTCCTGACTATGGCTATGTATTATGACTTGAGGTCCCACCAGAATCACATGGTTTGTGTAATGGAGAAGTTGCTGCACCCCAAAAGGGAGTGGGGGTCTTTAGTGCCAGGCTAAGCACCTTGAGGTGTTTTTTGTTTGTTTGTTTGTTTTTTGGATATTGGAAAATCACTGAAGACTTGCAAGGTAGGAGGCGATATATTGAAAGCAGTACTTTGGGATGTCTAGGAGAAAGGGAATAGGTAGCATATAGTGGTAGGGATGGACAGACAGAGTTGTCATGGTGGGACCAGAGAGGGGCAGATGAAAGACTGTGCACTGTGAGACACTCTGAGATATGTCTGGGTGGTGTTGATCTTTGCTAGTGTTCCGACTCCAGTTCTTGCTAGTGCAGATGAGTTTGGGTTTGCATTCTTAAAGTGTGCCTCAGGGGCATCAGGCTCAGGTTTGGTGTTCAGGGATAGTTTTGTTAATCATGTCCCTGAGGACTCCCACATGATTGGATCCTTCTCAGTAAGTTCATGCTGTCATCTAAGCCAATCCTGCCCCACCCTAGTGGGGCTTGAACATGGGACCCTAATGTGAGACCCCTTCATAGTATTGCCCTTTCAGCTTTGACAGCCCAGTCTGTTTGCAGCAGTAGAATCCTCAGTGTGACAGTATCCATGTCTGCAGGGGATGTTGGGGCCAGCCCTGACTGCCTCATTTAGGTGATAGTGAGTATTGCTAAAGAACCCCTGAGCTTGCTGACCCCTCTGTAGAATGCAAAGGTGGGGGATGAGGTGGTTTCTTCTTCATTTCCAGGAATCCTGGTCAAGGAGGATTATGCAAAATCTCCATTTAGAGAAGCATCTTACCCCTGTCTTCACTCTTTGTAGCCAATTAGATATGCTGTTCAAGGAGAGAACAATAAGAGAACCAGGACAGAACTGTTACAGAAGTGACAAGATGGACCTCAGGACCAGAACAAGGGTTCTAGGGTGGGATGGTTACTATCTCAGACTGGGAGGGTGGGATTTGTTCTTTGCCAAAAATGCAGAATAGTAGAGCTTCTAGAAATATTGGCAATACCTGATATGGCAGTTTATAACTTCCTAGGGTACTTCATATGAATTACCTTATTTTCCGTTTTCCTCTTCTCAACCTGGCTGAGAAAGACAGAGGAAAAAGCATTATCTATGTCTGTCATGTGAGAATTCATGTGCAGATGTCCAGAAAGGTGAGGTGATTTGTTTAGTGTCTCATGTGTAGTTGGAGGCAGAGGTGGGACTTGAGACCAAGTCTCTTGGCTCCACGTCCAGAGCTTTCTCTGTGTACCAGCCATACTGTGACTGTCCGGTTGCTGCAGTAACTCCAAAGGAAGTTTAGTATTATGAATTCAAAACCTGCCAGTCTCTGAAGAAATATTATGGTGGCAGGGGTGGGGTAAGCAGAAGGAGATGTGTTGGATTGAGGAAGACAGGAGAGGAGTCAATGAGGGAAGCAGAGTATTGCCCATCAGGTGAGCTCTGCTTTCCTTTTCCCTTTTGCCCTGGAATCAAGAAGAATCCAAGACTGGGCTATAGGTGCTGAAAAGAGGACTGGAGAGGAGAGAGGAACCATCTAGTAGCTAATGGAGAGCCTTCTCCCTACCCCAAGCTGGGTCCAGACTGGGTAGAGAGCACGGAAGGCTCCAGTTCGTCAGTGGACAACTAAGCTAAACCAAAGACCACTTCTTCACCTACTCGGTGTTAGGGCTTTAGAGGATTTTGTAGACCTCTCTCAGTCCTGGAATGGGTGCCATACGCTGTGTCTCCCTGAGCTGTGTAAACATCCAAAAAAGGGCTAGACCATCCAGCTACCTACCTCACATGCATACTCGTCAGGGAAGGGTTCACAGCTCGAGAAGAAATCCAGAAGAGTTGGGAAGGGTTCATTCTACTTGTCAAATGCTGCTGGTTTGACAAATAGCTCAATGGTGTAGCTCATTGTTGCTTTTTGATCAAAGTAATTACTGTGGAAAGATCATAGGTGGCAACGAAGCCCAGGTGAGCAGACCTGAGTTATAGAAGGTCCTGTGAGAGGACCCTGATTGAGGTGAGTGCAGAGTAACCATTTGACATTTATCAGCAATTCCTGTTATAATCTAGGTGTGTATCTTTGCCTTCTTTAAACTTCTTGATATTTCTGACATAAGGGAGTGATTTTGCACTGGGTCCAGTGGCAATTCCTGCAAAGTTGTATTTTGAGAGTTATGTAAGTTAAGTGTTGTTCCCTCATCTTACCATTTCCAGATTTGGTGATGGAGCTCAGGTTTTCCTTCTGTATCATCCTTCTTGATTTTATAGACTTTGAATATATCCACTGTTAGCAACTGCTGTATGTGTTTGTAGTGTATGTGCATGTATGTCTGCTATGCTCAGCAATCAGTGCTTCTCCACGGGGCTATCACCTTTCCTCCTGCCACATTCCTTCTTCAAGATCCTTGGCAATAATGTATTTACAACATGGATGAACTGGGAAAACATTATGCTAAGTGAAAGAAGCCAGACATAAAAGACTATATATTATATGATCCTATTTATATGAAATTTCCAGAATAGGCAAGTCCATGGAGGCAGAAAGGAGATTAGTGGTTGCCTGGGGCTGAGGGAATGGGGGAATGCGGAATGACTACTTAATGGGTACGGGGTTTCTTTTTGGGATAATGATTGTGGTGATGAATGCACAACTTGGTGAATATACTAAAAGCTACTGAATTGTACCCTTTCTTTTTGGGGTAATGATGTGGTGATGAATGTACAACTCGGTGAATATACTAAAAGCTATTAATTGTACTTTTGAATGGGTGAATTGTATGGTATGTGAATTACATTTCCTTGAGCTGCTTTGTAAAAAAAGAGTCTTGACAATACAGGACCCAGCGTGTGGGCTGGAGCAACTGTCAATGTGACATGACCACACTGAAGTGGGGGCAGATCTCGGGGAAGACTCCATGCAGGAGTGGCTGATACAGAATTCTAAGTCAGTTTAGAAGGGCAGAGGGTAACTCAGTCTTCAGGATTTGTGCAAGCCTCTCCCTTTACTAATTTATTCTTCTCTTACTCTTAGTCCAGTTGATAGATTTCTTGGTCACTAGTAAGCATGTGACTCCTTCTATCAAGACTCTGGGCAAATCCTCCTAGTTATTTGTCCCATTTAACTTTGATCCTGGAATCTACCTTTTCCATGGCATTTGGTTTGCTTTCTAGACTAACAGCCCAGAACAAATAGCCTACGAAAGAAACTTTGCTTTCCTTCAATTTTCTTCAGTTTTCTGTGATTTCCCTGAAATCAGGTTTCTTCACATCTCTTTAAGACATAGCTGTTCAAGGAAAGGTATTTTTCTATTTTTTCACAGAATTACAGCAATCGTAGACTCTGCACTTGAGATGTGCTTGTTTGTGTATGTTTTCCCCCTTTATGCAATAACTACAATCAAATTTATGTGTATAAAGTTAAAATAATATATATGACACTTGTCTGTTTGAAAAACAGAAAATATGAGCAAACAAGGAGGAAATAAATATCCCTGGAGTCCCACCATCAAGTAATAACCCTGCTAACAATTTGGCATTCCCCTTCAGTCTTCTTCACGTAAGTGTATATTTATAATTTCTTTATTGTCTTTTAAGTATAAATCTTTATACATGCCAAAGGATATATTTAACATTTTCTAAATTATAGTGCTTAATAATTATTGAACATCAATGAGCACAACATCTAAATCCTAAATTGATAATTACTAATACAGGTTCCTTCCCTATCCTATCCTCTGCTTCCCCACCCCAGAAGGGAAACCCTGTTCTGAATTTTGCATTTATCATTCCTTTCCCTTTTAAAAAAAAATTATTGTGGTAAAATGTATAGCATACAAATTGTCATTTTAACCATTTTTAAGTGTACAATTCACAATGATATGCCACCATCACCACTATCTGTTTCGAAAACCTTTTCATCATTCCAAACAGAAACTCTGTACTAATATAAGGAATAACTCTCCATTCCTGCCTCCACTAGCCCCTGGTAAGCGCTAATAAACTTTCTGTCTTTATGAATTTGCTTATTCTAGTTATTTCATATAAGTAAAATCATATAATATTCTTCCTTTTGTGTCTGACTTATTTCACTTAGCATGATGTTTTCAAGGTTCATCCATGTTGGAGCATGCATCAGAACATCATTTTTATGGCTGAATAGTGTTCCACAGTGTGTATATACTACATTTTCTTTATCCATTCATCTATTGATAGACACTTGGGCTGCTTTGACCTTTTGGCTATTGTGAATAGCGCTGCTATGAATGTGGATGTACAAGTATCTGAGTTCCTAATTTCAGCTCTTTTGGGCATATACCTAGAAGTGGAATTGCCGGGTCGTGTGGCAATATGTTTAAAGTATTGAAGAACAACCAAAGTGTTTTCCACAGCAGCTGCACCATTTTGCATTCCACCCAGCAATGTACAAGGTTTCCAGTTTCTCCACATCCTTGCCAACACTTGTTATTTTCCATTTTTTTAAAAATCACAGCTATCCTAGTGGGTGTGAAGTAGTATCGTATTGTGGTTTTGATTTGCATTTCCCTAATGGCTAATGACGTTGAGCATCTTTTCATATCCCTTTCCATTTAAAATATTATTTTCATGCCTATAATGCCTAAATACTGCATTATTTAGTTTTGCTTGCTTTTAAACTGGAATTTTTTAAATTTTGCTATATGTAGTCCTCTGGTGTTTCCTTTATTTTAATGTTTCTAATATTCATCTTCACTGTTAATTGAACAGTAGTTCATTCATTTCATTTTTGTATAATACTCCATTATGTGATCATATCACGATTCATCTTTTCTCCTGTTTCTGGACATTGTTTTTTTTTTATCTTCCTATTTTTTTTATACTATGAACATTCTTGTTTGTCTTCTGATGCATATGTGTAAGTTTCTCTACCTAGGAGTAGAATTATTGGGTCACAGAGCATATGAATGTTCACCTTTAAAATGTAATGGCAAATTACTTTCCAAAGCAAGTATATATATGAATTTAGTTTCCCAGAGCAATGTAAAAGAAGTTCTATGGATCCACATCCTCTCTGACACTGTTATTGTCATATTTCTATTTTTTGACAATATAGTGGGTATAAAATGGTATCTTATTATTGTCTTAATTTGCATTTCCCAAATTACTGAGATTTAACATCTTTTTGAATGTTTCTTCTTCAGCGGCATTCATTTCATGTGTTTGTCCCATTTTTCTATTGGATTTCTTACCTATTCTTTATTGAAATATAAGAATCTTTATATACATAGATATTGAAGATTTGTCCATTATTTGTGTCCCAAATATGTTACCATTTGTGATTTACCTTTAACTTTCTTTTGGGGGTCCTCTGATGAACAGAAATTCTTAAATTTTTTAATTTATCAATCTTTTCTTTTTTGTTTAACACTTTTTTGATCTTCTTCAATAAATCCTTTTTTGCCCCAAGGCTAAAAACAATAATCTCCTATTTTTTTCCTGAAAATTTTGTTTTTCACCTTTAGGTTTTTTGTCCATCTGGAATGTATATTTGGGTCTGATATGAAGTAGGGAATTGAATTTTTTTTTCCCATAAGAACAACCAACAATGGCAGCTTATTTTCACCTCTGACATTTATCACTGTTCCATATTTGGGTGGGTCTGTGTCTGGGCCCTCTATTTGTTCCATTTGTCATCTTGTCTATATTTGTGCTGATACCATAATACCTTAATCACTCTAACTTTATAATTCTTGATATCTGCTAGGTTACATCTCCTTGTTTGTTCTTCTTCAGCAATCTCTTGGCTATTCTACGACCTTTCCCGATTTACATTTTTCCCCTAAGTGGGATCGTAATGTTACTACTAGTTTATAATTTGCTTTAAAAAACACTTAATAATAATACCTTGTGAATATTTTCAGTATTGTAACATGATTTTTTTAATATTCATTTTTATTGAGATATATTCACATACCACGCAGTCATACAAAACAAATCATACATTCCATTGTTCACAGTACCATTACATGGTTGTGCATTCATCACCAAAATCAATCCCTGACACCTTCATTACCACACACACAACACAAAAATAACAAGAATAATAATTAAAGTGAAAAAGAACAATTAAAGTAAAAAAGAACACTGGGTGCCTTTGTTTGTTTGTTTCCTTCCCCCCATTTTTCTACTCATCCATCCATAAACTAGACAAAGGGGAGTGTGGTCCTTATGGCTTTCCCAATCCCATTGTCACCCCTCATAAGCTACATTTTTATACAATAATCTTCAAGATTCATGGGTTCTGGGTTGTAGTTTGATAGTTTCAGGTATCTACCACTAGCTACCCCAATTCATTAGAACCTAAAAAGGGTTGTCTAAATTGTGCATAAGAGTGCCCACCAGAGTGACCTCTCGGCTCCTTTTGGAATCTCTCTGCCACTGAAGCTTATTTCATTTCCTTTCATTTCCCCCTTTTGGTCAAGAAGATGTTCTCCATCCCACGATGCCGGGTCTACATTCCTCCCCGGGAGTCATATTCCACATGTAACATAATTTTATTGGCTGCGTGATATGTTATTATTTGAACGTATCATAATTTATTTACTCTATACCTCCTTTTTGGACATTTAAGTCATTGCGTTTTTCAGTATTATAAGCAATTCTGCAGGGAATATTCTTGTAGTAAAATCTTTTTAGCGTATTGATGATTATTTCCTCAAGATAGAAGTAGGATTTCTGAGACAAAGAATTTCATTAATTTTAGGGTTTTTGATATAAAATGCTAAATTATCTTTTAGCAAGTTTGTATGAACTGTGTGAGAGTGTAGGTCTCAGGGTACCTGTGCTAATAGTGGACATTTGCGGGTAGCTGAGCAGTGCCTCGACTTACCAGGCCTGGGCCAGGGGACCTGATATCACCCCCTGGGGAGGGTAGTAGGTACGGGCGTGAGTGCCCTCTGCAGCCCCCCCGAGCCTGAGGAGCGAGGTCAGGGCAGCTCCCTTTTCCTCACCCAAAATGCCACTGTCAGGGGAGGCTTGCCGGAGGAAACCGCCTTTCTCCCAACTGCCCTTTCCCCACTTCCTTATCTTACCCACACGCTCCCTTGTGCCAAGGCCACTCCTGCCACCGCCAGCGCGCATGCACCGTGGCCAGAACAACCCCCGCCCGTTGCAACGGCTCCTGCGTCCTCTCAGAACCAATCCTAGCCCCTCTTCCTTCAGTATTGCCATTTAAGGCTACTTCACCTCCTTTCCAGCCCTGCCCTTCTTACCAGCCTATATAACCTGTGATCACCCCTGAATAAAGCCTCTTTGGCGCATACTCCTACTGGATGAAGAGTGTCTTGTCCTTATCGCCGCCCTCCTCACCTTGCACGCCTCCCGCCGAGGACCCGGCCAAGTCCTCCGCCTCGCCCTCGCCTCCGGGAAAGAGCCCCCGCCGCTGGTACCCTTTAAGCAGCCCCGAGAGCTGAGGGCTCAGCTACCGGCCGCCCCTCCCCCTAGAAGCAGTAACCGCGACCGCAACTGGTGCCCCGTGTGAGGAGCGTCTCCACACAACAGTTCGGCAGGTCGCCCGCTCGCCCGGACGCCTCTCCAGCTTCCCGTCTCCTCACCTGCAAGGTAAGGGCCGCCTCTCCTTCGCCGCTTCCGGAGCCGTGGGAGGTTCCTTGCTCCGAAGCCGCTCCTCCCTTCCCCCACGCTCTCTTCGTCCTCTTGTATGCGCACTTCTATGACCCCCGTTCCTCCTAACGCTCTCCCTCTTCCCCTCCATTACTTTGCTGTAGTTCTTTGTATCTTTATTTCCTCATTTGGCGCCGTGTGCCTCTTTGCAACCGCCCCCCCTGACTGCTCCCGTTGCCAAAGGGCACTGCTTTCCGCTCTCGCCGTCTCCTTCGGCCTCAAGGCCACGGTTTATCTCATTCTCTCTGCTCGGTAAACAACTCCCCCTCCTCTCCCCTCAGCTATGGGTAATCGTATATCTACATGCCAGGCACCTCAAGTTCGTGCTCTAGCGGGTCTCCTAGACACGCATCGCTGTAAAGTGTCTGTCCGGCAGCTGCAGATATACTGGGACCTCCTGCTGCCCTTTAACCCATGGCTCACCACTTGCCATCTTTGGGACCCTGTTATTTATGATCGTCTTATTGATCGAGTCACCAACGCCATGGAACATGAGAGCAAGCGCTTCCCTCCCGGCTTGCTCCCCACCTTGATAACTATCCGCTCCTGCCTTCAAGGCTCCCTCCCCCCTGATCGAGGCCCCGTTAAATCCAAGGAGGCCCTATCAACCCAGCCAACAGATTCAGATAGCGATACTAATTCAAATCATGACTCGGACACGGAGTCCTTAGTCGAGCAGATTAACAACGCGCTCGAGGTGACTCCCAAAAAGCAAAATAACACTGCGACACGCCAAGATGGCGAACTTCCTCCTTCTTCTTCCATCGAGGGGAGGAAATGCTCCGGCGATGACATCAGCCCTAAGTTGGGCCGGAAACCGCATACGCTTTACCCCGCCCTTCCACAGGGCGGAGCTAGTCCACCATCTTATGCCTTGGGCACCGCCCTTTCACAGGGCGGGGCTGATCCACCATCTTGTGTCTTAGCCACGCCTACCGCGCCGCCATCTTGCGACGCTTGGGGCCTCCCATTCCCGCCTCCCCCTTCGGCGAGCTCCCCCTCGGAACCGCTACCGGCAGCTGCCGCCGCTCCTTCCACCCTGCCGACTAACAACCCCTGGCTGCCTTCTGCACCTCAAGGCAACCCTTGGGGCAACTCTCCCCCTACCCCCACTCCCGCGCCAAGCCCTCTGCAAGCGCGTCCTCCTTTCTCTCGTGCTTTTCGCTGCTTTCCTCTGAACCTTGCCCCCACCCCACAGAAACCGTATGACTGGTATCCCATTGACTCAGATACTATCAAGCAGCTTCGCAGGGCCGTCAGGGAGGACGGGTTAGGTAGCCCATACGCTTCCCAAATACTGCAGGATCTCGGCATGGACTATTGCATCCCCCAAGACTGGGCCTCGCTTGCCCGTTCCATTCTTAACCCCGGTCAGTTTGTTGACTGGCGTGCTCACTTCCAGGCAGAAGCAGCTAAGCAAAGTGAGCAAGACGCAGCCCTTGGAGTCTATCATCCCCCCGAAGCCTATTTGGGCACTGGAGCATTTCTAAGTGCGTCTGCTTATATTAATGTCCCTGCCACCTTCTGGACTGTCCTCAGAGGCATCGCCTTACGCGCGTTTGCCAATTGCTCTGCCTGTCGGCCTAATAAATTCACCAAGCTCTTCCAGGAGCCGAGTAAGCCTTTCGCCACCTTTGTCTCCAGAGTCGAAGAAACCTGCGCTCGAAAGGTAAGTAATCCCCAGGCCCAATATTACATGTGCCCATCCTCAAATCCTGGAAAATCGTACTGTAATTCCCCCAACGAGTACTACTGTGCATACTGGGGGTATGAAACATTAGCCACTAATTGGAAGCCTCCTGTTCCTGATCATTACCTTACCTTAAAATGGACCCCTACAGGGTGCAAACTCCCTACAGTTAACTGGCTCGGCCAAGAAAGTGAGAGATCCTGCACACATCTTAATCTTACAGTGCAGCTCCCCACTAATCCCTCCTGGTTACTCGGTCAAACTTGGGGCTTCAGAATCTACGAGAAAGGAACCGACCGAGAATCACTTATTCTAATAAAAAAGAAGGCTGTAAGCCAACCATACCAAAATACTGCTTTAAAAACACCCTCTGGCATAGGTCCCAATAAAGTCATTAACCCCCTTTTTCCACAGCTCTCCAGCCGCACCTCAGCTCCAACCAGCCGCACCTCAGCTACAAACAACGCATCGCCAACCCCACCACCCCAGCTTCCTCTGCCCCCTTCTCGTTATTCCTCTCCCCTCCTCAGCCTCATCCAAGCCGCCTTTACCTCAGTAAACTCCTCCAACCCCAATTTTACCTCATCCTGCTGGCTCTGCCTCTCCACCTCTTCCTCACTATACGAGCCCGTTGCCTCCAACCTCTCCTTTTCAGAAAGCACAGAAAACAACCCCTTGGAATGCAATTGGAATACCTCTGCCGTCCCCCTGACCTTTCATTCAGTCTCCTATACGGGAAAGTGCGTCCGCCCTCGCTCCAGTAACTCTCCCGACCTCACTGCCTGTGCTAGCTACTCATCTCCCAGCAGCTCGGCAAAATTTCTCATTCCTCATAACTCCTCCCAATGGCTCTGCTCCTCTACAGGACTTACCCCCTGTCTCAGCACGAATATCATCAGTGAATATAAAGAAACTTGCCTCCTAATTGTCCTTATCCCTAGGGTCTTATACCACAGCGAAGAAGACTTCTTCCTCCGTCTGGAAAGAACTGCAGCTCCTGCCCTTCTGCAAAAGCGAGAGCCCATCACCGTCCTCACAATTGCCTCCCTCCTAGGTCTTGCCGGCGCTGGCACCGGAATCGCTGCACTAGCCAGTCAAGACTCCGCCCTAACTCACCTCAGGGCGGCTGTTGACGAGGACATTCGTCACTTACAAAACGCTATTTACCATCTAAAAAATTCTGTCAATTCCCTCTCTGAGGTAGTGCTCCAAAACCGCCGAGGTCTTGACCTTCTCCTCCTCAAAGAAGGAGGCCTCTGCGCCGCCCTAGGAGAAGAGTGCTGTGTTTATGCCAATTCCACAGGTCTCGTCGAGGACAGCCTAAAAAGGGTCCGAGAGGGACTGGAAAAGCGTAAAAGAAATCGTAAAGCCACCAGTTATTGGTCCAGTTTTTTCACTCCCATCCTCCCATACATCCTTCCTTTTCTTGGCCCCCTATTAATAATTATTCTAGCTCTCATCTTAGGACCCTGCCTCATCCGCAAAATTGTCCAGCTTGTAAGAAAACAAACGGATGCCATTTTTTCCTCGTTCGTGCAAATCCAGTATCAGCGACTCGCCACCTCTGACGCCCCCCACTCCAAGATGACAGCCAACCCTCCGCGACCTCAACGCCACCGGTCAACCCGCCGACCGCGAGGCCCTTCCCAATCACCTGAACATCGCTCTCGCCTCGAGTTCCAGCTTCTCTGAACCCCTGAACTTTAAACCCCTCACCTTCGCCCAGCCCGCTGCAGCGAAGCCATTGTCAAGCGCCCGGGCACCACACCTACACTGAGCTCCAGCCTCACCGAGCCACCGTCAACCCCTTTTTCCCTTCCCTGACCTCCCCCTTCCCTCACCCTTAGCAGGCCTCTCCGGTAAAGCCTCTTCCTCTAATTAGAAAAGAAAGGGGAATTGCGGGTAGCTGAGCAGTGCCTCGACTTACCAGGCCTGGGCCAGGGGACCTGATATCACCCCCTGGGGAGGGTAGTAGGTACGGGCGTGAGTGCCCTCTGCAGCCCCCCCGAGCCTGAGGAGCGAGGTCAGGGCAGCTCCCTTTTCCTCACCCAAAATGCCACTGGCAGGGGAGGCTTGCCGGAGGAAACCGCCTTTCTCCCAACTGCCCTTTCCCCACTTCCTTATCTTACCCACACGCTCCCTTGTGCCAAGGCCACTCCTGCCACCGCCAGCGCGCATGCACCGTGGCCAGAACAACCCCCGCCCGTTGCAACGGCTCCTGCGTCCTCTCAGAACCAATCCTAGCCCCTCTTCCTTCAGTATTGCCATTTAAGGCTACTTCACCTCCTTTCCAGCCCTGCCCTTCTTACCAGCCTATATAACCTGTGATCACCCCTGAATAAAGCCTCTTTGGCGCATACTCCTACTGGATGAAGAGTGTCTTGTCCTTATCGCCGCCCTCCTCACCTTGCACGCCTCCCGCCGAGGACCCGGCCAAGTCCTCCGCCTCGCCCTCGCCTCTGGGAAAGAGCCCCCGCCGCCGGTACCCTTTAAGCAGCCCCGAGAGCTGAGGGCTCAGCTACCGGCCGCCCCTCCCCCTAGAAGCAGTAACCGCGACCGCAGACATTATCATTTTAAAACACATGTTCCAATTTGATAAGCAAATAATTTAAAACCAAGTTAATTTGGATTACACATCTGATTTCCATTAATCACATTTCACTTTCATGTTTTCCTAATGAAAAGCCATGGAATATTCATACTTTGAATGTTCTCCTGAGTGTATCTCCCTTTATTCCATCAGAGGAATTGAACCAGGCCCACTATGCCCATGGAGAATCAGACTGTAATGGTGACAGAGTTTATTTTGCTGGGATTTCTCCTCAGCAGAGAGGTGGAGCTGCTGTTCCTGGTACTGCTACTGCCCATGTTCTTGCTGACCCTCTTGGGGAACCTGCTCATCATCTCCGTTGTGCTGTCCCATTCCCGCCTCCACATCCCCATGTACTTCTTCCTGTGCAATCTTTCTGTCTTGGACATCCTCTTCACTGCAGTCATTTCCCCAAAAGTGTTGGCCAACTTAGTATCTGGGGATAAAACCATCTCCTTTGCTGGGTGTATCACACAGTGCTATTTCTACTTCTTTCTGGGCACTGTGGAGTTTCTCCTGCTAACCATCATGTCCTATGACCGCTATGCTGCCATCTGCTACCCACTGCGTTACAGCACCATCATGACACCTCCTGTTTGCATTGGGACTGTTATATTCTCTTGGGTGGGAGGCTTCCTATCTGTCCTGTTTCCAACCATCTTCATCTCCCAACTGCCCTTCTGTGGCTCCAACATCATTAACCACTTCTTCTGTGACAGTGGGCCCTTGCTGGCCCTCGCTTGTGCAGACACCACTCCCATTGAGCTGATGGATTTTATGCTTTCGTCTACAGTCATCCTCTGCTGCATAGTTCTTGTGGCCCATTCCTATATGTACATCATCTTGACAATAGTGCGCATCCCTTCTGCGAGTGGAAGGAAGAAGGCCTTCAACACCTGTGCTTCCCACCTGACCATCGTGGTGATTTCGGGTGGTATCACTGTGTTTATCTATGTGACCCCCTCACAGAGGGAATATCTGGAGATCCACAAGATCCCTTCATTACTGAGCAGTGTGGTGGCTCCATTCCTCAACCCCTTTATATATACTCTGAGGAATGACATGATGTTGGGGGTCCTCAGGGATGTGTGGGCCAGGGTTCAAGTCATTTTAGAAAAGAGGATGAGGACAGTGCTGTGGAGCAGCTTGTCCTCCAACAAAGACCACTGAGGAGGGGCTGATCCTTCTTCCTTTTCTCCTCTATGTATCCATTTTATAAAGCCCAGTATTAGAAAGAGAGAACTTGCCTTAGCAAAGGGGTGAGCTAGCTAAGAGATTCTGAATAGTCTAAAGTGGAAAGAACACCGGATTTGGAGGCAAGGTCTTGCACTTGGGCCTTGGTTCTGACTTGAACTCTGTGGCCACAGCTGGGTCACTGGCCACTCTGGCCCTCAGTGCTGTCATCTGAAGTGTGACAGCACTGGACTCGATGATCTCCAAGTCCCATCCTCTCTGAATAGTCTAACATTACCAGGAGGGCCATGCAGCTTTTGTCCTATTAGAAGTCCTGACACGTTGGGCCCTATTTCCTCACGGATCCTGAAAACAACTGTTTTTTCAGCATGGTACTAAATCCTTCCTAGTCACTTCTCCATGGACCTTCTTTCTTTCTATCTTCTCCAGGAATCTTTGTAGGAAAAACCTTCATTATCCTCCAATCTATTGCCATATCCTGTAATGCATTGTTTTCCCTCAGTGTACGTTTGTAATAAGTGTGGTGGGTGTATGTAGTCTCTGTGTTATTTAAGAATATTGTTTTCTGTAATAGGACATGTTCATAATACCCAAAATGTTCACATCTTTATGTGGACATGGTCCTGTTCCCTCAGCCTTAGACAATTGGCCCATGGATGGATACCTTACTGAAGGCGAACCCATTGCCTGGCCAGTGACCTGTATATGACTTGTGTGGCCTTTGAAAACAAATATCTCTTTGAGAATTTGATCTAAGAGACACAGAGACTGTACCAGAAAATGGTGATGTTTCCCCCCAGAAGCCCAAGCCAGCTTGGAGGCTGGAGTGGCCATTTTGAGGGCCATGTACCAGCTGATGAGTAAAGAGGAAGAAGCCAATCTGCCCAACGAGGAGAATGCATTTGATATCTAGAGGAATAATGGGGACAAGCGAGATAAGGGCCCACCCAGCTGCAGAGAGACAGAGTGAAAGGCTGTGATGGTTAATTTTATGTGTCAATTTGGCTAGGTTATGGTATCCAGTTACTTGGTCAAACACAAGCCCAGTTGTTACTGAGGAGGTATTTTGTAGATGGG
Source organism: Choloepus didactylus (assembly GCF_015220235.1). Taxonomy (NCBI): domain Eukaryota; kingdom Metazoa; phylum Chordata; class Mammalia; order Pilosa; family Megalonychidae; genus Choloepus; species Choloepus didactylus. The sequence continues at coordinate 156,788,872 of NC_051310.1, read as the reverse complement.
ATTAGCATCCACCAGCAGTTGACTTTAAGTAGATTACCTCAGCAATGTGAGTGGGCCTCATCCAATCAGTTGGAGGTCTTACAAGCAAGAACTTGGGGTTTCAATAATCAGAAGGAATTTTTCCTCAAGCCTACACCCTCCTCTCCTCCCTGACTGCCCCTATAGACTCAGACTACAGACTAACATCACTACTCCTGGAATTTCCAGCCTCTGACCTGATGTGCGGAATTCGTACTTGCCAGTGCCCACAATCGTGAGCCAATTCCTTATAATAAATCTACTATAATAAATAAATAAAATATACATATATCTTATTGGTTCTGTTTCTCTGGAGAACCTGACTAATACAGGGGTCTCCCTCTCTAATGACTCCTCAGGCCAGGAAGTCAGTGGAGTTTTATTTCCTGTTCCTGGATTTGCTGAGATAGGCCTGCACCGATAAACAAACCACCACCCCACCCCCCCTTTTTTTTAAATTGCATTAGCTTGAGAAGTTCTTTGTTTCTCATGACCAAAATGTGGCTTGACTATAAAGTTCTTTCTGTCTCCACTAAGTGTACCCCATTCCCCTTCTGGCTCCATGGAACTAGAAATACGTCTTTTTAACATAATTCTTGGTCTGAATTTTTGGTGCCTAAACACTGCTTGGGATGCTTGACCAGCAATATCTAGGCCTGTGGTTCAGATCAATGCAAGCCAAACTTCTCAATGTCTTCAGAAGCTCCCAGATCTCATTTCCTGTGTCCTCAGCCTCCAGGGCTGCAGCATCCACTTTCCCTGAATTAACGCGTGTGCTCTGGATGGAAATGGTCAGAAGGACACATGCACATACACACACACACACACACACACACACACACACACACACACACACACCTAAGGGAACTCTGTAATTCATTTGGGTATAGACCACCCAAATGAGAACAGAGGGTATTTATTCAGAGCTTGCTATAACAAAGGAGTCAGCAACCATCACTTGTGTTTGACAGACAAAAGCAGGCAGAGGAGTGGGCAAGCTTTATAGTGAGAGAGAGAAAAAAGGAGGATTCAGGTATGTTCTGCTTGGAAGTCGTTGGTGTTGGGATGCTTGAGGCAGGCTAACTAGAAGTGGAACATCTTATGTGATTGGTTTGGGAGCATATTTGGATTTCTCTGGTTGATAAGGAAGTTGGCAGTCATGACCAAATCCTGACCATCTGGGCTGATTGCTGCAGAGGTTGTGGTTTGGTTTCTCACTCTGGTTGCTGCAGAGTTTGTGGGTCAGAGTTCTATTGCTCATATTTGGTCTGGCCATTGTCTCTTTGTTTTTTCAGTCTCTCAGTTCTTATAATACTGAAGGTTCTTACAACATTTCTAATTTTAAGCAGATGGATCATCCTCCCAGAGCAGAGAGCTCAAGTAAGCAGATATTAGTTGGGGTTTTGTAGGCCCAGGGGTGGGAGCTGAGGAAACTGGGTAGGTCTTGCTTTTGTGGAAGGCCCTGCTTCTTTAAGTGAACTCCAAACCCCAGGATTCAGACTCTTTAGTTTGCAGGACCTATCCAGGGCACCCTGGTGATAGAGGCAGCTCACTTGTAGTACACGTGGCAAAGCAGTTAAAACTCTGAGGCCTGGTCTTCCATGAGATTAAGGAGACAGAGCAGGAGTCTAGGGTCACATTAGCATTGGAGAAGAAGCTGCTCTGAAAAGATCCAGGCAGTTACGCCTCCCTGCTTCCCTGTAGGGCTCTGAGATGGCCTCAGAACTGATGTTCCCCTCTGGAAATGTTTCACTTAAAACATTTGGAGATTCATAGATCCTTCTGTTGTCCTCTCCTAGCCCCAGACCTAAGATGTCTTTTAAACCACTGACCAAAAGTTTCTGGGTTTGGATTTACAAGCAGCTAACATATTCCCAAATTCCCACTGGGAACCTTTAGCTAAGCACTTCCATTCTCAGCACACAGCTCTTTTCATCCTTTGCAGGATTGGTGTTCTTGTCTGTCCACCCCAAGGGACAACAACTGTCTTTGAGGGCAGAGATTGGGTGTTTTTAATTTTTGCATCCTATCCCTTTTTCTCTCAGGGACCTACATCAGTGGTTCTCACACTAGATATGCTCAACAAATATTTATGAAATAAAGTGAGAAATGTATTCAGTTTAGCAATAACCCTTTTTAAAAATGCAAATCTTAGCTTGGATTTGGGTTGAGTCATTCATATATCAATCGAGCAGTTCAGCACCTCAGGAAGTTTGAAAAGAAATGGAGGAGAAAAAAAGCCTGAAGGCATGGAAGAGCATATCAGGAAGTGGAAAAGTTTCAGATATGGGGGGTAAGAGACAACAAAGAGAAAGTTTATCTCCTTGAAAACTTTGCCTTAGCCTATATTTATGCCTACTTCTACACTCATCCCAGTTCCAAGACCCAATGGAAAGCGGCTTTTCCCCCTCCCTTAGAAGACAGAGCCTTAAAGATGGTCCGTTGTCATGGCCTAGGGAGTCTGGGAACTGGGGAAGCATGTCAAAGTGAGCCCCAGGAGACTTCTCTAGCCTGTGACATGGCTGCCTTGTCCTAATGTATCTGTGGTCCCCATCTTCCTATGGCTCAGTTAATCCTCCATATCAGCGCCAGAGGGCTGTTGCAGGTGGCTCCAAAGGTGTATGAGGCAGTTAGGCCCTCTGCAACCGCCTGGAACCCAGTCCTTCCAATGCCCTTTGCTTTCACATACTTTGTCAGTACAGGTATGTGTTTGTGCCTGGCCACATACAAAGCAAGGTGTAGAATTTCAGGCATTACAAAACATATAAAGTAAAACATGTAAGTCCACCAGCCAATTCTACTCTCCAGCAGTACACATTCTTAATTAAACGTATTTTATGCTTATAGAACAAACTGTTAAAAGATAAACTTTCCATGCAGTTTAGAATCTGACAGCTTTATAGAGCGATTCATGAATTGGGAAGCATCCCATCCAGAAAGTAGAAGGGAGCTCCACCGAGGAGATGGAAAGGGGGAGCATATATAGGGTAAACATGGAAGCAAGAGAGAAAATGCTCTGACTGGCTAATGTTAAGTTTCCCTTTTACATAGCGGGCTTTTACTAAGTGGAGAGCAGGTATACATTGATTAGTGTGGTATACTTGTCCATTCTGATAATCTCTCTCTACTTGATGGAAACTGGTTTATCACCAGATGTTGCTTATCTGCAGATCTGTAGGGTGCATTCCATTTTTCTTGCAAAGCCCCTGCAGGTCAATTGTTTTGTATTCTGGAGAAGCCTTTCTTGGAAAGGGGTCCCTCTCGACAAAGCCCAGTGCAAGTGGGCATTTTATTTTACTTAATGCATATGAATTATGTGCACATACAGCTTTTATTTAACAAAAATGGAATGGTGTTATATGAATTGTCTGCATCTTGGTATTTTTAAACATTTTTCCATGTCAATACCTATAAAATCTAATTCATTTTTAGTTGTCACTTTTAAAAACAGTGGAAATTTAGATTTCTAGAATTTTATTATTGGTACTAAAATTTATTGGCATAAAATCCTACTATGAGGACACCTTGCTCAAAGTGTATGCCCATTTTAAATTTCAGTAGATGATTGTGATAAATTCTACCAAGTTATCTCCAAAATGTGTTAACAATTTCCTCCCCCCCCCCCCAACATTGTATGGAAATATCCATCTTCCTCACCATTGGCATTACTGGATATCATCAATCTTAAAATTTTTGTCAATCTGTGTGTGAAAACTAGTTCTTATCATTATTTTGTATTGCTTTTATTACTAGAAAGTTTGAGCATCTTTTCAGACATTCACTGGCTAACTGTTTATCTGCTTCTGTGAATTGCCTATTCATACTTTTTGCCTGTACACAGAGATAAAACATTTATTTTTTTCTGCTAGGTTTTCTGATTACTTTGTATAAACTCTCTTTATTGCTTATCAAAGGCCAGACTATTTTGCAGACAATCCTGCAATTTCACTGTTAGGAAGGAAATCATTGGTCAAATGAAAAATGTATGTACAAGGTGCTTATCACAGCATTGTTTATAATACAAAAATATGTGGAAGCAAATTTAAAATCCAACAATAGAGAATTGGATAAATAAATTATCTCCACAATGGAATGCAATGCAATAATAAATAATAATGATTTATTTCTGTGTATTCTATAATTTTTTGATGTAGAAAGAGATTTACAACAATTAAGTTAAAAAGTTTCATAAGCCACTTTCTTAATATGCTCTCATATAAGTAAATTCTGATAAAGTTCGAGTTTTCTACCACTTGCACTTTTTCAACAAGTTGTTCTCTTATTAATATTTGTAAATATTAATAAATATGTATATATTAGTAAATACTGGTTTAGATGTATGAGAGTATGTATGTGTGTATTAGTCTGAAAGAATATATTCCAAAATATGTAATATGGTTATTTCTAGGTAGTCTAATTATGGATTTTTTTTTAAGTCCTTAAAACTTTTACAGGATGAAAAATTTTGCTTACATAACAAAAGGAAAATGTGTTCTTAAAATTTAGCCCGGTGCTCAGATCAGGGTACCGTGGAGCCACTGAATCCCCTGACCTTCCCTGCAAGGAATGAGACTTAACATTAAATTTTTTTTGGCCACCTTATTCCTTTACTGCCTCAAACTGAGCTTCCAGTCCACTAACACCTTCGGGTTGCTTGGATATTTTCACATAAACTGCCCTTGTTTTAGTTGTTTTGTTCATTCAGTCCACAGTTTGATCACATCAGAAAACAACCTATGCGACTGTTTTCCTGGTTGGGGAAGCCCCTTCTTTTCTTCCTCAGCAGGATTCTTTGAGATAAAACTATTGTATCTTCACCTTTGAGACTTTTGAGGCCCCATTTGAGGTCCCTTTTGAGGCTCCTAGGTATTTTTCCTTGGAACACTTTGTTCTAGTTGCTAATGCTGCCAGAATGCGAAACACCAGAAGTGGATTGGCTTTTATAAAAGAGGGTTTATTTGGTTACACAGTTACAGTCTTAAGGCCATAAAGTGTCCAAGGTAACATATCAGCAATCGGGTACCTTCACTGGAGGATGGCCAATGGTGTCAGGAAAACCTCTGTTAGCTGGGAAGGCACGTGGCTGGCATCTGTTCCAAAGTTCTGGGTTCAAAATGGCTTTCTCCCAGGACGTTCCTCTCTCAGCTGCAGTTCCTCAAAAATGTCACTCTTAGTTGCACTTGGGATATTTGTCCTCTCTCAGCTTCCCTGGAGCAAGAGTCTGCTTTCAACAGCCGTCTTCAAACAGTCTCTCATCTGTAGCTCCTGTGCTTTCTTCAAAGCGTCCCTCTTGACTGTTGCTCCTCTTCAAAACATCACTTACAGCTGTGCTGAGTTCCCTCTGCCTGTCACCTCATTTATATGGCTCCATTGATCAAGGCCCACCCTGAATGGGTGGGGCCACGCCTCCATGGAAATATCTCATCAGAGTTATCACCTACAGTTGGGTGGGTCACATCTCCATGGAAATCTATTCAGCATCAAAATGTCTGCCCCACAAGACTGCGTCAAAGAATATGGCTTTTTCTGGGGGACAGAATACATTCAAACCAGCACACACTTTAAAGTCTGACTTCCTAAAATCTATAAAATTATGTCTGACCTTGTCCAGCATTTGCTGTCTGTGATTATTGTGAACTTGTTCTCCCAAGCTTCCCACCACTTGTACTTGTTTAACAAATCATTCTATGGACCATCTTTATAGTTCTCAAATCTTTCTTTAACATTGAGTAAGTGAAATTGTCATTAGGACAAGAACTTACAAGATGTTCTGTTTCTGGCAGAGACTTAGAACTGGTGTCCTCATGCTTGGAGACCTCTGGCACCACTGTGTCTTTCCTTGGATCAGTTTTGCAAACTGAATTTAAAAAGCATCATCCATCCATCTATCTTAACATCTGTTCTGTAACAGCTATTCTGAGTTTTGTTTTCCTGTTCTTTTATCCCCATCCTAAATCTTCCACCTTCTGTTTCATAATTTCTTTTTTGACTTACATGGCTACTGTTGAGTTCCTTTAAACCTGCTTACTCTAAACAATTTTACCTCCCCACAGTCATCCTCCAGTCATAAGTTCCATATGATCCCTCTATCTTCTTATGCTAAAATTAAAGTTCCTTTCCCACTTTGATCTTCTGCATTGCAGCACTTCCCAGACTTTAGAATTTTACTAAAGCTAAAATTCCAAGAAAAAAATCCCTGAAATTGATGTTTGACAACAAGAAATGACATAGCCCCCTACCAACCTGTCTTGTATTAGTATTTTTTCACAAAAGAATAGTTTAATCCTGAAAAAAATGAGAAAGGGTATATGTTTGGAATGAAAAAATGTTGAAAAATACTATTTTATTATAGACCAGAGCTCCTTTTTTATGGACCAGCTCCAGTCTGCAGACCTGTGTACGAAACCATTGCAATAATGGTTTTGCAGGTTTATTTGGAGACTTTTCTGGAAAATTTTAGGAAGTACATGATGCCCAGTTTTTGTCTTAGATACCCCATAATTTATCAGAGGTCCATAAATCTTGAATCATAAGTTGTGAACTAATGACACTAATGACAGCTCTTGAACCTTGTTGTTTCTTTTCCAAAGTCAGACTCTTCAAACTAAGAAGATGAAATTATCACCGATGACCCCATGCCCTTCAATTTCTCTTCAGTCACTAGAATATCCTAGGTTGTGCAATTTATCTCATATGCATTAACCAAAATATGGGGGTGCTGAATTTTATCAGATTCTACATTAGACCTCAGAACACACTCCAGGAAGAAGGAGCACTTAACCATTAGCAAGGCCAAGGTGCAGAAGTCTCCTCCTCACCATATAGTAGAAGTCCTAGAAAAAGGGGTCTCATCTTCCTGGGTTGGGGGAAGGATTCTATGCACCTGTTGGCATCAGTGAATCCATTTTAATGTTCTTTCTAGGAATGCTTTGTCCTTGCAAGTGGGCTGAGCTAGGATTGTCTTTCCTCCTTAACCCTACTGAAGAATGACCTTTGGTAAGAAGGAGACAAGAACTTTTCTAGCATAATAATGCTGAACTTTTGCTATGAGAAGCAGTCAAGGTTAGCAAGAGATTAAAAGAGATGGTTTGTCTTGAGATGTTTCACCAGGATGGAGTTGGGATCAACCCTCAAAACATCAAGTGTCCTGCTTTACTTCTGCAAGTTGGACTAGCACACTGGGGGAGGAGAGAATACGGAGGAAGACTAAAGAAAAGGAACCCTCCAGATCCCTATCCAAGGAGGACTCTGTATAGACTGAAAGGTCACATAAGAAAAATGTTTTGCACCATTCTTTGGACATTGTTTATTAGCTAATAATAGTGTTATTTTTTATTTGATTATGAACTGTTACCTGTAGCTGTAGGCTTACAAAGTGGTACATCAGATTGGAGAGACATCATCAAGATGTCACCACCCCGTGGCATTGAAATCAGACAATATTTTTAGCACACCTTTTGTTGTCTGTCCCAGGAAGGAAGCTAAACTTAGCACATTTCCTGGCAGAGACTTAACAGTGTAGCACCTCCCAGGTCTGAAGTGGAGCCACAGTCCTTTATGTCTATCTGAGGAATTGCTCTTTGTGAATTGCTAGGACTCCGAGGGGCCTGAGTTTATACTTGAATGGTCACCATAAGTCCTTAGAACCTCCCAGGAATGCTGTGGATTGGGTGATATGTTCACTCTGATTTCTTGGTCCCAGCCCTGGGAATGTCAGCAATGCCTGGGTCAGATGGAGTGTGTGTGTGTGTGTGTGTGTGTGTGTGTGTGTGTGTGTGTGTGTGTGTGTGTGTGTGTGTGTGTTGGCACGACTACATGAATGCAGGGGGGTGTGATAGTGTAAACAGGGCACTCTGGGTGACCTTTCTCAGACTGTGCATGCAGCTGCTCCCAAGGAATGTGTTTACATTTATTTTTGGGTGGGGAAACCAGAGGAGCATGCTGAACAGCCTCGTGAAAGGAAGAGGCTTTGGCGCAATGAGGATGAACTTTCAGGGACATAGTTCTCTACCCAGGGCTTCTGGATCAAGTGTCAGAGACATGAGGGCCCCTAGATTAGTGTCAGCAAGGTGGGTACATCAGAGTCTCCTAGGGAATGCATTCAAAATGCAGAGTTCATGGTAAGAATCCATCCAGATCTATCAAATCAAACTCTCGGGGATACAGCCTGAGAGTCTATATTTTAAAAAATACCCCAGGTTGTTTTTTTAAGCAAGGTTTGGTAATTACTGCCTCACTTGGATCATTCTCCAATCAATCAGTGTTGAAATCAAGTCCTTTTGACTTTATCTCCTAAACATCTCTTGCATCTTTCTCCTTCTGTCTCCACTAGGCAAGTTCAAGTGACCAGCATCTCACCTGGACCACTGCAATAGCTTATGGTCTAGGGAGGAAAGATAGACATTAAGTAACTACAAGTTTTTGAGTTTTACAAAAGTGGCAGTAAAGTGTACCACAGTGACATAGATCAGAGAGTCCATGTCTAGTCTGGGGGTTCAGGGGAAGGCTTCCCTGAATAAAGAATAGTTGAGCTAAGATCCAGAGAACAGGCTGCTGTTCATGTGAAGGTTCACTTGAAGCAAGCCTGGAAGCTAGAACTGTTATATGGGTAGTGGGGGGGCACCCAGCTCTGCCTAATTCTCCTCCTGTGAATCAGGGTTGAGCCCACAGTTTGGTTTGCTAATGCTGCTGTTATGCAAACACCAGAAATGGATTGGTTTTTATAAAGGGGGTTTATTTGGTTACAAAGTAGTTACAGCCTGAAGCAAGGCAGGAAAATGTTAAATGAAGGAAAAAAAAACAGTAACTTCAAAAGGAAGGGACGGAATCGCAGCGCATCTGGAAAAATGTAGCTGGAAGGCACGTGGCTGGCATCTGCACTCAGCTCCGGTGTGTTCTTCAGTTTTCTCTTGGCTGCAGCAGCAGCAAAGCTCTTCTGTATGAGCTTATATAGGGCTTAGTAGATAATCAAGCCCACTCTGAATGGGCAGGGCCACCCTCCATGGAAATGATCTAATCAGAGTTATCACTACAGTTGGGTGGGTCAATCTCCATGGAAAAAATATAATCCAAAGGTTCCAACTTAATTAACACTAATACACCTGCCCACACAAGACTGCATCAAAGAACATGAGTTTTGGGGGCATAATACATCTAAAATAGCCACCCATCCACAGTGGACCGGATTTCTCATCCATCATATGAAGGCCCTGCAGTGTGCCCTGGATGGAGGTGGGATGGGTTAGGGGCAAGAACTGCACTAAGGGGAGAGGCAGGGGGTATAAAGCAGGTGCTTCTCAGGGCGCCCTTCTCTGATTAGGCCTCTGAATGGTCTGTTACGAATCAGTACCACTCCAGAACTCTTGTCAGAGCATATTAAATAACAGCAGTTTTTTATTATTATTTTATTATATATAGAAAAGGAGCCAAGGCAACTGGACAATAGTACAGAGCACAGGAGTTGGTGAAAGGGTTGGCTCTACAAAGTGAAGGAGCAGGCAGGAGCTGCCCTGGTTCTGGGGGCCAGGCCCAGCCAACTTCCCAGAACTTCCTGGAACCAGGCCGAGACAGGTATGTTGGGGGAGGGAATGAGTGGAGACCATGGGGACAGAAGGCAGAGATGGATGGTCAGGCAGTGAGTACTATCCTGTGGCTGATGAGGACAGGGTGCTGCTGGCTTGAGCCTCCCCACTGGACTGTTGGCCGGGCCTCAAGGTGGGCGTCAGCCCTGTGGATACTAGTGGGAGGGGGCATTCAGACATGGTCTTGGGTTGAAGGGCCTCCCTGCTCCCCCGCCTCCCCACCAGGGGCCACTCTTGCTCTATACTACATATGGGGCTTCAGGACCCAAGGCACAGAGGGAGACCCAGAGGCATCCCAGGTGGGAGGAAGACGGGGCAAGGAAGGAAGCACTTGGATGTCCTCTGCTTAGGCATCCAGAGCTGTGACATAGAGCAGGACAACAGCACCCCCGTGCAGAGGGGCTGGAATGTGGGGGCAGGCATGGGCTTATCCTTGGCCAGTGATTAGGACTAGCCACATGGCAATAGTGCCGACCTCGAACCTTAGCAAGTGGAGTCTGCAATGAGCACTGGGCATCAGCAGGCCTGGGCTCTGGCCTTAGCTGTGCCAGAACTTGCATCACACAGAGCTGTGTGACCATGGGCCAGCCACGTCCTTTCCTCATCTGTCAATGAGGGTTTTGGATATGACCTCTCAGATCATGGAGGAGATTCTGTAGGTCATGGGAGCTCCAGGACCTGTTCTTGGTAGTTAGGTGGGAACTGGTCCCAGCCAGACCCTGGTGGAACTGGCATGGGATGGGACAGGGAGTGGGGAGGGAGTGAGATAGGAAGACTATGTTCTTGCATGAAACTTACCCCTACAAACACTCCAGAACTGGAAAAGGCTGCTGGGAGCCTCTTGTTTACCCAGGGGAAGAGAGACTGCCCTCCCTTTGGCACAAGGAGGGAGCATGGCTAAGTGCAATCCCTTTACAACCACCATATGGGAACACTTGGCATGGAGAGAATGGGTGGCACTGGGCAACCCTTTATGTTCTTGATGCTGTTTCCTAAGGTGGGGAACGCAAGGCCTCCATGGCTTTTGCCTCCAGTCCTCAAGAGTGTTCTTTTACACTGTGGTCCTGTCCTGGGGAAAGCCCAAGACTCTGCCTGGCTGGCAGGTGTTAGTTGGTGAGGAAAGGATAGAGGGGGGGGAGTAAAGCAGACAGGGAGGCAAGTGCGACTCTCTGGCTTTCTCCTCTTCCTCTAGGGAGGGCAGCTCAGTCAACTGAATCACAGATCTCTTCCACCACAGCATTGAAGATGTGTGGCTGGTCGGCGTAGACATGGTGTGAGGCACCCTCAATCTCCTGTGGAGAAAGGAACCCACCGTAGTGGGATGGCTCTTTATTCAAGGGGCTGCAAAGTTGTCACACTGGTCCTTTTCACTGGTTCTTGCCTGCCCCCCATTAGCACTTATCAGAAACAATGGTCAACCTTTCTCCTAGATCTTGGCATTTTCCTGTGGGAGCCAATAAATCCCAATTGTCTCATTCTACTTCTCCTATGGCCCTGCACTGTATCTTTCCTTTTCTGTTAGCCCCACCACTGATCTACTCATTTCATCAAAAGGTCCAGGAAACCAGGGCCCATGGTGACATCCAGCCTAATTAAGCACACTCATTGGCAAATGAGGGTAAAGGGGGGTACAAAAAAAAGGGCAGGCAGAAGTGTTCTGGGAATGCTTCATGGCACCTTCACTCTTCAATGCTAGTGTTCTGGTTTTGGGTGGGAGTTACATGGCTGGAGAGGCAGCATGATGCTTATACCTGGCTACTGGATAAGGATCTACCTTTTAGTGAACTGGGCCACACAAAAGTAGGAAGTCCCAGATTCTGATATTACCAAGAGAAGCAACCCTTTCAAACCCACTGCCCTATCTCAGTCTGTCCTTTCCTTTTTCTCTGGAGTCTTTGATCACCCTTTCTCTTTTCTCTACTCCAAGGCTCATCCATTCTGACAGTCATTCAACATGCACTGACATTCAATTCATAGCATTTTCACCTCAACTCCCATTCTGGATGGCCCAACATACCATGTCCCGGACATAGGAATCCGGCCGCTGCATCTTCACTTTTTCCCCTGTGCTGGTATCTATCCAGGTGTTGGCCCCATAGATCATAGTGATGGGCATATCTTTTCGAATCAAGTGAATTCGCTCCAACATGGGGCGCCGGGCCCAGCCGAAGGACTCCATCATGGCTTTGAATGCCGTCTCACCACTGAAAGAAGAAAAATGGGGTTGAGGCAATTAATAGACTAAATCCCACAGCATGAAATGTCAACTTGTTGGTCTCTTCAGAGGCTGTATTCCTCTCAAAGTCCAGCACTGGACTCAATTGAAATGAGTACAATTAGTTGATGAATGACTGAATCTCTAGAGTTCTTATATCACATAAGAGAGATAGAGAAGACATCCTCATGAAAAACTCCATGGCAGTTAGAATTGCCCAACAATGGAATGAGTTATTTATTCCACAAAAATTTACGTGTCATGCCTTGGGATGGGAGCTCAAGACATTTGCACAGGACAGATGTAGTGCCTGCCCTTCTGGAGTTCATATTTCAGCTCATATTTTAGGAAGGCAGGCATTAAATAACTATATGATTATTTAACGTAAAATTTCCCAAGAATTATGAAAAAGCAGTTGAGGGATATGAGAACATAGACCAGGGGACTTAGACTGGCTGGGGATGGAGGGAGAGACTCAAGGGAGGCTTTTTTGAGGAAGCCATTTGAGGTGAACTTGAAGGGTGAGTACTACAGAACTAAGTAAAAGGGCTTCCTGAGGACATTCTGGAATTAAAATCAGTCTTAAGAGGACCCCGAGGACAGGGGCAGCAGGCAGCAGTCTGTCTAAGTGAAAGCAATGAATGCCAATTTAATCTACTTTATTCCTGTGCATTTCCTCAGGTAGAACTAACTGAGACCTAACATGGTCCTCAGACTTAAACACAGTGGTGTCTGACAGAGGCAGTTTTCCAGGCTAGTCTGTAGTTTTGCAGGGGAGGTTTAGGACCCTGCTGCTACCAGGCTCAGCCTATTAGTGTAGTTATATCCCAGTCTCCTTCACAGTCCTGGGATGAGGGAGAGCCTGAGTTCTGCCCAGACCACCACGAAACTGAGGGTTTTCCTTAAGACACAGCAGCATGCAGAAAATCATGGACTTGGAGTCAGAACAGATATGAATTCAAATCCTGGCTATGTTTTCTTAGCAAGTCATGTAACCGGAATATACCTTAATTCTCTCATCTATAATTGGAGATAACTATACCCACTCTATAAGATCATCATTGTAGAGAAAATGAAAATTTATACAAAGGCCTTAAGTTTAGGTAGAACTGGTAGGTACCCTCAGATATTTTCCCCATGGCCAAATGCCATGTTTTCCAAGGGAATGCTGAGTGACTGTGAGCTTGTCAGGGTTATAACTCATAAAAACTCAGGTGGTTATAAAATTGAACAATGGTGTTTGGGGGAAAGGGAGCTGGTTGTCACGGATGTCATCTTTGCCTCCTCTGGGACAGGAATGAGTTGCAAGATTATATACACTATGGCTTAGATCAGGAGGCCGTCAGGCCAGAACTAGTGTCAAGGTCTGGAGAAAGTTCTGAGGGATTGTGGGATTGAGATTGGAAGTGAGCATAGTGAGGGCTGAGAGAGGAGCTGAGAGTGGGGCGCTAGGAGGCTAATTGATTGGACCGTTGAGTTAGGGTCTCTAGTCTACTGCTCAACCAGGGCCCTCCAATCAGCTAAGCTCATACAGAATGTCAGATAAACATTTAAAGAGCTGTCTGGGTTTGAGGCCAATGCTCAGACAGTATTGCTGGAATGCTTATCCCTGCCTTCTCAGTTATGGGTTCACAGCGGGAGATGGGGAGAAGCCTAGAACGAGGAGGGCAGTGCTGCCTCCCAGCAGCTTGGGGTGAGGCCTCCACAGAGGTGGTGCCACCAGTGCAGCCTCATGCTATCTGCCACTCACAGGGCACCACCTTTGGGGACGATTACCTCTGTGACTCTGCCTCGGCTGTCAGAGCTGCCAAGTCTGCAGGTCAGAATCGTCATAGATAAGAACTTCTCAAGATTCCGGGGACACCCCAAAATCTCCGAAAGATGTGGAAGGAATTCCTGTTCCAATAATGTTATTTTCAAAGTGCCCATAATTACATTTAAAAATGCATACTTTTCCACTCAGCAATTCTATTTGTAGGTGGGTATTCTGTAAGTGTAGTTACATGTATGTGCAAGTCTGGGGCAGGAGAAAACTTTTTATTTTATAATCTTTTATATGGTTTAATCTTCTTTTTCTTTTTTTTTTTTTTCTTGGTCTTTTAAAAAATACTGTGTTCATATTACTTTTTCAATTAAAAAATATATATATATCATTTTTAATGTTTCCAGACTCTTGCCCATTCAGGCTAATTGCCTGTCTATAGGGAAGAGTAAGGCTCTTCCTCCAGAGATGGCAGCATGTTTAATTAATCTATTACCTTCTATATCCCTTGTGTCTACCTCTAAGGAATGTTTTGCTCCCCAACTGATTCAGGGCTTTGTGGAAGAAGAAATAAAGCACAGAATGGTCCTGAGACACTTCCTGAGTTTCCCGGCAGCTAGAACCTATCCACCCTGAGCTGGCCCCGAGAGTTGGCCTCACCTGGGATTCTGCGCGTTGCAGTGGTAGATGTACTCCGATATGGTATCATCTTCAAAGAAATCTGCAAACTTACGTTTGAAGTCTGGCCGGAATCGCTGCACAAGGCCAGGCCCTGGGGAGGGGATAGAAAAACATGGGAGTGGCCGGCCTGGGTTGGGGAGACAAGATTCTTCTGCCTGCATATGGTTTCAACAACTTTTACTGAATGCAACTCCTCCTAAGGGGTTGTTTGTTTGTTTTTAATATTTAACGGTGGCAGAAAGAGTCTACTGGGAAGCTCCAGTAGATGAGTTACTTGGTTGCCAAAGAATTTAGAAACAGTCTAACATCACTGAGGAACCAGATTTATTTTCAGTTCAATGAAGTACCCAGATCTTTTACTCCAAGGATTACAAGCCTCACAGGAGTCCATGGTTCTTTTACAGTCTGAGCTATGTTCTCCTTCTCCCTGACACCCCTGTGGCCTTTTAATCTTCTGAAGGTAGTGGATGAAACTAGATCACCTCCCAAGAGCCCTCTCATTTGCAGGCTGGTAACAGAATACGAGTGAAGAGTTGAACTTAACACTGGAGTCCCAGGCTCCGGGCACTGCTTTAGAGCAATCTGTTCCTTTCACCTTTCTTTATGGTAAGGATACCAGCAATAGGGGACCCAAATGAGATTATAAAAACTGGGCCTAGTAGTCAACTTCTGATCTCTCTCCCTCTCTTCTGGTTTTTTTCTGTTGGTGAGAAGAAAGGGAAAAGAGAGGGGCGAGAAGAGGCTCAGGAGGCACAGTGACAGTCCCATGGCCCTGGTGCCTCCTCCTCAACCTCCTGGCAGTTTTCTGAGGCTGCTAGCCAACCGTCCCAAACATAATAATGCTAACACCAAATGCATGGTCGGAAAAGGGGAGAGAGGTTAGAGCAGGCATCACCCTGGAAAAGAATTATACAGGGTCTGTTGGATTCCACAGTGCTGGGAACTCGGAGAAGGTCAGCTCCCTGCCCACTCACTCTTTCTTTGGCACCTGTGTCTTTTGCTATCTTTCCTTTTGCCCCAAATTCCTCCTACTTTCTACTTGAATGCTCACTTTTCTCAAAATCTAGAGCTATTCCATTAAAGGGCCTAGAGAGACACTTACTTAGCCTTTAGGAGTTAACATGTAATAACCTGGCTATTGAACGTGACTATCTATACAAAAGCCATCAGTACGAGATGGGCTCACCAGTCTTTTCCATAAATGGAATCTGCATTTCATTTCATCAGAGTATAAACCTGACAGTGTGCAGTGTGGTATAAGAAGGCTGGGAACTACCAATACTGGGGCTGGCTCCGCTCCCACCCCCTTGCCTCGCTCACTCTCTTTCACCTACACAATTTCCTGACAGATATTAAGTGCCAGGTGACACAGAGAGGATGAAGACATGGTGCCTGCCTTGAGCAGGATATGGTTTAGAGGGATTCACCTGCTACTGTGGGTTGTTCTGGATGCTCTTGTTCTGACTCCTCCCTGCTGGAGGTGCTGGATGAGAACCAGTGGTGGTTACTGGAGCTGAGTCAGCAACTAGTTGGTATAAAAACTCACAGGTATAGCATAAGAGCTCCTAACAGCTCCTTCCTCTCTCTGGGGGGCCTAGCCAAGATATGGGGCAGCTGTTCTGCTCCATCTGTCCCTTGCATAGGAAAGCTTTTTCCATGCAGATGAAGGAAAAAAGAACCTTTTGAAATCTCAAAGAGATCTGGTCCAAATTAAGAGCTTTAAATAACAATGCTGGGTCCATTCCTGCTTTTTATGTATGGTGGCCCTTTAACAGTAGTGGGTCTTCTAGAATGAGACCTTGGTTTAAGGGGATAGTTTCTTCATCTTCAGACTACTCACCCCAGGGCCCAGCTACTCGAAGAACAGCCAATGGATTGGAACGCCCCAGGACAGAGGCCACGGCTTTCAACCAGGTTGGGGGTGCACGGATCTCACTGGGGTCAGTTGGTCGGAGGGGAAAGCCCCATGGGTCCACCAGGATGAGGTGCTTAACTCTACATTAAAGGTGGGAAAAAGGGGAAGACAAGTTGTATTAGCTTGGTGGTACCATGACCCTTAAATCACCTAGGAAGGAGCTGACTATTAGAAACCAACACTGGAAAGTTCTCAGCAGGCAAAGAGTTAGATCATGAGGGAGACAGTCACTCCTCCTTACCTTTCTGGGTACTTAATAGAGTAAGAAGTGGCCAGGAATCCTCCTAAACTGTGTCCCAGAAGGATCATGCTGGGGATGCCCATGGTTTCCCGCCATGTCTCTATTGAGGTCACAAACTCATCCTCAGCCCCCACTGGGTCCCTTGGGAATGTTGGCCTTGAGCTTCGCCCGAAGCCAAGCAGATCGAAGGTGTGCAGTGTGCGGCGGGCACTCAGGGAATCCATGTTGAGGACCCAGAGGCCCACGCCGCCCCCAAAGCCATGCACCATCACCAGGGGGGTGCGGTCCTTTAGCTCGGGGCTCACGGTCACCGTCCAAATCTTGTTCTGGTTTGGGAG
Organism: Choloepus didactylus; assembly: GCF_015220235.1. Taxonomy (NCBI): domain Eukaryota; kingdom Metazoa; phylum Chordata; class Mammalia; order Pilosa; family Megalonychidae; genus Choloepus; species Choloepus didactylus. The sequence continues at coordinate 156,772,121 of NC_051310.1, read as the reverse complement.
GGACACATATCGGGCCAGGAACTTGTTCTGGAGACCTGGAGAGGGAGGAATTCCAGAGTAAATCAGCAAGACATCATTTTGTCAGGACTCCATTCTAGATTTATCTTTCCATTCCCAAACCCTTTCTCATCTTCCCTACTCCTTTCCACAATCTCTAACCACACATGCTAAAGAGTTAGACTCCAAGCACAGCTTGTAGGCCATCTAGTCTGTATGTAACAAGGAGCCCTCTTATTCCTTGAGGCTGTTTGGACCTGGGTAGCAGTGACACCACTGACCCTACAGAACTCTTGTTCCCATCACTCTTGGGTGCTTGACAGATCACAGAATTGTCCTCACTGAGAGTATCTGGGGGGGGGGGGGGGCGGGGTAGCTTCTGACTGGTGTCCAGGCAGGTGGAAGGTAACAGGCATAGCCTGAGCCACTGGCTTATTCCTCTTGGAGAATCAAGTGGGGCAGGAGACAAAACAAAACAAAACAAAACAAAAAACCAAAAACGGCCGCTATGGGGGATAGCTTGCTCTGCTGGCTATGATAGCAGTCACATCAGTGAGCTGCATGGGTGAAGGAGCCTGGATCTGACACAGAGGTTTGAAGGCTGTGGCTGTTCTGTGGCTGGACTTACCTGGGCCAAAAGAGATAGGGTAGTCATGCTGGGGCAGTGGGGTAGGGTGGAGGAGATCATAAGAGGAAACACGGGGAAACATGGCCTGAGGGTCTTGTTTGAGCCAATGGCTAATGTGGCCCCAACCTAACACTGCCCATGAAAGCTGGTCTGTGGGAATCCCAAAGTCAAGGGTGACGCATCACTGGGTAGCATACAGAGAAAATGGTATTAGAGAATGTAGGATTGGTTGTCCTCAAGTGGTCAATCTAAGATATGCATGTTTGGAAGAAAAGAGAAGGGAGAAGAAGGAAGAGGGAAGTAGGAGGAAAAGGAAGGAGGGAGGGGGAGAATGTGCATGTCTGTGTGTGTTAAAAGTTGATACGAGCATTGACGTGAAATTGATGGGATGTGGCAGGAACCAGCATGAGGCTAGTGTGCTGGTTTGGATGTATTATGTCCCCCAAAACACCATGTTCTTGTGGGGGCAGATGTAGTAATGTTGATTAGGTTGGAATATTTTGATTAAGTTGTTTCCATGGAGATGTGACCCACCGAAATGTAGGTGATAACTGATTGAATTATTTCCATGGAGGTGTGGCCCTGCCGATCCAGCATGGGTCTTGATTTAATCACTGGAGTCCTTTAAAAACGCTGGCAAAGACACTAGCTGGCTTAGCTCAAGAGATGCTTTGAATTGTGGACCCTTGACGTTGGCTTCAGCCAAGAGAGACATTTTGAAGATGGCCATTGAAAGTAGACTTTTGCTTCTCCAGAGTTTGCTAGGAGAAACTAAGAGAATACCCACAGACACCTAGAGAGAAACATTCTGGGAGAAATCCATTTTGAAACACAACCTGGGAGCAAAGGAAGAAGACGCCAGCCACGTGCCTTCCCAGACAACAGAGGTGTTCCTGCCACCATTGGCCATTCTTCTGTGAAGGTACTCTATTGTTGATGCCTTAGCTTGGACACTTTTATGGCCTTAAGACTGTAACTCTGTAACCAAATAAACCCCCTTTATAAAGGCAATCCATTTCTGGTATTTTGCATATGGCAGCACTAGCAAACAGGAACAGCTAGGGAGGGAGAAGTCAAGGAACTATCATAGAATATGGTGCCCTCAGTATGAATCCCTTCCCATAAATCACTGACATCCTTTTCTCTCACCCCAACCACTGTTAATCAGGGAATCAGCCAGCTTCATGTACCAAGCTCAGGGCAGATGCTGCATCCTTCTTGGACCTCCTGAGGAAGGTGGGACAAGTTGTCCCTTCTACTTACACTGGAGGATCTTGGCTTCCACATTCTTCAGCTGAGACATAGAAGTGGGGCGCCAAGTGGGCAGCCAGCTACTCAGCCAGCCTTGAGGCCTGGAACAAGGAGAGAGAGACACTGATGGGTGATGGTAGAAAGGCAACATTGATGCTCTCAGCCTTGCTGACAGTTAGAAAAGATTATCAGAGTGCACAGTGATTCCCAGCCTCAGGGGACCTGCCCTCTATGTCAGGATCAGCAACTCCTTAGCTTTTGATAGACTGTTGCTCTTCTGGCAAATGGCTATTTATAACAAGATGTCCCTTGTTTCAAAAGATCCATGTACTGCACTTTGTAGTTTACAAAGCTCTTTCGCATTTATAATCTCATTTGCACTTCACAACTCGCTCTGTTACTGGTTATCATAATTTATGTTCAAGGAGATTAAAAGGAAAAAAAATAACTAATGTTTCAGTTATCCCTTGCCATCCCCAGGACTGGCTGTTCTTTCAGGGCAGGACAGACAAATTCTCATGCTGCCTGACCTCCCAGCAGGGCAATGGGGCTTGTGGGTGCTCACCTCCAAGCCCTGGACGTAAAGAACACCGTGTCAGTGCTCAGTTGGGCTCTCAGGTAATCAGTCCAACCCTGAACAATGAAATGGGGTAGGTGGGGACCAGGAGGGGGAGTCCTGGGTTTCATCCTGTTGTGGTTCACTGATGGGAGAAAAGTTACCTCTGGCCTTGCTTTCCAGGCGGCAAAAGGAGTAGAAAGCTTACGAATGTCCTCATATGTTCACAGATCCCTAAAAAGCCTGCTTAAAACACTTCAGTAACAACCCAACAGCTACAGAATACAGTCCAAACTCTTTAAAGGCTAACTTCAACTCACCTCTCCTACTTTTTTTTCATTACTCCTCTCCATAAACTAAATGGATATGAGTTTAAATGATCATATTCTTTTTATTTAGGGCCTGTCCTTGTGAAACATTGCAGACCCAGGTCCTAATATCTAGAATACTCTCACTCTTCTACTCTCATTTACCCTTCAGAGAACAGCTTGAACAACAAGGCCTTACCCAACACCCCACCACAGTGATTTCCACCCTGCTTGAACCCCTTGAATATTCGTCCATACCACATATGTAGCATATAACCTATGCCACCTTGCAATGTTGAGTATCTCTGAGATAGTAAAAGACTCAGTGGGATTAGAGCCAGGATCAAAAGCCAAAAAAGTATGGCACTGCTAAATACCAGCAATAAGATTCTGGGCATGTTATTTAACTTTTCTGCGGAGAGTGTCCTCATCTTTGAAAGGGAGATAATAATAGTATCTACATCATAGTGTTATTAAGGATTAAATAAGATAATGCATCTCAAGCATACAGAATAATGCCCAGCACAATATAAACTCTCAATAAATGTTCTTTCACCCCAGCTAAATCATAAGCTCTGTCTCCATTCCCAGTGTTTTACAAGTAGCAATTCTTAATGAATGTTTAAGGTTTGAAATAAATACTGGGGTTTCAGCTAAGAGTAGTGCATCAGTAGCTTTAGCCAGATGGAAGTTGTTAGCCTCAAATAATCTAATCTCGGGGTTAATAGGATCCTTTTTAATACTCTATTGGAATTCCTTATAGGTTTGGAGCAGGGGGCCCAAGGCCACAGAATTTTGCCAGTAAGAGACAAACTTTATCTCCACATCACAGAGGCTGTGACAAATCAGACCACAACATTTGGATCCCAATTGCCCTGAGTTTAGGAGAAATGTCCCACACAACAGCACACTGGGCTGCTTAGCAGGTAGTCTTCAGGGGAGCTTTATCTTTGCCTCTCTTCTTTACCAAAAATGTTACAAGTAAAACACTGGGAATGGTCCCTGGCACACTGTATCTGCTCAGTACTATTGGGGAAGTAAGGGGTAGGGTGGGGACGTTAAGGCAAGGAGCAGAGAAAGCACTTAGCCACGAACTTAACCTGGCAAGAGTGGTCGCTGCCCTCTAGAGCTCTTTCATCCCAATGGGGATAAAGCAGAAAGGGTCTATATTGGGTGAGACTTCTGTGCTGGTGAGTCCTCTGTGATCTTGAGCAGGTTTCCTGACTTCTGCGGGCACCAGCTTCATTTGTGAAAAGGAGCTGAACTACCTGCACCTCTTCCAGCTCTAATATTCTGTTTCCCTGAGCCATTTTAGGCATTGTAAATTTCCTCTTGGAACAGTCATCTTGGAGCACTACACTTTCCTGAGCAGTTCCTTCAAGCAAAGGAAGCTATTTATTATCACCACAAAGTTAATTAGCTTTGCAGCTGCCAATTCTGAAGCTCTGAAAAGGGGGACCACAGGATCCAGGAAAGGGCCTGTCCTCGTGAAATCACGGCTTGGTTGGGAGCTGAGTCATTCTCCAGGCAACTTTTCCTTTCTCCTACCAGACTGAGAACTGCTAGTCATACCACCTACAGGTGGCATCCCGGAATTGACACCCTTAAGACAGTGGTAACAAATCCCAGTGGTTCTAATTTTTGAAAACACTGTATCAGGAATATTGCTATGATTAAAACCATTGTAAACTAGGATCAGAAGGGGCTAAGTATCTCGGTGGGCGACAGCTGATGAACTTGCAACCCTAACCACTCCAGGCCAGTCCCAGGGCTGTGAAACCCTGGCTCTCCCTCAGGCCCTCTCCCGGCCGGGCTAAGGGAGGTTCTTCCCACTCCCCCGACTCCTGTCCCGGGGCAAGTTCAGACAAGCACGTGGCTGCTACTCCCGCACCTGCATCCCACAAGCTGGCTTTCGAGGGATGGCAGACGTTATCATTATGTCTAATCCCCGAGCACAGCGACTAGAGGCGACCGAGGAGCAAGCGGCGAAGACTAAGGTGGAAAGTCAAAATCACTGAACTGCAGGCAAGCGCGTCTGCCATCGCTCCCCCGGCTCTCCGCCGCCTCTGCTGGGCAAAAGCAAAGCAAGCAAACACAAACCCCAGCCCTCTCCTGGAGCCGACCTGAAACAGGAAAGGCGGGAAGGTGTCTAAAGCTGTTCCTCAGCCACAGACAGTCCCAGGACTATGGCCCAGGGGACAGAGAGAAAAATAGAAAGAGACAGGATTAACTCACTGCTGCTCCAGATCATCAGCCATAGTAAACAAGCACTGCCGGGTCGAGCTGAGCCAGCCCATCCCTCCACCTGACGCCAGCACCAGCTGACCCAGAGAAGTATCGGATAACAGAGTGGGGCGTGGCCAGCGCTGCTGCCGGGCCGGGAGGCGGGGCTGTCAGATGGCTGGGCGCAGGTTTTGAACCTGTGGAGGTCTGGGAGCAGGGGGTGAAGGGCTGAAATAGAAAGCTCGATAGGATTGGTTTGAGCTACTGGGGGCTAGTTTTGCTATGTTTTCGATTACTGGTATGTGTCCAGGCAGAGGTGTTCGGGGGGCCTCACAAAATAGGACAGTAATCTTGGTCACACTTTCGGGGGGCAGTGAGGAAGATAGGTGGTACTAAAACAACCGAGCCCCTCACAGGAACTACATCTGCCGTCAATTCTCTTATAATTAAAAAGTGACAGAACCTAACCCTGCACATTTGCACACACTCTTTGGGCTTCTCTTTTATGGCCCCTTCACAACCTTCCCCACCCCCAAGTCTTCCGGTTGTGTTACTTCTAATCAGTCGCTTAAAATATGTTTGCGGAGCCCCTACTGCACCAGTGGATGGATGTCCCAAGTAGGTTGACAGATTCAGCAAATAACAACACAGCACGTCTAGTTAAACTTGATTTTCAGATAAACAGCGAATAACCTTTTTTTTTTTTTTTTAGTATAAGTATGTTTCATGCAATTTTTAGGACATAACTGGGCATCCTGTACTTTATCTGATAACTAAGGGACAATTATCTGCCAAGATGGGCATTCCTCTGTTCTGGGAATGTTTGGCTTTAACCTAGCTCCCAAGGAAAATGTGGCTTGATCCCAGGTCTCCTTCAGTTCAGAGGACCCCTCCCCTGGGGACGGGGCCAGGGCAGTTGGGGGACTAGTAGCTGGAATGGGGTGTGGGGGCGTTGGGGGACTGCTAGCTTAGCTCAGAGCTCCTGGGCACTCTTCAGACTTGTTCAGCAGAGGAGCTAAATCTCAAGGCTGGCTCCAGAATTTACCTGAACTGGTAAACAGAGCCTGCTGTCCCTGGAGCTGTCAGATTTCAGGTGGTCTCCTTTGATTACAAGGTTACAACCAGATTGGGGGGTAGTAGTGGCTGGGTGGGAGAATGCTGGTGTGTAGGGTCTGCCAAAGTGCTTTTCTTTAGGCTTCCTGCAGGACCCAGGAGATTCTAAGATTTCTTCTTTCTTGTAACACAGTGTCAAATAGATCTGATTATCATGGTTAGGGCTTAAAGTTTAAGAGAATTGGCATTTGTAGAGTTTAGGGGCCCAGGAATTTGCAAGATGTGGAGCAAAGTACTACAAATAGCAGAGGAACTGTCTCTTGTTCATTTTTCAACAAAGCACACTGGTCCTAAACTTCAGTGTGCATAAGTATCACCTGGAAGATTGGTTAAAAATTCACATTTTCAACCCCCACTCTCTGAGATCCCAATTCAGTTGGTTTGGCTTGGTGCTAGAAAACTGCATTTTTGAGAAGCAGTTTAGATGCTGGTGCTCATTGAGAATCATTGGTAAATCAGAAGTATACTTCTGGGTCAGAGGTCTGGGTTAAGGTCAATTTTGGCTTTGCTGCTTATCCACTGCATACCCTTGGTCTAGTTTTTAGGTTTCTTAATTTCCTCTGTCTTGTTGTGTCTTATTGTGACTTCTTGGGTGGATTAACCTGGATAATTCAAATAAACATTTAAAACAATTATTAATACAAAAATGATTTTATTGTTGTTGCTGTTGTTATTATTATCAAATACCTATTCAAAGCCAAGAACTCTACTAGGCACTAAGAATACAATTATCAAAAGGAAAGAAATAACCTGCTCTAGAGTGGTAAACAGACTGGACTGTTGTTTCCTTCGCAGAGCAGGCAACTTTCAGAGTTCAGCTCAAACCTCACCTTCTCTGAGGCCTTTCTTGACCTCAGTGTCTAAAAGACACCCCCAGTCACTCTATCACAATACCGTATTTTATTTTCTTTATTGCACTTATCAGTATCTGAAATTATTCTTCATTTTTGTTTATGTATTATCAGTTTTCTTCCACTAGAGAATACATTTCATGAGACCAGGGACCTTGTCGGTCACTCTGTGCTTTGCTCCCAGCACCTAGAACAGGGTGTAACACAGAGTGGGCAAGTGTTCAGTAATTATCGATGCCCTCTTTCCTGTGCCTGTAGGCAATCATTAAATATTCCCAAGTAGGTGGTGCTGATAAACTAATAGCAAAGGCCTGGCAGGGATAGATCATTCTTTGGTTTCAAATGGGTGTCATTCATTGCCCTTTGAACTATTTCTAAGGTGTGACCCTTAGACTAAACACAGGAACTGAGTGGAGAAGCTCTAAAGCTGCTCTGTACAATGTGATAGCCACTAGACACGTAGCTATTTAGATTTAAATTGATAAAAATTAAATAATTTCTTCAGTCACACCAGCCACATTTCAAATGCTCAGTAGTCATACGTGGCTTTGTATTGTACGGGGCAGGCAGTGCAAAGACACTTCCATCATTGTGGGAAATTCTATTGGATAGTGCTCCTTAAGAAGTGATGATTTTGGCCCTATAATGTGAAGGCTGTTCTGCCCTTGGAAAAGACAATTTGGTAGACTCTTGGTGCCAGGCAGGGCAAGACAATGCTAAGGGGGTCACTTTATGAGCCTGCCAAAGAGCTAGGAAGGAAGGAACTCAGCAAAGGAGACTGCAAGTTGTTCCACTCCTTTATGGACTAGAAGGACAGCTATGTTAGGAAGAAGGGAAATGGGTTCATTGAAGATACTTGCTACTTTACTAGGACTTGGATCAGAAATTTGAAGCATTAGAAACTTGACTTTGTCCTGTTTGTAATTGACGCCTGTATTAGTTAGGGTTCTCTAGGGAAACAGAATCAACAAGAGATATCTATAAATATAAAATTTATAAAAGTGTCTCATGCAACTGTGGGTATACACAAGTCCAAATGCTGTACAGTAGGCAGCAAACTAGCAACTCCAATGAAGATGTTCGATGAACTCCTCAGGCAGCAAACTGGCAACTTCGACAAATGTGTTTGATGAACTCCTCAGGAAACGCTTCCCTAGTTATCCAAAGAAGTGAAGGTCCTCTATGTGTCTCGCTTAAAATTCTTCAACTGATTGGATTAAATCCAGCTGATTGCATTCTTGCATTATGGAAGACATGCCCTTCATTGATGTAATCAGTCACAGCTGCAGCCAGTTGACTGAAGATTTAATAAACCAGCCTTCTGGTTTATTAACCAGCCACAAAGGTCCTTGCAGTAACAGTTAGGTCAGTGCTTGCTTGACTAGACACCTGGGTACCATCACCTGGCCAAGTTGACACATGAACCTAACCTCACAGTCCACCCCATGTCAACTTGGCAGTTATACACATCACCTTAAACCATACTTTATCTCTAAGTAGAGAACAATAACAGACATATATTTTGCCTAACGATATTCCTCTGTGCTGTGTACAACCAGAAATGCACTAAATCTCTCCAGAATAGGGTGCAAGTCGTTAACTCTTATAATTGATTTACTTTAACTTAAATACTGCAAAATGAACAATACAGTTTATGTCATATAAGGGAATAAGACAGAGAAGAAAGCAAAAATATTTGACAAATACAAACATAACATAACATAACAAAACAAGGAGGAAATATTCATGCCATCATAGTCCTTGTTTCTGTAACTGGTCATGTGGCCATAGTTCATATTTATCACTACCTTCTTCCACTACCCATTCCATGTTCCCTTTACCCTCAGCAAGCACTTCAGCTGGCCATGGTTCTTTGCCTGGGGGCGACCCAAACCTTCATTCCTGAAATTTCTTGGCCATTGATAGTCCTGACTGGATTGGGTTGTTGCAGTTTTCCATTGACTTTAATCACAGGGCATGGCAGTACTAAGAGGTGCCCTAGGGGATCGCCTGTATTCCAGGAAAACTCTTCTTTACCTCCCTTGTGTAGTTGCAATGCTATTTCCCCTTGATAGGATCAATCACCCCAGCCAATACACTAATCCCCTTCCTTGCTTGTTGATTCAGAGGCATAAGAAGCCCAAACTGGCTAGGTGGCAGTCTTAACTTCCAGTTCAATGGAATTATTGTTGTGTTTACTGGTGAAAGCACTCCTCCTTTTGGAACAGACTTGTAGACCAGCAGAGCTTAAGCTTTCAGGGACAGGAAGCAAAAATTTTCCTAGTGGATCACTAGGAGTAATAGTGAGTGATGCCACTCCTGTTTCCACCCCTTGATTCCTGGACCCATGAATCCTGGTTATGGGAGAAACAGCACCATAGAGTGGACGTTGATTCAGAGCATACACAGCCTCCTGGAGAACACTGCCCCAGCTCTGCAAGGTATTGCCGCCTAGTTGGCGCCATAGTTGAGTCTTCAACAGGCCATTCCACCACTCTATCAACCTAGCTGCCTCTGGATGATGGGGAACATGGTAAGATCAGAGAATTCCATGAACGTGTGCCCTTTCCCTCACTTCATTTGCTGTGAAGTGGGTTCCTTGGTCTGAAGCAATGCTGTGTGGAATACTATGATGGTGGATAAGGCATTCTGTAAGTCCACGGATGATAGTTTTGGCAGAAGCATTTCGTGCAGGGAAGGCAAAGCTGTATCTGTAGTATGTGTCTATTCCAGTAAGAACAAATCACTGCCCCTTCCATGATGGAAGTGGTCCAATGTAATCAACCTGCCACTAGGTAGCAGGCTGATCACCCCGGGGAATGGCACCATATTGGGGACTGAGTGTGGGTCTCTGCTGCTGGCAGATTGGACACTCAGCAGTGGCTGTGGCCAGGTCAGCCTTGGTGAGTGGAAGTCCATGTTGCTGAGCCCATGCATAACCTCCATCCCTACCACCATGACCACTTTGTTCATGAGCCCATTGGGCAATGACAGGAGTGGCTGGGGAAAGAGTCATTTTATCCACTTGGTTATTAAAATCTTCTGTTGAAGTCACCCTCTGGTTAGCATTCACATGGGACACAAATATCTTCGTGTTTTTTGCCCACTCAGAAAGGCCAATCCACAAACTACTTCCCCAGACTTCTTTGTCACCAATCTTCCAATCATGATCCTTCCAAGTCCCTGACCATCAAGCCAAACCATTAACAACAGCCCATGAATCAGTATACAAATGCACCTCGGCCAGTTCTCTTTCCAAACAAAGTGAACAACCAGGTGCACTGCTTGAAGTTCTGCCCACTGGGAGGATTTCCCCTCACCACTGTCTTTCAGGGACATCCCAGAAAGGGGCTGCAGTGCTGCAGCTGTCCACTTTTGGGTGGTGCCTGCATATCATACAGAACCATCTGTAAACCAGGCCCAAGTTTTTCTCTTCCTCAGTCAGCTGATTGTAAGGAATTCCCCAAGATGTCATACTGTGGGCTGGGAAAGAGAAGAAATGTGGAAGGAGTGGGGGCCATGGGCATTTGGGTCACTTCCTCATGTAACTTATTTGTGACTTCAGGACCCACTCGAGCTCTATCTTGTATATACCATTGCCATTTTATGGTGGAGTGCTACTGTGCACGCCCAACTTTATGTCTTGGGGGTCAGACAACACCCAGCTCATGATAGATAACTCAGGTGTCCTGGTAACTTGGTGGCCCACAGTTAAGAGTTCTGTCTCTACTGAGGCCCAGTAGCAGGCCAAAAGCTGTTTCTCAAATGGAGAGTAGTTATCTGCAGAGGATGTAAAGCTTTACTCCAAAATCCCAAAAGCCTGCATTATGATTCTCCTATAGGAGCCTGCCAAAGGCTCCAAACAGCATCTCTATTTGCCACTGACACTTCCAGCACCATTGGGTCAGCTGGATCATATGGTCCAAGTGGCAAAGCAGCTTGCACAGCAGCCTGGAACTGTCACAGAGCCTTATCTTGTTCTGGTGCCCACTCAAAACTAGAAGATTTTCTGGTCACTCAGTAAATGGGCTGGAATAGCACACCTAAATGAGGAAAATGCTCTCTCCAAAATCCAAAGAGGCCAACTAAGTGTTGTGCCTCTTTTTTGGTCATAGGAGGGGCCAGATACAACAGCTTATCCTTCACCTTAGAAGGGATATCTCAATAGGCCCCACACCACTGGACACTAGAAATTTTACTGAGGTGGAAAGCCCCTGTATTTTTGTTAGATTTATCTCCCATCCTCTGACACACAAATATCTTACCAACAAATCTGGAATAGTTGCTACTTCTTGCTCACTAGGTCCAATCTAAACATGATATCATCAATATAATGGGCCAGTGTGATGTCTTGTGGGAGGGAGAAATGATCAAGATCCCTGCAGACAATGTTATGACATAGGGCTGGAGAGTTGATATACCCCTGAGGTAGCACAGTGAATGTAAACTGCTGGCCTTGCCAGCTGAATGTGAACTGTTTCTAGTGGTCCTTACTAACAGCTATTGAGAAAAAAAGCATTTGCCAGATCAATAGCTGCATACCAGGTACCAGGGGATGTGTTGATTTGCTCAAGCAATGACCACATCTGGAATAGCAGCTTCAATTGGAGTCACCACCTGGTTAAGCTTACAATAATCCACTGTCATCCTCCAGGACCGATCTGTTTTCTGCACAGGCCAAATAGGAGACTTGAATGGGGATGTGGTGGGAATCACCACCCCTGCATCCTCCAAGTCCTTAAGAGTGGCATTAATCTCTGCAATCCCTCCAGGAATCCGGTATTGCTTCTGGTTTACTATTTTGCTAGGCAGGGGTATTCTAGTGGCTTCCACCTGGCCTTTTCCACCATAATAGCCCTCACTCCACAAGTCAGGGAAACCAATGTGAGGATTCTGCCAGTTGCTGAGTATGTCTATTCCAATTATGCATTCCAGCACTGGGGAAATAACCACAGACTGAGTCCAGGAACCCACTAGACCCACTGTGAGAGGGATCTGAGCTAAAACTCCATCAGTCACCTGACATCCATAAGCCCCAACTCTGACTGGTGGACCAGAGTGACATTTTGGGTCTCCTGGAATTAATGTCACTTCTGAACCAGTGTCTAATAATCCCCCAAATATCTGAACATTTCCTTTTCCCCAATGCACAGTTACCATGGTAAAAGGCCATAGGTCCCCCTGGGGGAGGTTGGGAGGAAGATTAAAAGTATAAATTTTTGGCAGTGTAACAGGATCCTTCATCAAGGGTACCCAGCTTTCCCCTCATTCAAGGGGCTCTGGATCTGTAAACTGTCTCAAGTCTAGCAATTGATTAAGGGGCTGTGACTCTCTGTTTTTGTAATTCAAGGTAGACTTTTGTTCACTTGACCTAGAATTCTTCTGCTTATACAGCTCAAACAAGAATTTGGTAGACCGACCTTTTTTACTACTAGGCACTCCATGATCTACTAGCCAATGCCATAAGTCTCTGTGAGTCATATTATTTTGACTGCTGCCTTGAGCCTGTTTTCCATTATGGTAGCTACGCCCACCTTGTCTTTGATGATTAAATGCTGCCACATGGCTTCTGCCAACTCGGGATCTGATTATCCCCACTGTGTTTAAGGATTCCAGCTCAGTGACAGCAGTTCCCACAGTAATATCTGACCTGCGGAGAAGGGCAGCTACAGAGCTCTTCAGGGATGATGGAACTAGTCTCACAAATTTATTCTTCACAGTCCTGGTAAAAGGTGTGTCCTCTGGACAATCCAGGGGTGGGAGAGCAGGTCTTCCATGATAAATCCACTCTAATGTTCCAATCTCCCTAAGCCTTTGAATACTCTCCTCTGCATTATACCAGGGCAGTTCTGGCATTTCAACCTCTGGTAATGTCGGCCACCTTTTGATCCGTGTTTCAGCCAACCACCCAAACAGTTAACTCCCTTTCTAACCCCTTGAGCTGCAATATTGAATGCAGAATTTCTGCTTAGTGGGCCCATATCAGTAAATTCAGCCTGATCCAACTTTATATTCCTTCCACCATTATCCTACACCTTTAATATTCATTCCCATACATATTCCTGGTTTCTGTCTGTATAAGTTGGAAAACTCATACAGTTCCTTTGGAGTATAGCGTACTTCCTCATGGGTCACACTTTGTACCTCACCCTTCGGGGCCTGTTGGGACTTTAGTCTAGTTATAGGTCTTGAAGCAAAGACTGGTGGTGGGGGTGGGTTGTGAAAAGAATTAGAAGTATCCCTCAGGGCATGCTGTTGCAGTTTCATCTGGGGAAACAGGATTAATCTTTCCAGATAGAGGAGTTAGGACTGCTTCTTCAGGGGAGGTGATTACAGGTTTAGCAGGCACTGAAGGGTTCATCTTTTTAGATGGAGGTTGGATGGTAGGCTCCTTAGGGCAGACTGGAGTTTGGGAAGCTGTTTACTCAAAGTAAGCTGGAGGTTAGGTAGCTGTTTCCTCAGGACAGACCACTACAAGTATATCTAACAAAGACTCAGCAAAATCCAGGATTCCAAAGTCCTCACTGCCATTATTATCAATCCATATGTCCCCATCCCAAGTTTCAGGATCCCATTCTTTTCCAATCAATGCCTTAACAGCAGACACTCTGGGAGGTTGAGATTTTAGTTTACATTGTAAATCTGCTACTTGCACAATGAGACTCTGGGTCTGGTTTTCAGAAATCTCCAGTTTGCAGTCACAGGAAATAAGATTTTCTTTCAGGGCACACATAGAAACCTTTATATCTGTCATATGGCCCTTAAGTTTTAAATTTGAAGCCTTTAGCTTTGTCCTTTCTCTTATAACTTTATCCAGTATATCTAAGAGCAACCAGCCAACATCATACCTTTTTTATTTTTCAATTGCACAGTTTCAGTTATTTCTTTATTTTGAAATATATATACAAAAAGGTAACATCTTTCAAAGTATAATTTAATAAGTAGATTGTAGGAATTTTCCAAAGTTATTATGAGTTACAGTAACATAGTTTCAGTTATTTACTTATTATAAAATATAACATTTGTATAAAAAGCTACAGTTTCAAATTACCATTTAACAAGTTGCTACAGGAAAAATTTCAAAGGATGCTATGAGTTACATTTCCACCATTTCGATACTTTCCTTCTAACAGTTCTAATACCCTAGCAACTAAGAAAAAGAGAATATTATAAATATTCAGTATTCATAATCCTTTGTTAAATTTCATCTTGTCTGTGCTACCCCTTCCTCTGGTTCAATCATTTTCCTGATCTTCAGGGATGTCTAGGCAGTGACTACCCAAACCTGTTCATGTTGAAAATGTGTGTCAACTTTATGAGCAAAGAGAACACATCAAGTTGATGTTCTTGATGAGGTTATTGCCTCTGGTTATGGTACTTACCTAGCATAGGAACATTCTGAAGAATCTATGTTTCTGACAAATAAACTTAGGGAGTGAAACCTTTATATAGTCTCAGATATGGATCTGGGCACTCTTTAAGATTTTTGGGACTACTGTTGTCTTGGGTTTATAATATTAGTATGGTTTTCCAATTAATTATAGTCCCTAGTATGCAATAGGGAAATTTTCCCCATATTCCCTTCTGTTGTCAACTCACTGTGCCAGTGTCATACCCTAGAATTACATCATGTAAAAGCACCTATCGTTGTGGTGCTGATCTGTGAGAAACATGCCTTTAAACAAGCCCTTTCATTTCTATTTGGCTTCAATACAGCTTTCATACTTATAATCCCATTAACAAACAATCATCACTCCTATCCATCACAATGCCTTTTAATTCAGCATCATTAAACATATCTCAACACATAAGATTATCAGTCCCCCTCACTAGCTACTGTCTATCACTACGTCCCCAATTTTTTAAAATAATATATTGATTTTACATTGTTCAGATAGTTCATAGACCTGGTAACATACAGTATCTCTCTTTTTGTGTCTGAGTTATTTCACAGAGAATTATTTCTTCAAGGCTTATCCAAGTACCATATATTTCAGGACCTTGTTGCTTCTTACTGCTGCATAGTATTCCATCATACGTATATACCACATTTTGTTTGTCCACTCAACTGTTGAAGGACATTTGGATTGTTTCTATCTGTTGGCAATTGTGAACAATTCCGCTATGCGTGAGGGCCGAGATCACTCATGCACAAAATAGCTTCTTCCTGGAGCTACTTGATAATTAGAAAGTAGGTGATCACCATGATGGTTAAGGGGATGAAAAATGACACAAAGTTAGCTGATTAGGACAAAGTTGGCATCCGCAAGTAAGCAACTTCCTTCCTGAAAGACTTTGGAGTCATCCTGGAGCCCAAAGACTGGGATTGGCATCGATATACCTTACTATAGGAGCTTCAAGTGGCTACCATAGTGCAGTTTTGTCCCTCTTTCCAGAGCTCAGCAGGAGCCAGAAGGTGACTGTGCAGACCCCAGCCACCATCTCTGTTCCTGTGGGCCTGGGGTCTTTCCCACTCATGGCCTGGGACTGGTCAGCCCAAGGCAATCATGTGGCAGCTTGTTCTCCCTTCCACCAATGAAGAATCAGAGTGATGGGAAAGGAGAGGACACATGATCAAATACTTTCTATCTTATAGTTTAGGAGACCTCTTTCTTGAAAGTGTAGACACCACGGGGGCACCCAAGAGAGATGAAGATGCTGGCTGATATCCAAGACGGCAGTCACAGTCATCTCCAGTGCAGCAATTTTTTGGCTGCTTTGTTTGATAATAGCTGCTTTTAGAGACCTTACATCTCTTCTCACTTGAAATTTCCACATATAAAGCATTTTCCTTTGTGAACAAACAGACAGTCACTTGAACTATGTGACTATGCATTTGATTTAATATATTTTTCAGACAACCAGTACAGTGCAGGGCATTTTCCAGTTTCTGCTTTTGGTGGTAGGTACACAGCAAATTTCATTTTGCAGTTCAGCACAACACTGTAATTTTATCACACATCTCACACCACCCCGTCATGTTCAAACACTTTCTGCAATCCCCCAAAGCACTTGCTGGAAATCTGTTTCAAAGTCATTTCTCTCCTGTCCAATTGCCATATGCTTTTTCATCAGCAGCAAAGGGTAGAGAATAGTGGTGCATACGATGCTGCTTGCCACATGCACACACGCGCAAGCCAGGATTCCTTCAATGCTGGCGGGGGGGGGGGGGTCCTCCCGATGAGCCCATCAGAAGTGACCTCAGGATTCCGTGCCCGGAGAGCCTCTGCAACACAGGCAGACATACTCCCGGAGATGAGGCCCCTGTGGGGCTCCAAACGCTCCAGAGCCCTGTTTCCTACATAAATGAGGTAAACATCTATTCCACATGGCGTGTGTTGGACCTAAAGTGCGTTAAGTCTTTGTAAAATGGAAGACGTGATGACAAGCGGGATGCTCCCCCTTGGAGGCAGCATGTCCCCAGGCTGCACCTCCTTGGAGACTCCAGAGAGATTCTGGACAAACGCCACCCCCTGGGTCAAGGCTGGGCCTTGTGTGATCCAGGCCTGTTTTCCAGCAACCGAGACCCAAACAGCTGGAGGACAGCTGAGACCAGCCTTACCTCCAGGACGGCAGGAAGGAAGAAAGGGTCAGAATGCAAAACTCTGTTAAGGTGTCAAAAACACTGTTAATCAGAGCCTTGCTTCATACAAGAGTATGATTAGGAGAATCAAATGGTGATATTTTGTGTATCTCCATTGCCAACTCACCCCATGGACTGTCAGTACCATGGTTATTGGAAATGGAGTCATTAGTGCCTTTGAATCTAACCAGAGTAGGAAACCAATTGTAAAAGCCCATCTGAAGATTCTGTTTCTCAAGAACCACTCCCGGTACCAAGTTGTGTTAGTTAGGGTTCTCTAGGGAAACAGAATCAACAAGAGATATCTATAAATATAAGATTTATAAAAGTGTCTCACACAACTTGGGTATACACAAATCCAAATTTTGTACGGCAGGCAGCAAAGTGGCAACTCCAATGAAGATGTTCGATGAACTCCTCAGGCAGCAAACTGGCAACGTGGATGAACGTGTTCGATAAACTCCTCAGAAAATGCTTCCCTGGTTAGCCAAAGAAGTAGTGAAGGCCCTCTATCTGTCTCACTTAAAAGTCTTCAACTGATTGGATTAAATCCAGCTGAATGCATTCTCTCATTGTGAAAGACATGCCCTTCATTAATGTAATCAGTCACAGCTGCAGCCAACTGACTGATGATTTATTAACCAGCCACAAATGTCCTTGCAGTAACAGACCAGTGCTTGCTTGACCAGACACCTGGGTACCATCACCTGGCCAAGTTGACACATGAACCTAACTGTGCCAGTTTGAATGTATTATGCCCCCCAGAAAAAGCCATATTCTTTGATGCAATTTTGTGGAGCAGAGTTTTAGTGCTGATTAGATTGGAATTCTTTGAGTGTTTCCATGGAGATAAGCCCCAACCAACTGTGGGTGATGACTCTGATTGGATAATTTCCATGGAGGTGTAACCCCACCCATTCAGGGTGGGTCTAAATTCAATCACTGGAGCCATATAAATGAGCTGACAAGCAGAAGGAACTTGGTGCAGCTGAGAGTGACATTTTGAAGAGGAGCTACAGCCAAGAGGGACACTTTGAAGGAAGCATGGGAGCTGCAGGTGAGAGACAGTTTGAAGATGGCCGTTGAAAGCAGACTCTTGCTCTGGAGAAGCTGAGAGAGGACAATATCCCAAGTGCAACTAAGAGTGACATTTTTGAGGAACTGCAGCCTAGAGTGGAACATCCTGGGAAAAAGAAATTTTGAAACCAGAACTTGGAGCAGATGCCAGCCATGTGCCTTCCCAGCTAACAGAGGTTTTCTGGACACCATTGGCCATCCTCCAGTGAAGGTACCCAATTGCTGATGTGTTACCTTGGACACTTTATTGCCTTAAGATTGTAACTGTGTAACCAAATAAACCCCCTTTTATAAAAGCCAATCCATCTCTGGTGTTTTGCATTTCAGCAGCATTAGCAAATGAGAACACTAACCATTATAATGCCTTCAAAAAATTTCCTTTTGAAAATATCAACTTGTTTCATCTGTACCATTAGAAAACAAGAAAGTAGGATTTGGGCCACATTGGACCAGGATTAAAAGGTGGAGCTGTTATGGTACTAGTAGCAGAGAGAAGCAAAAGGAGTGTTTCTTAAGGAGAAAGTGAAAACACAGGAAAGGGAGTTGGCAAAGAGTCTTTACTCATGCAAGAGATTCTCTTTAGAACAGTCCTTTTCTACTCAAACACTTGTTTCTTTACATTAAAATGGCATTTACTGTAGAGAGACACAAATGTAAAATCATGGCATTTGACCTTAAGGGCACCCTCTTACCCTTCTAAGGTCTACTTTGTCTTCAGCTTATAAATTTGATTTGCCTTTTGAGAGCCATCTGACATCTTTTGCATGTCAAAAATATTGGGATTCTTTAATGTGGCCAACTTTTTTTTTTACAGTTTTTACATTTTTTATTGTGAAATATCATATATATACAGAAAAGTGATAACTTTCAAAATATGATTTAACAAGTAGTTATATAGCAAATTTCAAAGAATGTTATGGATTACAGTTCCACAGTTTCAGTTATTTCCTTACTGTGAAATATAACATATATACAGAAAAATGATAACTTTCAAAGTACAATTTAATGAGTGGCTACCGAGCAAATTTCAAAGACTGTTATGTATTCTGGTTTGCTAATGCTGCCATTATGCAAAATACCACAAATGGACTGGCTTTTATAAAGGGGGTTTATTTGGTTTCAAAATTATGGTCCTAAGGCTAGAAAAGTATCCCAACTAAGGCATCAACTATAGGTTACCTTTACTAAAAAATGGCTGATGGTATCTGGAATAACTCTTTCAGATGGGAAGGCGTGTGACTGGCATGTCTGCTCTGGAGTTCTGGTTTCTAAATGGCTTTTTCAAAATGTCTCTGGGCTTGTTTCTCTTAGCTTCTCTGGAGCAAACTCTGGGCTAGCATCTCCAAAGCAGTCAGCTCCCAGATGTCTCTCCAAAAGTCTCTCTCAGCTGCAGCACTGAGCTCCTTCTGTCTGTGGCTCTTACAGGACTCCAGTGATTTAATTAAGACCCGCACTGAATGGGCAGAGTAACACATCCATGGAAATAATCTAATCAAAGGTATTACCTACAGTTGGGTGAGTCACATCTCCATGGCAACATCCAATCAAGAGGTCACACCCTAATCAGCAAGATTAATAAATCTGCCCCCACAAGATTGCGTTAAAGAATCTGGCTTTTTCTGGGGGACAAAATATATACAAATTGGGACATTATGGTTTACAGTTCAACCATTTCAGTTATTTCCTTCTAGTTATTCTAATACCCTAGCATCTAAAAAAAATTATATAAAGAGTATTTGTAATCCTTTGTTAAATCCCATCTTGTCTGTTGTTACCCTCTCCTCTCATTTACTCACTTTCTTGATGTTCAGGGATGTCTAGACTGTGACCACTGCAACCTGTTCATATTGAAAAGGGGTGTCAACATTATGGGGAAGGGGGCTGCATCTGGTCGATATAAAAAAATTTTTTTATTGTAGAATATAACATATATGCATAGAAGTGATAACTTTCCAAGTGCAATTTAATAGAGAGCAATTTTCAATGAATATTATAGGTTACAGTTCCACATTTTCAGTTATTTAATGTGAAATATAACATATATACAAAAAGGTTGATGTTCTTGAAGAGGCTGTTGCCTCTGGGTTTGGGACTTAAATGGCATAGGAACACTCTGGAGGATTTAAGTTTCCGAGAAAAATAAACTGAGTGAAACTTACATAGAGTCTCAGACAGGGACCTAGGTATTTTGGGACTACTATTGAGTAGGGCTTGGCATACTGACCATTTGGAATATCTAGCTGGAGCTTCATAAGAGTAACCTCCAGGATAGCCTCTCCACTTTACTTGAAATCTCTTAGCCATTGAAACCTTATTTTGTTATGTTTCTTTTCCCCCTTTTGGTCAAGAAGGCATTCTCAATCCCTTGATGCCAAGGCCGAGCTCATTCCTGGGACTTGTGTCCCATATTGCCAGGAAGACTCACTCCTGTGGGAATCAGGTCCCATGTAGAGGGGAGGATAGTGAATTTCTTTGCAGAGTTGGGCTTACAGAGAGAAACTGGCCAACTTTTAATTAGTCAGAGAAAGAGGTGAAGCAGACATAGTTAATTGCCAAGATTAATGATAGTTAATAACAGCAAATATTTATTAAACATTTACTGTGTGCCAAGCCATATACGTTATCTCATTTAATCCTCACCACATCCCAGGTATTGTTATTTCCATTTTTTCGAAAAGGAAAATGAGGATGCCAGACTAAATGACTTGTCCTGGATTAGACAACTAGTAAACAGCAGAAGCAAGGTTCAAACCCTGGTTTGTCTAACTCCAGAGCTTAAACTCTTATCCACTACCTTGGACATGGATTTTTACATGTATTATATTAATATTCCTATTTAAACTGATTGAAACAACACTAGTTTTAGCAATTTCCTATTAACAGATCAGTTAAAAATGTTTCAATGATTATAGAATCATAAACTGCACACAGAACAAGACCTTTTCTTGCTGTTTTAAGTAGTCTACAAAAGATTTAGTTCATTATATTGGTGTGACTTTGCAAAAGTCTCAGAAATTAATGTAGTCAATAAATGAATTTGATGCTTTCCATCTCTTCTGCTTTCTCCCTGCAGTAGTTCCTGTGGAGATGCTAATGATGATAGCTGACATGGATCAAAAGCAGACCAAACATAAGGGAGAATCTGTTGGAAGAAGTCCCTGAGGAATCCACTCCTGAATGATTAAAAGCATCAGCTTAGCCTGTAAAGTTTGAAGCTGAATCCTGTGAGGAAGTTACCCTCATACTTGCTGATGAGGCAAGAAGAAAGATTCAACTTGTCAGAGAAACTGATGCATCCTGTTCTGTGAAATTGAAATAGGAACCAGCCTGCTTATCCACTTTTTTTTTTTTTTTTAACTTCAGCAACATAAGGGGGTTGAGGCTGAATTTAAGTTCACATAGTGGCTCAAATCTCCTAGGCTGTGAATAAGAACGTATGTCTTCATCTCCGTTTTCTAGGAACTAAACAAGGCTTTGCTCACCGTAGATAACCAGCACATGTGTTGATGCTGATACAGACTCTGGTAGTAACACAAAAAATGAAAATGAATGTTGTTATCCATATCAACTGATACTGATCAAATGCAGGGTTCTTGCTCCATAGGCACAGCAGCCAATCTATGACACAGGGTTTCAAAGCAAGAAAGTTTATTGCTAAGTGCAAAGCAGGAGATCAGATGGCCTATCAGTACAAAAATTTGTCTCTCCAAACTACATTAACTCTGATAGTTTCATAGTATCAAAAGATGGGCAGGCTTTAGGTTACTGAGTATAATGGCTTGAGATGACATTAGAGATGAGCTAATTATTGAGCATGCACAGATTGATTACATGCTAGCTTTGTCTAGTATGATAGTTTAGGAATCGGGGGTTAGTTTTGGGCTGACTCAAGTGCCTTCATTAAACATTAGGGCTGTCTTTCTGACCTTAAGTCTACAGTGGTAAAACAGGATAAGGGGGTATAAGTAGGGCTACATTGTTAAACGATCATTTTCAAAGATCAAGGCAGCTGGGCCACAGTTCAGCAACCTCAGGCATTTCCCTTTTAAGAAAAGCATCTATGTAATGATTCAGTAATCATAATTATTTGTTAATTCTTAACACTCTGTTACACGAGGATAGTTCAAAGTTGTTAAGAACTGAAAATAAACTATCTGTTAGGTGCAGGAAGACTTGCAGCTGAAAGGTGAGATGAACTAGGGTTGGAAGGTGAAAATTTTTCTTGTGAAATTAAAAAGGCAAGGGGAGTCAGAAATTGAGAGTTTTTTTTTTAAAGCTAAAATTAAATAATCAATCCCGCTTGTTAAAATAAAAAACCTCAAACCGTCAATTTCCTTTGCAAAATGAGGTGGAGGGGATAGGGGTTGGACTACGCGTGCTCCTGCGGGCTTTTCACTCCGGCATCCTGGGATTTTCACCGGGTTCAAGATGCCAGTGGGGGCAGAGGGCCGCGAGTTTGATCATATTCTGTGTACGATTATCGTGGGTTCTTTCCGTCTCTTCTTCCTATCACCCGCCCTTTGAAGGCGGCGACTGTATCTGATTCATTTGAGGGTCTCTACAACTTAGTTGAATACCTGCGGACTCGTATCCTACCCCGTTTATCCATAAGTGCCCTCAGGGCCCGGTAGAGATCAAGCTCCCGCCACCCCCCGAGTTGCTCCAATAATCCATGACAGGCATCTACAGTCAGCGCCCCTAACAGAATTAGGGCTGGTACCGAACCCCACGAGCGCCAGGCATTGCGTCAAAACATATCCAGTTAATCTTTAAAGACGCGGGAGGACCAAAGAAAGCCTCGGGTAGCTACGCTGTCCGCCCTAAAACCCTTCCTTCTCTTACTACTACAGTATATAGTTGCCAGAGCAACTGTGGGACTGTGGGCGTGACCAACCTGACGGAAATAGGACAAAAAGATTACACGTCTTCAATCCAGCGAAATTTATTGCGCAGGCGCGTTAACTTTTTTTTTGGCTGTAGTTCGCTGTCTGGAGATGAATTCTGCGTCTGCGCTGCAGCTGTTACGCCTGCGCAAATTGGCATACTTCGGAGGGCAGAGCGAGTTGATAGCAGTACGCATGCGCAAACGCCACTTCCGGCACAGTGTTCGGCTTCGTTAGCGTTGTGGGAGCGCGGGTCCGAGTAGTCATGTCTGCATCTGTAGTGTCGGTGATCTCGCGTTTTCTAGAGGAGTATTTGAGCTCCACTCCGCAGCGTCTGAAGTTGCTGGACGCGTACCTCCTATATATCCTGCTGACCGGGGCGCTGCAGTTCGGTTATTGTCTCCTCGTGGGGACCTTCCCCTTCAACTCTTTCCTCTCGGGCTTCATCTCTTGTGTGGGGAGCTTCATCTTGGCGGGTAATGATTTTATAAGTAATCGCAGTAATAATGTGTAACTTTGGTGCGTTGTTTCTATTCTTATAAGTACTCTTTTCTATTTTATCTCTGCCTACCCGCGAAGTTATGATAAGAACCTTCATTGTCCTTTTTATGAATGAGGAAACCGAGGCTCAGAAAGGCTGTTACATGTTTAATGGCACACATCTGCTTAGGAGCTGGAATTAAAACTAAGAATCTACCTTTATGCTGCTGTTGTTCCTGGTGGGTGGCTCTACTTCATACTGACCCAAGGAAAACCTTTAAAGTTCGTCTTTTTAAGTGAAAAACCCAACTCGGGATCATCTCCGCTTTGTCTAATCAGTACTAACCTCCAGTGAGGTGTTTCAATGGACAGTATAAGATGCGGTCATCCTTTACTTGACTTTGGGTGTTAGTTACTCCTACTTACTACCTTGTGGATGAAGCTGTTAATTCGTTGTCCTGAGCTCAATTTTTATTTACATAATTTCATGTTAGCTTTATTTTTCTTTCTGGTTCCCAGCATTCATACCTTGTGGTCTGCCATATTTACTTAAAGTTGATTGGCCCCATAAATTTTTTGCCAAAATATGACCCTTGCTGCCCAACAGGGATTTTGTGACTACTGAGTCCAGGCTTGGCCTAGAGAGTGGTAGCTAGTTTAATTTTATAGATGGTCACATGTGCTTTTGCATTCGCTGGTATCGCCTGTTTCTTGGCTTTGAGAACATGTTAGAAATCAAGATTTTTTCAGTATGATCATCAGGGAGGCCATCAACTCGATTTTAGTCCAGTACAAGTTACCTTGGTAAAAATTGTTGGAGACATTAGGTGTGTGTTCCTTGTCTTCAGAGAGTTTACATTCAGATTGGGACACAGGCATACAAAATACAGAATTAGAGTTGTCTAGAGATTTCATATATAGTGATACTCTGCTTAAAGTTACAGATCCACAGAATGCTTTTCACACATTCGAATTGCTAGTTCAGACTCATTCCAGAGATACTTCTGCCTTCTCCCCTCTTTCTCAGGACTTAATGACCTTGTGCACTAGCCTGGTCTGACTTTTCAGAGTTAACATTTTGATTGGATATTTAATTATAATCTTGGAATTTTGTCCTAAATGACCAAGAGCTGGTTCCTTGTGGCAGCATCCTGGCCTTCAGGAGTTGCTGTGTAACCATTATCAGATATAACAGATACAGGTAATTGGGCTAGAAAATAAATTGGAGGTGAAAGTTAGGAAGAGAAAGACTTATGATAATTCACAGCTGCCACAAAGGGTGTTATTTGCATTTCTCTCTAAAGCACTAACCTTAAATCCTCCCTCCTCTCCCATTTTTTAGACCAGATCATCAACTGGTGGCTGGTTTTGGTGGGGAATTTCAAATTTGTTTTTTTTTTTTTCTTTGATAAATGTTTTCTTTTAATGATTTTTTTATTAGAGAAGTTTTAGGTTTACAGAAAAATCATGATGAAAATAGAGTTCTCATATGCCCCCCCCCATTAACACTTTGTATTAGTGTGGTACCTTCATTACAGTTGATGACAGAATATTATGGTTGTACTATTAACTGTAGTCCATAGTTTACATTACGGTATATATTTTTTTCCCATATACTACTTATTACTAATACCTTGCATTAGTATGATACATTTGTTATAATTCATGAAAGAACATTTTTATAATAGTACTGTAGTTTATCATTTACAATAGAGTTCACTGTGTTGTACAGTCCTATGTTTTTTCTTTTAATTTTTATTCTAGTAACATATATATGACCTAAAGTTTCTCCTTTTAACCACATTCACATATACAGTGGTACCTTGGTACTCATTGTTCATTGGTTCTGGGAGGTGTGATGAGTACCAAAAAAAATGAGTACCAAACATTTTTCCCATAAGGAATAGTGTAAATAAATTAATGTGTTCCCAAACCAAAGACAATGACATTTTTAAGGCAAAATGTAAAAAGATATGGTTGTATATCATTACTTTACATGATAAATAAACCAATAAGTTAATAGATACTTAGTTTAAATAAAATAAAAGCTTGACTTTAACTATACTGAGAAGAGTCCATGGCCTAATGGGATGGTGGGAGGAGAGTGGTCAGGAGGAGAGCTTGCATGGAGTGATGCTTGGAAAGAGAGTCCAATAGAACATCGGACACTTGCACTTCAGGTGTTCTTTCTCTCTGCCTTTTTTTCCCTCCAACTTGCAACAGGTTCTGACACACTGTTACCTTCACTAAAAACTTATCCGACGAGGACTGCTTCTGTTCTCTTTTCAGAATTTCTTGAAAATGTGAACTTCTTTGGTCGTTCAGTAAATTCACATTTCTGCTTGTCAGAGCTTTGGATGGTACTTCTCCTCAAAGTTTTGAACTTTTTGCCCATTTTGCACACATTTCTTTTATAAAGGAGCTGGGGATGTTCTCCCTTATCTCCTCCTCACCTGAAGAAATCTCTTCAGCCACCTCTTATTGCTGCTGCTTCTGTAGTTCCTGTAGCTCCTCAGTGCCGAGCTCTTCACTGTGTTTCTCCACAAACTCCTCAACGTCAGCCTTTCTTATTACTTCTTTATTCTTTATGGTGGAGACCATTGTTCTAGGCATATTGTATTCCTTAGCAAGATCAGTAATAAGAGTACTGCTCTCATATTTGCCTATTGTTTCCTTTTTTTTGCTCAATGGTGGTGCAAAGTAATTTTCTTTCCTGCTCAGTGCTATCACTGCTCATTTTCTTAGGACACATGATGAGAAAAAAAAAACAGCGCAAAAGTATGCAAAATGACCACAGAAGCTAAGATAAGACTGCAAGGGGATGTGCACAGGGCAAGAGCTATTACGTGACTAATACTTGACCCTTTGTTTCGGCTGGAAAGGGTAGTGGAGTCATGAGGCAACCGACATTTGCGCTTGAGTAGCAAACAGATGATGAGTACCGGGACAAAAGTTTCACATCACAATGCATCAAGTACCAAATTGGCCGAATTTCAAAGCAGTCTAGTACCGAGGTACCACTGTATAATTCAATGCTATTAATTACATTCACACTTTTGTGCTACCATCATGACCATCCGTTTCCAAAGGTGTATAAGTCCACTCAAATAGAAATTCTTTTCAATTTAAGCATTGACTCCCCATCCCTCACACCCAACCGAGACCTTGGTAGGCTATAAATTCTAGATTCTGACTTAATGAGTTTGCTTATTCTAATTAATTCATATCAGTGAGATCATACAGTATTTATTCTTTTGTATCTGGCTTATTTCACTCAATATGATGTCTTCAAGGTTCATCTATGTTGTCACATGATTCAGGAACTTCACTCCTTTTTAATGCTGAATAATACTCCATTGTATGTATACATGATATTTTGTTTATTCATCAGTTGATAGACACTTGGGTTGCTTCCATGTATTGGCAATTATGAATAATGCTGCTGTGAGCATGGATGTACAAGTATCTGTTTGAGTCCCTGCTTTCAATTCTTTTGGGTATATACCTAGTAGTAGGATTGCTAGGTCATATGGTAATTCTATATTTAGCTTTCTGAGGAACTGCCAAACTGTCTTCCACAATGGTTGCACTATTTTACATTCCCACCAGCAAGGAATGAGTGTTCTTATTTCTCCACATCCTCTCCAACACTTTTAATTTTCTTTTTTTTTAAAATAGTTGCAAAAACTATGTGAATAGTTTTCACATCTAGTTGATGTGAAATGGTGCGCTGGTTTGAATGTATTATGTTCACCCAAAATGCCACGTTCTTTAATGTACTCTTGTAGGGGCACACGTATTAGTGTTGATTAGGTTGGAATCCTTTGAATGTTTCCATGGAGATGTGACTCAGTCAACTGTGGGTGAAACATTTTATTTCCATGGAGATATAGACCCCATGCATTCAGGGTGGGTCTTGATTTAATCACTGGAGCCCTATAAAAGCTCACAAACAGAAGGACCTCAGCTCCAGACAAGAGAGACATTTTGGAGACGGCCACCGAAAGCAGATTTTTGCTGACACTTTGCTCTGGAGAAGCTAAGAGAGGACAAAACGCCCCAGGAGCAACATTTTGAAGAATGCACAGAAGCTGAGAGAGGAGTTGGAACACAGCTTGGGATCAGCAGACGCCAGCCATGTACCTTTCCAGCTAACAGAGGTTTTTCTGGACACCGTTGGCCTTCCTTCAGTGAAGGTATACTCATGTTGGTGCCTTAACTTGGACATTTTTATGGCTGTCAGACTGAATTTGTAACCAAATAAACACCTTTATAAAAGCCAATCAATTTCTGGTATTTTGCATAATAGCAGCATTAGCAAACCAGAACAGATTTTGGTACCAGAGAAGTGGGGTGCTGCTGGGTTTGCAAATCCCAAACATGTTGGAACAGCTTTTTAAATGGATAATGGGAAGATTCTGGAAGAACTGTGAGTAGTTGATAGAAGAGGCCTAGATTGCTTTGAAGAGATTGTTGTTAGAAATGTGGACTCTAAAGATACTTCTGATGAGACCTTGGACAGAAATGTTGAATGTGTTGTTGCAAACTGGAAGAAAGGCGATCTTTGTTTTAAAGTGGCAGAGAATTTGGCAAAATTGAGTCCTGGTGTTGGATGGAAGGCAGAATTTGAAAGCAACAACCTGGAATACTTAGCTCAAGGGATCTCCAAACTACATGTGGACGATGTGGCCTGGCTTCTCCTTGCAGCTTATAGTAAAATGCGAGAGGACAGAGATAAACTGAGAATTGAACTCTTAGGTACAAAGAAACCAGAATCTGATAGTTTGGAAATTTCTGGGCTTCCAGAAAGTGAGACCCCAGAGGCTACAGCCCCACATGAAGATTTAACCAAACATGGAACCCTACCACCATTTCAGTACAAGCCAGGATTGGAGATGGAGTTATCCAGAATGGATTTGCGGAAAGTCCATTGTCTGATGGTTTAGACCCCTGTAAACTGCATGCCAAGCCTACAGAATTTTTGTCATATCTGTATAAACGGAACCGCTACTGGTCTGTACTGGAGGGGATAGAGAAGGAACAAATTGAAAGAAACACTTCTTCAAAGACAGAACCATGGAGGTTGAGGTCTGGAGTCAAGAGGTCTCGGGTGGGACAAGCCGGGCAGCCCATGCACATGGAAGGGGTGAGCCTGCCCCAAAGGCAGAGTGCAGGTCTTCCGCCTTGATTCTCAGGAAGAGTGCTGCCACCCCAGGCCTCAGAGAGGGTTGAGCACATTCCTTGGGGATTGGGGAGAGCCTGGCCACCATCCCACTGTTCAGAGAGGGGAGAACCTTTGCCCCAGAGAGGCAGAGTCTTGGTGGCACCCCAGTGTTTGAAGAGGGTAGGGCTGAGAAGGTAGTCTCCCCAATGTGTGGATATGTTGGAACACTCACCCCAACCTTTGGAGAGAAAAGGGCTGTGGCAAAAGCCTTTGAAAAGGGTTGGACTTCCATTCTCTCAAGCCCCAAGGTTACAATGTCATTCTATAAATGACATTCAGACTTTGAAATCCAATAATAGATTTTGCCCTGCAGGTTTTAGGAATTGTTTTGGTCCTGTGAACCTGGTTTTCCTTTCAATTTCTCCTTATGGCAGTGGGAATGTTTATCCTATGACTGTCCCTCCTTATTTTATTGGCAGCAGGTAACTTGTTCTAAGTTTTACAAGTCCACAGCTAGAGGGGAATCTTGCCTTAGGACAGACCATGCCTGTAACTGATTTTTATAGGATCTTTTACTTACCAATTGTTACTGAAATGATTTAAGTTTTTGTGACATTGTGATGGGATGAATGGATGTATTTTGTATATGGAAAGATTATGTCCTTTTGGGGTCCAGGGGGTGGAATGTGCTGGTTTGGATATATTATGTCCCCCAAAATGCCATGTTCTTTAATGTAATCTTGTGGGGTCAGATGCATTAGTGTTGATTAGGTTGGAATCCTTTGGTTGAATGTCTCCATGGAGATGTGACTCAATCAACTGTGGGTGAAATGTTTTATTATTTCCATAGAGATATGGACCCTGCCCATTCAGGGTGGGTCTTGATTTAATCACTGGAGCCCTCTAAAAGCTCACAAACAGAAGGTCCTCTGCTGCAGCCAAGAGAGACAATTTGGAGACGGCCATTGAAAGCAGACTTTTGCTGACACTTTGCTCTGGAGAAGCTAAGAGAGGACAAAACACCTGAAGAACAACATTTTGAAGAATGCACAGAAGCTGAGAGAGAAGCTAGAACACAACCCAGGTTCAGCAGATGCCAGCCATATGGCCTTCCCAGCTAACAGAGGTTTTCCGAATGCCATTGACTTTCCTTTGCTGAAGGTATACTTGTGTTGATGCCTTAATTTGGACACTTTCATGACCTTCAGACTGTAAATTTGTAACCAAATAACCCTTATAAAAACCCTTATAAAAACCAATCTGTTTCTGGTATTTTGCATAATGGTAGCATTAGCAAACCGGAACAAATGTTATCTAATGTTTTTTTATTTTTCTAGTAGCTAATGAGCATTTGTTATGTGCCTTTTAGCCATTTGTATTGGAGAGATGTCTATTTCAAGTCTTTTGCCCATTTTTAAATTGGATTATTTCAAATTGGATTTTCTTCCATTGTGTAGGTTGTCTTTTCACTTTCGCAGTAAAGTCCTGTGATGCACAAAAGTTTTTAATTTTGATGAGGTTCTATTTTCTATTTTTTCTTTTGTTTCTTGTGCTTTGGGTGTCAAGTCTAAGAAACCATTGCTTAAGACAAGATTCTGAAGATGCTGCCCTACATTTTCTTCTAGGAGTCTTATAGTCCTGGTTCTTATATTTAGGTCTTTGATCCATTTTGAGTTAATTTTTGTATATGGTGTGAGGTAGGGGTCCTCTTTCATTCTTTTGCATATGGATATCCTGTTCTCTAAGCAACATTTGTTGAAGAAACTATTCTGTCCAAGTTGAGTGGACTTGGCAGCCTTGTCAAAAATCAGTTGGCCATGGATGTAAGGGTCTGTTTCTGAACTCTCAATTTGATTTCATTGGTTTATATTTCTGTCCTTGTGCCAGTACCATGCTGTTTTGATCACTGTAGCTTTGTATTAAATTTTGAAGTCAGGAAGTGTGAGTCCTCCAACTTCGTGCTTTTTCAAAATGGCTTTGGCTATTCGGAGCCTTTTATGCTTCCAAATAAATTTGATGATTGGCTTTTCCATCTCTGCACAGTAGGCTATTGAATTTTGATGGGGATTGCATTGAATCTCTAAATAATTTGGGGTAAAATTGACATCCTAATGATATTTAGTCCTCTTACTCAGGAGCATGGAATGTCCTTGATTTATTTAGACCTTTGACTTCTTTTAGCAAAGTTTTATAGTTTTCTGTGTATAAGCCCTTTGCATCCTTGGTAAAATTTATTCTGAGATATTTTATTATTAGTTGCTATTGTAAATGGAATTTTTTCTTGATTATCTCTTCAGATTGCTCATTACCAGTGTATAGAAATACTACTGATTTTTGCAATGTAGATCTTGTACCCTGCCACTTTGCTGGATTCGTTTATTAGCTCTAATAGCTTTGTTGTTGATTTTTTGGGACTTTATATAGGATCATGTCATCTGCAAAAAGTGAAAGCTTTACTTCTTCCTTTCCAACCTGAATGCCTTTGTTTCTTTTTCTTGCCTAATTGCTCTGAATAGAACTTCTAGTACAAAGTTGAATAACAGTGATGTGCTGGTTTGAATGTATTATGTCCCCCAGAAAAAGCCATATTTTTTGATGCAATCTTGTGGGGCAGACATACTAGTGGGGATTAAGTTGGAACATTTGGATTAGGTTGTTTGCATGGAAGTGCGCCCCACCCAACTGTAGGTGATAACTCTGATGAGATATTTCCATGGAGGCGTGGCCCCACTGATTCAGGGTGGGCCTTGATCAGTGGAGCCATATAAATGAGCTGAGGGGCAGAGGGAACTCAGTGCAGTGCAGCTGTGAGTGACATTTTGAATAGGAGCTACAGCCAAGAGGGACACTCTGAAGAACGCCCAGGAGCTGAGAGAGGAGCTACAGAAGAGACAGTTTGAAGATGGCCGCTGAAAGCAGACTCTTGTTCTGGAGAAGCTGAGAGAGGACAAATACCCCAGGTGCAACTAAGAGTGACATTTTTGAGGAACTGCAGCCTCGAGAGGAACATCCTGGGAGAAAGCCATTTTGAAACTAGAACTTTGGAGCAGACGGCAGCATGGTGCCTTCCCAGCTAACAGAGGTTTCCTGGACACCATTAGCCATCCTCCAGTGAAGGTACCTGATTGCTGATGTCTTACCTTGGACACTTTATGGCCTTAAGACTGTAACTTTGTAACCAAATAAACACCCTTTTATGAAAGCCAGTCCATCTCTGGTGTTTTGCATTCTGGCAGCATTAGCAAACTAGAACAAACGGTGACAGTGGGCATCCTTTTCTTGTTCTGGATCTTAGAGGGGAAGCTTTCAGTCTTTCAGCCCTGAGCATGATGTTAGCAGTGTTTTTCATATATGCCCTTTATCATGTTGAGGAAGTTTCCTTCTATTCCTATTTTTCTAAGTGTTTTTTTTTTTTTTTTTTTTAATCAAGAAAGAATGCTGGATTTTGTTAAATGCCTTTCCTGCATCAACTGAGATGATCATGCCTTTTTTCCCTTTGTTTTTTTAATGTGTGTATTACATTAATTGATTTTCTTATGTTGAACCACCCTTGTATAACTGGGATAAATCCCACTTGGTCATAGTATATAATTCTTTTGAAGTGCTGTTGAATTCAGTTTGCTAGTATTTTGTTGAGGATTTTTGCATCTATATTCTTAAGAGAAATTTGCCTGTAATTTTTCTTATCTTATGTTTATCTGACTTTGGTACCAGGAAATGTTGCCTCATAGAGTGAGTTAGGTACTGTTCCCTCCTCTTCAATTTTTTTGAAGCGTTTGAGCAGGATTGGTATTCATTCTTCTTGGAATGTTTGCTAGAATTCACCTGTAAAGCCTTCTGGTCCTTACTTTTCTTTGTTGAGAGGTTTTTGATGACTGATTCAATCTCTTTACTTGCGATTGGTCTGGTGGAGTCTTCTTTTTCTTCTAGAGTCAGTGTAGGTTGTTTGTTTCTAGGAATTTGTCTGTTTCATCCAGATTGTCTAATTTGTTGGTATACAGTTGTTCATAATATCCTCTTATGATCCTTTTTGTTTCTGTGGGGTCAGTAGTAATGTCCTCCGATTTCTGATTTTATTTATTTGCAGTTTTCCTCTTGTTTTTTTTTGTCAGTCTAGCTAAGGGTTTGTTGATTTCATTGATCTTTTTAAAGAACCCACTTTTGGTTTTGTTAATGCTCTCTTGTTTTTTTAGTCTCTATTTAAAAAATTTTTCCTCTAATCATTGTTACTTCTTTTTTTTCTGTTTGCTTAGGGTTTAGTTTGGTGTTCTATTTCCATTTCCTCCAGTTGTGCAGTAGGTCTTTGATTTTAGCTCTTCTTTTTTATCGTAGGCATTTAGGACTGTACATTTCTCTGTCAGTACTGCCTTTGCTGCATCCCATATGTTTTGATATGTTTTGTTCTCATTTTCATTTGTTTCGAGGTATTTACTGATTCCCTTGTAATTTCTTCTGTGACCCATTGATTGTTAAGAGTGTATTATTTGACTTCCATATATTTGTTGATTTTCCAGTTCTCTTCCTGTTACTGATTTCTAGCTTCATTCCATTATAGTCAGAGAACATGCTTTGTATAGTTTCAATCTTTTAAAATTGTATTGAGACTTGTTTTGTGACCCAACATGTGGTCTATCCTGGAGAGAAATCCATGTGCATTTGCGAATAATGTGTAACCTGCTCTATTGGGGTGCAATGTCTATATGTGTTTGTTAGGTCTAGTTCATTTATCGTATTATTCAAGTTCTCTTGTTTTCTTATTGCTCTTCTGTCCAGGTATACTATCTGTTGATGAGAGTTGTGTGTTGAAGTCTCCAACTGTTATTGTAGAGGTGTCTGTTTCTCCCTTCAATTTTGTTAGTGTGTGCCTCACATATTTTGGGGGCACTATTCATAAATATTTATGATTGTTATTTCTTCTTGGTGGATTGTCCTTTTTATTAGTATATAGTGTCTTTCTTTGTCTCTTGTAACAACTTTTGATTTAAAGTCTGTTTTGTCCAATATTATCATAGCTACACCATGCAGTTACTATTTGCAAGGCATATCTTTTTCCATCCTTTCATTTTCAATCTATTCATGTCTTTTTGTCTAAGGTAAACAACCTTATGTAGTTGGATCATGCTTTTTTCTCCATTCTGCCAATCTGTGTCTTTTAATTGGGCAGTTTAATTCATTAACACTCAGTGTTATTATTGTGAAAGCAATGCTTCAGCCATTTTGTCCTTTAGTTTTTATATATTATTTCTTTTATCTGTTTCTCTTTTCCTTAATTGCAAGCTCCTTTTCTATATAGTTGATCTTTTGTGAGATATCTGAACTGATCCCTTTCTTATTTTTGTTTCTGTATCTTTAAAAATAGTTTCTTTATGGTTATCATGGGGTTTGTATTACACAACCTACATCTATAACCAACTAATTTGAAAAAAATACTACCTTAGTTTCAATAGCATACACCTTCTCTGCTTCTATATCCCTCTCTTTCCCGTTTATCTTCTTTTTGTCCCACATTATCTCTTTTTATTTTGCATATCCTTTATCAGGAAATATGCCTTTTTCTTGTTCAGTTGCATTCTGACTCGTAAAGGAATTAAAGAGCAGAGTTGTATATTGAGGTTACAGTACTAATGGCTTTTGCATTTACCTTTCAGTTACCTTTATTGAAGATCTTCATTTCTTCACACTACTCCAAGCTACTCCTTCCTATCTTTTCCTTTCAACCTGTGGAACTCCCTTTAGTAATTCTTGTAGGGCAGGTCTTTTGCTGATGAACTCTCTTAGTTTCTGTTTATGTGTGATTATTTTAAACTCTCCCTCATGTTTGAAGGACAGTTTTGCTGGATAAAGAATTTTTGGCTGGCAGATTTTCTCTTTCAGTACCTTAAATATATCATACCCCTGCCTTCTTGCCTCCATGGTTTCTGATGAGAAATGGGCACTTAACCTTATTAGGAATCCCTTGTGTGTGACGAATTGCTTTTCTTTTGCTGCTTCCAGAATTCTGTTGATCTTTGTCATCTGACATTCTGATTAGTGTGTGTCTTTGAGTAGGTGTATTAGGATTTATTCTGTTTGGAGTATGTTGCATTTCTTGGACGTGTATTAACTCCCTGAGACACTTTAATTTTTTCTCCTCTTTGTCTGTTCTTCTGACTGTATGATTTTCTTTTCTTTTTTTATTTTATTTTGAAATAAATTCAAAGTTATAGAACAGCTGCAAAAACAATACAAACCCCATATACAGAACTCCAGCATTCCCTGACCCCCCCCGATACCCTGATCCACTAACTTTAACATGTTGTCAGACCACTATTTCTTTCCCTGTCTCCCTCCCTCCCTCCCTCCCTCTTTCCCTATCTGTCATCCATCATCTATTGCTCTGTCTTCTGAACATATGAGAGTGAGCTGCACACTTCCTTGAACAAACACTATAATTCACGTATACAATTCCCATGAACAATAACATTCTTTTATGCAATCCCATTAAGCACAGCTAAGAAGTACAAGAGATTCAACAATGATACAAAGCTTACATTCTATATTTCCTTTTCCTTATGTCTCAACTGTGTCCCTTTGAGCCACCTGTCCTCTATCCTCCAATCCCATCCAAGTTCATCCTTGGCATTCAATTGTCATCTATTTAGACTGTCTTTTTTTTTTTTTTTTTTCAATTGTGGAAACATATATACAGCCTAAATCTTCCCATTCCACCCCTCCCTAGCCTTCCATTAGTGGGATTAATCACATTTAGAATGTTGTAATGCTCTTTCCCACCATCCATTACTAGAAATTTCCCTTCACCTCAAACAGCAACTCTACAGTCATTTCTTAACTCCCCATTGCCCCTTCCCCTATTTCTCTTAACCCAAAGTCTACATTTCATCTCTATGGTTATATTCTCTGATAATTTCTTTGTGTTTATTGTGGGGCTTAAAATTAACCTCTTAAATCCATATCAATCTTGTTTTTCTTTGATACCACCTTCACTTCAATAGGACACATAAACTGTGTTCCTATACTCCTCCATTCCCCCACCTTTATATAGTTGTCTAAAATTACATATTTTTCATTGAGTTCAAAACCACTGATTTGTCCTTGGAGTTTGTGTATTTTGTATCATGTAGGAAGTAAATAGTGGAGTTAAAGTTCAAAAATTATTGACTTCTATCTGTATTCCATTGTGGTTGGAGAATGTGCTTTGAGTATATTCAATTTTTTTTTTTTTTTAATTTATTGGGGCTTGTTTTATGTCCCAGCTTATGGTCCCTTCTGGAGAAAGATCCGTGATCACTAGAGAAAAATGAGTGTCCTGGTTATTTGGAATGTAAGGTGCTATATATGTCTGTTAAAATTCTCTATATCTCTTTCTCCTTTCTTTGTTTCTCTGTTGTTAGGGCTCCCTTTAGAATCTGAAGTAGGGCAGGTCTTTTATTGGCAAAGTCTCTCAGCATCTGTTTGTCTGAAAAATTTAAGCTCTCCCTCAAATTTGAAGGAGAATTTTGCTGGATAAACTATTCTTGGTTGGAAATTTTTCTCTCTCAGAGTTTTAAATATGTCATGTCACTGCCTTCTTGCCTCCATGGTGGCCGCTGAGTAGTCACAACTTAGTCTTATATTGTTTCCTTTGTATGTGGTGAATTGCTTTTCTCCTGCTGCTTTCAGAACTTGCTCCTTCTCTTCAGTATTTGAGAGTCTGATCAGAATATATCTCGGAGTGGATTTATTTGGATTTATTCTATTTGGAGTTTGCCGGGCATTTATGCTTTGTGTATTTATATTGTGTAGAAGGTTTGGGAAGTTTTACCCAACAATTTCTTTGAATACTCTTTCTAAACCTTTGCCCTTCTCTTCCCCTTCTGGGACACCAATGAGTCTTAAATTTGGATGTTTTATTTTATCTATCATATCCCTGAGATCCATTTCGATTTTTTTCAATTTTTTTCTCCATTCTTTCTTTTGTTCTTTCATTTTCTGTTCTGTGGACTTCTAGGACACTGAGACGTTGTTCAGCTTCCTCTAATCTTATATTGTGAATATCCAGAGTCTTTTTAATTTGGCCAACATTATCTTTTATTTCCATAAGGTCTTCTATTTTTTTATTTACTCTTGCAGTGTCTTCTCTATGCTCTTCTAGGGTCTTCTTTATGTCGCTTATGTCCTGGGCCATGGTCTTCTTGATGTCCTTTAAATCCTTTGCCCTGTTTTCATTCCTTGATTGTAGTTCTTGATTAATTGTGCCAGGTACTGTGTCTCTTCCGATATCTTGATTTGTGTGTTTGGAGTTGGATTCTCTATATCGTCTGGTTTTATCATATGCATTAAGATTTTCTGTTGTTTTTGGCCTCTTGGCATTTGCTTTGCTTGATAGGGTTCTTTCAAGTTGTAAAAAAAAAATACCTATCTAATTTTTCAGGAACACAGTTTGGTGGCTTACACTTTCTCTGACTAACCAGCAGATGGCGTCTGTGAGTCACCTATACCCCTCAAGTCAGTTCTCCACCTTGTCCCCACGGTGTGGGGAAATGATTCTTGTGGGGTTCAGTTGGAGAACTCAGTTTGGGTGTGTTGCTGGAGCCGTCCGCCCTGAATGTGGGGCGTGTGTACATGTGGCCAGGGAGGAAGGACAGCTTTAATATTCAAATCCCCCAGGTTCCTGGAGATTCAAGGCTGCCGCAAGAGTCTAAGCCTTCATTTCATTTCAGCCCCAGACCCTCTCTCTCGCTGTCCCACGAACCACCAGACTTGGCGTAGTGTCCCTGGGTTCTCCGAGCAGGTCCCCTCGCCCAGCTGTGATCCTCCAGGATGTCTGCTGAGGGAATGCCGTGCTACGTCACCAGTGCGTGCCATCCCTCAAGGGAAGCCCCGGCCGCCTGGCCGTGCCTGGGCGTTTTCAGCCTGATGCAAAAATGGCTGAACGGGGCATCTCAACACCCCCCTCCTCGCACAGTTCCTCCTTCCCAGCTCCAGAACAACTGATGGGGCTCTGGTCTGTGGGCACGGTCCCGGGCAGGAGTTTGTTCAGCCGTCCGGGGAGCCAGCTGCTAGCCGCGGGGTTTCTTTCTGCTTCCGGCTCTCCTCTCCATTCCCCCGGCCCCAAGGGTGTCTGCAGTGGACTATCTTCCAGGCCCTCAGACACCGAGAGGCTGGCCCAGCCCCCTCTTGCTGTGTTTTACTGTGTGGTTCCCACTGTTGCAGCTGCAGTCGCTCCTGGGTCCCCCCCCCCCTTTTTTTTTTTTATTTTAAAAAGAGCCAGTCGGTCTCCAAACACCAAACCCTGGCTTCCCCAGACCGCTGCGCGGCTGGAGGTCTTCCAGGCAGCTTACTCACTCATTTCAGAATGCAGACTCCTGGTTTCACCAAGTATACGGCTCCTGGGAACTAGCAGACCTCGTCCAGCTGGCGCATCACTGTAACCGGTATTCTGGGTCACTTTCTGGTTTTTATCTAGTGTTTTTCATGGAGGTGTTTTTTTGCCCTGTCTCACCTAGCCCCCATCTTCTCTCCCTCAAATTTGAAGGGGAGTTTTTCTGGATAAAGTATACTTGGTTGGAAATTTTTCTTCCTCAGAATTTTAAATATGTCATGCCACTGCCTTCTTGCCTCCTTGGTGGCCGCTGAGTAGTCACAACTTAGTCTTATGTTGTTGCTTTTGTATGTGGTGAATTGCTTTCTCTTGCTGTTTTCAGAACTTGCTCCTTCTCTTCAGCATTTGAGAGTCTGATCGGAATATGTCTTGGAGTGGGTTTATTTGGATTTATTCTATTTGGAGTTCGCTGGGCATTTATGCTTTGTGTATTTATATTGTGTAGAAGGTTTGGGAAGTTTTACCCAACAATTTCTTTGAATACTCTTTTTAGACCTTTACCCTTCTGGGACACCAATGAGTCTTAAATTTGGACGTTTTATTTTATCTTTCGTATCCCTGAGATCCTTTTCAATTTTTTCAAGTTTTTTCACCATTCTTTCTTTTGTTCTTTCATTTTCTGTTCTGTGGACCTCTAGGACATTGAGTTGTTGTTCAGCTTCCTCTAATCTTGTATTATGAGTATCCAGAGTCTTTTTAATTTGGCCAAGAATTTCTTTTATTTCCATAAGATCTTCTGTTTTTTTATTTAAGCTTGCAATTTCTTCTTTATGCTCTTCTAGGGTCTTCTTTATGTCCCTTTTATCCTGTTCCATGGTCTTCTTCATGTCTTTTATATCCTGTGCCATGTTTTCATTCCTCGATTGTGATTGTTTAATTAATTGTGCCAAGTACTGTGTCTCTTCTGATATCTTGATTTGGATGTTTGCGATCGGGTTCTCCATATCATCTGGTTTTATCATATGCATTAAGATTTTCTGTTGTTTTTGGCCCCTTGGCATTTGCTTTGCTTGATAGGGTTCTTTCAAGTTGTAAAAAAAAAAAAAAAATGCCAATCGAATTTTTCAGAAATACAAGTTGGTGGCGTACACTTTCTCCAACTAACCAGCAGATGGCGTCTGCGAGTCACCTATACCCCTCAAGTCAGTTCTTCCCAACTCTGTCTCTGTGGTTTGTGGGGAAATGATTTTTGTTGGGTTCAGTTGGTGAACTCAGTTTGGGTTTGTTGTTGGAGCTGTCTGCCCTGAACATGGTGCATGTGTCTTGGTGGTCAGGGAGGCAGGGCAGCTTTAATATTCAAACCTCCGAGGTGTTCCCGGAGATTCAAGGCCGCTGCAAGAGTCTAAGCCTTCATTTCAGTTCTGCCGCAGACCATCTCTGTCGCTGACCCACAAACCACCGGCATTGATGTAGCGTCCCTGGGTTTTCCGAGCAGGCCCCCCTTCTCAGCTGTGATCTTCCAGGACCTCTGCTGAGGGAAGGCTGTGCTACGTCACTAGTGTGCATCGTCCCTCAAGGGAAGCGCCAGGCTGCTGGGCCATGCAGGGGCGCTCCCAGCCTGATGCAAAGATTAGCTTATAATTCTTGACTGGTGTAAGTTCTGAATGAAAGGCATGTAGTAGAGCTTGGCACGACCCCTTTCCTCTTAGAGAAGATAGACACCTTAGTGGGAGGTCATTAGCATTTCAGTGGTCTCTCTCTGCCTGTGCCACACCCCTGTCTGGGTCACAGAACTGGGAACTGAAAATGGCTGAGGCTTTCTCCACTAAGTTGCGAAAGAAACAGAGTTAGTCCGAGGCGGTCCTCTGGCTCTCCAAAGTCAGTCGTCACCCAAAGCCTCTGTCTACTTGTTGGGGATTTGTACCTCATAGTGAGCAGTTCACACTCGCTAATTAAAACCCCCAGTTGGAGCTCAGCTGAGGTATATTCGCTTGCTGGGAGAAAGCTTCTCTCTGGCACCACGAGGCTTTGTAGCTCGGGCTGTTGGGGAGGGATCTCCCGATTTGGATCCGCAGTTCTTACTTTCAGATTTTATGCTGTGATCTCGGACATTCCTCCCAGTTCAAGTTAGTGTATGGTGAGTGGACAGGCATGTTTGTCCCCCTGCAGTATGTTCCAGGGGGACTGCTTAGTTTCCACTCCTCTCTATGCCGCCATCTTAGATCCACGCCGACTGTATGATTTTGATTGTCCTATCTTTTAGTTTGCTGATTCTTTCTTCTGCCTGTTCAAATCTGCTGTTGTATTGCCTTTCATCCCCATAATTTCTGTTATGTTTCTTTGTAAACTTATGAATTCTTTTTTATGCTCTCATATTGTGTTCTTAATATCCTTTAGCTTTGTATCCACCATTCGTTTGTTTCTATCTGTATTTTCCTTCATCTTCTTGAATTGATTCAGGAGATTTGTTTAAACTTCTTTGATTAGTTGTTCCAAATTCTGAGTCTCCTCTGAAGTTTTAGTTTTTTCCCTTGACTGAGCCATATATTCCTGTTTCTTAGTATGGATTGTAATTTTTTGCTCATGTCTGCGCATCGGATTATTATGTAGAAGGTCAGTTTCTCCCTCTTCCCTAGGGTTTTATTGTTGACTGGCTTTGTGTTAGGCTCTTTTTTTTTTAATTTTTATTTTGAAATAAATTCAGACTTACAGTAACAGTTGCAAAAATACTGCAAACCCCATACACAGAACTCCAGCAAACCCCAACCCCTCTCCACCGATACCCCATCTACCAACTTTAATATTTTGTCACTTTACCATTTCTTTCTTTCCTTCCCTCCCTCCCTCCTTGTCTATCATCTATCATCTTTTGCTCTGTCTTCTGAACATGAGAGCAAGTTGTACACATCCTTGAACAAATAATATTGTTCACATATACATTTCCTATGAACAAGAATATTCATTTATGTAATCACATTAAGTGTAGTTAAGAAGTTCACGAAATTTAACATTGATGTAAAGCTTACATTCTGTATTTCATTTTTTTCTTATGTCCCAATTGTGTCCTTTTGAGGCTTTTCTCTTCTATTCTTAGATCTCATCCAGGATCATCTATGGCATTTAATTGTCATTATCTATTTAGACTGTCTTTTTTTTCAATTGTGGAAACATATATACAGCATAAATCTTACCCTTCCAGTCCCTCCCAAGCATTCCATTTAGTGGGATTAATCACATTCACAGTGTTGCAATGCCATCACCTTCCCATCATCCATTACT
Source organism: Choloepus didactylus (assembly GCF_015220235.1). Taxonomy (NCBI): domain Eukaryota; kingdom Metazoa; phylum Chordata; class Mammalia; order Pilosa; family Megalonychidae; genus Choloepus; species Choloepus didactylus. The sequence continues at coordinate 156,731,427 of NC_051310.1, read as the reverse complement.
AGGAATTTCCCTTCACCCCAAACAGAAACCCTACACTCATTTCTTATTAACTCCCCATTGTCCCTTCCCCCACTTCTCGTAACCCCATTCTCTGCTTTTCATCTCTATGATCATATTCTCTGATACTTTCTTTATGTTTACCTTAGGTCTTAAATTTAACATCTTAAGTCTATAACAATCTTGTTGTCTTTGATACCAACTTAACTTCAATAGGACACATAAGCTATGTTCCTACACTCCTCCATTCCCCCACCTTTATGTAGTTCTTGTCAAAAATTGCATATTTTACATTGAGTCCAAAACCACTGATTTATCATTATACTTTATGTATTTTAGATCCTGTAGGAAGTAAATAGTGGAGTTACAAATCAAAAATACAGTAATATTGGTATTCATATTTACCACGTGATCTTTACTGGAAATCTTTATTTCTTCATGTGGTTTCAGTCAGTTGTTTAGTGTCCCTTCCTTTCAGCTTGCACAGTTCCCTTTAGCTTTTCTTATAGGACTGATCTACTGGTGATTAAGTCCCTCAGCTTTTGATTACCTGGGAATGTTGTCATCTCCCCGTCATTTTTAATCTCCAGGTGTTTGTGAATTTTCTAAGTCTTTGATGATTACTGACTCCTATTTGTATTCCATTGTGATCAGAGAATGTGCTTTGAATAATTTCAATTTTTTAAAAATTTATTGAGGGTTGTTTTGTGTCCCAGCCTATGGTCTATTCTGGAGAAAGTTCGTTATCACTAGGGAAGAATGTGTATCCTGGTGATATGGGATGTAATGTTCTATATATGTCTATTAAATTTCTCTCTCTCTCTCTCTCCTTTGTTTCTTTGTCGATAGGGCTCCCTTTAAGTATCTGAAGTAGGGCAGGACTTTTATTAGCAAAATCTCTCAGCATTTGTTTGTGAAAAATTTAAGCTCTCCCTCAAATTTGAAGGAGAGCCTTGCTTGATAAAGAATTCTTGGTTGGAAATTTTTCTCTCTCAGAATTTTAAATATGTCATGCCACTGCCTTCTCACCTCCATGGTGGCCACTGAGTAGTCACTACATAGTCTTATGTTGTTTCCTTTGTATGTGGTGAGTTGCTTTTCTCTTGCTACTGTCAGAACTTGCTCCTTCTCTTCAGTATTTGACAGTCTGATCAGAATATGTCTTGGAGTGGGTTTATTTGGATTTATTCTATTTGGAGTTTGCTGGGCATTTATGCTTTGTGTATTTATATTGTTTTGAAGGTTTGGGAAGTTTTCCCCAACAATTTCTTTGAATACTCTTTCTAGACCTTTATTTTTCTCTTCCCCTTCTGGGACACCAATGAGTCTTATATTTGGACATTTTATTTTATCTATCATATCCCTGAGATCCTTTTCAAGTTTTTTGATTTTTTTTCCCCATTCTTTCTTTTGTTCTTTCATTTTCCATTCTGTGGTCCTCGAGGTCGCTGATTCGTTCACCTTCCTCTAGTCTCGTACTGTGAGTGTCCAGAATCTTTAATTTGGTCAACAGTTTCTTTTATTTACATAAGATCATCTGTTTTTTTAATTTACTCTTGCAATTTCTTCTTTATGCCCTTCTAGAGTCTTCTTCATGTCCTTTATATCCTGGGCCACGCTCTTGTTGTTTGTATTTAGTTCTTTGATTAATTGCTCCAAGTACTGTGTCTCCTCTGATCTTTTGATTTGGGTATTTGGGTTTGGGTTATCCATATCATCTGTTTTTTCATATGCTTTAAAATTTTCTGTTGTTTTGGGGCTCTTGGCATTTCCTTTACTTGATAGGGTTCTTTTAGGATATGAGGGATTATTCAGACACCAGTCTCTGATTTGTCAGATCTACAGCTTGGTGGCGTACACTTTCTCTAACTAACCAGCAGATGGCTTCAGCAAGTCACCTATTCCTCTCAAGTCAGTTCTCCCCAGCTTTGTCTTTGTGGTGTGTGGGGGTCTGGTTATTGTGGGGTCCAATTGGTGCACCAAGTTGGGTATGTTGTTGTTGCTATCCGCCCTGAATGTGGGGCGTGTATCTGAGCAGTTAGGGAGGGAGGGCAGCTTTAATAATCAAACCTCTCAGGTGTTCCTGGAGATTTAAGGCTGTTGCAAGAGTCTAAACCTTCATTTCAGTCTCGCCATAGATTGTCTCTGCCACTGACCCACAAGTCCTTGGTATTGGCGTAGGGTCCCTAGGTTTTCCGGGTGGGTTCCTCTTCCCAGCCGTGTCCTTTGAGGGCCTTTGCTGAGGGAAGGCTGTGCTACGTCACAAGTGTGTGCCATCCCTCAAGGGAAGCCCTGGGCCGCTGGACCGTGCAGGGGCATTCCCAGCCTGCTGTAAAGATGGCTGAATGGGGCGTGTTAATTCCCCTCTTTTCACACAGCTCCCGCTTTCCCAGCTCTGGGACAATTAGCTGTGGGTGCACGAAAGGCCATTGCCCACGCCCAATACTGTGGCGTGTGTGCAGTGTTGCTGGAAACACTTCCCCTCGCACTGGGTCCCTTGGTGCAGCTCTGGGCTGAGGCTCTGGCGCTGGGCAGGAGTGTTCCCAGCCCGCTGGGAAGATAGCTGCAAGGGGCGTGTTTTTTTCCCCTTTTGACTCTCTTCTGCCCTCCTCGCTCCGAGACAACTAGCAGTGGGTGCGTGAGAAGCTATCTTCCATGCCAGATATTGAGGTGTTCGCACAGCCCTTTTCTGCTGCGCTTCACTGTGTGGTTCTCGCTGCTGTATCTGCAGCCGTTTTTTTTTTTTTTTTTTTTAAAAGAACTAGTCCGCCTCCAAACGCCAACCCACGGTTTCCCCACACCGCAGTGTGGCTGCTGGACATTCGGCCGACTTACTTGCTTCAGAATGCAGGCTCCCAGTTTCACCAAGTGCACGGTCCCTGTGGATTTAGCAGACCTTGTCCAGCTGGTACATCGCTGGAACTGGTGTTCTGGGTCACTTCCTGGCCTCTAGTATTTTTCACGGAGGTGTTTTTTTGCCCTGTCTTTCCTAGCTGCCATCTTAGTTTCTCTGTTAGGCTCTTTTTTGACACTTGGTCTAACTTATTCTGCACCTTTAGATTATCCCCTGTTTAACTGTTGAGGTTTTCTTGGCTCTTCAGTACCTGATTTTTGCCCTGGGTTTTAAGATTGCTCTTTTGTGTGCAGTTGTTTCACCTCCAGGAGAAAGCTTCCTATCTTCTATCCCTTTTCTGTTCTGTTTGTTTTTGTGCAGACTTTTCTCCCCAGCCCCTATGATTTGTTTAAATTCTTTTCCTCACTCAGTGCCCCATTTTCATTCATGGACTGTCCTACCTTAAACAGCAGTTCAGTTCTCTTCTTATTTATTTATTTTTTCCCATGAGGCTTTTTTGAATCTGCTTCCTTCCCCATTAGGGGTATGTCACCCTGGGAAGCCAGATATGGAATTAATCCAGAAAGGACCATTTTGAATTTAGGTGGTTCAGCAAAGAGACTGGATTGAGTGTGTGCATCTCTTGCCAGCATTTCTTGCCACGGTCTCTTTTTCCCTGGGGACACTTTCGTATGTGGCACTCCTCAGCTGCTTGTGTTCCACCCTGGGTCTCGGTGGACTTTACCCTCTGCCTGGATAGATGTGGGGTTCTTACTTGCTGCTGTGAGCAGCTCTATAGTCTGCGTTTGCGGTGGGAGAAACATGGGCTGTGCTGCCTGTGTGTGTCTCTTCAGCTGCATGGGACCGAGTTGGGGGAGCTGTCCAGACTGGCAGGTCTGGAATGTAAATTGCCTGCCTGATTTTTTTTTTTTTTTTTTTTTTTTTCTTTGATTAAGCATTTGTAGAGTCCTTCTCCAGTCTCAATAGTACTCCAGAATTCCAAGCAAGTGGGATTTGTCCTTTATTAGTTGATTCCGAGGGGAGATTTTCCAGGGTATGTCTTATGTGGCCATGTTGATGATGTCCTGGATGCTTACCTTTTTTGTTGTTTTGATTGTTGAGAAAGAAAGCCTTGTACCTATTTATGGTGCTGCAGTTTCTGACTTACATGTGGTATATTTCCTGTTGGAAGGGAAGGGAGGAAATCCATTTGGCTAGAGAATTGTAGGAGATTATGTTGAAAAACTGATTAAGTGCTGTATGATAAGGCTCTCAGTGCCAGGCCAAGGAGTTTTAGCTTTATCTTGTAGTTAATAGGAAAGCATTTAGATTTTTATCTTATCTTGTTTTATTTTATTTTATTATTATTTTATTTTATTTTATTTATTTTTGCATAGGGGAGAAACTTAAAATTTGTATTAGCATATAGGATGAATTCAAAGGAAAAGTTCTTTAGTCTGAATCCCTAATTTCCTTTTGGTGGTCTGTTCTCTTCCAATCCCTCTCCCTGCATGTGTTAATTAGCATATGCTCTTTGGAAATTGATCAGTACATTTTAACCAATTTAGGATAAATCCACACTTTTAAAATGCCTGGTGTTATTTAGGCCCAATAGTATTAAAATGGTTTGATTTCTTCCATTCCCTCATGACTGGGAGATTTGCCCATGTTTTCAAGAAGGAACCAGAGGTAGAAAATTGCCATTGAAAGATTTTGGATCAACAGAGTACAGTATAGAAGGTTTTAAAGGGACTTTAGAGGTAGATTAGTTTTCTTCTTCCAGACAAATTTCAAAGATCCTCAGCAGAAGATTGTTCATCTTTTAGTTAGGTGTCTCTAGAGGAAGATATCTGTCCCTTTTTAAGAGTAACACTCCAGTGTTGGCAGCCTTACTAATTTGATTGTCCTTTTTTTACTTAACTGAACTCTCTCCGCTGTTTTAAAGTGCTGTCTAGGAGGGGTAAGACTCTCCTCAAATAAACCTTTGATCTTGAAATAAATTTTTAAGTTATTTCAAAATTTTGGTCCATTCTGTTCTCCAATCTGTAGGAAATAATTTTGGCTTTTTAAAAAAATAGTTTTTTTAAAAAAATACTTTTGTCTCCTCTGATATACAAATTCAGAAGCAGTTTGGATTTAAAAGGCAAGGAGGCCTTTTCTGAGAGTGTTTCCTCTCTCATGGGGGCTGTTGGGCTGTGTGGACTGGGGTCCAGTATTTTGGAATTACTCATCTTCTTTTTGCCTCTTAATTTTATTTCCCATAACTGCTCTCCAAGAGAGTGGAAGTTTGCACCCTTGTGCTGCCTGTATGTTTCTAGATGTCTTTTATATCCATTGTTACCCTTTTACCCTCAGTGTCTTAGGTTCTCAATTTCTCTTATCTAGACTACTATGATCCTCTTGACTGGTCTCTTTCCCTCCAGTCCATCTTCTACTGTATTTGCAGGCTTGATGTGATTTGCAAATCTGATTATGTCACTCCCCACATATAATTTGTCTCTGTTCTCCAAAGTAAAATTAATTTTTTTTTCCCATGGCATATAGGCTTGTCAGGATCTGCCCCTATTGATATCTCCAGCTTCAACTCTTGTGTCTGCCCCTTCTGTATTTTATGGTCCAGCATTATTGAGCTACTCATTATTTGAATGTGCCATGGTTTACCTGTGCCTGACTGCCTGGAAAATTCCTTCATTTCTTAGACTTCTCAGCCAAGTACTCCTTTCCTTTGGGAAGTCTTCCCTGACTCCCAGCAGATTTAGATCCTCTTTCTCCCATATTCCTGCTTCAGCTTGTGTGTGTGCACCTGATATGGCACTTTCATATTGTGCTGTATTTGCTTGCATGTCTGTCTTTCCTCTGGCAGGTGAGCTAGCTAAGGGTTGTCTTTCCATTTCTGCATCTTTAGTGCTTAACACGGTATATGTTAAATTGTGAGCATAACATATAACAATTTAAGAAGTACTGAGCAATTACATGCCAGGTTTTCTGCCAAGGTGCTGGGGATTCAGCTGTGACACATACAGATAATACAAAGTTTATAATCTAGTGGGAGAAATAGCCAAATAAGTAGGAATATAGTGCTGTGATGGAGATGTATTGGCCAGGATTGGAGTACAAATCTCCTATGGGCACTCAGTCTTGTCCACTAATTTACAATACTTCCCTAATATGTTTGTGTTTCCAATACGTTTCATAACTTCTCCCCTCATTCTCTCCTATATTTCCCCTTTCCTTTTCCTCAGTTGATGACCTTGCTTTACTCTTTCACTAAAAAAATAGATGTAGTCTCAGAAGAATCCCTTAATCTTTTCACTGCTGAATCATAGCAACTTATCTGCCCTACCTGTACTCTTTGCCTTTCTTCCTGTTATGGTGGATGATGTGTCCCTTTCCTGTCAAAGGCCAACTCCTTCACTTGTGCAGAATATCTGGTCTTTTCTTGCTCACTCTAGGACTCAGCTCTTGCAATTTCCTTCCATTCAGCATTGTTAAGTTCTTTCTTTCTACTGGATCATTCCTGTTATTTTACAAACATGCTCTAATATTGCTCAATTAAAAAAAAAATTCCTTTGACTTCAAGTACCCTTCCAGCTATGATACCATTTCTCCGTCATCACAAAATTTCTTGAAAGGATAGTCTAGCTGCTGTTTCCATTTTCTCACTTTCCATTCATTTCTTAAGCCCTCTTGTTGGTCTGTCCCTACCAGTTCACTGAAACTACTCTTGCCATCTTGCCAAATGTAATGGTCGTCTTCTTACTTCACCCTACCTGACTGATGGCTCAGCAACATTTAGCACTGAACGTAGTTGGCTGCTTCCTTTTGCAACCAATACTTTCTTCTGTAAGCTTTTACAATATGACACTCCTGAATGCTTCTTCTTGCTCTTCCTTCTCATCTCACTGGTTGTTCCTTCTTGCTGTTTGTGCTGGCCCTATCTGTTCTAGAGTCTGGTTTCTGACCTTCAGTTCTCTGTATTTCTTCCCATACGTGGATTTAAATAATATCTCTCTATCTGCAGCTACGCATAGTTATATTTTTAGTTCTGACCTGTCCCCTGAATTCCAGATTAGTAAATCCAGCTGCCAATTTGACATCCCCACTTGATATCTGAAACCACCTCCAACTTAACATGTCCCAGATTGAACCCTCCTGGCCAGCCACCCACCTCTTCACCAGTCAGTACATGGTGTCACTATTGGTTGTTATTGAAACCAAAAATTTAGGAGGTTTCCCTGATCCCTTGATTTTGCTTATCTCCCACATCCATTTCATCACCAAGCCCTGTCTTCTCCAAAATATATCCTGTCTGTCGGTTTTTACTCCTTTACCCTGAACTGTTTGGCCCCCAACTGTTTCCTTTGATTCTTTAACCTTGCAAACCATTCTCCACATTTGCAGTTCTAGCAACATTAAAAAATATAAACCAGATGATTTTACTCATCTGCCCCAAACCCTGAAATACTGCTTCACTGCACTTAGAACTAAATCTAAACTTTACTGAGGCTTACAAAGCCCAACAGGATTTGGCCCTTGTCTCCTTCTTGCTGGTGATCACTATGGGTTAGTCACTCTGACCTTCTTGTTATATCTGAATGCTCTGCTACCTAGAATGCTCTGTCAGAAGGTCTTTGGTTGGCTTCTTATCATTCAAATATTAGTCTTAAATCACACCTTCTTAGAGAGGCCTTCCAAAACCACCAAATAAAAAGTAACTTCCCTGTTCACTCCCTGGTATCCTCTTTTATTTTCTTCACTGCACATATCACCACCTGATATTTGTTTGTTTATTTACTTGTTTGGTATATGTTTATCTCCACTGGAGTGTGAGTTCTTGGGAGCCAGAATCTTGTGTGTCTTGCCCAGTGCCATACTATTCCCATCGCGTGGAACAATGCATGGCACATAGTAGGTGCTCAGTAAATATTTTGCTGAATGGACATTTAAGGAAATAGCTTAAATTAGAACTGGTAAAATAGAATGGCTATCTCTGGAGGTAGTAAATTTCCATCTTTGGAAGTACTGAGAGAGAGACCGAAGAATCATTTGTGGAGGAGCTTTTTGAACAGCTATTCTTGGCCTTTTTTGTACCCCAGTGCGACTGAGGGGTATGACACATCACTATCAGTAACATAGGCACTGGAAAGTTTGTAATTCTCCACCCTGAGGTGGCTTACCAGATTCCATGAGTGGTGAATATACTTTGGAAAACTTCCCAGGTGATTCGTGCAGCCTCCCACCCACTTTTAGGGATTTTATGTATCAAATGGGGCGTTGGTTTTATGACTTCCAAGGACCTTTCCATCTCTGTGGGACTCTTGATGGTTATGTTGTCATTGAAATAAAATACCGGGATTACTGTGGTCATGATAATGATAGCACATTAATTCATTACCCATCCACCTTTATTATGGCATTTTTCTTTTTTGTATAATGAAAAGATGAATGAATGCTCATATTTCCTAAAACACTGGTCTATTCAACCTCAACCAATAATCACTCTTAATAGTTTGGTATCTATTTCTCCAGATTTTTTCCCTACATTTCAATTAAATGACAGAATAATGATATATGATAGTTTTTAAAACAGAGATATGAAATGGAATAATTCTTTTGGCTTTTTTCATTTAATATATATTAAGTATTTTTACTGTCAGTGTATAGAGATTTACCTCATTCTTTTGGATAACTGCATGGGATTTCATTGCATGGGATGTCATTGCATGTCTGTAGGGTAATTTGTTTAATTAATTCCCCTGGTGGCATGTGGACCGTTTTCAGTTTTTTTCAGCTTAACAAACATGCTGTTAAATGTCTTTGTTCTGTAAGAAGAATTCCTTCGTCAAAAGGTAAAACCATTTTAAACATTAACAGATATTGCCAGTTGCTGTCCTAAATGAATGTGCTGTCCACAGCAGGATTTAATTGGGTGCCCTTGCTTCCGTCAGCGTCTTTCATTTTTTTGAAGGGTCCAGATGCCTTAGAAGATCAGCAGTGCTTCCACAGAATTTACGTGTTTAAGCATAATGAAAACTCTGTTGCCATGGTGATTGACTCTAGAGACCTAGTCTGGTAGTTTTCTGATGTTTGGGTTAGAACTCAGTTCTTTGCTTTTTCTTGGTTAGTAATCAGATGGATGCTAGCCTGAAGCAAATTTGGGTTTTCTTAAGTGGTATAATTTATCACAGGCATAAAGATATTTTGGGTAAATGTACTCCTGGAGTTTCCTTTTCATGTCAGATGGTGAGTTGCTAATTTATCTTCAAGGCTATAGAATGTGGGCAGTGGAGAGTTCTCTGTTAAGAGATCTCTTGCCTTTTTTTGAGATAAATAAGCAGCTGCTAGAACTTTGAGAAAAAAGATAGTTTATGAGGGCCTCATGGATGAGCATGTTATATTTATGATCTCTATTATCCATTATTACATATATTCCATCAGAAAGTAATTCACATTTTTATAATATTTTATCACTCAGCCCTACCTCTTTGTACTTTCTGAACTTCATCCTCATCTGGGTTTAATTAAAAATTTAAATAAGGAGATGAGAGGTCTGGGGGTTTTGGTGATATTTCCTTTTCTTCCTTCAGTAAGCCTCTGGTGTTTCACCTAACTTAGAGCAGTCACATTGTTTTCTGTGTTGTTCCATTAACAAACAGTTAAGAGCATAAAGCTTAAGCATATAGCTTGATGAATTTTTAAATTCACCCATCTAACTACCGCTCAGATCAAAAGAGAACAATACCAGCACCCCAGAAGCCTCCTTTCCCCCTCCCAGGTATCTGTCCCCCCATAAAAGATAAAAACTGTTAACCTCAATTATATTACAATATAGATTGGTTTGGGCTGATTTAAGTGTTAAATAAGTGGAATCATACAGTATGTACGTTTTATGTCTGGATTGTGTTGCTTAAAATCATGTAGTCGATTCTTACTATTTATGTATTTGGTAATTCTGAATTCACCTACTTATAAAATTTATTTGTAACCTGAAAATCAATATTTGTGGTGCTTTTACTGTCATTTGTGAACATGAGCAGAGGGCTGAAAATTTGAATTGCCAGATGCACATGTTCCCGGCTGTTGTTGAACAAGGTGATTCTTTGTCTTCTTGTTTCAGCTCTCATACTTGTAACAAGTTTCCTTTTGCCGTATATTCAGTGCTATGTTTTTCACATTTTTATGTTTTTTGTTGATTTCATTGTTTAAAATGGCCCTAAGTGTGTTGCCAAAGTGCTGCCTACTGTTCCTAAGTGCAAGAAGGCTGCATTATTCCTTACGGAGAAAATGTGTTCTGGATAGCTTGGTTCAGACATGAGTTATAGTGCTGGTGGCTGTGAATGCAATGCTAATGAATCAACAATATTTATTAAGGTATTTTTAAATAAATAGACACATAAAACAAGATTTGTATTGATCGATTGATGAGAACATGTGACCAGAGGCTTACAGGAACCTAACTCTGTTTCCCCTAGGAGCAGCTGTTCACTATTTGCTAATTCATTGTTTATGATGATTTTATAGAGCATAACTTCCATGAACAACAAGAATCAACTGTATTTGTGAAATTCATCTATGTTGAGTATAGCAAAAGGTTTTTCTTTTTCACTGCTGTATGGTACTTTATGCATACGCTGCAATTTATTTACCTATTTTACTGTTGATAGACATTAAGATTGTTTCCAGTTTGGGACTATCATGAGTCAGGCTGCTGTGTGCATTCCTGCACATGTCTTTTGCATGTGCATTCATTTCTGTTAGGTGTATACCAAAGAGTAAACTTTACTGGGTTATAGGGTATGTGTGTGTTCATTAGCAGTCGTACTTGTTTTATACTTTGAGATGATCATTTTTGTGTTTTGCTTCTTGTACAGTTTGTCTGAGAATACAGATCAACCCACAGAACAAAGCGGATTTCCAAGGAATCTCCCCAGAGCGAGCCTTTGCTGATTTTCTCTTTGCCAGCACCATCTTGCACCTTGTTGTCATGAACTTTGTTGGCTGAATTGTTCCTGTTTACTCAACTGCGGAGTAGGAGTCAAGAAAAATGTAAGTTATAATCATAGCCCTTGTCCCATTATGTTGATTTTAGGAAAAGAAATTTGATGGGGCTGTTCTGATCGTGGTTGGCAAAGTTCTTATATTGCTGATGGGATGTTTGCAGAATTTTCCCGTAGTCTGCAGAATATGCATTAATATCATCATGATTCATCAGTGTTACCTATGCTTTTGGTCATTGCCTTCACTGTTCTGCAAATCATTAAGATAATAGAAAATTGAGTGTTTGCCTGCAGCTAATGCATTAATTTCTACACCAGTAACTTCACAAAAACAGCTCAGAGATCTTGAAAGAGAAATAAATGGTAGGTCTTTCCTTAGATTTGCAGTATAATTTTTTCTGATTTTGATTGCAGATGACTTGAAATGTTGGACCATTGTCCCCATAGTACCTAGCATAGTGGTTTTACCTGCTTGCCATCCAGTATATGTTGAATGAATGACTTTGGCCATTTGCTAATATGTGTCCCAAAGTAAAAATAAATGGGGAACTTGGATTAACTTGATCTCTCTTACAGGCAGTTTCTGGTGCTTGCTGTTTTTCCAGAGTATGGGTCATACATTCCTGTTTCTTTACATGCCTCATAGTTTTTAGTTGGAAACTGGATATTTTATGTATAGTATAGCCTCCCTGGGTACTGGTTCTCCTCCCTTCCAGGGAACTTGTTATGGTTATTTACTTAGTGATTGGATTATTTTAGTGAAGTTTATTCCCCCTCTTAGTGTTAAGCCTCTGATGTTGTTCTTTTGGGAATGTCTGCCATCACCCTGGATGACAGTGGTACTGGTTGAGCTCTTTTCTTCTTTTCTGACCACATGGGTTAATTGTTTTCAACAATGCCCTGAGTGTAAATTGCTCTACAAACGAGTCCAATCAGATTCTGGCTTATTTGAAGGATTTGTTTGTGAGGTCATAGATTTTTATTCTGACCCCAGGAGGGTGCCTCCCAGCTGCCTTATTCCCCTGCTCTCCTGTAAGCTAGGCAGCCTGTAGTTTAACCTGTATTTTGAATCTCCTTCCACTTGCCTTTCACCACAGCCTTCACTGTTCTTGAGAGTGCCTTTAGACTTGAACTTCATTCTCTTGTTCCAAGTGAAGTCAGTTCCTTGAAGACACTAGAAACTATTTGTTTTATGGCCTTTTTCTGCCCCCAGGCAAAATCTCTGAATCAGGGCTCTGGGGTGGGGTTGGGGACAATGCTAAACTTCTCTCTGAATGATACCTTCCCACTAGGGGCTGAGCACTTGGTGGACTGGGGCAGCAACCTACAGTCCTCTAGACTTGCCTCTTCTGGGATGGAACCACTGCCTCATGAGCTGTGTCGAGAGAAGTCAGGACCCCAGTACTCTCAGTGCTTTGCCCAGGCCACTGGTCCATGATTTGGGGCTAGGCAGAAGATGGGAGCCCTCACCTCAATTGTATGTGTTAAGATTTTAACCTCAGCAGTAGGAACTAGAGGCAGGATGAGAAACACTTAAGTGCTGCTTCTTCCTGGAAGAAAGTCCTCCCTCTGGGTGCTGAAGGGAGAGGGAACCTTATGTCGTTGGCTGCAGCAGGCTGGAGTGGTGTCTCTCCGCCTCCCTAGGATGGGAGGGAGTGGTATTGGTTCAGATACCTCAGATTCTCTTTTAACAGTTTTTCATAAATACTCTTGAATAGATGTTTCTTTATTTGCCATTGGCCCTTAGGACCATTTTCAGAGGCTTTAAATGATTTTTACCAGCCTCATTAGGGAGTAGGTTAGCAGAGTTTTCCCCACTGTCATGCCAGAAGTTGATCTTAACTGGATTAACTTGGGAGAAGACTTTACAGTATCACACCCCCCTGCCTTTTTTTTTTTTTTTTAAGTAGAGCCCTTTATATCCAAACAAACTGACACAGAATTCTAGTATATAAAACAGATAAAAGTGTGACTAAAACTTTTTTTTTGTAATGATAGTAAACATTTATTAGACTGAGAGTTTTACATGGTGTTTTAGTTTCCTAAGATGCTCCAGCAAAGACCATAAAATGAATTGTCTTAAACAATGGGAATTTATTAGCTTACAGGTTTTTTTAAAATTTAATTTTATTGAGATATATTCACATACTATACATTAATCCAAAGTGTTCAATCAGTTGATCACAGTACCATCATATAGTTGTGCATTCATCACCCCCATCTATTTTTTGAACATTTTCCTTGTAGCAGAAAAAGTAATAATAAGAACAAAAAATAAAAGCAAAAAAGAACACCCAAATCATCCCCATCCTACCCTATTTTTCATTTAGTTTTTTGTCCCCATTTTTCTACTCATCCATCCATACACTGGATAAAGGGAGTGTGATCCATAAGGCTTTCACAATCACACTGTCACCCCTTATATGGCTTATAGTTTTGAGGCCTGGAAAACATCCAAATCAAGGCATCATTAAAATGATGCTTTTTTCCTGAAGACCAGCTGCCAGTGATCCTTTGCTCCTCTGCCACATGGCAAGACACATGGTGACGTCTGCTGGTCTCTACCTTCTCTTCTGGGTTTCACTGATTTCAGCTTCTTGCTTCCTTAGCTATCTGTCTCTTTGTCTGAATTTCATTCTCTTATAAAGGACTCCAGTAAGAGGATTAAGACCCATCTTGAATGAGGTGGGCCGCACCTTAACTAAAGTAGCCTCATCAAAAGGTCCTACTTACAACGGGTTCCCACTCACAAAATGAATTAAATCTAAGAAATGTTTTTCTGGGGTATATATAGTTTCAAACCGTCACACATGGATACTTCATTTTATATTACAACATGTCTTTGAAGTAGGTGCTATTATTTCACACGTATTTTACAAATGAGGGTAGTAAGGCCTGGTAAGGTCATACAGCCAGCTGACAAGGGTGAGTGTGGGTGTCTGGACCCAGAGTCTTATGCCAAAGCCCAACCTGTTTACTGGGCTCTTGATTACTAACAATCTTTCAATAAGTCCTATCAGTTCAACTTCAAAACATTTCTCTCACAATCAGCTATTTCTCACCTCCTCCACAGGTACCACCCTGCCCAGTCACCATGATTATTAGTCTGAACTATTACAGATTGCTCCTAACTGGTTCCCCACTGCTCCTTCTGTCTCTGTACAGTCCATTCTCATACAACAGCCTGAGTGATCTTTTAAGTCTTAAACATGTTACTCTCCTGCTTATTTCCCCAGTGGCTTCCCATCACAAGGCCCTAAGTGAGCTGGCCCCTCCCTACTCTGCAACCTTGTCTTCCTACATTCTCCCACCTCACAAAGTTCTAGTCACATGGGCTTCATTCTGAAGTTGGAACAAGCCCCATCCCACCTTAGATTTCCACTGGCTATTTTCTCTATTTCAGAAATGCTCTTTTTTATCTTCCAGTGACTATCTCCTTCTCATCCTTCAGCTCTCTGCTCAAATAAACACATTCCCCCTTGACCAACTTTCACCTTATTCTGGGAGGGGTGGAGATGCATGTGCATATGTGTATATGAGGAGGCAACTTGCTTTCATGTCTCCTCAGCCATGTCTTTGTATTTTATTATTCCTTAGGGCTGGTCATTTCTGATTTCTATCTGTTATATTTGAATTTTTCATAATTTCAGTCTCTCAGGATAGTTTATCCCAAAACACTGTTATTGCAACACATTGACAATCATAATTCCTCCACATTGACAAAGAAACTGAAGTTTAAAAGAAGTGAATTACCCAAAATCATTAAGCTAGTAAGTGGCAAGGCTGAAACTTACAATTTTAAGTTCCATTCAGGGCTTTTGCACTCACTGTTCACAGTTGTTGGAGGACAAGTTATTTATCAATTTCAAGCTCAAATTTACTGATCTTTATAGAATACTATTCAAAAGAATCTTTTAAAAGCAATTTTACATCTGTCTTCTCATTTTTTTTCATAAAAATATCCAGGTAGATAAGAGGTCAAATTACTTCCATCTTACAGATGAAGGGAGCCCAAAGAGGTTAAGTGACTGACTGAAAACATAGGTCTTGAGTTCCAATTGTAATATGTTTCCATTAAACCATTCTGCCTGATTAACCAAATCAACAGTGTTTAAATCAACTGTCAATACACAAAAGACCTAGGATGAATTAGAACAGTTAAGAAACGTTAACTACATTACACTTGGGGTTTATTTGTTTAAGGGGCTGTCAGAAGGAGGCAGCATATATATTTTGATTCCCTTTTCTGAAGAGGACTAGGTGAAAAAGGAACATACCCAAATCAGAAAATTATAAAAATCATAGATAAAGGAAAGCCTGGATCAAGGAAGCACTCGTTAATAAAAAGAGACAGACATGACTATTAAGAAGTTGAATATATCTAATCTTTAAAATGAATGTTAGAGAGGACAACATGATGTTCCATAATGATGGAATCTTGGAATAGATGGAGTGCAGGTGTAAGCATCAATTCCATGTTCCTAAGAATGAGGCAAAAGATTTAAACATTTATCCAATAATTTAGTGTAAACCAATCCCCATTCTTTTTATATTCTGAAAACAGGATTTTTGACCATAATGAATGATTATGCCCTGGAAACCGCACCTGACTTAAGAGTCTGCTTCATCTACTTGGGTTGATTTTGCCTTACAGAGAACAACCATTAAAATTTCTCTTCTCTCTCTCAAGATCTTAAAAATAATCAAGCATTATGTAGAAATACAGAAAGTCCTATATCAGGTAATACATGAAAAATAGAAGTCAAAATGTTTTATGCATATTGACAGCAAGTACATTGGTATACCTTGTACCAAATGACACTGCTGAATTTACAAACTCTGTAAACCAGTGATGGAGGACAGTAGTTTCCAAGGAACATACTTAATCAGACCCTCAAAGTGACCTAGAAACCTGTATTTTTAACAAATGACTCAGTGATTCTAGGTTTTGATTAAAAGTATGGTTTATGAAAAGCAGTTCTAACCTTCCCATGTGTTGATTAAATATACAATAAAATTAAATTATAAGTCATGTAATTGAATTAAAAAAAAAAAACAAGTTCTCTACATAAAGTATTAACAGATATCTAAGTACAATTTGGTTTAAAAAATGAGATAAAATGCAATTGCATATATGTAGTTGTATTCATAAAGATAAGTATGCTAACCAAAAGCTACACTACAATATGAAATGTTAATGGCAAATGCAACTACAAAGCGAAGATGTTACTCTGAATTCACGTTTCATTGAGTGTCAGAAACCACCAGTCTTCTAGTCCTTTTCTTCTACATTATTCTGTATCCATATTCTCTGCATCTGATTGGATCCCTGGATTTCATTTCATTTTCTGTGACATTTCCCACAGATACAGATCATTGGCGGCTGCTTTGGGGAATGTGCGACCTCCTGGGCGTCCATTGTTAGTCTGCAGCACGGAGAAACCCTCTCACTCAGGGATTGCAGTCAGTACCCAGCTCGTGGTTGAGTTGCTGCCCTGGAACTGTTTTGATTGACAGAAGTTGCAAAGCCTTTCTGCTTGGCTTCCGCTTGACGTGTGGGACATCCTCCCCTCTGCCTCTCTACCCCATGCTCCCCCTACCAGCCTCTGAAGAACTGTCATAGAATCCTAATGCTTTGAGAAGTAGATGGGTGTTTTTCAAACTATATGTTTATATGTAGAGAAAATAGAGACTCAGAAAGGTCCAGTGGCCTTTCCCAGCCACATAGCTAAGCAGTTACAGAGTAATGCCTTAGTCCAATGGTACTCTTGGCTCTGTGCTCCTTCTAATAACCCACAGACCTTACTGATCAATGAGTGTAACTCTTGGTGCTACAAAATTTAGTGTTGCTGTTACTGAGTAGTAGGGAAGGGAGCAGCTTAGGAAATGTCGTCCTATTTGTGGAAGAATAAATATCCTAGGACCAGCCTCTTTCTATCACTGGTGGGAAAGCTATCATTTTTGCACTAATCACTAGAAATCTTTCCACAAGAGTTATAGTAACTATGGGCAAGATCCATACAATACTGTGATGATGACTGTACTTTAGCTTCTGCCATGATTTAATCTTAACCTTTCAACTACTGTGAGTGACTCTTGGTGTCTGATAGTAACCCTGCTGGAAAGGTCATAAGTCTTCTGATTGCTTTATTCTGGATTTCTAAAATTCTCCTTTTTTCTAGATGAGTTGTGGTATATGCTTAGGAGGAGGACAGACAGAACAGACATTTCAAGGATGATCTCTAGGCTCGGGGGATACCAAATCATGGAAATTATTTCCTAGGGCTGTCTTGATTGGAGAAGGCATCTTCTGTGGAGAGTTTAATATTTCAAAATTATGACAAAAACAGAGACAAAATAGCAGGCTCAGCAGAAATTGCAAACTGCAGACCATATTAACAACTGAGGGCCACCTGTTTAGCTGGTAATTATGAGCTTAAGGTACAGCAAAATCTTCCAATCCCATATTGCAATGTTAAATAATTCAATAGAGAATATGTTCATAGAAAAATCCTTCTCTCTGGGGAGTTGCTCAGAGGGTTTTCCATAGAGATCCTTCATTTGACATAAGCTGTACTGTCCCATTCTCAGTTTTTAAGTATACATTTATTTGTCCCTTTTATGTGCTTACTAACTCAGCTATATGTGCAGTGTGCCAAAACACTAAAAATACTTTGAGTGACTTTTCAATATTTATACCACTCAGAAAGAGAACAAAGCAAATAAACAGAACAGTTGAACATTCTCCCTACTTGCCAAGTAAATTGAAACTTGAATATAAAAAGAATAAGCATATACAGTGTTCTGATTTTGTATGAGTTTGCGGGTGACATTTAAAACCAATAGCTATTCCATAAAAGGCGGATCAAAAGAAAATGGCATTCCTCCCCCCTACGTGGGATCAGTCACCCAGGGGAGTGAATCTCCCTGGCAACGTGGAATATGACTCCCGGGGAGGAATGTAGACCTGGCATCGTGGGACGGAGAACATCTTCTTGACCAAAAGGGGGATGTGAAAGGAAATGAAATAAGCTTCAGTGGCAGAGAGAATCCAAAAGGAGCCGAGAGGTCACTCTGGTGGGCACTCTTACGCACACTTTAGACAACCCTTTTTAGGTTCTAAAGAATTGGGGTAGCTGGTGGTGGATACCTGAAACTATCAAACTACAACCCAGAACCCATGAATCTCGAAGACAGTTGTATAAAAATGTAGCTTATGAGGGGTGACAAGGGGATTGGGAAAGCCATAAGGACCACACTCCACTTTGTCTAGTTTATGGATGGATGAGTAGAAAAATAGGGGAAGGAAACAAACAGACAAAGGTACCCAGTGTTCTTTTTTACTTCAATTGCTCTTTTTCACTCTAATTATTATTCTTGTTATTCTTGTGTGTGTGGTAATGAAGGTGTCAGGGATTGATTTGGGTGATGAATGTACAACTATGTATGGTACTGTGAACAATCGAAAGTACGATTTGTTTTGTATGACTGCGTGGTATATGAATATATCTCAATAAAATGAAGATTTAAAAAAAAAAAAAAAAGACATAATGCTGAGCAAAATAGCCAGGCACAAAAAGAGAGATATTGTATGTTACCACTAATGTGAATTCTGTGAAAAATGTACAATGTTTTATACTGTAGAATGTAGGGGACCTAGAGATACCAATTAGTGGAGGGGGAATGTTGATCTAATAAGAACAGATAAACTATGGAGGGTAATCTCAATGTTATGGGAATGCTCAGGAATGATTATGGTTTGTAAACTTTCTTGGATATAGTAAGATCATGTTGGAAGCAATAGAGTTATTTTAGGTTTTTTTTTTCTCTCTCATTCCTTTGTTTTCTTAGGGGTTGTTAATTTTCTTGGGGTATGGTAGGAACATGTTGGAAGCAATGTAGTTATTTTAGATTATTTGTTTTTCTTACTCCTCTGTTTGGACATGGTTTATTAATTTTCTTGGGGTATGGTAGGAACATATTGGAAGCAAAGTAGTTATTTTAGGTTATTTGTTTTCCTTAATCCATTGCTTTGTTTGAAATGTTGTGGGGTTTTTTTGGTTGTTGTTTGCCTGTTTGTTTTTAATTTTTTGATAAACAAAGTTAAAAAATTGAAAAAAAATCAGTAGAAAAATGGGAGTAAAAACTAAATGACAAATAGGGTGGGATGGGGGGATGGTTTGGGTATTCTCTTTTCACTTTTATTTTTTATTCTTCTTCTGATTCTTTCTGATGTAAGGAAAATGTTCAGAAATAGATTGTGGTGATGAACGCATAACTATATGATCATACTGTGAACAGTTGATTGTATACCATGGATGACTGTATGGTTTGTGAATATATTTCAATAAAACTGAATTAAAAAAAAAAAAAAAAAAGAAAATGGCATTGAGTTAAAGTAGTGTGTGTGTGTGTGTGTGTGTGTGTGTGTGTATGTATGTGTATTCAATGGCAGGTGCAGAAATTAACAACTATAAAGTGCCAGGCTTTAAATACTGCTTGTTTTGTATCTCGTTTTATTTTAAAATAATCTCATGAGGATAGACTTGTTATTCCCATTTTACATATGAGTAGCTGAGACTCAGACAGCCAGAAATCTTATGATTAGTAGTCTGATAATCCAGTCTGACTTTAAAAAACCAGTTTTTTTATAGCCCTTTTTTGCTCAAGTTCACTATACAATGTTTGTCAATTGCAGGGTGTAAGAAATGTGTTTAAAAAGATACCATAGGTATTTTATCACTATACTGCTACTCACTTTCCTTCTTTTGCTTTTATTATGATAAATTAAAAACAGAAAAGTACAGAGGATAATGTAACAAACAGCCATGTGTTCACAGATTTTGAGCAAATTAAATATTATGCATTTAGTTGAAGTTCCCTGTGAGTCCCTCACAGTCCCATTTCCTTCCCTCTCTTATAAGATTTCAACTAGTGAAGCTGAGAGAAAATTTAAAACAAAACAAAAAAAAGATTTGAACAACTTCAGCCAGCACCAATGTAAAACCTTGATTTATTCATACAACCTTTTACAAATTTGAGACTTTGTGGTCTCCTGAAAACATGTCCAACGATGGCAGTTTAGGCCTATGGTAAAAGTTAATTGCTGTCTCTTTGTTGAGAGTTATAGGTAGCTCTGGTTATAGGTGCTATCTAGGTGATTAAGCATATACTCGTCCTGTTTTTAGATTATCAGAAAAATACAGAAGCAAAAAGGCTCCTGGTGAACAGCTGAACCTGAGGAGGTCTTGGACATCTGAAATCTGGTGCTCAGTGTTGGGCCCTCAGGTGGCAATAAATCTTTTTTGAATGAATACATACATGATACAGAAGCTCAGTGGATTAGAATATTTTAAAATTTACATGCCTTCTGTAATTATTCCGTTTCGTTTTTCCATGTTTCTTTGTGAAATTCTTTTAAAAAAATGTCAGCCTGTCTCAGGTGTTTTAAAGGGAAATGAGGAAAAGAAGGACATACCTACAGTGGACCACATTTTGGGAAACCGACTCCCTGATGCCTGGGGCCTAAGTTGAGACGGAGAGGTGAGCCTGGCGGAAAGGGACAAAAACCCAGCCTTGGAAAGCTGCTCAGCCCCCAGGGGGAGATTGTTTGCCAAATGCTTGTGCTAAAACCTCATAATGGAGGCCATTCTCCCACAGGTCTTTAAAGATTCATAGTGTTTAATCCTGGCAGGCTCAAGGGGCCTACAGGGCTGGGCAGAACATTTTAGCTCTAACTGGCAGTACTATTTACAAACAATTCAGTTGCTGTTAGCTTTTCAAATTCATCAGTAATGTATAGTAATCTAGAAAATTATCTCTGAAAGGGAATCCAAATGTCATTCTTTAGGCACTACTGCCACCTAGCGGAATGAACATTTGATTTACTGAGAAAATGAACTATAAAGCCTGAGAGAAGTTGAGCTTTATAGTTCACTACAGATGACTTTATGATAGAACCTGGTTTCTTTCCAGTCACGGGAGGGCAGCAGAGGTCCAAGAGGACTTATTAGATGCTGGATGGGGGTTGCTTTACACTCTGGCCAGAAGTGGGCAGTGTTGGGTGAGGAACTAGAGGGCCTGGAACCTCAAAGTGGCCCAACGTTTTTATTACATAAGGTAGACCTTGTGCACATAGAGGTTCAGTTTCTTTTTCTCATTAATTCAGGAGTTCCCTTTTTGGTTTGTTCTAGACCCTTTTTTGCTTTCAGCAATGACTGTCCACTGGCAAAAATCTTTTTTTCTTTTTGGCTATTTACTTATTTCATTTTCTCTTTGGCATCTCCTCCTTTTATTGAATTAGCTCCAACCTCCAAATAAGTTCTCAAGAAGGAAACTATTCTAAATTGGTAGAAAATCTTTTTTGAGCTAGGTACAGCATAACCTTTTGTAAATTCTTTTTTCCCTGGTTGGAGGGTGAGATTAATTCTTATGTATTATTTTTAAAACCTTGAATCTGTTTTATTTATTTGGTCCATTTCAGGCGACCAAAAAAAAAAGAGATCAGGTAGATTTGTGTTTATGAAATTTATTGCTACCCTAACTCTGCCTTATTTTCTTCGTCCTTCCAGCTTGGATGACATCACTGCAGTCATCCCTGACCCCCGGGTTGCAGAGGAGTCTCTTTGTGTTCTCAGGGTCCACTGGGTTTGCCTCTCATGCTGTCCTTACTACATTGTTAAGGAACCATTCTCTGCTCTCCTGTCTCTCCCAGTGGACTCTTAATTAAGTTCTCTAGGGATAGGGACCTCAGGACTTAGCACAGGCCTAATAGTCACAATGCATGGATGTTTGTTGAATGAGCATATGAATAAATAAATCATTTTCAATAGCAAGAAAAATAGCTATATCATTAGATTATTGATAAATGGAACTGTCAATTACTCGGATGTTAAGGTATGGAAAGTGCTGTGGAGAAAAGAAGCCCAGGGGAAAATGAATGCCAGAGGCTGTAGGGTGGGGGGAAGAACATGAGACTGTTAGTCACACGACCTGCATTTTCTGCTTTGCTGTTAATTAGTTGAATGGACAAATAAGTTTGTCTCTGAGCTTCAGTTTATCTGCACTGTGAGAGGATTGGCCTGGATGTTTTATCAAAGTCCTTTGCAGCTTCTGATTAATAGAATTCATATTGGTTCCCGTTGTGTTTGAGGAGGATTGTGCCATTGCTATGGATTCTCAGTTGAGCTTTTTTTTTTTTTTTTTTCCATTTTTGGTTTTTATCAATATCTGTCATCCATTCATAGGAGTGTGACTGTCTATATCCCTGCAGCATGAGGCCTTTTACAAAATTAAACAGCATTATCATGGTTATCACAATACCAGGCTTGCAGAATTCACACACATTCCACATACACTTAACGTGTATTAAGTCATATGATCCTCACCATGCACCCTGTGATGTAGGTAGGTGAGGATAGTGGTAATCCCATTTTACACCCGAGGTCATTAAATCTTGGTGAACTTTAGGTCGACTTGTTCAGGCCCTGGAACTAATAAGTGACTGAGTGGGAACTTGATAACAGGCATTTTGACTCCAAATTTCTTAGTTTCCTTCCTGTCTATTATGTTTGAAGACTTTTGGAAGATGATTATCTCTATTTTCCTGTTAGGTTTTCCATTAAAACTATTCAACTTGCTTCTCTTTTTGAAATGGGAAAACTTTTATGATAAGAAAGGATGAAGACAGGCTATCTACAATATTTCTGCAGCAGCTGTCCTCAGTATGGTCCAGGGGAAGCGTAGGGAAGAATGCCCTCAGCAGACCTGGCTTTACGCAGTGGGGGCGACTCTGGGCCAGCACCTTCCAACAGAGCTTTCCATGTTGTGGAAGTGTTATGGAGCTGCACTGCCCTGTATAGTAGCCATTGGCCTCATGTGGTTATTAAACCTTTGAAAGGTGGCAAATGTGACTAAGGAACTGAATTTTTTTAAAATTCAGTTTTATTGAGATATATTCACATACCGTGCATCGTCCATGATAGTACCATCATATAGTTATGCATTCATCACCCCAATCTATTTTTGAACAATTTCCTTACAACCAGAATAAAAAGTAAGAGGAAAAAGAACACCCAAATCATCTTCCCCATCCTACCCTATTTTTCATTTAGTTTTTGTCCCCATTTTTCTACTTCTCCATCCATATACTGGATAAAGGGAGTGTGATCTACAAGGCTTTCACAATCCCACTGTCACCCCTTGTAAGCTACATTGCTCTACAATTGTCTTCAAGAGTCAGGGCTACTGGGTTGGAGTTTGATGATTTCAGGTATTTATTCCAATACATTAAAACCTAAAAAGGGTTATCTATATAGTGCGTAAGAATGTCCACCAGCGCGACCTCTTGACTCTATTTGAAATCTCTCGGCCAGTGAAACTTTGTTTCATTTTGCATCCCCCTTTTGGTCAAGATGAGGAGCTGAATTTTTAATTTAATTTTAACTAAGTTTAACTAGTAACAGGTGGCAGTGGCTGGACAGCAGCAGCTCTGGACAAATGTGACAAACCCTCAGGTTATGGTTTTCTCACCTATAAACTGAGAGGATTGGACAACCTGATCTCTAAAGCTCCTTTCATTTTTAGAAATATACAATCGGTGCCTTCTAAAATTGTAGGACTTAAACTGAGCTCTGAACTTAGAATTTCTGCAGAATGGTTTTTGTTCACATTTTCACTGATCTCAGTTTTATTTGGGTTGCTGGGATCTAGAATGGGATGGATTTGAGGGAAAATCAGTATTTGAGCATATTTTTCCAGTGCTAGTGTCTGAATAGAGATGGTGCTGGAGCTGAATACAGATTCAAAACAGAAATGACCCTGCCTGGCATTATCTTTTGTATCTATACAGAGTGGTTATTTTTAAGAATTCTTTTGTGTTGTGCCTCACTTTCTTTTAACATGATTAGAACAGACTGATCAAATGGCATTGTCTTTTCTGCATAGGTGAAATAGACTGAAGAAGTCATGCTAACTTTTCTCAGTAGTGAAAAGAGATTTTACATGTCTTGATATCAGGGGAGGAAATTTTATTAGTCAGTTTCACGAAACCTTTATTCCTTGGTTAATAATTGAAATTTTTCTGAGCTGTAAAAAAATAGTCCAATTTCACTGAGCTAACATTTCAAAGATTCCTAGAACCTCTGCTTTTAGAATACTGTCTGGTAAATATATTCTTGCCTTAAAAAAAGGAAACAGATCTTTGTAAGCAGGATTTTCTGAAAACCACTGTTGAAGCGACTTATTCTCATGAATCAGTTTTGCCTTCTATATGAACCAGCCTCAGTGTCTTAGATTTAAATGTTTTAATGTCATAGAATCTTGAAACTTGACTTTTGTACTAAACTAGGATTTCTTTTTTATAATTCTAACTGTACCCAGGCTTTGTTTACTGAAAAGGCCTTATATCCTAGGCCTCTCTCACGTTGGCCATTCGAACTGACATGTTGTTTGGGTTCAAAGTCTACTGCCAGAACATTTGCTTTCAGAAATTTGATGGATTGAATAGGTACTTTTTAAAAGGTCTTTGTTCTTATTTGATGCTGTAAACACTAAGCATCCCCCCCTTTTTTACTCTCTCTTTTATAGATTTTTCACAATTCCCGTTCTAGGAATGTTCTGCAATTATGTAGCATTTCTGTAAACACCATTGTTAGTGAAATAAGAGCCCTCTGGCCAGAAGTCTAAGCTCTGATGCTAGAATCTCCAGGTCACTTGAACCAATACACAAAATAAGGTAGACTAGTTCTTCTGAAAGGTAGTGTTTCCCAACCTTTTTCAAGTCGTGGCACACATAGAAGATTACAGTATTTTTATGGCATTCCATGGAAAATTGGCCATTTATGGCTGTAGGTATCTGGAGCCCGAAGGTCCAAAAGGTCGATTTCTGGCCACACCCATACTGGAGCACACTAGGCTGGAAGCTCTGCCCAGATGAACTAGAAAGGAAGCCTGGAAAGGGGCAGAGGAGGCTCTAACCTGACAGTTTATGGATCTAGGTCCCAGCTGGTCCAGCAGCATTGTAGCTACTTCTCCCAGAGTTATTCTCTAATTCCTCTCACCCAAAATACCCTACTTTAAATTGAAAACGAAATGATTTCTTCTATTCTCATCCTCTGTTAAGTCTTAGATTGGGAATTTTTCCCTATTGTCTTATTTGAATCATTTGCCCTTCTATTCCCCCTTCCCCTAAATAAACAATGAGAAACAACCCTGGAATTCAGTACTTTATAAGAATTTTAGGTCCAGAAGAGCTCTTTAGGCTAAACTGCAACCCAGTCGCCTACAGGCACTTGTGGTTCAGGGAGGTCAGAGATTCTTGTACAAAAGTCATGCTGCCAATTAACGATAAAGCTGGAGTGAGAAGCCATGTTTTCCAAATCCTAGCTTAGTGTGCTTGGAATTCAAGTTTGAACATTAATTTTTATGGATACTACCCCGACAGAATGTTCTGTGAGAAATATTTGCTTCAGTTGTGGTGGTTCTTGCCTGGCTTAAATACTGTTTAGAGTTTGGGAACTCCATAACTATCTTTTGTCTTTGTGGGTTTAGAATTTAGATTGAAGGATTTGGGGCATGGACTCTGTAGTGTGATAAGACATTTTTAAAAACCTTGGCTATCTCTTCTTACCTTTCTGCTTGTTTCTTTTAGGTTCACTTTTCGATTTTCCCCGGATAAAAGCCCTCGAGATGGCAGCTTGTTTGGACACATGGATTTTCTTCAGATTTGTAGTTATTACCGACTCTGATTTGGTATTCAGGTGGAGAGCCCAGGAGAAGTTCCTTCTTTTTTAGGTCAAGACACCTTTGTAATGAACATTCATTAACATGACCTCTGCCTTCCATTGAGTGTAACCTATTTACCTTGCAAATTAAAAAAATCTATACCACTCCTCCCTATGCCTCTGGCGCTCTTTTTTGTTTTTATTCTTTGTTGCTATCAAAATCCTTTTTTTCCTTCAGTCCTCTGAACAAAGCTCTTTAGGACTTTGTAACTTGCAACTGTGAACCTACCTCCATATTTTCATTAAGTGTATTTGAAGTTAATGACAAAAGGCAGTGCCTCAGTGGCAACATCCCTGGGAAACTGCAGTCCTTTGTCTTTTCCCTGGAAAAGGGAAATCCTTTACTAATCCTTTGATTGTTATAGGTGGTTCCGCTCTTAGGACGCAATGCATTCCTGGAGCTGCATCACTGAACACTGTTAGAAATTGAACTAAGCGTGTGCTTCCACAGGCACATCTGTTTCAACATCTTTAGTGGTGAAAAGTGAAATACACATCTCTTAGACATTGTAAGCAGAATGCAGAGTGGGGATTGTTTATACAGGGTTTATAAGATAGTATTTTCCAAAGCACCCTCACATATATTATCTCATTTTATTCTTTCTCAGGATCTCTAATCTTCATTGTATGGATGAGGAAATTGAAGCTCAGATTTCTAACTTGCTTAAAATCAAAGAGTTCAAGACAAAGCCTGGGTAGAACATAGGTCTGCTGGCTAAAGTCTAGGCATATTTATATGTACCGTGCTAGCAGCCATATTTCTGTCATGGGTACTGTAGGGTTGCCATATACAGGAAATAATCTATATTGATAATTCCACTATTTAAATTTAGCTGACTAGGGAGATGATGAGTTATGCTCTAGAGGGTATTCAACTTGGCTGCACATTGAAATCACCCGGGAAATTAAAAACAACAACAAACAATCCCAATGCCCAGATCATACCCCAGAGCAATTAAATAAAAATCCTTGGGGGTGGCAGCTGTATTTTGTAATCTGGGTGATTGCAGTGTGCAGCCGTGTTGGAGAAGCACTGCTCTAGATCCTTGCTCTTCAAAGTACAGCCACTGACCAGCAGTATTGGCATCACCCAAGAGTATATTTGAAAGGAGATTCTCCAGGCCCCACCCAGACCTATTGAACTAGAATCACTTTTAACAAGAATCACTTTTAACAAGATCCCCAGGTGATTTGTATGCATATTAAAGTTTGCAGAGCACTGATTGGAGAGCAGGGGTTCTCAAATTTTGGTGTATCTCACAGTTACCTGGGAACTTTGTAAAAAGTCGGGGCTTCTGTGTTCTTTATTACCTCTCTGGGTAATTTTGATACACAATAAAGTTTGAGAACCACAACTAAATTAGGAGTTGGCAGACTTTCTTAAATGAATGAGTTTGGCTATATTCCAGTCAAAGTTTTATGTACAAAACAGGTTGTTGGTAGGTACTTGTCACTTCTGGGAATGCTAGTTCATCAAGAATATGATTGAGCAGTTTTTTTCACTTTAAAACATTCATATCTAAATGTCCTGTAACTTTATCAGGAGGCTTTGGGTTGTTTTTAGTCTAGATTAGATAAGTGGGTATTTTGAATAGTAAAAGTCTGAACTTCATGGCCAATGGATTGAAAACTGGGAATACTAATCAGTAATTTGTCACGGAGGACATTACAATATCAGGTTTTATTTAGTTTTTCACAATGATCTTGAGATACATGAGGCAGACGTTAAATTCCCATTGATTGGATTAGCTATTGTCTCAGAGGTTGTGATTTACCCAAATCAGTTACCATCAAGAGGAAGATTCATCTTTGGTGTGTGCCTTTTCATCATCTGCAGCAGGACAAATGCCTACTTACTGACTGCTTTGGGAGTCTTAGGTTTAAATTTAGTTAAAGGCTCATTACAGGTGACTCATTTGTATTTAGTCTTTTGTTGATTTGCTCAGTGGTTCTCAACTCAGTATGCAAAGAAGAATTACCTGTGGGAAACTGCAGTTTCCTTCAATCAAACTTAAAGAATTGCATACCTCCCCCACCCTTGAGTTTCAGATTCTCATGTGTTTTTTTTTTTGTTTGTTTGTTTAATTGTTTTTAGCTGAAGTAGCTGAAGACCTGGTGCATGGCAGACATTGAACTAGGATAGGTAATCTTTTCCTTAGATGTGTCTTCCTTTCTTTGGACCTTTCTAAATATCCAGTGGCTGTTGTGATGAAGCCTCTCCGTGGGCCCTTCCACATGGGTGCTCAGTAAAGCATGTTGAACAAGTTGATTTTGCGTACTACTGTACAGATAATGAGGCATGTCCTAGCATTTCTTGTTGCCTCTAGCTCAGCACCTCTATGGGGTGGGTTTGTTTTCATTTTCCGTGCTCTTTTGTGGGGCCGGAAGCCATTTACCACAACCATTATACATAGTCTGTTCTCTGCCACTCTTTGCAGTGGCGGGAAGCCAAGCACCGAGCACCTCTGCCCACATATTTCCTGTCCCCTATCACATGGAAACCATCTCTGTGTTTTCTTCTTTGAGCAGCCTATATACCTTTGGCCTCTTTGAACACAGCCTTGCATCTTGGACTTCAAAACCCTTTTGTTATGATGGTTGGAAAATACTTGGGGAGGTCAGAGAAGTCAGTTTCCTGCTCTTGGAGGCTCCATGAGCTAACAGTGGCTGGCTACCATAGACTTGGGTGCTTGTGTACAAGCTCAGTGTGGCCCTACTGTCCTTCCATTTTGGTGGGTTGCAGCTCTGGGCTATGGAAGCCTAGACTCAAGTTTGGGTGCTCTGTTACTTTTAACTGCTGTTAATTTTTAAAGATTTAAGTATTTTTAAAATGGGGAAAATATTTTCTGGAACAAGGATCTTAGAGAGTGAGGAAAAAAGCGGGAGGAAGCTTATGAAGGACTAAGCAACAAAAAAATTCTTTTTGCTTACATTGAATTTATAGGAGGGTCCAAGCTCATGCAAAAGTTCTAATGGAATGGAAGGATAGATTGAGAAAGAGGAGTCTTTTCAATCTACCGGAGACCCATCTGGAGCTGCAGAAAGCACTTTGCTTATTCTGCCAGTGTTGATTCAAGGACATGTTCTTCCACTCATTATCTGTTGACCTTTCATGGACCTTTTGCCTCTAAAGTTTATCAAATAATTAATTAGGCACCTGGGTCCTGTGCTCAGTAGTGCATGGGATTGTGAAAGCTAAAACAGCCCTTGCTGTCCAGGAGCGAGTGAGCTAACACCTATTGCACGTCTATACCACGTATGGTACAGTATTAAGTGCCCTCTTGTTAACTTGTTTTCCTCTAATCGTGTGGGGTAGATGAGGAAATGGAGACTCAGTTTGCAAGTATTAGTATTTCAGTCTTATTTGTGATTGGTTCTAAAGCATTTGGGTTAGGATTTGAGTGAGATAAATAGTAAAATAAGAAGCATGGGGATACTGCTACTTAGTATAGTTGTCCCAACAAAATGTAAGAAAGTATCTTGTTAATGTAACTGCTCTACAAATGTAGTAGTACTCTCATAGCAGTCATCAGAAATGCTAAGAACGTTCCACAATATAATGTTTTTCTCCATCAGTGGCACATCCAATTTTACTGGTGGCCAACGGTAGGCCTTGATCTTTCCCTGGTGGAGGAAGGGAGACACCTCCCTAGGAGTCCCCTTTAAGATCTGCTATTCAGACCTGCTCTGCCTTTCTAAATCCCAGGGATGAACAAACTTTTATTATTGAGATTTGTCACACAAAAGTTGAGAGAATAGTATAACGAATCCCCAGACACCCAGCTCCCAGCTTCAGGTGTCATTTAGGCTGAGATCTGACAGCTGAGAAAGAGTCAGGCGTGGGACGAGCCATGAACACTACCTTACTAACCCTCTTAGCCATAAGATTGAGAAGTGAAGTGTATATGTGACAAGAGGATTGCTGTAGGAGACCATCAATATCAGGCATTTATTGAGGGAGGCCTCCAAAGTGTACAGGGCTCTGTTTTAGCATTCACATCTGATCTTGATGAGGGATCAAGTGGGTACCAACAGAGTCACAGAAGAGGGAAGACCAACAGGGGCAGAGCACAAAACACAGGTCTTGGAGAGGGTCCTCAGGGACACCAGTTAGTTCATGCCTCTTCCTCCACGGTAGCTGCACTTACAAGCAGCTGGGACTTCTGTGTCCCTGGTGTCGGGTGGGAAGAGCCAAGACATCTGAGTCCTTGTGCTAATCCAGGCCCCAGTTCACTGTGATCCTAAACAAGTCGCTGCACCTCATTTCCTCATTTGTAAACGGGGCAGATAACGCTCTGCCTAACTCCTCAGGTTTATGTGAAGATCAAAGGAGAGAGTGTTTGCTTCAGTTGCGTACAGATGCAGGATATTGTTAATAAAGATTCTAGATAAGGAGGTTGTGTCATCCATGTCCCTCGGAAATCACAGGAATAATTTGGGGTAGCAGGGAGATACCCCAAAGGTTAATAAAAATAGCATCTTGCATTCTTCACTGGAAAGAAATCCTTTTTAATGTTAACAGGGTTTCTTCCCATCAAACGGGAAGCATGAAATGAAGATCAGTTGTTTACCACCATCTAAACCACATCCTTCATCTGCTCAAACCTTCTTAAGTCCCACCAGCCTTGTCTTCTTAACATTTATGTGCTTTTCCTCTGATATTGTTTTCTTTTTTCTTCTTCCTTTGCTAACTTTTGTGTAACTGGGTCAGTGAGAGGGCAGATAGGCACTTCCTTCTGGCTCTCAGTGGGGGTTTAGGGAAGGTTTTGAAAATGGGAGGGATCTCTCCCCTGAGTCCCTTTGCTTCTGGAATGGGAACATGTCCACATTTCCAGAGCATCAGAGAGAACGGGCTCCTCTGTTCCCAAAGGAATGATTTAAGGGTGCTCTGGCTTGCAAGAAGATGGCTGCCCACCTGGAGGGTGCTGCTGAGGTCTAGCTCCATGCTGAAAGACTTTGTGTCCTGCCAGGGATCACAGGGGCTCTTGTGAAGGAGTTAGGCCCTCTAGAATGAGAGGGGAAATAGGAAATGGGATGATGCAGTGAGAGGCATTGGAGAGGCCTGGAGTGCTCTGGGGCCAGGGGTGTTGGCTTCTGTCAGAAACTCAGTGGACAGCCTTGCCAGCATTTGTGGTCCCATAATTATCCCCCCATCAGGCTCTAAAGCCATGGAAGGAGTGACAGATGCACACGATCATGTAACCTGAAGCTCCTGAGGCCACAGTGGTGAGAGATGGGGCCAGCCAATATGGGCAGCCCTGGCACTGGTAGGGCCTGTGGAGCCCTAAGATGACCCAAGCAAGGCTTAGTTAAGCAGCACCTCACCTTTATCTCATCGTGTTGGTCTAGTTGGACTGAGCTCAACCCATCCTGAGAACTCAGTTCCTAGATACACTCTGGTCCCTTTTTCTGGACATTCTGATGTACTTACTGCTACCTTATATTTGCATTGGGATCTCACTTTACTAAGCATTTTCACATCTATTATCTCTTGATCCCTTTTAACAATATTGAAAATTAGATGGGCAGGTATTTTATAAGTGATGAATAATTGGAGCTCAGAAAAGTTAAAGCCCTAGATGAGAAGTCTAGTGAGGGGCAGCAAAGCTTATAGATAAGGACTTTGTTCTCCTGACTCCTGCCCAAGGCCTCGTCCCAACAGTCTAATAACTCCTATCATGTAATTACAGTCATCATGTATCTTTCAGGCCCATGTACTCTCTGGACTCAGCTTCTCAGGGATGGAAATTGCCCGTGTGTGTGTGTGTTTAATGCAAACTACTTTATTGAGATAGGTATAGTTCACATACACTAAAATACACAAATCTTTGGTGTACAGTTTGATGAATTTTTTAAAATGTATTTTTTCTTAATCTTCTAAAAATTTTTTCTTTTGATACGGAGTTTGATGAATTTTGACACTTGTATTCACCTGTGTAACCGTTACCCAGATCAAGATACATTCCATCACCCCTGAAAGTTTCCTCATGGCCCTTTCCAGTCAGGCTTTCTATCCTAGAAGCAATCACAGCTCTGATTTCTCTCACTGATGATGGGTGATGGAGGATTAGTTTTGCTTGTTCTTGAACTTCATCTGTAAGGAAGCATCCAGTTTGTACAGAGACTGGATCCCCTGAGCCTGGGACAGTGTGTCACATGATAGGTATGCCATGTTGAAAGAAAGTCTTGGTTCTCAAACTATCCAATAAGAGCACTGGCCCACAGGGAAACAGGTTCTGAAAGGTTAGTGACCTGCCCAGGGTCATGTGGCCAATGAAGTGGTGGAAGTGGGGAGCCTACCAGGCTCCTGATTCTGAATCCAAAGTTCTTTCTGTGGCCCAGCGAGGCTCCTCCCAGGCCTCTCTTTGGGCTCCCCAATGCTCTGTGATCAGTGAGACCCACCCTGGGGAGGCAGTGCCCCCTGCTGCCGGTGGGGCTGCCTGATCCTAGACCCTTCTCTCCTCCCTTATGTGACAGGACCACACAGACCTGGAGCCCAGGGCAGTGACTGGCATAGAGCAGAGGCTTGCAGAATGAAAGACACTGGCCCTTCCATTTTTCTCTGAAAAGAGGCTTTTCTAAGCTTCTGGGGCTTTACTTTCCCAGAAAAAAACAGACCAAGGCAGAAGAAGCCTTTTTGGTGGAGCGCTGCTGCCCCCAGGTGGGTGACAGGGGACATTACCCCAGAGCAGGAAACCCAGTCCCGACGGTTTTCCAGTCTCAAGTTCAGGGGCTCCTCGCCTCCAGTTCTCTTGAATCTTGGGCTCCTGGGCTCTGAGAAGCAGAGGCCCGTCAGGGTCATCACCAGGCACTTCAGCCTCTGCCTGGAGTGGGGGGGCCAAGGGTGGAGCCAGCCAGAGTGGGCCTCCCTGGGAGAAACCAGCAGAAGCTTTTGCGGAGCCAGCTGTGGCCTCCCACACTCTTCCCAGGGGACGGTGAACTGGACACAAGGCTTGAAGGCCTGATTCAAGGCTTGTTCTCTGGACTTGACTAAGAGGGTGGCAGAAGTGGAGTGAGGGAGGCTTCCTGGGCTGTGGCAGGATGGGCGGCACCCCGAGGCCTGCTGCTGGGTGTGGGTGCCAGTTGGCAGAGGGACCTGCCAGCCCCTCCCAGCTTGGTGGCCTTCTTGTTGCACCTGCGGTTGGTCGCGGTGTAACGGCCCGGCCCGCCTCTCCCCGGCACGTGGCCTGGGGTGATGCTATCTCTAACTCAGTATTTTTAACTCTTCTTTCTAGAGGATGTGGCTTCTGCGGGAGAGCTTCAAAGGGTGCCCTATTTGCCCCTCTTGGTGGCCATGACGTCATGGAAATGAGAAGGGGCTGCCCCACGCCCCCAAACACCTGGGGGGAAGTGGGAGACTTTTTTCCACTTCCTGGCCTACTTGTGGCTACTGACTCAATGTCTGGCCTGTTTATTAATTTCAAAATGTAGCTGTGTATGTGAAACTCAGAGGAAACCTTATGCAGGTGTTTGTATGAAATGAGGTCTAACCTCCCTCCCCTGCCCCCCCACCGATGGCCCAGGTGGCCTTCACACAGGGCCCTGGCTGACCAGTGGCCTTCCCAGCCATCTGTGCATTTATTAACAAGGATGGCAGTCTGGAGTCCCCACATGGCTGGTTCCCACAGACCTACTCATCTCCCCCAGAAGCCACTGTTCCCACCCTGTGCTCGAGGAGTAGACTGGATGAAGGGTTTTACGTTGGGAGGCACAGAGAAGGTGAGGGGGAACAGTGACACAAACTTTGCACCTGGACCTTGGTATGACCATGTGGCAGACAGAACTCTGACTCATGGAGCCCTGTGTGCTTTCCCGGAGCCACTGTCCTCCAGGCTTTAAGAGGAGTGTCCACGCTGGGGCTGCGTTTGGCTTCTCCTGCTAGTTCTGGACAAGTGACTCTGAGCTCCTGGCAAAATTGTGAAATAGAAGTTCACCAGCCGCCTCTATTAACCCTGTTTCCTTTCTCTTGTGCTTATGCCTTCCTCCCTGTTCCCCAGTTCAGCTCTCTCCCCTATGCCTAATCCCACTAATCATTCATTCATTCATTTAATAATATTAAGCATCTGTCAAATGCCAGGCATTGTGCTGGGTGTTGGGGACGCAATGATGAACAAGATAAGCTTCCCTTCCCAGAGGGCGTAGTCCAGTGGGCTTAACTGCTGGGATGTTACCTGATAACTAGGGCGATTATCTCTTAAGGCTTTACCTGTGACCTCAGGGGAGCTGGATTTTATGAGCGTACCAAGAAGATAAGCAATCCATCAAGACTCAGCTGGCTGCCTCTCCTTGTTGGATAACAGCAGAAGGTCACTCTGTTGGGGCAGGAGACCCCACATAGATGTTTCTGAAGCACATACTTGCTCAGCCTGCCCTTTCTCCTGACTGGACTGTGACTCCAATTGCATTCAAAGGGCAGGTCTCTGGATGAAGTTTCAGGGACTCCTCTAGAGTCCTAGGCCTGGGAGCACGAGGGCTCATTTGGTCTGATCCCCTATCTTCTGGGGCAGTTTAGGGAAACCCATTCTACATCTGGCCTTGGTGACGTGTTCCCTCCCAGGACCTCTGCCTTTCCTTCCTGAGGCTGGAGCCCAGCTGGTCCAGCTGTGGCCTCAGTCCACTGCCCTGGCTTTGGGGTCGGTGGCTCCTCAGGCCTGGGCCTTCTATGGATTTGATCGTGTCTCCAGGTTTCCTCAGCTGCCTCTTCCCTCCACGCTAATCCCCATTTCCTTACTGTTGGGCCCTCTGCCCCGTGTTGCTCCACTGCAGTGGCCCGAGGCGCAGCGCTGACCTTCCTGGTGAACCTAGGAACATTTCTCCTGGGCCTCGCCACAAGGCCACTTTAAGTCCCCTTGATATCCCAGTGGGGCCTGGAGCCTGGTGTGAGAGCAAGTGGTCAATGATGAGCGGAGTCTCTGTTCCCCCTCAACATACCCACGTGATCCTGGTCCACTCCTATGACCTCAGCCTGTACTGGCCTCGAGTTTAGCAGCAGAGCTGGAGGGCAGGGTTCTTCCTAGGAATGAGGAGCCCCTGATGTGAGATGGAGGTTTCTTGAAGGCCAGTGCTGACCCTTGCTCTCCAACATGGCCTCCAACCTGCCCAAGGCCCTGTCACCCTTTGCCTCGGCTTAGACTTGCCCCTCTCCATTGTATGGATGGATTCCCAGCCCCTGCAGCATCACCTCACATGGATCCTTGGGTGACCTTAGGGACCCGTGAACTGTGAGCTCTGACACCTGAGGGCACTGGGCTGCCATGACTCAATGGGCTCCCTTACACCCCATTTAGTCTGGGTCTCGGCTGATGTTCTCTGAGGGTCTGTCTTTGGCCCCTTCTGCCTCCCAGGGCCCTTTCTGCTGGCCCCTGTCCCTGGCACCCATGCCCCCTTCAGCCTCAGATCACTGCAGCCAACTCTCGGGGGCCAGCCTCCCTCCCCAGCCACCCACACGTCGCTCTCCTGGGTCGTTTTTTATACAGATCGAAGTGAATTACCATTTTAGAGAAAAAAGACAAACTAATTTGCCCTAAGTTTTTAACAGTTGATAAAGGCTTGCTCTATTAACCCTCCCAGGGGCATTTTCATTTAATACAGGAAAGAGAATGCTTTAATTAAAAGAAATTCCCAATGGTGGAATCTCTGGCAGTATGTCAGAAGAGGCAGTTTTGAGCAAGAGGCCTGCCTGGAGTTCCCCGAAGGTGGCAAGTCCCACCTTTGGGAAGACGGTACCTGTGCTCTTTATGTGTGAGAGTGTCCTAGCTATGATGGACTTTCCTCTGAGACCTCCCTTCCCTTTAGTGGTATTAAAGGGGACCTGTATTTAGGCTGGAGAAGAGGCGGCACAGAGGGAAACAAGGATTCTGTGATTCCCCTCGGTGGGGTTGACCACGAGGTGGGACTGTGGTTCTCAGTTCACAGAGTCAGATGTATTGTGCTGGAGTTGGCTTCAAATACCACCTGACATTCTGTAGGTGGTGACCCTGAAGCTGTTGAGCCGATGGCTCTATCTCTGTGAAGAGAAGCAGGTCTGGATTGTAGCAGGGAGGCTGTGTAGACTTCTGGCTGGTGTGGTCAGAGACATGCAGGGGCCCCATAGGGGTGCTGAGGGTAGAACCCTGGGTGTAGGTAACCACTCTGCTTTGTTCCTGGTAGGGATAACCATTAGGTGGATGGCTGAGTGGTCTCCGAAGTATGTCCCCATCAGCATCCATGACCCCTGGAAGCTCTGGCAGCAGGAGTCTCAGGAGAGAAAGTAGTGACTTACGGGGGCCCTGGGAAATCCAACTTCTTGCCCTGTAGGTGAAGATTTGGGACATCTACTCTCCTTGGCCAAGTCCCTGGGTGTAAGGGGAGAGAGCTCATCTCCCCATCCCTCATTCTCATGTTCAGGATGGTGGGGACCTGCTAGGGTCCCTCCCTCCCTGCATGCTCCAAAGGGCTGGGCATTGTGCTGGGACCTGGACAGCCACAAATTCGTGGGACAATGCCTAGTTTCAGTGGGAATCCAATGTGAGAGGAAAGGCAAAGGGAATGTTCCTGGAGAACAGGAGATAGTGGTGGTGGTGGTGGGGGGTGGTTAGGAAAACTTGCCCTGCCATCCCTGTCTGTCCAATTTCAACTACAAGTCACCACCACCCACATGCATGGGTCTCCTGCTATGGGTGGCCTAGTGGTGTGGCATGAAACTGGGAGAGCAGGGGCCCAAGCTTTTAAGTGGGTTTGCCTGGCCCCCAGCAGAGTCTTCTAAGTGGACTTTAGCCTTCTAAGTGATTCCAAGAAAAGGTTGACTCAAGCAGCTTGTTGAGTGAGGCTCCCTGCGTGTGCGTGGCACCATGGACAAAGGCTTCAGTTCCTTCTGTCCAACTAGTGATCAACAGCAACCAGAAAATGACACCAACCAAACCCAGTCACACAGCAGCACAGCTTTGCTCTTCCAAATCACTTTTAATGAAGCCATGGGCAGCAGAATATATAACGTGGCTCAGATACACAGCATAGCAGGGCTTAGATAAGGAGATAATCTCCCCTACATATTGGGAAAAAGAGTAATATGTTTTTTTTTAATGAACAGTATTTTAAAATATATAAACACCTCACAACATTTTCCAAGAGCTCGAGTCCAAGGGGACCTACTGGGTTTCTGTCATCCAGTGGGACTTTGGAGGCAGCTCTGGGGAAAGGTTGGGAGTTTCTCCACAGCCATGTGAGGCCACAGCATTCCCTGCCCTCGTCATGAATGTCAGGCAGAGAAAAGCAGCAGGAAGGTAACAGAGTGGGTGGTGGCAGTATTTGGCAGCTCTTTAGCATCTGGATCACAAAAGTTGGGTCGGAACCAGTTCTGAGGCCAGAGAGGTGGTGAGAGGCTTCTCTTTCACGGTGGGTGCAGAGTTCTCCCCTCCTCTTGGAGGTGGGGCTGGGGGGACAACAAGGAGGAGGAGCGGAGGGAGCACGGTGAGCTTGGCGACCTGGATGAGCGGGAACAGAAGTCAGGTGTCACACTCAACACACTTCCCCTTGTAGAGTTCTAGGACCCTGGGGCTTTTTCTGACAGTGATGGGATGGAAAGCTCCTGTCATCAGGATGACCAGGGACACTGAGGAAGAAGGGGATGGAGACTCTAGCCCAGATTGGGATGTGATTGGAGTATAGTATCTTCTCACTATTGAGCTGAGAGAGCAATACTGGGGGGCAGAGGACATGAGGAAAGAAATTGGGGATCTCTTGAGGTTATCCAGCAG
Organism: Choloepus didactylus; assembly: GCF_015220235.1. NCBI lineage: Eukaryota > Metazoa > Chordata > Mammalia > Pilosa > Megalonychidae > Choloepus > Choloepus didactylus. Next base: position 156,694,082 of record NC_051310.1, on the reverse strand, counting down.
GTGAGGGGTGCTATGAGTGGAAAGAGCAGTGGGCGTGTGCTGCTGCGGCTTCTCTCTGCTTCTCCCACTCATTTGCTGTGTGGCCCTGGATGTTACTTGGCCTCAGTTCCTTCATTTCTAAAATGGGGATTGCAACTGTTCTTCACATCTCATAGTGGAGAAATGGCTCAACGGAAGTGACTGAAATGAGTGTGTAGTGTTCTACTAATGTTTGGGCCATGGTTAGTAACAAGGAGTAACTTGCGAGGAAAAGGAAGAGTGTGGTGAACCCAGACTTCAGGCTTACAAGCAAGACCCTGTGGGGGGTTCGTTCTCAGAGCTGGGGGACCCACCCCAAGACCCTCAGTGCCACCTCCGCCCCACCCCCCGCTGCATCGCCCACTCACCTCAGCTGCACCACAGCCGCAGCGTCATGAGCACGTTAAATCCAGCCACTTTCAGCAGGAGGATGCGGAGCCCGATCACTGACAGGTTTTGAAAGTTTAGGTTCATATCTGTAACACCAAGAGGCCATGGCGGTTACGGGCAGGTGCAGGGGAGGACTGGACACTTCCCTTATGACACTCTCAGCTTTCCCCAAAGCAGGGTGGGCTTTGGCTCCCGGATTTGCCCCCACTTTGAGCTTCTGTGCGTATGCCCTTATAAACAGATGTTTGCACCTTCCTCCTGAGTAATCAGTGTTTTATTTCAAAAGACCTGCACTGGCTGGGCTTTGTCCTTATTTGATTTCTGAGCCCCTCTGCGGGTGGGGATGGGGGGAGGCGCTCAGAACTTAGAGGCAATTGTATCAAACCCTTGGGTCTGGGCCCGTTACTGAGAACCTAGTGGCTAAACCACAGGAAGGATGACTCAGTAAGAAGAGTTCAAATGGAAATGACTCTGGACCCAGGGTAGGTGGTGAGGAGTGGGAAGGGGAGCCTTTGGGAGGTAGGATCACAGCCCACACAAGTACCACTGTGTTTCTTCAAAGATGGCAGAATCCCCTGGCTATGCAGGGGGAAATAACCTCAGGGCGATCTGGTCGGTTTCAAGCTATATATAAGAGAGTCAGAAATTTCAGAGCTGGGCCAACCAGAAGCTCTCTTTGGTTCTCCTGATGGTGGAGCTAAGGAAAGGAATATAGAAGACTAGGAGTGAGTTGTTGGTCTAGTAAAACTGGAGAGTCATCCTCAAAGTGCTTAGAATGGAAAAGAAGATTAAAAGTGAGAAGAGCTTGGGGATTCAAGAAAGACCCCCGGAGACTGTGTAGGGCACCAACTGCTGTCCCTACCCCCTTGTAATTTTATTCCCAGATCCGTAAATACCTTCCCACCTCCTCGAGGGTGATTGTGGTTGCACAGCCCCCCAACTCTGTCTGATGCCAGGCTGGATCCTTCTCTTACCTGTTTCAAAGCTCTTCTCTATCAACTTGGCATCACAGGCATAGTCTAAAAATAGAAACAAAGACACTTTCTTAGAGCCCAGAGCCTGGCTTCCCCAGACTTCCCAGGAGTTGGGTGGATGAATGTCTACAGCCTTGCCATCCTTCCTTATGGAGACATTTGGGGTGAACTTATTGCATGTGGCACCTGCTAGGGAGAGCCACTGGCCATGGGCAGGACCAACACTCTGGCTTCCTTGGCTCCATTTATTCACTCAACAAACACTGATTGTGCAAAGCACATGTTACATGACACAAGGCCACAAGGAACCTATCGGACACAGACCCTGCCCTTGGGCAGAGCCCAGTCAAGTAGGGGCAACAAGACGTGCACAGTGACAAGTGCCGTTAGGAGCAGAGATCATTTCATGTGTTCCACAGTTTTGATCCCTGCACCCCAAATTCATTCCTTTGTTTTCTCCGTCTCAATAAATGGCGCTATCATTGACTCAGGCATAAAATCCACCATCTCCCCAGATCCCCTCCTATCTTTCTCAGCCCTTCATGGCTCCATCTTTGAAACACAAATGATGCTGGCCACTTCCTTAATGCCCTGGCTGCCACCTGGACCAAACCCCATGATCTCTCTGTGGCAAGAGCTCCTTTCTGCTTCCACTCTTAGCTCCTACAATCCATTCTCCACTCAGCAGTCAGAGTGATCTTTTATAAAAGTAAATTAGATGTCACTCTCCTGCTTAAAACCAATTGATAGCTTCCCAGTGTACTTAGAAGAGGATCTGCTTTCTCTCTCCTGACCTATGAGGCCCTATGATCTGGTCCTTGCCTACGTCTTCAACCTCATTTCCTACCACTCTCCCCCTTTCTTGCTGTTCTGCAGCCATCTCTGTCCCTGCTTCAGGGTCTCCGAGGGGGGCTGTCTCTGCCCCTTGCCTGGCTGATACCTTCTTTTCCTTTAAGTCTCAGTTCAAATAGCATTTCTGCAGAGAGCCCTTCCCTGACCTCTGTCCCTAAAGTGGCTGTTTCCTCAACCCCAAGTTAAAGCACACATTACAATCTGAAGTCATCTAGTTTCCACTTGCTTATGAATGGTCTCCCTGTCCTGCTACCCCAAAACTAGAATGGAGCTTCCTCAGGGCAGACTCCAGCCCCTGGCACACTGAGGAGATGTGATAAATGGTGAGTGATAAATGATGCAGTGAGGTTAGGAGCTGGGAAAGGTCATTTGGCAGGGTGAGGGAGAATTTGGGGGTTGGGCATTTTGGAGAAAGGACATGAGAGCCGGGCCTGGAAGAGCAGGAAGGCCAGTGGCCAGAACAACAGCACGGAGTTGGGAACTCCCAGAGTGTGCACAGGGAGCAGGTGAGACCGAGGCCCGGCCAGTGCCCGTTCCCACCACCTTCTCCTCATCTGCTTTTTACCCAGGACATTCTGTGGCCTGTCAGGAGAGGGCTCATTGACCCTCAGTAAGAAGAGGGTAGTGGGGCTTTGCTGACAATGGATGAGGCTAAACCACCAATCAGAGCAGCTTTTAGACATCACCGAGCTGAGGCCCGGGTAGAAGCAGGCCTGCGGAAGTGAGGAGACCCCCTTGCACTGGCACCACGGCTGCACTGACCTGAGTTGTAGTATTCAGTCTGGTTGAAGGCGAGGTCACATGTAAAATCGGTGTCGTTGCTCCAGGCCAGGGCCCCATTGCTCTTGGAACCCACGGCCCTCATGTCCAGTGTGGTTCTGTCTGATCTGAACATCGTTGACTCCATGTTTTCTGACACATTGACTTGAGATGCAAAATCGGTAAATAGGCAGACAGAGGTGTCGCTGGATTTAGGGCTCTTCAGCTTGTACACAGCGGGGTCAGGGTTCTGGATATCTGTGGACCAAGAAGACCTGGGTTAGGAGGTGCTGTTGTTTCCCTCCTGGCTCCCACCCAGGCTGGGGTCTAGATGCCAGTGATGGGCAAAAGCGGGGCCGGCAAGTCACAGTCACAGGCTTTACATGGGAAGGAGCATTTCAAAAAGCAGCTGTTCACAATGGCCTGGTACTTAGGGACATGCACAAGCCAGGGGTCCTGGCTAAAAGGACAGGATCTCAGTGAACGTTCTCTGCCAGACCCTCCCTACCATCTGAGGAAACCAGAAACTCAAAGTTATTTAATATCACAGCTCTTTCTTCCACTTAATAGGAACTTCTCCAAAACCTTGGCAGGCCTAGTAAACAACAACACAGCTCTGGCAGAAGGACAAAAGCAAGCTTAGAAAAAAGACACAGAAAAGAAAACCGTACATCTTGGAATCCTGGTGGTCTCCCCCACCTCTGCTGGCATCAACAGAAATTGGAGGTTTCTGGGGGTGGCATTAAGGCAGAATATTATCACATTAGCAGGAGATTGCTCTGTCATTAAAAGTTTTGGACTACACATTAGAACACCCAAGTTCAAGCCCTGGCTCTACCATTTATACACGTGGGCCCACGAGCAAGTCACAGCAGCTCTGTAGGTCTTGGGAAGTTCATCTGTAAATTGGGGATGCTACCTTGTCTGCCTCTTTCCAGGCTCTTCTGATAAACAAAGGAGAGTTTCTTTATATAAAATTGTATTAATCAAGTGTCAAGTACTGAAGAAATGTTTGTAGTTGTAGCATTTTGAGGCTTGCCAAGGCATTGCCATGGAAACGGGCTACTGGGTAATCCACAGTGGCAGCTTCTACTCTTCACCTCCAGGAAGCAGGAGCTGCTGGAGGCTTTTCCTTAGTACTGGGAATCATTCTTCAGTAATTCCATGGGATTTTGTGTTTTTTAATGTGAGTCTCATTGTTTATTCTTTCCGACCTCCTGCCTTTAGAGGAGGAAGCAGAGGTTTGCTGGGAGGATTAACAAGCTTGGGGCCACACAGAGAGTTTCAGCAGGGCTGGGATTAGCGCTTCCTGCCCCTGTGGTTCTCTGCTCCCACAGCTCCTCACCATGTATGTATGAGAGGTTTCTCACATCTGACCATGCACCCCACTTGCTGAGCCAGCAGGGTGGCCTTGGTGACACAAACAAATCTGCCCTTGGCGTGCATGGCCTTGAGATGCTGACTCAGGGCAGAGCTGCCTCCACGTGGGGCTGCCTCCAGAGCTGCTGAGCACGGGGTGGGCTCCGGGGTCTCATTTGAGAGACACATACCCTGGGGATCTGACATCACTGTGGCTTAAGGACCTAAGGTCTAACTCTTTCCATGGGAGAGGAGAGACAGAAAACCATCAGTGCCACCCACATACCCAATGGGTTTGTTAGTCATGGTGGGGGGCATGGGCAAGGCTGGGGAGGGGGCCTGGAAGGGTGTGGAGGTTCTGAGGGAGTATGGGCTGAGGGAAAGGCAGGGGATAAGGGGCTACCACACATAGCCTGGCCTTAGAGGGGAAAGGAGGAGGCTGTAGGGGAGGCAGGTGCCCAACTCTGAGTCCTGCTTAAACACTCACTCATGTCCTGGGGTGGGTGCATGTCAGTCTGGAGAAGGTCTAGACCACACTGTCTACTATGACAGTATCTAGCTATAGGTGGCTATTTAAATTAAACTTAAACTTAAATAAAATTTAAAATTCAGTTAATTAAAACTTCAAGAGCTCAACAGCTCTATGCGGCTGTAGTCTACGATTTTGGACAGTAGTGAATATTTGATACAACATTTTCATTCTCACAGAAAGTTCCATTGGACAGTGCTTGACTAGACAGAGTGATGCCATGGAACGTGAGAGTCTGAGGAAAGGCAAGAGGGGCTGAGGGTGAAACATAAAAAGCATCTTCAAGTCTGCGAGGGGTTACTCTACCAGGGGCAGGCCAATTGTTGCTCAACTTTGCTAATGAAAGGTCAAGAAAATGAAGTCCCAAGAACACAGGTGATTTTCAGCTCCCTTGAGTCTTGTTTACCCTGGTTGATGCACTTTGGGCCTGCAGTTTTCCTGGTTTCTCCTTTCCAGCTTCCCTACCTCTAACCTCTTCTCCTGCTCAGCCTCCCTATCCCAGTCTTTTCTTGCACTCATCCTCTGAAATACTTCTTCTAAAACATGGTTTGGATTGGGCCACTTTTTGTTTGAAATAATTCAAGGGCTCCCTATTGCTCATTGGATAAAGCCCAAACTTTCTGGGCATGCCATTTGAGGGCTGCCATGGTCTGGAAAGTTTGAATGTCCTCCCTCATTACCTTCTCTCAGACCCTCTACGGGCCTTGGGAGGACGGCTGCACCAAACCCTTCAGGTTGGCTCCCTGAATGGAAGACCTGTGACCTGGCCTTTGCTCTCACAGACCTTATGTTTCAGGGAGCCAACCTGAAGGTCAGGAATCTATTTCCCTAGTACCTGCCAAAGAGTGGGTGCTCAATAAACAATTGTTGAATAAATGAATGGGCTAATGACTATCAGGATGTGTAAAATTTTTGCTTCTTACACGCCTTGGTCAAAAAAGGCTTGGTACAGATCCCTAAATTTGATTTTATTTTAGCCCCTTTGTACTTTCACCCCTATGTACCTCTAGTGCAACCTATTTTTGTCTGAACATAAGAAAAGAGACGCTTGTAATGTGGAGGTCTTTAGGGGTCCACCTGTTAGAGCCCTATGGGAAGACATGTACTCTATAAGATAAACACATCCTACCACTGAGGGTATCAGAAGGCAGCCTTAGTAAGACTGCATCAAGCTTTCAACATGAAGTTCAGCTATTCAAGATCCTAACCTGTCATTTTAATTCAAAACAAACCATGGCAGCACATGTCCAAATGCTCTAGTGCTTTAATCCCCAGGGGTGCAGCAGTGATTGAAAGCTTTTTAGCTTCTAAATCTATGCTTTATATTCAGGCAGTAGGAACCCAGAAACGTGAGTTAGCGACACTGACTCGGGGTCCCTGAGGCTTTGGTGACAGTCAGGAAACAGTAAGCATGGGTAGACTCACCAGGAGAAATGGTAACTCTGGTTCCTTTGCCAAATTGCAACTGGGAGGCAATACCCGTGTACCACTCCCAGTGTCTCCACTACAGAAACCCTTAGGCTTTTTCTGCTCTGAGTTATGGGGTAACCCCTCTTAGAGCCCACTGAGAAAGGAGGGGGAAGGTCCCCTCTCCATGAGACATCCATGGAAAGAGCTGGTCCCTCTCACCTTCACATATGGGCTGCATTTCTAAATTGGATTCCCAGTTTCCCAATGGCTGGCCCTGGCCCTAATGCATTCTCTTGAAGGCAGTAGTATTCCTTTTCTCCAGCATCTAAGAAGACATCTTTGCTTAGTTGTCCATCCAACTTTATTATCGGATGTGTTAACTTTGGTCAAAGTGCAAGTGTTATGTTCATTCCCAAGATCCTGCCTGTTTTCTTAATGTTCTTACGTCTGAAGCTTCCCTCTCTCCTTTCTTTGCCCCTACCTGTCTTAACCATCCTTCAGGGCTCAATGAATCCTCTCTACCAGAAAAACGTTCCCTGCCTAGGCCAATTTCCAGCCAGAACTCCATTCCTCTGAATCTCTGTTGTGCCTATTGACATCAATTGGTTAGTACTAAAATTGTTTTCAGGTTGCTAAATTTACAATACTTCTGTCCCTTTTGCTAGTTTTTATACTCTTTGGGGGACAGGTCAGACATCTATCTTAGACTTCTTTATACTCAGTCCAACGTTTTATAAAGTGATGGCCATGTAGAAAGTATTTAAAAATATTCATTGAACGATTAAAGTCAAACTATAATGGGTTTGACCCAGAGAAACACAGACATTCAAGATAGATAGTGATGCTTTGTCCCTTCACAGCAGCCTGTGTGAGACAATTAGGTGTAACATCCACAGTTAGCCGGGCCGAAGCAATGACTGATATTCCCGGGCAAAGGAGTAGGGACACTGGCCTTTGGGGTTGCAAATGGTGCCACCCAGGATAACTCACCAGATATTATGGTCACTTGGGTCCCTTTCCCAAATGTGAGTCTACCAGTCATTCCTCCAGTATTCACACCATGGGTGACTCCAGTACAGAAACTCACTGGACCTACCTACTGCTTAAAAGGACTACACTCCCACGAGTTAGACCTTCTGCGCTTTTGTATGGAGAAGGTGTCTCTGCTCTATTCAATCCTTTTCCTTATGCTTCATCCTGGGCTGGAGGTTGTGATTTCGTATGATATCAATAGACCAAGAATTCAGGAAATCAGTGTCTTGGATCCTCTCTTGGAAGGTCCAAGACTACTTGTTCATCTCCTGCCTTGTGATTCCTGAATTCCCAGCCTAACGATAGTGTCTCCAGAGCACTCGGTGCTGGATGGGAGGATTTCCTAGGGGTAGATGAAAAGAATCACTTGGGATCCTGCAGAAGAAAATACCTGGGCTCAGCTCAGCATTTTTGACACAGGGAAGCTAGTTATCTATGTCCACCCTTGCCCCACTTTACTTACTTGGCTGGACGGTCAGTCTGGTTCCTGCTCCAAAGTTTAGCTTGTATCCTGCCGTATCCCCACTGCAGGTAAGATCTTTGCAATAACCTTCCTTGTGCTAACTGACTGGAACCCAGCAGGGTCTCAGAGCAACATCCTAAAGGGCTCTCTAGGTCTTTGCTTTTTAAATCTATTTGCTAAAGAAGTCTTTCCTCTTTCTCTTTACAATAATGTAAGCCTTAAGATAGCAAAACCTTGATAGTAAAAATAAAATTTTAGAAAAACTACCATTTATTAACTACTTGTTACATTCTGGGCCTTGCTGCATATTATTAAAATGCTGTTATCATCATTTTGCTATTGAGATAGTGGAGGCTTTATTAAGTATGGCTGGTGAGAGTAGAGACAGAATTTTCCCCAGGTCTGTAGGCCTCCCAAGCTGTGCTATGAACCCTTTACCCTACTGCCTCCACACCTCATTATTTCTCATGGTAAAATTGTCCTTTGCATAGGGGTCTGGGCCACTTTCACTCCTGGGAGAGGGTTCAAGACTCTAGAGAGAGGAAGATTCTATGATTAGGCATTCCAGAACTGTGCTCATTAGCCAGTCCAGGGAGTTAAGCTACCTGCTGCAAGAGAAGAGAGTTTGTGTTTACCATCAGCTCATTTCTTTCCCCCAAGGGCACTTAGCTAATTTCCTGAACGGTCAGATTATCTGGTGCTGATATTATCGGCTTCGCTTGAAAGCACCGAGAACTCTTTTAATGTTTTGGTAAATTATTCTGCTCAGATTTTCATTTACTCAATTGGCTTTTGGCACTTCTGCCTTTAGTATGAGAAATGGGGGCATTTTAAGACATCAAGAGAGCTTGTAGAAATGGAAAATGAGTGTTTCAGCCATCCCTGAGTTAGCCATAAATCACTGCCCATTTTCTCACAGATGAGGCGCTGGTTATTTTTGATCTGGTCATTTGTGTGGTCATACTCACAGGGGTGTACGGTCAGCCTGGTCCCTGTTCCAAAGGTCAGCTTTCCGTAGCCACCAGAAAACACACAATAGGAGACTGCTTTACAAGAACTCTAACCTGGGCGGACCAGCCTGGCGGGGGTACCCCTTCTCCTGTCCTGTCTCCCAGGCTCCTCTAAATCACCTTTTCGCTCACCGGAGAGAAAAGTATGGCCCACAGGGTCCTAGGACCTCAGCTTGCTGTGTAACAGTTGCACAGACCTTTCCCTTGAGCTGGTCAGGACTTCTTGGAGGGTGGGATACCCACTCTGCGTTCCACATATGAAAGTGAAGGAGGAAAATTGGAAGACTCAGGAGAACAGCCAGAGATTAAAAAGGAAAACAAATCTTGAGAGGAAAATGAATAGCACTGGGAAAAAATGGAAAACCTAGGGCAAGTCTTAAATGATGGAACTGAGGCCCAGGAAAGACTCTCACTTTAGAAAGTGGTCTCTCTCCTTCCTTGAGGGCAGAGAAAGAGAAAGACTAAAATTGATGTAGGAATATTAAAAAAATATATATACAAGGACAACTGTGAGACTCAGGAGTGAGTTACATGTGGGGCCTCAGAATCTCTTTCTCTGGAGGGTTCTAAGGTTAGGGTTGACAGCCATATGGGAAACAAAACAAAACAAAACCAAAACTCCGAAGTTTGAGAAAGATTTAGACAAGTACTTAGTGAGAATTTCATAGAACTGCAGCCCTTCTAAATTTCTCTGACAACAACAAAAAAAGATTCTAAGCTCAAATAAGTTTGGAAAGAGTTGTTTGCTATCTTTCAGTTGGATGATGCAAATTAACATTTTAAAAGCTCTGGAAAGTCCTGCGGTAAAGAAATCTAACTGCTTATCAAACTTATTTGATCCAGGAAACTGTTTTTCTTAAAACACCCACTTTATCCCCATGGAACATATGCAAATATATATTCCTTAGAGTGCCAAGAATTAAAAATTCCATCCCAAATTTCAGCCTAATTTTATCCTTTAAGTCTTCAGTGCTCAGAATCTGTTTGTTCTCCCACCACTCCTGCAGAAACAATCAGGGTCCTCATTATGCTCATTATGCTGATTATTTCTTTCTAATCATAGTGGAACAGCTTCATTCTCTTTGTGCAATCGCTGAGCACAAATGCTCCTGCCACCTTCAGAAACAGGGCAGATACGGACACAGTCAATGTGCAGGACACATGTCGCCCTGATGCTTTGCAGGGTTTACCTGCTATGAACAATAATGACTTAAAAGCCTTTCCCCAAAGTGAATATATTGGCCTTCCTTCCAGTCTCACCTCGGAGATGTGTATTCCCAAAGATTATTCCAGTCCTAATGGAAAAATATTTCCTTAGATGCTATTTCCTGGATGGTCTCTCAACAGGGATATAGGTTTCACTTATTTATCCTTGGACCTCCTTTTGCTGCTAAAATCCAACTGTGCTGCTTCCCTATCATGGATGCTGTAATCCTATGCCTTTGAGCTCTGATTATTGAGAAATATAATAGGTTTCAGGGCTTTCTAAATCCAGCCTGAACTGAGCCATGGCAGGCAAGAGGCCTTGGTGCAGCACACAGATGAACAGATAAATACAGAGGATCTTCCCCCTGGAGGGATGGGTTTCCTCCCACCCACGCACAATTGGCTAGATTCTGTAATCTCTCTATTTTGAGGTCTAACAACTCTCTCCGTTGCAGAGTTGCTAATGTCTAAACCAATATGTTCTAAACAATAATTACCCCTCATCCCAAGCCTTACCTGGCTCTCCTAACCAGAAGACATTTTTCCAACAATCATTTGTTCAGTGACACCTAAGTGCCAGGCATTGTGCTGGGCTGTAGAGGTGTAAGGATGAACGAAAGAGGGTACTGCCCTCCCAGAGCTTACAGCACAGTGGAGGATGTAGGTAAGGAACAGGCAACCAGGAGAGGAGGTTAGGCACACCTTCCTTTATGCTCCCACTGCAGCTTGCATGGCCCTTCCCTGGACCACTGATGTCACCGGGATGTAATTGTCTAATTGTCTATTTACATGGATATTTACCCACTTGAGATCCTTGATGCAGGGACCCTTCCCTTTTCTTCCCTTCCTTTCCCTTCCATTTCCTACCCCCCAACATCTAGCAAAGTGCTTGACACAATAGATGCTCAATAAATATTTGTAGAACAGATAAACCTTTCAATCTTTTCATTCATTTTTAATGCAGTCCTGCTATCTGTCTTCTCTTATCAGGATTATTTTCATTTCTCCTTTCACTTCTCTATGGTTCCATTTCCCAAACTTTTTATTGTTTTTATTGCACCATTTAGGCTTTAAGTTCTTCCCCCATATCTCAACTAGACATGGGATTTTGTGAGAGTGTCCAAACCCCATGGTCTTTGGGAAGTTTAATTCATCGCCTTTCATGAAAACCAGATGTTAACAAAAATAAGCTTTTTGGCATAATCAGTCATGGGTCTTTTCTGATAAAGACCTTTTGTCTCAGAGGAATCTAGAAACAACAAAAGATCTGTCTCTCTAATGATGTAAAGACCAATTCCCATTGGCAATTACTACTATTAGGAAATAAGCTACTATTGAGCCAGTGGCTGGGAATTCATATTTTAAAACATTCAAGCCTCATGTAGAAACAAGAAAAATTAGTTTAGGAAGTACAGATTCATCATCTAAAAAAGCAGATGAACTGCTTTTTGTAATTTTGGCCTGAGTTTAAGGTCAAGCACTTACTTGGATGTACTTGGAGTCTTGTTCCACTCCCAAAGGTGAGTGTTCCCCACACTGTGGTATAATGCAGTACAAATACCTGCCCTCTGCCACCCAGGATGGTACCCAGAGGGCCCCCCACATGTACACAGCCTCTCCTTTTAGGGAGTGAAGGTTTTAAACAGCATATTCCATGGTTTGGATAATAGACTTCTCTCTCCATGTTGTGTTATGCCTGAGGTTTCCACTTCCTTCCCTGCCATGACTGATTCCTGCCGACCCAATCCAATGACTTCACTGATCTCTTCAGGAATGCATGGTCACTATGGCAAGAAGGCTCAGGATGGGCAAACCAAGGGCCAATCAGGTGGCCCTTGAAGTGAGGGGTCTGCTTTCACACGGTGTAGGAGAGACGGTGGTAGCAGCATAGCAGGATGGTTAACGATACGGTCCTGGAGTCAAATAGATCTTAGTTAAACGCCAGCTCTGTCATTTCCTAGCAAGTTAATTACCCCAAACCTCTGTTTCCTCATTCATTAAATGGGCATAACTCCACCTACCTTTCATTAGGATGGATGTGAACATTGAATGAGAACTTACATGAAGGACAGCATATGGCCGCGGCACAGCTTAGACATTCAGTAAAAAGTAGTTAATACTATGATGATTCCCAGAAAAGCTTTACACTGAAGTTCAGGGATGAGGCTGGTTGGAGCCAGAGGAGACCTGTCCCTGTCCCACCACCTGTCAGCCCCTCAAGGTGCCTCAGCTCCCTGGTTGGGATGTTCTATTCTACGGGACAGATATCACATGCATCTGAGAAGAGGTGGCAAAAGAGTCTCAAACATAGGGTTGAGGGGCAGTGTAGACCACTTGGCTACCAGGAAGAAAATTCTTCAGAAACCTAACCAAGGGTAAAGATTCTTTTTTTTTCAAAATTTGAGGATTTTTCCTCTGAAAGCACTGCACAAAACCCTTGCTCAGCTTAGCCTCAATTATTTCATTAGATCTATGGACACAAGACACACTGATAAGTTCCTCCTAGACAACAATGGACTCCTTTAATGATGGAGCAGACCATATCACAGGTTCTCTCTCTCACTATCGTGACATCATTCCAAAATATATTCTCTGCCCACAACATTCCCTTGATCATTTCGGTAATACTCACATGGATGAACAACTAAGCTGGTTCCCCTTCCAAAGGTAAGCCTGTAGTCTCCTCCTGATGCACAGTGAAGAAAGCCTTTGATAAAACCTGTCTCATGTTACCCACTTATATGGATTGCCCCAGTGGCGTTGGGACAACAACCCAGGAAAAGACTTGCTGACACTTTCCTGGAGTTGGAGGAACCCTTCCATAGCTTCCCTCAGAGCCTCTGAGTCTTAGAACCTAGGGGCAGTGATGGGAGCCACGGGCTTGGGGCTGGAGATCCTTGGCTTCCTAGTGATCCAGGAGGAAACACCATTCTGTTGGCAGTAGAGAAGCAGGGAAGCAAATCTGACCATCCCTCCCAATCCTGCAGTACCATCACCACTACCACCATCACCACCATCACCATCACCACTACCACCATCATCACCATCACCACCATCATCACCATCACCACCATCATCACCATCACCACTACCACCACCACCACAACCAACACCATCATCACCATCACCACCATCACCATCACCACCATCATCACCATCACCACCACCACCACCACCACAACCAACAACAACACCATCATCACCAGCACCTGTCTGCTTGGAGAAGACACTCTGAGGGTCTGAATCTGATACTCATTTGTCAGATACAAGGGACCTCCGAAAGTGCTCTGAGGATGGAGAGCGAAAGAGGTTTTCTACTATATTTTGCTGAGGTTATTCTGACCGCCTTTCCTCAAAGCTCTTCTTGTTCCCATCTTTCCCTTTCGATGGCTCTTTCTTAGACACTGCCCATTCCCAGCCTTCTTCCTACTTGATGTCCAAGGGTTTGGTTCCTGCATATCCCTGTCCAAGGCAAGACTCCAAGCAGGATTCAGACCCTTCCTGTGATCTGTGTTGGAATTCTTCCCTCGTTACTACCTGGAAACAGGCCAAGGCCCCCAAACACTGATTCCTTTATAAACCCTCAGTGACCTTGATTCAGACAGATTCCCGCTTCAATGAAGCCCTAGAATGACAGAGAAGAAAAGGCACAACAATTTTCACAATATTTTTGTAAGTTGGAAGGAAACAGGGATCACGCGCCCCACATCAGAGATGGGAAAGCTGAGGCTCCTGGGAATAATGACCTGGGAACGGTCCTGGCCGTGGCTAAGCCAGGTGGGAACCGCCCCCCTCGGTTCCCTGACCACTGTGTGCTGCCGGCCCTCAGCTTCCCTTATGCTGGGTTTGAGGGTCACGTTGGCCAAGTGCCGTGCCACTCTGCTGAGCTCAGGGGTGGGAGCGAGGGGCCAGAGTCGGACACTGCTCTGCACTGATGTCAGCATAGCCGTGGGCAGATGGCTTTGACCCTGGGCCTCAGGTGCTTCCTGCCCCCCTGAGCAAGATGGTCCCCAAGGTCCCTTCCAGCTCTCACTTCTGTGGTTCTTTGTTTAATTTGAAACTCAGCCTCAGGGAAGGGTAGGACAGCTCTACACAGAGGATGGGAAGGTGGTCAGTGGAGATGCTGAGAGAAACAGGGTGGAAGCAACAAGGAGCAGGCAAAGATTTGGGACAGTGACCGTCTAAGAATCTTAGGTGTACTGATAAATGGTCCAGCCTCCCCTTCCCCACCCCAGGGAACTAGGATAAGAAGTTGTCCAGCACTGGGGGTGGGGTGGGGTCTTTTGTGCAGGAGGAATCCGGCTCACTTACTTGGCGTGACCGCCACTTGGGTCCCCTTCCCAAAAGTGAATCTCTCGCTTCCATAGTCACACTCTGGGTAAGTGCATAACAAAAAGGTCCCAGGTGTGCCCACCCTCTCAGAGAAGGTATAGCCTTTTCGTAGAAGCTCTAAAAGCTGGAAGCCTGGAAATTCTGAGCCTAAAGACTAATCCTAAAGTTTTCTAATGGGTGGTATTCGGGCTTGAAGGAGCCTCTCTAATGGGTGTGAACTGCATTAGCTCCAGTGCTACCCGCTGGCCTTCATTTCCCTCATTGCTACTCTCAACCAACACAGCCTCTGGCTGTTTCTCTGCTGGGCAAGAGTCCTTAGAAAACTTTGTGGAAAACATTGCCTCCCACATAGGCCAAGTGGGTGTGAATATTTCTAAAGATACCAGGGAACAGGCCAGCACTTCCCCATCTCATCTGCCATGCCCGAAAAGGCAGCACCATTTTCTTGGGGACATTTGCAAAAGTGTATTTTTCATTTTGCCACAAAGAGTAGGAGCAAGAGCGTTTTCCAGCACGCCCGGCTGCAGCACACGCCAAAAAACAGGCCGCGGCGTGACTCAGAGGCAGCGCGGCCTCTCGGGGCTGAGCCAGAATCCTGGGTGACTCACGCCTGACTCATTCCCGTTTCTCTCCTCACCTCACTCAAGGATGCTCACTGCCTAGGGAGCTTTTTGTCCTCAAGAAAGTCAAACAACATAGCTGATAACAGACTCTAATCCTTTTGCAGAAACACATGCGGTGGAATCGTGCTTGCTCTCTGCCAAGGACCTGTAGCAGGTCCCACGAGCTGATCCCACACAGCATCCAACCTGGCACATCCACATAAAAATTGCTATTAGACTTTTAACATGAGAATGCTTTGCTTCTCTGATAATTCTGGATATTTTTTGAGGTCTAGGGCCAAATTTTAGGTGTTATCATTTTCTTCTTTTCTTTCCCTCTTACTCCCTTTTTTTTTTTTTTTTCTTTTAAAGCCAGCTATGGTCCCTGACTTGTTGATGATACTCAATAATCATTTACAGAATTGCAATAACTGTTATCATGCATAATTATTGGACAAGGAGCCCAGATTTGTGAGAGGTTAAAAGCTGAGTATGCTTTGGGTAAATGTGACCTGAAAACCTAAGTCCTCAGGCAGGGAAAAACCAAGGAAGCCTTTCTAAGGGAGATAACAAGGAGGCAGTATAAAAACCAAAACCCTGTGAGGATCATGTTGACCTTGCAATATGGGAACTGAATGAACAAGTAAGAAACTTGACTCCAAAGGAAACTAGCATTTTTCTACTGATGTCTTGACATTGATTCTCCTTAAAGGGTAGAAAGATAATATGGCAGAAAATGTATATTCCAAGTTAGTGGCCTTATGATTAATAATAACAAAACAGTAATAATGATAATAATATTCTATTACAGACCAGGCTAAATGCCACATATACATATATAAAAATGTAAACCTAATATTAGAGTAGGGATACACATTTCTGGAGATCCGACTTACTTGGGATGATCAAAAGTTGGGTGCCAGTTCCAAATATAAGTTTTTGGAAGCCTGTGTTCACACTCTGACATGACTCTATACAAAATGGTTCCCTGCAACTGGGCCACTGCCTGGGAGTCCTAAGTCACACACAAGTTAGTTCTGAAGCATGTGCCTGTGTGTGTGAGCAAGTACCAAAGTGGGAGAGGACATGTAATTTTACTATTTAACCTTCATATACTAAGACCATTGGGAGATGACAAGGAATAAGGCAGACTCCAACAGGAGTTCCTGCTTTGGATACGGTGGCTTATATCCAGAATGTCACTAATATTCAGGTTGAAAAAGTCACAGAGTTTCAGTTCTAGACAGGACCTGTGTTAGTTTTATCCATACACACTAAGTAAGTGATCATTGCATGTTTCTTGCCTGAGTGCTGCTCATGGATGCTATATAATGCAACCTTACCATTGCCAGTTTATATTATTTAAATAGCAGCCAAACCACAAAAAAAAATCAATTCACTGAAAACAAATCTCTCTCAACTGTAATACAAATCAGGTTATTTCACGGAACTTACCTGCTTTGACAAATAGTCTTGTTCCTGTCCCAAAGACAGGTTTGAAGCCTCCAGTATTCCCCACAGTGATTTATACTTTGACAAAATAGACTGTTTCCTTCTCCTTCCACTTGTATACTACACCTGGGGAGCAGGCCCAGTGGGCCTGCAGTAAGGTTCTAGTAATAAGTGGCACACTTTTGTGCTCCCTAGTAAAACATATTTAAATATTTTCCTGTTCGTGAACATATTTCACACCTCCTACCAACCAGGAGGCTCATTCACTAACAGCTGTCACAGATGATGGCCTGGGGGCCAGGGTTCCCAGGTCCTAGTCCCAGCTCTAATTCTCACTAACTTTATGATATTGGATGATTCAACCAATCTCTTGATTTCCTTATTGGAAAAGTATAGAAGTCTTTAACAAAAGATTTGAATGCCCCCTTTCAGATCTCAAGTTCTATGATTCAGCAGCGTCCAAAGGTCCCTTAATATTGCAATTTTCTATAACTCACACACCCATCAGGCACTCACAGATCAGTTACAGTGGTGACTGGCCTGCGTGGGGAAAACACAGGAAGAGAGGAAAAGGGAGAGTCAGAACAAGGGAATTGGCTGCTGCCAGCTCCTCCTTCCTTCTCTCCATTGGGGTAGATGATCCCAGCAGCCCCTGTACTTTTGTTTTTTCATTAAAAGGGTAAGAAAAATCCTTGATGCATTTGGGGCATCCAAGTCAAGATTTTGCGAAGCTTTGTCTGTAACCCATGGCAATATCTAAGAATAGAAAGGACACATTTCACATTTTTCCTACTTACTGTGATTGGCATCCTCTCTCATTCTAAGTAAGCCTAGGCAGGCATATGCTGAAGTCTGTGACATCATGTGATAGAAAGAGCAAGGCTTTGAGATCAGGCAGGCAGACTCGGGTTTGAATCCTGGCTCCTCTACTCACCAGCTGAGGGATCTCAGGCAATCGCTTCTCTGAGCCTCAGTCTCCTTCCCTTACCTCCTAGAGCTGTCTGAGGATAAGTAACACTATATGTAATGCACCTAGCATCATGCTGGCATATTGTAGGCACTGAGATGGTTATTATTTTTATGTTGGGTTAAATTATTAACAAAGTTATTTCCTTAAGGTTATAGAATTTGTTTTTGAAATACCCACAGGAGTCCATACCCTTGAATCATAGAAACTAGAATGTGATACAGGAATGAGACCCTAGAACTATAGCTTTTGAGTGCTTAAATTCCCTTGTCTATCACTGAGGAGTCTGAGGCACCCAAAAGAGAAATGACTTCTTTGATATCAGAAAGCCAGTTGGGGCCAAATCAAATCTAGAACTCCGGCCTGAAACCAGAAGCCCTGGGCTTGTTTTTTGCACTTTGCTGATTCTTCCTGGACAATGCCTAGTGAAAAGGGACTCTCAACTTCTGGAGAGAATTGGGTATGGCCTAGTTGGGACATAGATAAAATGACCTTGAATATCCTCCCCCCAGTGCTCCCCTGAGTCAATGGCAGTAGAAGTAGAAAAGACTCATTAGACCATGGCCATGTAATTTTCTGCCCTTCTAGTTTTTCCCTCTATGGGGCTCTATTTAGCTCAATTCTGCTGTTAAAAATTCTTATATTGGACAGAGCTTCTGCCAGCCACATATCCTGGGAAAAGTTTTAATGATTTGCCCAATGAAGGTAGGCTTGTTTGTCTCTGAATACTTTCACTAATTTATCTGGGTGCCACAGTTCTTCAAACCTCAGCACTAGATTACAGTTAATTATAAATAAGATAGAAATCACCAAAATGGCATTTCCTTTTTTCCTGTTCACCATCCCCAGAATACATTTTGTAGTTTGCCACAGAATTTCATACTCACTCAGCTCCACTTTCAAATGGGTCCCCGTCCCAAAGGTGAGCTTGTCTGCTCCTCCCATGAGACCCACAGTGTCTGAGGCTTCACAATAAACTCTTTTCTGCCACTTCACCCCTTTTCCTGAGTTTCCCCGATGAGTTAGAAAACACTCAGTGTTTAATGTGCTACTTGACTTATTCATATGAGAATAAATTCTTATGGAATATGGAATAAATTCATAGACTACTGGTGTAGGAAGCCAGAAAGGTCCTCTGGACTGACTGCCCCACTAAGATGCAAGAAAACTGAGGCCTGGAGGTCAGAGCTCTGCTGTAAGTTACATTGCCAGTTGGTAGCAGAGCTAGGACAAAAGCAGGCTCGATTTGATTCTCAGCATGGTGTTTTTCCTTCTCCACCACAGGACTGAGTGTACTGTGTCATTAACGTAGTCACTTCTTCCCTTTGGCCTAGAAACTTGATTTCTTTGGGTGCTTAATTTCAATTAAACCAGCATTTATCAAGCACTTGCTTTGTAAAAGGAACCATATGAGACACTTCAGACACTTCAAGGGCTTTAAGAAGACTTTCTGCTCTCAAGGGTCTTTCTGTTTTAATAGGTGATATTCTCAGTTCTGACAGCTTTCTGTAGCTGTATGAGTCACAGATTGTCCAAGACTCCACAGCTAAAGGTGGGGACACAAAGGGTGAGAGGAATGTGACGAATGTCTAGGGAGAAATGACAGTCCAGGCGTTAAATGGGAAGCCAGGCAATCTCTGGAAAAAACTAGGCTTGTCCTAATCTTCTAGCTACTCCATCATGACCTAGGGATTTAGTTCTACTATTATTTCTTAGTCTTCTGTTAGCTATTTTCATTTTTAAAATTTCCCCATGGAGACTCAACCTTAAATTCACAGGTCAAATGATGAAACAAGTATGACACAATCTATGAGGGTAAAATGCAGGGGGACATGGAGAAGCCTTAAACCAGGACAAAAAGAACAACATTTACCTGGAGAGACTAGAAGTATCGTCCCCTTTCCAAAAGTGAGTTTGTTGAGTCCTGAATTCACACTATAGCAAACCCCTATACAAAAATGGCCTGCTATGTTGGCTTTTCTACCGTGATCTACTTAGGGAAGGGGAAAGAAAAACATTTATTTATGGAGAACCTATTAGGTGCTAAGCAGGTTAACAGTTTATCTATATTACATTACTTCATTCAAGAATGCACCATGAGCTAGATATTATTATCCTTATTTTACAAATAAAGAATCAGTAATCTGAGACAAAGTAGATTGGACCAGCACTGCTAACAAAGGCTCAAGAATCCTGGATGCCCAAGATGTTTTAGCATAGGACAGATAAATCTCAGGAGGAGCTGTAAGAAAAGGATCCTCTTCTGTTTTTTTTTCAGGAATAGGAATGAAGCTATATTGGGGTTAATTCTTTTTCTAGAATCAGACTTCAGAACTCTAATAATAGTGACCCCCCCCCAAAAAAAAAAAAAAAAATTCCAGCTCACCCTCCATTACATGGCCATTTCTGGAAACATGGAGACACTTCCCCCTCAATCCTTCCATTATTTCTCCAACTCTCCACTTACCAGGCCTGACCAGCAGTCTTGTCCCACTCCCAAAGATCCACTTATAGCCTCCATCTTTCCCACAGTGTTTCTTAGCCAGTCAAAAACACCCACAAGTCCACTCATCTTTCTCATACCCGTGACCTAGAGATATGGTTCTTTCACCTACAACAGTGACTACATTTCAACTTTTCTTTTTATAATCCAGGTAACACACAGGCATTTGACTCAAATTTCGGGAGTTTTTTGTGCAATACTTAAAATGAAATCTCTAGCTCTCCACATCTCTGGATCTATCACCATCAAACTCACGCTTTTCAACTCTATTTATCCAACATATCCACTTAGCCCTTTTTTTTGTTTCCATTACAGTTATCAATTTTTAGATTCTTTTTATAGTGTCTCCCCTAATTTTAGCTTCAATCAATCTGAAACTTCACTGGAATCCCATCCAGATCACTGTGAGTGACAGCTTCCTGCTCCCTCCAGCCGACTCATTTTGCATGCTCAGTGGTCGCCTGGTTACTTGAGTCCTGTTCTGTCCCCAAAGTCAAGCTACAATCTGATTAAAGGACACCCACTCCACTTCAGGTCTGCTAAAAAACACCACTTGTCTTCTCTTTAGTTCTTACCCTTTGCAAACCTACTGTTTTCCATTTGCCTTATGGGCAGTGTCTTGACTTTCTTATCTATTGAGAAAGAACACAACTTGAATGAAACAATGCTATTAAAATGTTAAGGGCTGGATGAGCGATCTTTATACAGTCCCTTTATTTGAATCTCACTAACAGGCTCAGAAAAAAAAAGACCTGTTATAGTCTCATTATGTGCTGCAAATGTTACAATCTGAGAGAAGACAACGCAAGGAAGGAGACATACATAGGAAACTGAACTCACTTGGGGTGACTTGGAGCTTTGTTCCAGTTCCAAAGGTAACCTGGTAACTCCCAGAAGTCACACAGTAATGCAGAACTTTACAAAATGGCTTCCCCTCCCTGGCCATTTTCATCTGTGTAGCATTCAAGTCACTATACTTTAGTAGGAGGGAGAGTGCTTTTTACCAATGCCTATGGCTACAGATCCACACGAAAATAGTTGTTTGACTAAGAACCTGTATATTCTTCTCATTCTAAAAGAATTCTACTATCTCGCTTAGCTGTTTATTCAGCAAACAAATAAAAATATTTTACACATGTATAGTCATTTATAAATACTTCCAAATGCAGTAACTTATTTTAACTATAAAATAACTCGTGAGGGGAGGATACTGTTTTCATTTTATTGCTGAAGAAATTGTGGCCCAGATGCACTCATCAGGCCAGGTTTAGAAGAACTGGAAGCATTCAGCTGAACTTTCTACCTTTTTCTTCAGGACCAGATCTCTGATGGAGCTGTTTCAGTCTATTATTTTTGGTTCATCTACATGACTATTTTTCTCCACAGATAGATCTTTCTATCTCTGTGCCATTACGGTAATATTTCTTTCTACATCAGAATGTACTTAAGTCTGCATAAACCATTAATTTCTTGACACTTGGGCCCTACAAATACTGCAGTAAGCTCAATGGGCCTCAGCAGCCACATTAAACCTCCTACTTTAGTGACATACTGCCTACTTACTGGGTTTTACTGATAATCTTGTCCCATTCCCTAAGATGAATGTGCTACAAATCACAGCACTGTGCTGCCTGACAAAAATGCCCAAGCTACCTTGATAATAGATTAATGTGATTATCATGTATATACCCTCCCTCCTGGGAGCTGTGGCTGGGATTCCCCCTCTTTTTATTACTGGAATCAAGACTAAGCCATGGAATGAAGCCTGTGAAAGCCTCTTCTCAGGGCACAATAATAGTGATACAGGGGAAAGCCTGAAAGAGTCTAAGTGATATTCCCTAGACAACTCTGACACTTATTTCCTCTGAAAAGAGTTGAAAAATTTTACCAAGCAATCTTTGGTTTTACTAGCCAAAGGATTTATTGGCTTTGATCCCCTGGTTTACTTAGGAATCAACTCCCATATACAATCTCATTTTATCAGTGTTTAGGAAACTGCTCATATTCCTGAATATAATCTTTGTTTTATCACTTTATTTTTTAAAATTTGTGAGGATGGAGTGGGACATGGGATATGGTTGGAGTATTAGGGATGGGAGATAGCATCCTTTTTTTTTTTTTTTAACCATTTTTTGGTGGACGATTCTTTGACATTAAGTACTTTGACAATACTGTGTAACCTTCGCCACTATCTATTTCTAGACTGTTTTCATCATCCCAAACTGGAACACATACTCATTTAGTAATAACTCCCCATTCCCCTTCTCCCCACTTTTAATGGCTTTCTTTATTAAGCCCCAATACTCCTCGAGTTAAAGAATAAAGAGACATTTAGTCACTTGTGCAAAATAAGACAACAGGATAAGTGCAGACATTTTGGTTAATAATAACCAGGTACTTACTGGCACTTACTGATACGGTGGTTCCCTTCCCAATGGTCAGCCTATTTCCTGCCCGATAGGCACAGTGAGACAAGGCCCTGCAAACACCTCATGGACCTGCTGACTCATCCCACCCTGGTTACAGCTATAAACAATGGAAAACTGTATGCTGTCCTGGCCCTCGATAAGGAAATCTAGGGGTGTTCAGTGTTTGGGTAGGCAACAACAAAGCTCTGTAATTTTAGTGAGAGTGGTGGGTAGGTGGGGACATTTCCTCTACCCACTCATTAACTAGCCACTGAACACCTCGGATGGTAAGGCTTGGCTCTAGGCACCGGGGAGACAGTGGAAAACAGCTTGGACTCAGTCCCTGTCCTCATGGTGCTTACAGTCTGGGGGAAGATGAACAATAAACAAATACATTGATAATATGATGTCAAAGTATGAAAAGTACATTAAAAAAAAAAAGAATCAAGCTGGGAAGGGGACAGGGAGCAATCAGGGGAAGATGTGTTTGGTGACCTGTTCTATCAGCCAGTCAGGGAAGGCCTCTCCGAGAGGAGGCCATGGGTAAACTGAGGTCCAGGCAGGGAGGAGGTAATCATCACCCCTATTTACAGATAAGCAAATGAAGGGCCTGAAGATCAAAGGCTGGCTCCAAATCCTCCAGCATGTCAACAACGGACACTCAGATCAGGCCTTCTCCCTGCTAAAGTACTAAACCAAGTTCTGCATAAATTCCTGGTTAGAAAAGACAAAGTGAGTCAGAGGTTCTTCCAAACTGCTTTGGCAGGTTACCTGAGAATTGGAAGTTGTGGCACTGGCCACTGAGGGCATTGAGGTTGAGAGAGGAAGCCGAAAGGAAGAGAAGGTGATGGCATCTCAGAGTGGGTTTCTCTGATAGAGCTGGATGCTGCACTGAGGGGACTTCTTTCATTCAGCAAAAAATGCAAACAGTTACCTATAGTGAGAGCAGAATGAGCTCTTACATTTAGGAGGGGGAGGGTGTGGACAGTGCTCTACTCCCCACAAAATCTGGATAAATCAAGGACACTTGACAGTCCACTTAGATTTCCAAGAAACCTTGCTACTTGTCTCAAAAAGTAATAGAACTAAGAATTCATGGCAATACTTACTAAGAGCCACCTTTAAAATGGTCCCCCTTCCAAAAACCAGCTTCTGGGCACTTGAAAATCCCACAGTGATCTATTGTACCACAAAAACCAAAGGGTGCTTCACTTTCAAGCACAGCACTTCTTCCAGGGTTCTCTGACTTGGTTGAGACCCAGTCTAACACTAAGCACATATTTAGGTAAACTGAAGAAAATCTTACACTTATATACTCTTTGTATTGGTAGGAAATCTCAGAAGCCGTTTATGCAAAGCTCCCAACCCCACATATTTCTCCCTCAGACTATCTCAGATGGGTCCAGGTCAGGTCTGGTCACTGGTCCCCACGTTCCCTGTTTTCATAATTAGAAAGGTCCACCTTATATCCAAATTCAACCCTGTTTCTGCCATAGCCAAAGACTATTAAGCTTTCACACCCTCAAATTTACCTTACAGGGAATTTTTCATAAAAACTTGACTTTTAATAAATCACGAATCATCTGACCACCTGTAGTTTTAAAAGAGGTTTCACATATATCATCTCTTTTGAGTCTCATGAGATCCCTTGAGCTGGGCAGGGCTGGAAATACAATCTCCAGGTTATGGATGAAGAACTGAGGCTTAGGAGTTTAAATGATCTTCCTGTGGCCACATAGCTGGCAAGTGTCTGAGCTGGGACCCACACTGTCTTTGGCTCCTAGTTGAATACCTTAATGATTTATTTTGTACACCTTTGTGTACTGATCATATCACCTTGCTTTTCAAGTACCCTTCCCTTCCTTATTCCCTTCTCCAGTAAAAAAGACATTGTGAACAACAAAAACAACAACCTCCCCCCATTGCCAACAAAATAAAACAACACCAAAAACCCAGCCTCCTTTTCAAAGCAGTGTCTTTGAACTAATCCCCATACTCTCTCTGTGAGCTGGGAGATAAGGATTACCAATATTTCAGTTGCATTAATTGGGAAAAATGAGGTCCAGAGGAGATAAATCAGAATGATGTTTATAAAGGCTGCTATAGACAGTGATATATTGAACCTTGGAAAACGTGGATCCTTGCCTTGCTATCGTGACCACGTTCAAAGCACTTAACCACTTTGAGTACAGGGCATCACCCTCTCCACCCTCCTCAGCCTCTTGGGACAATCAGGAATATGCCTGTATTATTTTTTCCCTTCTTTTAAGAAAGCATATTCTAGAAAACATCAAGATAACAATATCTTTTGTCTACACAGAATTTGTACAATATACATGCTTATGCACAAGAGCAACCCTAAACATATTGAGGCAACTTTGAGACATTCATTTGGACCAACACAGCACAATCAATTAAAAATTGAAAACTAGGTTCATATTTCAATGTTGGAAACAGAATTGGGGCTCAGGTACTCACTGGGCTTGACTTGTACCCTGGTGCCTCTTCCGAAGGTTAGAATGCTGCCTGCACTGTTGGTCACACGGTGGTTTGAGGCCCAGCAAAAACCACAGGGACCAAGGAAGTCACACTTGGTAAATGTGTGACAAAGGACATTTTCTCTGACTGTAGCAGAGTGTAGGTTGTTGCAATGCTCAGAATAATCCTGTATCTAAGCACCCATTTCATAGAGCTGGAATGCTTCTAAGTGTGCACTGTTTGTGTCTAACTCATTCATATATTTACTCAGTTCCCTGCTTTGGTTGTTTGGACCTGGCTTGCTGAGTGAAGATAATGGCTCTCAACCGTAACCTCATTCAGGGACCTGTGTGACAATTTTTAACTAACAAAGGATTTGAGAAGTCCATGGAGCTCTTGGGACGTTCAGGGTCAGGCTGTTCATACATTCAGAGCACAAATGCTGAATGAACACATTCATATACACACAGGCACACACTTGCTAACAGGGTTTCTCCACCCAATTTAGCATCCAGGGAAGGCCCCAAGGAGAGAAGGGATGCTTTCGTCCAGGGTCCATCAGGCCTTCCCAGCTGCCGAGCCTTTCTTCAGATCCAAACTCCCTTCAGCTATTCTAGAGCCCATATCGTGGTGAGGCCAGCACCAAGGAAGGGGTGAAGAGGCTTCATTGGGAAAGAAAAGACTATTCCTCAGGTCCCTAAAGTTTACAGAGTACAATGGAGAGGTTATTCTGCATAAGAAATGAGTACAGCAATTGACAAAGCCTCTGATAGGTAGATCGCCAAAAATCACAGGACCCAAGAAAAATAAACTGTGTAAACCCATGGTACAATATGGCTTACCCAGCCTGGGTAGAGGGCCATAACCTTCCTCACATGTTGGGTGTGGACCAGAGTGGGTGTTCTGGATGTCACACAGGCTCTTGTGGGGCTGCCCTTGCCTTGGCCTTTGGTGGGGATGACCATAGCCTCCACTGAGCTTTTTCCTAGATTCTTGGATCCCTGAAAGGGCCCCTAGGTCATCGTGATCCATCCCTCTCCTTCCCCATCCTAGTCTACCAACGAAGGGGTTCTCCCAGGATGGGCAATACACATATCCCCTTAGTCACAAGACTAAAGGAGCTCATCCATCTCCCTTCTCAATTGCTTCACAGCAATGTTTCCCTGGAGTAGAAAATGATGCACTCACCAGGCCATACAGTCAGCTGAGTTCCTCTTCCAAAGTACAGCCTCCCCAGAGCTGAGCCTCTGTCGGCACAGTGCTGGCCTCCTTTACAGGAACCTAGTCCTAAGGTTCCCCATATTCTATTTCCCCTGCCCAGGGCTACAGGGTTGAAAATTCACCTTCATCCTCTTTAAGTGGCTTTAAACTTTTTCTTGTGCAGCCAGCAGTCCAGGCTGGGCAGTCAGACCTCAGAGGCTATAACTCAAGGGACAAATGGTCTGTGGCAAAAATAGTCTTCCCACTTTCAGAGTCCCCTCCCATCAAAAAGCAATCATATGTCCTTTTGAGAGTGTTTAAATTGGAAGGAACTTAGCTTCCATGGCCTTCTCTTCCCTATATAAAAGGCTGCTCACTTACTAGGATTGACATTATGTTTGGCTCCCTCTCCAAAGGTGAATTTGTGAAAACTTTGATAGACCAGCCCCATCCTCTGCAAAATCACCCCCTTTTCCTCATTCAGCCTCTGGTCCTCCCTCCAGGCCTCCCCTTTATCCTTTCTTTCTTATTTTCTCCTTTCATTTCCTTTTCTTTTCCTATTTTATGGCACTGGGAAATCATATACCTCCATCGTCTAGGTCTAAAAACCCCAAGTAGACTTTAGAGCATGAATAATTTGATGACCTATTTCTTTGGTTATCAAAATAATACAAATAGAATAAATAGGTCTGAGCCCATCATTTCATCCTCTAGGCTTAAGTCATAAGATTTTAGCACTTAGAGCTGAAAGGGAGCCCAGAGATGATTCGGTTCAATATCTGAAACTGCATGGAAATCCCTTCCAGAGTCCTGATGGTTTGCCTTAAGGATCCAGCATGAAGACTTCCAAGGAAGAGAAGTTCAAATGGTTCAAAATTTTTTATAGAAGGCTGGGACACATCTGATGTCATCCACTGGTTTTGATTTTGCCTTCTGTTCTAACCTCATCTCCAAAGCAGTTCTTCAAATATTGAAGAATTCTCTCTCTTCTTAAAACTAGGGAACCTGAGATAATTTTAGATAGCTGGGTTTTTATCTGACCATGACACCTTTGCACTCAACAAATGTATCATTGTGAAGGTGTATTTGGGCTGTCAAGTCATTTTGGGGTGGAAGGGGTGGGGAGTGAGGGAGACAAGGAAGGTGGAAAGATTATGACCCTAAAGCAAACTGGGAAAACTTTCTGGAATTTAGTTATTGACCATTGCACTTTCCAGGTGAACTTGCTCATAAACCCACCCTCCAGTCTGTTTGAAATTATTCTGGCTTTTTCCTTCTTACTTACTTGCTCTTACAGTTACTGTGGTCCCTGCTCCAAAGCTGAGCTTGAAGTTATCAGAACCACAGTGCTTTGTCTTCCTACACAAACCTTGTCAAGACTGTGGCTAGGAGAGTAGCTGGAGAGACAAGCACACCAGCTTCTGGCCTAGGCCTGCCCCTCACATGTATGATCCTCAAGCAAATATTTTAACCTCTTCACAGTTGTTTTTAATTTTTACACAGTTTCCTCTTCTGTGAATGAGGGGATAATAGTATACATCCCAAAGGGTGGTTATGAGGACTAAGTGAATTAAGGCAGGAGAGGTATTTAGCACAGTGCTTTGCACAAGTGTTCAAAAAATGTTAGTTATTAGACTATTATCAAGAATAATTTTTACCATATTTAAAAAATGCATATTATTTTAATTTGTCATGTCTCCTCTCCCTAAAGTCCCGGACATTCCTAGGTATTTTAAATTATATCCAAATGCTCTGTTGTCAACCTGTAAAAGTAGCAATAATTAAACTTCAGGAATTTTCCCTGTAGAAGACACCATTCCTGGAGCATGATTGGTAGTCTCAGCATGTTTACTGACTCATAGGATTAGTTTACTACATTGTATCTTGGTTCAAAAGAATATGAACAAGGAATGGTAAAATGTTATGGGTGGGGACCCCAAATCCAACATAAGAGAACTAAAAACAAATGCAGAATGATAAGAAGAATTTGGTATAAGGAGTTGGTGACTTTTTCTTGTAGGCAACCATCACTTACTTGGCTTTACAATGAGTCTGGTCCCAGATCCGAAGAAAAATCTGCCAGAGTTGTGCACTGTGTTTGCTTTCATTACAAAAAGTCCCCTGGGGCTTCCTGAAAGGGACTGTGCTATCCAGAGATGAGTGTGCTCTCAGTGGGTCCCCAGGCCAAAACTAACCCGACCCCACCAGTTCTTTGCAATTTCCCTAGAAAATTCGAGAACCAAAGTGAGGAATCTGCTGAGATGACACATTCATTATCACAGACAGGCAAGATAAGGGCAACTGATTTTCTTCAGTGGTTTTATCGATTTCTTTTCTTTAGTTTTCTGCCTGGGTTCATCCTTGTCTCCTCTGTGTTCCATACACAACATTTGAAGCAACGACACAGCAAGTAAATGCTTTTGATCTTTTTTTCCCCCTCTTTCTCTAATTGTAAATGAAAATTCTCCTCAAGTGTGCTTGTCTGGGAGGAAAACCCTTATTCTGCCTTTAGTTCCAGGGTTATCTGGAAACTTCTCTTCCTTACTCTGTACCTGGGCCTGTATTGTGTTGGCAACTAGACCTGAGCTTCTCTTAATGACATCCTGAACTACACCAACTACTAGTTTTACTCTGTACATGTACATGTAACAAGGCCACTATGTCCTATCTGACAAGGTACCTACAACACACAACCAAATTTACTGTAACATCTACATCGACATCTCCCCCACCCCAGCCCCCACAATGCAATTATATGCTTTGGACTTTTTTTTGCTTCCTGCCTGCATGGTCTCTTCAGAGGGAGAAAAAAGGCTGTAGTGCTGGTTGTCATTTGCAAGTCTAGATGAAATATTATTTATGGACAAAATATTTTGCTGACAATTTCAAGAAAAGAGAAACCTTAGTGCCAATATTTAAACACCCACACGATTTGGATTTAAACAAATCTCAACAAATGAACACAGTTATGAGAAAGAAAATAGAGGTGACTTCAGTCTAAGCCAAGTAATTATAATACTTATGCAGTTTTGGAGGGCAAGGGGCTTACTTGTTCTCACTTGTAGAAATGATAAGCAATTCATTACAGGAATGCTTAGCTGGAAGGGCACCAGAGAGCTATAGAAATAGAGCCTATTTAAATATCTTAAATAGGCACCTTTGTGTTTAGCAACTTCAAGACTAAAAATATAGCTGGCCAACTAAACTTGGTTTAAGATAGTTCCTGGTAAAACCATCTTGGAGCATTTGGTCTGGTCCTAGTGCAAATATTAAGAGAGGTAGAGGTTTCCTTTATGGAATTTGCTATTGAGCAATTCTTCTAGGTTAGGATGGTTTCTTTCCTCATTTCCATTTACTCCTTTCCCAAACTTAGCTTCTCTTCCTCTTTTTAGTCTTTCATAAATAATTCTCTTCTCATTTTACCCTTCCAAGTATGCATTGTTGGTGACTATTCCCCACTCTCCACCCCAGGCCAATTAAGTTGCATATACATGCAGTATACATTTAGAGATTAATAAATCAGTGCAAATAGTATTTAATTGTGGAGGCCTACCGGGAACTACTGTCAACTGGGTCCCAGATCCAAAAGTCGGTTTCCGGCCTGAACCATAAGTTACACTGTGATATGTCCAACAACAAAAACCAGATCAAATAGGCAGGCTGGCAGAGCACAGGGTACGGAGGAGGCAGATTCTCTATGGATTAGGCCTGAATTGTTGGTCAAGCTAGGCTTGGCCTGTCTACAAATCCTAAATAAATCCTTTTTTGACTTTAAAAATCCCATTTTCTTCTAGGGAAACTTTTCCTTCCACTTTCCATTACAGAGTTCTAAGAATCAAATGTATGCTTTCAAAATATATAGGGCAAGGGCTCTCTGATTTTAGCTGTTAAACCAGTTGTCCACATCTTTTAATCTAAAAAGACTCAAAGCCCAGGACTGAGAATATTTCTCCTCCACCGTGAGCATCTATGGATTAAGCCATCAGGAAACTGTCCAAATCCTTGAGTCTTCCTTAGACTGAGCCTACAGAATCTATATAAGGTATAGAGCTGGTGTTATCCCATTAGTTTGGCCACTAGCTTGATACTGATAATTTTATAATCATCAATTTATCAAGGCAATTGCTAGTTTTCCACGTTACTTTGAGCCACTTCCTTTCTCGTGACTGAAGAGGTATCTATGTTGATTTAGTGGCTAAAGGATTTTCAACTGCAACAAAAATCAATTGTAATATTTGCTGAGGCACTGAGGATGGTACAAAAGGGTCATG
The DNA here is from genome assembly GCF_015220235.1 of Choloepus didactylus. Lineage (NCBI taxonomy): Eukaryota > Metazoa > Chordata > Mammalia > Pilosa > Megalonychidae > Choloepus > Choloepus didactylus. Next base: position 156,663,867 of record NC_051310.1, on the reverse strand, counting down.
CCCAAGAGGGATCAGGTGCGGGTCGGTATACTGGAGGGAACAAATGGGATTCACCCCCCAGAACGTAAGTGCCCCGAGGGCAAATACTGTGCTGTGTTCCCTGCTGGATCCCTTGTCTGAGGACAGAGCCTAGCACAGAGATGTTGCACAAAAAAACATTCGTAGGATGAATACTGCTGACCCCTCAAACTTCAGGTCGGAAAATTAATGATAGAGACAGTTTGGAAAGCTGGAGATGTAAGTTCTAGTCCTTGCTTGGTCATTAGCTGGTCATGAGGCCATGACCAGTCTCTTCCCTGGGCCTTGGGTTTCCTCACAAATGGAGACAGTCCGAGAGGATGATTTCAAGAGTTCTCTCAGCTCCCCAAGCCTACGTTTTACAAATTTTTGGCCTAAAGTCTCAGAAATGGAATATGTCCCAAGGTACTCATGAATGAACTTCTATTTTAGTGATTTTTCAGACTTTGGGAGATACTGATCACATTTATGTTGGTCAATGTCTACTATTTACAAAGTTCCTTCTATAAGTGAGCATTATCTTAGCCAAAGAGAATAGTGCCTTTGAGGGCTTGTTACGGAATATGAAATCTTGCTACTGACTCTTGCACAAAGCCAGGCCTATGGGTCCTTGCCAAAACCCCAGTGGTCAGTCCCACCACAAATATTCTGGGAGCAATTCCCAGAGACAGCCCAACATGGCCCATTTTGCACCCAGATGCCAGACCCTTTTGGCTTTCTTCTATTCGACACACAACCACCCTTGTAAACATTCTTCATATAGTGTATAATTGCGTCTAAATCAGCCCTTAATCCACAAACACTACTTAATCTAGGGATACAATTTTGTACTTACTGGGCTTCACAGATAACTTGGTTCCCTGTCCGAAGATAAGCTTTCCTCCCTGGTTATTATTCGCACTGTGTTACATATCCTGTCAAAAACACATCCAATCTGCCTGCACACATTTCTAATCCTCCACCCCTCAAATCCACAGCAGATCTCTCCCACTCAGCAGCATGAATCACGACTAACCTTCTTATTGTAATTTTTTTTTTCTTACAAAGGGAATGAGGGTAGTCACATGCAGCATGAAGAATAATGAGAATCCCTGTTTATCCAAAAATGTTTCTGTTTAACACCAAATGGACCTCTCATCTTTGTTTAGTCCTCCAGGTACTGCTGTTTAGGGAAACGGCTTCCTCTCAAATGTGATTCTCCCAGTTTCAGCTAGACATACTCGGCACACGGGGGTTAAAATTAAGAGCAGGTGAGGCCCAAGGGGATCGGGCTTACCTGGGACGACCACAACTCGGGTTCCTGCTCCAAAATTCAATTTCCCCCAGCCGTCAGTTGTCACACTGTGACAAACACCTCTACAAAATGGCTTCCCCACAGAAGACAGCTGCTAAATGAAGACAAACTGCAGAGGGGGAAACAATCTTGCTATGAAATGAGGTAACTGCATGAAACGAGATATAAGCTTTTCCTCCCCTTCTCTTCTAATTTCTTTTCTTTCAAGATACAGAGGATGATGTATCCTCCTGGGCAGGAGGGCCAGAAAGTGGGCTGCTTGGGCTGATGAGCCAGGCATCCTGCCTCCAGACTCTGCAGTGTAAAAACCCACCACGTCTAGGACTCTGCCTGTTTCCAAACCCAGCCCTCAACACCAATACAGCTGATTACAACTGCTACCTTGCTAAATAACCTGGTGTTTCGAATTCCCGAGGCCAGTGGAGAACCTGTTTTCGGATCCCTGGGTTCTGATCCTGATGGAAGTATATTAATCACTGGCTCTGCTTGCTTCAGTTCTTAAATCTAGCACATTGGAGTCTCCTTCTAAGGGGGACCCTGCCATCAGGTGGTTTTATTTACTGGAAGTCTGACACAGTGGACCCCAAGGCCTGTTATCTGTGGGGCCCTGGTGGATTTCTTCCCCTCCACACCTCCCAAGGCCCCCTCAAGGATGAGGAAGACATCCAGGTACTGGACGTTGGTCTGTTCAGCCCCTTCAATGGCCTTCTGACTTGGGGTGGCCCCTGTGGAAGACAGCCGGCCTTCCTGTCTGAGATAATCGTATTCAGCGTACAATTCAAATTACATGCCACTTACTTGGCTTGACAAGCAGCCTTGTCCCCTTCCCAAAGATAAAGGGAAAGCTTTGTCCTTTCGCACAGTGGTTATCTCAGCATCAAAAACCTGCCAGCTCAGCACACACCTCCCTTCCCCCTCCAAGCTCTCCTGAGAAGGGAGACCTCCCATGTGTTTCCTCCAGTGTTATCCGTGCAAGTCTGTGATTTTCCTCCCTGAATACAGGAACCTCCCCATTCCTTACTGCCCTCCGTTTCTGCCCCTAACTCCCTTGTCTACCTCCCTCTCCATCGCAGCTCCTGAGGTCACAAGCCCCTCCAGCTAACTCCCAAGCTGAGGCCGGGATGACTGTTTTCCTTACTTCCCTGTACTTACAGGGCAGCACCGACAATCTGGTTCCAGAACCGAAGATCAGACCCTGGCCATAGCTATTCCCACAGTGTTTCTGGGCTCAGCAAAAAACCCCTAGCACTTCCTCCCCACATGCCAGGGCATCTCAACAGCACAAACGACCCAGGGCTCGTGCGTTTGGTTTTAGGGTGAAAAAGCCAGCCTGTCTGTCCTGAGAACAAAGGGAGTTACGGACACTCCAGGCAAAGTTTCCAGAACTTAGCCCAGCAAGCCCCTGTGTCCCAGAGGACGTAGCTCTGCATTAAATGAGCCAGAGTCTTTTCAAGGAGAGAGGCTCTGGGGGCTGGGAAGAGGCTTAAAGAGCCTCTCTCATTTCTCCCCCTGCCTTGAGGCAAGGCTGCATTTCAATCACCCTTGATAGGAAGGTGTCTATCTCCTTTCAAAAACCCTCTAGACAAAGTGCTCTGGCAACCACTCCTGACAGCTCATTTTCACTGTTCAAAAACCTATTAGGAAGGTTTTTCCACTAACCTAACTCCCTTCCCCTTGCAGTATTAGCCTCATCCTGCAGTCCGGATCCTGGTGGAACTGGAGGACAGAGGCCCCCCAGCTTCTGTTTAATGCATGCTTTCCCAGATTCAGATACACGACTCAATTCCCACCTTACTCTTCACCTCTTTTCTTCAAAACCAACTGCCCAGTTTGTCTCCATCGACTGTACTGATCCTCCAACTCCAGGTTTGCGAGTTTCATTTTGGGGGTATTTTTAGGTGCCATATTTCTCATAAGCTTCATTACCCAGAAGAGTGGAAGGGCAATTTGGGGACAGGTTGCTCTTCCTTGTGAAGTTTCCATTCTCTCTCCATCCCTGTCCCTCCACATGGGGAACCTGTCTCATAGGAAGGTACTCAGGCCCCTTTGGAGGAGACCCCCTGGGGGCAGCTTGGTGACAAGGTGGTGCAAGATCGTGGCTTTGGTAACACTCACCTAGCAGCAGTGTGAGCTGCGTTCTCTCTCCAAGGGTTGTGTGTAGCTTTGAGACCCAGAGCCATGCAGCTTTCTGCAGAAATTCTCCCCAGCCTCTGACACTTGGATGATTTTGTATTTAAATTAGCCAGGATTCTTTCTATTTCCATTTAGACACTTTCAAATCCCAGGTGAAGAATTTCATAGAAGAGGCTGACATTCTCCATCCAACCCCCTCACCCCCATTCCAGCTCTTTTCCTGATGCATGACAGAGTTTGACAGAAGAGCCTGAGGGGCAAAATGAAAGCTCAACTTTGTGTTGGAGATGATATTTATCATTATTATTAATAGCTAGGGTTTATCTAGCTCTTTTCATGTTCTTGGCACTATGCTAAATAACTTTAGCTGTGTTATTTCATTTACTCCTTACAACTCAACAAGGCAGGTGTATTTTTATTCTCACTTTATGATTGGGGAAACCAAGGCTCAGAGAGGTTAAGTAACTAGCCGAAGATCACACAGCTAGTGAAGTAGAGCCGGGTCTTGAATTCAGGTTTTTCTGTCTCCAAAACTCATGTTATACTGCCTAATCCCTAATTAGGGGTTCAAAATGTCCAGAGGGGACACATGGAATTTCAGAGGTGCTGCAGAAGTTGTCTCAGGGCTGGAGCCTCACATTTTGAAATTTTGTTCTCAATTTAGAGGCCAAAAATTCAACTGGTTCTTGTTAAACAATGAATGAAACTGCAGCAGGAAGGATAAAGGTTAGATGTGAGGAAGTACTTTCTGGCAAGAAGTGTTGCTTCATTTTGGAATTGATTACAGAGAGATGTTCAGGAATGCCTTGCCCTAGACCATCGGATGGAGCCAGATCACATCCCATTTGGTCAGGGAGCCTGCACAGAAGCCCGGCTAGGGGTGGTGGGGGACTGGGAGCCCTACGGAGGTTCTTTCTGGCATCCTCTTAGGCTCCATTATTGTTTATATCTCTATTTCTTTGAAAATGTTGTGTATGCTCCCGAGAGCCCCTCAGCATGAGCTAGTAGAGCAAGTGTGTGTGTGTGTGTGTGTGTGTGCACTCACATCTCAACTTAAGGAAGAAAACAACTCTATTTGCCCTGGGGAAGGAACATTAATAAAGAGCCCAAACAGATGCACAGGATTAAAGTATTTTTCAAACTAATGATTTGATTGATTGCCCCTAAAGGCCCAGCCAAAGAAGAACACAACTTACTTGGCTTCACAATGAGCGTGGTCCCTTTCCCAAAGGTTAGTCTGCCTGCATTGGTGTTACACAGTGTTCAACACTATTGCGATAACCTTGACTGGTGCTTCTAGGAAGACAGGTGGAGGTGGCGGAGGCAAGCAGGGAAACAAAACCTGAAATGACTGCCTGTGGCCAAAACAGACTCCACATAATTAGGTTAAAGCATGTGATGAATATGAATGACTAGCAACTTCCCAGCCCGGTTCTCTTGGCCGTAATTTCCTTTAAAAGAATGGGCCTTGGCAGGAGCACCTCCTGGGAAATTCACTCAAAGCGGCTACTGCTTGGTCTCCTGGGATCTAGCCTTGTTTGTTACTCCTGCAGGCTGTTTGTCTATTTTCATCCAATTCCTGCCATTCCCCCTACTTGCCCTGGACTTTTCTCCTCGTGGAGGTTCACATATTTTCTCAGGGAGAGACTACATGGATATGAAAAGTCCAAGTACAATGCTCCTGGGAATATGTGCATTAATAACCTTGTTTTCCAACTAGTATCACAAACCACCCAACACAAACCAAGCAAAGAAAACACCACCTGTGTTTTGACAGCTTCTGCATGATGGAAGATGGGCTTCTTGGGAAGAATGATTAGCCAGAAAGAAGAACTTACTTGGTGTGACCGAGAGTTTTGTGCCCTTCCCGAAGGTGAGTTGGTAACCCCCAGACCCAGAGTATGCACAGGGTTTCCTTTCTTTGCAAAAACCCCACAGACGCTGAGAAAATCAAACCACTTAGGGCACAGGAGCGGCACTGACAACAGTTCAAACTGAAACAATAACCAGACAACGGGCAAAGAGAAGGGCTGTTACTGAGGCTTGCCACAAAGGAGAACTTCCCTTCTAGTCCTATAGAGACTTGGCTGGACTTCTGGTCATCTGGTCCATCATCCTGCCTTCAGGCAGGGTGTTCTCTGACCAAAGACCTGTCCAGCCTTTAAGAGCTCCAGGGAAGGTGGCTCTCCTTTGCCAACAGCCCTTGCATTCCAGCAATTGTTCCTTATATCTAACTGAAATCCTGCAAGCTGCAGTCTGAGAGCCCTGAACCTCTCCAGCATCCCTCCTTGGAGACAGGGGATTTCACATCAACGTATTCCAAACAGAAACCTATCACACACACCAAATCAGCCACAATGATCACATCTGATATTGTAGGAAGAGGAAGGTTTATCTGTAATTAGAATTGTAAACAATGAGAAAATTTATGTATTCCTTAGGCAAGTTAAAAGTAGTAATAACATTAAATAGAAACCACAATGTATTTAAAAACAGCTCTTCGATCTCAGGACAGCCTTTCCATGCTTCCCCAGGCCCAGGAGTCTCAAGTTGTCTACCTTAGGGTTTGGGTTTCCTGGGACCAAAGGAGGGAAGCCTGGGACAGGATGTGGAGTCAGAAAAACCTGGAGATGCTGAGGCCAGGGTGAGGCCCAGGGCCCAACTCTGTGCTGGCCCATGATTGTCCAGTTGGCTGCTGAGTTATGCCAGAGTAACTTGTTCATTTTTCTGCTCAGCACTAACTTCCTGGCTCTTGACAGAACCCCTTGGGGGCAAAGTATCCCCAGGTACTCCTGGGTACACTGACAAATCATTTAAGGGAAGAAGCCATTGCTGATCAAAATTAGGGACTGCCAGGAATACTTACCTGAAATCACAGAAAGTCTTGTGCCTTTTCCAAAAACAATTTGCCTGCCTCCTGAATTCCCACAGTGATGGCCTCTATAACAAAAACCCTGAATGCCTGGCCCAATGTTTTCCCTGGACCTTTCCTTTTGTTGACCCTCTTTCCTGTTAGAAATACCCAGAAATCTCCTCACTAAGCATAGTTTTTATTTTCAATTAGTACATTTTGGTCTCCTTCTCCAGGATCCTGGGCACAAAGTATAGTATAAATAAGATGTCCCTGCCTTTGCCTGTCTACCCTGCTGATAAGGTAAGAGACTCGATACATGGAGCTGTGGCCCAAGAATGCATTTCTGAACTGTCCGCAAACTTCCAGTTTATTGTTAGCCTGTAAAAAATATTCCAAAGGAAACTCCCACTTCTGGCCTCATAATGAATTCTTTATTGTGCTAGAAATAAAAAGGAGTGGTCACTTCTCCTAAATGAAGGAAAGGATTTGGAAAAGGATTTGGAAAATAACAGAGTGAGAAGGCTTAACACGAAAAGCTGTTCTTGGCCGACAAACCGTCTTTGTTGCCTCTGGTGTTAAAGGAGACTTAAAAAAAAATATTTTCCACCCATCCCTGGAACAAGGGAAATGAGAAGGCTTGGGGGCATTAGAGCCAAGAACATCAGCTGAGGCCAAACAGAGAAAAAGTGGGTCCTTTTATGAAAGGTGGAAGCAGAGGGGTCATAGATAGACTGGGGTCATTTCCAAAATCAATTTAGTTGGAGCCAGAAATCAGACAGTTTAAAAGTATGTTCAAAGTCTACTGGGGGTTAAGCCTGGGAGGAGAGACTTGAAGATGAATGCTGGACAAAGTTTCATGAGTTTTTACTCTTCATAATATTCAAACAGTGAAAAGATTATTGATATTTAGGCAGCAGGACACCAGCAGCAACCTTCCCAGCTCTAGAGGGCAAGAACTTAGTATTTGGCTAAGCTGTGGAAATGCTGAAGACCAGGTCTCTCCACGGGCTCAGGACCTAGAGGCTTTCCCATGTCTTAGAGCCCAGATACTTTTCCCACCCAACACCAAAAACAATTGACTCAATGGGAGTCAGTATCAGAAAATCACATTAACAGCACTTACTAGGGAGAATATGAAGTTGAGTCCCTTTTCCAAAGATGATTTTGTTAGCAGTTTGTTCACACTGTGATTGGGACCATAGCATAAACCTCTCATGACTCTTTTCAGGAAAGCCACACATCCTTTGATGGATATTTCACCTTCATGGGACTTAGAGATTCCCACATTGCCTCCTTTACTATAATAAAGAGACCTCATTATCTGTTCAGCCATCTTTCTCTGTGTTTCCTGGTTGTTTTGCTTGAATTTTATGCTGCTTACTGCAAATGCACACAGAGGAAATTGAATGACCTTATTTGACACTGAGAGTGAATTAAAAAAGCAACAATTCCAAAAACTCCTTTCTGATTTCAAACACAATTCTGTTATGCTACCACAGGCAAAAAATGGTGGGGCAGACAGCCATTGAGCTAGAAATCCATTCTTCAAAGCCCAAACAAGGACAGGAGCAGGGATGGGTGGCTTCAAACATACATCTGGGTTTCCACTTGAGATGGCTCTGAGCCCTAAGTTCTTGAGTAGCCATTTGACCAAACCCTGAGGATGACTCACTTCAGGTCAAGCACACATTTGCTGTGCTCATATGGCCCTGCCCTTGCTGGGGTAGTGAGGATCACATTTTGGTCCAGAAGGATTCCAGCCTTTTGGGAAATTTTCTCCTTTCACAGCCCAAGGAAGTCATCAGACCTCCAAGAGACATAAATTTATGCCATTACCACCCACCCTGACTGGTTCCTTGTTTGACTCATAAAGAACCAAGCCTCAGAGTCTGCTTCTCATACCTGAATCTTTATCAAAAGTCATTAAAAAAAGATTAGCATAGGTTGGCTATTTTTACTAAGATCCATAATAAACTTATGGAGACATCTAGCCCATTTCCTGGTCTTTGGGAATTTCCCAGAGATAAACCATTAAAAAATAGCCTATTATTTTAAAGCTCCTTGGATTGGTCATTCCATAATCTCAACTCTAACAAAACTATTGTACAGTTTAACAACCTGGTTAGTTGTTAGTCAACTTGACAACACTTGCCACTTACTGTTATTTTTTTGACTGACATTCAGATGGGTCCTGCTGTCCCCAAAATGGCAGTGTGGAGAAGCTGACACCCAGGGGGCACCCCAGGAATACCAGGCATCTGAATGTCTCACTTCCCTCCTCCTCAAGGTGGTATGTTTAAAGTTTTACTCTCCGTGGAGGAATTGATCATTAAACAAAAATTCTGCCCTCATGCCTGCCATTTTTTTTTCACTACAAATTTCCTTTCTGGTGCTTATAAAGCCATCTGGGATCATGGATTCATTTCTGAATTATTTTTTCCCTTGCATTGAATAATGAAGCTGTTTTTTTTTTTTTTTTTTTTGTGAAATTTGACATGTATATCCCAAATGAGGACATTTGTCAAAATGGGACAATGTTTGGATTTCCTATTCGATCTTTTAAAAGAAATATATCAGCAGGCATGAGAGACAAAGAAGGTACCTTATAAATGTTAGTAGCATTTACAATGAGATAGAGTCTCATTTTTAATAGAATGGAAGACAAGGTCTGTGGACAAAATCACAGTAAACACACAAATCATCACAGGACATAGTTTAAGAGAGACTGTGGCTGGAAATAACTCACGGCTCCAATCTCTCTTTGGAAGAAAGAAAGCTAAGCTACCATATTAAAGGTTATTTGGGATGGTCTCATTATTTTGCATCTGTTTATCCTTATTGCTCTATTCCCAACAATCATGAATGTTTCATGTATTTGCCAAAGTCATTTTTCAAAAGGTACAGTGGTTTACATATTAAATTAAACCTCCGCTAAATTCACAGAACTTATTTGTTTGGTCAAATATGAATAGAACATGACCACTTACTGGGCTTCACCACCAGCTGGGTTCCATTTCCAAAGAAGACTCTGGCATTATTATTCCCACAGCATTTCCTGCCTCTACTGAAACCCCTCTTCACGTTTCCCTACCTACTCAGGGTAGAGTAAAACCCAACCAAACACAGGGCACTGTGGGAAGGGGCAGTTGGACTCACCATGATTTTATTTTTTGTGTCTCTGGGAGAAAGCCTTTTATGATAGGAAGAAAACATTGGTTCTGCTACATCAGAGAAACCATTTCTTCTTTGAAAGGACCAAACTTAAGAGCTCTAAAAGACCTTTGGCTTAAGTCTACCAAAGTTGAATCAAATAATTTGTTAAAAACTCTTGCTCTCATACGTGCAAGTTCAGCCTTAGACACACAGATCTGAAGGGATGACACGTTCCTCTATCCATAGGAATGTTTTCCAGCCGCAGAGCCATCTGAACTCACACCTAGACCCTACCAAACTCCATGGTCCTGTCCCCCTACTCACAGGTCAAGAAGGTTCAAAGCTTTCTCACTGTGAATAGTGCCTATGTGGTAGAAAATATGGCTACCACAAACAAAGAAGCAAACAGTCCTATCTTTTCCTAAAGAAACTCCACCATTGACCCACACTGTTTCAGCCAGAAAAGGGCAGAGAGTTATGACAACCTCAAGAAAGCCCAGTCCTGAAATAAATGGAAGAAATGAACATTATCTGTTACAAAAATGATTGTATTCTAAAGGCAAGGATAAGGGCACCCAAGAGCTCCTTTATTACAAAGCCAGGTATCTGGAGAAAAGAGAGGAGTGAGCATTCAAACAGTGATACCAGGTCACCACTGATTTTCTTGGATAAAAATAGAGGTTAAGTGATAGAATTTTGAGGCTGGGGAAAGAAGGAGACTCGATTTCATTGCCAAATATGACTGTGACTTGTTGATTCCTGTGCTTGAAGAGGAAGAGTTCAAAACGGATTTTATTCTCTCTTCTCAGCCAGGGATCAGTAGGTGTGAAGAACAAACAAAAAGGACTCATTTGAGGGAAAATGCAAGGGGAAGCAAATATAGAAAATGTAGCTAACACGTTACATGGATCATAGATTTAATACTGAGCTAACCTACCCTAAGCCTCCTCTTCTCCCCACCCCACTCCTGGGTTAGTTTTGCCTGACTCCTCAGTAATCTCCCAGTTGAAGCTCTGGAGTTTCTTCTGGAAGAAAAATAAGATATTGGACCTAAAGAATAAGGTGCTTGGACCAGCTGACTCAGAATTGCATAAATCTGTCAGCAAAGGTTGTATCTACACAGGTAAATGTATGACCAGAACTGACAAATGTCCTGGAAATAGAGTACAAAGAAGAAAACAGCCTGCAGCATTTGGAGGAGAAAAGTTTTCCCACAGCAGTTTTTCTCCCTGAAGCTTATCTTAAAATGAGTACCATTTCCCCTTCCCTGACCGTGATGTGCCATCCAGGAGAATGGGAAATTTTGAGAGCCTGCCACAGCCTGGTTATAAGGGATGACAGTGGGGGAATAAAGCCAATCTCTAGCCTTTCTTTTTGCCAAAGGGCAGCTGTTACCTCCCACTTGCCCTGGACACAGAAGCCCCCTGACAGACCCCACTACTCACGTACTTGGCTTGACAGAAAGCAGAGTGCCAGTCCCAAAGGTGAGCTTGTTTGCAGCCCCCCCATAATTCACACAGCCCTCTAGAGACTTACAATAACCCTCAGGACAGGGCATGGCAGCATGGGATGAGAACAGCTTTTTGTTTTTTCAGGCTAAGCGCACCTCAGTGCTGCAAAAGCCTGTCTTCACCCTCTTCAGACTTCCAGGTATCCCTTCAGCCTTCATATTCCCCTGACATTTTCTGACCCTGCTTTTTGAGTTATGTCCTCATGGGGTTTGCTCTAAGGCCCAGAACCCTCAGGATTCACCAGCGAGGGAGCAGGAGCACTGCAAGCACAGGGCAGCAGCCCCAGGCAGGGATGTCGGGGTAGCAGTAGGCACATGTAACTTTCACTCACTGGTCTTTGACTATGGCTCTTGCCCTTTTCAGTGAATCTGCTCTTTCAATGGTGTGAGACTGGTCCATCCTTGGGAAGGAATTCTGATCACATCAGAGGGAATTAGTCCCTTTCTAACAACCTTGCTCTGTGCTCCGAGGGAATTAGTCAAGCATTATTCATTTGGGAAGCAACTGGAGCAAACAAGAGAGTTGATGGCTGACATGGCCTCTCACTAGGAGTGAACACCCCATTTGGGTCAAGTGCATTGCCTCCAGCAGCAGGATTGTTCTTAAAAATACAATTTGAATGCTACTCTTAGTCTGTTATTCATCTAGCATCTCCTCTTCTTTATAAGCACCTCTCTGAGACTTACCTGGTTTTACAATTAGCTTGGACCCAGAGCCCCAGATCAACTGATAGTTGCTATTCACACAGAAACAAAAACCTTAACAAAAACCTTCACTGTCCTTCGTAGGAGCCTATTAGAGATAAAGCCTAGATTAAAAAGTCCAGAGCAAAGCACATAAAACAATGTAGGAATATTGATGGTTGAAGATTATTTGCTCATTTAATTACATTCAATTCCCTTGCCCATTACAGATTCCAGGCACAGAAGATGAAATCGAATGACTAAACATCAAAAGTCAATGTGGGTCTCTCTGCATATAAGGAAAGCATAATATGTTCATAAACAGTTTTCAAATTGGAGTTGAACTCACTTCACCTTCCACGATATTTTAAATAAAAATGCAAAAGAGAGAAACAGATAATTTGTTTGGAGTCATAATGCATCTGATTCTCTAGTGTCTCATTTTCACTGCTGATATGATTTCAGTCAGCACCATGATGTTCACTTACAGATTAAACAGATTTGGTTTACAGAGGGTTTCTCTCTGTGTGAACCTGGCCCCAGGCAGCTAGAAGCATGGGAGGCTCCTAGAGAATGCAGGGCTGGGAAGGATGCTCTGTGGTACCTTTAGGATGGACCCCAACCGGCTTGGTTGTTTATAGGAGACACCTTTTAAAAATTGCTCCTTGGTTCCTGGTACTTACTTGGAAAGACTTGCAATCTGGTCCCAGCCCCGAAGATGAGCCTGTCACTGTTGTAGGACACAGTGACACCGGGGTCTACAAAAACCTCCTGAGCCCAGCAGGGCTTTCTCTTTTACCTAAGCCCCTCAGCATTTCCCCCGAGTCCTGGCACCAAACAACAACCAACAGCAAAGCAGATTTGGGGATACATTTAAAACACCAAGGCAATGAAATGGTCAGTTTTTGTTTTTGTTAAATGTCATCTCCCTGAAGTGCCTATGGCCTGCATTTACTTTGTTTCCAATTCACAAAAACAGTTCACCATAAGAAGAGGGAATCCCCAGCACGAATCTCAGTTCTGATTTTGTTAGTTTGACTTAAATTATTTAACTTGTCTGTGCCCCAGCTTTTCCATCTGTGAAATATGTTCCATGAGGTGTGACCCTGTTTACCTTATTAGAGAACGTGGTGGAAGATGATGGGGCTGCTGGTGGTGTGGTAGGTTACAACAGAAATGCATTTTGAATAACGTGGGGCAAAATGTACTTGTTAAAGCCAAGACTATTAACACGAACAAGCAAGGAATATGTTAGCTGAAGCTTGTCAAAATAACTAACAAAAATCTTTATTAATAAAAATATTAGTAAAAACTGAAGGAATGTATTTTTCCACACTCAAGTTAGTGGACATAACTACTTAACCTGCCAGAAGAGACAGACATGGAAAAGTTCAGCTGAATTCTGAGGTCCAAGTGCTGGGGGATAATCAGAAATGACTGTTTTCTCACAGCAAATGAATGAGCATAGGTCTGGTTACCATGACATGCTAATTTCCCTTTGCTGTCTGCAGCATTAAGTGAAATCAGTCACAGTTATTTTTAAAAATGAATTTGACTGTCTTAATGGCCAATCTGGCTGTGTGGGTAGACCCAGAAATTGTGTCCTTTCAGTGATTACCTGGAATGGGAAAAACAAAACAAAACAAAACAAAACTTCTCCATATGACTTCTGGACATACTAAGCCCCAGAAATGAGAAAAGACACACTTACGTGGTATAACAATCACTCGAGTGCCAGACCCAAAATGCGGCACACCTCCAGAGCCCATTTTCCACAATGGCTGACTCTACTACGAAAACCCTGCCACCCCTTCACAGTCAAAGGTCCTGGGTCCCAAGGTGGAAGCTAAAGTTCCCTAGGTGGGAGAGGTCTTGGACACATGGATCATGAAAGCCATGGCGCTCTTTATTCTGTGGCAGACCTTCCTTCCTGAGGCATTTCCTCATTCTGGGGTCCAGCTCCAGCCTTGAAGTGGGCATCCAATAGCCCATGGTGGCCACATCTACTTCGGCTCTGCTGGGATCCCCAATGCCCCAAAGCAGGAGTCCCTCAGGTCCCTGAGCCATTCAAGGATCACTCAAAGAGCTAAGAAACTCCTCAGAAATACAACTGACAGGTTAAGAGGCAGGGGCGGGGGTTCTGGGGATGGGGAGGCTAGTTGGGAATTCAAAGGAGAGAGAAAGGAGTAGACACAGAAGGAGTTAGAAATGTACAGAATAGGACCTGGAATGGAACGGTCTGAGAACAAACGAAAGAGGAATTGACACACACCAACATCTGATGTCAAAATTTGTCATGCTCTGTTTTTGTGAGAATACATAGGTTCTAGGGGAAAGAAATTTCCCTGACCTATTTAGTGCTGTTTTACCCCCAGTGACAACCTCTTGGGTGCAGCTGAGAGTCCCCATACGACAAGCGGAGACCACCTTCCTGTCTGATTTCTGTCTCTCAGAGCCATCCGACCAAATGTTCCATATAAGTGGGTGGGAACAGCAGCCACAAAAAGATACTCAGAATCTGTTTCTCTCTTTCTAATTAGGCTGTCAATCTGTTTAGCTAATAAGTCGTATAGTGTTTTAATCTCTTCCAAGGAAAGGAGTCATACAAATGCAAAATAGCGGCAGCAATAAGTCAAATTGCTTGCCGGGTATCTTTTCTTTGTGTAAAGAGTTGCTGTTTTAAGAGAAGGAAAACTTTCTGAGTGGAGAGGAGACAGACCAGGGAAAAACACAACAGCATTTGTTTTTATTAGGCTGAGTCTATACAGCACAAACTAAAACAGATCTGGCCATTATTTAGGTCGTGTGACAGTCAATTTAGCCAATTTTGAGCACAAAGTTTTTTCACGCAAGTACCTAAATATCCGCATCAGCTACTGACGTTAATCAAATTAACTGGTCAATTGTGCTGTATAGACACAAACTAAGATGAGACGGTTATTCTAAAAGGCTTACATTTTACAAACTTAACATGAAAGCTGGTCCACTATTTATACCCTGTGTCTTCATTTGGGCACTGCAATTGACATTTCCCTTTTTTTCTTGCAACACATGTCTTACATTTAGAGTCACAAAGGTAAGGGTGACCTTCTCCCTGGAGAGTCTTATCAGGTTCACACACCAAAGCTCATTTAGAAATTCATGAGGTGTCTGGGATGTGAGAGCATGGCCATTATGGATTAAAGGCCTTTTCTCAAGTGCCAAAGGACTTACCAGGAATAACAGCGAGTCTTGTTCCAGTCCCAAAGATGAGCTTGTTTGTCCCAGTAGTTGGCACAGTGTTTCTGCCCAGTACAAAAACACTTTCCTACTCTGATAAATTTCCTTCCTGTCTAAAGCTTACCAGGGGTATGCAAGACACATTTTGACTCCTACTTGGAGATGGCCTTTTAAAAACCATCCTATGGAAAGGGCTGTTTTCCATGCTTCTTAACCAAAATCCAAACCACCCACAGTCCAATTCCCCTTATTCTGCCCTCCCAATGGTTTTTTTTTTTGCAAACAAAAGCTTGCCATTCCCATGCTATTTTCTCCTTGAAAGACAGAGTTAAGAATTCCTGATAGCTATGGGGGTGGATTCTAGTATACTATTATGTAAAATCACCTTTATTTTTCTGTAAACCACTCATATTTGATGTTTTCATTTCACCTTACTTGGCCAAACTTACATTCTCTCAGCCTTAGCCTAGGAAACTCTGTACCCACGAAATAAATCACATGTCTTGCCCCCCTTTTTGCCACTGGCTGAAGCCAAATGGATTAGAAAAGATCATATTGGCCAGACTTTACAAAAATTTGACTACCTTTTACATTTTTACCATTTGAAGTTGTATCAGTAACACTGGCAAAATAGTTACCATTTGACCTTAAAACTTAAAAATAAGAGTCTGTGGCTTGAAGCTAAAAAGGCAGAGAAGAATAACCAAAAAATAAACATAGTGGACAAGTGTGGGCTTACTCTGGAGCATTCAGACCTACCTGGGTTTACTTGTAAAGCTGTCCCCTGCCCAAAGATCAGTTTTCCTGTGTTGCTAGAGCCACACCGTAGTGCTACGCTTTACAAAAACTGTAAGAGGGTGGTCATTTTTACTTTTCCTTTCTCCCTTCCAGCAACCTCATCTAGTAATAATAAAAACTAACATTTATTGAAGACTTACCATGTACCAGCCACTAGGCAAAGCCTAGGTATCAACTCTTTTAACCTCATGAGAACTCAGTGAGCTAGGTACTATTATTGTCCCCACATTACAGATGAGAAAAATGAGGCACAAAGAGATTAGGTAACTGGCTCAAGGTCACACACCTAATAAGTAGCAGGATCAGAATTTGCTCTGGAAGTCTGACTCCAAAATTCATGTTTTTAACCACTATGCTATACCTTCTATTATTCTATTTTTTCCTTCATATTTTTGGTCCCGATTTGAAGTTGTGTATATCCGTAACACTGGCAAAATAGTTACCAATTGACCTTAATAAATGTACCCTGAGATGGTTACTCTGAAACGCTTATATTTTATAAACTTAACAATAACTTAATAAACTTAACAAAATGGTCCAATATTTATACACAGCCTCTTCAGTTTAGCGCTGCAATTGACATTTCTCACTTTTTCCTGCAACATGTCTCATATTTAGAGCCACAAAGGTAAGGACGACCTCTCTAGGGAGTCTTATGGGGTTAAAACACAAGAAAGCATCTTTAGAAATTCATTAATACCTATATCAAAGATGTCTTTTCTGATGCTCCTTTGCTCCAATGTACAACCCCCTTTCATCTCAAAGAGCTCTGCCAAGCCTGGAACTCCAGAACCGACCCAGGAGCTACCCCAGTCAAAGCTGCAGTAAACACTCCCAGGAACCCTGTCTGGCTATATGAAGCAAAATTTCTGAACAGGGTAGGTCTGTAAGATGCTCTTCAAGACTCTTAGAGCGAACGTCTGAGGGGAGACCAGAAGTGGGGATGCATTCATCTCCTTTCCTGTGACCTCTAGAAAATCCACAATCAGGCTGTAAGCCAAAGAGGACCAACAGAGGCAGGAGTTACGTGGCAGGTTTGAGTCATGCTGGAGGCTCCATGGTGGGAGATGATTCTCTAGTAAGGCCACTGGGAAGACCCTAAATCCTGGGAGTTCTCATGTCTTTGGTTGGATAGAAACAGGTTTTACCAATGGCCCTTGGTGACGTTGGCATGAAACACGCTGCATCTTCACACTAACTTTCACGACTTCCTGACAGCCGTTTTTGCCCTGTAAGAAAATATTCTTATTCTCCAACTGCCTTCCTACCACCCATTTCTGGACGCCTCAATCTATATATTTTGATTTAAGGGAAGACTAGGGCTCTGCTTGGGTGGACAGGAGAAAACACAATGCATAATTGGACATTTAAAACATTACGGCTAAAGAAGGAGACAGATTCTGAGATATTTCAAACTGCACAGGTAGGTTTGAGTGAGTTAACATGCAGACTTACTTGGATGTATTGCCAGACTTGTCCCCAATCCCCAAATCAGCTTACGATTGTTGCCAACATTACACAGCCATAGAAAGCTTTACAGAAACCGACCAGGCCAACGTTTATCAGGAAATCCCTTTCAATCCCCAAATCCAGCCAGCGTCCTCCTCCAGCTGGGACTCTGGCCAAAGAGGCAGCAGGGAAGACTGTTTATTATTGCGGTCAATTCACAGCATGGTCAGGATGCAAAGGCTCTCCTGAGGTTAAACAGTTCATCCTCCCATCTCCAGACCGACTAGGCCTGCAAGGAATGACGCAGTCCTGACAAAGCCTCTGGAGAAGGAGTTTCTCCCACTCTAGCCCTCACTTATCCCAGTGTTTAACACAATCAGAATTTCTGACCCAAGTGGTTAAGAACAAAAGGGCAAGAATTCTGTTTTCCTTCAGTTAATTTGTTCCTGTGCTAGAGGGTTCCAAAAGCACCCATTTTCACTCGTACATCTGGCATGCAGAGACACTATATAATCATTGGAATTAGATTCTGTAAAAAATAAAATTGAGTGGAGAAAACAGCCCCCCGAATGAAGCTCAGTGCTGTGGCTTCTTTCTGAAATGAGAGCATTCATTATGAATTCAGCAGAGATACTCACGGGGTTTGACCATTAACCTTGTTCCCCCTCCAAATGTAAGTGCGTTGCCTGCATTAGTATTCACACAGTGATCTTCAGCTCAGCAAAAACCTCCTAGAAACCGAACTAAGTTTTCCCTAAAGATCTCCTGGAAGGAGCGATACTGTGAGCACAGAGAATATTAAGTAATTGTCACAGTAATAACCTGGCACAGAATCCTAGCACCAGCTTGGCTTTTGGGACTCTTTCCACATTGGATAATATTCTTTCTCAATATTCTAAAGAAGGAGTTTTCCTGCATTGGTCCAGAATACTGGCTGTCAAAATCCTAGCATATCCTCTGGTGTTTTAGATAATTCTCTAGGGGTTCTGAAAAACACATACCTCATTTGGACAAAGCAGGAGCCATTAATTTCCAGGGCACCAAAGCAAAACCAGAGAGACTATCGCCATGGAGAGAGGTGCCTCTGCCCCCCCGCCCCTTTGCAGGAGGGGTCAGCAGGTTGGTGTAGACCCCCAGGAGACTGGAACCAGGCACCTCTGCCCGATGTCTGGCTCCTGGAATATCCAAGGGGATTCCTAATTTTTCTCATTCCACAGAACTACAGATAGTCTCAGACAACAGTCTGCCCAGGAGATCACCCCAGCCTCCAACTCCAGATCTTTTCAGCACCCACTTAGATGGTCACCAGGAAAAGGACTTCTCTTCGCATTGTGCCCTTTTCCTAGGGGAGATTTTCCATTCTCATTGTCCCTTTCCCAGGAGATAACACATCTGGAGCACTAAACTGTAATCATTGTCTTACAGGTAGCTTCTCCACTCCTTTCTATATGATTCTTTTGGGTCCCTCTCAATTTTGAGTAAGTCAGAGGAAAATCTGAGCCAAAAGCTCCATAGGCACCCCTGAGAGTGGAGCATGCTCAAAACTGACCACTTTGAGGTCCAGGGGCTTATCAACTGACCATTAGGAACAGACGGCTCCAGAGTGATTCAGTTGATGGGGCAGCCCATAAATTTCCTACTTGGCTATACAGATGGCATTGTTTCTTGTCCAGAGAATATCTTCCCATGGACAGATCCTTCCTTCCCAACCCCTTTTCAGAAGCCATGTCCTTCCCACTTTGCTGTTTGTCTGCTGGATCTCTTACCTCAGCCTCCCTTAAACATTTAAACAGGATAGGATTTCTCAAACTCTCCTGATGAAATGAAGCCTGCATTATTAGTTATACAGCTAAGAGACTGAAACTCAATCTGTGTCACTTGTCAGTCTGTTTTTTGGGTGGTGGGTCAATGATAGCCAATTTTTGGAAACAAGGTATAAGTGTGGTCATGTCTAAGTATTCAAGGGAAGGAGGTATCCAGTTTGGCTCAAACAGAGGGTGAAAGTGAATAAGTGGAAATAAATTTGGAGAAGAAAAGAACCCATATTTTAGAGAGCCTTGAAATCATGCCCAGTCTAAGAAGGGGGCATGATTTTCCTGTGAGATGGTTTCTCAAAATATGAATGCCCAGATAAAGCACTTGAGTTGGATACAGGAGAGGAGTGTAAAGATGGGTAGGAAAAGCAAGTGAAAAATGTGGAATGAGAATACACTTTTAAAAGTAGAGAATAACGAACACAATTCCTACTGTGTTGAAAGGAGTCTCTTAAGGTCTTCAGGTAAGAAATATTTTTCTAATGATCCCTACAATTCTTGTGAAATTGTAGGTGTTAAGTTCATCAGGGTGAGCCTCTGAGCTCACCAACTCCTGTCCAGGGTAGGGGGGCCCAGAATTGCCACTTCAGACAGCAGCCCTTTTGCTTCCATAGTTCATAACAGGTGTCTCCCTTATTACACCTCCTCTAACCAGGCAAGCACAACACCAACAACTGTCAAACTAAAGCCTGTCTTGCCTGTAAAACTACTTGTTGATACCTCCAGTGTGGTGCCTGCTCCGAAGATGTATGTATGGGTTCCCGAGGTGGTCATGGTGTCACGTGTTTCTACTACACCAGCATAAGGTTATCATTGGAGATGGACATCATGTGAGCTTTCCCCATTGGAAGGTCTTTACCTCATGCTCTTCTAAGAGGAAATTACTTGGGATAATATCTCAGTCCACCGAGAAAGTCTGCACTGCTTCTCCTGGATCTGAGTTTGCAAAACATCCTCAATCTCAGTCTACCTTTACTTTGAGTATGTTTACTAAGTAAAGAGGCTGACTTAACAAACATATCAGGACTTAAACAGCTAAATCATTGCTGAACCCTGCAAGGTACTTCCTTTAAGCAGCCATGATACTCCATTGATACGGCAGCTTCTTAAAACAGGTTTGAAATGCTCCTATGAGCCACACAAACAAACCAATGACATTATTGTATAGTCACACCTCATTTTGGACTCCAAACACAACCTGTAACCAGCTTGAGTCCCTTCTTTACTTATACGTCTTGGCTCTGCAAGACTTTTTGTTATTGACAAAAGTGAAATCCACCTTCAAAAAATAAAGCCACCACAGATGCTATGAAAAGAATCTTCTGTGACCTTTGAGGGCAGTTTCAAAAGAGGAGGTGAGCAATGGGCTATGTGTTGCACTAAACTGTGTACCACTTCAAGCAGAGTGGTTTGACTGGACCACTCACTTCAATGTGTAAACACCATTTGTTAACAAATCACCCCCCTTACCTTATTTTCACACCTGGTTCAGGCACAGAGGATTGTTGACAAAATACTACTGAAATGTGGGATGGCAGGCGTTTCTGCAAATAGTGGGTTTCTGTGGAAAGCACCTGGTTTCTGTAATTCTAACAGAAAGAAACCACTGAACTCTGCAAGTGTAGAAATACCTGTAAATTCTCAGTATTGCTTTCTATAATCCATCTCTATTACCCTCTCCCTGACAACTTCACAACTTGGATAAACACTTCGCTTTATCTCAGATAACCCAGTGGTGGTGGGGAGGCCCTCCAGGATTCTGTGATTCTCTGCTCCCCTCAGAGTCAACTCAGCCAGCCTGGGGAAAGGGGTGAAGTCTGCGTGGGGATCCACTTTGTCCCTGATGTGAAGAAGGGGGAAACAAATCTGCCGATGTGTCACATCAAGTCCTTTTCTATCTCCATAGAAAGTTTCATTGTTCTCAGAAGAATATTCTCTGAGAATATTATTCTCCCTGAAGAATAGCCACGAGAAGCTTGTAACTGCTACTGCCCTGCCCTCACCCGAGCCCTCAGTCCCCTAGCTGGATTTTTCAGTTCTACCAGGTGACGCAGGTATAAACCCAACTGGGTCCTCATCACTTATCTGTTAAGGACACGCTGCTTTGGTTACACGCTGCTGCTCTGGTAGCCTTCCTTTTCGTTGGTTTGTTTCTGTCTCAATCACAAAGCTTTTCTTACTCTTATCTTGGTCTCTTTCCCAAAGCTGCAACGTGCTTTGTTTGGAACCCTCGAGAAACACTGACTGCAGTAGTGGTACAATTTATCAAACTGTCCGTAGACCTGATAACCAAATCCACCTCCAGGGAAACGTGTATTCATATCTTGCTCCCACATCCAACATAGTTAACAACCACATGCTAAATGAAGTAATTAAATTCAGCTGCGTTTCAACAGGTCCCATTGGATTTCTTTCCAGAAAACAGATAATTAGTCAACCACAAGAACTCACCAGGTGTGACCAGTAGTGAGGTGCCTTTGCCAAAGGTGAGCGCATACCCGGTGTTTGAGGACCACAGTGCCTTCTCCCTAAACAAAAATCCCCTTGCAGCTGCCATGCTGTCCTCCTTCTCTTATGATCCCCTATTAAAGCTAATGTCTAAAACCCAATCCATAGCAGTCAGACAGACAGACTGTGGGTCATTCAGGGCTCTTGATGTTGAAAATAAAGCTTCCCTTCCTTGAGACCATTGCTGAGAATGGTCACTTGCCAAAGAGGGGTGGGCGGTCACTCCCGAGAAGTGCCATCCCAGGGAGGGTCCCTCTTACACATTATGCAGCCCAAAGCTTTCCTCCATCCGGCAACTGGAAGTGCCGGCCCAGGCTGAGGCTAGCCAGGGGCACAGTGCAGGAGCACTTCTGTGGGGCTCATGGGTGGCAGTTAGGAAGAAATCACAGAGAAAGGAGTTAGTAAATTTTTTCTCACACACTTCTGGGTTGTACTTTTGTTGCACTCAGAGGTGTAGACACTGAAATCCCCAGCACTTACTTGGTTTAACAGAGAGTTTAGTGCCTTTTCCAAAGATGAGCTTTCCTTGGCTGGTTCCATAATTCACACAGTCACCCGGGGCCTTACAATAATCAGCGGGTGGGAAGGGATTGAGGGGGAGACCGAGCAAGTGAAGCACCTTCCCTCTAGTGGAAGCCTCACCACTTTGCAGATTCAACTCCTGGCTTCTTGGCAGAGTTAGAGCATTTCTCTAAAAATAACAGCTGGTTGTGCAGGCAGATCCCAGCTGGATCTAAAACCACCAGTGTTGCTCTCAGCACACTGGGTTCTGACGGCCTGCTCAGGCCTGAGACACACAGGCCAAGAGCAAGGTCAGACAGAGACATGCCAACTAGCACAGGTGGTCAACACTTGGTCATGCAATGACTATTTTAGGGACCTGGAATATCATGCCACTTTCACAGCCATAGCTCTTAAACAAGAGTAAGAATAATAAAAAAGATAGAAGAGTTGATTGCACTCCCTTTGGAATGGAGGAGTTCTTAATATAATGAGGAAAACCTGATTTCTGGGTTGTCAGGTCTTTTTGCCTCATCTTGTCACATAGCTATGGGTTTTCCTTATTATCTGCTCTTTAGTATTCCCATATATTCAGAGCCAATGAAAAAAGCTGAGAAATTTCCTAATTTTTCATGACCTAATCCTTAGGATTACCAGAATTCATCAAGTAAGAATGCAACCAGCTCAGGGACTCGAGCACACAGTAATTAGGTGCATCGATCCTCTTGGGAGTGGCAATGTCTTAATCCTACTGAAGCCGGATGGAATAGCCCTGCCACTCTGAGATCGGGCCAGTCCCCCAACTTACTTGGTTTTATTGTCAGTCTGGTTCCTGCTCCAAAGTGTGGGGCATTGTTATTATTGCCACAGCATTACACGCTTTAACTAAAACCTCCTGGGGAAGCTTGCAGTCAGGCTCCCCACACGGCAGGGATGAGAGGGAGATGCTCTGACAAATACCACACGACGCAAGAGTCCCATTCTCCTTCCTTACAGGAATGGGCCATTCTGTCATGCTTCTAGGCTGTAAAAGTGGACACTTCTCAGTGCACAGAGCACAGCTAATCTAGATCCCAAATTAGCACTCTGAGACATATAATCATCTTTTAAATAGGCTCCTGAGCAGTGTATAAACCTACGCCACAAACAGATCACGCTCAAGCACGCTGTTTGTCTTCAGGGCCCACGATGTATGAGGCTCTGCCTGGTGGCATGCTCCAGAACTTCTATAATTTGCATCTTAATTAGGGGTGCAAAACAACTCAAACTACTCATCTATATAATTTCATGTCAATTATCATGTAGTCATTTCATAAATTGGTAAATAATGAAACATAGCAGAGCTCTGGGGGAGAGGGCTAGGCATTTGATTATGTTCTCAGAGGGTCGAGGTTTTGCTTCCACTCCACCAAGGATCTAGCAAAATGATTCCTCTCAGAAGTTGAGTGTGTAGGATGCTAATCAGATTTCCTTAGAGCCACTCTGAAGTAGTCATTAGGTCATTCTAACCCACTTCTTCCCATTTACACATATCACCTCTGAAAAGTTATTAGAGTAAGCAGGACTCTCTATAAGAGTCCTTTTTATTCTGCTAACCAGAGTGACAAAGTCCTGACAGTAAATTAGTTCCCAAGCCTACTGTTTGAAAGGAAACACACAGAGTAATGAAGATTGAAGAAGCGTGGAGTAGAGAGAAGTCTGTATTCACAGACGGAAATGAAAACCGCAGCAATAGAAATAAAAATAACATAAATACTGATCGAATGCAGGCATCCTCAGTGAGATCACCTTCACTGGAAGGACCACATCCAGCCAGGATATCCCCTCTCTGTAGTAACTCCTATTTTAAAGGAACACACAGTTAAATGACCTCATGGTTCCTTTTACTTACCAAGGAGGACTTGAAGTCTCGTTCCAGCTCCAAAGATGAGTTTCCCCGCACCGCCAGTGGTTACACTGTGAGATGCTCCATAACAAAAACCTTCTGCTAGGGCTTCCAGGTGGTCTCACCCTCCTCTCCCTTGCGGATGACCTCTTCCCAGGTGGGCAGCCTGGGCCCGACTCAGGGTCTCTTTCCATTCCCCCAAACTCTGCAATATTAACCCCTATGGGGGCAGCCAGGCTCCAGCCAGATACTTCCTTGACTAATGCTACCTGCTGGCTGTCCTCTTTGATTTCAGTTGACCATGGGGTGCTGGTGAGTCAATTAAGGCCAAGGAATTGCCAAGTTCAACTCTGAAGACATTGGGAATTGAGCTGTTTGTCCTTTCCCTTTCTGGGTTTTATGCTAATGGATACCTCTTGTCAGACTTGATGAATGATGGGTCTGAGAAATCAAATGATTAATAGCCATTCTAATTCAGGGTCCTAAGTCAGGCAGAGAAGAGGACATGAAGACAGAAAAGGAGAAACAACCAAACCTCTATCTACATAGCCATTTCCATGATTCCTATGAAAGTCACATCCCGCCCTGCATGAGATTGCAAAGATGCTGCTGATGAAGCAGCCCACATATGTTTGTGGCTCCAGTCCTAAGCTCGTTTCCTTTGTCTGCTCAAGTCCAGAATTCCCAATGACAGCCTTGTAGTCAAACACAGTCACCAAAGGGCAGATCTCAAGAGTCCTCCAAAGCAGAGACTGCCTCACCTCCTTCATCTCTACGGCTCAAAAACCTTATGTGTTTGGGACTGTGCCAACAGGGCGGCGGTACCAGGGACTCAGAGCAGGGTCTGGAAATGTCCCCATGGGGACCGCGTTTAGACCCCCACCTCCTGGGCAGAAGCACTTACAGGGCTGGATGATCAGCTGGGTCCCTGTCCCAAAGGTGAGTCTACCAGCACTTCCTCCTGCATTCGCACCCTGAGTCTCCCCTTTATATTAACCTCCCTGCCAGAGACCCCTGCCCAGAACTTCTGAGAACCCCTACAGCCAGCATGAAGCCCACAAACCCCAGGGACAGCCTCCAGGCCTGGCCAGACTGCTGGTCATTTCTTCCCCTCCCTTGTTCTTGGCACAGAAGCTCGAAACACACAAGAACAAGGAGAAGGGGCCCAAAGCTGAGGACTGGAAAGGCCACAACACAGCTACCAACCACATCACTTCTTCACACGAGAGGACATGTCCTTGAAACTCTCCGGTCATGTGGGAGGATGGGTAGGATGGAGGCCCTCAGTCACAAATATTTATATATCTGGAATCTAAAACTAGACGACTCAAGTGTCAGGCTAGAACAAATAATAGGAAGAGACATAAAGATCTTACTTTCCTCCCAGACTTACTTGGCCTAACAGCTAAACGAGTCCTGGTCCCAAAAGTCAGCTTGTATCCGCTGCCGCTCTTCTCACTGTTGTCAGCAGCTTTACAAAAAACGAGGCAGACACCTGGTCCAAGTGTCTCATCACCAAACTGTCTGCCTGGGCTTTCTCCTGACACTGATCCCCAAAATGCCCTGCAAGCCGAGGAGCGTGCGTCTTTTCCTTACACCTCACTAAGTCATAGGCTCAGGAGAAGTCTACAGAAGCAAAACTAGACTATGGTCTTCATCTGGAGTCTAGACACCTAAACAGCAAACAGTGTGCTCCACAGAGACACTGACATTTTTTAAAAAAATAAATTTAAATTAGATTTTAAAGCTGTGGGTCACACCAGTTTAATTGATGCGATTAATACTCTCAAAGGAAAAGCATGGAAATTCTTAAATGAATCACACTTATGAAGTGTTTGTGTTGCACCTGGAATTTCATTTTTTCTTTCTTTAGAATCAAATATGTCCCAACCAGAATCTGTTTGGGGTGTAATGAAACTCTGATTGGGATTAGGGTGGGCCAGAATCGGTTTTATACTTACAAGGCTTGACTCTCAAAAGGGTTCCTGAGCCAAAGAATAGCCTGTTTCCATAGTTCACACAGCAACAAACTCCTCTACGAAAACTGCACTGAGGCACGGGTGGGTGTGGGGTATGGGTGACTTGATCCTGGAAACTAAACTAAAACCAGACTAAACCATTTTACACTGGGGACTGGTTGGTATTTGGCCAAGAAGCTGAAGACGTAATAATTACAGAAACTTCTAAATGTGAAAAGGTCAGCTGTGTATCGGAATTTGGCTTGTATTTGCTCTTTGCTTCTTGGCCTAGGATAAATGCTACCACATTTCTGTAGAAGAAACACCTCAAAGATTTGGTCTATCTTTTCTTTCTGGACTTTGCTAGCCCTCTAGCCAGATTTTCTTTCATCTCATTAATCCTAATCATATTCTCCTGTTCCAAACAATTTCATTCTGCCGTGATGTCTTCCAATTTCAAAACCCATAGCAACTACTATCCGCTGAAAATTGCTGGAAGCACTGCCTGGAAAATAAACTTGTTGTAGCTGGGTTTCACATAACATTTTTAAATAGTTGCACAGTCCCCTGCTGGGTAAAGCATTCTTACATAGAGTTGCTTTCAGAGGCACAGAGGGGCTTGGCATTTTCCCCGGAGACAGTCCCTTGGTTATTGTGATGTCTGTGGCAGCGAGTGGACTGACTGTTATGGGGTCCCGAGATGCCACAGCTCAGTTCTGCCACCACCTCTCTTTGTAACGCTGGGATTCTCTCTGAGCTCCCCAACCCTAGCTACAGAGTGAGGAAAGCACTACTTTCTTCTCTCAGCCAGAGAGAGGAAAAGAAAAATGCTTTGATGTCTATAGGTGCTGTATCTAGCCTGTCTGGGAGGCTCTTTATAATGTAATTTTCACTACTAGAGTCTGAGCCATCTAAATCCTCAATACTCATACCTTTAATTTCTAATGCAGTAAAAAGAAAAAAAAAAAAAGATTCCTCTAGGTAACTGAGTGGTTTTTGCAGTTGGGAAATCCAACTTGGAAGGGTTCCACAGCTGCACTTCTTGCTCTTTCAGTATGCTTCTCTTTCCATTTTGTGAGGTTTCTTTGGATACAAAGTGAACATATGCAAACCTTCCACCCAGCTTTTAATTTCAGTGCAAGAAATCTATTTGCACCATATTATGCACATTACTATGTATATGTAGATACGGTACATATATGTATATATATATACATGAGCATATATCATATGTATATCAGACATATTTGTTTTAAACAGTCAAATCTGTGCCTTGCCCAAGTTGTAATTTCTCAATCCAGATGTGCTGCCACACTGACAAACTCCACTGAAAAAAAATTTTTTTCGAGTTTTTCAAGTTTAAACTCTCCCCTTTGCATCCACGTTTAGTCCTCTCATTTAGAGTAAGCCTGCTCCACCCAGAGCACCAGTTCTTAGTACCTATTCAAATACTTTTGCCCTCTGCAAAGACAGACACAACACTGGTTTGGTTTTGTGAAATCACACTGCCTGGTTTTCTGCCTGTCTGCCCCTCTGGGTCTCCTGATTTGCTTGTCTCTTTGATAGCCTAAGTTTCTCCCATATCTTCTAAACACTCGCAGTACTCAAAGTTAAAATTATCATACAAGATGAAAATGGAGGTGCAGGCATTGTGTCTGAATTCTCTTCACGTGGCAGCAGCAAAAACAGAATTGTGAATCATAATTTCTAGTTTTGAATTAAACATTCAAGACTGGATTTCTCCCAGCAAACGCAAATATTTGGCTGCCTCTACCAGTTGTGAAGAAGGACAGATGGGAATTCTCCTGCCTAAGCCTGCACGGTCTGGTGTAACCCTTTGAATCTTATACTAGTGATCTGGAAATTAAAGAATAACTGATTTCCTGACCAGTGATGTAGTACTTACTGGGTGTAATGGTGAGTCTGGTTCCAGTCCCGAAGGTTAATCTGTTGTTTCCAAAGTTAGACACACAGTGTTCTAAGTCATTACAAAAACCATCGCTCTAAACTCTACTGCAAGACCCCTCTGTCCATTCCCCCACTGTCTCTCTTGACTCCCCCTTGCCCCAGTGCTCCCACAACGTCAAAGCCATCTATGTCCCTTTCTACTATTCCCTGCTGGAACAACTGAGAGGAACCCAGATAAAAGGCTGTAATTAGGAGAGCCTAGACATGGAAGATCTGTTCTGATTTTTCTGCCAAATTTTTCTTCAGAGAGAAAAACAGAGAACCTTTCTCTCTCCAGGTGGTATTGGTGAATCCCTCAGGTCTAAACACAGGGGTGAGTCTGGACATACTGCCATCTTTCTCATCCTTTTATACCACTCCATATTTCATTGTTCTCTGAAGTCATCTCATTTTCCATCTCTAGCCTCTAGTCCATTTTCTCTCAGTAGAGAGTTGTCTCTCCATTCTCTGCTCCTGAGGCCAGTGCCACAAGGGGCCAAACTTCTCTGGTCAGTGCAGGTGTGGGGGGTGAGCTCTATAGCGGGGACCGCATGGCTGCAAATAATGCTGCCTGCTCCCCTCCCCCCCCAGGAATTTTCAGGCAGGGAAATAAAGACCTGCCATGGCAAAAATCATTCTGGGTGGGGAGGAGGAGGTGCCCTTGGCTACATTCCAGATAAAGTTATGCCTAGAAGCAGAGAAATAGAACAGCAGCCGTTTGGCAGTTCTTCTTGGCATTTATAGTTTGCTCAACACAATGGTGATGGAAAATTTTCTTTGACTTACTTGGAATGACTGTCAAACTGGTCCCTGTCCCAAAATAGAGCTTCTGGTTACCAGTGTTCCACTGTGATAGGGAACTCAACAAAAACCAGGTGGGGGAGAAAGACTGAGCTTACACCTGGGGCCCCAGCAGACAGACAGAGGGGCAGGCAGACTGTGGCTTTCCCCCATGCAGGCACAGGAGCGAGGGCATTAGCGGAGAGGAGGCTCAGTGCTTACAGCAGCTGTGCCCATGTGCAGCTGGAGGGGCTGAGTCCTCCTGAGAAGGGATTAAAGGGAAGGCTAATGTGCAGCTTGTGCTGCTCACTCTCTAATTAAAGGTGTGGGCCCATTTGTTTTATGTGTGGGCATTTAAAAAATCCTTTTTCTTTTAAAATTTCATTTCTCTCCTGGTGATCATATGATTCTGAATTGCATTTTCATCAGGTCTCTTTATTACATCTTCTGACTCTGGGAAGGATTTTTATTTCTCTGTGAAATTTCTGGAATTTTCTAGAGGCCTGGTTCACCTTGCTCATTTCCAACCTGCCTCACTACCCTAACACTCCCATTCTGCACTGACTATCACCGACACCCCCTGCCCTCCACCCCACCTTGCCCCTTATGTGTAACAAGAAGGTGTTTGTAGAACACACATTGGTGACTTCTTCAAATTGACACTTATAAGTCCCAAGTTCTCCATGCTGCCTTTTAAGGACTAAACCTACATTTGCCATTCTTCACCCTTTTCTTTTTTTGTTTCTGATCAGAGTTAATATATCTCCCATTCTCTGTTTTAATACCTCAACTATCACGCCACCTGCACAGTCATTTGAACCCCATGTATGTGAATATCAGCCCACCACACCCCATAGGAAAAGTCACAGGGAGACTTACTTGGAATGACTGCTAACCTTGTCCCTTGCCCAAACGTTAACTTGTCAGAGGAGGTTGACACACAGTCACCCAACTCTTTGCAATAACTGACAGGTGACTCTTAAAGACCTTAGATCCCAGTTTTTTTTTGACACCACTTCAAAAGGCATCTCAGATACAGTTCAGCATTACCTCTGGGATCTGTGTGTGTGGAGTCACATTTAGGCCAAATTCTGTTGGGGAGATAGGAAATCCTGCTAGGAATGTTGCTTTTGCATCTCTACAGCATTACAATTTCTGACAAGTAGCAGGTTTTAAAAAGCATCCTTGAGCTCCTTTGTCTCCTCCTTACTTCTCTATTGTTCCCCAGCCTTACAACATCGCAATCTGTGTCTCATTTCCATCTCCAAGCCCCAGCTTGGTGACACCGGGTCCTCAGGCACCACTGATCCACCTTCTCTGAGACCGCATCTGTTCACCATGCCTTGATGAAAGGAGTGGAAATGCCAGGCTCTCAGAGGCTGAGATCTGGGCTCCTTGCTTCTTATCTCTGGTCAATATGTTGTTCTCATTTGTCTGGCTAATGAGGAGCTGACCTTTCTAAGTGGATGTGTTTTGCTGAAATGACAACTGCCAGAGAGCTAACAACAAAAGCTGAGCTCTGAAGGCAGTTTTGGCCTTTCAGACCCCTCTGGCATATTTCAGTCAAAAGGATGGCGGGCTCAAATGTCAACCTCTCAGCTTTGGCTTGCACATTACCGGGCTTGAAGAAACTCAACAAAAACTGGGCAACATGTGTCTAACCTGCCCCCTGTTCGTTAGAACTGGTTTTACTTGGAGGCATCTCACACATTAGAGATGATCACAACAACTCACTATTCAGCATTGTAGCAGCGCCAGGACATTCCAACTCCACACTCACCTGGTGTGGATTTATGTGGCTACTCAGTGGAGCAGATAAAGACAGGGACTTCAGACAGCCTCCTCTGCTCACTCAGAATAGGGATTGAGCTATCTGCTTGATCTACTGTTCCTGTGCAGGAGTATCTAGTCCAGAAATGCAGGGATTGAGCCCTTATCCCTTTGGCATGGGAAGACACTCTACCCCAGATGGAGCTTCTCGGAAAACAAAGCAGAGCGCCCTGCCAGAAGAATTGGAGTGAGGACATCCTCTCTTTGATACCCACCTCCTCATCTCATCTCTAGCCACCTTAATCAGCTGCAGTGAAAGAGATTGTTCTGCTTTTTAACTCTTTTCCCTTCCTGTATCTCATTCCTTTCTTTATCATTTGCAGCTATTACAGGGCTCTAGGTTCTCCTTCAATCCATTTCTATTTGATTTCATTAGAGAGAAAGAAAGAACCAAAGGGCCTGCAATGGGGAAAGGAAGCAAAAATACATGGGAACATTGTGGGTTTGGGTCTTTCCAGCTTGCTTGGCTTCACGGATAATCTCACCCCCTTTCCAAATGTCAGTTTCTCATAGCTGCCACAAATCTCCCTGCAGCAGAGAGTTCTACAACAACTGGCAGAAGGAACTTTATGAATCTTAAAAAACAGTCAGAGTTTCTCTCTTCCCAGCAGGATGAAACAGCAAACACACCAAAGCCAAATCTTTCTATCTGCTCTAATTATCAGCAAGGATACAAGTCATCTTGAGGAGAACGGAGCTATTAAGTGTTGTATCTGAAACTCTTTGGAATTAATTGTCTTCCCTTGCCTTGTGGTTTCAGAGATAGGGAATGTGTCTGCTTATTTCTGTCCATCTCTCTCTCTCTCTCTCTCTCTCTCTCTCTCTCTCTCTGTCTCTCTGTCTCTCTCTCCCTCTCTCTCTCTGTAGTTTTACATCTATAGAAGCAATAGAAGACAGGCAGGGAACATAGAGGGATTTGAAATAAGACCTCAGATTCCCATTCAGTTTTCAATTTTTTCCTCTCTGCTTTCATTTTAAATCCATTCTGAAATGAACATCACATACCTTTTTGAACTCTGTTCTCAATTATCCCTTTCCACTGAGGATGATACAAGTTATGGCCTCAGCTGCACCAAGAAGAATTTAAGATTGCTATCAGGAAGAACTCTCTGACAACGAGTGGTACTAAACATTAGAGTGGGTTATCCAGGGGAGTTGGTTGGAAAGGGTGATCACCCCCCCACCCCTTGCAAAAGTTAGGGCATCACTTCCAGAAGGCTCCAAAAGCAGCTCAGATTCTTTTCTTTTTTTTCAGGGTCAGGTTCAGCTTTGCCCAACAGCAGGGGAATAGACCTAATTGCTCAGAGTTCAAAAAAGAATCTAGGAAGACTGAGATTAAAGAAGAGAAAGGATATTGAAGGCCACTAGTAATTTCAAACAAGACATGGCTCCCAGACAACATATATTTCTCTCAAACCCTATACCTGGGGTGAAATCCCAGGATTTCCAGGGTGCAGCTGTGTCTTGTTACACTTACTTGGATGGACAGTCAAGATGGTCCCTTGTCCAAATGTCAGCTTTCCATAGCTGGAGCCACCAGTGTTAACACTGTAATGGAGGCCTTTACAAGAACCTCATGGGGGTCCCCAAGGCTCACAGATGTCCTCCTCTTTTACTTCTGAGAAGAAACTCACCTAAAGGGACCCAGATCTGTGAGGCTGAGTTTCTTCCTGTGGAAGGGGAGGGGACCCTTCCTATGTCTGGTCCTGAGGAAATGACCTGCTGCATCTAAGGAGAGCCCACCTCCCATCTCTCTCCCTTTCCTCTGGTTTCTGTCTTGAGGGTTACTGATTTCTCATGTTCAGCATCTCTCTTTCTAAAGGTCTCATTTCCATTTTACAGCATCATTTTCAGGACAATTTCTCTGATCAGTTTTCAAGACATGATCTCCCCTTCCCTCAAGGTGTCACGTATTTCTGATGACAATGAATTGATTACGAGGAGAGAGAAGGAGAGTGTTCAGCTTTTTGGAGGCGGCTGACTGGAATTGGATGAGATTGAGGCTCCAGCCTCATGAAACTATTTCCTGAGCCTTCCTTCATGTACCAGCAAAAGAAATGAAAATGACTGGCCCACTTTACTGATCCTTCACATATGTGGCCTGTCTGTTCAGTTGGAACCTTGTGAAATGTTACTAGTATCTCACAGAGACTTTATACTCAAGCCTTGTTATGGTGACCAACCATCCTGGTTTGCCTGGGACTCTTGTGGTTTTAGCACCAAAAGGCCCCTTTCCTGGGAAGATCCTCAGTCATGGGTGAGCGGGATGGTTGACCCCCTACAGCCTCCCTCGGAGTGTCCTGACATCACAGAGTAGCCCAGTGACCACTGTGGCAGAGGCAGCTTCCATTGCTGACAGTCACAGTCCTTTGGCTGTGCCATAAAAAGTGTAAACAGCAAAATTTGAGTGATCTTATTATTTGGCACAATGGTAAACAAACCTTATCCCCCCCAAAAACAACAACAAAAAACAAGTATTTTGGCTCTTTGGTTGCATTCAACTTTAAATTCTTAAACTATTTTGACTGAATTTGTGCTAGCCTTTCTAGTTGTTTCTTCAAGCAACAACTTTTTAGCAAAGGGTCAACGCTTTAGTTTACTTATTATGGTGGAAAGAGTGAGAGAAAAAGGCTATTTTTAGCTGAGAAGAAGGACAACAGCCAGGGATTCAAATAGCACTTCCCGTCTCTTTTTTATTTCACAGCCTTCACTTTATAAAGGGCTCCCCATCCCTGTACCCTCAACCCCAACACCACCCCCATAAGGACATAAAATCAGGTGCCTGCCCTTAGCTGAAGCCCTCAAACGGACAGACACTAAATGGTTGCTGTGGCAAGAGTCTCTGTGCTCTTCTGTGTGAAGGAAAACAGAATTTAATCATAGTCCTTTGGACCCCAGCCTTGTCTTGTAGCCCCTGCATATAAGGTTCTAGAGCTCCGGAAAGATGCTTGCCCTGCATGGATATTTTCTTTGCAGGCAAAGGCTTTCAAACTCCCTGGCCTCACCAATGTTTTAAAGTGTAGAGATTACAGCTCAGTCCCCTAAGAGGCCACCCAAGTGCAGAGAGGGGATTCCAGCTACTCCATGCATTCTGGAAAACCCACCACAGAGCCTTGCCTTAGCGTGTTTCCAGACACCAAAGATAAAGCCTGGTCTGCTCCCCAGCCTCAGTTGCCACTTCCTTAAAATCGAAGTTCTTGAGTCTCCGGGGATGTTCACATGAATCCCCTGGAAGCTTTAATTTGATAAGACGTCAAAGACTGTTGAATGCATGAGATTTAACAACATCATGCATTATTCATTATTCCTGGGGGCTGTAACTGTTGTCCCAGACGTGCAGATTTTGCTCCTGCTGAGCAAGGCACTTCTGTGCATGGTAACTTCAAAGCTAAGCACACTGCGCACACCTCAGGCTGGGCTGATCCCAGAACATTCCAAGCCTTCTGCTACCAGCTCCACCTTAACTCCTTCGACTGCCTGTACCTACCTTCTCTCTTAATCCTTCTCCCTCCCCCCGGCAGGTCTTTCCAAGAGCTATGACTGGGTGTATTTTCCAATGCATTTCTCCCAGTGCTGCATCCTCTCCTAACCACAGAAGGGGGATCTGAATAAATAAAACAGGGTTAACCAGCCTTTACTCAGCATCCAGGGTTTTTTGCTTAGGTTGAAAGGAGACTGGGGCCCTTCAGAGGATTTTCCCCATTTGTGCTTTACTCGAATTTTATAATAAGATTGTCTACCCTAGCATTAATTTATAAGCATCACTCCCAGAAGCCCACCAGAAACATAGCTTTTGGAGACTTTTCAATAGCAGTTATAGCTCTTTACTTTCATATATAGCATCTTTAACTTTTCCAAGTAATCACACACACATCAGTCCCATTATGGAAGGCTGGGTGTATATCTGAAGGACTGAGTGTGCTACTTGTTCTCAAGACTCAGAGGACAAGAGAATGTTTTCCCCTCTCCTCAGGGGAACTAATTAGAATGGAGGCTGGATCAATTATTTTGGTAATTTGGGGAGAAGCAGGGTTAAACACCCTGCCTGGGTTCACCAGACAAGTCCACCCAAGGAGAAATCCATTACTGGACTGGGAATTGAGAAAAATAAAATGGAGGTTAAAAAAACAAAAATGAAGAGAAAGCTCTCTGTAAAACTTCCAACAATTGTTAATCAAATCACAGGGTCCCATTATTTCCAGAGATAAATTTAGGGGAGTTTTAGTATCTAAGTCAGGAAGATTTATATTTGGGCTTCCGAATTTGCATTGTCTCAATATGCCAATTCCCTCTAGCTGTTTGGCAAATATTTCCCTGCTTTAGCTGAATCCCTTAGGTTCCTGCATTCAATCTCTCTCCCTGTACCAATAATCTTGTTTTAAGATGGACGATAGGAGTGTTTTTGGCTGAAGGTAATTTAGTCTTTTTGCCAATGGAGTTCTAATCCCCTTTATGGGGACTGTATTCCTCCAACATAAGCCTCAGGTTTGGAAGCTCAGCTGGGATGTTTAGGGAGAGGGAGCAAGTAATTTAAATCGGAAGTGTTGTGAATCTCCCGCTTCCCACATCCCCTTCAGACTTACTTGGATTCACGGTTAAGAGTGTTCCTTTTCCAAATGTCAGCTTATAGTTACTTCCACTATTGGCACAGCCAGAGGAGGCTTTACAAAAACTGGAAGAGTTGCTGCTTGTTGCGGGAGGGCCCTGGGCGTCTTGATCTCTCAACCCTGAACTAAACTGTGGGTTATTTGATAAAATCCTAGAAGGTGGCTGCTGCAGGCTGGAGCCGGGCTTTCAGAGGACAATGGGGGCCTGATATATATGGATTTTTTTTTTCCTGTTTTTCTTCTTTTTATGATTAGGCTGCCACCTTAGTTTTGGTAATCCATGTCTTTTTCTTCTTCCCTAATTGCATTCTCCTGGCTGGCACTCACGTAGTTTTTCTTTTATTGTACTTTAGGAGTAACTGTTTCTCTGCTTTTTATTGTAATTGCTCGCATCAACTTGCTAGATTCTGGTCTACTGAAAACCGATCGCAGAAGGGAGGAAAGTGAGGGAGATTTTTTTACCAGGGTATGTTTAAAGATGGAAGTTTGGGGCTTTCCTGCTTTCCTGGATTGCTTCCCTGTGATGGCCTACCCATGAGTACTTGCCCTGAAAAGAGAACTTGCAGGACGTGGACTAGAACTGAAAAAGCCTGTAAGGAGCCACAGGCAAGCTGCCCGCTGCATACTTACTTGTGTAGATGGTCAGTTTGGTTCCTTGCCCAAATACCAGCTTCTGTCCAGCACTTCCTGAGTTACACCACAGCAAACAGCTTTACACAAACTGCACACAGTCCCCCTTTTCACCCCCTGGAGGAGGATGCCTGATCTGCTCTCCCAGCAGCACTGAGCCTGCTACAGAAAATGGCCTGAATGGCACTAACTAGAGAAGTTTAGGACAAAGTGTCTCCTTGGGGCTGCTCGTTTTCTCCTTTACAAAGTATCCTTTGGCAGTTGTAGACACGTACCAGATTTTTCAATCTCTTGTCAGCTGAATATTTAACATCTTTATTTTCACTTCAGAGGATTTAAAATTTTCTCCCACCTTTCTCTTGGCCTCAACATAGCTCTCCCTAAAAACAGCTGCATTAAAAGACTGTTTAAAGTCAGAATTCGCTAGGTCTCCAGAGGGAAGTTAAGCTGGCTTCCTGCTTGAATTTTCTAGTTTGAATCCTATGGCCTGCTCGTCTGGGACCTAATCCATTGGGTTAAGACAGGAGAGGTTAAAAGGCAACACAGAAAATTACGGGGAAATCCTGCTTTGTGAGACCATCTTGTCCCTCTACACTTACTTGGATTTATTTTTGTGCTTTCCCCCTTCCCCCTGGCCAAGACATTGCCACAACTTGTCACTAACAGGGCACCTTTCTCAAAATCAATTATAAGAGCCACCTACCCACATGCCCTTTAATCTTAAAACAGACATGGTTTCTCTCCTCTGCTCAGGGAAATTTGATTGAAAAACAGTTTCCAATTTTGCAAAGTAAAGAGGATTAGGAGAAAATCTGTTTGCCTGTGTGCTCCTCTTTCCTCCCACACCCCTTCAATAGTTCTAAAACTATTTATAGAAACATCCCCTTTAGGGTTAGAGAAATGTGGCACATTTCTAATCTCTAATCTCTTCATCTTTTTTTTCCTTGTTATCTGTTTATTGCAGCCATATATTTACAATCTAAATTTACATTTCATTTCCATTTGCAGGAGATACTAATGCACTTTTCTATTACTTGCAGAACACTGTATATAATGATAAACTCTATTGAAATAAATCACTAAGAGTTTTTAGGGCCAGAGGCTGACATTTCTGTCTGTGCAAGACAGGTCTGGGGAAACATGTTATTATTACTCTCCCAGGCAAGCCCAAGATAGGGACAGTCCGGCTCTACCCAACTAGGCTTGCAGGGTTGACATGCTTATGTCTAAATAACAATCTACTGAACATTGTTCCTTGGGATTAATTTGGATTTCCTTTTTAATCTAGTTCTCAAATGTCAGATTCCCCTCTTTTTAGCTCCTACCATCTCTCTGACAGGGAAAGCTAAAGGTAAATCTCATGGATGTTTTTTGAATCTCAAGTAATATTTCATCTCTGTACGCATCACAAATAAAGGAACCCAAAGAAGGATGAATGTAACACCTTCAGGAGAGAATTTATAATTCTTTGGGATAGATGAGAATTATAAATAAAAATGGAATTGCATGTGTTTTTCCTGATTATGATTTATAATATCCAGAGGACTCTGAATACCCAATCCAGTTTGGAAGCATAGCAGCCAATCCACCCACTCCTTGGACCCTATTTAGTCACAGGACATACAGCAGTATGGAGATGCTTCTATACCTTATAACCGTTTTTGACATAAGGACTTTGGGAAGGTCATCTGAAGATAACACGATACTCACTAGGACGTCCTGATTCTAGCCTTTCTAATGTGGATTGTAATTTGGCCAAAAAAGTAGAGGTTTTATTTCGAAGTACCCATTGGGTAGTTGATATCTTCTAGGAATTCTGAACAAAAGATAAGCCCGAAGCCATTGTCTGGAATGAGCTTCTGCTGTCTAATGATAACTGGGCTTTGCGGTACTTTTACGGTTGGAAATTTTCAGAATTACTGTTGGAGAAAAACAGAGACTCCCCCAGATTCCTCTTTTAAGAGTGTTCATGGGGTAAAATTTCAGTGACATTCCAGTTAATTGAAATTAGGTTTGTTTCGAGAATATTGGGGCAGCACTCAAAATATCCCTCTGGGTATTGCAAGATGGAGAAGAGGATTGTTATCTCATCTGGGTTAGGGAATCCTTCTCTTACATTTCTATCCTTGGTTTCCACCTTTTCACTGAGGGGCACAGAAATGGGTGGGTATGAAAGGGACTTTTCTGACTCTGAAAACTCAGCCAATGTGGGGATGAAAAAGTCCCATGAGGACCAATTAGAAGTAGAGTCCTGGGACATGTTTTTAGAAGTTCATGATCTTTCTGACTAATTTGAATCTTTGCTTTCAGTCTTAGCCTTTTCCTAAATATCAGCCTGTCATCGATGACACCAACACCAGAAAATCTAACATGGTTTTACCCAGCTAGTTTGGCTCCAAGTCTCAGAGTGTCACCAGGATTAGACAGTTCTTTTCCTAATTGGACATGGAAGTCTGGGAAAGACAAGGTGGATAACATGCAAATGGGTCATTTAGTTGTTTATATGAATAGATCCCATGGCACTGTCTCCTTTTGAATCAGGTTGCATCTCCTATCACCTTGCCATTGCTAAGTACTTTAGTCTAATCTGTCCTTTCCTCCTGGCCCGTTTCTTTTTAACTGCTTTCTGCCCCTACACACAAAGCTCCAGTGTTAACAGAAGCAAGCTTAACATTCCCAAGTGCTTAAAGGTGTTGAAGGAAGAGTCTTAAAGGGGTTGTTCCCTTGTCATTATCACCAGAAAGGGCTTGGTACCACCCCCCACAAAGAAACTACTAACTGGGTAAATAATTCAGTAATCTTTCACTGAATTTCTAAGAGTGGTAGCTTATGTTTAGAAGCAAATAATCTTTAAAACTTACTTGGTCTAACATTCAGAGCTGTTCCTTGTCCAAATGTCAGCCTATTATTGGTTCCGCTATCACACAATGATATGGAACTTTACAAAAACTCAGTTGCCCCAATTCCTCTTGCTACTCACTTAAATATTTCTTTGTTAACCCAAACCCCCCCTGATAAAACCAGCTTTTTATAATGAGGATTGGTGGTGGGTTTTTTTCATCACTGGGGGAGGGGTGGGGGGAGGGGGGGCAAGGGGCTTTCTTTTTCCTTGACTTATAACCACTTTACCAGAAATGTGCCAATATTCCCCTACAGCACACCTGCTTTGGTAAAACAGGAGCCGGAACTGCCTTCCCCATTTTACAGAGGAGTGAAATAGAGGCTCAGAGACGTAAATCAGTTTTCTCTTAGTCCCATGGCAAATTCTGCAATTGTAAGAAATTAATCTTTCTAATAGCCTGACTCCTTAGTTCAATGCTCCATTAGCATGATCAATTCTTATCTTTTAAATGAAATAGCATGGGAGGGTAAACAGAAGTGCCCCACATGTAGCAGTTGCATATCAGAGGTTGTTTGAATTGGAAACCATTAATGGGATTCCAAAGGCTGTGGTCTGGACTTTGGTTAGACCCAAATAGAAAATTTAGGAATCAGGGTTCCAGAGAACAATTTAGAAACATTAGTTATTCAAACTTACTTGCATTTACTGTCAGTTTCGTTCCCTTTCCAAAAGTAAGTTTAGATCCGCTCTGAGTTACACCCCCACAGACTGCTTTACAAATACCACCAAGCCCCTTCCACCAGGGGCTGGCTGTGATTGGAGCCAGGGCCCCTCCAGTTCTCCCAGGGGAAGCACAAAGACCGAAACATGATGTTGTATGATTATATAATTACATGACTATTCTTGTAAAGGGAGAGGAACTATGGAAAAAAGTCATCATTCTTTTACCTAACAGCTGGTTGGATTATGTGTGTGTGCATGTGTGTATGCCTACATGTGTACGTTTATTTGTTTACTTATGTTTTTACTTATTTTCTTATTTATTTAGCAGGTGTGTTGTTGCAGTGTATTCGAAAGAGCTGGGGCTGTGGGGTCGGACAGACTTGGGTTTGAAACCCAGGGCAAGTTCCTTAGCTTGCTGTGCCTCGGTTTTCCCATTTGTCAAGTGGGGAAATGATAACTGCTTGACAATGTTGGTGTAAGGATTAGGAATATGTAACCAGGTCGCCGTGGACCTACTGATCAATCTTTTGCTTTACTGGCTGACAGCATACTTCTCTGGGTATCATTTCAGCAACTTTAGAGACCAGCGCTTCAGTGCCTTTTCCCCAAACACAGCCCCACTACTAATAAGTATTTAGTGCTGGAAACTGAAAACCAAGAATTAAATTCCAGGTCCTCTTTTCTGCTGTGTCAACTTGAACAAATTAACCTCTCTGTGATTGTTTCCTCTTCTATAAAATGAGGATAATAATATTGCTTAATCAACAGAGCTGGTATAAGGATTAAATTTGATAATGGGTAGAAGTATATAGCACATTGCCTAGCACATGGTAAGCACTTAATAAATCATCATTATTATTTTCCTCCCAAGAAACCAAAGACATTGTCAACTTTCCTCTTTTCACAATGACCTAAAAGTCTAAAGGTCCTTGGGCCTTTGTCCTCCTCTAACTGATAAACCAGCAGGGGTATGAGGACAACAGAAGAGCCACCAAACAGTATGGTCAAGGGTTTAAGTGCTTTTGTGAGATTTTAGAAAGAGCTGTATCTGGCTGCATGGTGGCACTTCCGTGGGTTGGACCATTGTGGGAGGTGCGTGGATGAGGGCATCTTATAGTCGGAAGACCCTGAAATATTAACAGAGATGGGGTAAGAAGCATATCCCCATTAGCTGCTGTATAAAGAACTCCAACCACTTTCAAGTGGAGCTTTCAAAGCTCTCTTTCACTTACCAAAATTTACTGTGAGCTGAGTTCCCTTCCCAAATGTCATCCTAGAGCTGCTGGTTTGTTGCACACTGTGTTGAGGAGCTTTGCAAAAACCTGTGGTGCCAACTTAATGCAGTGAGCTTAGCAGAGCTTCCCAAGAACTAGAATTTCTCTTTGATCTCCAAGTTGAGAAAAAGGACGGGTGATGGCATTTTTCTTTCTGGCAGCCTTGGGCTTCAGGGCTAAGAGGTATATCTGGAGATATGGTCACCACTTTAAGGCACCAGAAGGCTCAGCCAGCCAATTCTGTATACGTATTCTGTGGTCCAAAGCAGTCAAATAAGAGATGCAATCTATCATGGAATATAAACTCCCATGGGGAATTAGCTATGCAGAATTTATAGGCAGTGTTTGATGGTCATACTCATTGTCCAAAGACAAAACTAGCATTTTCATCCTGGTTTCTCCCGCCACTGCCTCAGTAAGCAGCTGGCTGATCCTTTCCTCTGCCATCACATTCAGTCATGGTTCCTACTGCAGCTAGCTTTTCCCCCCAACAGGCAGAATGATTTTAGTTCCCTTTGCAACTCAGGATTCTGTTTTGAGTGCACTAAGTCTTGCTTGAAGGAAGAAAGTTTGGGAGTGCAAATGATGTTATCTCTCCCTTGGGTCTTGCCTGGTCGGAGCTATGAGCTGTCTTGGCTTTGCTCTGGACCTCAGTGCCAGGCTCAACCACGTGACCTTGAGCAAATTGGAAATCTCTCTGAGTTTTACTGTCCTCACTGGCAAAATTAAAGAGGTGAGTTAGTTGAACCTGAGTGTTTTTCTGCGATGACAGTGTTTGATTTCAGTCACTGGATTTAATATATCCCTAAAATGCTGTGAAAATATTTTTTTTCAGGGTATCTAACCCTCCTTCCCTCTTCCTAAACAAAATACAATAAATAAGCAAACAAACAAAAGAAAAGTAGGGCTCTACTTATTAGGGAGGGAATTAGTTTTCCAAGTCTACCATCTGCCAAAACATTTGATCTTTTTAGAAGTTTGAAGTTAAAATTTTGGAACCAGATCACCAGGGAGAAGTGCTCTTTCTGTTTCTTTGAAGCTTCCAGCTAATTAAAAAACCAAACCCAGTAA
This sequence comes from Choloepus didactylus, assembly GCF_015220235.1. Taxonomy (NCBI): domain Eukaryota; kingdom Metazoa; phylum Chordata; class Mammalia; order Pilosa; family Megalonychidae; genus Choloepus; species Choloepus didactylus. The sequence goes on along the minus strand of NC_051310.1, from coordinate 156,622,385 downwards.
ACCAACACCTTTGGTTTAAAGATAATCCTTTCTGGATTTCACTTGAGTCCCACAGGAAATGAGGCTTTTACATAAACTCCAGGCTCTTGCTTCCCCATGGGAAAGGTGGGTTGACCTTTATAGCCTTTTCCACCTGGATAAGGGAATTCACTAGCCAAGTGTTTTGGTCCTCTGTTTTCCAGGTGTTAGCTATGAGGGGATTCTGCTAAAGCTACCTTTGAAATGGAGGTACTTACCCAGGCTTACCATTAACTGAGTCCCCTTCCCGAAGCTGAGCATCTCAGCGCCCTTCACACAGTGCCTGGGCCCTTTACCAAAAGTCCCTCTTGGTGTTGGGCCATGACTGCCCACCATGATGATTCTAGTGTGATTAGGGGCACAGTAGGAAGCCAGCTTTGTGAGTCAGGTGGTCGTTTAGGATTGTCCCTCTCCTATAAATGCAGCCCAGGGCTCAGGCCGCGAGCAAGCAGGACCAAACACAGAATCATCCAAAGTCCTTTCCTGGCTTTACAGATACCTGAGACCTTTGTAGCCAACGAACCTAGCAGCCTGTTTCTTGTTACCCACCCTGTTGTACAGATTTATAAAAATCATAAATCTGGTGGTTTACCACTGGTTCTGATCGGAGCCATCAAGTGTACCAGAGATGCCAGGCTCCCTTTGTCATTATTGGAAAAACAAAAAAATGCCACTTCTCCCATGTTGGCTTCTGGGAGCCTAGTCTCAGAAATCTATGATTCTAATAACATTTTCCCCTCACAGAATTTATAGCCCAGCTTAAGCAAATTTACAATTGGGAAGATAAACCTGCCACATGAAACAATGAAATACATGCTAAAGCCAATCATAAAATAACATTTTTGATTACCTGGTATTTTAGATCTTCCCACTGTGCACAGTTTTTGTTTTTGTTTTTTTCACCCCCCCCCCCCCGCCCCCGAAGCTAAGCTGCTTACTTAGGGCCACAGTTAAGCGTATTCCTGTCCTAAATGTTAGTCTATTGTCATTGTTCATCCACTGGGTCCATTGACAAAATGCCCAGCTTGCTTAAGGCCATAACATCTCCTCAGAAACTGGCCGAGATGATCCTTTGGAAAAACTGTAGGCTTTTAACAAATATTTGTTAAATGAATTGTATTAATCGTTCATCTTTTGTTCCTGTTCCTTGAGGAACACTGGAATTTCTCTCGGACACTTTTCAGATGAAAAAAAAAATTAATTCTTCCAAATATTACTTGCTGAATTTCGTGATTCCTCTGGTCTTGGCTTCAGATGTCAGTTTCCCATTAACCCCCTTCCCACAGGAGTGAGCACCTTTACAAAAACCACACACATCAACATGGTTGAAAGAGATGTAGCTTCAACTTTGCACTCACTACTCACTCGACAGAGATGCCCCTCTGTTCCCTACTGATGCCCACTTTCCCGCAGTGTAAGTCTGCCCTCCTACCCTCTTTCAGAGCAAAGACAGGAATGGGCAGAATGGATTTCAGGGATGAAGATGATAAATACGATATCAAAATGTTATCACACTCTGCAGAGCCTCCCCCCCCCCTTTCTTTCCCAAATTGATGTTTTTCCCAAAGGCTGTTTTCAGCACTTTTGTCTCTTCCAGATGCAATAATAACTGGATCCCAAGTTGGCATCTGGGCATGCATCCCCAGGCTCTGATGAGTCACATGTATTGAACCAAGAAATTATGCTACCCCCAAATGAAGAAGCATGCCTGGCTTTTTCCTCTTGCTGGGCAATGAGGATTTAAAGCAACATGCACAGGGGGATATAAACTAATAATACTCTCAGATCAGATCTATAGCTTTATTCATTAGCATTCCAGAATGCTAGACCTGGAAGGGAACTTAGCTACTACCTGGTCCAAAGCCCTCATTTTACAGATGTAGCAGCTGAAGCCATGAGGGTCAAATTTGTTCCAGGTCCTACAGGTAGGTAGAGTCAGAGCTTGGACTAGAACTCAGGACTTCTGAGTCCCAGTCTTGCCTTCTGCTGCTCCCTTTATGTGACTTAGGAGGACAAGGATCCCTGAGCAGTCTCCAAACCTGCCGGCTCTATAGAAAAAAAATGGTCCTCGCTGTTCCAGGGTATGATTGTCTGTTAAACAGTGGGCAAGCCCTAGAAGAAAGGTGTTTGGTTTTGGCACATAGTTTATGATTCTAAAGAGAGAGATAGAATCTCCAAATTCATTTTAAATATTTTATTTCTTAGGCTGCGGGCAACAGCAATTGATAATGGGGGAAATGGCTCATGAGATCCTGGAGAAGCCTAGGGGAAGACGGAGATTTAAAAATGTGCCCTTTACTGAAAGGATGATCCAGCAGAGGGTTGGCTCTGATTATTCTTTCTCTGCAGGACTCTTTACAGGGAATGACATCTAGAGCAGGGAAGGCAAATACACAGTGGTGTGACGTTACCTCTGGCTCCTGCTCCCAGAGCAGCTATTGCTGATGGACACATCACTCTTTTCCTTTGAGTCTAGACGTGGTCTCAGAATCCTTTCTAAGCTGGATAGACACTACCAATTGCTAGCCCTTGGTAATGGAGATATAACCTGTTTTCTCTCCCTGCCCTGGGAAATAATTGGAGAAAAGATACCACGGATGACATGAGAAATCATGGCCAGACTGAGGCTCGGTCCCGCAGACCCACATCACAAAAGTCTTCACTAACCTGGTTTGGTCTGGACTGTTCTTTCCAGAAGCTGCTCCAGAGGAGACAACTGTAACACCATGGCGTGTCTTTCTCCCCACAGCTTTTCCTCAAACACCGGCTTTGTAGAGGGCGTTGGGCAACAAACCACGGTAGCTTCCTCATACTCGTTCTTGCCCAAAGAGTCTTTAGGAAGACCTTCCCAAAGCAAAGGTCCTGGGTGACCACTGTGCTTCCCCTGCCTGGGGATGGAAGAGAAAACAGAGGAGGGCTGGCAGTCTCCTGGATGCAATCCCCTTCCTGGCATGCTTCCTGCTCTCTGTCAGCCCAGGTCTTGTCCTGGGGTCTGGGACTGAAATGTGGGACAAGAAGAAAGTGATGCAGGGACATTTTCTCTAGACCACTCACCCCCACTACCACAAGTTAGGTGTTTTTAAGATTTCCTCTCTTAATCACGTTTCTCTTTTCTATTGTTCATAAGAAAGAGATTGCCACTTGTCCATATCCATCCAAAGAAATTTTCCCAATTCCTCTACTGTTGCATTAGGCTTTTTGTTGGCAGGAAAATGTCCATCTACCCTCTTGGGGTGCTGTCTCATATCTCTTGAGTGCCTGGTTGGGGATAGGACCTTTGGGCCAACAGAGAAGCAGCTCCTAGTCTCACGGTTGAAAGGTAAATGGAAACAGAGGCAACAGCTTTGAGTTAAGTAGTGAATGAAGAATATTTTTCTTTCCTGACCTATTTCCTATAAACCACCAGTATGACCTACTTATGGAGATGGATAATTGGAACAGCAGAGGGCGCTGCAAGGTCAAAAAACAAAGCTACTCACCTCAGCAATGTGGGAGAAAAGTTTCCTTTTTTGAGTGATAGGAACAATTAGGAATCCAGCAGGGGGGAAAGGGTGGCCTTGTCTACCAAATCCCTTGGCGCCATCTTGTCCAAGTGTCCCTTTTGAAGCCAAGAGGGTGGTTTTGGGCTAACGCAAAGCAGTGGGTAGGTGGTTGCCCACAGGGCACTCGCTGCCCTGGGGAGTTGCTCAGGATCAGGTAGCAATAGGTTTAAGAGGGATAGAAATTCAAAGGCAAGAAGTCTGTAATGGAGGGTCACTCTTATCCCTAAACTTTAGGATCACTCTGTTGTACATTGTGATCTCTCATGAAGGAGTCTGTTGCAACTCTTGGATGACAAAAGAACAGGAGACTAGAAAAGTCATTTCTCACCCTCCTAATGCTCTTAGGGATTTGGGGGAGAGCACAGCTGCTCCATTCTCTGGGGAGCACAGAGCCCTAGGACATACTTGCAGCACTGATAACAAATTCAAGGTGCAAGTCACTTATTTTTTACCCTTGATTGGTACAATGTGCCTTTGCCAGATTCCACAATTTATTCTTTTAGATTTACTTTGCATCTGTTCTCTGAACGTTTTGATGAGCACAAAGCTCTCAGGAACTATGTTCATCAGTGTATTTAATGAAAATGACAATAGAATCAGCAATACCTAATGTTCTTAGATCATTTGCTGGGTGTGTTTTTTTCATTTAATTTCCCAGTGGTCCTGTGCAAAAGCTTAATATTATTATCACCATTTTAAAGATAGAGAAATTGGGGCTTAGAGAGGTTAGACCATTGTTTAAGGTCACACAGCAAGTAAATGCTGGAGCCTATACGAGCTCAGGTGGTGTGGCTCCAGAGTCCCCTTGGCCATGACATGTGCTGTCATTCTGGAAAGTGCCCTTCCTGAAGGGAAGGACACCAGGCAGGGGGACTCATTACTATGCCATCCCAAGGAGGACTCATTTTTGAAGCATTAGGAAAGAGGGTCCATGAAGCCTACTGCTCCATTCTTGGGTGTGGTCGATGTAACTGAGTTTGCACAGTCAGTGGAGGAGTAACAGTTTTACTTGAAAGCTGTTACCATCTAGATCAGGAAGGGACCACTCAGTGTTCTTATATATATCTGTTGTGTCTTATACATTGTCAAGCCTGGGTGACACATTGAGAGCAGGGACTGAGCAGAACCCAATGACCTGGAAGCTCTGAAATGGATTTCCATCCAAAGAGGACTGGGTTCCTGTGGAAAAGATCCCTGCTGGCAGGTGGCAGTGTGGTCCAAGCAGCAACTGTACAGATGGGGCAACCCTGGACCCTTCCCCTCCCATACCCAGGGACCCTGGGGATGCTCATGGTGGGACTTTGGACTGTCTGGGGTTTACTTTTGATGCTCTCCCTGCCTAGGGTTGCCAGATAATACAGGACACTCATCAAAATACAATTTTGGATAAACAACGGATTTTTTTTTTTTTTTTTTTTAGTGTAAGTATGTCCTAAATATGGCATGTCCCAAATACTGCCTCCCAATTAAAAAAAAAAAAAATTATTTGGAATTCAAATTTAACTGGGCACCCTGTATTTTTATTTGCTAAATCTGGCATATTTGTCCAGGCATTCTTTTGTTCCACAAATATTTGTTGATGGCCTATCAAGTGGCAGACACAATCCTAGGGGCTGGGGATTGATTCCTGCCCTCCTGGAGCTTACATTATAGTGTGTATTTGTGGGGTGGAGGTGAGATGGGAGAGACCAATAATAAACAAGTATATAAATCCAATGATTTCAGATAGTGCTATGAAGAAAAATAAGAACAGCAACTGTGTATGAGGTGGGTGACTGGGTCAGGGAAGGAGTGAGTGAGGGAGGGGAACGTGTAGGAGGGAAGGTTGGAGAAGGCAGGGGCCAGATCCTATGCAGGGCCTTACAGGCCCAGGAGAAGAGTTGGACCTGGAGACCTGGAGAATGGATGGCAGAAGCAAGGGGATCAGTTTGGGGGTTATTGCCATGGTCCTGATAAGAGATGATGCTGTTTGCAGGAGATGGTGACAAGCGAAGATGGAGAGAAGTAAATGGAGAGAAGTATATTTTCATGGTGGAACTACTGATGAATTTGCGTATAGAGGAAACAGGAAATGAAGGAACTCCTAGAAGTCCTCCTAGGTTTTGGGGTCTTGTATTTTTTATGGCAGTGCTTCCCAACTTTCGTTGGGTCATGGATTACATGGAAAATATTTGTATGGCACATGGCTGGGAGGGACTGGCCTCAGGGGCTCCAGCCACTCCAGACCACCCCATGACCAGCAAGCATGTCACCGTTTCGTGCTTTGGGGCAGATTTTTCCAGCTGGGGCCAACAATGTATGTTGCAAAAAGTCTAATGATAGAGGGAAATTAAGCACTCCCAGGATCAGGGTGCTCCCTCTCCCACTCCTCAAGCACATGAAATAAAAGATTCCTCGAATTCAGAGCTAGGACATGTTTTTGAATCATCTTGTCCAACTTCTTTCTCTCCCTCTTTACCCAGAGAAGTAAGGGACTTGTCCAAGCTACTCACTCACTTATTCCATTTATGGAGCAGCTACAAACCACGAGCAGCTGTGCTATGGGCCGTGAGGCAGGGCTGCTGGAATTGTGATTCATGGGCAGGTGCAGGCCCACAAATGATTAGCAGTCTGCAAGAACAGGCTGCAGAAATGGAGAATAAGCTACTTTTATAGCAATTTGACATCCAAGCAGGTGATCATTTAGCTTGCAGTTTCTGTTTCCTCCTTCCTTCCTTCCTTTATTTCTTTTAAATCATTTTCATTGTGTTTTACAAAAATATAGGTTCAAGATGGGTTGGGGACAAAAATATCATCAACGACTGCAGTTTCATTGGCTGGAGGCATTTGCCTCAGAGTCACAGTCACATGACTGTCGGAGCCACTGCCTCCTCTCATTTCCCTCCTGTCTCCTTCCCCTCAGAGAGCCCAGATGGTCTCAGAGATGTCTCAGACCCCGTTTCGTTCTGTATCCTCTGTCCTGATATGAAAAGAAAATGATTCTGATTACGGGATTTAGCCTTTTGTTTTTCTGTAAGCGGTTTCATTTTTTTAAAATGGTTCTCTCGTTCTATAACCCATTTCCCTTTCTCTTACTTGCAAAGACTTGACTTCTCTGTGTTTCTCTTCTGCACTTGATTTTTCAGTTGTTCTCTGCCTTTGATTTTCATTTCTGTGTGCTTCTCCTGCCTCTGTCTGTTGAGTTCTCTTTGGGTTGCGTTTGTGCCTGTCCCGGGGTCTGAGGGCTGTAGGAATTCACTACTTTCTCATTTTCTCTTCACAGGTGAGGGTGTGTTCTGTAACAGCGTGAACCAGCCAGGTTCCCCAGACAGGACAGTGAAGTGGGGCGATAAGGTGGTACTGCCCTGCACTTATGAAACTCAGTACACAAACCCAGATTTATTCTGGTACCGAATGAGAGCAGATCGTTCCTATCAGTTTGTCCTTTACAGGGATAACACCCGATCCCGAGATGCAGATTTTACTCAAGGTCGGTTTTCTGTAGAGAACCATAATACCCAGCGTATCTTCCACTTGGTGATCTCCTCTGCGAGGCCTGAAGACAGTGCCACTTACTACTGTGCCTTGGCACTCGCACAGTGACACAGGTTCTCAGGAAGTCCCTGCAAAAACCCCGGGGACACTGGCAGGCTCAGCAGAGCGACCTCTTAGGGAAGGTCACATTCTTTTTCTTAGTCGTTTCGTGTCCCAGCCTGGTGTGATGAATAACTGAAGGCCTGGCCACATCCAGGGGTGCACCCTGGCTTCAGATGTTACAGAGCACCTCCCTGTTTCTGGCTCACTGGTGGGGAAGGGATTGCTGTGTGGTTGACGGACCATCATCTCTGTGTCCCCTGTGCCCAGGTCACGCCTCATGCAGAATGGGGCTTGACAAGTCTGTGCTGTGTTTGCTGTGAGGGTCACAGGATGGTGCAGGTACTTAGAATGGTGCACTCTATGAAGATGCCATCAGTAACGTCTTTACTTTAGTCTCCATCACCATTTATCCTTTATTGTGAATTGGTTTGTGTTTGTTTCCTGATTGCTAAAGAAAACACCATGCAATGGATCAACTTAAACAGCAGGATTTTATTGGCTCATGGTTTTGAGGTTAGGAGTTCAAACTGAGGCACAGTCAAGGTGATGCTTTCTTTCTAAACACCAGTCTTCTGGGGCTGGCTGCCAGTGATCCTCGGTCGTTGGCTCCTCTATCATATAGCAATGCACATGGCAGTCTCTTTCCATTCTCTTCCAGGTTCTGTTGACTTTCAGCTTTGGCTGCTCCATCTGTGGCTTTCTCTCTCTCTGTCTGAATTTCATTCTGCTTATAAAGATTCTAGTAATAGGATTAAGACCCATCCCAACTGAAGTGGGCCACACCGTAACTGAAGTAACCTCATCAAAAGGTCCAGCTTACAATGGATTCAACCCTTAGGAATTATATACGTTTTCTGGGTTACATATAGCTCCAAACCACTACAGTCTGTTTTCAAATGAAGAATCAAATAGGATTCAAAGTTATTTACCTTAAAAAATTTCCCCAATTTACCTTTCTGTATCTTTTTATGTCCAATCACGTTATTTCTTCTGGATGCTCTGTGGCCCTCCATTTTACTTACCACTTTTGGACAGCATTTTTCTTTCACTGAAGAGCATTGAGTTACTCCTAGAAAACTGGTGAATCCATGAATCCCAGCTTCAAAATCCCTGAGTTTGGAGCTCAGTGGTGTCTCCAGAGGAGATAGTTTCCTCCAGGGTAAAACAACTCTTTGATGTCAAAATAGATACAACCTCAGCCCCTGCAAAATGGTCCCTCTTTCCTCTACTTCTATTGAATTCTCTACTTTGAAAGAACTATTACAATTATTAGAAGCAATTTTAGAAATGGAAGGGGACTTAGACATCATTTTATAGGAAATATCACTGAAACTCAGAGAAGTGAGGAAGAATTCCTAAGGTCATGTAGAGGGTTACAGGCAGAGCTGGGGTGATGGGACATTCTTAAGGTCATATGGCTGGTTAGTGAGAGAACTGGGAAGAGGGGATGCTTCCAGGGTTGTAAAGCTGGCTAGTGAGAATGACAGAGCCAGAGCTGCAGTGGGGCATTTCTTGGGCTTTCTCTTACACCCCGGAGGCTTTTTATCAACAGTTGGTTTGGTAGCAGTTTGGGCTTCAAAAACAGGCAGGCAAAGAGCAGTCACTATATGAAGGAATAGAAAGAACATTGGAATCCAAGGGACTTGGGCAAGTGATTTGGCTTCCTGGAGCTTCTGTTCTGTAGGCTATTGAGTGTGTGACAATCACCTAGAAAACTACCTTGAGGTTGTTGTCACACACAAATGTTATGCTGCATGTGAAAGCTCCTGAAAACTATACTTTACAGTGCAATGGCCTCCCAACCTGAAGGCATCTACATTCTCCTCTGATGCTGCCTTTAGTCCAAGGCTCCTTTTGGAAGAAGAAATTCATGGTGCTGTGATGTTTTTTTCTGATGATAAAAAGTGGATGAGAGGGTGGCTCAGTTATATGTCAAATATATAACAGCCCTGAAAAACAACCTTGCAGATAGTCACATGGAGACCAGGTTCTCATTTGGGGATGTACTGTGCTCTTGTAAAAGGAACTTTGGAGTGACCCTCTTGATAACCTCAGTTCTGCTTCCAGCAATATCATTGGCTCACTGAATGGCTTTGGATAAGGTGCATACTTTTTGCATGAATTTTTTTATCTGAAAAATGAGGATAAGTGACATTTTCATATCTAGCAACTTCAGAGAAACATTCTAATGTTACCTAAGGTATTGGATGGTAATGTTGTGGAAATAGGTATTTTTTTTTAATGCATTTAAGGTGAAGTTGTCTGGAATCATTTATTGTTCTTCCTAGAAGGACCTGGCTTATCCATGTAGATTGTTCTAAACCCACGAATTCATAGTGCTATGGCCTGCTACCTCTTGTTTGGGCCATGAAGACTTGGTGTGTGAGTTTGCAGTTGGTTAGGGCAGGGGAAGTTGTTGATGATGATTATTCTTCTACTTGTAACCTTAAAAACCCCTGCTGACACCCCAGCTAGGTGTCATAGGGACCATGGTAATGGGCTGGCAGGGCTCTGCTCGCTAAGTACCTGAGAGGGTTGTGACCCAGCTGCGGCAGGAGGACCCGAGCTCCCCAGTGATACCCGGGGCTCTGCTGCTGCTGCTGTTATTGCTGTAGCAGCCACAGCAGGAAACCGAGGGCTGGTCCCCAAGGCAGGAGCCTATAGGCTTGGGGCTCAGGAAGCTGTGGTGTGACCTAGAAGCTCAGTTTGGCATCTGTTTCATTAACAGAGAGTGCACAGAGGCCACTCTCCTTCCGTGGTGGTCCGCAATGAGCAAATCCAGAGGCGAGGTGCACACAGTGCAGTTTAATATGTGCAATAGAGTCATGATCTGAGATGTACAGCAGGCAACTAGCAAAAGAGTCAGCATCCAACCATCTCACACTCTGGGCACAAATTGGCAGGCAAAACCAGTAAATACAGTGTTTGTGCAGGGGAAATCTAGTGGTCTCATTTCTATCCTTCCCTCCAAACCCACTAGAAGGCAGGTTCTACATCTTACTCATCTTCGTACTCTCACCAGAGTGCCTGGAATTTAGAGGCAGTCAATTCACAGTTGTTAAATCAATTAACAGAAAGGGGTGCCTTTCCTCTGTATTTTACTCTGATCTCTGCCAGTAGCCTGAAGAATATGTAGAAGAGGTTTTTGAAACCCCATTGACTGCTTAGAGAATATTAGGGAAATCAAATGTGATTTTGTTTGTAATGTACTAGGAAAACCAGAAAGTGATGAAAGTTTGGTCCACCCCCCACCCCTGCAAAAGTGGTTACAGTCGTGAACACAGAGGGTGGAAAAAGCCACAGGAAGAGGAGGAGGAGACTGGTGGTTTGGGGGCAAATTTATTACTGGGTTGGGCAGGTAAACATGCTCTCTGTCCCTCAGGACCTGTTTTGCTCTTGGAGAATGTATTGACCCCTGGAGGCAAAGAAAGTAAAAAAGGAACAAAACCCCATTTCCAAAGTCTATCAGTGTAGGAGTAAAAAAATGAGTCCTACATCCTTTATGAAGTAGCAGTAATGCAGTTAGGATCGTAAGCTCCTTCTTCCCAGGATTTTTGTCCTTCTATGAAGCTGTTATTGCTGTAGCAGGGTTTGTGTCTTTCAAGGAAAAACCATTTTGGGCAGTGGCCCTCTAAGTTAGGCTGGGACAGGCCAACCTGAGTCCCTGAGAAGGTGGAAGTTAGGAGAGAGCATCTTTGTAGGCTTTCAGGAAGTATAGCCTCCTCATGCCAGTCATCCTGCAAGCAAAGAAAAGTTGTTAGCCCTACTGGTTATAGAATTATAAATTGTCAGTGCTGGAAGGAATTGTGGGGGTCATAGATTCTTGGAATGGCCAATATTTGCTGTGGCTGTACCATTACAGAAATTACTAATCTGTCATTACCCTTTCTTCCTCTTTGCATGCAAATAATCTACTAGTGAATATCAGTCTATCAATGTTGCCAAAAGTAATGAAACCCATTTACTTTCCTTTAGTCATTCTTAACTCCCTTGTTTTATATGTGCAAATCCTGAGGCCCAGAAGGATGGGACAACCCGGCTAAGGTAAGGTAGTGAGTTAGTGACAAAGATCTTAAACCCAGATATTCTGACTCCCAGGTCATTGCTCTTCTTGTACAGCCACACTGCCTGTGTCCTTGGGACTGTCAGGAAAATAGCAGATACGGCTGGGCACCCATTTGGAAGTGACTGGGTTTGTTTTCAAGCTGGGTCAGCTAGTCTAAGTCTCGGATTGCTCCTAGAATGGGAATTGGGGCTGAGGACTGCTTGGGAGTATTGGAGAAGGAGTGAGGGGGAGAAGTGTCACTGGCAAAACCAGGTTCTGGTTTGAATTTCATGTACAAGAGTACCTGAAAAGTCTACGTCAGTAATAGCTAAATAACTAATATCTCACTGACTTTGTATGTATCTTGAGTAATTAGTGAGCTATTCACTACTGTTGGGGGTATAGATACACCCCAAAGACAGCCTGGTCCACACATCAGAGGCCTACGGCTAAGGATTGGAACCTCGCATTCCCTCTGTCCCTGCAGAGATAGCTTCTGCTCTTCCTGAATATTGTTTAGGTGAAGCTTTATTTATGGCCTTGTAAAACAGCTCCTGGCACATGGGCCAGATAAATAAAGTAGCAGGTAAAGATGAATATTCCTTCTTAACTCTAACATTCTTTTGGGTGGAGGTAGGGGAATTGGCTGAAATATTAGAAAAGCAATACAATCTATTATGTAAATGAGTTTGGGATCTGGCTTGAAATAAAAGGATAATAGGAGGTGGGATGTTCTTGTGCCAAGTACCTATGCTAGCTCACTTTATTAATTCTAAATTGTCTCCATGTGTTTTTTGCTTTTGAATGCCTCTTGGTCTATTAAACATTCCCAAACCTCTTTTCTCCAAGTGCTGCATAGTTTGGGTGGAAATGGGAATAGGAAGGGACTAATTCTTACCTTATAAGAAAAGTAACTTGGCAGTCAAGAGAAAATTGATGGCAATACTCTTGGCAAACAGCATTCTGAGCCCCAGCAGCGTGAGAGACATCATGTTCACCTTCCTGGCTTGCACTGTGGTTGAGCAAGGGTTTAGATGGTGGCTTCAGGGAAAGACTAAATTCCTCTCCAGGAATGGAGTCCCCACCATTGACACCAGCCTGCACCAAATCGCCATTACTCTTGCCAGTCTGTGAGGCCCATCTGGGAATCCGACGGCTCTCAGAGACCTATGACTGCCGCTCATGCCCAGCCAAATCTCTCTGGAAACTTGCTCACAGGAAGGCAAGCTCTGATGGGAGAGGCAGAGGCTGAAGGGAACCAACTGGGCTCAGGCAAGGTTTTAGCTTTCTTTTGAAATCTGATGCTTTGGGGCCCCATCTGACAATTACAGAGATTGCCTTAACCTTCCATCCTGAAGTTGATCCTTTGATTTGAACTTACCTTTGGGTTCATAGCAGCTCGCTGAACTTTGCTGTTTGTCTTCAGGTTTTGTTGCTTCTACAGTAACTGGAACAAACACTGGTGGAGATGGTTACATGTTATTTGTAGGAAGAACTAGGATTCTTAACTCCACGCTAAGTCGGGCAGTCTTTTGTTTTGGAATTCAGTACCAGATTAGACCAAAGACTTTTTCCATGGACTTACAATCCTGGAAACTAGTAGTAGGACAGTTTTTTATATGAAGGAGATAGAGGTTGGTGATGAGGACAAATGGGGATGAAAGACCCCACCTGGGCTTTATCTTAGATTCCCTTTCAGAGACACAGGAATTTCCTTCCCAGTTTCTTATAGGCCACAGTTTGGCCTAAGTCTTGTTTCCAACATAATGCCGTATTGAGACAGGTCTGCCCATACCTACCTGAAGAAGTTGGCTTTAATTCAAAGTCAGTGGATTGCACAAGTTGATTGTTGTGTCGAACTGAACATGTCACTGAATCTGAATCTTCATACTGACCAAGCCTGACGGCGCTGTACTTCCCATTGGCAGCGAGGACGACAGTAGGGTCAAATTCAGTTATCTTTTTGGATGATTCAAGATTTATAATGACATCCTTGGGATAGAAATCCTTCACCAGACAAGCGACTTTGGTCCCATTTTTCATAAGGAAAACAGATGGTTTGGTAGGAGGCTGACTTTCTGCAAATAAAAACAACTTATTTCACGAGATGAATTACCCACAACTCTGTCGAAGTTAAACAGTGGTGGTTTCCTCAATGCTCTTGAGGCCAAACATGGTTCTCTGTTACAATCCAGGTCTCCCTGCAGCCTGCTTTGCCAGTGAAATGGGCTTGTTAGCACCTCCATGAAAGGATGGGCAAGGGGAGCAGAAATGAAACAGTCATGACTTTCAGTTAGGAGCTGCTAAAGGATAGGGCTAGGAGCGGAGATGGAAAATAACAGCTTTCCAAGTTTCTGCATCATCTGGATTCAGTTATCTCCATTTTATTAATCAGTCCTCTGGATTATTGAGACCAGGTTGAATATCTGTCTGCATCAGCTGGTTTATTTTAAATTCATGAATTCTTAAAGGAGATCAGTGCAGGTGTTCATGTTTTGCATTATGTCAATTAAAGAACTAAGATCTTACCAGGACTGTATAACTGGTTCAAATGCCCTAAGGATGGCAGCTGGGGTCACTTCTGAGGATCCTCACTACTTTTGGGGACTGGAAGGGAACTGCTAAAGTTAAATAGTTTATCTCCCTGTCTTTTGTAAGGGACTGACTACTCTGAAGTTTCCTTTGAGCCTTTACCAGAGAACAACAATCATCATTTTCAAGAAGTCCTTCAGACATATCTCTTTAATTCCTGTTTTTGTACTTTAAGGCCATTCCTTCTTGTTTTATTCCACGTGGAGCTGTGGAATGGTTGGTCCCAATAATTGGTCTCTTCCCACCGTTCTCTCCTTTCTTGCCTCACCTTGTACTATCATCTATCTGCTGCTCCGTATATGCATCTTTTTCTTTCCTTAACACTAAAAGTCTCAAAGCTTGGAGGGAGATAGTGAAGATTCCTTCACACTGTGCCTTATTGAAGTTTCTGAATTGTGATAAATTTTGCGTATGGACACTGATTCTTAGGCTATCTCCAAATGTCTACTAAAGGAAGATCCCTGCTAATGCCTGAAATAAGGAAAGACAACCCACCTGTGAATGGTAAGCTGGATATATTGCCAATCATAAGCTAACCTGCTGAATTTCAACATTAATTGCTTCCTTGAATATGGATTTTTAATATTTAAGACTTAGGTGAATTTGGCTTCTTGATATCAAGTGAAAAATTTGTTGATTGTAGACACTATAGACTATAATGTCTACAATCAAGACATTTGGAGTTGCTCAACAAAAAACTTGGTAATAAATGCATAAGCAGAAAAGAAATGATTTTTCTACTGTGTTTTCTGAATCTGGATTTGGGCATCAGCTGTGATGCTCATGGTAGTAGAGTTATGACCAAATCAATTGGTTATATCTGGTTGAGAGGCAGTGATTGCTAGTCAGAAAGTTCCTGCTGATGCACTACTTTATAAATGGGCCATGGCTGATCAGGTCTTTCCTAGGGAATCATTTGTTCAGAGAAACACCCTCATCACCACCATCACAATTCTCCATTTTTTCCATGGAGGGAAGTTTAGCTAAAAGGCTAGATTCTGTTCTAGTCACTCAGGGCAGGAAGCTCATTCCTAAGATTCTGATTCCTTATATTTTTGCCTTTAGCTCTAGACAAGACGGGGACCAGAACTTTTTCAAAGGGCTTTCCTGGAACCTGCTTTCAGCCACATGAGAAAATCTTCCTTGCTTTGTTTCCTTGCATAGCTGAAGCCACTGATAACAGAAACTGATAGCCTTAGCGTTAACGGCTGGAAACCACATGTGTTACTCACCTCCCTCCAGAACTGTGACATTTCTTCCTCACTATACTGAATTTGGTATGAGCTGTATTCCAGTTAATTTTCAAAGGAGTTATGAGTTAGAGTGAAAGTAAACTAGTACATAAACAAATACTTATCTCCTTGGTTATTCAAGAGTATGACCCAATCCTGGTCTGATTTAGTTGGCTATGAGGGCTCTCCTGGGATTTTTTTTTTCCTTAGAGCTAAGTTTATTTTTTTTAATTCAATTTTATTGAGATATATTCATATTCCATACAATCATCCAAGGTGTACAATTAGTGGTTCACACTAGCATCATTTAGTTGTGCATTCATGGCCCCAATGTATTTTTGAACATTTTCCTTGTACCAGAAAAAGTGAAAATAAGGATAAAAAAAAAGTGAAAAGAATACCCAAATCATCCCACCCCACCCTATTTTTCATTTACTTTTTGTCCCCATTTTTTAACTCATCCATCCATACACTGGATAAAGGGAGTGTGATCCACCAGGCTTTCATAATCACACTGTCACCCCTTGTAAACTACATTGCTATACAATCATCTTCAAGAGTCTAGGCTACTGGGTTGCAGTTCGATAGTTTTAGATATTAACTTCTAGCTATTCCAATGCATTAAAACCTAAAAAGCGTTATCTATATAGTGCATAAGAATGCCTACCAGAGTGACCTCTTGACTCCATTTGGAATCTCACAGCCACTGAAACTTTATTTTGTTTCATTTCACATCCCCCTTTTGGTCAAGAAGATGTTCTCAATCCCACGATTTGCCTGGGACTTTAAAATCTAAAGGTTTCAGGCAGTTGTCAGTGATCCCTCTGGGCTGGGAAGACCTGGTTTGAATAATTTGAATCATGTAATATAACTGACAAGACATATGGCTGAAGAAGGTCATATACTTATGAGATTGAGCTCTGAATCTGGTAGTCTGTTTGAGATAGCTCATAATGCATTGATTTGGTGAAACATTTTTTTCAGATCCTCTTTCTCAATCCATATCTATATGTTCAAAACAATTGCTTGAAAAGAAAAGTGTTGTCTCTATTCCTTTTTTTTTTTTTTTTTGGCATCATGGTAACGAAAGAAAAGGCCATCTCAATTGAACATTTCAAAAAAGATGGAATGCACTCAATATATTTGCTGTATGTATACTAGTCTATATTTGACAACCAAAATGAAGCTGTAAAAAATTTATAGTATTGTAGTCCAAAATTTAAAGTTTTAGTTATTTTTCTTTTAAGAATTTTCAGTCTTTTTTCATGGTCCACAAGTATAATTGCATTTCAACATGTGCTTCAAATGGCTACTTGTTTGGACAATTGTTATTTTATTTTCAGGCTTTCTCTTTTTATGAGTCCCATTCCAATGCTGAGGTTATGTGCTAGGAAACAACATAAAAAGAAGACTATACCCTTCTTCAGTTTATAAACTCAAAAATCATCCAGGATTCAAATTCGCATACAAGGTCCTGCTGGTCCCCCAAGAACCTATAACAAATATCACCCAGAATATCAAGGCCCCATGCGAATATGGGATTTCACCTGAACCCCAAAATATGTTTGCTCTACCTGATTATTCTGTCCAGGCTAACCACCTCCCTCAAAAATTGTCTAAGCTGCAGGACTTTTGTTTTCTGATTGCAATGAAGCATGCATGCTAGTCAGCTTCGCCAAAGGCTTATAAAGATGAAACAACATCCTGGAGAATTGGAGCCCGTGTCCCTGCCACAGACCCCTGGATACGAATACTCCAACTACTAGTGTAATTTATCTAGATTTCTTAGTGTTTTCTGGCCACTCTGAAGATTTCAGAAATAAATGGGAACTATAGTTGTAATGCATAGTTTTTTTAAAAATAAAAGACACGGGGCTGCATTAGCGACTCAGCCTAGTGTCTTCACGCTGGTCCATTCACATCGGCACCATTGCAACTGCTAATTATACATCTCCACCTGCCATAAACCAGGTGGAAGCCCCAGTCCCAGGTCTCAAATAATCCTGAGAAATAAAGGAAACAAATCAACTCACGGGGCTCCACGAAGAGTTCGGTGCCTGCTCCAAAGAACATCTGTTTGGTGTCCGAGGAGCACATCGTGACACTGCCCCGCAGGTAACCAGCCTGGGGATGGCCCTGGGGCCTGGGCTAGAACATCTGTGCCCTGACTCCCAGCCAGTGTTTCAGCCTAGAGACCCACAGCTCAGAGAACTACAAAGCTGCCTTTGACAAGCCCAGGGGACTGAGTGCACAGATCTCAGTTCCCTTTGAAGATAATAATCTTTTAACTGCTGAGAATGGATAGGAATCTGAGGTGAAATCCCCAAGGGTAGGAGGTGCAGGACAGGGCTGAGACAGAGCAAGAGAAGAGGGTGACAGGTGACTGATAGCTGCCTTCAAGATAGAAAATTTACTCCAGGCCTATAGGAAGAACTCTCCAAGAAGAACACGGTAGCTGGGAGTAGGAAGGGGGCACCGAATGTGACATTTCTTACAGTGAATTAGGGGAGGGTTTAGAAACAGGTCTCAGTTCTCAGGCTCTGGGTCTCTTCTCCTGGGTCACAAATACTGCTTTTTGATTAGAAACCTAATTTTCCCTATCACTCAGACAGAGTGTCACAGTAATAACTGATCTGCTTTCTAATTCCCAAAGCCCACTGAAGGGCTTTCTAATGACCTGTGGGTTGAACAAGAAATTCATTGCTATGGGGGAGCCCATGTCTCACGGATGCAGTTTTGAAAGTTTTGTATTGCTAACTTTTGTTTTATAATTTCTCCTGAAATAGACATGTGAAATAGAACCTAAAGACCAAGTAGATTACTTTGTCCCATCATCAAAAATCAAATGTCTAGGGCTAGAGCTAGACAAAAAAGAATGATGGTTGTGTAGGGATGTTATTTACTGTCAAAACTTTAAGGATTGGAGGCTTTATCTGAAATCCCCACTTCCTCTACCTGAATGTCACATCACTACATTGCACTCCGTCACTGTAGGAAGAGAAAATGGGATAAGCAAATGGGCTATCATTGGGGGGCACAGGTCAGTGTCCTGGGAGAAGCACTGTAAATACTTTACTATTTACAAACAGTGTATAAACTCTCTCAATAAGCATTATTGTAACAAACTTCATGAGGTGGATATTATTAGATCCATCTTAGAAATGAAGTAACAGAAGCTAAAGGTGGTTAAGGGACTTTGATAAGTTCACACAGCTAGTAATATCTGAGCTGGGCCTCACTTGTAGGTCTCTAGACTCCAACTTTTCTCCATGGAACCAAAAAAAAAAAAAAAAAAAAAAGATTGGAAGGAGCTTTGGAAAGAGCCTCAGCTGTCACTTTTCCAAACGTTTGATGTCAGAAGTTTGGACACCAGAATTAGTGGATGGATAGAGAGAATTTTGACTTCATATCTAGTGTTTTTTCATTGAATCACAGAATTCCTACTGGGTCATAGGGCATGCATACTATTGGATTTTGCTTTTCCTACCCAGCCAGCCCTAACAACTGCTCTGGAGGATAAGCAGGATCATACTGTGTTAGAGCTGGAAGGCATCTTGGAAATCATAAGGTCTAATTGGAGCTCACTAGAGTTCAACCAAGTTCAGTTACAGAGCTTGATAATAAAAACAGAAGGGTGGGAACCAGGGTCTCCATTTTTTTGGTCTGTTGTGCTCCTCATTACAAGTCATGCCAACAACCTAGATGTACTGTAGCATGGGTCTAGTTGCAGCCTTGATCTGGAAATGGTGAATGCATGGATGCAGAGGAAACTGGTTCTCTAAAACTAGGGTAGAGGGAAGACAATGAAGCTTCTCCAGGAAAGATAGCGGATCAAGAAAACTACCCTAGCACATACCCCATCCTGGACTTCATCAGAGACTTAGTCCCTGTTCCTGAAACCACCCTTGGCTAAATTACCTGCTGGAAGGAATTTTCAGCAGTCTAAGTATTTCTTGGGAATGAGTTTAAAAAGGAGAATTATCAAATTGGTTATAAGAAGAAAAACAAATCACTTACTTGGTTCTACCTCCAGATATGTTCCTGTGCCGAAGATCAGTGGATCATACACAGCTGACATATCAAGTCTAAAAACAACTTTGCTTTTCTTTTTATGGCAACCCTGGCACCAACTGCCAAGTCACATGATCTCCATTGGATGGCACTTACTGTCTCTTCTGGTCTAACCTCTTTCCTCCTCAGCCTTTGTGGCTGTCCTTCAGAGAGGAGAAGGGAGTGACTCCTGTGTCCAACCTTTGCCCCTGCTATAATCTGACAGGATTTATTTTCTGAAGGAAGAGAATGAATGTTGACTGAAATAAGGGGGGCTGGAAGTGAAGCAGCCTCACTGTTGTTTTGGACTCTGCAGGCAGCTTGGAAAGGAGCAGATTAGAGGCCTGAGGGAGAGGCTGGGCCAGGCTGGATAAACCTCCACATCAACCTCTGGGCCCCATTGAGCTGCAGCCCTGACAGAAGAGCAGAGTTCTTAAGAGCCCAGATTCTGGGACCACACAGATGATTTGAATTTTGACTTTGTTCCTTGCAAAGCTGTGAGATCTTAGGGAACACCTAGGAGATTCAGCTTCTTGACCTGTGAAATGTGGGTAATATTACCTAATTCCACATAATCATTGTGAGAACTGAATAAAATAACATTCATACAGAACCTAGCTCAGTGGCTGGATACATAGTAGGCACTCATAAATAGAAGGTGGTATAGACATACCAAGGTTGTCATGGTCAGTAGCACACATTTATATTGTGGCACTTTATCCCATGCTGCATTGTCCCATTCTCTGGCTCTGTTCTGTGAAGGTAAGTGGTGTCCCAGGTTTAGTCTATCCAGGTGGCTAAAAGGTGTGGTGGGATCTTGGTCTGCAGGTTCATGGAGACCTGCTCTGTTAGTTTTGTGCCACCTGGGTGCCCTGTAAGTAAGAAACTGAAAAGCTCCCAAAGAAAACACCAGGAGGAAGTAGGCTTCTGGGAAAATAAAAGCCCTGGATTTGCAGCGATGCCTCTTTAATCTGATATTAGTTTAAAAAGAGGGCACAATTCAAAACCATTCTAGATCCTGCCCCTCTGGCTGCCCCTGATCTTTTCACTTCAAAGGATAATGAAATGCACCAGCTCAGTGCTTCCCAAACTTCAATTAATTGCCTCCTATTTTGGAGGGTTTTGTCATATAAGTTGCTTAATAATTAAAAACAAATTTATTCACTTACATTTTTGCCTAAAATATAGTTAAAAAGACACTGGAAATAACATGACTTTGATGGTCTAGTTTTGATTTTCTGATATCAATTAAAACATAAAGCAATTAAAATGTAAACAGACTGTATCCATGTTGTACCATGTAAAATCATGTTGTATGCACATCAATTCCTTTATAACAGCTCATCAGTGAGCACCACGATATCGTCTTTCTGAGCAAGAGGAAAACCTTGAGCCCTTACAGACCTACTCCTGGCTGTGTCTTATAGACCCTAAAGCATTTCTTAGTTGGAAGCATTACACATTCACTTTGTTCTACTTGGGATGTGGTCCAGATTCCTTGTCTGTAACCAGCATCTATTTGCAGGTCAATTAGAACAAATACCTGATACTCATTCCTTTCTTCTAAAGAGACAGGTAGCAACACTGGTGACCACTTACTCAGACCTCATCCTCCAAGCACAGGAAGCTGATTCAGTTCTGATCTCTCCCAGAAGCAGAGTTTGGTCTAAGGAAAGTCAGAGTTGTTTACATATTGAGGCAACTGGATAGTATCACCCAGAATCAGGTCAATCTTGGTGCTGGTCAGTTCTGACTGTACTTGGGGAGTTGGACCGATGACTCTGTGCTTTCTACAGATGGACCTGAACCCCATGGATTGGGGACAATTGTCTCAGTTTCCCCAGAGTTTTGGGTTATTTCACATCACCCAAAGTCTCTATTTTACACACACCTGCCCAACTCCTTTAGAGGGTGTTCTAATTTGCTAATGCTGCCAGAATGCAAAACACCAGAAATGGATTGGCGTTTGCAAAAGGGGGTTTATTTGGTTACAAAGTTACAGTCTTGAGGCCATAAAGTATCCATCAAGAAAGAGGTACCTTCACTGGAGAAAGGCTATTGGCATCTGGAAAACCTGTTAGCTGGGAAGGCACGTGGCTGGTGTCTGCTCTGAGTTCTGGTTTCAAAATGACTTTCTCCCAGGGCATTCCTCTCTAGGCTGCAGCTTCTCTTCAAAATGTCACTCTCAGTTGCTCTTAAGTTGTTTGTCCTCTCTTAGCTTCTCTGGAGCAAGAGTCTGCTTTCAACGGCCATCCTCAAGATGTCTCTGTAACCTGCAGCTTCTCTCTCAGCTCCTGTGCTTTCTTCAAAGTGTCCCTCTTTGCTATAGCTAGCTTGCTCCTTCTGTCTGAGCTTATATTGTGCTTGAGTAAACTAATCAAGGCCCATGCTGAAGGGACGTGGCCACACCTCTGTGGAAACTATCCAATCAGAGTCGTCACCCACAGTTGGGTGGGTCACATCTCCATGGAAATATTCAAAGAATTACAATCTAATCAACACTGGTACGTCTGCCCACATGAGATTACATCAAAGATCATGGTGCTTTGGGGGACATAATACATTCAAACTGACAACAGAGGGGATTAAAGAAGTTTACCAATGGTCTTCCTTGACATCAGACTGGTGTTAGTACTATCCATTCAAATTTCCAATATCCCTGCTTCAGATGGAGAGTGCCCAAAGGGCACAAAAACTCAAAGAGCAGACAAATGGGTTACTGACTTGGTTTCATGATGTCGCAGCCCATTAGGGCTTTGTCAGTCCGGAGGTCAAAGAAGACACCAGGCATTTTCTGATACATGAACTTTTATTTAGGGCTTACTAACAGGGTGAGACTCGCAAAGAGATCATGATGGCGTTCTTAAGCTGGCAGGCATGGCATTCGGAGGGAAGTTGACTGTGCAATCAAGCTAGCTTGTCAAGTGGGTTGTCAGGGTTTAAGACAAAGATACTCCTAAGGGTGGGAGAGCATAGATGTGGGAACAGGGTCCTGTGACATGGCGATGATGCAGGAAGGAAAGGAGAACTATCGATGGGTGTTCTAGTTTGCTAATTCTGCCAGATTGCAAAACACCAGTCATGGATCAGCTTTTATAAAGGGGGTTTATTTGGTTAGAAAGTGACAGTCTTAAAGCCATAAAGTGTCCAAGGTAACTCATCAACAATCAGGTACCTTCACTGGAGGATGGCCAATGGTGTCTGGAAAGCCTCTGTCAGCTGGGAAGGCACATGGTTGGCGTCTGCTCCAGAGTTCTGATTTCAAACTGGCTTTCTCCCAGGACATTCCTCTCTAGGCTGCAGTTCCTCAAAAATGTCACTCTTAATTGCACTTGGGGCATTTTTCCTCTCTTAGCTTCTCCAGAGCAAAAGTCTGCTTTCAACGGCCATCTTCAAACTTTGTCTCATCTGCAACTACTCTCTCCATTTCTGCGTGTTCTTCAAAGTGTCCCTCTTGGCTGTAGCAAGCTTATTCTTTCTTTCTGAGCTTATATAATGCCTCAGTAATTTAATTCAGACCCACCGTGAATAGGTGGGGCAACACCTCCATGGAAATTATCCAACCAAAGATCTTGACCACAGTTGATTGAATCACATCCCCATGGAAACACCCAAAGGATTCCAAAATCTAATCAACACTAATATGTCTGCCCACACAAGATTTCATCAAAGATAATGGCATTTTGTAGGACATAATACATCAAACTGGCACAATGGGCTTTGTAGATACCACAAGAGTGATAACATGTGGGAGCCAGGAAGCAGGTAGACTAGATTAACATTGGATGGCATGATGTCCGGGGTATATTTACATTTCACTCTTGTGAAACCAAGAGTTTCTCACCTCCCACTTACTTCCTGTTTCATAATTTAAAGTTACATTTTAAGGTTAATTTATCCTTTTCTCTTTACTGACTTACAAAGATGAAAGGTTAAACATTAGCTGCCCATGTCACGCAGACTGATGTGAAATGACAAGGTTTGCAGGCCTGTTTTGCTTAGGCCAAGGGCAGCCACAATCCACCCCCACTCAACTGTTTGTGTTGACCATAGGGCATACATTGCATTTTATTTATTACAATATAATAAGCAACAGAGTACAATAACCAATACATATGGAGAGCAATTCTATTAATAAGAGGTGCCATGGCCAAGTTAATGAGTTCCACTATTTATTTATTTATTTATTTATTTTTTAGTGAATCTTTTAAAGAGCTTTTATTTATTTATTTTTTTATCATCATTTTATTGAGATATATTCACATACCACGCAGTCATACAAAACAAATCGTACTTTCGATTGTTTACAGTACCATTACATAGTGGTACATTCATCACCTAAATCAATCCCTGACACCTTCATTAGCACACACACAAAAATAACAAGAATAATAATTAGAGTGAAAAAGAGCAATTGAAGTAAAAAAGAACACTGGGTACCTTTGTCTGTTTGTTTCTTTCCCCTATTTTTCTACTCATCCATCCATAAACTAGACAAAGTGGAGTGTGGTCCTTATGGCTTTCCCAATCCCATTGTCATCCCTCATAAGCTACATTTTTATACAACTGTCTTCGAGATTCATGGGTTCTGGGTTGTAGTTTGATAGTTTCAGGCATCCACCACCAGCTACCCCAATTCTTTAGAACCTAAAAAGGGTTGTCTAAAGTGTGCGTAAGAGTGCCCTCCAGAGTGACCTCTTGGCTCGTTTTGGAATCTCTCTGCCACTGAAGCTTATTTCATTTCCTTTCACATCCCCCTTTTGGTCAAGAAGATGTTCTCCGTCCCACGATGCCGGGTCTACATTCCTCCCCGGGAGTCATATTCCACGTTGCCAGGGAGATTCACTCCCCTGGGTGTCTGATCCCACGTAGGGGGGAGGGCAGTGATTTCACCTTTCAAGTTGGCTTAGCCAGAGAGAGAGGGCCACATCTGAGCAACAAAGAGGCATTCAGGAGGAGACTCTTAGGCACAAATATAGGGAGACCTAGCCTCTCCTTTGCAGCAACCATCTTCCCAAGGGTAAAACTTATGGTAGAGGGCTCAACCCATCGAACCACCAGTCCCCTATGTCTGTGGTCATGTTAGCAACCATGGAGGTGGGTTAGGCGAATACCCCTGCACTCTCCACAGGCTCCTCAAGGGGGCACTACATCTTTTTTTTTCCTTGTTTTTCTTTCTTTTTTTTTTTTTTTTAACTTTCCCTTCTTTTTTAAATCAACTGTATGAAAAAAAAAAGTTAAAAAGAAAACAAACATACAATAAAAGAACATTTCAAAGAGACCATAACAAGGGAGTAAGAAAAAGACAACTAACCTAAGATAACTGCTTAACTTCCAACATGTTCCTACTTTACCCCAAGAAAGTTACCTAATATAGCAACATTTCTGTGAACTTGTTCCTACTATATCCATCAGAATTTAACAGACCATAGTCATTTCTGGGCATCCCCAGAACGTTAAATAGCTTATCTGTTCTTCTTGGATTATTGTTCCCCCTTCCTTAATTGCTCTCTACTGCTAGTTCCCCTACATTCTACATTATAAACCATTTGTTTTACATTTTTCAAAGTTCACATTAGTGGTAGCATATAATATTTCTCTTTTTGTGCCTGGCTTATTTCGCTCAGCATTATGTCTTCAAGGTTCATCCATGTTGTCATATGTTTCACGAGATCGTTCCTTCTTACTGCCGCGTAGTATTCCATCGTGTGTATATACCACATTTTATTTATCCACTCATCTGTTGAAGGACATTTGGGTTGTTTCCATCTCTTGGCAATTGTGAATAATGCTGCTATGAACATTGGCGTGCAGATATCTGTTCGTGTCACTGCTTTCCGATCTTCCGGGTATATACCGAGAAGTGCAATCGCTGGATCGAATGGTAGCTCTATATCTAGTTTTCTAAGGAACTGCCAGACTGACTTCCAGAGTGGCTGAACCATTATACAGTCCCACCAACAATGAATAAGAGTTCCAATTTCTCCACATCCCCTCCAGCATTTGTAGTTTCCTGTTTGTTTAATGGCAGCCATTCTAACCGGTGTTAGATGGTATCTCATTGTGGTTTTAATTTGCATCTCTCTAATAGCTAGTGAAGCTGAACATTTTTTCATGTGTTTCTTGGCCATTTGTATTTCCTCTTCAGAGAACTGTCTTTTCATATCTTTTGCCCAATTATAAAATGGGCTGTCTGTACTATTGTCGTTGAGTTGTAGGATTTCTTTGTATATGCAAGATATCAGTCTTTTGTCAGATACATGGTTTCCAAAAATTTTTTCCCATTGAGTTGGCTGCCTCTTTACCTTTTTGAGAAATTCCTTTGAGGTGCAGAAACTTCTAAGCTTGAGGAGTTCCCATTTATCTATTTTCTCTTTTGTTGCTTGTGCTTTGGGTGTAAAGTCTAGGAAGTGGCCACCTAATACAAGGTCTTGAAGATGTTTTCCTACATTATCTTCTAGGAGTTTTATGGTACTTTCTTTTATATTGAGATCTTTGGTCCATTTTGAGTTAATTTTTGTGTAGGGGGTGAGGTAGAGGTCCTCTTTCATTCTTTTGGATATGGATATCCAACTCTCCCAGCCCCATTTGTTGAAAAGACCATTATGGCTCAGTTCAGTGACTTTGGGGGCCTTATCAAAGATCAGTCAGCCATAGATCTGAGGGTCTATCTCTGAATTCTCAATTCGATTCCATTGATCTATATGTCTATCTTTGTGCCAGTACCATGCTGTTTTGGCAATTGTGGCTTTATAATAAGCTTCAAAGTCAGGGAGTGTAAGTCCTCCCACTTCGTTTTTCTGTTTTAGGGTGTCTTTAGCAATTCGAGGCATCTTCCCTTTCCAAATAAATTTGATAACTAGCTTTTCCAAGTCTGCAAAGTAGGTTGTTGGAATTTTGATTGGGATTGCATTGAATGTGTAGATGAGTTTGGGTAGAATTGACATCTTAATGACATTTAGCCTTCCTATCCATGAACATGGAATATTTTTCCATCTTTTAAGGTCCCCTTCTATTTCTTTTAGTAGAGTTATGTAGTTTTCTTTGTATAGGTCTTTTACATCTTTGGTTAAGTTTATTCCTAGGTACTTGATTTTTTTAGTTGCTATTGAAAATGGTATCTTTTTCTTGAGTGTGTCCTCAGTTTGTTCATTTCTAGCATATAGAAACATTACTGACTTATGTGCATTAATCTTGTATCCCGCTACTTTGCTAAATTTGTTTATTAGCTCTAGTAGCTGTATCGTCAATTTCTCAGGGTTTTCTAGATATAAGATCATATCATCTGCAAACAATGACAGTTTTACTTCTTCTTTTCCAATTTGGATGCCTTTTATTTCTTTGTCTTGCCGGATTGCCCTGGCTAGCACTTCCAGCACAATGTTGAATAACAGTGGTGACAGCGGGCATCCTTGTCTTGTTCCTGATCTTAGAGGGAAGGCTTTCAGTCTCTCACCATTGAGTACTATGCTGGCTGTGGGTTTTTCATATATGCTCTTTATCATGTTGAGGAAGTTTCCTTCAATTCCTACCTTTTGAAGTGTTTTTATCAAAAATGGATGTTGGATTTTGTCAAATGCTTTTTCAGCATCTATTGAGATGATCAATTGATTTTTCCCTTTCGAGTTTTTAATGTGTTGTAATACATTGATTGATTTTCTTATGTTGAACCATCCTTGCATGCCTGGAATGAACCCCACTTGGTCATGGTGTATGATTTTATTAATGTGTCTTTGGATTCGATTTGCAAGTATTTTGTTGAGGATTTTTGCATCTATATTCATTAGGGAGATTGGCCGGTAGTTTTCCTTTTTTGTAGCATCTTTGCCTGGTTTTGGTATTAGATTGATGTTTGCTTCATAAAATGAGTTAGGTAGTGTTCCCTTTTCTTCAATGTTTTGAAAGAGTTTGAGTAAGATTGGTGTCAGTTCTTTCTGGAAAGTTTGGTAGAATTCCCCTGTGAAGCCATCTGGCCCTGGGCATTTATTTGTGGGAAGCTTTTTGATGACTGATTGGATCTCTTTGCTTGTGATGGGTTGGTTGAGGTCTTCTATTTCTTCTCTGGTCAGTCTAGGTTGTTCATATGTTTCCAGGAAATTGTCCATTTCTTCTAATTGTCCAGTTTGTTGCCATACAGTTGTTCATAATATCCTCTTATAATTTTTTTTAATTTCTTCAGGATCTGCAGTTATGTCACCTTTTTCATTCATTATTTTGTTTATATGGGTCTTCTCTCTTTTTGATTTTGTCAGTCTAGCTAGGGGCTTGTCAATCTTGTTGATCTTCTCAAAGAACCAACTTTTGGTGATATTTATCCTCTCTATTGTTTTTTTTGTTCTCTATGTCATTTATTTCTGCTTTAATCCTTGTTATTTCTTTTCTTCTACTTGGTTTAGGATTGGTTTGCTGTTCATTTTCTAGCTTCTTCAGTTGATCCATTAGTTCTTTGATTTTGGCTCTTTCTTCCTTTTTAATATATGCATTTAGTGCTATAAATTTCCCCCTTAGCACTGCTTTTGCTGCATCCCATAGATTTTGGTATGTTGTGTTCTCATTTTCATTCGTCTGTATATATTTAGCAATTTCTCTTGCTATTTCTTCGTTAACCCACTGATTGTTTAGGAGTGTGTTGTTTAACCTCCAGGTATTTGTGAATTTTCTAAGTCTCTGATGGTTATTGACTTCTAATTGTATTCCATTGTGGTCAGAGAATGTGCTTTGAATAATTTCAATCTTTTTAAATTTATTGAGGCTTGTTTTATGTCCCAGCATATGATCTATTCTGGAGAAAGTTCCGTGAACACTAGAAAAGTATGTGTATCCTGGTGATTTGGGATGTAATGTCCTGTATATGTCTGTTAAATCTAATTCATTTATCAGATTGTTTAGGTTTTCAATTTCCTTATTGGTCTTCTGTCTGGTTGATCTATCTATAGGAGAGAGTGATGTGTTGAAGTCTCCCACAATTATTGTGGAAACATCAATTGCTTCCTTTAGTTTTGCCAGTGTTTCTCTCATGTATTTTGTGGCACCTTGATTGGTGCATAGACATTTACGATTGTTATTTCTTCTTGCTGAATTGCCCCTTTTATTAGTATGTAGTGGCCTTCTTTGTCTCTCAAAACATCCCTGCATTTGAAGTCTATTTTATCTGAGATTAATATTGCTACACCTGCTTTCTTTTGGCTGTAGCTTGCATGAAATATTTTTTTCCATCCTTTCACTTTCAGTTTCTTTGTGTCCCTGTGTCTAAGATGAGTCTCTTGTATGCAACATATTGATGGTTCATTTTTTTTGATCCATTCTGCGAATCTATATCTTTTAATTGGGGAGTTTAATCCATTTACATTCAACGTTATAACCGTGAAGGCATTTCTTGAATCGGCCATCTTATCCTTTGGTTTATGTTTGCCATATCTTTCCCTCTCTCTATTAATATCCTTTATTGTACCCATACCGAATCTCTTTAGTACTGAACCTTTCTCCAAGTCTCTCTGTCCATTCTTTGTTTCTCTGTCTGTAGGGCTCCCTTTAGTATCTCCAGTAGGGCAGGTCTCTTGTTAGCAAATTCTCTCAGCATTTGTTTGTCTGTGAAAAATTTAAGCTCTCCCTCAAATTTGAAGGAGAGCTTTGCTGGATATAGTATTCTTGGCTGGAAATTTTTCTCACTCAGAATTTTAAATATATCGTGCCACTGCCTTCTTTTCTCCATGGTGGCTGCTGAGTAGTCACTACTTAGTCTTATGCTGTTTCCTTTGTATGTGGTGAATTGCTTTTCTCTTGCTGCTTTCAGAACTTGCTCCTGCTCTTCCGTGTTTGACAGTGTGATCAGTATATGTCTTGGAGTGGGTTTATTTGGATTTATTCTATTTGGAGTTCGCTGAGCATTTATGATTTGTGTATTTATGTTGTTTAGAAGATTTGGGAAGTTTTCCCCAACAATTTCTTTGAATACTCTTCCTAGACCTTTACCCTTTTCTTCCCCTTCTGGGACACCAATGAGTCTTATATTTGGACGTTTCATATTATCTATCATATCCCTGTGGTTCATTTCGGTTTTTTCAATTTTTTTCCCCATTCTTTCTTTTATGCTTTCATTTTCCATTCTGTCATCTTCCAGGTCACTGATTCATTGTTCAACTTCCTCTAGTCTTGTACTATGAGTGTCCAGAGTCTTTTTAATTTGGTCAACAGTTTCTTTAATTTCCATAAGATCATCCATTTTTTTATTTAGTCTTGCAATGTCTTCTTTATGCTCTTCTAGAGTCTTCTTGATTTCCTTTATATCCCATACTATGGTCTCATTGTTCATCTTTAGTTCTTTGAGTAGCTGCTCTAGGTGCTGTGTCTCTTCTGAACTTTTGATTTGGGTGCTTGGGCTTGGGTTATCCATATCGTCTGGTTTTTTCATATGCTTTATAATTTTCTGTTGTTTTTGGCCTCGTGGCATTTGCTGAACTTGATAGGGTTCTTTTGGGGTTTGTAGACCTATTGAAGTCCTTATCTCTAATTTATCAGATCTACAGCTTCGTGGAGTACACTTTCTCTAACTAACCAGCAGGTGGCGTCCACGAGCCACCTGTTCTCCACAAGCCAGTTCTACCCTGCTTAGCCTTTTTGGTGAGTGGGGGAGTGAGTTGTGGGGTCCAATTGGTGTACCAAGCTTGTGTGTGTAGTTGGTGTTGCCTGCCCTGTATGTGGGGCGTGTTTCTGGGCAGTCAGGGAGGGGGGGTGGCCCTAACAATCAAATCTCCCTGGTGATCCTAGAGTTTTAAAGCTGCTGCAATAGTCTAATCCTTCAGTTCAGTCCTGCCACAGTTTGTCTCTGCCACTGACCCACAAGTCCTTGGTATTGGCGTATGGCTCCTGAGACTTGCAAGTGGGCCCCTCTTCCAGGCTGTGCACCCCGGGTCCTCTGTTGAGGGATGACTGTGCTATGTCACAGTTGAGTGCCTTCCCCCCAGGGCAGTTCTGGGCTGCTGGGCTGTGTAGGGAGGCTCCCAGTCTGCTCAAATGATGGCTGAGTGGGGCTTTGTTAATTCACACTGCTCCACCTTCCCAACTCTGGGACAATCAGCTGAGGTTGCAGGGAAGGCTAATGTCCATGCCCAGTTTTGTGGTGTGTGCCTGTTATTTGAAGCACTTCCGTCACACTGGGTTGTCTGGGGCAGCTCTGGGCTATGGGGCTGGCGATGGGCAGGAGTGTTTCCTGTCCACCAGGATGGTGGCTGTGAGTGGACACCCCCCTTTTCTTGGGAAGTTGTGGTGTTTAGTGAATTTTCTCAGCCACTGGATTATTGCCTTTTGTCTCAGAGCTCTCTTAGTTCTGCTCTTGACTTGACGTGCCCAAATTGAAAGTCTTTGAAGGTTTCTGTATTGGGCTTCTTAGAGTAATTGTTTTAGAAAAAGAAAAAAGGATTAAAAAAAAAAAAAAAAGGGCCCTCCTCAGAGATCTAATGGATTATTGAAATGCTAATAGACAAAGCAACCAGGGCCATTAAGGAAAGGTCCACAGGGCAGAGAGATCAGCTTTTCTTCGGGATTTGCATATGTGCCTCAAGGCCTGAGCTCCGCCCTTCCCCTTTCTGTGTTTACCAGAACTCCAAAAATCCTCCGCTTTTATTTTGGAGTTTTT